>NC_035443.2:69354978-70734523 GCF_002127325.2 Helianthus annuus
TATTCCAGCCGACTTTGTCATCCTCGATGACGCTCCTCTAGTCTTAGGAAAACCTTTTGTGAAAACTCATGAAGCTTTGAAAAACCGGAAATTTAACAATCTACCTCTTCAATTAGGGGTATTCAAAAGGAGCATAGATCTTGAGCGCTCAATGAAATATCCTTTTGGCAATAATGACCCCCTAATTGAAGATGAGCCAGAACCACCCGATAAGGAGGGTCTAGCCAAGGACCCTTATAAACGTGGCGCACCACGGAGGCATTCCGCGGAACTATCCTTAGTTTTAGATTAGTTTAACTTTTATGCTTTCTAGTTTAGTTTTAATTTGCAGGAATAAAACACACTCGGGATGGTGAAGGATACTAAGGGAAGCTTGAACCAACACCCCATGCACAAAAACAGAGCCTCTCGACAATTTTTCTTCATTACTGCAAGTTCAGCACGGGGGCGTGCTCACCCAACACGCCCCGTGCCCAAGGTTCTGCAGACAATGCCCAGTTCAGGTAACTGGACACGGGGCCGTGCTCACTGAACACGCCCCCGTGCCCAGCCTTCTGTTTACTTTTGATACTGGCAGTCTGGACATGGGGCCGTGCTCAGCCAACACCACCCCGTGTTCAGCTACCCAGTAACATAAAATCTTGTTTTTAACCCACTTCTACACATTTTAATCAACCGAAAAACTTATTTTTGGGACACATTGAGGACAATGTGTAATTTAGGTGTGGGGGGATGCTAAAACCTTGAATTTTGCAAGTCCTAATTACAAGCCTTACACAAAACTCTATTGGAACCGCTAATCACCCCAAATTTTTTCAAAAACTTTTCGTTTTTTTTACTTGTCTTGGTTTAATTTGGGAATAACAAGTTCTAAAAAGGTTATATTTTTACAAATTTACAACCGATAGCGTCGTGATAAAAAGAACCAACATAAGAAAAGTATGAAAAGGCATGACAAATCTAGTTAAAATTTAATTATATATACTTGATCACATTATAAACCCATTCCCACAATAAGTGAGTTTTGAGCCTTTATTGAGCATACAAATACACATCTTTAGATTAAATGCTCATTTTTCGTTTCTTGTGTGAATAGCCGTTTGGTTTCTTACAACTCTAGAACTTGCCACGACGATACATTCCCGGTCCTTACCAACTTAAACCCGAGTAAGTAAATGATGGAGGCATTACGACTAACCCCTTTTCATTTCTACACCATTATTTTTCTTTTTTTTTTTTACCACCTACCCAAAATCCCCCTAGTTAACCCCTTTGAGCCTAAACCTTTTCATTTCTTAACCCAAAACAAACACCCTTTTTCCCACCAAAACCCCTTTTTCATTTTAAACCCTTTATTTTAGTAAGAAAGCGCGGTTTTTCTTATGGCTTCCTTATCAAAAAAAAAAAAAAAAGATGATAATAATGAAGCCAAAAGAAATAAATAAACAAGGTTATCAAAAAGAACTTTGTTTGAAAAAAAAATTGCTTCATTAAAATAAAAAGTCAAAAAAAAAAAGTCTTACGAAAACCGATGCTTTTTACGCCTTTCGCCCTTTTCTACTAACCACTAACCCAACCACCTACCTTTAACCCAAGCCTAACCCTTCCCCCAAAAAGTCCTCTTGATATTTACAAAGGTATATAGTTAAAAAGGAGGAGGATTGATTGCTTGGCAAGCTTATGGTAGGAGTAAGTTCCATGCCGCTCTCGAGTGATTCACTAAAAATACACCTTCGGCCGAGTGTTGAGTGATCCCCCGTGAGGTATGTGAACTTGTATATAAATGAAATTTTAAAGAGGCATGTTATGCCCAAATAAGTAATTTCTCTTATGAAACGTTCTAAATAAATCATAACGAATAGGACTGTAAATAGTATAAAAATAAAACCCAATAAAGATCTTAGATTCCCAACACTCAAAGACAAGCCCAAAACCTTCTCTTCTACCCATTCCATTTGGGAGTGTAAGCCACATATTAAAGAGTTTTGCTTGAGGACAAGCAAAGATTCAAGTGTGGGGGTATTTGATGTGTGTAAAATGCAACATATAAATTACATCAAATGAGTCATAAAACTAACCCTTTTTAAGTACTAATGTTGGAAAAAGTGTGCTTTTGTCTTCCTTTTGTATTTTCAGGGTTAAAAGAGCTTAAATGAACAAAAGAAGCAAAAATGCAGCCAAATCCAACATAAATACAAAGAAAAGGAAGAAACGTGGCATGCCCGACTCCTCGACAGCATCTCCCAAAGCAAAAACAAGAAGAAAGCTGAGCACGGGGCTGTGCCCAGCTGAGCATAGGGTTGTGCCCAGCTGAACACGGGGCTGTGTCCAGCGGACACGGGGCGTGTCCAGCTCAACACAGGGCGTGTCCAGCTCAACACGGGGTCGTGCTCAGCGAGCACGGGGCAGTGTCCAGGATGGTCAGCCATGGCACAAAAGACAAAGTGGTAGAAGCTTCTATTGCCCACCACGGGGCCGTGCCCAGCGGACACGGGGGCGTGGTCAGAGTGCTGCAGGTGCATTTATTGTAATTGCGAATTACAATTAATGAAGAGAGAGAGTGTCAGACGGGCACGGGGCCGTGTCCAGCGGACACGGGGCCGTGCCCAGGCTTCTGTTCAGCCTATAAATAGGAGTGCTTGGCTTCATTTCAACTCATCCCTTGGCACACCACCTCTCTCACACTTCATCCACCACCCACCACCACTATAACACCATCATCCATTGTCCATCGTAGAGTGTGTGAGTCGTCTCGGGATCCAAGATTGATCGTAAGAGTTCTTGACAATCAAGGCCATGTTTGCCTAAGTCTCTTACATCACTTGGTGAAGACAAGTGTTTAGTATAATACTTTTTATTTTCAATCTTTTGCACTTTTTATTTGGTTTTGTATTAGTGACTTTAATAACTAGTTGCTTATGTTGAAGGTGATCTTTCCTTATCGTTTGTCCGTGGTGTCTTGGCATTATTTTACTGTCTATATAAAATAAAAGATTTTCACCATTCATATCTCCACGGTCTATATGGAGGTATGTTGGCTACCTGGTCGGGGGTTAAGGGAACGGTTTGGTAAGGGTCTTGCCCTTGTTCAGCGTTTAGAGGTCCTGCAAGGGACCTGGGTCAAATTTAGTAGGATCTCCTTCAATGCCCATAGGTATTGGATGGCGGGGATCCAAACTCTTTGACCCCCTCATGAGTTAACTACTATTAATACTATAACCCGACTATTTAGGACTGTATCCCTGCTGACTCAGACTACTTAGCCGAGGGTAACGTCACCGCCAAAAGCGGGGCCTACCACAATTTGCATTAATAACTTAATTCATTATCTTCCAATAATCCAACCCTTTAGGATTGTATCCTTGCTGACTCAAACTACTGGGTTGAGGGTAACGTCGCCTTCAAAAGAGGGGCCTACTACAATAACTAAGATAATCTCTTAAATAAGTGCAAAAGTACGAAAATAATCAAAGGTTATACTAATACACGAGTCGGATCCAAGTGATTCATCTTGTCTATCTTTTTTTTTATTTTTATTTTTCAGCATTTAGTTAATTTTTATTTTCTTAGTTTAAAAACCTTTTCTAACTTTTTGATTTGATTAGACGTTGAGGATAAACCGGTACTAAAAGCTCTTGTGTCCTTGGACGACCTCGGTATCTTACCAACACTATACTACGTCCACGATGGGTGCACTTGCCCATATGTGTGTTTAGTGTTAGTAAATATCGTGTTTTATAAATATAAAACTTGACTAAAAGTGTAAAAATGGCTTAAAATATACATCAAAAATATATCGCACTTCACGCACATCAACTACGTACTCCTAAAGGTATCACCTTGGAAGGGTGTGGTAAGATTCGGCAAGAAAGGGAAACTAGCGCCTCGATATGTTGGACCTTTTAAGATTCTGGAAAGGATCGGGAAAGTCGCCTACAGACTCGAACTTCCGAAGGAACTTAGTAACGTCCACCCGACTTTCCATGTGTCAAACCTCCGAAAATGCCTAGCTGATCATGATCTGATTGTACCTCTCGACGACCTTCAGGTCAACGAAACGCTACACTTCGTGGAAAAGCATGTCGAGATCATGGATCGCCAAACCAAACAACTCAGACGCTCGCACATCCCCATCGTGAAAGTCCGATGGAAAGGCAAACGAGGCACAGAGTTCACTTGCAAACTCGAGAGCGACATGAAGGCTAAGTACTCGCAGTTGTTCAAATGAAGATCTGAAGCGAGAAATTGGTAATGTCATTCATGGTGCTGTGCAGCTTCGAGCCTAATTTCGGGACGAAATTCCCTAAACAAGGGGAGGCTGTAACACCCCATGTTTTCGAATGTCAAAGTCAAAGTCAAAGTCCAAGTCAACTTTGACTTCTTTGACTATAATTAGTCTATTTTATGTTTTATTTGTGTTATGTGGAGTAAGTGTTATTAATCTAAGAAATCGAAGTAAGCAAATGTTTAATCGACGCGAACTGACTTACGACTGTGAATAGCAGGAAGTAACAATGCGATAAAGTTAATCAAGCTAATCGAATCATCAATCGAACTCGAAACTCGAACTATGTGAATTTGGTGTTGAATTACTTGTGTGTGTGTGCCTTATGTGTTACCTGTGCGTGCTTACTTTATGTTTTGTGGTGATCAATCGAATCAATCGAAACTCGAATCGAAACTCGAAACACAATCGAATGCAATCGAAATCGGATCATGATAGTTAGTGGAAAAGAGGTTATACGAGATATGGATGCTTGTATGTAGATATAGTGGTTGGGATTAAAAGTAATTTGAATAGAAACTCCATCGTATTCGTATCATCTTCAATCGAAATCGAAATATCGAAAATCGTCACACCGAACACTCGAACCAGGCTGTTGATCGATCAGGATTGTTAGCCGATCGAACAGCCCAGCCGATCGGACGGACTGTCCGATCGAGCAAGCTGTCCGATCGGGATGCCTGGCCGATCGGCCAGCCCTTTCCTCTTTTGGAGCCTATAAATAGGGCTATCATTGTCATTCTTTCCACTTTTTCGAAACTCTCTGACCGACCAGCTCGTGCTCCTCATCTTTTCTCAGATTTCTTCCGATTCCGATAAGTTTTCATCCTAAATCTTGTACTTTCTTGATCAATACACACACCTACACCTTTCTATCTTTCAAATCTTGATTTCTAACCGTGAAATCATCAAGATCTAAGCATTCTAGGATGATGTCATCATGGTGTCTTCAAGAAAATCATGTTTTGGCCTCAATCCACCATGAATAGCTCGGATCTAACCGATTTCCACATAAACTAGCTAAGATCTATCACAAATCTTAACATTTACATGGTGTGAAGGATTGCAAGAAGGATTTCCAACTTTCTTTCAACTCTTTTACACTTAATGCCTTCAACCCGGTAGAAACGGAGATTGAGCCAACTCACTAATCATTCCAATGGCTGTGTGGTTCAAGATTCGGGTTCTATCTACGAGGTTCACCGACTTCGGGCTAAACGTTAAACCGTCGTTCCGAACCGTTCCACCGGCCGGACTTGGGTGATTCCTGTCTGAGCAGGAGAAACAAGTAAGAACGAAGGTTCCCTGGTTCAGCTCGTTGTCCAACTACCTCAATATAACATCAAATAATCAGAACAGCCAAGTGTTAGACGAACAGGCCGACCAGGTCAGGATGCTGGCCGAACGGTTAGGCTGTCCGAACGGACAACCCAACCGATCGAACCTGTCAGCCGATCGACCAGGCCAGCCGATCGGCTAGCATATGGCCCCACACTTTGACAATTTCATGAAGTATAGTATTGAACGAGGTGATGTTCGATCGAACGAGTTGTTTGATAACATTACTCATCGGACCATGAGATACTATGCTTCCACACTTAATCGATTTACAACTCGTAGTAGTATGGAGTGCCACCCGATCGAACATGCTGTTCGATCGATCAGGTGACATCCAGCTGAGGACTCACTATCGAAGTGTCTAACCGATAGGTTAAGCCGGCCGATCGAACAGACAGTTCGATCAATCGACCTGAAAGGTAAGAACACTTCAGTGTTCTCAAATACTACAACGAAAACTTCAAAAGGTCAACCATCATACACAAACACATCTTACTCAAAGGAAGAAACAATCCACTCGAACAGTCCAGCCGATCGAGCCTACCGGCCGATCGAACAGACTGTCCGAACGGACTGTCTAGCCGAACGAACAACCCGTCCGATCGAACCTACTGTTCGATCGACCAGGCTGTTCGACCCATCATCACCTGTTTCTGTTTTGTGCGTTACTTATCGTTATGCTATCGAACTATCCAGGCTAACCCTACTCTCAAGCGCTCCCTTCAATCCATCAATCAATCAATCGCTGTGAGTATACTCGAACCTTTTTATTTTAGCACTTTTGGGTGTTACATACGTTACTTATCAAAATCACAATCAAACACACTACTCAATGATTTGAACGCTAACCGTTATGCATGTATTACGTGACTGAATGAATGCTTGTTGATTGTGTTTACACGTGGAACGCTGTCTACCTGCCTTAACGACGTAGTACTATAGTTTGGACTCAGCACCCGTTCACACGGGGGTTGTTAAGGACAATTACTTGCATGGATTACGGTGGTAATCATGTATTGCGAACTGTCTCGGACAGTCAACTTGCAGTCATTGGTATCGATAGATCCATGTCGATAATTAACATGCTTCGTTTTCCTCTGTGTACGTGCTGGTTATGCGTAAACTATTTCGAACTCTATATGCTATTATCAAACTTGTATGCTCACCTTTACATTATATGTATTGACTTTATTTTAACGTATGTGACAGGTGTTTAAGATGCATTCTTGCTAGGGAAGCGAGGCTAGAATAAGGCGTCTAGAGCCCCCAACAAATAGTTGTCTGTAGCAGTCAATCTAGGGGTCTTTAGAAGCAGAAACAATATTTATTTATATTAATCATTTAAATCTGAGTTATCGGAACAGAATATTTGACTGGTTGTTATCTGTAATAATTTGTTTTATTATTTGGGATACGGTATGGACGTGTTATTTAAACTAAATAGTGATGATAGTTGTTATGGAAACTTCTGGACAATCTGTTTCGCTCAGTGCCATGGCCCGTTGATTCCGCCATCGGTTGGGGTGTGACAACAACCCTCACTCAACCCGTGACAACCCTCACCCTAACTGTGATAACCCTAACCCTCGCCGTGACACTTCCAATTCCAACTGGAATGGTTAGCCTCGGAGAGGGCCTCGCCGTGACAACCACCATCCCAGAAACCCAAACCAGAACCGGTCAGGGTCTGGCACCCGTAACCGTAACCAGCAGCGTCCATCCTGGAACCCTACATCTTACTCTCCAGCCCTATACCACTAGCTACACCCCTTTCTACTGAACCAAACAACCCTATACCACCTGCGGCCCCGACTCCCCACCCGATGTCACACCCCTCTCCAGCCCAACAACCCACCATTACCAACCGGTCCCAACCCACCCTCACATACTCTAGACGCCCACCATGGCCCAACACCCAAGCCACAAACACGACCCAACCCCCACCTACCATACCCACACCTACACCTCTAGCTACTTCGGCCACATCCGGAGCCACCCACTCATCACACCCCATGATTACCAGGTCTCGTGACGGTACCTCTAAACCAAAGGCACCCTTTAATTTAAATGTTGAAACCATATCACCTTTACCCAAGTCCCACATTGATGCCCTGTCCGATCCACACTGGTCCGATGCCATGAAAACTGAATTCACTGCTTTAATAGAAAATCACACGTGGGATCTTGTGCCTCGGCCTCCCGACGCCCACATTATTAGATGCATGTGGTTATTTCGCCATAAGTTTCATGCTAAGGGTACCTTGGAATGCTACAAGGCTCGGCTCGTGGTTAACGGTAAGTCACAGCAGGTTGGTGTAGACTGTGACGAAACTTTCAGTCCTGTTGTCAAGCCTACTACCATCCGCACCGTTCTAAGTCTGCCTGTCTCTCGGACTTGGCCCATTCATTAATTGGATGTCAAAAATGCTTTTTTGCATGGGGATCTAAACGAGACAGTATATATGTTTCAACCACCCAGGTTTGTTGATGCACATAACCCTAAGCATGTGTGTAGGCTGAAGAAGTCTTTATATGGGCTCAATCAGGCGCCCAGGGCGTGGTACCATCGGTTTGCCACTTATATTCTCTGATGTGGGTTTCGCAAATCTACATCCGACAGTTCACTATTTATTTATAAACAGGGCAACGACATGGCCTACCTCTTGTTATATGTGGATGATATCATACTCACTGCCTCTAGTGATCGTCTCTTATACCATTTTATCAAGGCTATGTCACAAGAATTTTCCATGACTGATCTTGGCAGATTACACCACTTCTTGGGTATTGAAGTTCAACACCAGAATGGAGGTCTCTTCCTTTCCCAGCGCTCTAATATACAGGACATCTTAAGTAGGGCAAAGATGGAAAACTGCAAACCTTGTCATACGCCAACTGACATTAATTCAAAACTTAGTGCTTCAGCTGGCAACCTCCTTCCTGATGGCACCTTGTACCGTAGTCTTGCGGGTGCTTTGCAATACCTTACTTTCACCCGCCCGGACATTTCGTATGCAGTTCAGCAGATCTTCTTGTTTATGCATGCCCCAAGGGAGCCTCACTTCGCATTCCTTAAATGTATTCTACGCTACCTTAAAGGCACAGCTGATAACAGGTTACATTTACTCCCCTCCAAGTCAGTTCAAATGACTGCGTACTCTGATGCTGACTGGGGGGGGGGGGGGGTTGTCCAGATACGAGACGATCAACATCTAGTTATTGCGTGTTTCTTGGGGACAACTTAATCTCTTGGTCTTCCAAGCGTCAATCTACTATTTCACGCTCTAGTGCTGAAGCGGAATATCGCGGCGTCGCTAACACCACAGCTGAGCTCTCTTGGATTCGTAATCTTCTCCTCGAACTGCATTTACCGGTCAGACAGGCCTCCATTATTTACTGTGACAACATTTCTGCTATTTACTTGTCTCACAATCCGGTTCAGCACCAACGCACCAAGCATGTGGAAATTGACATTCATTTTGTGCGCGAAAAAGTTCGTCTTGGTGCAGTTCGTGTTCTACATGTTCCTACAGAGTACCAGTATGCAAGCATATTCACTAAAGGCTTACCGTGTATTCTATTTAACCGCTTCAAGTCCAGTCTTTGCAGTCTTTGCATTCGGCCGGCTACTACTTCGACTGCGGGGGTCTATTAGCGGAATAAATTAAGCAATAATTTATGTGCATTATTTTGTATATTTTGTAAATATCTCTCCAGTTATAGGAGATATTGTTTCCTATTTTTCCGATTGTATCTTTGTATTTATACCCCTTTTGTGATCAATGATAATCATCAAAATATTAGAAAACTTACAGTCACGTCGTGTATGACGCCAACGTACGTGTTTATTTTATATACCTTTTGAGTTGGTTTACGTTTCGACGTAAATTTTCTTTGAAAACAAGATCAGGTCAAATAAAATACATTTTCATTCAACGGTATGAATTCGGATTACTTTACGTTTCAACGTAAATTTAGTTCGGAAACGAGTCATGTTGATTGTAGTCTCAATTTATCACGCCGCGTATGGCGCCGCCGCAACGCGCGGCGGGTAAAAAACTAGCCTATAAATGAAAATTAAACAGGTTAAACCGAAATACAACATGATTTTAATTATTACAACATGCATAAATATACATGTCGCGTTCAGATTCACCTATTCAACCCTTTAACGTGAAACCCTTTAACAAATCCTTCAATTCATCGAAACAACATGATTGGCGCCCCTATGTAGAATCATAAACCTACTTCCGATTTACCTTAGTTTAGTTACTTCTTGCTTAAACAACTTGTACAAAAAATCAATATTATTTTTTCTTTCATTAGACACTCTTATTATTATTATTGTTATTTTTATTATTATTATTATTATTATTATTATTATTATTATTATTATTATATGGCTTTTCTATAATAGTATAATATAATTTACCGTAGGAGTTTGTGATTATTTTGATTGTTTATTTATACGACGTGAATCACGTGATTATGCGTAATCAACACAGGCTGGTCACACATCTCATGATATCTGAAATGATTGTTAGTTATATGATTATTTTATTGTGACAAAGTATAGTATGTGATTATTGATAGATACCTAATCTATCTATTTAGTGTAATAAAAGAAACCAAGCTTTGGACACGTGTCATTTATTGAAGTTATCCTCAAATCTAAACTTATCTTATATTAGTTAAATAAATAAATAATAAATTAATAGTAAATCTTATCATACTTTAATAAAATATTATCCTCAAATCTAATAAAACAAATACATCTCTTTCCTACTTATCTTATATTAAATACTAGCTTACAACCCCGTGTATTACACGGGTTAAATGACGAAAAAATGTAAATTATAAACTTGAACTTAGAGAACATGGCCTTACAAAAGATTTTTTGAAATTTTTTTACAGGAGGTGTGAATGAGCGGTTAGAGACTCAGGACGTTAAACTTTTTGATTTTGGATTTAAGTGGTTAAAACCACTAAAACATAGGGACTCAAAAAATAATTTACTATTAGTTAAATTTGAAATTATACGTTTGATCTCTAACTATATTAAATAATATTATACTTATTATATTATTTAATACATTTATATTTGTTATAGATAATTATTAATTAAATTTGAATTATACATTTATCTCTAACTATATTAATTAATATTATATTATATTTTGTGTATACAAATTAATATGTAATACTATTATTAAAAGGGATGAGGTACCAGAGAGTGACATGTGTACAAAAAGATTTTTGTTTATTAGTATAGAAAGATATAAATAATAAATTCTTTATATGTATTAATTCATAACTGGTCGGTGCAATAGTCACTTATCGAAGGTTCTTTATTTGTCACTGAACTTCCTAACTTCATGATAGTGCACAACCAACAAACTGAAATGGGATTTCTGCCTAAGGAAGAAACAGAGATCACCAAAGACCTGCTTCAACCAAGATCTTTGCATCTTTCATCCAACATTCAAAACCCTACATCTGAACACCACCCTTTGTTATCGCTGACGACATCTGAGTTCACGGCTGAACCCTAGCGCCGTCGTCAGAGTTGTGGTGTTACCCTCAGAAAAGCCACCACCGATGTGTTGAACTGCAAGAAAACCACCGTCGTCACTAATCGCGTTGCCGGAAAACCGAACTCTCCTCCATAGCAGCTCAGATCGTCGATTATGAGCAGCACACCCTCAACCGTCTTTGCCGGAGGACCCGAGTACTACGACCGCCATTGTTAAGTGGCTGCAACACCGGAGCTACCATCGCATGAGCAGCCGTTGGTGGCCGCCGGTATATATAATCGGAGACGCTGACGACAGGTCGCCGCTGCTGTCGCTGGAACCCTAAAAGGTTAGCCATGGCAGCGGCGGTTTTGCACTCGAGTCGCCTCCTTTGTTCCCGATCTACAACATGCAACATCCGTCGAGTCGCCACTTAACGAACCCTAACAGGTCTCAGTTGAGACGAAACAACGGTTCATCTAGAGTTTTGGTGTTGTAGGCAATGGTGGGGGTGATGACGTGAGGGGGACTAACTGGTTTAGGGGTTGGTTGTGGATTAAAGGGGTTGATAAGAGACATGGTTGGTGGTGGATTAAAGGGATGAAGAAGAACCAAAATAGAAAAGGTTGGGATAGTGGTCTTTGGTAAACTAAATCCACTGGCGGTAAAGGTAGTATTGATTTTAAACCAAAATAAATAAGATTCAGGATCAGCTCCTTTAATTTCTGATCAAATCTTGTATTAAAATATTTATTACATCACAATTACACCACCATTTCTTAATAAATGCTTTTAAGAAATTAATAAAACGTTAGCTTCTAAGAAACTAATATATATATATATATATATATATATATACATGAATAGAGGTATGTGATTTGGTTTTAAACAACACTTATTATAACATATTTATAAATATCATAAACAAAAATAAAAGTGGTAATGCTTCATTTGTACATGAATAACAGACGTGACAAATTAATTGAAACTCATATCTTATTTTATGAGAAAATTAATTTTCATGTATTTTCTTTTAATCTCATTCTAAAATACTGTATTTTTTTAATCTTATCATAAGTATCGTACTAAAAATGTTTAATACTTACATACGCATTTTGTAAAATTTTGGGTTTGTCGTTTCAACATACTTAGTTTTATTAGCGTTTTGACGTTTTCCTTTTCCACAGGGTGAATACGAGTGTACAATTCGTGGAAACCAAGGTTTATAAATTTTAAAACATGTGTACAATTCGTCGCTAAATACAAAACGTGTCAACATACTTTTTGGCTTCTCTTGCGGTTGCTTGAGTGTCGGTACTCTATCGATACCGTAGTAAACGGACTCGAACAGACACCGGTTGAATTTCTGTGCGCAACGCGCACGGTAATCTTACTAGTTAATATTAAATGTTATCCTATTTTATTAAAAAATATTTTTTTATTATTTGGTATACAAAATTATATTTATTCAACTCGTGTAAAATGCGGGGTTTTTAAAAATATAATTTTTTTTATTATTTACTAAAACTATAATTTTTTTATTATTTACTATACAAAGTTACATTTATATAATCCGTGTAATACACGAAGTTTTTAAATATATAACTTTTTCTATCATTTGCTATGTAAAATTAGATTTATTCAACACGTATACACATGGTTGGTTTAAGGATATAATTTTTTTTTTTGTTATTTGGTAGATATTTCAACCCGACTATACATGAGTTTTTTTAAAGATATGACGTTTTTAGTATTTAATATACAAAATTACATTTATTTAATCTGTGTATAGACATGGTTTTTAAAGATATAACTCTTTTTTAGATCTATTCAACACATGTAATATACAGGGTTTTTAAGGATGCAATTTTTTATTATTTGGTAGATTTATTCAACCCGATTATACACGGGTTTTTAAAGATACGACGCTTTTAGTATTTAGTATACAAAATTACATTTATTTAATCTGTGTAATACACATGGTTTTCAAAGATATAATTTTTTTTTATTATTTGATATATAAAATTACATTTATTTAACCCGCACAATATACGGGGTTCATAAAGATATAATTTTTAATTATTTAATATATAAAATTACATTTATTCAACCCGTGTAATACACGTGGTTCTAACATAGTACAACATAATAAACACACAATATATGGTGTTACGGTTATTTTTTAATTAACGTTTTAACACATATTGATAGTTAATATATATAGTATTCAATAATCACATAATACAACATGATAATTGTATAAAACTACGCTATTATTTGCTTGTAACATGTGATTATCAACTATAATTATATAACATGGTGATCACCTATAAAGATTTATGTATGTGTCGTAACTCAACAAAAGAAACCGATGACTATTAAGAGTAACATGTACTTTTTTTTAAAGGCAAGATGTCAAAATTTTTTGGGTGTGAGGCACACCACACCCCTCCCCCCCCCCTCATTGGGGAGGCCCGTCGCCCCTCTCCGGTCAGACGTGAGTGTCTTAACCGTGCCTCAGCTGACATCAGAGAGTGACTGACGTCCAGGGAAAAAATCTCACAGGTACCTCGCCCTGTATCAAGGCTTGACGAGTTGAGAGCTGCCACAGAGGGGAATATACCGCTTCAAGTGGGGATCGAACTCGAGTACCATTGATAAAAACCCGGGTGCATCAACCAGTTGGACTGGCATAATATACTTAAGCCTGTTTGGCAACATCTGAATGGTTAAATGTTGAACCAGTAAGATGTCTGAACCATTAAGAGCCTGTATAATGCTTAACCGTTCAAAGGCAAATGTCTGACCAATTCAGATTAGAGGTCTTAACCATTCAGACTCTGTATAAATCTTAACCATTCAGAGGCAAACGTCTGAACCATTCAGACATCTGTTCGTGAAACAAACAGTCTGAACCATTAAATGCTGAACCAGTAAGAAGTCCGAACCATTAAGAGTTTCATTAAGAGGTAAACAAACAGCCCCTTAAGGCTAGGGGGTATGGGGTTCGTCCCCACCCCGTCGAGGAACGGCGACGACCGTCAAACCGTGCCGCCCCCCCACGTTCCGTCCACACCGTCGAGATATTGTCGTTTGCGACGAACCAATTATGGTGGGCCCCAATCAAATTCGCCGCCACCACCGCAGGTAACTACAACCACCACCACCACAAATTCGCCGCCACCACCGCCGGGAACTCAAACCGTAGCCGTTTTATGGTGGTTTTTTTCCAATCTTGCAGATCTGATGAAAGAGATGACTTTTTATGGTGGTTTTTTTCTTCTGGAAGCACAAAAATTTTAGAGAGAGAGTGAAGAGGATGATGGAGATGAAGAAGTTCTGTAAATGAAAGGTGGAGTACATTTTAGAGAGAGAGAGTGAAGAAGTTTTGACTTAAAGCAGAAAGATTTTATTATTGTTTTTTTGTTGGTGGAATACCTTTGTTAAATGAAAATATTATTTATAAGTTTAATTTTTTTTAAGTTTATCTTTTTTTTTTAAGTTTATGTGATGTCTTTTAAAAAAATAGAAGATAAAAAAAATATAAAAGCGGTGGAGAGGACTATGACTAGTATCATCCTCCATACCCACTAGTTTTGTGGGATGGACCATCCTTGAGAGGACTATGACGTGGCGCCTACGTGGCGGATCATCCTCCCTTGGAGGACCATCACCATACCCTCTAGCCTAATCCCTGAAAGAATACACAACAGTGACGTATACTTAAAAATAAAAAAAATATATATATAATTTAACGACTTTATACGAATGGGGGGAGAGGAGAGGGGGGCTGTTTATACTTTATACGTAACGTGTAGGCTCATCTCATCTAAAATCTAAACTCAACTCCCAACAAACCCCCTAACTCAATCCTGACCGTCCAATCCAAACCCATTACAACAACCACCGGTAAAAGTAAACCAAATCCAACGGCTCTAAAACAAGCACCCAGATTAGAGAGACAACACGATCAGTTTCATTTCACACAACTTCTTCTCATTTCAACTCCACCTCTAAATTATCACACCTGCAAGTTACCAATTTATTCTTCATATTTCACCCATAAATTCAACCCTAAAAAGCAGATTCTTGATTTCCAGAAGGTGTTTTTGTTGTTAAGTAGTAAGGAATATAAGTAGATTTTGTTTGTGGTGGTGGGTATAATTATAGAAATATATTATCTATATTACTGTAATTAATTGATTAGTTATAGTTATTGTATAGATTAGGGTCAGGGTTTTGTGTAATTGGGGTTATATGGGGTTGGAGGATCCAGATCTTGTGGATGATGGTGATGGAGGATCTAAAGCAGCAGCTGCTGCTGCATCGGTTTCGTGCTCGATTTGTCTTGAGGTTGTGGCGGATAGCGGCGATCGGTCCATGGCAAAGCTCCAATGTGGGCATCAGTTTCATTTAGGTTAGTAGCTTGTTTTAGTTTTTTTTTGTTTAGGTAGATTGTGAATTTAAGTTGTTTTGTTTGATGTGAATTGAATAATTCTGATTGATTGATTATGATTTGTGTTATAAATATGTTGTTATTAAATGTTTAAACCCTTGTGATGTGTGTCAATGATTCAATGTATGAAAGTTTACAACTTTTGTTGGATGATGGTATGTAACTCATAGAATGTCTAGAAGTTGAAACTTGAAAGTAGGTTCAAAAGTGGGTCGGTAACTTCTTTCGATTTTGGTTGTGGGGGGGGGGGGTCGAAAACGTATATACCCAAAAATTTCTATACGAAAACTATATACTCTCCACAACTGAGCTAAAAGTTCGGGGGGGGGGGGGGGTCGGCCGCCCACTCCCACTCCCACCCCCACTATGCTGCGCTCCTGAAGTTGAAACTTGAAAGTGGGTTGAAAACTGGTTACCGCTTTTGTTACTGAAGTTGATTTTGTGAAGTATTTTAATGAACAAAGCTGGGAAAGTAATGTAGTTTGAAAGAACATTCGTCAAACCGACTTAGATACAGGGATTGGGGATAAAAGTATTAACATGGTTCTTGCTTGTTTCTATCTTTTTATCTTTCCTAATGTTTGTTAAAGCGCATAGTTACTTACCGATTATGTAAAGATACGGAAAAACGTATGCCCTTTAAAAGAACTTCTGTTAAGCTTACTTAGATACATGGATTACAGATAAAAGTATTAACATGGTGTTTAGGTTTACGTGGCTTATCACTTGCTTGCTTTACTCCTTTTCTCTTTCTTAATGTTTGTTTAAAGCCTATAGTTACTTATAGATTATGTGACGATACATGAGGATGCAGTTTCATGTTTTAGACTCGTATTTTCATTGTATAACTGATGTAGTGATTCAAGAAACAAAACTGTAAAGATTTAGTAAGCATAAATACATGATTTGTTCCTATTGTTTGGTTGCAGATTGCATTGGTTCTGCATTCAACGCGAAGGGAGCGATGCAATGCCCCAACTGCAGGAAAATCGAGAAAGGCCAGTGGCTTTATGCAAATGGTTGTAGACCATATCATGAGGTCAGCATGGACGACTGGACCCATGATGATGATCTCTATGATTTAACCTATCCTGAAACAACCGTACGATGCATCTCTTTTTTATAGCTTTATAGCCCTCTCTCACATCTTCACTATTATCTTGATAAAGTCGCTTAATGTAGAACATAACTATAGTTTCCGTAACAAGAAAATAATAAGAATCTTGAATTTATTTGTGGTGAAACATATTGTGACTATTAGTTTTGTCATTTTGCCATCATAGAAAGTAAATAGCAAGTTGTGATTTGTCCTTTCAATTGTTCTAGCGATGCTTAATGGTAAAGAATTGGGATTGATTTAATTGGATTCGCTTTTTTCGGGCACTTGAATTGGACCGAGGATAACGGAAGTTTGATGGGTAAGTCATGGAGCATGACAAAATATGAGGCAAACGTGTGGGAACATGATAAGAGATTAGATATCTTGAAAAACATTATTTGAGGAATGGTTAAGCTACACATTTGTTAGGGTGAGAGGGGCACTCCTCTAAGTGGGGAGTGACCTCTCTTACCACAGCCAATCAGCACGCGCCACGTCAACTCCCCTCACACCCTCAATTTTGATGACAGCACTCCTCTCTTGGGGGACTTGTATTTTTAATTAAGTTGCCAAATAACTTGATTGGTTGAAAATCTGGTGGGCCACCCTCTCCCTCTCTCCCTTCATGCGGTAAATGATCACCGAAATCCATCCCCCTCCATGCGGTGAAAATGATGGCGGCACCTCTCCCCGCGCGGCATCTCCTCCCCGATCCCATTCACCGCAAAGCGCCCCTCTCACCCTTAGGACTATCTCTTATCCCCATACTGCATATATTATTTATTTACTGTAGTACATTTGTTGGTATCATCAGCAGCTTTTTCATTTTGCAGTCGATGTGGTGCCCTTTTGGTGGATTTACTCGGCTTGCTGCTTCTTTTGAGTAAGCACAATCATATCTTTTGCTATATGCCGTATGTATCTTCTTTCTAAACTTCAGGTTCAGTATATATATACACACACGTTCATTTGAAAACTAATATATTATGTTTCGGAGCCATGTATGTTTGCGACACTAACCGCCTATGTTTTTCTCATTTTCTTATTATTTTGCAGTGAAGGGGAATTTCCAACCACTGCATGTAAGCTTTTCGTCATTTGTATGATTTAAACCTTAATTTCACCCCAATCTTAAACGAGTAATGGAATTATTTTTTTAAATCTTTCAGACCATGATTTTCTTGGACAACATGCAATATTTACCGAACATGCAACCGCTATGTCATCTGCTACTCATCTATGTCCATATATTGCCTATGTTCAGCCAGTTCACCCATCATCATCTTCGTCCGCTTCCGGAAGTGTTGCTGATGGTCCCACCTACAACAACAACAATAATCATAATAATAATAGTAGTAATAATCAGTGGAACAGCAGCCAATCAGCATCCAGTGAGATACCAAATTCTTACGCTTTGCCAAACATGGATGTGCGCTATCACACCACTATCTTTCCATCATCACACAATCGTGTAGGTGGTGCTGATCAACCCTCTATACCATCTGTCATGCCGCCAAGGTCCGTTAGGAATAATGCTGATATCCCAAGATCAGGCTCTTATGTGCATCCTTTCCTTCCTGGCCAAAGGTAAAGCAGCCGTCTTTTTTAATTCGAGTAAAATGCCATTTTTGTCCCTGAGGTTTGACCACTTTTACGACTTTCGTCCAAAGGTTTGCTTTTCCGCATCTGGATCCAAAAGGTTTCAAATCTTGCCATTTTCATCCGACTTGTTAACTCCATCCATTTTTAACGTTAAGTCAGGGGTATTTTCGTCCTTTTACCTATTTGTTAATGTTTATAAGAAAAGTCATAACTACAAAGTCAATAAAGGTGTATCTTTATTTCTTAATAGTGTTTTTTCTTTAATAAAAAAATGTCAAAAAAGACGGAAATACCCCTCATTTAACGGAGAAAAATGGATGGAGTTAACGAGTTGGATGAAAATGGCAAGGTTTCAAATCATTTGGATCTAGATGCGGAAAAACAGACCTTTGGACGAAAGGCTCAAAAGTGGCCAAACCTTAGGTACCGAATTGGCATTTTACTCTTTTAATTCAAATTAAACTTTTAATGTTTTCATTATATTTTCGTAGTTAGTTTTGTATCTCGAGATGATTTTCTTCAACATACTAAATAAATGGTGTTGATTTGTGCAGTTCTGTGGCTGCTAGAGCTCCCGGTTCGGTTGGGTCTTCAATGATTCCTCCACACCCTGGAAGTGCTGCACGGGCACGTGAACGGGCCCAGGCCCTCCAGGCCTATTCTCAGCAACCTAGCAGTTTACTGGGCTTACGCACACCTATTGTATCTGGGTCACGGAGATCCAACAGCCAGGCCCAAATGGGTCAAGCTGGGTCATCTTCGGATCACATTCGTGGAGGTGGCATCTATTACATCCCAACATCTGGGTCAACTACTAGAAGCGGATTTCAGGAAGCAGAAAGCTCGATGCCAGGTCCATTCCACCATAATACATGGGAAAGAGACCCACCCCCGCTCCCACACCCACACCCGCACCCGCACCCAGGGGTAGGGCAAGGGTGGGGGTTTCACCAGGGTGGGGGTGGCTCTGGTGCCTTCTTTCGTCTGCGGTATGGTTCAGAGAGGAGTCCGTCTCAAGGTCATTATCGGTAATAAGTTAAGCGTTTATTCGGCTGGTTTTGGTAATCTTGAGAAAACTTATTTGGTGAAGTCTTTAAGAATGTAAGTTTTGCTTTGGGGTTGCAAAGGCTTGATACTGTTGAATGGCCTTGAAACAAGTCCATTTGCGGTTGTTGATTGGTTTGTGTGATGGACTGCCTGCCTTGGAGATATGAAATAACTTTATTGTGTTGTAAGATGCCTAAAATTCTTTTTCTTATATATATAACAATTTACAAATCATATACAGGACTCGCCCATTAAAAGTTCCCTTATGATTTTTTAATGATTAATTTCATCTCTTATATCATAAACTAGTGAAATTTCCCTGTGCGTTGCCGCATAAAGTTGTTTGGTAGCTTTTTTAACAGCTTAAATTACACCAAATAGGCGGGGCTTGAACCCTTGACCTAAGGGAGCAACACCATGTTAACACCCAAATTCAATGGCTTTGTCAGTTGTGCCCAACCACCCATCGGTATTGGTTTGGTTCATTACGGTACCGACACTCAATATGGTAACCGAAAGACAAAAAATGAAATTTGCAACCTTTTCAGTTTTTCACAGCACTATTACGTTACCTACACTCGCTATAGCCTTTGATGCCAAAAAAAATAATATGTTTTGAATACAACTCCGTTTTCAACATTATGATGCCGGCACACGCTATAGCAATTGAAAAGAAAAAAAAAACAATGCCGGTATAGGTTCCGATATTACCGATGCCGGTACCGATGTTCTATCATAATCGGTTTGGTTTGTAACGGAACCGGTACGACATTGTATCTTAAAAGTTATAAGTGGTGATTTCGACAACATATACGTTCGAGCCTCGATTACTTATACGTTACTACTCACAACTCAGTTTAAAAAAATATATCATGACGTAGATATAAACAGTCATGTCACAACGATATACTCGGAATTTTATTAGAGCTCGTATTTTAAAGTTTATAAGATAAAATAAATTAGTTAGAATAATAAAATATATAAAAGATTTAACGTTGAAAAAAGGAAAACTATCTAATAAAATATATTAGTTAGAATAATAAAATATATAATGTTGTACGCTTGCGCTATACCAGCTATAGCTTTTACTGTTCATATAACTTCGAATACATATAGGGGTTGGTTTAAGATGAAATCTAAAAAAAAAAAAAAAAGTAGAAAATCAGAGAATCATTCATTTAACATGTTCAATATACATATATATAAAAAATCAAGAATTAAGTGCCATTTTAGTCCCTGTAGTTTAGGTTATTTTGCCAGTTTAGTTCAAAGGTTTTATTTTTCGCCTGTAGGTCCAAAAATATTTCACCGTTGCCATTTTAGTCCACTGGTTTAACTTCATCAATTTTTTTTGTTAACGAGAAGGGAAGTTCAGTCATTTTATATGACCGAATTGCCCTTCTAGTTAACAGTTGTACATATAAAATGACCGAATTGCCCTTCTCGTTAACAGAAAAAATAAATGAAGTTAACCCAGTGGACTAAAATGGAAACGATGAAACCTTTTTGGACCCACAGACGAAAAGTGAAACCTTTGAACTAAACAGACAAAATGATCCAAACCATAGGGACTAAAATGACATTTAACTCAAAAATCAATGTTAACATGTAAAAAGATATATATTATTTTCCAAACTTTTGCATACAAACATGTAAAAGGCTTTTTAATAAAAAGAATTCAACATTAAATAATAAACTTAAAAATAGTTAAAAAAAGTAAATTCTTTATAACAATGTTTTTTATTAGGATGACTTCTACACATCTTTATATACAAAAACACCGATTTAAAAAGAAATATTTTTATATGTTAAATTGTAAATTTAATGATATATTTAACATTTTAAATGTATGGTTCCTCGATTTTCCACTTTTTAGGTTCCCCATTTCACACATTATATATATATATATATATATATATATATACAGGACAAAGATCCGTTAGGAACCACCCTTTATTGCGAGAACCAATGTGAACACAACAAAAAATACCTAAAAATAGCTAAAAAACACTCAAAATTTTTTTTTAATATTTTTTATAAAAAAACGCTATTTTTAGTAGCAAAAAAAATATTTTTTTTGGCTACTTAAAGTAGAGATTTTAACATAAAAATATTAAAAAAAAATTAGATTTTTTTTAGATTTTTAAGGTTTTTTGGGGGTTTAGTTTTTAGCATTTTAGCTTGGGGAAGGGGGGTTAGGTTTTTTTAAGGTTTTTTGAGGGTTTTAGTTTCTAGCATTTAGCTTGGGGGAGGGGGGTTAGGTTTTTTTTTTTTTTTTTTTTTTTTTTTTTGAGGGGGGGGGGTGGGGGTTAGGTTTTTTAGCTATTTTAGTTTGTGTTCGCATTAGAAAACCCTAAAAATTTTAAGAAACCCTAGAAAATCCAACCTCCTGACATTTTTTTTTGAATAAAATAACACAGGTAATATACATGTTTTTAAGAGTTTTGGGCCAAAAAAACAAAAAAGCGCCCAAGGAATGTTTAAAAAAAAATAAACAAGTTTCAGCATTTTTTGTCTAACACATGTTAGTCACAAAAGTTGCTGAAATTTGTTTATTTAAAAAAAAAAATCCTTCGGCGCTTTTTTGTTTTTTTGGCCCAAAACTCTTAAAAACATGTATATTACCTGTGTTATTTTATTCAAAAAAAAATGTCAGGAGGTTGGATTTTCTAGGGTTTCTTAAAATTTTTAGGGTTTTTTGTCTAACATTAGCCTCTATATATATATATATATATATATATATATATATATATATATATATATATATATATATATATATATATATATAGGCTAGGAGTTGGCCAGAAAGTTCAAATTTCCTAAAAAGTGTAAAAAGTCATGAAACACCATAATGTCAACCATAAAACACACCAAAAACCCACAAATAATATGATGAAGATTACTAAAACATCATGTATGTGGGTTTTGTGTTGTGTTTTAGATGTTAAGGCTCTGATTATGGAATGACAAATATTACTGTGTTTTATGTTGTTTAGCATTGTGTGTTTTATATTCATAGTTCTACGATGGTGTATTTGAAGTTTTTATGGACTATTAAAGTTTGAATATGGTGTTTTAGTAATATTCATTCTATTATTTGTGAGTTTTAGGTGTGTTTTATGCCTGAAATTATTGTGTTTTATGACTTTTTACACTTTTTAGGAAAAACACACTTTCCGTAGGATCCCCACTCTATATATATATATATATATATATATAGTGGAGGGTTCAAATGAGAACAATTTTTTTGTAAGAAGAGAAAAGAAGAAGTTTCAACCAATAAGAATGCTTCATTTTACTTCATTTACTATTTTCATTTAATTTTAATATAAGGGTATATTGGTAAACTTACAAAAATCATTAATTTGTATTCTTCCACTTTAATAACTAACTAAATTAAATTTGTAACTCCTTTTCAAAATATATTTTTTTTTCCAAATTAAAAAAAAACAACTTTATTTCAAGTGTAGAATAAATTACTAGTTGTGTAGGATAAATAACGAGTTGTGTAGGATATATTTCGAGGTGTGTAGGATAAATTTCGACTGTGTAGGATAAAATTCTATAATGTGTTGGGTAAATGTAGGAAAAATTTGATATGTGTAGGTTTTGTAGATTATATGTAGGATAATTAATGATTAGTTGACTAATTAATTAAAGAGTTAAAAATTAATGACATGAGTTATAAATCAAATAGTATTTTACTAAGATGCCATTTCTTCTTTTTATTCTCATATTAAATTTGTTCTCAAATGAACCTTCCCCTATATATATATATATATATATATATATATATATATATATATATAATATACATATTTAACTTATTTAATAATTTTTCTTTAATTTAAAAAAAGGCTAAATATACACTTATGTTTGATTTTTTTTCTCTCTCTACACTATAATATAAATTTCATACAAAAAAGAGCTGTATTCAAAATAAATCTTTTTTTAGTATTGTAAAGACTTTTACATGTGCTTAGAAACCGGTACCCATGTTCATTTTTATGGTTTTTGGTTTTGATAAAATTTGGTTTTGGCATTTTCCGGTATTTTTGCACTACCGTTTCCAAAGCCGATACAAATCAATGTAAAACATGCTTCAATATCTGTTTTTTTTTAACTTATTAGCACTTTATCTTTTGGTTGCATGAGGCATGTTTTGTTATAGATACATTTTTATTGTGTAATACATCTTTGGATTGTGGCCGGGCGGGGTAGGTGTTTAGGTTTTAGGGTGATGGTAGGGTGGGTTTATTTTGGTTGTATTCATTTTGGTTCTCGTGGTTCTCACGATAAGGGTAGTTCTCGCATGAACGCTACCATATATATATATATATATATATAGGTGGAGGTTCATTTGAGAAGAAAATTAAATTGAGAAGAAAAAGAACAAAGGGTACAATTGTAAAAAAAATAAATAGTATTTCTTACATCTCATTTATTATTATCTTTGAATAATTAATTAGTCATAAGGACTATTGTCCTTCACACTAAATTTTTTGCCTACACACATCAAAATTTATCCTACATGTTTTGAAAATTTATCATACATATATTGAAATTTATCCTACATATATTGAAATTTATCCTACACAACTCGTAATTCATCCTACACACCTCGTAATTTATCCTACACTTTAAATTAATTGTTTTTCTTCTTTGAAAAAAAAAATATTTTTGAAAATAAGTTACAAATTTAATTTATTAGCTATTAAAAAGGTAGACTAACAATTAATGATCTATCTAAGTTTACTAATATACCCTTACACTAATATTAAATACAAAAATTAAATGAAGTAAAATGAAGGATTCTTATTGGTTGAAATTTGTTCTTTTTTATTCTTACAAAAAATTTGTTCTCATTTGAACCCTCCACTATATATATATATATATATATATATATATATATATATATATATATATATATATATATATATATAGGGGGCTGCTAGAATGAGAACCACCCCGAGTTGTAAGAACCGCGAGAACTACACCCCACGGAGCGCCGTTCGCCATGATTTTTTTTTTACAAGTAGATGTGTGTATTATAAACACAGCCGTAAAAAATCATGGCGAACGGCGCTCCGTGGGGTGTAGTTTTTACACCACAAGTTTGGTGTTTTTTAATTTTTTTTCTTTTTTCTTTTTTTTTTCACCAAACTTGTGGTGTAAAAAACTACACCCCACGGAGCGCCGTTCGCCATGATTTTTTACGACTGTGTTTATAATATACACATCTACTTGTAAAAAAAAAATCATGGCGAACGGCGCTCCGTGGGGTGTAGTTCTCGCGGTTCTTACAACTCGAGGTGGTTCTCATTCTAGCGGCTCCCTATATATATATATATATGTATGTATAGGGCTTGGCTATACAAGAAAGCCCATCTTTTTTAAAAAACTATGCAAACCCAATACCATCCATTGATTATGTTTCATCACACTTGATCAATGGCTCTCATAATTTTAGTAACAATTAGATTTAAAAGAAATGTAATAATACACATTAGTCAACTAGAAGGGCATTTTGGGTAGTATATTCCTTCTCTTTCCACTGTCTAGTCCTATCATCTTTAATGCACCTCTCTTTCTCTCTCTTCATATCCAATTCAAAATCACAATCTCAGCTTTCTCAATTCCCTCTTTTCCATGACTTTCCCTTCTCTCTACACAACACTTACAACCTGCAAGCCTAAAGAGAGAGTGAGAGCCGTGAGAGAGAGTACCAGAGAAATCGAAAGAGAAAGAGAGGTCCAGAGAAATCGAAAGAGAGAGAGAAAACTGGTGGGTTTCCAACCACCCACGGCAGTAGCAGCGCTGTGGCGGTGGTGGTGTTGACCGTTATGGTTGGGGCAGGGGAGGCGGTAGATGCACGATGAGTGAGGCACGATGGTGGTTGGTGGAAGGTGGTGGCTGGTTCATTCTGGGTTGTTGGTAGTTGATAGCGGCGACAGTGGGTGGTTGTAGAAGGTGGTGGAGGGTGGGTGGTTGGTGGCGTCGGAGTTCGAAACGTCGTCGGAGTCAAGATCTAGCAATGGTTAATGTTCTCTCTCTCTCTCTCTCCTCTCCTCTGTCTTCAATCAAGATCTAGTAATGGTTAATGTTCATGTATTTTAAATAAATCGAAAACTTTAGGATGAGATTTTTGAACGGGGTTTTTTGTTGGTTTGGTTGCTTGTTTGGGGATTTTGATCTGAACAGTAAGTGTTTTTTTTGTTGGGTTTGGTTGCTGGTTTGGGCTTTTGATCTGAACATTAAGTGTTTTTTTTGTTGGGTTGTTTGATTTACAGAAACAGACCCATAACATGTGTTAAGCACCTGTTAGAATGATATATAACGTGTGTTGATTTACAGAAACAGATCCATAAAGATATTCAATTGACAAGTTGGATGGATGTAGGCGACGTTAATGCGGGGACTTTGAATAAGTCAACTCTTTTGGGAAAGAAGTTTTCGTTCATTTATAACATGTGTTAGTGGTTCATGCTGTAACAGATCCATAAAGAAGTTTTCATGTTGTAACAAGTTTTCGTTCGTTTCTAACATGTTTTGCACATTTTGGAATGTATAACATGTGTTAAGCCTCTGTTATAATCTTTTTGTAACCTGACATGTATTCATGTATAAGCTATGGTTTACAAAACACCATGATGTGTATATACTGATCTAACATGTGTTACAATGTGTCTGTTCGGAACATGTAATTGATTAACATGTGACAAGGGTGAAAACAGTCGACGGGGGCGATGAGTTTAATGGTGAGCTTAGTTAATATCGTAATCTTGTTGTAACCCCACTTGTATACATATGATAAGATGTAAGCATCCATACAAGTTAATATTGTAACACCGTATGGAACATACAAGTTAATATTGTAACACCGTATACCTGGGATAACATGTTAATATGGAACATACAAGTTAATATTGTAACACGTGTACAAGTTAATATGGAACATACAAGTTAATATTGTAACACCGTATACCTGGGATAACATGTGTTAAGCCTTTGTGATAATCTTGGTTTAACCCAGCATGGTGTCATGTGTAAGCTAGTGGTTTCCAAAAGACTATTAACTTGTATAATCTTGGAACATACAAGTTAATATTGTAACACCGTAACCCGACTTGTATTCATGTATATGAAAGTCACATCCTTTGGGAAAGAAGTCTTCGTTCATTTATAACATGTGTTGGTGGTTCATGCTGTAACAGAACACCATGATGTAACCTGACATGTGTTCATGTATAACATGTATTAAGCCCCTGTTATAATGATATATAACGTGAGAAATAACTTTTCGTTTGTTTATAACATGTGTTTGTTTTGCACATTTTGGAATGTATAACATGTGTTAAGACTCTGTTATAATCTTTTTGTAACCTGACATATATTCATGTATAAGCTAGGGGTTTACAAAACACCATGATGTGTATATACTGATCTAACATGTTACAATTTGTCTATTTGGAACATGTAATTGCTTAACATGTGACAAGGGTGAAAACAGTCAACGGGGGCGATGAGTTTAATGGTGAGCTTAGTTAATATCGTAATCTTGTTGTAACCCCACTTGTATACATATGATAACATGTGAGCATCCATTATAACCCGACTTGTATTCATGTATATGAAAGTGGTTTGCAAGTTAATATGTGCACAAGTTAATATGGAACATACAAGTTAATATTGTAACACCGTATATGGAACATACAAGTTAATATGGAACATACAAGTTAATATTGTATAACGTGTGTTAAGCCTCTATTATAACGTGTGTTAAGACTTCTAGAATTGATGCATAAACTCCAATAGCAACTTAATAACATAGTATACCTGATATAACGTGTGTTAAGCCTCTTTTATAACGTGTGTTAAGACTTCTAGAATGTGTTAAGTCTATACCGTTTTAACATCATGTACTAGACAAAACAAAATAAGAGTCTCACATTACATATTACTAGTAAACGAAAATACATAGCACTAAGAAAATGGTGGAGCTTCCTTTGAAAGTCTGCCTTAGCTTTTCAGCGGCTACCTTTGTTGCCTTAGCTTTCCAACGGTCCCGAGAATTGGATCTTATTTCCCTTGAATCCATCACCAGCCTAATAACAAAAAGATAAGATAACCGTTAAGTCGTTAACCAGACATAAATACTAACACATTGATAGCCAGAATTTTTTTTCTCAGATAACATCATAAAAAACAGTTACTATTCAGATCAAAAAGCCCCAAACAAAGCAACCAAACCAACAAACAACAGTTACTATTCAGATCAAAAACCCAAACAAGCAACCAAACCAAGCACAACTTTTTAACACAAAAAATAAAAACCTGCAAATTAATCTTACACAACTGAAACAACAACTAACAAAGTACACAGAACTAACGTGTGTTAAGCTTTCCGTTCGAATGATATATAACACGTGTGATCTGTTTGAAACCCTTTGTTACACATCTCACACACAAATTTGTTTGTTGCCATTAATGTCTTGGGTGATAAGGATATCACTTCTGCTTCTGGATCTACAATTTTTACAATTTATTTTTAAGTTTATTAAAGACAGAAACTGTATCAATTGTCATTCCATAATTTCATAATTTATTATTACTTTTTTTTATAAATATGTTTTTGATTTAAGAGTTACAAAGTACAAATATCCACCGGCAAAACCCATGAAAAAAGATTAAAGATTTAACCATTTTCAACCTGGGGTCAACTGCTAGAACATTCATGGTAGACTTTCTTTGAAAAAACATATTTTTCATTTAGAAAAAATGAAAAATAATGAAAAATTGAAAACCCACCATTTTTTCGTCTTTTGTATTTTTGAAAATTGTGAAAAAGCCAATAAACAAGATTAAATATTTCAAAGATTTAACCTGGGTTGCCTGGAAGACTTCTTTTTTTCTTGATTAGTGGTTGAATTTGACTTGGAGGAGGATGAGCAAAGTAATTTTGATAATTTGGATTATAACTGCTTCCATTTTCTTGACCTATATTCTCATAGCAAGAATTAACAGTAGTTGCATGAAGATCAGATGCAGAACTCAAATCATCTTCAGAATCACATTCTGCTGTTTCATCATCTTCTTGTCTCACTAGGGTATTTTGGAGGGGCAGTGGTGGCAGTGGTGGGGGTTGTGCAGCGGGGGTCGGCCGACGGTGGTAAAGGTGCAACGTTGGTGGGGGTTGAGCAACAGGGTTGGAGGTGTTTACGGTGGTGCCGGAGGTACAATATTGATGGTGGTGATGATGGTGGTGGTGCGGTGGTGATGGTGGTGTGGTGGGAAAAAAAGATAATGATGAGAGAGAGATTTGATGAAGAGAGAGATCTGAATATGAATGTGAATAAGTGTGTGTGAGAGATATGTGTGAGAGAGAAATGTGTACTAACATGTCAGGAAGAGAGAGAAAGAGCAATGTAAAAAGACCAAAATACCATCCATTTTGTCATCTCCAATCAATGACGTGGCCAATTGTAGGCCTTGCAATGGGTTTGCTAAGTTTCCTAAAAAAATGGGGTTTCTTGTAGAGCATTGCTCTATATGTATATATATATATGGAGAGAGAGAGAGAGAGAGAGAGAGATAGTAATATGGTACTTATATATTGTATTTAACACAAATTAAATTTATCTTTATACCCTTAATCCAATAAATTAATCAATAAATTTTAAATACATTACAAAAATGTCACTTCTTTAATCTAACCCATTCATTATCTTAATCTAAAGGTCATATCATTTCTTATACTTTTTAGGAAAAACATAGTTTGTAACTTAACCCCGCACAATATGTATTATAATACTGTGATGGAGGTAGAATTAAGGCTATGGGGTGTGGTTTGGTTAGTCTTTTTGGGGACTACCCGCCACGTAGGCGCCACCTCACCATAGGTGGAGGACCATTCCCTTGGGGACTACCCAAGGGTGGGGAGGGGAAGCAATGACTACCCAAGAGTTGTACCTCGTGCTCATTCACTAGTACCATGCAAGGAGAGAGAGAGAGAACAAACTTCAGGGGCCCACCAAAATTAAAGCAGCCAATCACCAAGCTTCGTCCCCAACGTCGGCAGAATGCCGTGTGGGGCGCGACGACCCGAAGGGGGCGGTGTGCGAAGATGGCGACGACCCGAGACGGGGAGGGGACAACCCCCACACCCGATGGTCTAATGCCTAACATGTTGGATGTCAAAAATGGAATATATGTATTTATTTGTCTCCATTGTTGACTTTGCATAACATTTAAAAACTCCATAAAAGTTAACCCTTCAGGCTTAATCACTATAAATACCCCTATACTCGCACCTGAAATCACAGTCATTCGTCTAACATATTTTCATTTAGAAACCTGCATATATATAATGGATGTGGCTTATGGAGAGGTGGAGATCAGCTCTTCCGTCTCTGGTCCTAAACTTTTCAAAGTCTACGACAACTTTGAAATTATCGCACCTAAGATCATTCCTGAAACGTATAAGTCCTTCACTTTTATCCGCGGTGATGGTGATGTAGGAACCATCAAAAGCGTTACATATGGTGATGGTAACTTTTAACACACGTTTATTTACATATATAATTATTTATTTTTACTCTTGAACTTGACTTGTTCACATTCATGTCTTTCCTTAATCCTTAACCATTTTTTCTAATTACACTTCTCATAGGCACAAGTACAAAGCACACAATCGATGCCATTGATAGGAGCAACCTTATATTTAGCTGGACGTTCTTTGAAGGTGATGCCTTGAAGGGTATAATAAATACAGCCACTCATCATTTGAAATTTATACCTTCTCCTAATGGAGGATGTGTATTCAAACAAACATTTGTAATTAGGTATAAAGGTGATGCTAAGTTAATCGATAATATTATTAATGGTATCAAAGAAGCAATCAAGAACACTTTCAAGAAGATGGAATCTTACGCTATTGACCATCCTAAAGTTTAGTAACTTTTTCACTTAAATAATGATAGTGTGTTAGACTATCTCATCATTGTACTCTTTTTTGTTTGAAATAATATACAATAATTAAGATATATTAACTGTGCTTAATAAATGTTATAATCCTTTTTTTCAAATGGGTACATATAAAGTAGTTATAATTCTCAAAAGTAATCATGTGACACTCTCATGACCAAAGAAGTACCATGATAAAACGCTTCCATACGTTTCTAGTTAGATACACTTTTCTCCAATTAACCCAATGCAAATTCTTAATATTTCATACGGAGGACTATTTTCATAATATAAATTAGCAACATGTTGTTGCATGGTGTTGTTGTACCCAAAGTATTGGGTGTTTTTCAAAAAAAATTGTGATTTTTTACTTTCAACCCAAAGGTTTTTATTCTTTATATTTTAACCCTTTTAATTTGTTTACTTTTAACCCAAAACTTTTTATCTTTTGTAATTTAACCCAAAACTTTGTTATTTACAACTTTGGTCCCCTCATACGTTTTATCTTTCGCAAGTTTTTGGTTTTACGTTTCGTTCTAAAATTTGCGAGTTAATACGTCGCAACATGCGTGTGTGGTTCAACGTTTTTGGTCTATTTTTTTCACATTTGACAGGTATGTCGAAACGTGTCTATTTCCCCCCTTTGGCAAGTTCGCCGCAACGGGCGGATCGTACATCGACTTAGTTATTCTTTTCTACATTATTTTACGAGTTAATACGTCGCAACGTGCGTGTGTGGTTCAACGTTTTTGGTCTATTTTTTTCACATTTGACAGGTATGTCGCAACGTGTCTATTTCCCCCCTTTGGCAAGTTCGCCGCAACGGGCGGATCATACATAGACTTAGTTATTCTTTTCTACATTATTTTACGAGTTAACACGGCGCAACGTGCGTGTGTGGTTCAGCGTTTTTACGTCTATTTTTTTCCATTTAATAAGTTTGTCGCAACGCGTGGGTCCTAAATTGACATAGTTATTTTTTATATGTTATATATTTCAGTCTTATTTCTTCGCATTAACACGCCACAACTTCAGTATTGGTGGTCGCTACCAGCAGTGTGGCATTGATGTTATTTGGCATAGTTTAGGCCCCCGCCGCAACGCGGGGGTTCTTAATTCTAGTTCATCTAAAAACACTATTCAAATTTAAAAATTTAAACCTTTTATAGGTGGTGACGGATCCAGAAATTTTTTATTGGGGGTGTGGAAAAATTTTGAAGATTTTAGCCCCCTAGCTATATAAAAAAATTGGGTTCGCGGATCGGGTCATGTAAAACAAGTAAACATAAACAAGCAAAGTTTCAGAGCGGGTCGGATCAGATTGGGTCGGGTTGGGTCAATTTCAATTTTCAAACTATCAAACCCTATTTCCTAACTTCCTATCACATTAACAAACAAAGGGGTTGTTTGTTTACCTCTTAATGAGGCTCACTCTTAATGGTTCAGACCTCTTACTGGTTCAACAATTAATGGTTCAGACTGTTTGTTTCGCGAGCAGATGTCTGAATGGTTCAGACATTTGCCTCTAAATGGTTAAGTATTATAATAAGTCTGAATGGTTAAGACCTGTATTCTGAATGGAATTCAGAACTGGATCTATTTTTTAACTTTGTTTAGCAATAGATATAAGGGTGTCCTGCTATATATATATAGTAGTAACTATAGAAGTGCATTAGGGTTTAATTTTAGATTTACCACCCCTTTATTTAGGAAGTTTGTTGTAGTTAGTTTTAAGTTTTTATAAGATATATCTAAGTGCAGATATTAGGCAGTTTTAATAAAATAAAATGTAACACATAATATCTTCATTTTATGTTACAGTACTTTTAATTCTTTTTGTTATTGTTTGCATAGATGGACACATTTTTGTAGATTAGGCGCATTAGATCACAAGTATTAATTACTTGTACATTAAAGCATTATCGACTTTTACCTTTTAATCCATGTGTCGGTATTGAACAAGACAACTATCAAAATGTCAACAAAAATGTGTAGGTCGTCATGCTATCTTTGGAATTTTTTTTTTAAACAATATAGTTTATAAGATAGGTCAAGAATACGTAAAAAATTATAAGTTTGTTGTGGACAGGTGAATTGTAACTAATTATCTATAATTTTGTTAAAACCTTAGAGATTTAAGTATAATAAGTTTAGGGGCTAAAAAAATAAATAGTATTTAAAAGACTAAACTACCTTCATTTTAGGGGTCTTCTATATATAAAGTGGGAGAAAAATTCTTATTTTTTGGGTATCTTAAAATACTCCTCCATCATGCATTATAATATAATATAGATATATATTTTCTTTTAACTCACTGTCTTTTTCACCTGGAAATTAGATATTGTGATGGAGTAGAAGCTATGCATCAATTACATCATACTATTGTTGATGCAGTGTGTTAGGGTCTGAGTTTGGTTTTGATTGTGTTTTACGTTTGAATTAATATGAAGATGAATGAGTTGTGCAGCGGAATTAAGATGGAAGCAAACTTTTCACAATCAAACACGAGAATTGCTTTTAACATACAAGTTTAACATTGAACCGAATGATTGAATTTAATTTCAACAACGATTACAATTTGCAAGTATGCAACAAACTCCCCCTCAGCCTGAGCTCACAGTATTTGTTCGTGCAGGAAGAAGATAATGAAAGAGCTAATAGAACAGTACAGAGCATTGTTCTATTTATAGGCACGAGCAAACCACTGAAGCATCTAAGCTGACTTCACCATGAAAGTGACATCTAACCTCCTAACAAACTCTAACCTCTGATCTATACAACCTCTGCTATGCTAACTACTGTTATTACATTTCATTACATAAAGACATTTAAACTACTGCTGCATCCTTCCACTGATGTGAACCCAGCAGTACTTGTCATGATCAGCAGAGCTTGACTCAAGGCAGTAGATTGAACAGCAGAGCTTTAGTCTATCATCAGTCTTTTACTTGATCAGTAGTTTGTAGGTCAGCAATTTGTACAATCAGTAGATAGGAGGTCAGCAGATGTTGAAACCACTTTCAAGGGGAGAGACTTGTATACATATCATTTGCTTATTCTGGATCCACTGTCTTGATCCGGTTTTGGCTTTAATTATCTGTTCCTCTGATAGGGTTCAATCCCAACAATCTCCCCCTAGAACAGATAATGCCAAAACTCTTCATTATTGGAAGATCTTTATTGCCTCATCAGCAGTTCCCTTATTTGCCATTTGAGTTGAAGTTCAAAGGCTAAGGCATCTGTGTCATCATCATCCCTGCTAAGTGGAAGATCAAGGAGATCCTGCAAATCTTCAAGACTCAGGCCAATAGCTTGTTCCCTTGATATTTTCTTCACTTCTCCACTAGACTTGATCAATGTCAGTACGTGGGTCTATTTGTCAGTTTTCCACTTTAGTACCTTTGAGTCTGGTGGGTTTCTTGGGAGATTTTTATTGGATGAGGTGTTTGGTGATGCAGGCCTATTCATAACTGCCTGAGCAGTGTTTGTAGGTTGATTCAGCTCAAGAGTTTCTTTAATCATTCTTTTTATGCCCTCTTTTACAAGGTCATCTCCAGCAATTAACTCTTGAATTGATTCAGCATCCAACTGTTTTTGATTCCTTCTTTTGTAGAGGGCAGCACCAGCTGGAGCAGTGGCTCTTTTGACTTGCAGCTTTGGTGGTCTTGATGAGACCTCTGCTTTAGAATAGTCAGGTTTTTATGGAACTTTTGGATCTTTCTTTCTTAGTTCCTCCAGCCTTTTATAGGTGGCCCTGGCCCTATCTTCTCCCCACTTTGACACAGAATTCTTTGACCCATAATCAGCTGCTATCAGCTCCTCTTTCATTCTCTTCAACTCTAAAGCCTTGTTAGATACAAACCTTTTGAATTTTTCAGGAGGAGTATGTTTGACCTTATTTTTGATCATTTCTTGAATCCTGGCTGCTTCACTTTCAAGCTCAGGAATGGTCCAGTCCTTATACATGTACTTCTCTCCTTTGTATTTTTTGTAAGCCATGATGTTATCAATGTAGTCTTTTCTCAAGGTCTCATCTGCCCTTTCTAAGATTTGTTGACATACATTTTTAGCAAATCGCTCCAAAGCACTGACTTGTGTAAGTAGAAACTGATAGTTCTGCTGAATTTCTCTATCAGATTTCCCTTGTGTATTTCTTTTTGAGATATCCTCTGCTTGCTTAGCCTTTACCTTCAAATACTCTTCAATATTGTTAGGCCTGGGATATCCTTCAACTGATGGCAAACTCCTTTTAGCAGGGTCATCCTCATAATAGAAAGATTTGATTTCTTCTCTAACTGTTATGAGTTCCAAAGGAAATTGAACACCTGCAGGAGGCAATGGCTTTTGAATTTGAGCTGAAGAGAGAGGAATGGGATTTGGAATTGTGACAAGTGATAGAGGTTTTGAAGATGGTGGTGGTGAAACGTCATCATCTTTCAAAATTAACCTTCTCCTTTTTGGTTGAGGAGAGACTGATTATGTTTTGAGTGGAGTAGTGGTAGTGATTTTGGTGGCAGTGGTTTGTGATTGACTAACAGTTGTTGAAACAACTGGTGTTTCAACCACTGTTGTCATTACAGCAGATGTTGTAACATCTGATGTCTTCTGCTTTTTGGCAGGAGGTGATGATGAGGTGACTGTTTTTGGATGTGAAGTGATTTTTGGTGGTGATGGAGGTAAGGCAGTGGTAGTGGTGTGTGTTGAAGTGATGGCAGGTGTTTGGCTGACATTTGTTAAAACCACTGAAGTATCAGCAACTGTTGACACAACAGGTGTTACAACAACTGTTTGGATGGAGGTTTGATGTTGGGGGCTTTTGGATGGGGGTTTTGGAGTATGCTTTGTGAGTCTGGATGGTATGGACTTGGGTTCCCTCACTTTTCTAGTGGGATTTCTTTTTAACACAGGATTTTGAACATCCTCTTATTCAGAACAACCCTGTGCATTCAGCTCCATGTAAGCTCTTTTCTCCTCATTCCACCTTGACAAATCCTTTGCCGCTCTGTCCCTTTTTACACTTGCTATAGCTTCATCAAGTGCATTTTGGGTAACATCAACCTTTTTGCTACCATCTGGCAAGTGAATGTTTCTGGTCATAGCATCCTTTTCAGGTTCAACATACAAACCATCATCTATACCCTTCTTTTTCCACTCCTGAATTTTCTCCCCCTTTTTGGCATTATCTGGGGGTAGTTGATCGATGAAGAGAACTGTGGGAGGAGCAGTGCCAGTGGTTTCCAATATGTTGGCCTTAATATCAGCTTGAGCGTTTCTAAACCTAGGCTCCAGCATGTTTCTCAGCTCTTGTACATGTATTGCATGTTGCTGATCAGCCATTTGTTGTTGTTGCTGGAGAAAAGGTTGAAAGAAGTTCCATATCTCATTTGCAGCAGATGCTTGTGGTGGAGCAGGTGCTTGAGGTGGAACAGCAGGGGATTGCAGCTTTGGTACTTTCAACAACTGATGCAACATTTCTTTGATTTCTGCAACAGAAGTATCTAGTTTTTCAACTCTGGCCGACAATTCCTGGTACTTTAAACCATCACCCAACTGAATGGGATCATCTGATTTCCCACTAACAGTGGTTGTATCAGTGGTTGATACAGGGAGTGTACTCCAAGCATTATCCACTAATGCCCCTTTTTCTTTGTACTGGGGACTTCTTCCTTCAGCACTTGATAACCTTTTGATAGTACTAGTGGTTAAAACAAACTCACCAGTGGTTAGCAGAGGTGCTATAGATGGAATTGCCTCCAAGGAAGTCTTATTGATGTAACCACTGTCCAAGTGTAAACCAGTGGGTTCAACACTTGTAGTGGCTGTTTCACTTGGAATACCACCAAGAGTTACTTGTAACTCAAGGGGTGTAACTTTCTCAGGTTGTGTTGGTGGGTTAGCAAGGATTGATACATCAGGCCCAGTCTGTTGTTGAGGCATATTCTCATGGACAGGTGATTGAGAAGGACTGGTTTGTGCCTGGTTCAAATCAATTGCATCCAACAGAATCTTTGTATTTGGTGGAATTGTGGATGTGAGGGTAGGTGTAGAAAGAGAATTTGCCCCGGGCATTGGGTTGTGGATGATGGAAACATGTGATTCTAGAGCATCATATTGTGGTGTCCCTATTTGTACAACCTGTTCTTTTTGAGAAGAAGCAGGAGGAGTTTCAGCCATGGGTTGAGATATTTCTACCAACTGCTGTGAGGAAGTAGCAGCAGTGGTTTCTAGTGACTTTTGTGCTATCACTGGCAGTTGCTCTGGTATCTCATCCTCCAGAGTTGCCTTTTTGGTAGGTTTGGGGGGTTTTTGAATTTTCTTTTGTTTTGGCTTTTTGGGAATTGTAGGTGTGGGTTTCAAAACAGTTGTTCTGCTGCTTTGATCACCTTGAGCAGTGGGCTCAGCAGCAGATACTTGAGGAGCAGTGTTTGCTGTTAAATTCTGCTCAGGCACCTCTGCTTGTGTTTTGCAAGGTGTTGACATTCTTGTAAAAGTTTCAGCAGTTAAGCTGTGCATTTGAAAAGATTCACCTTGGTTTATTGCAGAAATATCATCCTTACTAAATTTCTTTTCAAAATAATAACTTAGAAATCTTGGAAACAGCAAGAATGACTTATTTTCAACATTTTTAACTAAATCATTAAAAATTTCCTGAGAATAATTGAAATCTTCATCTTGAAGAATAGTATATCCCAGATTTTGAATTTTTAATGGTATTTCATTAAAAGAAGTTGTTTTATTTGAAACACACATTAGCAGGGTATGGAATAAAAATCTTGTTGCAGGAGGGAAGTAACCTTTTTGTAAGGTATCCCTCTTTATCATTGTATCTGCATACCCTCTTTAAATAAAGTCAATTTTTAACTCATTTTTGGGAAAAGAATTTTTACCTTCCTGGTCATTGAGTTCAAAGACTTCCGAGATGGATTGTGGTGTGATTTTGACAGCTTTGCCCTTTAGAGAAGAGTTAATGGTAGTGATAGTCTCACCTTGTTTTTCAAGAGTTGCATTTTTTCAAAACTCTCTTTGGGTCGCCAAATAAATTGGTGCATCTGTTGTTAACAAAGTTTTTGTACTTTGAAGCAGTGATCATATCGAGGATGGAATCGAAAGCATCTGTGGTGTCGGTTTTGTGAGAAGACCCAAAAGATTGTGAGAAGGTTTGTGTGGAATTTTGGTGGGTTTAGCCTTTTGAGAGGCGTCTTTTGAAGATGATTTTGTGGTGGATTTTGCGGCAGACTTCGATTTAGTCATTTTGGAGAAGACGATCGAAGAGATTTGTGAAGGAATTTGATGAAATGTGAAGAAAACTGCTTTGAGAAGAGAATTTTTAAGAATTCAATTCGACAGTAAAACCCTGTTTGGGGTTTAGAAAGGGGGTTTTATGGGAAAAAGTGAATGCTGACGTGGCAGCGGTTACAAAAGGTCTGACCACTATGTACTGTCCACGTGCCATCCCCTGATGAAGCGAAGGACAGTACTTTTATGACAACTACTGATGAAGGCAGTGGTTGCAATGGTAATGAGGACAGTGGATGGTTTTTACTATCATTGGATAGCACATCAGTGGATACAACACTGATTTTGAACAACAGTGCTTATCAAAGGAATAAGAGAGCAGGGAATGACATTTAGCAGTGGATAGACTTTTGAAGTAGATCAGACTTTTGAACTCATCAGTGGTTATGGCAGGCTTTTAAGGATTTAATGAAAAATTCATTTTTAGCTATTTTTAAGGATGGATTTTTGATTTTCTGAAAACATTTTAATGCTTTTATTCATAGAAAAACAGGATTTTGCCTGTTATTCCATGTTTAGCATGCCAATCCTAGAGATCAAGCTTTCAAAGGTGGATGTGTCTAAGGCTTTGGTCAGCACATCTGCCAGCTGATCCTTAGTTGGAACATGATGCAGAGAAATCAAACCTTTTTCATAGCAATCCCTCACAAAGTGATGTCTGATGTCAATGTGTTTGGTGGTTGAATGAGAAACTGGATTTTTGATGATATTTTCTACTGCCTGGCTGTCCAACATGAGTGGTGTCTTCAAGGCAGTGATACCAAAATCCAACAACTGATTTTGAAGCCAGAGCAGTTGGGCTGTACAGCTTGCAGCAGCTATATATTTTGCCTCAGCAGTGGATGTGGAAACAGCTGCTTGCTTTTTGCTTTGCCAAGACACTAAGCAATTGCCTAGGAATTGGCACCCTCCTGAAGTGGACTTCCTTGTTTTGTCACATCCAGCAAAGTCACTATCTGAGAAACCTGAAAGCTCAATTTTACCATCAGTTGGATACCAGATAACAAGTGTGGGAGCACCTTTGAGGTATCTGAATATCCTTTTTACAGCAATAAGGTTTAACTTTCTAGGGGCTGACTGGGATCTTGCATAAACACATGTTGCAAACATGATGTCTGGTCTAGATGCAGTTAGGTACAATAAGGACCCAATCATGCTTCTATATAAGGTCTGATCAACCAAATCATCCTTCTCATCAGACATGACTAATTTATTGGTTGCAATGGGTGTACTGCATGGCTTACAATCATCCATATCAAATTTCTTTAAAAGTTCTTTGGCATATTTGCCTTGATGGATAAAAGTGCCATTTTGCAGTTGTTTTACTTGGAGACTAAGAAAACATTGGAGTTCACCCATTGCACTCATTTCAAACTCAGCTGTCATGAGTTGCCTAAACTCCTCACACATTTTGTTACATGTGCTTCCAAAGATGATGTCATCCACATAAATTTGGACAATCATCAAATCCTTCCCTCTCCATTTTAAAAACAATGTTTTATCAATTCTTCCTCTAGTGAAACCAATGGAGAGTAGGAAGGTGGAGAGAGTTTCATACCAGGCTCTTGGTGCTTGTTTCAAGCCATACAAAGCTTTATTATTTAGCTTGTAGACATGACCTGGATTAAAAGGATCCTCAAATCCTGGAGGTTGACAAACATAAACCTCTTCTTGAATCTTACCATAGAGGAATGCACATTTAATATCCATTTGATACACCTTGATGTTGTGGTTGACAGCAAAGGCCAGAAATAATCTGATAGCTTCAAGTCTTGCTACAGGGGCAAATGTTTCATCATAGTCAATGCCCTCTTCTTGTCTGTAACCTTGAACCACAAGCCTGGCCTTATTCTTGATAACAATGCCCCTTTCATCAGTTTTGTTTTTGAAGACCCACTTTGTGCCAATAGGACTTACATTCTCTGGCAGTGGTACAAGCTCCCATACTTGTTGTCTTTTGAACTGTTGGAGCTCTTCTTGCATGGCTTCTACCCACCTATTGTCTTTCAGTGCCTCTTGGTACTTGACTGACTGATGGAGAGATAGAAAGCCAGCAAAAAGACAAATGTTTTGGGATTGACTTCTTGTGAGCACCCCTTCATTGATGTTGCCAATAATTTGGTCTGGTGGATGAGATTTCAAGGAGATCAACTCTCCTTGGTATGGAACAATGGCATTAAGTGGTGAGGACTGTAGATGTGAATCATCTGAGCTAGCCACTGCTGGTGACTTTGATGATCCAGCAGTGGCTTCAAAAGGTGGTGGAATAGGAGGTAAAGGTGTGGACACATGCTAACTTTGATCCACTGTTTGAGGACTTTTATCAACAGTGTTTGATGATGTGGAAGCAGGGGTTAATGGGCTACTTTGGTCAACAACTATTGAGGTAGCAGTGGTTGAGCTTTGACAACTGTTTTGAACACCTGCTGCTCTTCCCATTGTGACAGACTTTTGTTGAGGAATGATGATCTCATACCCATAGTCTGGTGATGAATTCTCAGATGGACCTGCACTGTTAGTCTTGACAGCAGTATTTTCAAAAGTGAATTTATCAAGATCAAAAAAATCTGCAGGATTTGCTGGGATTTTCAGTGATGAAAGTTCATTGAACTTTACATTCAAAGTCTATTCCACTGTTTTGGTCCTTGTGTTAAACACTTTATAGGCCTTAGCAGTGGTTGAGTATCCCAGGTGATAACCACAATCAATTTTGGCTGCAAACTTTGAGATAGAATCTTTTAAGTTTAAAATGAAGCATGGGCAGCCAAAAACTTTGAAGTATGAGACTAATGACTTTATTTTATACAGCAGTTCATAGGCAGTCTTTTGATGCATGGGGTTGATCAAAACTCTGTTTTGGACATAGCAAGCAGTGTTTACTGCCTCTGCCCAAAAAGTTAATGGCAAACCTGAATCTGCAAGCATGGTTCTAGCAGCCTCTATCAAAGTTTTGTTCTTTCTTTCAACAACCCCATTTTGTTCTGGTGTCCTTGGAATGTTGTATTGCCTCACAATTCCTTTTGACACACAGAAATCATCCAACTCCTTGTTCCTGAACTCTGTGCCATTGTCACTTCTGAAGATTTTTACTGGAAGGTCAAACTGCTTTTCAACCTGTTTCACAAAGTCTTGCAGAATGCCTGCAGTCTCATCTTTTGAGTGTAAATAGTAAGTCCATGTAAACCTAGAAAAGACATCAACAATAACCAAACAATATCTCTTTTTCTTCAGACTCATGACTTTAACTGGGCCAAACAAATCCATATGAAGCATTTGCAAACATTTGGTTGTTTTGGACTCATCAATGGATTTGTAGGAGATTTTATGTTGTTTTCCTTTTAGACAGGAAACACAATGCTCAGGACAGGTGAACAGTTTTTGAGGTAAACCCCTTACCAGCCCCTGTTTTGAAATGGCAGTGATTGTCTTAAGATTTGTGTGCCCCAATCTCCTGTGCCATAATTCTGTCTCCTTGTTTGATGCAGCAGAGAATAGACAGGCATCAGTTCTGGGGCACTCTTTTGACATATCAACAACATAAACATTGCCACTTCTTTGAGCAACAAGTTTAGTTTACCATTTTTTATTATTGCTTCAATCTTTTCAACCATCTCTGGTCCAACAATCCTACAACATTCCTTTGTGAAGAATGATCCATACCCCTTATCACTCATTTGTGACACACTCAGGAGGTTGAATTTTAGATTGTCTATAAGATTGACATTTTCAAATTTTACATTGCCAGATTTCACTGTACCAGACCCTAGAACTTTCCCTTTACTATTATTACCAAAGGATATATCACCCCCTCCATGAGTTTTGAAATCTTGAAGAAGGGCTTTACATCCTGTCATGTGCCTGGAGCCTCCACTATCTACATACCAAAGACTATCTAAGCATGCAGAAGCTCCCTGCACATGAAGTAAAAGGATTAGTTCATTAAGGTCTCCAAAGCCAATAAGGCTTTAGATGGGGTCTCAACAGTGTCTGGGATGGTGGCAGATGCATGGACAGTGGTTAGCTCAGGGGTTTGAACATTTTTGAGAATGTTTTTCTCTAACCACTGTTGGGGGTCTTGGCCAATCACCTGTTGATAACCAAAAGGATGCCTGTTCACTCTTGGTTTAGAGGGCTTTTTGTAAGCCTCATAAACATGTGGGATCCTTTGGTATGATGGTTGTCCTTTGCCTCTCTTGAATTGATTGGCAGGAGGTGCATCAGTCAGTTGAACATCTCTGTGAACAGATGTTTGATTCAGCTGTTTTATGATAGCTGTTTGGACAGGGACAAACAGTGGTTGTTTCTTGGTGAATTTCACAGATGATGCTGATGAACTTAAGGATGTTTTTGCAGTGTATTCATTCTTTTTCTCATCAAAGTTTTTGAGATACACACATTCCTTAGTTTTGTGGTTATTCTTACCACAAATGGTGCAGCTTTCAGCAGTTACAATATCACATGTTTTGTTTAGATCATATGCTTTTAGATGAAAACAGTCTTTTGTTAGATGATTTCTCTTTTTACAAAAATCACAAAACAGGTTTTTAATTTTTTCTCTTTTCTTCCTTTTCTCAGATTCCTTAGCAACAGAGTTTTGAACCACTGTTGGGATATCTTTGATAGGAATGACCTTTGCTTTTGGAGCTTTTACACCATCAGTGGTTGTGAAGTCCATTGGTTTGAAGTTTTCCAGGATGTCACACTCATCAGACCATGTGGGTTTAAATTGATATTTCTCAATCTCCTCAAAAGTTGAGGATCCCACAGATCTTTCCAGAGTAATTTTGTTACCAAGTTTGTCAGTTATTTTAACCTCTTGGCCATCCTTGTTTATGGGAATAACTTCAACAATGGTTTGAACAGATTCTTTGGAAGCATTGTTTTCAATTTCATCATGTTTTCTAAAACCAACACCAAATTTTACATTGCTCTTAATCTGTTTTTCAAGCATGACCTCATAACCTTTGCAAGATTCCACCCATTTTTCACAAGTAATTTGGGTGGATTCCAACTCCTTTTTGCAAACTTGGTATTTTTCTACCATAGTTTGGAGTTGAGTCTTGGTTATGCTTTGCTCTTCTTTGAGACTGCTGATTTCCTTGTCTTTTTCAGCCAATTTGTTTTTAAGTTCTTTTAATGACTTTTTAAATTTGACTTCATCAGATAAGACCTTATCCCTAAGGTTTTCATTTACCTCTTTAATGTTAGCAAATGCAATTATGCATTTATCTGAACACAGTTTTTCAAGAACTTGAAGTGTTACCTTAGCAGCAGCCATCATGGCACAATCACATTGATGATCACCTTCTTCATCAGCTCTAATTTCTTTCTCACCTGCTTTCTTCTCTTCCTCTTTTTCTTTGTTTTCTTTGGACCAAGGGTCTGACAGTGGTTCAATCAGGGTTTCTGAATTTTCTCCCAGCAGTATTTCACCAGCAACTGCAGTAACCACTGCTTCAGCAACTTCATCCACTGTTTCAGCACTTAGTTGTTCATCTTCAGTTTCTACCCCTTCTGGTATTGTCTCTAAAGCCATCAAACAAAATTCATCATCAAAAGTATCATTAGAAGCATAGAGAGCAAAAATTTTCATCACCAAGTTCATCAGGCATGCTGCTCCAATCAACAAAGCCTTGAGTGAAAAGGCTTTGCTGATCTGGTTGTACCACTGTTGGAGCAGCTTGTTGAGGTGCAACAGATTGCACTTATGCCTGACGAAAAGGGGCTTGAACATACTGAATTTGTGGAACAGTGGTTTGAGCATAATGCACAGACACAGGGGTTGCAGCATAGTGAGCAGTGTTAACATGTGCTGCAGGAGTATATTGGGTATAGTGCACAGTGCTTTGTTGTTGTGGTCTAGGGTTTGAGCTGGGATGAGTAATTATTGAACCAGTGGTTTGACTCCTGCATTCCCTAGCAAAATGACCTAGCCTATTGCATTTGTAGCACTTAATTTTTGACTTATCCAACCCCACTTTTAAATTCCCATGAAGCCCTGGGAATTTTCTCCCTGTTCTTTTGTAGAATTTGTTTGTTCTAACACTAAGCAAAGCCAATTGATGCAAAATGTCCATCTCTTCTAAGTCAGTGGGATCAAAATGTTGCAAATCATTGAGTTCAAAGCACAAGTTATCTGACATCTGGTTTTCACAGTTTGCAGTGAAAGCATAATTTGCAGAGTGAGAATCAGAGTTGTTAAAATTTCCACCAGCAGTTATGTCAATAAAATGATCATAACTCTGATCCTTACTACTGCTACCAGATTCTTCCTGACCAAAAAGAGCTGTGCTGCCAAATGAATAATCATCAGCAACTTTACCAGACTCTTGCAACTTCCTTTTCTGGTTAACTCCCTTTCATAGGTCAGGAGTCTACCATGGAGTTGGGTCAGGGTCAGATCTTTGAACTCAGCTGAATTTCTAGTGACAAAAGCAATTGTGTCCCATTTTTCATGTAGTGATCTAAGAAACCTGCTATTTTGAGTTGCATTTGGAAATGTATCTTTAACAAGCCTTAGTTCACTAATGAGACAGCTAAAACGTTCAAACTGTTGGGTTAATGATTCACCCTTGATGTGACAAAATGTTTCATACTGCTAATTCAGAATTTCCCTGTTGTTTTCAATAACCTCTTCCGTCCCCCCAAATTGTTCCTTCAATGCATCCCATAATTCTTTGGCACTGTTACAATGTAACAGCCCAGCATAGATTTTATTGGGTAATGCAGATGCTATGATGCTAAATGCTTTGGCATCGAGTTCGAACTTTTGAAAGTCAGTTTCATTATAGTTTTCAGTTGGTTTAGGTACGAACTTCTTTGCATCCTCAGCACTTGGCACCATAGGAACATGGGGACCAAAAACAACAGACCTCGAACATCCAGTATTCTGTTGAGCAAGGATGTGACCCATCCTTCTCTCCCAGATGTTGTATTCATTACGTTTAAGCATGGGTGGTTTGAAAAGAGAGCCAATGTTATTCTTATCATCTTGCGATTGTGACGTCATCCTGGTTGTTTTACAGGCACTGATTAATCAACTTTGATGGTGATTAAACCTTGTTCTGTTTTTCAACAAAACGAACAAACTATCAGTATCAACGATTGCGAGCTGAACTATTTATGTCAAAATGATTGTTAAATCAAATTTGACTGTCCAAGCTCTGATACCAATTGTTAGGATCTGAGTTTGGTTTTGATTGTGTTTTACGTTTGAATTAATATGAAGATGAATGAGTTGTGAAGCGGAATTAAGATGGAAGCAAACTTTTCACAATCAAACAGGAGAGTTGCTTTTAACATACAAGTTTAACATTGAACCGAATGATTGAATTTAATTTCAACAACGATTACAATTTGCAAGTATGCAACAAACTCCCCCTCAGCCTAAGCTCACAGTATTTGTTCGTGCAGGAAGAAGATAATGAAAGAGCTAATAGAACAGTACAGAGCATTGTTCTATTTATAGGCACGAGCAAACCACTGAAGCATCTAAGCTGACGTCACCATGAAAGTGACATCTAACCTCCTAACAAACTCTAACCTCTGATCTATACAACCTCTGTTATGCTAACTACTGTTATTACATTTCATTACATAAAGACATTTAAACTACTGCTGCATCCTTCCACTGATGTGAACCCAGCAGTACTTGTCATGATCAGCAGAGCTTGACTCAAGGCAGTAGATTGAACAGCAGAGCTTTAGTCTATCATCAGTCTTTTACTTGATCAGCAGTTTGTAGGTCAACAATTTGTACAATCAGTAGATAGGAGGTCAGCAGATGTTGAAACCACTTTCAAGGGGAGAGACTTGTATACATATCATCTACTTATTCTGGATCCACTGTCCTGATCCAGTTTTGGCTTTAATTATCTGTTCCTCTGATAGGGTTCAATCCCAACACAGTGTTAGTGAAACTGATGTAAAATTGACACCGTATTTATTAATATTAATATATTCCGCAGAAGGCAAATGTGTTGAATATAAATTTGTGATTTCATTTCTATTTGGTGGTGGGTCAAAGCGGGTTCAGGTTCAAACAAATTGTTTTTAGGGTTGGCCCACGATTATTTTTTGCCAATTTTCTACAAAATAGTTCATGTATTGATATTGTGATTACAAAACCTATGTTATTCTTAAAATTAGTTAAGCTATTTAGGAGGCTGTAAGTTTATAAACATCAACCCGTTTCCCTTTCATCTTCTTATTTAGGAGGCTGTTAGGTATAAATCATAACCCATATTTACTGGCTCAATAGTAACGGAGTAAATTGCCATTTTAGTCCCTGAGGTTTGGTCTAAATTGTCACTTTAGTCCAAATAGTTTTTTTCTCCTCTGGGTCCCTGACTTTTCCATTTTCTTGCCATTTTGATCACACTGCCTAACTCAGTCTAAAAATCTGGTTATAACCGGGGGTATTTTTGACATAAGTGTTGTGTAGTGATAACCAGAGGTAGTTTACAACATAATTTATAAACCTCATAATAATTTAATGCCAAAAATACCCCTGATTATAACCTGGTTTTTAGACTAAGTTAGGCAATGTGATTAAAATGACAAAAAAAGGAAAAGTCAGGGACCTAGAAGAGAAAAAAAAACTATTTGGACTAAAATGACAATTTGGACAAAAACTCAGAGACTAAAATGGCAATTTACTCTTAGTAACGGCTCAAAGTTGTGTACTCTACTGTTTAGTATTGATACTGTTGGAGTGTTTCAACCATGATGATTGGGATTTTGTTTTGTATAAATCAAGATATTGGATTGAATCCATGGAGGGGTAGTAGCAGAGTCTGTGAATGAAATTATCTCAAGTGGTCCCACTTCAAATATGCTTGAGAGTCTTCAGCATACAGTCTTGGATAAAGATCCAGTTGATCCATCTTTTCAAACTTAAGATTCAGCGGAGGGAGGAGATTTCCGTCTTTCATGGACAATATTTGAGATTATCGATTTTGTTCTTAAAAAATCGATACAAATAATCGATTTCCGTCTTTTTGGATCATCAGGCAAAAAATGAAACCTTTGAATTAAACTAGCAAAATAACAAAATGACCCGAACCACAGGGACTAAAATGACATTTAACTCTAAGTTATGTATATTTTGTAGTTAGTTTTTGACCCACTATAGTATTGATATGAATTTGCCTTTTATGAAAAAAAAAAAAGTATGTTTTTAGGCTGACCCGTTTTGAGTTGTACCAAAAGGCCCATTTTTGGCCTGTTGTCACCTTTGGTAGCTGTCTGTTCTTTTGCAAACACTAATATATAGACAGGTGCATGTTTTTGTTACTTGGTCATTGACATATCATCCAGTTCAATAAGACTGGACCCCTATTCCAACACATACCATTGGAATTGTGTACTGCAAGCAAGGGTACAGAAAAAAAATTGCTGCTATTCCAACACAAACCATTGGAATTTTTTATTTTCTGGTAACCACGAGAACCTGTTAGGGGAACCTCACTGCCCACGTACCCCATTAGACCATGCGTAGTCGTTGGGGTTAATAATGTCCACCCTAGGGCGTTTTGCGCCATGTGGCAGCCCAGTCAGCAATGGGACATTATTGGGCGTTTTTACAAAACGGGTGTAGTGGGGATGTGGGGATTGTGGGGGCATTATGTTTGTAATAAAATAAAATAAAAAAAAACATTTAAAAAATCTTATTGGCCAAAAAACGGAAGCTCAAATGTGATTGGCCAAGAAATTCCCCCACCAGCGTGATTTATAACACACCATAACAAAAAAAAGGCCAAACATGCCCATGCGTAGTGGCTGGTCGGCGAGATTGGGCGTGATTGAGCACAAAAAACGCCCCTTTGGGCAGCCATTACGGGTGGTCTTAGTATCATAACTAGTGGGACTAGGTAGAGCGTAGTTTACAATCAGCCTCTTACCATCGCGACACCCCTTTAAGGTTTATAACTTTAATGTTATCCGATATCACTGTTTATTAATTTTGTAATTTTTTAAAAACATTTCAGATACAGAAAGTGAACTTGTGTGATGAGATTTTTTCAGTTAGTGAATACCATAAGTGCTTTCAAATGACCTTTGTTGAGTACTCCCTAAGGTATTGTCATTAGAAACAATTGAGTATATGTTCAGGTTTGCCATTGCCTCGGCTAAGAGACATAAAGAGATAAAGACTCATACATAACGTGAAACCTCGAGGGTGTTTGTTGCTACAAGAAACATAATTTATATCCACAATTTTCGACCATAGAAAAATATGACTGTCAAAGCAACAATGAACGCATGATCAGCATATCCAGGAAATATGGTTAGTCGAAACCTGTTTCTTGGCACAAGGGCCTTCTGGATCCCAAGCTTGTACATAAGACTAGTCTGCATGATTATTATTATTTATTATATGTTAATAACAATATCACGTATTTGTAATGTACATCCTTCTTAAGCCAAAGACCTTCTAGTCATAGTCATAGTTGTTAATAGCAAATAGCGACAAATAGCGACCGCTATTTTATAAATAGCGATACACTAGAAAAAGAATTTTGAAAATTTTTATATTTCTATTATATCAAAATACCTTGGTATATATGCTATTTTACATGTATATTTAACAAAAACCTATAAATCCAGCTATTTTATAGCTATATCTAATTGCTATTTACATAAAAAAAAAACCTAACTGCCGCTATTCACGCTATTGGTCGCTATGACCCAGATAGCGACACTTGGTCGCCTCGCTACATAGCGCGCTATAAGGGTCGCTATAGCCGCTATTGACAACTATGCTTCCAGTCAGAAAGGTATAGTGATGAAAATAACAATAACCATCTAAATCATCAAATAAAACAAATTAACAGGTTGTATTGCAGGCATTAAGAATAGACCTTGGCTGACTATCAAACCCAAATAAACCCATTGCCACCTCAACCTTGTGGTGATGTTCAAACATTAACAAGAAACTATTTACACAGATAACAGTAGTAGTCATGGTCGTAAAAATCCCGACTAGTCTCCGATTAGTCGCCGATTAATCGCTAATCAGAGGTTCACCGACTTATGGCCGATCAATCACTAGGCGATCAATGGCGGTCCTATTCTGGCCAAATTTCAACCAAACCTTATAAGTTATTGCCAATTACTTACAAAAATGGGTCAATTAGGGATTAAAACTACAGTCTATCTAAAAAAAAAAAAAACTACGTGTTTAATGTGTGTATGCATATACATGTAACTAAAAATTACCAATAAAAATCTTAATCCCTATTAATCTCGATTAATCGCTAGTCGGTACCACACCACAGACCGACTATTAGTGTTATGGAAACATTTGTGAATAAATAAAATAAAATAAAATAAAATAGATTAATAAAAAGGGTACTTACTACCTGTGCTACTATGGAGTCCCCTTTATAAATGGTGCAGGATCTATAGAAGGGAGAACCTCTCATCTTGAAATCATCAGAGTTTTGATTATTTAGGAAAACTTGAAACTCCACTCTGGTAAAACTTTTGGTTGTCCTCTCCACTCTGAACAACAGTGGATGGTTGTTGTTGTTGTTGTTCCCTTCAGCACTAAAACCCTCCCAGCTTGCTGCTTTCTGCATCATAATAATACTAAAGACTCTTTATTACTAGTGAAAGCTAGCTAGGGTAGGGTTGAAGGAGAAATTATACCTGATTATGAGAAATGAAAATGAGGGGGTTTCCAGAAGAATCAGAGAGGAGACGCTTGAATCGAAGGTCAGATCGAGGAGGAGGACGGTCAACAGAGAAGACCAAGTTAGAAGAAGAATCTGTGAATTTGAGATTGAAAGCACTGGAGGTGATGTGTAGCTTCGTCTTCGACACAAACAGATCTATCGGCACCCCATCTGATCCCTCCATAATCTGCAATCTCAGACTCAGTCATATTACACGCATTCTATTTTATTTTAGATTTCCTTCTCCCTTCACAAACATAAACTAATGATTTGTTGGAAACCACGCTCCGCCTGAACCAACATGAACACAACCAAAAGTACTTAAAATTAAATTAAATACACACAAAACGTGAACACATCTAAAAATACCTAAAATAAAATTAAATACACACAAAAGTATTTTTTTTATAACAAAATAATACATTTCATCACAAAAAAAAGCTGACAATGCGCATGCACATGTGCATCGGTGCTGTTGTTCAATTTTTTAGTGACGATTTTTTTTTTGTGATTTTTAATAAAAGTATAAAAAATAATATTTTTTTAGCATTTAGTTATGAGATTTAACTTTATTGTTTAATTTTTAGCGTTTAGCTTGGGTGGGGTAGGTGAGGGGGGTTAGGTTTTTGATGGGTGGGAGGTAGGGGGTTAGGTTTTGGGTTTGGTTGGGGGGGTGGGGGTGTTTAGGTTTTTGGGTTGTGGTGGGGTGGGGATGGGTCTTTAGGTTTTGGTGGTGGGGGTGGGTTTATTTTGTTGTGTTCACATTGGTTCTGGTGGTTCTCGCAATAAAAGTAGTTCTCAAATGAACCCTAGCTTTTATATATATATATATATAGAGTAGGGTTCGCACGGAAAGTGTGTTTTTCCTAGAAAGTCTAGGAAGCGATCTGGTCCATTCGATTGGTGTGTTTAAGGATTGAGATTAAATCAATGGCAATCTTGTAATATTTGAGTTTAATTAATTGATTGTTTTAAATGAGTAGGGGCAATTTTGTCAATGGTCGTGTTTTAAATCTATTAGATAACCGCCCAGTTCCTAAATTCAAGCGATTTTCCCTCTCTCTCTCCAAACTCATCTTGGAAACCGCAATCCCTACAAAAAATAACTACAATCATGGAAGAAGATAACTTTAGAAACGATGGAGAGCACCAGATCAAATTAAAACACTTCTCCAATCTCCACCATATCCGAGTTCATCATCACCATTCAAATATTGTTCTTATCATCTCCATTTTCTTGACGATGTGTTTTAACAGCAAGCAAATTAATACAGTTGTGTTTTAGCAGCAAGCAGATTCATACAGTTGTGGTTTAGCATCCAGATTCATACAGATGTGTTTTAACAACAAGTAGATTCATACAGTTGTGTTTTAGCATTCAGATTCATACAGATGTGTTTTAATAGCAAACAGATTCATACAGTTGTGTTTTAACAGCAAGCAGATTCATACAGATGTGTTTTAACAGCAATCAGATTCATACTGTTGTGTTTTAGCATTCAGATTCATACAGATGTGTTTTAACAGCAAACAGATTCATACAGTTGTGTTTTAACAGCAAGCAGATTCATACAGATGTGTTTTAACAGCAAGCAGATTCATACTGTTGTGTTTTATCATTCAGATTCATACAGTTGTGTTTTAGCATCTAGATTCATACAGATGTGTTTTAACAGCAAGCAGATTCATACAGTTGTGTTTTAACATTCAGATTCATACAGTTGTGTTTTAACAGCAAACAGATTTATACAGTTGTGCTTTAACAGCAAGCAGATTCATACACTTGTGTTTTAGCAATCAGATTCATACAGTTGTGTTTTAACAGCAATCAGATTCATACAGTTGTGTTTTAGCATTCAGATTCATACAGTTGTGTTTTAACACCAATCAGATTCATACCCTGTGTTTTACCATCTTTATATTGTGGGATCTATAAAAAAATTGACTTTAGCCCTGTAAACTGTTAAAACACAGCACCAAGAACATGCTGATAAATTCTGTAATCTTCTGAACAATGGAATATGCGATGTAATGTGACATGGAATTTTAGTTAATGAACACATTGACTTCCAGATTTGAATTCGAAAATAAAAAAATTCCGAAAATCATGGAATTTTAGTTAATGAAGATACATTCCAAAAATAAAATTAAAATGTGAAATTATATGATAGCCATTCTACTTAAAATCCCTCAATGACACATGTCCAATTCTTATTCCTTCCTAGACTTTCTAGGAAAATAGACTTTCCACCTAACTCCTACTATATATATATATATACTAGTAGAAACCCGTGCGATGCGGCGGCGGTGACACTTTACTACCCACAGTGACGGATCTAGAAAAAATCGTTGAGGGACAACATTTCTAAATTTTATTTTCCATAGGGTCAGCGAAATCGAAAAAACTTCATTTTTTACAAAAGTTACACTACTGTCAAAGCGTCAAGGGGTAGCAGGGGCTACCCCTTGTCTCAAGCTATATCCGCCCCTACTATCCGTTTCTGATTTGCTGTTAGTTTATAAATACTCTTTTGATATATTGTGTACTATGTATGTTTGTTTCTCATCTGTAGCATCGAGGAGTCTATGATATGATATGAACCTTAGACGAACGATGTAACACATGGGCTGAAAATGTTGGATTGTGTGGTGTATCACTGGTAGGTTTTTACTATTTTGTTAGGATGAAAATGAAGACTTTGTCAAGTTGGAATGCATATGCAAAAAAAAAACGAATCTATTTTGCACTCATTCGCTTTGAGTAAATGACCGATGGAGATATATTTTAGAGTTAACCTATATTTTATATGGAATTTAGTGATTCCGGGTTACAAACTTTTACAATTAACATGATTTTTTCAATAATGGTAAAAATATCTAGCTTGCTTTATCACGAGCTGTTTGAAATGCTTTGATTACAATATTTTCTAAGCTTTGGCTATGTCAAGATGGCTCAAAAGATTATACAGCAAAATCAGATTTCAAATCTAAACATAATAATTGCATATTTGCATTTACATCCCTTTTCAAGTCCATAATAATACATTGAAGCGATTATATTTAAAATGCCATTTAATTATGAACCTTAAATTTTGGAATAAAAAATACCCAAGTAATTAACACCAACACGGCTCTTTTAGCTAAACTATGTCCATGAAAACCATCGAGTCTACTCACCCTCCAACTTTAATTAGGCCCTGAAACATCGAATAGCGATTCCCCAACACCATAATTGACATCAAAGCAACTGTTGCTATTCATTACTGAATCAACAATAGATTCATAACCTGCCCAATCAAGATCAAGATTTAGCAAAAAATTTATATTAACAACAATAATATAACATCAAATCATAGATGGAAAAACGATAGCATTGATCAGAAATATTATTCTGTATCAATTTTTAACAATACAATGTGGGCAACTTTTGACCAATTTTACATGTTTCCTTATAAGCTAATGTCTAACATAACCTGAATTGACCCAGTCCTAACCACCAACTTCAAAGCTTCATCTCTAGCCCATATCAATTAAGCCCACCCAAAAGTATTAGGCCAATCATTACCATCTCGTCTATAACCATTATAGCCCAAAATTCCCAACCTTGTTTGACTTCCATTGACCTTTACAAGCGCCCAACTTTTTCCTCCACTAAAACATCTCCAGAATTACCAAACTACACATATTTTTCACCATCTTTAAACTTCTAAAAATAGAGTTTCTGTTCATTTCCCTTCCCAAAGACAAAATTCAGGTGAGTCACGTGGTGTGTAAGTAGTACCCTAGGCTAAAAGATCTGTACACAACTACCTAAAGGATAGTAGCGACAAATCCGCCACGATCGAGATTAAACCAAACCATACTTCTTGTAAGCAATCATGGAGTACTCGCTGCAAGTAGGAATGTATCCACAACTTTTTAGCATTGGTGGCGACAAAAGAAAATTCCAATTGACGCATATATTGAAGAACTAAAACATATAACTGTGTTTAATGTCGAAACTTATAAATCTCAACCGAGTCAATAAAGCTGGAAACTCACTTTTATAGAACCTCAGCATAGACATTGCCAGTTTCAATTCTAATCTTCATTGCCGTCCACAGTAGCATTCCCCATAAAAAGACACAAGATTATTATTTCATTTTAGTACCCACCTCACCACGTTAGGTAAAAAAAGTTTTTAGTTATTATTGATTTATTTCATTGGTAATGCTTGTAATGATGAACCAATTGACCCTCGACCCACTCTTAATAGGTGCCCATTGACTTGTTAATTGTTGACCAAATTGTCAACGCTAGTGAATTTAATCAAAAAACTCAACTGCTTTTCCAAAAATAACAAAATAGCAGTGTGGTCCAATTATTATCATGTTAATGAATGAATGAATAAATAAATGCATGTATGTAAGTCAAGTTATGCCCAGAAACCAAGTGTGCTTCAAAATAAGAAGATAAAGAACGGATGCGTTAACTACAATTCAGATAACAAAATAGCAGTGTGGTCCAATTATTATCATGTTAATGAATGAATGAATAAATAAATGCATGTATGTAAGTCAAGTTATGCCCAGAAACCAAGTGTGCTTCAAAATAAGAAGATAAAGAACGGATGCGTTAACTACAATTCAGATAGTACCTTGGATTGATGATGGATTAGGGTGTATTTTTTCGGAGCTGCATTCGTGTCCGCAGGTGTGGGCACGCATGAGTTCAACCAAATTCCATCTCAGAAACTCATTTTTGCACCCCCCCTGCGCGCGGGTAGGACTTGTGGTAAAACATGTCATAAAGCTACAATAGAGTAGCAAAGTCTTTACCCTATAAACAACCACTCACTTTGTCCCCACACCAATGTGGGACAGTATTTACCAACTTTTGAGACTTTTATTCACACACCCAAAACTTACAACATATAAGTCCTAAACTTTTGCTACTAACTATTAGCTCCATGATCTTAAATGGCATATATAATAGTTTTTTTAATTTTATATGTGGAATCTTATTTATTTTCAAAGCATAACATATTTTTTATATTTTTTTTCTCTATGTGCGCGTTTCTTAAATAGCTTTTTTATGTCAAGTATTTGATGAAATTTGAATCTTTTTTATGTTTTTAACTACTGAATTTGATGAAATTTGATGAGAAAAATCTTTTTTTGATGTTTAGTATTTATTATTTTATGATATATATAATTTTAATATTTATTTATTAATACCGCCTCGGCCTTACGCCTCGTTCCGCCTCGATACTTACGCCTCGTGAGGCGAAGGGAAAATGCCTCGAAACTCGTTTCCGTTTTTTTAAACCTTGCTTCAAATGTTACCAACGTTGATAATAAAACTCCAATAAAAGCAAAAGCAAATATAAAGTGCAAATATTTGAATATTAACAGAGCTATTTATGACGAATTAATTAATAAATTAATGCCAAAATAAAATAACAAAAAACTCACCTGTTTGTGAGGCGAATAAAAGCACCCGAAGCCCCATTCATTGACACCAATTTACTCAGGCGAATAGAAGCACCTGAAGTACCTATAAGTGAAACATAAATACACACCCATCGGCTTAACTCCATTTCTTCACTTAGATTACAAAAGTACTTAACAAGATCTTGGCTTATGACATAATAATTAAGAAACACAAATTTGAACAATACCAATTCAATTCACACATCCGTAATAAATTCAGAATCTCAAAAATGCATATTAATCAACCAAATATATATAAACACACTACAAAATTGGTGTAAAGGATGAATGTCATACCCAAATTAAAACCAAGGATGCTAATGAGCGTCTTTTTTGCCACACTGACTGAAGAAACCACAGGTAAACCTAATGCCTGATTGTTCCTAGCTGAAACCGTTGTCCCTCTTGTTATTCGGGATCGGCTCACTCGCTGGTGTGTAAGCATCACACATCACCTAAACACACAAACATATAAGGTTTCAATCTTTAAGCAAGATACTAAATAAGTATATATATATGTATATATAATCCCAAAACTATGATTCAAGATTCTTGAAAATGTACCAGAATATTGTTGCCCATTCTGAATGGATCATTAAAGATGGCTTGAGGGCTGTTTCATTCATCAACAACACAATTTCTTTCAAGTCAGCATGCAACAAAAAAATTCAAAAGTTTTGGTAAATTTTAAAGAGGCAACAATTACTCACTATAAAATGACTTCACTGTCTTCCCCAGGGGCTTGCCCTGTTGAAGAGCCATCATAGATATAAAAGTTTTTCCATCCATTCAAACAACTCTAGTCATAGTAGTCAAAGGGCGCACGCCTAGCCGAAGCGAGGCTACACACCTCAGTTAAACACAAAGTGGCTTTTAGCAACAATGAAATCTGCAAAGTCATTTTTATCAAAAAAACATTTTGAATCAACACAAGAGTGATAAAACAAGTCTAATTAATCTTCTGCATAAACTATCAAATAAAAAAGTTTTATGTGTACTCACTATCTGCAGCTTGATGGTCTTCCTATCCTGCTCCACAGTCCTAATTTTCTGCATCATCATAATACACATTAGCAAGACCTAAACTACAACAAGCCCCAATATAACTAACACAGCCACATATACAAGAAAGAAAAAACTCACAAAGTCAACTCCAATTGTGCTTATGTAACTATCCACATAAGAATCATCCTGAAAGTTAAAAAATAAAACATAAGGTAAGATCCTCAAGAAAAAAATGCAGTCAGATACAAATCAAATAAACCCTAATTATGATAAATTTATATAATTTTAAACACCCTCTATCATACCCAATCTATTAAATTAACCTTTAAAATATAATAACATCCTAGTTAAATAAAATCAGTAGAATGAATATGCTGTATACTTAGAAATTTAATCCAAAGCAAAAAAAAAAATTAATAATAATAATCACTACTTCGGCTGGTAAAAATGAAAGCAAAAACTATACAGAAGTTGAAGTTGAAAACATGAATATGCACAGAAAATAAAATAAACCCTTAAAATTTAGAAACAAACATCGAGAGATAATGATTAATGAAGTATGAATAATTACAGCAAATCGGAGAAGAAGGCATGATTTTCCGACGGAGGAGTCTCCGATGAGTAAAAGTTTGAAGAGATAATCGCTGCAAAAGAGGAAATTAGAGTTGAGTGAATAAGAATAAGAAATCGGAAATGGTAAGCCGGAGAAAGAAAGAAAGAAAGAGGAACCGACTATTCGTTGCTCATTGTGACGGCGTTGGTGGATGATTGGTTTCCCAATTTCCAAAAACTTCAACTTGGAATCACAGATCTGGCCAAAAACCAAAACAAAAAACAATAATCAGCCAAACAAACTCACTTAAACATTTCATCAAACACCTTATCTACATAGGTTGTCTCACCGGTTTCTAACACAGATTTTGATAAACACTGACCTGAAGAACATGAGAGGCCTTGAATATCACAGTATAACTTCTCGCCTTCAAAAAACATATGATACCTAAAACAACAAGAAACAAAACTCAAAATAGTGTTCTAAAATCAAACCTTTCTCAAATTCCATCTACTCGAATCTCCACTTACCAAACCCTAGCCTACCTGAAATCGAGTATGCAGCCGATATTGAAATAAATCACAAAAAGGACTATGAAATTAATGAAAAGGATAGTAGAAATGATATATTACCTACAGAGACTCCGATTTTTAGTGTCTGCACCTTGTTAAAGGTAAATGATGGTAGAATCACAACGACAAAATAAGAATACAACCCCTATCTTCTGAAATAAACGACATCAGGCTAGCGGTGGCGACCTGTACATCCGGCGGCGGCAGTGGTCTTCTCAAACGCAACAGTAGTGATGGTCGATCGTCTCAGGGTTGTGCGATTTGAGGGGAAAGAGAGGTCGGCTGGGGATAAAAATCAGAACTCCATCTACCAACAATCACTACTTTTCGCTTTCACAAATGGGTTTGTAGAGAGAGAGAGAGAAAGAAAGACAGGGATGAGTAAGAAACCCTAAATCGGAAAGAAAGCAGAGGACGGTTTGTGCTTTGTGAAATGTGAAATGAAAAGACAGGATCTATGGGGAAGTGGGAATGAGCGGGCATTCAAATTTTGAATAAAAATGGCCGCTCAAAATTAGATTTAAAGGTTGGTGTGCTTTATAAGACTTGTACACCATGCTTTAAAAGTGTCAAAGGGTATAAGTGGAAAGTGATGTTTTATGGTGCTTAAAAGACTTGTACATTATGCTTTAGGGGTGTTTTAAGGAAATTTTTTTGGACTTTAAGAAGTCCTTCTAATATGTATTATAAAGTAGTATAGATAGTATATATATATATATATATATATATATATATAGGGAAAGGATCTATAGAAAACTTATTTGTAGTAAGTGATAGGTCCGAAACGATCCGATTTCAGTTTCGGTTCGGTGAAAAATATGGAGACGGGTGATTCGAGCCAAGAACAAACGCTAAAAAAGACAGATGAACAAAAGATTTAACAATAGAAACCTTCATTAACGGTGAAAAACAAATACAACGATAATCATCCACCCCGGGTGACCTCCCCCGGGGTGGTGGCTCACAAATGCACACCTCACAAGTGAGGTTTACTCTAGTATTTATAGCCCCTTGAGCCTTGTTCTCCAAGCAAGCCGCCTCTTGCTTGGAAAACCAACTAAACCCCACTAAAATATCCGACTATTACAATTACAAATGCCACATAACAAAAACAATAAAACTGCTAAATTAAAGCCGTCATAATTGATAACATCATTCTCCATTTTGACCCAACAATATTCCCCCGAGAATGATGCTATCAATTCTTCAAGTGATCTCGAGAGATAAATCTGACGTCGTCTTCGAATCTTCACAAATCGGCTAAATACTCAAAATCTTCATTGTCGTTTTCCCCCGCAAATGTAGACCCTCCTATATCTTGTCAATCAAAGCTCCATATCTTATTAAAGATAAAATTGTAATAGGCATGTAATAGGGTTCAAACTTCAATGATAAAAAAAATTCAATAATTAGCTTCATTGTGAGGATCTTCAATTATGTCAGATTGAATTTAGCTCCAAATCCACCGGTAATGTCGCCAATAATTTCTTTGGTGACAAAAACCAAAACCCACCAAAGTCGCTGGCCCATAAAATAATCTTGTACTCCCGGCCCACTAGTTGTCTAGTAATTCATGACCCCGCCCACTCAACTTGAAAAAGTCCACTCAAATTTAAAAGTGCTTGGCCTAAATAAAATGCTTTTAACACCCGGCCCAAAGAACTACTTCAATCTGCTCCAAAATTTTGTACAATTTAATTGGCTCACTTCCCCTAACAATTTGCAGCCCAGTAATAATATATTCATACGGCCCAAATAGAAAATGATCCTAGCCAAATCAAAATTCTTTATGTCAACTACAATCATTCTGCATATGAGCCCCATACGATGCAACAACCATAAAACCAATATGCTACCAAAATGTGGAACTTCATGCGTGGCCCCAAAATAAAATTATCATCCACTCATTTAATGGGGCCCAACCGTCACCCATCATCCAAAATATGAGAATTAATTGTGTGGCCAATAAAACAATGCACCTTCAATCAACGCCCCAAGTTCATAAATCCAGTTAAAACATACCTGGCACTTTGAGAGCAAGACCAAAAATAATAGGCCCTTCAAACATCAGGTGGGCCATGTCTAGTATAATAAATGAAGCCCAAATCATATTTCAAATAAATTGCTTCAGTTGAAACTCGTTTAACCAAAACTAAAACCCAATTGAAGCCCAAAAAAAAAACATTCTGTAAACCCAGTGGAACATTTTTTTTACGAGATTCCACAATATACTTTTTCAGCTAATCTAAAATCACGGTGGGCCCAGGGAATGATCCTAGGGATCTATGCAATCATTGGGCCTCGTGCTAGCCCATGCAACCATGCTCCTCAAACCCTAGCTGCACATTTTACAGCCGCCAACATCGAAACCCTGCCGACAACTCCTTTTGCGCCGCCAACCACCTTGTCCCACCAACTCCGGCCGAAAACTTCAGCCACTGTCTTGCGTCACCTCTCATGGTTATCGGCAGCGATAAAAATCAATGACCCACGTTGAGATCTGATGAAGCCCCACCTCTTCAACCATGCCATCATCTGTCATCACGGAAATCACCTTATGCCGCCATGAACCATAACCACCGGAATCGTTTTCTCCACCATAACATCCGGCGAACAAAGAACAAATTAAGTGTCACCATAAACTCCGACAACAGCGCCACCATACACCGTTGTAACCGCCATGTATACTATCTGCAACACCATTTTCCATCGTGGCTCCCCGTTCACCTTCACCCGAGACCACCCAATCGAGTTAAACAGAAACCGCCAGAGACATGATTATCACGAAGCACGGTGTCGCCGCCCGTGAACTCCGGCAAACAAAACAAGGTGGTACGGTGAAGTCACTCCAATCTCTGATCATGCTTCTTTCCACTTGAAATCGACCTTGTCGCCATGAAGCAGATAAACAAAATATAAATCCATCCTATTCACCATTGCTAGCTAGAAACAACTTCCGAACACCGGTTTCTCACATCAACAGCCAGTACCACAACCCTTTATTCACAACCAACATCATTGTTCGTCGGAATTTTAACTTGTGTCACTAGAAGCCACAACCACCACCACATTTTTGTTTCTCTTACCACTGCAACATCATCGGTCACCACCCTACACCTCCGACCACCATAAACTAACCAGGAAACAAACAAACCAACATAACAAAACATCATGAACTCAAATCCGATGACACCATCTTCATTCTCTACCTTCTATTTCTAGATGAACAAAAAACCTAACTAACAATGTCGCTAGATTCAACTACACCAGATCTGAAACATCTTAAAACACATAGATCTACACTCTGTTTTACGTCTCCGGCGGTTTTCCGGTAAAGACCCGACCGAACCAAAAACCGAAACGAGCCACCGAGGCTCTGATACCAAATGATAGGTCCGAAACGATCCGATTTCAGTTTCGGTTCGGTGAAAAATATGGAGACGGGTGATTCGAGCCAAGAACAAACGCTAAAAAGATAGATGAACAAAAGATTTAACAATAGAAACCTTCATTAACGGTGAAAAACAAATACAACGATAATCATCCACCCCGGGTGACCTCCCCCGGGGTGGTGGCTCACAAATGCACACCTCACAAGTGAGGTTTACTCTAGTATTTATAGCCCCTTGAGCCTTGTTCTCCAAGCAAGCCGCCTCTTGCTTGGAAAACCAACTAAACCCCACTAAAATATCCGACTATTACAATTACAAACGCCACATAACAAAAACAATAAAACTGCTAAATTAAAGCCGTCATAATTGATAACATCATTCTCCATTTTGACCCAACAGTAAGAAAACCTAGTAAACTCTATGATAACCATTGATCAACATGATCCAATGGTTGAAATTATTAGATAGTAATTTGATTTAAATTTAACACTATTTAAGTGGCTGGAGGGGTATTTTGGTCAAGACATATTACACAAAGTACATAAGAAATAATATTCAATAACATTCTCTTTCCACCTTTCATTTCACCAACATTCTCTCTCCACCTTTTCTCTCACCAATATTCTCTCTCTACCTTTTTCTCTCACCAACATTCTCTCTCCACCTTTTCTCTCACCAACATTCTCTCTATACCTTTTTCTCTCACCAACATTCCCTCTCTACCTTTTTTCTCTCACCAACATTCTCTCTCTACTTTTTTTCTCTCACTAACATTCTCTCTCTTACTTTATCTACAACTTTATTTTTCATTTAAATTAATTTTAAATTTCATATTAAATAAATTCGTTTCAATTATGACGAGATTTTTTTTGTTCGTCGTTATACTAGTAATTGTTGCATATGTAACTAGTTGATATGTGAGACTGGTATAACAAAATAAAAGGAAGACATGGATTGTATAAAGAGAGACAAATAAGGTAGGGCATCCAGCCACTTCTCACGCCATTTTTCCGGTTTCACATCGTGGTGATTGATTTTCAGATCTGAAGCTATGGTGACAAATTTATAGATCTGGAAACGTCTCGTACCAGCAACCGACTTCTTCCAACAACCAACAACCACTAACACAACCGTCTTCTTCCTTGTCGGCGGTAAGTAAAACAGGATTCGGCAACACCACCAACAGCCACTAACAAAACCGTCTTCTTCCTTACCGACGGTAAGTGAAACTGCTATCGTTAAACGTTGTAGCCATCAATCAGTAAGTGAAACCACCTAGTGTACTTTAAGCAAATCGTCTTCTTCCAACAACCACTGTCGTTAAATGTTGCAACGACCAATCGGATGTTGTGATTGCTGAAACCACATTCGATTAGTGGCTAATCAGTTATTTTGTGGGATATGATTTCAATCAGTGGCTAATCAGTTGTTTTGCGGGATATTATTTTTTGGGTCAATTTGGCAAGTGAAAAACGATCAGGAAAACAATGATGAGAGGAATTGAATGTATTAATTGTCTAGGTGAAAAAAGGCAGGTGAAATTGATATGTTGTATACATTTTAGCATTGTATTTCATATTTTGTATTTTTCAAACGTTTAGCATATGTTAGTTTGCTTGTGCAACTTAATTTGATCTCTTTTTAGTTTGTTACATGTGTTACCTGGTTTTCCAGGTAACATGTGTTACAATGCTATATCCTATGCAACTACTTTATGTAACACGTGTAACACATGCTACATCTTGTTTTCTCTATATAAAGGTTACATGTGGTAACATGTGTAACGTGGCTATACAAGTGTTAGCCTCTGGTGTAGAACATGCAACTACTCTATGTAACATGTGTAACACATGTAACATCCTGTGTTATCTAAAAATATGTTACAATCGGTGTAACACGTGTTACAAATAAAAGATAACATGTGTAACCTTGCTATGCAAGTGTTGGCCTCTTGTGTAGATCACGTAACTACACTATGCAACATATGTAACTTGGTTGTACATATGTTATCCACTTTGGAGTAACACATGCAAAACATGGAAATTGATAAAAAGATATTATTCAATCAAAACCTTCATGAACATATGAGCCCATACGTGGAATGTTTGACCTTGATTGGTACGTGGTGGTAATGACAAGTCGCCATACTCATCACTCAATTGATCTATAAAAATGGTGGGAGCGATAATTACGTAGGGTAAGGCTAACTGTGACAATTTATACACATTAAAATAATTGTATCATAGAGGAACCCTTGTAGCATATACAACAAATATACTAGTTAAAAATGGTTGAATATGTTGTGACATATGTTAAACCAATATGAAGTGGGTTTTGATATGTTTAAACCTTTGTAAGATGAGGATGGAACAAAGATCCCAATATATAACCATGTAACAAATGTTCCAAGCAGTGTTGCTTGTATTAGGAGTATAAAGTGGCGTACAATCCAACAATATTACATCATTTATGGAGTAAAAAAACATGAAGGTGTAAGAAGATCAGGATATGTAACTTGTGCCATAATCCCACCGTTTAATAATGTAACTTGTGTTACGAGTTTCAAATGTAACTTGTGTTACATTTAACTTTCTAATATAACACATAAACAGATGGAAAAGGAAAATTTATAAGGGTGCAAACACTTCAAATGTAACTTGTGTTACGTGTAGCTTCCTAATATAACACCATGAGGTTAAAAAACACATTAACACGTGTATACTCAGGTTGTAGGCCAGAGTCTCTAACATAAGGGTGTAATGTGTATATTATGAGTATATATACGTTACCACTTATGTAAGACATGTAACTCCATGTATGTAAACGTATGTTACATATGTAATTTTACTAATATTACTTGTTTGTTTACTGATATGACATTTTGGATGATGTAACGTTGTTACATATGTAATTTTACTAAGTTTAAATTGAGACCAAACGGGCAGAGATATGTAACACATGTTTATAACATATGTTACACTATGGGGTAACATATGTAACACGTGTATAGCCATCTTACACATGTTACATATAGGTTTTACATGTGTTACAACGTCACTGTTACACATGTTACGTATAGTTGTTGCATCAAAAAAAATTAACTTCCCAACAACATCCATATTCATACTAACAATGAAAATAAAAATGAATTTTATATCAATTGTTGTAATGCTTCTAAAAATGGTCATCACAACAACATCCATCTTTACAACACATAGCAGCCAACCAAAAAAACACACCATCGTCACCATGAAAACCTGATGATGCGTTGTAATGCTTCGACGGGCTTTGCTTCTTGATAACCATCTTCATCTTGAACACAAAACATCTTTTCACCTATGAACAAAACAAGTACATCAATATTAATCTTCTATAGTTAAAACTTATTAATCTCCTATGTAACATGTGTAACGTGGCTATACATGTGTTACCTCTCTAGTGAAACACATGTTACAAACATGTATTACATATGTGCAACCCCCCTTTGTGTCTAAAAAATGGGTTGGGGTAACTATAAGTAACTTGTGTAACGTTGTTACTACATATGTAGCTAATTAACCCACAAAAAAAACATGACTTTTTATTTGTAAAATAAACGAGATATTCCGAATAAATTATGAAGTTTATACATTTTGTATCATTTTTATATATTACCTTTTAATGATGTCATGGATAACATTTAATGTTATACTACCCTTTTCTGACATTATAGTTTACGTGTTTCATTGAATGGTTTACAACAACATTTTTATGGTTTACTTTTAATGATGTTATGTGGTACATGTAATATTATATTACGTTCAACAATACTCCTCTTTACGAGATGTAATACTTCTTCAGATTTTAAGAGAATCTACTTATGTTAACATATGTAACATCTTCAGTTGGTTCCTGGAAGTTGTAATGTAATACATAAGGTAACAAAAGTGGCAAAAGTGTGTTATGTGAACTTAAATATATAGAAATGATCCAAAAACTATTATAAGTTAAAATCTAGCTACGCTATGCTTCTTGATAGCCATCTTCATTTTGAACACAAAACAACCATTCACCTATGAACAAAACAAGTACATCAGTATTAATCTCCTATATGTTATAATTCGATTAAAATAAGATAGGTTTAACACATGTTACTCTAATATGTTTACCTAATAAAACAGGTTTAACACATGGTACCCTAATAAAGACAGGTTTACCTAATATGTTTTTGATAAAAATAATGCAGGTTTAATACATGTTACCTAATTTGATAAAAATAAGACAGGTTTAACACATGTTACCTAATCTGTTTTTTTTGAGTTGAAATTGCACAGTCTCCTACACAGTTTATGGCCATTATTCTCAACATGTTTTCAAACAAAAAAGCAAACAAACCAACAGTTCATCAAACAACCTTTCGTCACCTAGAATATTAAGTCAACATCCTTAGCATATAACAAAACTCGAATTCAACATTATCTCAGCCAAGTGAACATCTCAATCATAACTTTTATAAAACCAACTCTCTAATAAACCAATTAAGCACATAAGAGTTGTCATGGGATCCTACTTGAAATCTTATAAAAAATCACAACATCAGTTATGAACAAGAAGACACATATTTCTACTCTCATTCAAAACAACTAACAATTTTGTATCAGATTAAAAGTCGTAAAAACACGAGACATTCGAAGCTAAACACCTACCGATCGACGAGCGATGAGACAGATGGTTGTCTGTTCCGTCAATCATCGAAAAAAAACCGTAATAACTACATTTCCGGCGACATTTATCAAAAAAAAAAAAAAACGGAGGAAACTTACTTGGTTCTGCACTTGCTTCTTGATTTCTTCCATTTCCGGTGACATTTACCAGATGATAACAACCGAAAATGTGGCTCTCATATCTAGGGTTTTCCTCCAAACGAAAAGCACCGTCGTTTTTTCTTGTTTCTCCAATGATCGCCGTACAATTTTGTGCTCAAATGACCGTCAGCAATGTTTGGATCTGCAGTGCTTTCTTCTTCTTCTCTAGTGGGTTTTGGGGTTTTGAATGTTGAGAGAGAAACAGTTGAGGTAGAAAGAAAATGGGGGTTTAAAATGTGGGGTTGGGTTTTGACTAAAAAGGTGATGGATTGATGCCTGAAAATCAGCCATGAAAGATAGGAGAAAACAAAGGAATTAGGGTTTTTGAAGAAGAAAGGAATGGGGGATAAAGAAGGAAGAAAGAGATGCAAGTTCTGTATATATTGTTTGGTTTAAAAAAGTGATGAGATGATGGGTAATAAATGACTTGATGGGATGGGGAAGAAGGTGAAATGATGGCTTGAACAAATGACTAATTTGCCCTTTTAACATGTGTTTAAAGATATGATGTGGATCAATCTTGACCACACAATTAAGGTTTGCCAAGTTTTCTAGATTAAATGGGTTTTTATAGATACTTGCATTATATATATATATATATATATATATATATAGGGGAAGGTTCATTTGAGAAGAAAATTTAATTGAGAAGAAAAAGAACAAAGAGTATAATTGTAAAACATTAAATATTTTTTCACTTATCTCATTTGTTATCATCTTTGACTAATTAATTAGTCATAAAAACTACCATCCTTCACACTAATGTTTTTTTACTACACACATCAAAAATTACCCTACACCTTTCGAAATTTACTCTACACATATTGAAATTTATCCTACACATCCCGTAATTTATCATATACACATTGTAATTTATCCTACACTCTAAATTATTTTATTTTATTTTTTGAGAAAATATGTATTTTGAAAATAAGTTACAAAATTTAATGTAGTTAGCTATTAAAGAGGAATACTACTAATTAATGATCTTTGTTGGTTTACCATATTACCCTTATAGTAACATTAAATACTTATATTAAATGAAGTAAAATGAAGCATTCTTATTGGTTGAAATTTCTTTTTTTTTCTTCTCACAAAAAGTTTCTTCTCATTTGAACTCTCCACTATATATATATATAGAGGCTGGTTAACGTACAATAGGGCTGATCGTACATTACGTACGCGATAACACCAGCCGTCAGATCTTCATCTCCCATGCGATTTAATACCTCCATGCGAACTATACGAGCTGTGCAAATTCAATCTTCCACATGCGATTTTCTCCATCTACACACCCCATACCATTTTTCACATTACCCCATGCTAACCATTTTTTCACATGCGATATTCAATTTTCCACATGCGATTCTACACACCCCATGCCATTTTTCACATTACCCTCTGCTAGCCATTTTTTCACATGCGATATTCAATTTTCCACATGCGATTCTACACACCCATGCCATTTTTCACATTACCTCATGCCATTGTTTCACATGCGATATTCAATTTTCCACATGCGATTCTACACACCCATGCTATTTTTCACATTACCCCATGCTAGCCATTTTTTCACATGCGATATTCAATCTTCCACATGCGATTCTACACACCCCATGCCATTTTTCACATTACCCCATGCCATTTTTTCACATGCGATATTCAAATCTTCCACATGCGATTTTGTCCATCTACACACCCCATGCCATTTTTCACACTACCCCATGCTAACCATTTTTTCACATGCGATATGTATTGAATTCGCACCAGAGCTGCACCTGATCGAACGGCTGGGATTATCGCGTACGTATCGTACGATAAGCGCATTTGTATTTTACTCTTTACCTATATATATATATATATATATATATATATATAGAGAGAAACAGGTTCAGGAGAAAATGCTCAAAAGTGTGAGAACGGTGAGAACGCTTCCTGGCCCAACACGTATCACGGTGTTTAGAAAAGAGCAGAGGGGCCTTTTTGCGCTTTCATATTTTCTTTTTTTAAACGCGTGTCACTTCATCTTTCCATTTTTTGGTGTTTAATAAATACGCGGCGTTTAATTGTTTTTAGATCAGAATCATAGTAAATATTTTGGCGTTTTAAGTATTGTTTTGGCGTTTTTATTTGTTTTTTTAGATCAGGATGCAGGCCTTTAATGTAAAAACATCAGTAATTTTCTTGATTTTTATTTTATATCAAGTTTTTTGCCATGTAGGATACAAGCCTATAATGTGACAGGCAATTATGGCGTTTTGAAAAGATAAATAAATTTCAATTTTTCATGTAGTGGCATTAATATAACTATAATGTTTGGTAATAATGTTACCGTCTTTTTTATTTTTCTTTTTTACTTTGTTTGCGTTTTTGGCGTTTTATATAGCAACATCGTGCTTTGCTAGCATTTCTTCTCACAGTTTTTACACTATCAGACATTTTGTTGTTTGAAGTTTTTGGCGTTTTATACTAAATTTTTTTAAAGTACTAGAGAATTAGATGATAAACAACAAACATTTAGATAACAAACAATATAAAATGAAAAAAATAAAAATAAAAATTATAATCTAATTTTTCATCCAAATCTTCACTGTCATCAGCCTCTTCTACTTTTCACTTTTTTGGCGTTTTAATCCTGTTTTTGAATACCTTATGTAGATCCTTATTTTCCTACATAACGACCGTCTTTAGAAGATGCTTATTTTTCGTGGCATCCTTTATTGTGGGTGGATATATACTTGTTTGATGATACGTTGAAGATCAACGCCTGCTCTAATGTATTGATCCCTTCATGCCATCCATATATCCATCAAGAATAAATTTACATGATGTCATATCAGTGTCATCAGTCTCTTTACCTTGAATATTTGTCCATCTCATTCAGCAAAAGATTATAGAGATACCCAACTCAGAAAAGAATCCATTCAGTGAAACTTCATTCAGATCAATACTCAATATAGCAGAATCAAGGTTCTGCATCTGTAGCTTTTTTAACTATTTATTTTTTTGGCGTTTTCTAAAGTGAATGCTTTCTAGGAAATATGGCGTTTGTTTTTGTTTCTGGGGTTGTGATCAGTTGATTGTGTAGAGACGTCTCTCTTATAGGATATTTTTGGCGCGTGATTTAGGCGGGATTTTTTTTTCTAATATATGATATTAATAAAGTAGTTGTCTTTTCAGTTACTGTGTATATTTACTGTTTTAATATATGATATTAATAGACCTTTCCATCTCCCAAGTTTGGCGTTTTTGAATGGGTTTAAGTAGTTTTTGGCGTTTTTCCATTTTTAGTTTTTATTAATTAATACTTCAGCAAATTACTTTCATTATAGATTGGGAGTTTTTGGCGTCTTACTCCATTTATGGCGTTTCATATGCATTATGACTGTTTTGGCGTTTTATTAATATGATGTATATTTTTATTTCTAAGTTGAAAATTACATAGCAAACTACAGAAAAAGAAAATTAAAAAATAAAAATAAAAACCATTCATCTTCCAAATCTTCACGTCTCTTTCTTCTTTTGAATCATGTTCGCTGGTGGTTTGGCTTAGCCATGCTTGTGTTTTTGTGGCCGTTTGGAAAGACAAAATGACATGAGTTTTTGTTTGAATATGTATCTTCAAACAACTCATTAGTGTCATTCGTCTTTTCATGCCATTCAAATATTAATCAAGAACAAAACCTAGAAAATGACATAAGTCTGACCCCAACATTTTTTTGTTTATGATTTGTCCATCTCATGCAACAAAATGTTATTTGAGTCACAACACCTCAGGGAAAAATGCATTATCCGAAACTTTGGCGTAGAACAATATATGAATATACAAGAAACGATATTTAGCATTTTTGGCGTTTTACTAAGGAAATAGTGTGACTGAGAGAACCGTAGAAAATATGGCGTTTTTTGAGTAGTTGTGTTTGATGTTTTGGGGATTTTGGCGTTTGTAAGTTGAATGGTATATAGTAGAAAATATGGCGTTTCAGGTTCTGGGGGGTGTGTTTTTATGTCTGGGATGTTTTTTGTTTATATAGCGATGTGTTTTGGTCCGTAATGGCGTTGTATTCATTAGTATGGCATTTTGGTATAGAGGTGTAAAGACGCTTTTACCCTTAATGAGGCGCGTCCACGTAAGAAAATTGATTTATTTACGAAAACGCCACCGCGCCAATCTAGTCCATAGATTGTTTTAATCAAACGATCGATAAGCGTTCTCACCGTTCTCACACTGTCTACCGTTTTCTCCAAATCCCGACCCTATATATATATATGAGATGTATCGTGAGAAAACTAGTTTAAACAAGAAAACAAAAAAACAAACTAAAAAGCCTAAAAAAATACCATTTTTTTTAATAAAAATCTCTATATTTTTTGTATAATTTTTTTTTCAAAAAAAAAAGTTGTACTGCACATGTGCATTAATACGAAAAGGCCTAAAGGACCTAACCCACCCCCACCAACACCCCCAAAAACCTAAACGCTCCACCTCCACCTCCCAAAAACCTAAATCCATCTTCCCACCAAAAGCCTAACCCCCCCCCCCCAAACACACACAGTAAAAAACCTAAACTAAACCCTAAACGTAAACCCCCCCAAAACGTAAATCCCCCACCTGCACCCACCAAAAACCTACCCCCCCCAAAAAAAAAAAAAAAAAAAAACCTAATCCGTAACCCCCAAAAAACCTAACTCTAAAAGCTAAACTAAACTCAAAATCTAACTCTAAGCGTATAATGCACATGGGCAACATATATGTATAATGCACATGCGCAGTACAATTTAAAAAAAAAGCTTTTTTTTTATACATAAAAAGTAGCAATTTTTTTGTAAACGACCATGATTTTTGTATACCTTAGCTATTTTTTATTTTAGAATAAAAAATAAACATTTTATTCTTTTTAATTTGAGTATAATATTGTAATAGTTTTTTTATAAATTAAAAAACACGTTATATATACTCGTGTATGTCTTTCTAGTGGCATCACGCAGCAACCTTGACCTCTATTTAATGTAATGGTTAATCAACCTTTTATAGCTAGTTTTCATACTGAAATTATTTAAAAACTAGTGTGGGTGTTACACCGATTCAAATCGAAACCAAAAAATCATAAAAAAGTGTAAAAAATAAACTCGTGATATGCCCAAATCAGTATCGGCATCACATAGATAAAAAACCATAAAAACAAAATGAATACTAACACCGCTCGCGATAATATTGGCACCGCTATTGATGTTATTCAATCCGTATCGGCTCGGTTTCTTTCAACACTGGTTGAAACCATAAAAAGAATATTGACACCGGTTCCGATAATACCGGTACATCGGTCACTATCAATTCGGATTGTTACGGTTACTTATACTTGTTACAATTTACAATACCAATAAATACTATATTTTGAATGCAACTAATTTTTTAATAAAATGTATATTCCAATTTTGAGAAAACATTAAACACTGTTTTGTATTTATATTTTTTTTATAAAATGTTAACACACCTAATTTATTCAAGGAAATTGAATTAGTAAAAATTAAAGAAGTTAAAGGCATATATTTTATATAATAAGGGTTGAATCTAAAACTTCAAAAAATATTAATAAAGTAAAGACAAATCTACTTCCTTCATGTTTATAGGAAATTGCATTTTCAATTTTTCACTTTATGTTTAAAAGTCTGAACATAATTTATGTTAGCTTTTCATAACAAACTAGTGTCTTCACGCGCTGCACGTTGCGCAGCGTGAAAACTTAAAGCAACTTGAATTTATACTGTCAAATATTTGGCCTAATTTGTTTTCGAATAAAGTTTATGTCAAATATATTTCACCGTTACGTATTTGGTATATACAAATTTCGTATATATGCTAATTGAATAAGAGAGATGCTTTAAAATATAAAAATTTCTTATAAGAAACAGTATCTCTGTCAATTTTGTCTGATCAGTACAATACAAATATTTCAAACACCAATATTAAACCACACCATTAACAGTTAACAATCAAGTAGCAGGCTTTTAATCATAATTCAAATCATGCCAATTATAAGCATCCAATTGAATTTCAAATGGGAAAAGCCTATCATAACATTTACAACTACAGTTTCAGTCTCATTATGCAAAGAATTCGAGATCATCTAATTATTCTCCAAACTTCAACATGTCGGCTAATTAAAACTAATATACAATATAAGAACATATCTGTAGCTCACTCTCCATCAAAACAGTTTAACCAATATCTATATATACCCGAGAATCACAAAAATGCAGATAATCAATGATGAACACATACTACAAAAGCCATATCATATCTTCCTTTTTGAATCATATGCAAAGCAGTTAAATATCACCACCACTCATTACATCAAAACTCAACGGTTAACTAACTAATCCAATATATAGCAGTTTACAAGAATTTTATTAAATCTCATCTCCTCGCAAGCATTAGTTATTAACAGAAACCTACACTACATCGACAAACATTCATAATTCTTTCAAATAATCCCGAACCTCAAAGCACAATCAGAAAGCATTAATTAATTTTTTATATAAAATGGACAAAAAGAGCTTGTAGGCCAGTCGACCCGATATCACAATCATGACCCATTCTGTTTCTTCAATATTCATAATCTTGTATAAATCCCTATCTTTGTACAAATAAAATATCATAAACGATTACCTATCTTTACAAGATAATGTATAGCCAGGATTGCTATATCTACTTTATTTTTTCCCATCTTCTGATCCAGTATTACATATATGCCCTTAGTGGTCCACAAGCAGGGGAAATATACATATCAAAGAAGACAATACCACAAGCTACTTGTTTAATGGTCTCCACTGACATGAAATAGACTCACGACACAACAGGATTCAGGAGGATTTGATAATTAAGTTTTCAGATTTGAGAAGGGGGTCAATGTACCGGTACATCGGAGCTCTGCCGGAGCCCCCCTGCCGCCACCGCCCGCGGTGCCGCCGTCATCATCACTTGCTCCTGCTGTCTCTCTCTCTAACTTCAGTCTCTCTCTAAAATTGTTGGACGTGAGTGTACGAAGATCGGTGAAATTAGAGTTGAGGTTGTGAGTTAGGTGTGTATAAGAAGGAGGGGTGTTCTGAGTGTGGTGTGCTTGCCTGATTGTTTGGCCGGAAGGCGGAATGGTCGCCGAAAGTAGCTCCGGTGATCGGTCAAGTGGGAAAAGGGGGAAGAGTGGGTGTGCGGCTGTTCATGTAGGGTTTTGGTTTTAATAAAAGCTTGCTAACAGTCGTTACCGTTAAAATACTATTGCTCAGTTATGTTATGAATTGATAATATACAAAAATTATTTACTTTATACTTTACACTAACTGTTCTTAAGAACTTTATTTGTTATATTAATAATAATGACAAATCTATCCTTACTCTATTTTTTCATAATTGTTTTTGTTTTTGTTCTTTTGAATTTTTATACCTTTACATTTCTTTTCTTTTCTTTTTTTTACTTCTATTTTGTATATTATTCATATATTGTGTAAGGTTCATTTGAGAACCACCCTTATTGCGAGAACCGCAAGAACCAATGTGAACACAAAATAAAATCTAAAAAAATAAAAAAAGCACTCAAATTTTTTTTATTTTTTTAATATTTTTTAACAAAAATCGCTATATTTAGTTACAAAAAAAACCCTTTTTTTGAGTAACAGTTATCCATGCACATGTGCATATGTATCGTTACTTCGACAAATTCCGTAATACGTTATCAGTAATAAACAATTGCACTTTAATTTACATTACCATCCGTAATACATTACTTTTTACATGTTTTGGTACAAAAAGTTTGTGATTTTGAATGGAGAAGTAGGCCCATATACATGTTTTTTGGTAGTTATATCTAGTGGTTGATGGTTTCACTATACTTGTTACTTTATGATGTAATATGATGATTGGATGGTATAAATGGTGTTGATATACATGTAATAAAGTGAAAATATTGGTAATGGTGTTGTATTATGGATGGTAGGAGGTAATGATATTGTATTATGGATGGTAGAAGGTAATGGTAGTGTATTATGGATTGTATGATAGATGAAAGGGAAAGTGTATTCAAAGTAGTGTACCAAAATACCTTATTTCATGTTGATACTGTGACAACTTTCAAAAATTCAGGTATCCGTACGATTAATTAACCATGATTAAGTGCTTAATGACTGTGCTAAATTCTGTGCTAAATTGCAATTAGCTGCTTTCTGATTTCTGCTTAATACATGCATGTGCATCACATATTGTTTAATGTCATATCATTACTGCATGAAAGCTATATTGCCTCAAATGATGCATTAAGTGTAGTTAGCATAGTTATCTGATAAATCAGGATAATGTGACAGAACTCAACACATAGACAGACAGTGCATTGAGATACAGAATGAGCCAGAAACTAAGTATGACTCTAGTATAGTGTGTAGGAAAGTAAAGATCCCGAAACTGCCTTCCTAGTGATAGTTTAAGTACCGGAAAGTGCCTAAAACTCACATAAACTGCAGAATTCTGCAGAAAATCAGCAAATTCAGCATTTAAACACATTAATATCATGCAGAAATATGGTTAAATGGTCCTGAATGCTTTCCTAAGTATCGGGAATCAAAAGTGTCACAAAAAGATACATAAAGCACACTAAACTGCAAAGTTTAGCACTTTAACGAATCACTAACCAACCGAACAACCGGACACTACCCGAAACATCAAATTTACACTAGAAGCATTGTTTTAATATTACCAAGCTAGTTATGATCCCCGAACATCATAACACCTCCTAAAAATATCTAATAACTAAAACATGTAACTAATACTTGGATTTAAACTAGATTGTAACTAAACTAGTTAAAGCCTAATCTAGACCCCCCCACCTATTGGCGGATTCTAGTGGCCCCACATGAATATTTTAATTGCTTATTAAAATAGATTATGTTAGATCTTGTTTCCTCATAATAGACATAAAAACCAATGGAAATGAGAAGTTAGAGTGTTATAAGTATACCCACAAGGATCATAACTCTCATTTCTCTAAACATCACACCACACACTTTCTTCTCTTCCTCCTCCCCATAGCTACGGCCGAACACCCACACTTGTACACACCCCTCTTCATTCAAGTTCCATACAATCTACATACATACAAGGGTGTTAGAAGGTGCACTAGGAAGCTTGGAGCTCTCAGAAGTTCAAGGACCTTCATCGTTTGCTTTTATCCACTTGTTTTTCTACACTTGATCATCCCTAGCCTTGTGCTAGTGGTAAGGGTCTTGATCTTGCTTGTTTACTTCTATTTTAAGTGGTTAAAGAAGAATCATAATGTTAAACATTAAGAACATTAAGAAACATGAGAAGAAACTTGAACATAAGCATGTTTAATGAAGTAATCTTGATGAATATGAGTTGTTATACTTGTTGATCATTGTTTGTTTGTGAAAATGATGTTGATCATCATATGATCTTGCTAGATCATGATTAAAAACATAGTCTAGCAAGATGAGAGGATGAAAGTGTTAAAGATTAATGGATTATCCTCACAAAAGTCATGAACTTGAATGAATAAAATGTCTTCTTGTGAAATGAGGATTAAAGTAAGATATAAATCTTGTAGATCTAAAGATTTATGGATGATTTCTAAAGAAACCAAGTTAAAAATATAAGTTATACTAAATCTTGGTTCTTACAAAAACAAACTCTATTTTTAGTGGTTAAACAAGTGAAGAAACGCTTGTGAAACAAGAAAATTTCATAAGGAAACATGTTTAGAAAATGTGACAAGAAGTTGTAAACATATAACCTCTTTAAAAATGAAGTTTTTAAAGAACTAATCACACTTTAAAGGATAGCAAGTGTGACAACTCGAGTTTCCAAGATTCCACCTTTGCATTAATTGCACGTTAATTGTTTAAGTTGTTTGTTTATTGTTAAGTTGTTTGTTTACACGACTTGTTTGCTTTGTAACCATATACGTTTGTGATATGTTAAAACGTATTGTGATTATTGTGTTATATGTTTGGTGATTTAAACTGGTAACCTGTTAACCTGTTTAGAAGTTAGAATCTTAAAATGTTGCACCCCGAACAACCTCGACAAAACGCGAGTTTCGCCGCTAACCATCTCGACGAAACAAAGGGTGTGTTTCGTCACACACACCTCGACGAAACAGAGTGTTTTGCTGGCCCAGCCTTTCGCCGAAGCCCACTAAGGGCCCAGTACGCTAATGTGGGTATATCTACGTGAAACGGCTTCACCCGTCACATTTTCTTTTAGTAAACTGAAAACCCTAGAGCCCCTTTTCTGTGTGACGGCACCTTTGTGTTCTCCAAGCCCTCTCTAGCGATCAATCCATTATTCATTCTATCTCGGTTAGCAACACTTTCTTTAAATGATTTCATGATTCTTTAACTGATGGATACATGTTATATATATGTTTTTGATTGATGAAACGTTCTCTGGACATAGGCTTTTGTTATAGAAATCATGACCATATGTTGCGTTAGTTAGGGTTTCATGAATCTTACATTTGTTGTGCACGTTAATGAATATTAGTGTAGAATCTGATCATACCGTTTAGATCATAACCATATGGTGATTCTTTGTAATAGAGAACCAACATATTTAAATGATTATCAATCGTATATATATATATATATATGTATGTCTGTTTAGCAAACTGTTACGCATAGAGTACCGGCTGCATATGTGATGATCAATGATTTCTGCGTTGTATGATAACTGGTTGTTCGATGTTAGTGTGAAACGACTGCTATGAGGATTAGGGTTTTTCTGTGTTTGAAACTGTTACGCGACAAAACAGTTACTTGTCGACGAAACACATGTCGACGAATCCGGAGAGTTTCGTCGATGGGGTTTACGACGAAACAGGGGAGTTTCGCCGAGGGTAATCATGACGAAACGGATGAGTTTCGTCCAAGGGAAAGTACGACGAAACAAGGGAGTTTCGTCATATGGGCATTTCGACGAAACAGGGGGCGTTTCGTCAAATGGGTAAACTGCACAGTGAACTCAGTTAAGTCTGATAAGGGTAAACTAGGTTACTTATGTGTTGCCATGAGATAAACATGTGATGTATGACTTGCATGAACTTGTACAGCTGCTATGTGCTATGATTTTTGATTGATTTATACTTGAACTATGTGAATATAAACTGATTGTGAATACGTGCATACCATAGGCTTTGACTGATTAATTGGAATCAAGTAATCAATCAACCGAGCAAACCGAGGTGAGTTCACACTTTCTACAAGGCATGGGATTCCCAAGGGTTGGGAATGGGTTAATAAACTAAAACGGAACTCTACATATCCTCCTTGGGTAGGATATGTACGGCCATCCTCCTTGGGTAGGATGCCACTATAATTCCTGCGTATTATCCTTGGGTAGAACTACGTACGTTCGTCCTCCTTGGGTAGGACAACAACCTTAACTTACCAGACAAAACTCTATCATGAAGTCCCTCCTCTTTATATCGATTTAATCGCCGAGGCCGATGGCGAGCGGGTCATTAGTTAATAGCGCTATTAGGTTTAACAAACCTCACACCGTGTCGTTCGAACGAGCGTGTACTAATGGACTATGGCAAACTGTCAGTGATGATAGACACTGATGTAGGGCACAACTTATGTTTCGTTAGTAGTCGATATGGTATGGTCTAATGGTTCACATGGGAAGCCCCCATTGATTATGGTTATGGTTTGGGAAACAAAGGTACTGGTTAACTTATGGTTTACAAAACAACTTATGATTTCAGAACAAACTGATAGAACTAAACAACCAACTGTGAACTCGCTCAACTTTGTTGTTGACTCGTTGTTACATGCTTTGCAGGTCGTTAGGTATTTCAGGAGCTTGCACGAGGAGGCGTGGACGTTGTGGGACATGGATAGTCTTATGCCATGTTAAACATTTATTACATTTTGAACTTATACTTTGGTTTTAAACATTATGCTTCCGCTTACAACTTAAACTATGTTTTGTTTGGACACCAATTATATTGTGTTTGGGTTTTATAATTATTTACATGCTATGTTCAATATGATTAGTGGCTTGATCCTGGTCAGTCACGCCTGCCAGCGGTGATAGTCCGCATGTGGATTTTGGGGGTGTGACAGATTGGTATCAGAGCCATTGGTTATAGTGAACTTGGTTTTAATAAGGGGAAGAAGTTTTTGTTAAAACCAGACTATAACCTGTACAGTGCTCAACGATCCACAACGACGCTTCGCTCCACATGCAAGGCTCAACATTATAGGTGATATGATTTATGTTTATGTTGCCTACTTGCTAGTTACATAGAACTTTTCTTATGGTATGCTTAGATGAACGTAACCACTATTGTTTGAAAACACATGTGTGCTTACTCTCTTTTATCATCGCACTTTCGCGAACCTCTCTCACACATGTTTCCTTTGGTATGAAGATCATGAGTGGACGCGTTAACCTAACTCAAGCCCAGCTAACGGCTCTAATCAATGAACAAGTTACCGCAGCACTGGCAGACGCTCAGGCAGGAGGTATAACCTGCCATTGCAACTTACTCTAGGATCTTTAGATCCTACTCTCGTAAACCAACACTTGTGCTTAACTTTGTCACTTCTTGCACACACGACAGGTCAACCTGCACATCCTCCTGCATGTACCTTCAAAACTTTTATGGACTGTCGACCCACTACTTTCAGTGGCACTGAAGGAGCGGTAGGCGTCCTCCATTGGTTCGAGAAGCTCGAGTCTGTTTTCGAGATGTGTGAATGCCCTGAGGCTCGTAGGGTGAAGTATGCTACTGGTACTCTTGAAGGTCTAGCGCTCACGTGGTGGAACGCTCAGGTTCAAATGCTGGGGATTGTTGCTGCTAACGCCACCCCATGGAATGATTTCAAGGAACTGATCAAGGAAGAGTATTGTAGTCGCGACGACATCCACAAGCTAGAGGTGGAGTTCTTCAACTTAAAGATAACGGGGTCAGAAATCGAAGCATATACGAAAAGGTCAAATGAGCTGGCAATCTTGTGTCCTACCATGGTAGACCCTCCTATCAAATGTATCGAGTTGTATCTCAAGGGTCTTGTGGCAGAAATTCAGAGTCATGTGACCACGGCTAATCTTGGCACCATCCAGCAAGTCACTTGACTTGCTCATCGTCTCACTGATCAGGCGGTGGAACAGAACAAACTGCCCAAGCGTATTGGTACTACTACTACTACAGTCACTACTTCTGATGCCCCCAACGACAACAAGCGCAAATGAGATGGAGTCTCAAGTAAGGGTTCAACATCGGCTCAGTCTCAGTCCCAGCAGCGAAAGACTGATGACTACCAGAGTCCTGGTCAGCAATCTTCTGGTAGTCAAGCGCAGGGTGGATACAAGGGAAACCACCCCAAGTGCAATCGATGCAACAGACATCACAGTGGGCAGTGCAACAAGGGTCGTTGTCTGAGGTGTAACAAGTTTGGTCATGAAGCAAAGGATTGTAGGGGCGCACGACCTGTGAATCAGAATCGTCAACAGCAACAGCAAACACCACAGAATCAGCCGCCGCAGCAGCAGGGTAACAAGGGATGCTTTCAGTGTGGTGCTGAAGGTCACTTCAAGAGAAATTGTCCCCAGTTGAACCAGAATCAGAATAACAACAATAATCAGGGAAACGGGAACAACAATGGGAATAACAACAGGGGAAACAATGGAAACAATGGCGCCCGGGGCCGCGCGTTCGTGATTGGTCAGGGTGATGCTAGGAATGATCCCAACGTCGTGATGGGTAAGTTTCTACTGGATGACTTTTATGTTAATGTTTTATTTGATTCGGGTGCCGATACCAGTTATGTGTCCTTAAAAGTTAGTCAAATGTTAAAGCGTGTGCCAACACTTTTGAACACCAAGCACATGGTAGAGCTAGCAAATGGTAAAAGTTTAGAGGCCACACACGTAGTTAAGGGTTGTAATCTCATCTTAGCTGGCCAGACCTTCTCTATCGACCTCATTCCTATCGTACTGGGTAGTTTCGACATTGTTATTGGTATGGATTGGTTATCGCAACATCGAGCAGAGATCCTCTGTCAGGAGAAGATCGTCCGCATTCCTCGTTCAAATGGAGAACCTTTAGTGATTCATGGTGACAAGAGTGGTGCTGTGGTGGGCATCATTTCTTTTCTTAAGGCCCAGAAGTGTTTGCGAAAGGGCCACACTGCTATTTTAGCCCTTGTTACTGACACCTCGAAGAAAGAAAAGAAGATCGAAGATATCTCGATTGTGCGTGATTTTCCTGAGGTATTCCCTGAGGAATTACCTGGTCTCCCACCCCATCGTCAGGTTGAATTTCAAATCGAGCTAGCTCCTGGAGCAGCGCCAATAGCTCGAGCACCTTATCGTTTAGCCCCATCAGAACTTGAAGAACTGTCCACTCAACTACAAGAACTCTTGGATAAGGGTTTTATTCATCCTAGCTCTTCGCCTTGGGGAGCTCCAGTATTATTTGTGAAGAAGAAAGACGGTACCTTCAGAATGTGTATCGACTACCACGAACTCAATAAGGTGACCATGAAGAACCGCTATCCACTCCCACGCATTGATGACTTGTTCGATCAGCTGCAAGGGTCGAGCTACTATTCAAAAATTGACCTGAGGTCAGGCTATCATCAACTGAGAGTTCGAGACGAGGATGTCTGTAAGACAGCGTTCAGAACTCGTTATGGGCATTACGAGTTCCTGGTGATGCCTTTTGGATTGACAAACGCACCTGCAGTCTTCATGGATCTTATGAACAGAGTGTGCAAGCCTTACCTGGACAAGTTTGTTATTGTTTTCATCGACGACATCTTGATCTATTCTAAGAGTCAGGAGGAGCACGAGCATCATCTATGGCTTATTCTGGAACTTCTTCGAAAGGAGTAGTTGTATGCCAAGTTTTTGAAATGTGACTTCTGGCTTCCCGAAGTACACTTTCTAGGCCACGTGGTGAACAAGGATGGGATTCATGTTGATCCATCCAAGGTAGACTCGATCAAGAACTGGCCTGCACCCCGTACACAAACGGAAATCCGTCAATTCTTGGGTTTGGCGGGCTACTACAGAAGGTTCATCAAGGATTTCTCCAAGATTGCGCAACCTCTCACTTCATTGACTTAGAAAGGTGTCACCTATCGTTGGAGTGATGCACAAGAATCCGCATTTCAGCACCTAAAGGTAGACTATGTAGCGCACCAATTCTTTCATTGCCAGAGGGCATAGACGATTTTGTGGTTTATTGTGACGCGCCAATTTAGGGTCTTGGGTGTGTGTTGATGCAACGGGATAAAGTCATTGCGTACGCCTCACGCCAACTTAAAGTTCACGAAAAGAACTACACTACACACGATCTGGAGCTGGGAGCTGTTGTTTTCGCGCTTAAGATATGGAGACATTACCTGTACGGTACCAAGTGCACCATTTACACCGATCACAGGAGTCTCGAGCACATCTTCAAACAGAAGGAATTAAACATGCGACAACGTCGATGGGTCGAGCTCTTGAGTGACTACGAATGCGCGATCAAGTACCATCCGGGCAAAGCTAATGTTGTGGCTGACGCCCTCAGTCGAAAGGATACTACACCTAGGCGTGTGCGAGTGTTACAACTCACCATTCAATCTAGTCTTCCTTCCCAGATACGAGATGCTCAGGTGGAAGCATTGAAACCAGAAAATGTCAGGGCTGAGGCCCTACGCGGATCAAGGAAACGGTTAGAACAAAAGGAAGACGACGCCTACTATGTAACAGGACGCATCTGGGTCCCCCTCTATGGAAAATTACGCGAGCTAGTGATGGATGAAGCACATAAGTCCCGTTATTCGGTACATCCTTGTTCGGATAAGATGTACCACGACTTGAAGACCACGTACTGGTGGCCTAGCATGAAAGCTCATATAGCAACCTACGTTGGCAAATGCTTGACTTGTGCGAGAGTCAAGACTGAATACTAGAAACCATCGGGCCTACTCCAACAACCAGAGATACCACAATGGAAATGGGAGCAAATTTACATGGATTTTGTTACTGGCCTGCCTAGATCTCAACGTGGAAATGACACTATTTGGGTGATAGTGGATCGATTGACTAAGTCTGCACACTTCTTGGCTATCAAAGAAACAGCCAAGTTCTCTACTCTAGCAGACGTTTACTTAAAGGAAGTGGTTTCGAGGCACGGGGTGCCAACCTCCATTATCTCCGATCGTGATGCACGTTTTACTTCTGAACTGTGGCAAGAAATGCACAAGTCCTTTGGCTCACGTTTAGATATGAGCACCGCCAGTCTGAGCGCACTATTCAAACCCTTGAAGACATGCTTAGAGCATGTGTGATTGATTTTGGCAATGGCTGGGAAAAACACCTCCCGTTAGTGGAGTTTTCGTATAACAACAGTTACCACACCAGTATTCAGGCCGCTCCATTTGAGGCATTGTACGGGCGTAAATGCCGATCACCTCTTTGTTGGGAAGAGGTGGGTGATAGTCAGATCACGGGTCCAGAACTTGTAGTAGACACAACGGAAAGGATTGCTCAGATACGACAACGAATGGCGGCAGCTCGTGACCGTCAGAAAAGCTACACTGATAAGCGTAGGAAACCACTTGAGTTCCAGGTTGGGGATCGAGTGCTACTCAAAGTCTCACCGTGGAAAGGTGTGGTTCGTTTTGGAAAACGAGGTAAACTTAACCCACGTTACATTGGACCGTTCGAAATCATCGAGAAAATAGGCAAGGTGGCCTACAAACTAAACCTACCCGCAGAACTCAGTGGAGTTCACAACGTATTTCACGTGTCAAATGAAATGTCTGTCAAATGAGACCCTCATAGTTCCTTTGAAGGAGCTCATTATCGACGACCAGTTGCGATTCGTTGAGGAACCAGTTGAAAACACAGACCGAGACGTTAAGGTCCTCAAGCACACCAGAATACCTCTTGTTCGAGTTCGTTGGAACTCCCGTCGTGGCCCAGAGTTCACCTGGGAACGAGAAGACCAAATGAAACTCAAGTATCCCCAGTTGTTCGGCAACAATGCAACTACTATTGAGGCTGAAGCTACAACGGAATTTCGGGACGAAATTCCAAATCAACGGGGAGATGATGTGACACCCCAGGAAAACCAGTAAACCACGCAACTCAACTAGCTTCCTCAGTAACCGCATGCCAAATTTCGAGAGGAAATTTCTTTCAAGTTGGGGATAATATGACAACTCGAGTTTCCAAGATTCCATCTTTGCATTAATTACACGTTAATTGTTTAAGTTGTTTGTTTATTGTTAAGTTGTTTGTTTACACGACTTGTTTGCTTTGTAACCGTACACGTTTGTGATATGTTAAAACGTATTGTGATTATTGTGTTATATGTTTGGTGATTTAAACTGGTAACCTGTTTAGAAGTTAGAATCTTAAAATGTTGCACCCCGAACAACCTCAACGAAACGTGAGTTTCGCCGCTAACCATCTCGACGAAACAAAGGGTGTGTTCGTCACACACACCTCGACGAAACAGAGTGTTTCGCCGGCCCAGCCTTTCGCCGAAGCCCACTAAGGGCCCAGTACGCTAATGTGGGTATATCTACGTGAAACGGCTTCACCCGTCACATTTTCTTTTAGCAAAACTGAAAACCCTAGAGCCCCTCTTCTGTGTGACGGCAGCTTTGTGTTCTCCAAGCCCTCTCTAGCGATCAATCCATTATTCATTCTATCTCGGTTAGCAACACTTTCGTTTAATTGATTTCATGATTCTTTAACTGATGGATACATGTTATATATATGTTTTTGATTGATGAAACGTTCTCTGGACATAGGCTTTTGTTATAGAAATCATGACCATATGTTGCGTTAGTTAGGGTTTCATGAATCTTACATTTGTTGTGCACGTTAATGAATATTAGTGTAGAATCTGATCATACCATTTAGATCATAACCATATGGTGATTCTTTGTAATAGAGAACCAACAGACTTAAATAATTATCAATCGTATATATATATATATATATATATATATATATATATATATATATATATATATGTATGTATGTATGTCTGTTTAGCAAACTGTTACGCATAGAGTACCGGCTGCATATGTGATGATCAATGATTTCTGCGTTGTATGATAACTGGTTGTTCGATGTTAGTGTGAAACGGATGTTATGAGGATTAGGGTTTTTCTGTGTTTGAAACTATTACACGACGAAACAGTTACTTGTCGACGAAACACATGTCGACGAATCCGGAGAGTTTCGTCGATGGGGTTTACGACGAAACAGGGGAGTTTCGCCGACGGTAATCACGACGAAACGGATGAGTTTCGTCCAAGGGAAAGTACGACGAAACAAGGGAGTTTCTTCATATGGGCATTTCGACGAAACAGGGGGCGTTTCGTCAAATGGGTAAACTGCACAGTGAACTCAGTTAAGTCTGATAAGGGTAAACTTGGTTAGTTATGTGTTGCCATGAATTAAACATGTGATGTATGACTTGCATGAACTTGTACAGCTGCTATGTGCTATGATTTTTGATTGATTTATACTTGAACTATGTGAATATAAACTGATTGTGAATACGTGCATACCATAGGCTTTGACTGATTAATTGGAATCAAGTAATTAATCAACCGAGCAAACCGAGGTGAGTTCACACTTTCTACAAGGCATGGGATTCCCAAGGGTTGGGAATGGGTTAAACTAAAACGGAACTCTACATATCCTCCTTGGGTAGGATATGTACGGCCATCCTCCTTGGGTAGGATGCCACTATAAATCCTACGTATTCTCCTTGGGTAGAACTACGTACGTTCGTCCTCCTTGGGTAGGACAACAACCTTAACTTACTAGACAAAACTCTATCATGAAGTCCCTCCTCTTTATATCGACTTAATCGTCAAGGCTGATGGCGAGCGGGTCATTAGTTAATAGCGCTATTAGGTTTAACAAACCTCACACCGTGTCGTTCGAATGGGCATGTACTAATGGACTATGGCAAACTGTCAGTGATGATAGACACTGATGTAGGGCACAACTTATGTTTCGTTAGTAGTCGATATGGTATGGTCTAGTGGTTCACATGGGAAGCCCCCACTGATTATGGTTATGGTTTGGGAAACAAAGGTACTGGTTAACTTGTGGTTTACGAAACAACTTATGATTTCAGAACAAACTGATAGAACTAAACAACCAACTGTGAACTCACTCAACTTTGTTGTTGACTCGTTGTTACATGCCTTGCAGGTCGTTACGTATTTCAGGAGCTTGCACGAGGAGGCGTGGACGTTGTGGGACATGGATAGTCTTATGCCATATTAAACATTTATTACATTTTGAACTTATACTTTGGTTTTAAACATTATGCTTCCACGTATAACTTAAACTATGTTTTGTTTGGACACCAATTATTTTGTGTTTGGGTTTTATAATTATTTACACGCTATGTTCAATATGATTGGTGGCTTGATCCTGGTCAGTCACGCCTTCCAGCGGTGATACTCCGCATGTGGATTTTGGGGGTGTGACAGCAAGGCTTATTAATAACACTAGTAAGTTCCTACAAATTTTTACAAATATTCAAGTTCATGAAGTGATAGATTATTACTTGTTTTTGGCAAATTGGTAAGTGTAGGTTGTTTGTTGATGATTATGAATTGATTGTGTTGATTTTTACAAAAGAAAATGATATGCTTGAAAGCATGGAAACCTCCATTTTTAGGGGAAACTATGGAAAAATTTTCTAAAAATATAAACACTTAGAAAAATATTTTTAAACAAATATTTACAAGTGTATTTTAACCATGAGTTTTCTACAAAAACTTTGCCATAATTTTTGGTTACAAAAATATAATTATTGGAGGTTGGTTTTCACAAATAAAAGTGACTAAATATGTATTTAGGGAAATATGTATTTAGAGTCGCATGTGCGTGATTATTTGTATACTTTGTGTATTAGTTATATTATTTTAGGACATGAAATAATATAACACACCGAAATACCAAGAATTACAATCCAAAATATTACCAAAATTCCAAGGAATAAATATATGCATTTACACAAAAATATTGGTGAAACCGAACTAAGGAATAAGACTTACAAAAATATTCCGGAATTTATTCACAAAGTATATTTTGGATACCAAGGAAACAAAAATATGATTTTTACAATTACTACAAGAATATATCATATTTTTGACAAGGAAAAATATATTAATTTTTGACAAGTATGAAATATATATTTTTCTCGAAATTTTAGAAGATATATTATTTTTAAGAAATATATGTTTTCTTACAAACACAAAATACAATAGTTTGAGGTGAAAAAAAATATAATTCCTCAAATAAATATGAAGAATATCATTTTTGGAGAAAAATGAGTTTATATATATATTTTCTATGATGGACATGAAAATGTATTATTTTTTAAACTTATGAGGAAATACAAATATTTTTGCCAAAGAAAAATTGTAAATATTTTTTCTAAATAATATTCCCTAAAATATATATTTTGGGAAATATATATTGAATCTTTATTAAAGATAATATTCTGGAATAATTAATATGAAATTAAGTATAAAGAATACTTAATGAATACAATAAAATACGTATTCTCGTACGTATAAATTCACACCGGAATACGACCCTAATACATGGCAAAATATACAAGTATAAGATACCCCATCCTTGGGAAGGAGATACAAGCATAAATACTTGGGAAGTATTAAGTTAATATATATGGTTTTAACAATTATTCCAAAATTTAATAAGTATAATTTAAGTTGAAATATTAATTATTTTAACAAATAATTATATACTTGGAATAATAATGAAGACACTTTGAAACGTAACTCAAAGACACTAATCAATACTAAGTCAAGGCACGACCCGCTCGTCTAATGGACCGTAGTACGCATGTAGGTAGTCGTGCATTCTAGAGGAAGCTTTGAGTTACATCGGATACAAGGAACGCAAAACCGTGAGTTCATGACCCCCTTTTCTTTTAACTGTTTTCAGTTTTTATAACCTCGGGGGTGAAGTACATGTTAATGTTGGTCCACTGAATGTCTGTTTACTATGTCTTAATCGAGTCTTAGGTCTAGATAGGTTAGATTGGAGCTCGGAAATCAAGAATAGAGTTTAGAGTGTAATTCCGCTCCAAATGACACTTGTGTCATTTGAAGCGAAATTAGGTTATAATGTGATTCCGCTCCTAAGTGTTATTAGGTGATTCCGCCCGAAATCACATGGGGTTCCGCTCGAACCATTTCGAGCGGAATTAGCTGCCCTATATATATGTGTGTGTGATTTCATTTCAGTATCGGTTGGAGCGGAATTAGAGTCGAGGTGCTGCCGAATTTTTGTCAGAAATCATTGTAATTGACTCAGAAAGCATTAATAGAGAGGAAATTAAGAGGATATAACTGTTGTGACTTTGTTTACTTTGATTCCGCATCTGTATTCAAAGATGAACTGCCTTATACTGAATATTTAGGGTCGCACACGGTCCAACAAGTGGTATCAGAGCTCGGGACGAGGAGTTCATACCATAGCAGCTTGATTATACCGGATTTTCTCATTTCTACTCTCTTCTTCTCATACTTTTCTGATTTGAACTAGTTCCAACGGTTGAAATGACCTGAATGTCGAGTATATTGTATAAAACATAGTATTATCAAACCCTAGAAAGAATCAGGTTAAAATTCGAAGTAAAAATGGTAAAAATGATCTAAAAACCTGATTCCGCTCGAAAAGATCTTCGCTGATTTCGCTCTAAAAAGTTAATTCCGCTCAAAAAACACTTGGCCATTTGGAGCGAAATAGCTGATTTCGCTCGTAGAAACATAAAATTCTAATTTCGCTCGAAATCAGATAATGTCTAATTCCGCCTGAATCGTTATCTTCTGATTTCGCTCGAAACAAGTCTAAATCAGATTCCGCCTGAAAGTTAATTCTGATTCCACTCGAAATCAGAATATTTCTGATTTCGCTCGAATATTATCTGTTGATTCCGCTCATAAGCTGATTTCGCTCGAAATTTGTTGTTTTTCAAAATTTCGAAAAATTTTCTAAGTGTTTGCTGATTTTTCAGGTACGTTCAAGATGGATGATCTTTTCATGAACCCGTTTAGCGATATGTATGCGTTTGCTGGAAATTCTGGAGATGATACTTCTTCGAGCAACACCAATGAAAACACGCCAAATACAAAGAAAAAGTTATCGGATGCCTTGGAAGTTGAAAGTGCATTTGGAACCTATAACAAATCCCCGAAGTTGATGGCTATAGAAGAATATAGTCGGTGGGCAAAGAAGTTTGAGGATTGGTTGATGGCTTTTTCTTTTCCCAGCTGGAAGAGTCTAAAAAATGGATACAATGATGGAGGCAAACGTGGCGAAAGCTTAACATTAGCTGATGAGATAGAATCGTTTGTTGCTGAGCAGAAATGTGTTGCACTGTTATTTCAGTCTGTTCGAGAAGATATAATCTCTTTGATAGAATACTCTAGTGCTAAAGATCTGTGGAAAAAGTTAGCAACCAAATGTTTAGGAAGTACAGAAATAGTGAAGAACAAAAAGAAACTACTTAGAAAAGAGTTTGATTTGTTTGGGTGTTTAAAGAATGAATCAGTTTGTAAAATGATTGAGAGGTTTGGGCACTTGAAGCTGGAACTGGCGAGACATGGAATTTCCTATACTCAAGATGAGCTAGTTAACAAATTGTTTGATTCGTTGCCAGATGAGATGGATTGGCAATATTATGCGTTGATGTTGAAGAATACTATCAAACCGCCATAAGTGTTGACTGTAGATTTGCTGATTGAGAGACTTGAAAGTCACGAGCTGGAGCTAAAGAAGACACACAAAGTCAATCACTCATCGTACCAGGAGAACTTGGATTTGTATTATCCAAAGAGCATGATGCCAAAGAATACATCTCCCAAAACTGCATTTTCTGCTGAGAATTCAAATTCATCAAGCAAAGAGACTCAAAGCAGTGGATTTCACAATGGATCTTCGTCATCTGCAAATCATTCTGATACAAAGAATCTATTTCAATGCAACATCGCTGTAGACTTAAAGAACGCTCAGAATTTCAGCGAGGAGTCTGCTAAACAACAGATGGTTTTTCTGGCATCTGTGTTAGAATCTTATGAAAGTCTTGTAGCAAGGAAGATAGGCAACACCAACCTGACAAAGGAAGATTATGATCAGATTAATCCTGAGGAGATGGAACTAATCGACATAAGGTGGTGTATGGCCAGTGCAGTTCGTCGAGCACAGCGTTTCATGGAGATCACAGGGAGGAAGTCAATTGGTGGACCATCTACCAAGTTGGGGTTTGACAAGTCCATGGTGACGTGCTTCAAGTGCAAGCAGAAAGGTCACTTTAAACGTGAATGCCGGAATGCGTATGCCGATGAGTCTGAGAACCCATTCAGAGAAGATTACTACAAGAAGGCGATTTATCATCTGAATAAATCTGAGCCACCAAGAATAAAGCAGATTGAAGATAACAAAGAAAAATCTAGAGCTCTTGCAGTAATTCACGACGATGAAGGTTACGACTGGAGTGAGTTGTTACCTGAAGAGGATGCGGTTGGATATGCTTTCATGGCAAAAACTGAACCTATTCCTTGGAAAGACAACAGAACTGAAGAACAAAAGTATAATCACAGAAAGTTGTTGGCCACGAACAGATTGATCAGAATATCTGGTATCTATTCGGAAGCAAAAAGAGCAAAGAGATGGGATCCAGATAGGGAATGTTATCTTGACCCATATGGAAACATTGCTGTTGACCATAACACTCTTGATGTGGAAACCATAATCAAAGAGTTTAAAGATGAAGATGATTATTGGCAGAAGAAATGGTGGGGAAGCGGAGAAGAGAAAGAGAAAGAAGAGAAGGAAAAAGAAGAGAAAGAGAAGTCAAAGAAGATTGACACATGAATCATTGACACGACACAGGAGTTGAATGCTGAAAACTTGGGAAAGATGGCTGACAAGGTGCTGGCAGCTAAGGCACTTGAGGTAGATTCTAAATCCGTCTCTGAGTCTAAAAGCCAGGTCAGTTCAAACGCGTCAACGACTGAGTCAGGTAAGAAAGTCAATGGTGATGTTGACTGCAAAAATTGCATCAAGGAATACAAAGTTTGTAGTACAGTCACTTATCTCAATGGTAAGAAAATTGAGGATCTGACTGCGAAGTCAGAAGCGTTGAGGATCAAATACTTGATCGTGATAAAAGGGTGAAAGCTTCAACTGAACGATTAAGAGAATTAACTAACAAAATTGAAAATGATAAAACTGACCAAGAAAAAGTTAGGAATGAAAATGAAAGGTTAGTTCTTGAAAATCGTCAGATCACTGAAAAGTTTGAGAAACTTAAGAGCACAATGAAAGATAATGATGACAGAAATGGTAAAACATATAAAGAAAATGTTCAATTAACAACAGTGCTTCGATTAAAGGAAGAATTAATCATTCAACAACTGGATGAAATCACAAAGTTGAAACTTAAATTTCAAGAGACTGAAATTGAAAATGAGCGAATCCAGTTGAAGCTTAAGAGTTACAACTCCGCAAGCTTTGTTTTGCAACACATTGTTCCCAAACCCATAGGTAAAAACAAAGCTGGCGAAGATGTTTACTCTGATTGAATCGGGGTGGGTTTTCATCAAGTTCCACCACCAGTTCTTGACAATTATTCGAAAAAGCAATCTGGGTTGGTTGAAATTGAAGAAGAGAATGAAGTTAAACTTCCTGATTCAATAGATGTTACATTTTCTTCTTCATCATCTGATGATAGTGTTCAGACAGAGATTGTTAAAAGCACAGCTGAATGTGTTTTGATGTCTGACAGTGATTCAGCTGAAGATGATGAATGTTTCTTGGAAAAATACATTCCAAAACAAAAGTCCAAAAACAACTTAAATGATGAACCTACTCTTGTCATGTACAAGATGTCGGGATCTGATAAGTTGTATTCGGATTCTGAGTTTCCTCTAGAGAATGTAAATGTTTCCAAGTTGACAAATGTGTTCAAAATGGTTGAAATCGATTTGTCTGAAGTGAAAAGTTTAAAACAAGCAAAGAGATAAATGGATTTTGAAAAAGATAAAGCTTACTATAAGAAACTTGTTCCACCGCGTTTTTATAACAACAACCGAAACAATTGGTCGGTTGGTTATCAGGGTAGTAAGTCATATCAGAAAAAGAATGTTCAAAACAAAAGGTTTGTTGAAAAGAAAGTGTTTCTGAATAGTTCGAGTTCCTTGTCTGATGAAGAGAAAAAGATTTTTTCGAAATCGAATGAAGAATTCTTTCAGAAGAAAGCTTCACAACCTCAGTCTGAAGGCACAAGTCGGGTAGCTGACACCCGAACATGTTTCAGATGTAATCAGGTTGGACATATTGCTCGAAATTGTACCAACTTGAAGCCTAAGACTGAAGTTGTGAAGATTCAGAAAAGGAAAGTTGATGTTAAGGGCAAAGCTCCATTGGTTGTTGAGAAAAAGAGTTTGAAAAATGACAACACCAAAATCAAAAATGAATTCGTAAAGAAAGTGGTAACTAAAAATGAAAAGTTTTACAAACGGGTTGCATCATCTCAACAAACATGGAAGCCGAAAGTTGCTGAAAAGAAAGCAAGTGGTTCAAAACCAAAGGTTCCTGAGACTGAAAAACAATCATCTTCTACCACGCTGGTGAAGATGGATGTACCTTTGGATTATTATGAAAAACTTGAAAAATCCATGTTTTCTGAAAAGAAAGAAGTTTCAAAGAAAGACCAACCATCTGGTCAACCTCAGAAAGATGAATTTTTCTTATACAAAAAGGTTGAGGTTGGGTCAGAAGAAAGTCTAAAAATGAACAACAAAAATTTTCCGCCACTTTACACCACAAAATCTCACATTCCAATTGAGTTACCTGAGACAAAACAGGCTTGGGTAGATTCCAAATCTAAATAAGTGTGTGTAGCGTTTGCCGGAGCTTCCTTGATCGTGAAGCATGAATCGGCATCTTTATTGAAATGTGTTTTAAATCAATTTGTAATATGTGCAGGATCTTCCAAGACTTGTGTCAAGATGGATCATGGATAGTGGAGCTTCTCGACATATGACAGGGAAGACTGCATTGCTGTATGATGTTAAGAATATCAATGGAGGTTACGTAGGTTTTGCGGGTAATCAAGGTGGTAGGATTATAGGTGAAGGAACGTTATCCAATGGGATTGTGACGTTTGAAAGAGTTAACTACATTGCTGAGCTGGAGAATAATTTGCTAAGTATCTCGCAGATCTGTGACAGGATGTATACCACTCACTTCACTGACAAAGAATGTTTGATCTTGAAGCCAGGATTTGTCATCCCCGAGGAATGGATTATCATGAGGGCACCAAGAGTCAATGATCTGTACGTGTTGGACATGAGCATAGGTACTACAACCACGGGTCAGGCTCATTGTTTTGTGTCCAGAGCAACTGAGAAAGAATCGAGATTGTGGCACCGCAAGATGGGGCATATACATCTAAGAAAAATGAATCACTTGGTGCACATCGATTTGGTTACAGGAGTTCACGTCAAAGGTTTTCATCTGGAAGGGGAGTGCATTAGCTGTGTTAATGGCAAGCAGAAGAAAAAGTCACACCCTACAAAGCAAGTTAATTCAGTTTCAAGACCTCTGGAAAGACTTCACATGGACTTGTTTGGTCCTGTGAATGTCAAAAGTATTACAGGAGACTACTACTGTTTGGTCGTTACTGATGATTATTCTAGATTTTCGTGGGTATCGTTTTTGAAGTCAAAAGATGAAACTTTTGATAGTTTGATGGCGTTGTTCAAAAAGATTGAGAATCTGTACCAAAGGCGTATCAGAAGAATTCGAAGTGATAATAGTACTGAATTCAAGAACAGCAAGATGGAAGAATTTTGTGATGAAAGAGGTATATTGCATGAGTTTAGTGCTCCGTACACTCCGCAGCAGAATGGAGTTGCAGAACGCAAAAACCGGACACTAATCGAGACGGCTAGAACAATGCTCGCAGATTCAAAGTTACCGATAAATTTTTGGGCTGAAGCTGTTTTCGCCGCATGCTATACGCTCAACAGAGTTCTCACTGTCAAGAAGTTCAACAAAACATGCTTTGAATTGATCAATAACCGCAAACCGAATTTGAAGTATCTTGAACCGTTCGGGTCACCCTGTACTGTTATAGAGCCTCATGGAAAGTTTGGTCCGAAGTGCATTAAGGGTATATTTGTTGGTTATGCAAGTCCTATGCGACGTGTCTTCGTTCCAAGTGAGAAGCGGATTATTGAAGCTGCGAATGTTGAATGTCAAGGTTATACAATGCCGCCGCAGAATCCAGGAGATTCATGGCATTATCATTATGACAAGTTGTGGGATTCGTTTGACATGAGAGAAGAATCAGAGGAAGAAGAAGATTTCTTTGATGAGTTGGATATTTTGCGAGAGTACGAGTCGCAGCAAAGGTTCCCAGCTGAGTATTCTAGAAGACCACGGGAAACTTCAAATGACGATGAAGCAGGTCCTAGCAATGCTGGTGAACATGATGATGTCCAACAGAATGAAGTTGCTCAAGATAATCAGTCAGATCAGAATGATAATCAAGAATCTGAGAACATGCCGATATTTGATCGTGGTGATTCAGATTCTGAGGGGGTGCAGATTCAGGGTTCAAGTCAAACAAACCAAATTAGTGAACAAGGTGCAGATCAGAATGTTACTAATCTGGAGGGTGATGTAGATGTTCCAAGCGAAGTAATGCCACGAACTCTTTCATACCATCCAGAGGAGTTGATCATTGGAGAGTTGCAATCGGGTGTTCGCATGAGACGTCAAATTGACCAGGGCCTTACATGTTTTTACTCTACAGTAGCACCTTTACAAACTGATTTTTCATTAAGTTGTTTTATTTCGCAGATCGAACCGCGAACTTACAAAGAGGCGCTTACTGAAGATTCTTGGGTCATTGCGATGCAAGAAGAATTGAGTAAGTTTGAGAAGTTAGGAGTGTGGAAGCTAGTGGATTTGCCGGATGGTCACAGGAAAATCAATACGATATGGGTATTTAAATGTAAGAGAGACGACAGAGGAGTTGTTGTACGAAACAAAGCTTGACTTGTTGTTCAGGGCTTTAGTCAACAGGAGGGGATTGATTTTACTGAAGTGTACGCTCCTGTGGCACGACTAGAAGCAATCATAATTTTCCTGGCATTTGCATCTTGGAAGAACTTCAAAGTATATCAGCTAGATGTAAAATCGGCGTTTCTTTATGGGAAGGTTAAAGAGGAGGTTTATGTCGGACAGCCGCCGGGCTTCACCGACCCAATCCACAAAAACAAGGTTTATCTGCTGGACAAAGCGCTATATGGTTTACACCAGGCCCCGAGAGCTTGGTACGAGACTCTGTCTCAACACCTACTAGCCAACAGTTTTATCTGAGGAAAAGTGGATGCCACTCTCTTCACTAAAGAGGTCGACAGACATCTTCTGATCATACAGATTTATGTGGACGACATAATTTTTGGGTCAACGAATGAGATTTTATGCAAAGATTTTGAATCAGTGATGAAGCAAAAATTCGAAATGTCATCAATGGGGGAGATGAAATTCTTTTTGGGACTACACGTTGAACAACTACCTGAGGGAATTTTCATTCACCAGACGAAGTACGTTCATGATATTCTAGAGAAATTTGGGATGTCAAGTTCTACTCCAGCTGCTACCCTACTTGCAACAAATCATGGGATTCACCCAGATCTCACCGGAGACAGGGCTGATGAAAGGTTCTATCATTCCATGATAGGTTCTTTGATGTACTTAACTGCTTCGAGACCTGATATCATGTACCCAACGTGCCTTGCAGCAAGATATCAATCTAACCCGAGAGCTTCGCACATGATTATTGTGAAGAGGATATTACGCTACCTGAAAGGAACTCCTTCATTGGGGTTGTGGTATCCTAGAAAAGGCGACTTTATGCTCGAAGGGTATTCCGACTTGGATTTCGGATGCTGCAACGTCAATGCAAAATCAACAACTGCAGGATCCCAGTTCTTTGGACCTCGCTTGGTTACCTGGCAGTGTAAGAAACAAACGTCTGTGGCGCTATCTACATGTGAAGCGGAGTACGTGTCTGCTAGCAGTTGCTGCTCTCAGATCCTGTGGATACAGCAACAGATGCGCGACTACGGTTTGCAGTTTCTTAACACACCTCTTTTTGTTGATAATGAGGCTGCAATAAATATAACAAAGAATCCAGTACATCACGCTAAAACTAAACATATAGAAATTCGACATCACTTCATCCGAGATTGTTTTGAGAAGAAGTTGATTCGAATAGAGAAAATCCACACTGACGAACAGAAAGCTGATTTACATACCAAAGCTTTTGACAAAACACGTTTTAAATATCTTTTCAAACTGAATGTTATGAAGCTTCTTTCGGTGTCGGATGGAATTATTGGTGTTGATGAGGAAAATGTTGCGGATGAAGATGGGAAAGAATCTGCAATGGTTTGTTGATTTTTTACTTGTTTTGGCATTTAGGGGGAGTAGATATATTTTCAGAAAATACAAAAACAGTAAAAAAATTCAAAAATACAAAAACATGATAAAATTTCAAAACCCAAAAATAATAGAAAAATGAAAAAGAGCTTGTATAAAAAGGGAAAATGATAGTACATCAGTTTGACAGTTACTGTACGCTAAAGATTTGTAAAGTATAAAGCGTTAAACAGTCTCACTGATGATGTGTCGATAGGTTTTTACACAGTTAGTAGATTTGTTCGGGATATAAACATAAATTTCAACTTGCTTATTTCGTGGGGAACACTACTTGGATATATAGGTAACCCCTGAAATCTCGTTTGAAAGGTCCCTCTTTCTGAAATACTAGGTCTTTATACTCAGTGATATATGGGGTATTATTCCGGGACTTCTGCTGAACGGAAGTTCTGACCTAGTCCCCGAATAATACTTTCCGCAAATGCTTGAAACATAGCATCGCCCTCAGCAAATTGATTAAACAATAAAATTTTTAATCATTGCTGTTGAAACAAAAGATCCTCTAAAGGGGACACACCGAAAAGTCGAAGCCGTCATCTCTCTGCGTATACGGAAGTATCGACCTGAGCTCTCACGGCCCTCGCATCTAACCCCTTACAGATATCATCTGTGGTATACTCACCTGTAAGACTGAATATTGGGATTCTGGATACGGGAGTATATTCAAGAGGTGGGACACATGAATGAGTTAAGTTCTTAAAACATTTAATCAGTATCCTGAATAAATTGAAATTTGTGTGAGAATTTAAAATGGATCAGTATATCGACAATCTACGTGAATTATTTAATCCTAAATATGAAAATAAGCTTAACGGTACTAGTAACTTGTCTGATGGCTGATATGATTCCCTGACACGCTCACCAAAAATATGTTTGTAAATAGTTTATTTTCTTTACATTCTGTAATTTAAGTTTTTGTATTTCATTTCTAGTTTAGAAACGTTATTAAAATCGAAAAAGATTTTTTTTACTGCTTTTTTTTCCGACAAACCAAAGTGGAGAGTTGATCGTTGGATTCTTGAAAGATTGAAGCAGATGCAGGAAAAGTTCTAGACTGGAAAATGAGGAGAGCTTATCTTGATAAAGATTGGGTTGTTGAAAAGTCAAAAACAAGTTCATTAACTTGATACTTGTTATTTTCAGAAAAAGTTTGAAAATGTTTAAACAAAAATCAGTTTGCTTGTCAAAAGATCAACCAAGGTCATTAAATTGGACTTGGTAGATTAATTGAGTAATCAGGGTCATTAACTTGGACTTGAATACTTGAGTGGATTTCTAAACTGATAGATATTGTGATTTATTGTTGAAAATCAATAGATTGTAATGTTATTGGTTGAGTAACAGGTTGTGGATTTTATTATCCCCATGGCTCAAAAAGTCAAAGTTTGAACCAGACAAAGATCCTAGATCCCAGCATACTGAGAAGGGGAGTCTGTGAAAGGGGGAATTTAGAGTTCTGGATCAACAGTCAAAAGGGAGACTGAAGATAGAGCTAGGAAGAGATCCTGAACCTGTGAAGAGAGAGTTGTTTCAATAAGTAGACAGAGTTGGTGAAGAGACCAAGACTGAAGACTCGACGCCGAAGACTTCGTCAACATCCAAGGGGGAGTCTGTTGGTGCACTGAATGTCTGTTTACTGTGTCTTAATCGAGTCTTAGGTCTAGATAGGTTAGGTTATAGCTCGGAAATCAAGAATAGAGTTTAGAGTGTAATTCCGCTCCAAATGACACTTGTGTCATTTGAAGCGAAATTAGGTTATAATGTGATTCCGCTCCTAAGTGTTATTAGGTGATTCCGCTCCAAACGTTGCCTGGTGATTCTGCCCGAAATCACATGGGGTTCCGCTCGAACCATTTCGAGCGGAATCAGCTGCCCTATATTTGTGTGTGTGTGATTTCACTTCAGTATCGGTTGGAGCAGAATTAGAGTCGAGGTGCTGCCGAATTTTTGTCAGAAATCATTGTAATTGACTCAGAAAGCATTAATAGAGAGGAAATTAAGAGGATATAGCTGTTGTGACTTTGTTTACTTTGATTCCGCCTCTGTATTCAAAGACGAATTGCCTTATAATGAATATTTAGGGTCGCACACGGTCCAACAGTTACAAACTGTTTACAAACATTTTGGTTTGGTATGGTTAGCTAAGGAAGGGTACTACTTGATCATGTGAGTGGTGGGTATAACACTTAAGGCCATTAATCCTCGTTGTAGGACCGAGGGACATGAGTGATAGATCTATTTGGGTGTAGCGAGCCCACAGCCATGCGGACCAGGGTGGCCCATGTGGTGACTATGTCTTATTCCCAGAGACAAATTTGCTAGGTTTGAGTTTTCCTTCATCACGTCACAAATATTAATGTATTAGCTACACATTACTTGATCTGATTCCTTGTTGCTTTCATACCGGATTTCATTTACATACAAACATACTTACAAAGGTTTCAAAGGTTTATTTACAAACACACAGATGAACTCGCTCAACTTTTGTTGATGTTTTGAAACTACATGTATTTCAGGAAACTAAGTATGGATCTGGTGGGCGTTAAAGTTTCAAGTGTTGTCTGGAACAAAAGATGTCATCCGGTGTCGAATGGTTTAGAGTGTGTATCCTATCCTGGATAGGATACATGTTTTAAAGCTTGGTTATCATTAATGTCTTTTGAAAAGTCCTTATGGAACTTAAAACCTGTTGGTGTTGTATTCTGAATACGAAGTCTGTGTTTTTGGGGTTAAATCAATGTTGTTGTAATGTTTCAAAACTTAATCAATGGATGAACATCTTTGATTTATCATATAGTTGTTTGTTATGGTTGAATGCAGTGATATTAAGCAAATGTCAGGGTGTGACAGATACATATAGATGCACATGTGCATTTCTAATACTGGTAATGTAAAAAGTAGTGTATTACATACGGTAGTGTAAATGAAAGTGCAATTGTCTAATATTTGGAATGAATTATGGAATTTGTCAAAGACATGACAAAAATGCACATGTGCATGTTTGTGTATTATGGATGGAATGATAGATGAAAGAGAAAGTAGTATACCAACACACTTTATTTCATGTTGATACATATAGATAAACATGTGCATTTCTAATATTGTTAACGTAAAAAGTAGTGTATTACACGTGGTAGTGTAAATGAAAGTGCAAGTGTCTAATATTTATAATGAATTACGGAATTTGTCAAAGAAATGATACAAATGCACATGTGCATGGATAACTGTGATTCGAATTGTTTTTATTATAAACGAAATATAGCGATTTTTCCAAAAAAAAAAAAAAATAGTAAAAAAAATTTTTTTTTGGCTGTTTTTTAGATTTTTTTAGTTATTACTGTTTGTGTTTACACTGGTTCTTGCGGTTCTCGCAATAAAGGGTGGTTCCTAACGGATCCTTCTCCTATATATAAATAACTATATATATATATATATATATATATATATAGGGTAAGGTTCATGCGAGAACCACCCTTATTGCGAGAACCGCGAGAACCAATGTGAACACAAAATAAAATCTAAAAAAAAATCAAAAAAGCACTCAAAATTTTTTTTTTATTTTTTTTTAATATTTTTCCTAAAAAATTCGCTATATTTCGTCACCATAAAAAAAACTTTTTTTTTTCGGTTAAGAGTTACCCATGCACATGTGCATATATATCATTACTTCGACAAATTCGGTAATACGTTATCAGGAATAGACAATTGCACTTTAATTTACAATACCATTCATAATACACTACTTTTTACATTACCAATATTCAAATGCACATGTGCATCATTAGGTATAACCATGATATAACGTGTTTTGGTACAAAAAGTTTGTGATTTTGAATGGAGAAGTAGGCCCATATACATGTTTTTTGGTTAGTTATATCTAGTGGTTGATGGTTTGGTTATAGTTGTCAATTTATGATGTAATATGTTGATTGGATTGTATAAATGGTGTTTACATACATGTAATAAAGTGAAAATATTGGTAATGGTATTGTATTATGGATGGTAGAAGGTAATGGTATTGTATTATGGATGGTAGGAGGTAATGGTAGTGTATTATGGATTGTATGATAGATGAAAGGGAAAGTGTATTCAAAGTAGTGTACCAGAACACCTTATTTCATGTTGATGCATATAGATGCACATGTGCATTTCTAATATTGCTAACGTAAAAAGTATTGTATTACATATGGTAGTGTAAATGAAAGTGCAATTATCTAATAGTTGTAATGAATTACGGAATTTGTCAAAGAAATGACAAAAATGCACATGTGCATGTTTGTGTATTATGGATGGAATGATAGATGAAAGAGAAATTAGTGTACCGAAACACCTTATTTGATGTTGATACATATAGATACACATGTGCATTTCTAATATTGTTAACGTAAAAAGTAGTGTATTACACGTGGTAGTGTAAATGAAAGTGCAATTGTCTAATATTTGTAATGAATTACGGAATTTGTCAAAGAAAAGATACAAATGCACATGTGCATGGATAACTGTGACTCGGAAATTTTTTTTTTTGAAATTTTTTTTATTTTTTTAATGTAAACTAAATATAGCGAATTTTACAAAAAAAAAAATATTAAAAAAATAAAATTTTTTTTTTGGGTGTTTTTTAGATTTTTTTAGGTATTACTGTTTGTGTTCACACTGGTTCTCGCGGTTCTCGCAATAAAGGGTGGTTCCTAACGGATCTTTGTCCTATATATATATATATATATATATATATATATATATAGGGTAGGGTAGGGTTCCAGCGTGAACAACCTCCCAAGCGTGAACTGATCTGGACCATTGATTTCCTTTTTAGTTGTTAAGGGTATGATTGTAATTATATAAAAAATTAGATTTAAATCATTATTTTAATAATTGAATTAAGTTACATCTTTCCTATTTTAAATTCATTATCCACAATATCTTTTATTTCATTTTTATTTTTCACATTTCACCACTAGAATTCGAATTATGATTTTTAAGATCCACGTAATCTTCATATTTCAACGGTGTACACATGTGTACTTGGGATTTTGAACAGTACACATGTGTACTCAGCATGGTACATATGTGTAATTAGCTACATAATACATACATATAAACAAACAAAATCTGTAAAACTATTTTATATTTAGCAAATAACAAGTTACATAATGTTTGCCAAACCAAAAAAAAACATACAATTACAAGTTCCAGTTTCGTGAAAACAATAAACGCAACATAATCGGAAAAATAAAAAAGACATAGTCTTTTACAACGATTCGCCGCGTTGTATGCTGAATCATCCTTATCGACCAAGCAAACAAACATACGTGAATCATCCTTATCGACCTCATACATGAATCATCCTTATCGACCTTCCATCTCCACTTTTCTCGTTTACGGCGTCTCCTATAATAACACAAAAAACTCAGCAATTAATACTTTGCATAATTCACAAAAAATATGAGATATCACAAAAACAGACGCTATACACATGTGTACATCGCATTAAAAACAGAGCAAAATCAGAATACACATGTGTACATCGCCTTAAAAACATAGCAAAAGCAGAATACACATGTGTACAGCGCCTTAAAAACAGAGCAAAATCAGAATACACGTGTGTACAACGCCTTAAAAACAAGCAAAATCAGAATACACGTGTGTACAGTGCCTTAACAACAACCTTCAGAACCTCATAACAATCTTCAAATTCTCAACCAAACAATAACAATTTTCAACATCAAAACAATGAAAAATTGCAAACTTTTTTTCTCAATAATCAAACTTATAAAAAATCTTCAGAACCTCAATCAAACAATAACAATAATAACTTTTAAACATCAAAAACAATAAAAATTTACAACCTTCATACCTTGTCGATAGCGATAATCGGAAAGATCGGCGATAAACATCAGATCGGCTGGCGATAAACATCAGATCAACCTCACCACGTCGCCGGAAAACATGAAGGTCATCGGAAAAGCACAACCGCCACCGCCTCTGTCGGAAATAATACAAGTTGGAGGATCTGGAAGTTTGGTTACAACTTACAAGTTCAATAAAACGACCTAAGAAATTGGTTTAATGGATCTGTGAAGAATACCATCCGGAATGGTTTCGAAACGAAAAAATGAGTCGAAAACTTATAGATCTGGTGTTATCACGGGTTGTCGGAGTTCGTCGATACCCTAAACCCTCGCCGCCGCTGTCGGCACTCCTCTCCGCCACGAGCCACTTCACCCCTGTCGTCATCCATAACGATCACAGCACCACCGAGCACCCCACTGCCCCTCCGTCTCCCACATAAACAGCCGCTACCCCACTCGCTAAATCCGTCGGAGCCCAAATCCGGCCATCAGTCGGAGCCCAAATCCGCCGTTCTACCTGCTACCCCCAAGAAACAACACCACCCGTCGGAGCCCAAATCCGGCCGTCAGTTTTAGTGAGAGAGATAGAGAGGAACGTGAGGATAGAGAAAGAGAGAGATGAGGATGAGGTCTTGTTGAAAAAAGGTTCTGCGATATGATGAAGGGGAGAGAGAAAGTTTTATGTTGATAAAGTTTGAATATGATGATTTGTGAGAGAGAAAGGGATTTATGCAATCAATTCAATATGGAAATTACATATATACCCTTTTTGTATTTAATTAAATAGAAATAATTAACCAAATAATTACCATCATGCCACTCACTTTAATCTCAAGATCATAAAAATCATGGGCCCAGATCAGTTCATGCTGGAGAAATTGTTCACGTCTGAACCTAACCCTATATATATATATATATATATATATATATAGGGTTAGGTTCATTTGTGAACATTTTTATATTTGTGAACAAAATGAACTCATCCTGGCCATTGATCTTGTTTAAAAATTATAAGGGTATGATTGTAATTAGACAGTTAAACACTATTTTTTTTTAAATTTAATATAGTCAGTTACCATATGTATCTTAACCACCCCTACATTATTGAGATCAAAACATCAGAATTATGAATTTGGAAGCACCAATCAAAACCCACATCCATTTTCATGTTCAACATCTTCTTCCATATCAACAAACTGCACAATCATTACTATAAAAATGTTTACTACGAAACACTATTGGAAAAATAAATTTTATATCACCAATAATGGGAAACCAATATGGAAGGATTCTATCTTCATTTTATCTTAATTAACTTTTTCTTTGTGATTTTTTTGATTTTGTCTATTCAATTTTGTTTCATTTGATCAATGGCATTTTGTCGGTCAATGACTATTTAGGTTTTATTTATATAAAAATTAAAGCCCTTCATCTTTGGTAGTCATTGGTGTTGCAACCGACGTCAGGCTTGGTGATTAAGGAGACGAAGATGAGTTACTTTTTATGGTTCATTCGTTTAAGAGTTGTTGGACCGTGTTCCGACCCTAAACAGTCAGTTGAGAACGTTCATCTTCACGTACGAAGGCAGAATCAACGTAAATGAAGTTACACAGCTTTTCCTATTCAATTCCTTTCTTTTTATTGCTTTCTGATACTGATTTGACAAAGTTTGGTTACACAAGCAATGGTCTAGCTCCGCTCCAACGTACACGAATGAATCCTGTGGTTTCGCTCATGAGAACTATATATAGGGCCTGTAGATTCGCTCCAAGGGACATGCCAAAAAAGCGAACCTACCTCAGTACCAAATAAGCGAAACCATCTGATGACTAAAAAGCGGAACTATTTCAATACATGTTCACAAAAGCGAACCTATCAACATATAACCTAATTTTGACTTTCTAGATCCTATATTGACCTATCTTGACCTAAGACGTAATGCAGACGAAGTCAACAGACATTCCATGCGTCAACAGACTCCCCCTTGGATGTTGACGTAGTCTTCAGCTCCTGAGTCTTCAGTCTTGGTCTTTTCTCCAACTCTCTGTCTTCACATTATAAGCATTCTATCTTCACAGGTTTCAGGATCATTACCTGACTCTAACTTCAGACTCCCCTTTGACTGTTGATCCAGACTCCCCCTTTCACTGACTCCCCCTCTCGATATGCTAGAATCTGAGGTCTTGATCTGGTTCAATCTTTGACAATTAGCTTCCGTTGGGAATAATGAAGTCCAAAAACCTGTTACTTCAACCAATAACATTACAAACTATCTTTTCAACAATAAAACACAAACTTAATCAGCTTTAGAAATCCACTCAAGTATTCAGATCCAAATTAATGACCCTGATTACTCGATTAATCTACCAAGTTCAATTTAATGACCTTGGTTGATCATTTTACGAATCAAACTGATTTTGAAACAACAATTTTCAAACATTTTTTGAAAATAACATGTATCATATTAATGAACTTGTTTTTGACTTTTCAAAAACTCAAACTGCAACAAGATAAGCTCTCCTCATTCTTTAGTCCAGAATTTCCTGCATTTGCTTCAATCTTCTGAGAATCCAACAATCAACTCTCCACTTTGGTTTGTCAAAAATAAAGCAGAAATAAATTCTTTTTGTATTTTATAAAGTGTTCAAAACTAAGATATGAATTGCAGAAAACTTAAATTGCAGAAAGTAAACAAAGTAAACTATATACAAACTTATTTTTGGTGAGCGTGTCAGGGAATCATATCAGCTTTTTAGACAAATTACTAATACCGTTAAGCTTCATTACATATTCAGACTTAAACAATTCACCTCGATTGTCGATATAATGATCCATCTTAAATTCTCACACAATTTTCAATTTACTCAAGATACGATTTAGATGTTTTATGAACTTAGCTCATTAATGTGTCCCACCTCTTGAATATACTCCCGTATCCAGAATCCCAATATTCAGTCTTACAGGTGAGTATACTACAATGATATCTGTACATAAATTAGGTATGCGAGGGCCGAGGGATCTCAGGTCGATACTTCCGTATGCGTAGAGATATCAGCTTCGACTTTTCAGTATGTCCCCTTTAGAGGATCTTTTAGATACAACAGCAGCGACTATCAATTTTATTGTTTCATCTGCATGCTGAGGGTTTATGCTATGTTTCAAGCATTTGGTGAAAGTATTATCCAAGGACTAGGTCAGAACTTCCGTTCAGCAGAAGTCCCGGAATAATACCCCAGACATCATTGAGTATAAAAACCTAGTATATCAGAATACGAGACCTTTCAAACGAGATTTCAGGGGTTACCTATATATCCAAGTAGTGTTCCCCACAAATTTCGCAAGTTTGAAATTTTAGGTTTACATCCCGAATAAATCTACTAAATGTGCGAAAACCTATCGACACATCATTAGTGAGACTGTTTAACTCATTTAGACTTTACAAATTTTTAGCATACTGTAATTGTCTAGCCGATGTACTATCATTTTCCCTATAAACACAAGCTCTTTTTCAATTTTATATTGTTTTTGTATTTTTGCATTTTTTTACTGTTTTTGTATTTTCTGAAAATATATCTATTTACAACTATCTACTCCCCCTAAATACCAAAACAAGTAAAAAACCGACAAACCATTGCAGATTGTTTCTCGTCTTCATCCGCAACAATAATCTCATCAACGCTCACAATCCCATCCGACACCGAAAGCAATTTCATACCATTAAGTTTTAACAAATATTGAAACCGATTTTTATCAAAAGCTTTGGTACGCAAATCAGCTTTTTGTTCGTCAGTGTGGATTTTCTCAATTCGTATCAACTTTTTCTCGAAACAATCGCGAATAAAGTGATGACTAATCTCTATATGTTTAGTTTGAGCGTGATGTACTGGATTCTTTGTTATATTTATAGCGGCCTCATTATCAACAAAAAGAGGTGTGTTAAGAAACTGCAAACCGTAGTCGCGCATCTGTTGCTGTATCCACAGGATTTGAGAGCAGCAACTGCTAGCAGAAACATACTCCGCTTCACATGTAGACAACGCCACAGACGTTTGTTTCTTACACTGCCAGGTAACCAATCTAGGACCAAAGAACTGGCATCCTGCAGTTGTTGATTTAGCATTGACTTTGCAGCATCCGAAATCCGAATCGGAATACCCTTCGAGCGTAAAATCGCCTTTCCTAGGATACCATAACCTCAATGATGGAGTACATTTCAGATACACAATATCCTTTTCACAATAATCATATGCAATGCTCTCGGGTTAGACTGAAATCTTGCTGCGAGGCACGTTGGGTACATGATATCAGGACGTGAAGCTGTTAAATACATCAATGAACCTATCATGGATCGATAAAGTGTCTCATCAACCCTGTCTCAGGTGAGATCTGGGTGAATCCCATGATTTGTTGCAAGTGGGGTAGCAGCTGGAGTAGAACTTGACATCCCAAACTTCTCTAGAATATCACGAACGTACTTCGTCTGGTGTATGAAAATTCCCTCTGGTAGTTGTTCAACTTGAAGACCCAAAAATAATTTCATCTCCCCCATTGATGACATTTCGAATTTTTGCTTCCTTACCTGTTCGAAATCTTTGCACAATTTCTCATTCGTTGACCCAAAAATTATATCATCTACGTAAATCTGAACTATCAGAAGATGACCATCAACGACTTTAGTGAAGAGAGTGGCATCCACTTTTCCACGAATAAACTTGTTAGCGAGTAGGTGTTGAGACAAAGTCTCGTACCAGGCTCTCGTGGCCTGGTGTAAACCATACAGCGCTTTGTCCAATAAGTAGACCTTGTTTTTGTGGATTGGGTCAGTAAAGCCCGGCGGCTGACCGACATAAACCTCCTCTTTGACCTTCCCATAAAGAAACGCCGATTTTACATCTAGCTGATATACTTTGAAGTTCTTCCAAGACGCAAATGCTAGGAAAATTCTGATTGCTTCTAGTCGTGCCACAGGAGCATAAACTTCTGTAAAATCAATCCCCTCTTGTTGACTAAAGCCCTGAACAACGAGTCGAGCTTTGTTCCTGACAACAACTCCTCTGTCGTCTCTCTTACACTTGAATACCCATTTTGTATTGATTTTCCTTTGACCATCCGGTAAATCCACTAACTTCCACACTCCCAACTTTTCAAACTGACTTAACTCTTCTTGCATTGCAATGACCCAAGAGTCTTCAGTAAGCGCCTCTTTGTAAGTTCTCGGTTCGATCTGCGAGATAAAACAACTTAATGAAAATTCAGTTTGTAAAGGTGCTACTGTAGAATAAAAACATGTAAGGCCCTGGTCAATTTGACATCTCGTGCGAACGCCTGCTTGCAATTCTCCTATGATCAACTCCTCTGGATGATAAGAAAGAGTTCGCGGCATCACTTCGCTTGGAACATCTACATTTCCCTCCAGATTAGTAACATTCTGATCTGCATCTTGTTCACCAACTTGGTTTGTTTGACTTGATATCTGGATCTGCTCCCCCTCAGAATCTGAATCACCATGGTCAAATACTAGCAAGTTATCAGCTTCTTGATCAGCATTCACTGCCGTCTGATTACCAGGAGCAACTTTATCATCTTGTTCACCAGCATTGCTAGGACCTGCTTCATCATCATTTGAAGTTTCCCGAGGTCTTCTAGAATACTCCGCTGGGAACCTTAGCTGCGACTCATACTCTCGCAAAATATCCAGCTCATCAAAGAAATCTTCATCGTCCTCTGATTCTTCTCTCATGTCAAACGAATCCCAAAGTGTATCATAATGATAACGCCATGAATCTCCAGGATTCTGTGGCGGCATAGTGTGACCTTGACATTCAACATTTGCTGCTTCAATAATCCGCTTCTCACTTGGAACGAAGACACGTCGCAATGGATTGGCATAACCAACAAATATACCCTCAATGCACTTCGGACCAAACTTTCCATTAGGCTCTATAACTGTACAGGGTGACCCGAACGGTTCTAGATACTTCAAATTCGGTTTGCGGTTATTGATTAGCTCAAAGCACGTTTTGTTGAACTTCTTGACAGTAAGAACTCTGTTGAGCGTATAGCATGCGGCGGAAACAGCTTCAGCCCAAAAATTAATCAGTAACTTTGAATCTGCGAGCATAGTTCTAGCCGTCTCGATTAGCGTCCAATTTTTGCGTTCTGCAACTCCACTCTGCTGCGGAGTGTACGGAGCACTAAACTCATGAAGTATACCTCTTTCATCACAAAATTCTTCCATCTTACTGTTTTTGAATTCAGTACCATTATCACTTCTAATTCTACTGATAGGCCTTTGGTACAGATTCTCATTCCTTTTAAACAACGCCATCAAACTGTCAAATGTTTCGTCTTTCGTTTTCAAGAATGAAACCCACGAAAATCTGGAGAAATCATCAGTTACGACCAAACAGTAGTAATCTCCTGTGATACTCTTGACATTCACCAGACCAAATAAATCCATATGAAGTCTTTCCAGAGGTCTCGAAACTGAATTGACTTGCTTTGTAGGGTGTGACTTTTTCTTCTGCTTGCCTTTAACACAACTAATGCACTCCCCTTCCAGATGAAAACCTTTGACATGAACTCCTGTAACCAAATCATTATGCACCAAATGATTCATTTTCCTTAGGTGAATATGCCCCATTTTCCGGTGCCACAATCTCGATTCTTTCTCAGTTGCTCTGGACACGAAACAATGAGCCTGACCCGTGGTTGTAGTAGCTACGCTCATGTCCAACACGTACAGATCATTGACTCTTGGTGCCCTCATGATGATCCATTCCTCAGGTATCACAAATCCCGGTTTCAAGATCAAACATTCTTTGTCAGTGAAATGAGTAGTATACATCCTGTTGCAGATCTGGGAGATACTCAGTAGATTATTCTCCAGCTCAGCAATGTAGTTAACTCTCTCAAACGTTACGATCCCATTGGATAACGTTCCTTCACCTATAATCTTTCCTCCTTGATTACCAGCAAAACCTACGTAACCACCGTTGATATTTCTCACATCATACAGTAACGCATTCTTCCCTGTCTTATGTCTTGAGGCTCCACTATCCATGATCCATCTGGATACAAGTTTTGGAAGATCCTGCACATAACAAACTATCACTTAAACAACTTCAAGAAAGATGCCGATTCATGCTTCGCGATCCAGGAAGCTCCGGCAATTCAAACTGTTTAGTCAAACATTGAGTCCACCCAGGCCTCATCAGCCTTAGGTGTAACCTTGACTCTCGCAATTTGAATTTTGAAATTTTCAGCCTTAAGAGGTGGAAAATTCGCATCATAATCAACCGTAATTGATTCTTCAGCCTTTTTCACCTCAGAAGTTGAAATTTTCTTCTCAATTTTTGGCTTCCAAACTTGTCGAGATAATGCAACCCTTTGTAAAATTTGTCGTTTTTAGTTACCAACTTCTTTACGGGTTCATTTTTCACACTCTTTTTCTCAACAACGATTGGTGTTTTACCTTTCACATCAACTTTCTTCTGTTGAGTCTTCACAGTTTCAGTCTTAGGCGTCACGTTGGTACACTTTCGTGCAATGTGACCAACTTGATTACATCTAAAGCAAGTTCGAGTATCAACACCTCGACTTGTGCCTTCAGACTGAGCTTGTGAAGCTCTTTTCTCAAAGAACTCTTTGTTTGACTTTGAAAAAATTTCTTTCTCTTCATCAGCAAGTGAACTTGAACTACTCACAAACTTTTTCTTCTCAACAAACCTCTTGTTTGGAACATTTCTTTTCTGTTAAAACTTACCCCCCTGATAGCCACCCGACCAATTGTTTCGGTTATTATTATAAACACACGGTGGATTAACAGATTTCTTGTTGTAAACTTTTTCTTTCTTTGTTTGACTCAGATTGTTCACTTCTGACAACTCAACTTCAACCAATTTGAAAACATTTGTCAATTTGTTCATGTTAACATTCTCAATTGGAAACTCTGAATCCGAAAACAACTTATCCGAACCCAATGTCTTGTACATGACAAGATTTGATTCTTCACGTAAGTTGTTCTTGGACTTTTGTTTCGGAATGTATTTGTCCAAGAAACACCCATCTTCCTCAGTAGTGTCACTATCCATATTAAGCACATTTTCAACAACACCTTTTACAATATCATTTTGGACACTATTGTCATTGGAAGATGTGAATGTGACATAAATGTTCTCTGGAAGTTTAACTTCGCTTTCTTCCCCAATTTCAACCAACCCAGATTCCTTTTTCGTGTAATTATGCAAAATCGGCGGTGGAACTTTGTGAAAACTCACCCCGGTTCCATCAGAATACACGTCTTCGCCAGCTTTGTTTTTGCCGATGGGTTTTGGAACAATGTGTTGCAAAACAAAGCTTGCGGAGCTATAGCTGTTAAGCTTCAACTGGATTCGCTCATTTTCAATTTCAGCCTCTTGAACTTTAAGTTTCAAATTAGCGATTTCATCTAGTTGTTTGTTGATTGATTCTTCTTTTACCCTAAGCACTGCTTTTAAATGCTCGTTTTCTTTAAAAGTTTTACCATTTCGATCATCACTATCTTTCATTGTGCTTTTGAGTTTTTCAATTTTTTCAGAAATCTGACGGTTTTCAAGAATTAACCTTTCATTTTCATTTTCATTTTTAACTTTTTCATGATCAATTTTATCATTTTCAATTTGGCTAGTTAATTCTCTTACCCGTTCAGTTGAAGCTTTAACTGTTTTGTCACGATTAAGAATTTGATTCTCAACGCTTCTGACCTTTGCTGTCAGATCTTTAACTTTCTCACCGTTGAGATACGTGACTGTGTTACAAAATTTGCACTCTTTGTTGCAATTTTTGTAATCAACATTTCCTTCGATCTTTTTACCTTTTTACCTGACGCATTTGTTGACAAGTTTGAGCTGACCTGGCTTTTTGACTCAGACATGGAGTTAGAGTCTACCTCAAGTGCTTTAGCAGCCAGCACTTTGTCAGCCATTTTTCCCAGGTTCTCTACAGTCAACTCCTGCGTTGTATCGATAACTCCAGTATCAATCTTCTTTGATTTCTCGATCTCTTCGTTCTCTTTCTCTTCTTTCTCCTTCTTTTCTTTCTCTTCTTTCTCTTTCTCAGTTGGAGTTCCTCACCATTTGTTCTGCCAATACTCATCCTCTTCTTTTAACTCCTTGATGATGGCTTCCAGATCAAGCGTTTTGTCATCAATCGCAATATTTCCATACTCATCAAGAAAACACTCCCTGTTTGGATCCCATCTTCTCGCTCTCCTCGCTTCCAGGTATATACCAGAAATTCTAATGATTCTGTTCTCAACAATCATTTTTCTGTATCTATACTTCTGCTCTTCAGTACGGTTGTCTTTCCACGGAATAGGTTCATTTTTTGCCATGAACGCGTAACCAACCGCATCTTCTTCCGGTAGAACTTCTTTGCTCCAATCATACCCCTCATCATCGTAGATCACCGCAAGAGCCCTAGATTTCTCTCTGTTATCTTCTACCTGCTTTAATCTAGGCGGCTCAGATTTATTCTGGTGATAAATCACCTTCTTGCAGTAATCATCTCTGAAAGGATTCTCCGACTCATCAGCATACGCGTTTCTGCATTCTCGCTTGAAGTGACCCTTCTGCTTACATTTGATGCATGTCACTTTGGATTTATTGAACCCCAGCTTAGTAGATGGACCACCAATCGTCTTCCTGCCAGTAATTTCCATGAAGCGTTGTGCTCTACGAACAGCACTTGCCATAGCCCAACGAATATTGATCAGCTCCATTTCTTCAGGATCTATCTGATCATAATCTTCCTTCGTCAGATTTGTATTGCCGATCTTCCCAGCTACTAACCCTTCATATGATTCCAACACTGACGCCAAGAAGACCATCTGCTGTTTGGCCGACTCCTCGTCAAAATTCTGAGCATTCTTCAAATCTATTGCGATGTTGCATTGAAACTTTGCATCAGAATGACTTGCAGATGATGAAGATCCACCGTGATAACCACTGTGACTTCCACTGCTTTGACTGCTTTGACTTTCTTTGCTTGCTGCCAACACATTCTCAGCAGAAAATGCAGTCTTTGGAGAATTTGCTTTTGGCATCATACTCTTTGGATAATACAAATCCAAATTCTGTTGATAAGATGAATGATTGACTTAATATGTCTTCTTCAGTTCCAACTCATGACTTTCAAGTCTCTCAATCACCAAATCCACAGTCAACTTTGCAGGCTCAATAGTGTTTTTCAGCATAAGCGCATAATATCTCCAATCCATCTCGTCTGGTAATGAATCGAACAGTTTGTCAACAAGTTCTTCATTAGGATATCTGATATCATGTCTTGCTAATTCCAGCTTCAGATGACCAAACATTTCTATCATTTTACAAACTGACTCATTCTTGAGACAACTAAACATATCAAATTCTTTCCTAAGAAGTTTCTTTTTTACTTTTCACAATTTCAGTACTTCCTAGACATTTCTTTTCTAGCTTTTGCCAAAGGTCTTTTGCATTTGAATAATCGATCAAAGAGATTATGTCCTCCCGAACAGACTGAAATAACAATGCCACACATTTTTGCTCAGCTACAAATGCATCAATCTCTTCAGCTGATCTTAATGTTTCACCATTTTTGTTTCCATTTTCATAACCGTTTTTCAAACTTTTCCAGCTGGGAAATACGAATGCCATCAGCCAATCTTTAAACTTCCTAGACCACCAACTGTACTCCTCGATAGCCATTAGCTTTGGGGGTTTATTGAATGTTCCGAAGGCACTTTCCGATTCCCAAGCTTCCTTTTTCTTTTCTTTCGGCGTATTTTCATTTTCTTTGCTTGATGAAGTATCATCATTTCTGGAATTTCCTGTGAACGCGTACATATCGCTGAACGGGTTCAAGAAAATATCATCCATCTTGAATGTACCTGCAAAATCAGCCAATACTTAGAAAAATTTTCGAAATTTTTGAAAAATATGACAAATGAGCGAAACTATCAGCTATTGTGACTGATAAGCGAAAGTGTCAAATAAGCGAAACTAGAACTTTGACAAATAAGCGGAACTATCAGTGTTGTTTGTTTGAGCGGAACTACTCAGGGTCAAATAAGCGGACCTATGTGATGTCCGTATAAGCGAGACCACAAGAGCGAACCTCTAATGTGTCACAATAAGCGAACCTTACGAGCAGAACCTCTACTAAATGACCCAATAAGCGGACCTCTGGAGCTGAACCTTAACAAACATGTCACTATGAGCGAACCTAAAAAGCGAAACCTCTCAAGTGACGTATAAGCGGAACCTATTCACGAGCAGTTTTAGGTCATTTTTAATCCGATTTTTAACCTAAAACTTTCTAGGGTTTGTTATTACTATGTTTCGCACGTTATACTAAAAAATCAGGCCATTTCAACCGTAGGAACCAGTTTAAACCGAAAAAGTATGAGAGAAAGTGAGTAGAAATCAAAGAATTCGGTAGAATCAAGCTGTAGTAGTATGAACTCCTTGTCCTGAGCTCTGATACCACTTGTTGGACCGTGTTCCGACCCTAAACAGTCAGTTGAGAACGTTCATCTTCACGTACGAAGGCGGAATCAACCACTACAAGAAAACTAGGTTTTTAGTACGCGCAAAAGCGTCCTAAAATGCTATTTTATAAGACCTTTCATTTAATAGGACCAACGGTAAAAGTGTTTCATGTAAAGGGGTCGTAATAAGTCCCGGAACTAAAAAAGTGTCCTAACATCTCAAATAAGATTAGGAAACCAATTTCATGGTCGCGTAATATGTCTTTGAACAACCAGAATCGTGTCCTAATAAAAACATATTAGGACACTTTTACGATGTTCTAACATGTGCTTAGATACTTTTAATCTTTTAATACACTTACAAGCGTCCTTAGAAATTAATTGATAGGACCCTTATGATGTAACATTATAGCTAATTTAGTACCAAGAAAAGGGTCCTAATATACCAAATAAGATTATGAACCCAATTTTATGGTCGCATAATATGTCTATAGACAACTTAAATAGCGTCCTAAAAAAACATATTGGGACACTTTTACAATGTTCTAATATGTGATTACCTACTTTTAATCTTTTGACACACATACAAGCGTCCTTAAAAATTAATTTTTAGGGCCCTTATGATGTAACGTTATAGCTACTTTAATATCAAGAAAATGGTCTTAATATCCCAAATAAGATTATAAAACCAATTTTATAAACAGACCATCAACATATAACATCCTAATAGTTATTGTATAACATCAACTAATGAAAGAAATAAAACTTCATTATATTTCAAATAAGCATGTTCATAACAAAAACACTAACTATAAATAAGTTATAACATTATCTGACATAAAGTCTTAACATTTAACAAAGAAATTAAAAGCAATTAAAGAAATTAGAAGCATAAAATCTTGAGTCATCATGCGTTCTCAATCCTCATGGACTACCTACAAATAAACCATCCATGTATAAGCATTAAGTTCCATGATATTAAAATTATTTGTATCACTAGTTTAATAAATACATACCGAGATGAATGGATTGGGCCATGCGATGGATGCACCAATACAATCTTGAATTGTAGAAAATAAACCATATGGTCTTACCAGCTTTTCATCTTTTTTTATTGGTACTTGAACGTTTACCTCACACCATTCTAGTCCAATCTCTATACCACCAACTAGATCATTTGGGTCCAAGCTCCGGACCCTCCTCTTGCTACAGTCTCGGTAGAGTTTAGAATGCTTTTGAGGAAAACTTCATCCCCGACCTAGATTTTAGTTTTCAACAAATATTTATTAAACTTTAGTCATAATAGTGCAAAAAATCATTTTACAAAAAATTTAATAAAGTTTTACACTAGCAGGTTAGGGAGGCTCGTCATGATCGAAGTTAACAAGATGTAAAAATAATAATATAGAAACAATTATTATAAAAACCTACAATCATATATGCTTATACATTACATGTATATAAGCTTGCCAAACAGGTTAGGGAGGCTCAAGCATGTCGTTTTTGAAATCCCAAAAAGTGATGTATTTTTAGTAGACTTTGTCATCTTATGTCCACCCCTATTGTCAAATTAGGTCTGATATAAACAAAACAAAACATATACACCATATAGGTTTAACATGTATGGAACATCTACTACTATGGCATATAGATTCACTGAAATTCTTGCAGACCCATTAGTGATGGTAATTTCAAATGTTTTGGCTCACATACTTTTGAAATAAGAAAGAATTTACAGCCAACATGATTAGATTTTAAGAGCATGAACATCCAATTCAAAGTGGGGAAGGAACTAAATTAATAACATAAGTACATAACCCCGTGTTTAGTCGAAAAGACTAACAGTTTATTGTAATATTCATATCAGATAGCTACTTAATAATTAGATGGTTTATTGTAATATTATATCAGAAAACTAAACTTACCATCATTCTCAATATATGATCAGGTAGCAGATTGAATGTGGATTTGGAAGTTGAAGAAAAAAAGAAGATTGCAAGAAAAAAAGGAGCAGAATATGTGAAAATTATAACTAAAGTCAAAGACAAGTTTCTAATCCTTGTTTGGCAGAACTAATACTTGGTTAGTTGCAAGATATACAACAAACAAAATACAAGCATGCACAAAGAGCCAAAGTTACAATATTAATCAACTGCAATTCTTTGAAATTCAATATTCAAGCAGACATCAATATTCACGCATGGAAAATTGTTTTAATTTGCTAGCACAATGGTTCAATTAAATCACACACGGAACCCTAATGTGTTCAACTACCATAGAATTCAGGGAAACCTAATAACACTAAACAATCCAACCGAAAAATAATCAAAAGAAAAAAGATAACGACAAAAGAAGGCTTACCAGAGACCCGAAGATCTCCGTTTCTGAAGCAGAGTGGGACGAGACAACTGACGAACAATATTTGAGCGGCAAAATATAACGTTTTTTTTTATCACAATCCATTCATTGGTTAGAAGATACGAAGAAATCATAGATGAAGAAATGAATTGGTATGCCGTATCATACCGATTTTGTTTAGGCGACACCTTTCTCACAACCACTCTGCATCGCAGTTCATAGATTTGTAATACTTTGTAATCAGTTATATCAAGTAACATGATTACACATCTTTATTCAGTAAGGAAAGAAATTGAAGAGAAAGATAAGTGCAGTAAGGAAAGAATTGAAGAGAAAAGTCAGAAAACATACCAATTTTTGGTTAAACTTGAACGATTCAATCTTTATTAAATCTTCATTCTTCATTCGCCATTGTTGTGGGGAGAGATGGGGGTTACGGCTGAAAGGATAAGTGGAGTAGGGTTTTTTGTTTTAGGGGGAAAAGGGGGTAAAAAACGAATAAAAAAGAAAATAACAGCCTAACAGGTTGAACCTCCCGAACCGGTTGAACCGGGAAACGGAGATCGGATCGGACCGGGTGATTTTTTACCATGTGCTGAAAACACCCAAACCGGATCGGCTTATGCAGCGAATCCCGGTTAAACCGACCGGTCCGAACCGGTTACGAAAACGTTGGCCGTATGCGTTCTAGATCCTTTACCCGTTTTACCTACACTGACCCGTACAATATCAACCCACCAAAGTATCCAAAATGCCATTTACCCGTTTTGCAATACTCCGACCTAATATATATAAAACCAATTCCTTTAGCATTTTTATGTAGGGTCCGTAATGAATGTCTAACGAGAGAAAAAAAAAACATGAAAATTCGTTATTTTTCCAATGGTACAAGATACATACAATATTGGTTATTTGTGTTCTGAAAATTCGTAAAAGAAATAAAAAACATGGCCTTGAATTACTTTCTCGATAGTAATTTTAACCTTTTTAATGATTCAAAAAAAAAAAAGTGATTTTGTTAACAAAATTGGGGTTACTATAATTTTTTCCATATTAGTTTCCATGACTTTTATGCTATATCTGCAATTGATAACTGATAAAAATATCAAATATAATAAAAATATATATTATTTTGTACTTGCATTTTAAAAGTGTTTTAAAATATCAAATACAATAAAAATTGTTGATTACGTTGTTATGACATAAAAATGCCCGTCCAACAGACGGGTATAAAACTAGTTGAGGAAAATAGAAGGAAATACGAAACTTTTTGGGTAAATAGTAAGGAAAATAGAAGGAAGTACGAAATTTTTTAGTCAAACTTTTTTATGCCAATGACTTTATAGCCTAGTGGCATCGTGGGGGTGGGATAAGACTCTGGGGCCAATAGGTCCTAGGTTCGATTCCCACTAGAGAGGGTTTCCTCCTGAATTAGTGTATACGCATTATGCCTAGTGGAGATGGATATGATCGGGCGGTTCCGCTGGTGGCACGATGATACTCCAGTGGTCCGCCAGTGATCCAAATTTGTCGTTTCAAAAAAAGTTCATTTTTTATCTTTTATATACGAATTTTTTTAGGTAAATTGTGAGAATGAAAATTAAAGTTCCTTTTTAATATTTATAAAAAAATAATAAAAAACTTATAAAAGAAAATAATATTATATTGTATATAAAAGAATGGTCCATTAAGATATATTTGATTTACTATTGTCTGTTAAAGTCCAATATGGTTCAATACGGTTCATTATGGTTCATTACAGATACATGATCCACTATTGGCAGTTATGATCCATTAAGACCCAATATGGTTTACTAACCCATATATGATTCACTATTTGTGATCCATCAAGGCCCAATATGGTCAATTAAAACATATATGGTTTATTATTGTTCATCGTGATCCATAAGACCCAATATGGTCCACTAAGAAATATTTGATCCATTATTATCCTTTGTCAGCCATTAAGGCCCAATATGGTTCTTTAACCCATATATGATTCACTACTTGTGATCCATCAAGGCCCAACATGGTCCGTTAAGACCCAACATGGTCCACTAAGATACATAGGATCCACTATTGTCCATTGTTATCCATTAAGGTCCAATATGGCTTATTAACCCATATATGACTCACTATTAGCCATTGTGATCTATTAAGGCCCTATATCGTCAATTAGACATATATGATCCACTATTATCCATCGTGCTCCATTAAGGCCCAACATGGTCCATTAAGACTTGTATGATCTACTATTGTCCATTGTGATTCACTAAGGCCCACTATGGTTCATTAACACATATATGATCCACTATTTGTCATTGTGGTCCGTTTAGGTCCAATATGGTCTACTAAAACATGTATGATCCACTATTGGCTATTGTAATCCACTAAGGACCAATACGGTCCAGTAAGACATGCATGATCCACTATTAGCCATTGTGATCTATTTAGGCCTAACATGGTCCATTAAGACATGTTTGATCTATTATTATTCATTGTGATCCATTAAGGCCCAATATGATCCATTAACATATCTATGACCCGTTATTGTCCAATGTGATCCATTAAGGACCAATATGATCTATAAACACATATATGATTAGGGATGAGCTTGATACCGGTACCAGACATACCGATACAAAGAATACGGATACAAAAACTCATAAAATATAAGTACAGTCGTAAGGTACTAGCATTTGAAAGTTAATTTGAGTAAAATACCGGTACCTATTGAACCGAAAGTACCAGTACCGAAAGCGCCAAAAAATGGGTACCGACAAGAATTCGATACGGGAAATTCGGTACCGGTATAATTAATTTACATACATTAAAAATGTATCTAAACGTAACTAATATGCATACGTTAACATATTATTTAGAAGGTTTAGAGTATATAATATTTAATAATAGGTTGAATTTTTAGATATGTAGTGAGGGTTTTTTAATATTAAATAATATAATTATTTAAATTAGAATATTATTTGAGAGGAAAGTTTCGAATGAAACATTTTGGGGGGAAGTTTTAGTTGTAGGATAAATATTTTGGAGGGAAATCTTAGAAGGAAATATTTTTTTTTTTTGGGGGGGGGGGGGTTTAACTTTTAGAATGAAGTATTTTGGGGGGAATTTTAAAAGATGTAGTAAATTTAACATTTTGTCACACATTTTTTCCATGACATTTGATAAGATTTTGTCACACAAAATAACCAAAATTAAGATGGTGTGACGAATGTTTATGTAAAGCCATATGAAATTTTGTAATTTTAAGTGTGACTATTGTCTAACATTTGGTTACACAAAACAATATACGTGGCCATATGTATTAGATTTTAGCCACATTATTAACATATAATGTGATCTTAGATCACATTTGGCCACACTTTTTTAGTGTGGCTGTTTTTTCTTAATGTGTGGCTAATAGTTTCGAATAAATCTATTTAGTCATATGAAACAAATATTGTGGTCGTAGATCACATTTGGCCACAGTTTTTAGTGTGACCAATAAATGTCACACTTTTTAGTGTGACCATCTCTCACCAGCACCAGCACCACCACCACTCACCGGCTACCACCACTACTCACCACCACCACTCACCACCACCACTCACCGGCCACCGGCCACCACAACTACTCACCACCACCACCACTTACCACCAGAGAAAACCACAAACCAGGGTGGAAATGAATATAACAAGATGAATGATGAAACTTTAGTTTCAAAATTATTTTTTGTTTACTACATCCCGTGTAATCACGGGTCAATAACCTAGTGTTATTATAAAACTCTAGCGAATAAGCGTCCTATAAAACTAATGTTTCATGACTCAAATATCAAGTGTTCTATTATGGTGTATTATAATAACACCACAATGATTAAGCGTCCTATAAAGTTTAAAGTTATAAGAACCAAGTGTCAAGTGTCCTATTAAGTTAAGTTCTAATATGACTTCGACTAGAAAGGGTCCTATAACACTGAACACTTATGACTTAACTACAACGTGTCCTATTAAGTTGTGTTGTAATAGGACCCCAGATGATCAAGTGTCCTAATACAGTACCACATAATGGGACACTAACAATTAAATGTCTTATAAAGTACTTTATTAGGATCTACATTTTAAGTGTCCTTTTAAATTATATGATAATAGGACCCAAAAAAAATCTTCCATCCTATTAAATAGTTTTTTAGGACACTTGTTTAGTAGAGTATATTATAAAAGGACCCCAAAAGTTCATTAGTCCTATTAAGTAGTTTTTTAGGACCCTCTTTTACAAGCGTCCCACAGAAAAGGTCCTAAAAAGCCATTTTTGTTGTAGTGAACGTAAATGAAGTTACACAGCTTTTCCTATTCAATTCCTCTCTTTTTATTGCTTTCTGATACTGATTTGACAAAGTTCGGTTACACAAGCAATGGTCTAGCTCCGCTCCAACGTACACGAATGAATCCTGTGGTTTTGCTCATGAGAACTATATATAGGGCCTGTAGATTCGCTCTAAGGGACATGCCAAAAAAGCGAACCTACCTCAGTACCAAATAAGCGAAACCATCTGATGACTAAAAATCGGAACTATTTCAATACATGTTCACAAAAGCGAACCTATCAACATATAACCTAATTTTGACTTTCTAGATCCTATGTTGACCTATCTTGACCTAAGACGTAATGCAGACGAAGTCAACAGACATTCCATGCATCAACAAGAGTCTCTGACGTCTCTTCAAATATTTGTATTTTATAGTACACAGGTGTATAAATGAGTACTACACATATGTACATACGAGTGGTAATATGTGTTTTCATCAACTACACAAGTGCATAACCGCACAACAGTCAAAACTGACATGAATCCGAGTTAAAAAAAGTTGTTCTAACTTATAAGTGTGTATACACACATGATAGCAATATAATGAATATTCGTTTTAACAATAAATGCACTAGCAAGGATGTTATGCATAATTGAACCACCAAAAATTTATTTTTTATAATATGACAAACAACCGAAAAAACATCAACCATCAATTCGATTAATGTTCTAAAGTTTTTCACCACAACAGTTGAATGCTAACCAAATGCTTAACACCATACAAAACAAAAGAAACAAATAACTAGAATTTTCACATCTATATCTTCTTTTTGTTGCCGACAAGTGATGAGCTTCATTTATAACTCTCTCACGATATATGTTTGCCTGTGAACTGTCACACCCTGGCTTTGCGGAAGCGTGGTTAATTTGTGTGACTTCTTAATACCATAGCTTAATCATAACAAAGCTATATGAATTTAAAAAAACCATGCAAGTCATCCATTAAGTTTTTGAAAACATCATACAATACCATTGTTTTTAACATGTAACCATAACCTTGTCCAGTAACATCACAACTTATAACAAAACATAAACGTGATTTAGGGATTGTGTCTTGTCCAGGTAAGAGACACAACCCTAAACCCTGATGACTTCATGACCAGTGCAGCGGAAAACGTTCCATACCGTGCCAGATCCGTTTAATTTCCTGAAATACATGTGAGTTGAAAAATCAACAATAATGTTGAGCGAGTTCATGTGTAAGTGTGTATATAAAACCTTTGCAAGTATGAAAATAGTTGTGGTATGTAGCAGTGTAAGAGGACTTGTGATCACCAATGGTTTGCAAGGCCACTGACATATGTGAAGTGCAAATAGGGAGACTCAAACCTAGCAGATTTATGCCACGGCAAAGTATGTGGACAAAGTCACCCCACGGTCCGTTTCTAGTTTGGCCGGGGGCTGGGCTCGCTACACCCAGATAGATCTACCGCTCCTGTCCCTCGGTCCCTCCATGAGGACTAATGGCCCCATGTTGTTCCTATCCACTCACATGATCGTATAACACCTCCTTACGTTAAACATACCGTTGTAAAGTACTCGTAAATCATAGTAACATGTATTTCACCCCCGCAGTTTAGTAAACTGAAAACAGTTAGAGAAAAGGGGGACATGAACTCACAGTGAATGCGTATCTCTACCAAGTAATCCGAATATCCGAAGCTGTGCAACGACCTACAGGTGCTAATTCTATTAGACGGATGGCCGTGCCTTAGCTTTATAACTTATATTTTTAGGAGACGGTTAGACAACCGTTTCGTGTACATACTTGGTATTTTACTTTCCTTCCCAAGGATGGGGGATTTAAATACATGTGTATTTATACTATCTCATTAAGTCCCACTTAATATATTTTTATTTCTCATTCCAAAGTATAATTATTTTTCTCAAAAATAATATATTTTCTCTTTACACAATACTTTCCAAAATAATATGTTAACAACATACGTGTTGGTGAATATTTCCGCGTAATGCGTAAGTTGCGTTTTAATGATTAGGTGGTAATAGAAATTACCGTTGTAGCTTTTATGCTTGTCGTATAAGCGTTTGTATTATTTTGGGTTTGACAAGTTAGTAAATATTATTTTTACTCTAAAAATAATATTTATACATTTTCACAAAATAATCATAAACAGTGTTGTGACAAAATATATTTAACGAATATATATTTATCACGTTTAGTTTTGTGAAAATCCCACCTCCGATTATTTATAAATAAAGTTGTGGCGAAATATATTTGAAAACATGTCAAAGTAGTCTAACACTTGTAAATAATTCTAAGTGTTATATTTTTAGAAAATTTCGCCAGAGTTTCCCCTGTAACTGGAGGTGGCCACGCTTTCAAGCGTATCATTTTATTTTACAAAATCACTTCTTTTATTTCAATCAATCAATTTCCAACATAATAAACAAGTTTCAACACTTCGAATTCGTAGACTAGTATGTAAAATCACAATATTACATGAACTTGTAGTTTTTCTAAAACTATTATGTAGATCTCGTTATATTTAGTGGATCTATGTATAAAATAGTTTATTCTTGCAAAAACCCCGTTTTTGGAACAAATCACTCTTTACAACTTCCGACAATTTTTATAAAAATTGTTATTTTGTCGGATCTTTCATTTCACAAGTGTTTATACACTTGTAGACTATAAAAATCACATTTGTTAACCTGTTATACAACTTTTATAAAACATGATTTTCTCAATACCCGGTCCTACGAATATACCACTTGTACATACGTAGATCGGCTCGTTTTAAATACTATTTTTCATGTTAAAACACTTTTACACAAGTTCATGTTTCCCGTGTGGTGGAGTTTCACCTTTTAACCCTTGTACAAAAGAAACAAGTGTATGTCAAGATACGTGATCCTAACAAAGTCGGGTTAAACGATGATGAGAGCCACCACATCATAGATCGGGCTTTAACAATCAACATATTCAAATACTACGACATTTACACGCGTTATGTGCTTTTATCCAACGATTTTCACTTTTTAGAAGACTTTAAAGATTCATGAAGCGGGTTACCGATATTTAACCGATAAAAATCCTTTTAACCACTTTAGACACGACTAATAACGAGTTTTAAACAATATACCTCTAGCTCGGGGCTAGGGAAGATTCTAGTCGAAAACTGCGTGGATAAAAGCAAATGCTCGAGGTCCTTCAACTTCCTTTTGTTCCGAGCTTCGTTGTACGTGATCCTCAAGGCTTGTATGCTCTTGGAATGGATGAAGCAAAACCGAAAAACGGATGGGTGGTGGTGGGGGTTCTCGGCCGTGAGGGGGAGCACAAGGGAGAGAGGGAGTGAGTTGGGTGGTGGTGTGTGATATGTGTGAGAGAGTGTGCCTTTTATAGAGAGTTTAAGCGTTATCGTCCAACGGGTCTCGTGCTATCTAGATATTAGACAAAAGTAATAAAATAATAAAAAGAATTTGGCCTTGTCCCCCTTGGTTGGGCCGATTTGGTTAGGGTGGTGGGACCACCCGGTTTGATTCCAACTAAACGGTTAGTGTTTAGTTACGTTAAGTCGGTTACATAAAGGTCTAACCTCGTTAGTTGTCTAATGTGTTAAAGAGCGGGTGTTAGGGTAATCAGGGACCCTAACTGGCTCAGAAAAATACCAATAATAATCCTGGCAATATTTTTATGTTCCGGGTATTGTCCGGTTGTTCGGTTGGATAGGAATCCGTTAAAGTGCTTAAGATATCCTTTAAGCGTCGTAAGTAATATTTTTAGCGACACAATTTATTCAGCAAAGTGTCGGGAATAATTCCTTGTATTTTGGCACTTTATTAATTAGCTAGAAGCTAGTGTGTAAATAAAAGTGCTGTGTTCCGTGCTTAAAGTACGTTTTAGGCACATCCAATCTCTGTATCTTATTCCTAGAGGCGCAATTATACAACCCTTGTATCTCTACACACACTACGGGTGTAGTAAAATAATTCTGGCTCTTACAGGCCTTTAGAGGCAGTGTCTGCCTGATGCTGGGTATATCAGCATGTTCACTGTGTATCCGTTTAGTGCTACTGTGCTTCTTGTGCATCAAGTTTGTCACTAGAGTTCAGTAAATAAATAATGTAGTGACAGGAAAAATCAAAGTATGATGCAGACATGTACATGTATCAAAAATCAAGTAGCAGTTTATCAGAAATCTCAGTTAAGCACAGTAATTAGGCAACAGTTAATAGCTAATTAAGTCGTACGGATACCTGGTTTTGTGAGGGTTGTCACATTCTCCCCCCGTTAAATAAATTTCGTCCCGAAATTTAAGTTCTACTTGTAGATGCAGAGATTTTCGGAAATAAGTGGGGGTATTTCTCTTTCATCCGGTCCTCACGCTCCCAGGTGTATTCAGGACCATGTCTGGCATTCCAGCGAACCTTGACGAGTTTGACACTGCTCCGGCGGGTCCTGTTAACCTTCCAATCTGTGACCTCGACAGGTGCTTCTACGAAGTGGAGCGTGTCGTCAACATGAATCTCGTCGATAGGAATGGCAACGTCAACTTGAGTTGGACTCTTCTTTAAATTGGATACATGAAATGTATCGTGAACACCATTTAGTTCAGCAGGTAGGTCCAACTTGTATGCTACGGTTCCAATTCTTTCTAGAATTCTGAAAGGACCAATGTAGCGTGGATTTAACTTCCCACGCTTCCCAAAGCGTGCCACCCCTTTCCAGGGTGATACCTTCAATAACACCATCTCTCCAACTTGAAAATCCACATGTTTTCGGTTTGGATCCGCGTAGGCTTTTTGTCTGTGGCGAGCGGCTTCGATGCGTTTAAGAATCTGCGCAATCTTGTCTGTCGTCTCTTGGACGATTTCGGGACCGGCAAGCTGCCTATCACCTGCGTCAGCCCAACATAGTGGTGATCGACACTTGCGTCCGTATAGGGCTTCAAAAGGCGCGACACCAATACTGGTGTGGTAGCTGTTGTTGTATGAGAATTCAACCAAAGGTAAGTGTTTATCCCAGCTACCGCCCAAATCCATAGCACATGCTCTCAGCATGTCTTCCAAAGTCTGTATCGTTCGCTCGCTCTGGCCGTCAGTTTGCGGATGGAACGCAGTGCTCAGATTCAATTGTGAGCCAAAAGCTTCTTGGAAGGATTGCCATATCCTTGACACAAACCTTCCGTCTCTATCAGAGATGATCGAGAGGGGTACTCCATGTCGTGCTACGATCTCTCTTAAGTAAATTTCCGCAAGTTTACTAGTACTGTCTTTCTCCTTGATTGGCAGAAAGTGTGCGGACTTTGTTAGGCGGTCAACAATCACCCAAATCATATCATGGCCTCTTGGCATTCTTGGCAGTTTTGTAACAAAATCCATTGAGATTTGTTCCCATTTCCACTTGGGAATCTCAGGTTGTTGCAGAAGTCCCGAGGGCTTCTGGTATTCCGCCTTGACCTTAGCGCACGTTAAACATTTGCTCACGTAAATAGCAACGTCGCCTTTCATCCTAGGCCACCAGTAGTAATTTTTGAGATCTTGGTACATCTTATCCGATCCAGGGTGGATAGAGTACCGTGACTTGTGCGCTTCATCGAAAATAACTTCCCTTAATCCACCAAATAGAGGAACCCAAATCCTTTTCTCAAAACATAACGTTCCTTCCTCGTTTGGCACCAATATCTTCTCCATCCCACGGAGATACTCTTTCTCAAGGTTCTCCTCCTTGAGAGCTTCTTTCTGTGCTGCACGAACGCGCGAGGAGAGATCGGTTTGGATTATCATTTCCATAGCCCTAACCCTTAGGGGCTTGATCCTTTCCTTACGACTTAAGGCATCGCGACTACATTCGCCTTCCCTGGGTGATACTTTATCTCGCAGTCATAATCGTTCAATAATTCAACCCATCGTCTTTGCCTCATATTCAACTCCTTCTGGTTGAATATATGCTGTAGGCTTTTGTGATCTGTGAAGATTGTGCACTTCGTACCATACAGGTAGTGTCTCCAGATCTTTAGTGCAAAAACCACTGCGCCTAGCTCCAAATCATGAGTGGTATAGTTCTTTTCGTGCACCTTCAGTTGGCGTGATGCGTAAGCGATGACCTTTTGACGTTGCATCAACACACAACCCAATCCTTGACGCGATGCGTCGCAATATACCACAAAATCGTCGGTACCTTCTGGTAGAGCTAAGATTGGCGCGTTACAAAGCTTATCCTTTAATATCTGAAATGCTTCATCCTGTTTGATTCCCCAATCAAACTGCCTTTCCTTCTGCGTGAGGAGCGTCAAAGGTTGAGCGATTTTCGAGAAATCCTCGATGAACCTTCGATAGTAGCCAGCCAAACCCAAGAATTGCCGAATCTCGGTTGGCGTTTTTGGCGTTTCCCAATCTTTAATCGCCTCGATCTTGGTTGGATCCACGTGGATTCCATCTCCGTTCACCACGTGCCCAAGGAATTGCACTTCTCGTAGCCAAAACTCACACTTAGAGAACTTGGCGTACAACTGTTCCTTCTTTAGCAGCTCCAATATGGTTCTAAGATGCTGCTCGTGTTCAGCCTTCGTCCTTGAGTAAATCAGGATGTCATCTACGGGTAAAGGAACAATGGGATCAGCAGCAACATGATCGCCCTCGATCACAGGAACACCTACAGGGGGATCAGCATCAACAGGCTCAAGAGGAAAATCAGCATGAACAGGGTCATGCTCAGGTAAAGGATCAAAAGCAGCTGCCTGCTCTGGGGCTATGGCAGGCTCAGGGTCGTCGAACGCCATGTCAAAGTCAAAATCTGGATCAATGGGACCGATAGGATCATCAGGGTCCTCTATGTGCTCATCCATAGGAATATACTCGATATCATGGTCAGGATCAAATCCTGGAGGGAAAATAGGGTCGGAGTCCTCAATATCGTCGTGCTCAAACGCGTAGCTCGGAATGGGGGCAACTGAAGACGCATGATCAGGGTCTGAGTCGTGAATAAACTGCTGCGCGCTCGCCCCGCGAGATGATACAGATGCCACAGACTCTAAAGAGTCTCGGACTGGTGAGTGAATGGGCGAGTCTCCAGCTGGAACGTCAGCTATCATCAAGAGACCGCCAGCAGGTAGAGGAGCTACGTCAGGATCCTCGTCCTCAAATGGCTCGTCCTCGTAAAGCTCGATGTCGCCGTCGGCATCGGCGTCTGGCATAAGCTCATAAGCTGGGTAAGAAGCAAGAGGAATCGGTGCTGGAATCGCAACAATAGGGAGGTACTCAGCAGGATCGCCATCAATAGGCTCATAGGCACCCTCGGGTAAAGCGAAGGGCAAGGAGTCATCAGTGTGCTCATCGGCGCCGTCAGGTAACGCGAACGGCTGGAAGTCGTCATCGTCGGTGCTAGTATAGTCTGAGGTGTGCACCTCATGCTCCGAAGACATAACATCGTCTGACACTAACGGTAGGGGTCCAGTGGTATCTGATCCACCTGTAGCTGGTGAATCCATGGGTCTGTAACATAACACAGAATAAGCACAAAATCAGTGAATCAAATAGTCACATAAGTTACCAGATAATAATCACATAATCCACCTAGTCCCACTAGCCTCCCAGCCTCCCAGACTGTCCTTCCTAGTCTCACTAGCCAACACTCCTAGTCCCACTAACCTCCCAGCCTCTCAGACTGTCCTTCCTAGTCTCACTAGCCAACACTCCTAGTCCCACTAGCCAACACTCCTAGTCCCACTAGCCAACACTCCTAGTCCCACTAGCCAACACTCCTAGTCCCACTAGCCTGAACCTCAGCCTCCCAGACTGAGCCTAAAATAATGAATAATATGTGCTCAACATTCGTTTGTAAAAAGTTTGTGGATCTGGACTTAAGTGGTATGCAGAAAAATGTTTTCGTGAGAGCCCTAGTGATCATAGTCTAGACTCGAGGAAGAATCCTAGTTCGCTATGATCAGAGCTCTGATACCAAGCTGTCACACCCTGGCTTTGCGGAAGCGTGGTTAATTTGTGTGACTTCTTAATACCATAGCTTAATCATAACAAAGCTATATGAATTTAAAAAAACCATGCAAGTCATCCATTAAGTTTTTGAAAACATCATACAATACCATTGTTTTTAACATGTAACCATAACCTTGTCCAGTAACATCACAACTTATAACAAAACATAAACGTGATTTAGGGATTGTGTCTTGTCCAGGTAAGAGACACAACCCTAAACCCTGATGACTTCATGACCAGTGCAGCGGAAAACGTTCCATACCGTGCCAGATCCGTTTAATTTCCTGAAATACATGTGAGTTGAAAAATCAACAATAATGTTGAGCGAGTTCATGTGTAAGTGTGTATATAAAACCTTTGCAAGTATGAAAATAGTTGTGGTATGTAGCAGTGTAAGAGGACTTGTGATCACCAATGGTTTGCAAGGCCACTGACATATGTGAAGTGCAAATAGGGAGACTCAAACCTAGCAGATTTATGCCACGGCAAAGTATGTGGACAAAGTCACCCCACGGTCCGTTTCTAGTTTGGCCGGGGGCTGGGCTCGCTACACCCAGATAGATCTACCGCTCCTGTCCCTCGGTCCCTCCATGAGGACTAATGGCCCCATGTTGTTCCTATCCACTCACATGATCGTATAACACCTCCTTACGTTAAACATACCGTTGTAAAGTACTCGTAAATCATAGTAACATGTATTTCACCCCCGCAGTTTAGTAAACTGAAAACAGTTAGAGAAAAGGGGGACATGAACTCACAGTGAATGCGTATCTCTACCAAGTAATCCGAATATCCGAAGTTGTGCAACGACCTACAGGTGCTAATTCTATTAGACGGATGGCCGTGCCTTAGCTTTATAACTTATATTTTTAGGAGACGGTTAGACAACCGTTTCGTGTACATACTTGGTATTTTACTTTCCTTCCCAAGGATGGGGGATTTAAATACATGTGTATTTATACTATCTCATCAAGTCCCACTTAATATATTTTTATTTCTCATTCCAAAGTATAATTATTTTTCTCAAAATAATATATTTTCTCTTTACACAATACTTTCCAAAATAATATGTTAACAACATACGTGTTGGTGAATATTTCCGCGTAATGCGTAAGTTGCGTTTTAATGATTAGGTGGTAATAGAAATTACCGTTGTAGCTTTTATGCTTGTCGTATAAGCGTTTGTATTATTTTGGGTTTGACAAGTTAGTAAATATTATTTTTACTCTAAAAATAATATTTATACATTTTCACAAAATAATCATAAACAGTGTTGTGACAAAATATATTTAACGAATATATATTTATCACGTTTAGTTTTGTGAAAATCCCACCTCCGATTATTTATAAATAAAGTTGTGGCGAAATATATTTGAAAACATGTCAAAGTAGTCTAACACTTGTAAATAATTCTAAGTGTTATATTTTTAGAAAATTTCGCCAGAGTTTCCCCTGTAACTGGAGGTGGCCACGCTTTCAAGCGTATCATTTTATTTTACAAAATCACTTCTTTTATTTCAATCAATCAATTTCCAACATAATAAACAAGTTTCAACACTTCGAATTCGTAGACTAGTATGTAAAATCACAATATTACATGAACTTGTAGTTTTTCTAAAACTATTATGTAGATCTCGTTATATTTAGTGGATCTATGTATAAAATAGTTTATTCTTGCAAAAACCCCGTTTTTGGAACAAATCACTCTTTACAACTTCCGACAATTTTTATAAAAATTGTTATTTTGTCGGATCTTTCATTTCACAAGTGTTTATACACTTGTAGACTATAAAAATCACATTTGTTAACCTGTTATACAACTTTTATAAAACATGATTTTCTCAATACCCGGTCCTACGAATATACCACTTGTACATACGTAGATCGGCTCGTTTTAAATACTATTTTTCATGTTAAAACACTTTTACACAAGTTCATGTTTCCCATGTGGTGGAGTTTCACCTTTTAACCCTTGTACAAAAGAAACAAGTGTATGTCAAGATACGTGATCCTAACAAAGTCGGGTTAAACGATGATGAGAGCCACCACATCATAGATCGGGCTTTAACAATCAACATATTCAAATACTACGACATTTACACGCGTTATGTGCTTTTATCCAACGATTTTCACTTTTTAGAAGACTTTAAAGATTCATGAAGCGGGTTACCGATATTTAACCGATAAAAATCCTTTTAACCACTTTAGACACGACTAATAACGAGTTTTAAACAATATACCTCTAGCTCGGGGCTAGGGAAGATTCTAGTCGAAAACTGCGTGGATAAAAGCAAATGCTCGAGGTCCTTCAACTTCCTTTTGTTCCGAGCTTCGTTGTACGTGATCCTCAAGGCTTGTATGCTCTTGGAATGGATGAAGCAAAACCGAAAAACGGATGGGTGGTGGTGGGGGTTCTCGGCCGTGAGGGGGAGCACAAGGGAGAGAGGGAGTGAGTTGGGTGGTGGTGTGTGATATGTGTGAGAGAGTGTGCCTTTTATAGAGAGTTTAAGCGTTATCGTCCAACGGGTCTCGTGCTATCTAGATATTAGACAAAAGTAATAAAATAATAAAAAGAATTTGGCCTTGTCCCCCTTGGTTGGGCCGATTTGGTTAGGGTGGTGGGACCACCCGGTTTGATTCCAACTAAACGGTTAGTGTTTAGTTACGTTAAGTCGGTTACATAAAGGTCTAACCTCGTTAGTTGTCTAATGTGTTAAAGAGCGGGTGTTAGGGTAATCAGGGACCCTAACTGGCTCAGAAAAATACCAATAATAATCCTGGCAATATTTTTATGTTCCGGGTATTGTCCGGTTGTTCGGTTGGATAGGAATCCGTTAAAGTGCTTAAGATATCCTTTAAGCGTCGTAAGTAATATTTTTAGCGACACAATTTATTCAGCAAAGTGTCGGGAATAATTCCTTGTATTTTGGCACTTTATTAATTAGCTAGAAGCTAGTGTGTAAATAAAAGTGCTGTGTTCCGTGCTTAAAGTACGTTTTAGGCACATCCAATCTCTGTATCTTATTCCTAGAGGCGCAATTATACAACCCTTGTATCTCTACACACACTACGGGTGTAGTAAAATAATTCTGGCTCTTACAGGCCTTTAGAGGCAGTGTCTGCCTGATGCTGGGTATATCAGCATGTTCACTGTGTATCCGTTTAGTGCTACTGTGCTTCTTGTGCATCAAGTTTGTCACTAGAGTTCAGTAAATAAATAATGTAGTGACAGGAAAAATCAAAGTATGATGCAGACATGTACATGTATCAAAAATCAAGTAGCAGTTTATCAGAAATCTCAGTTAAGCACAGTAATTAGGCAACAGTTAATAGCTAATTAAGTCGTACGGATACCTGGTTTTGTGAGGGTTGTCACATGAACATACTGCCTCACCTTCGTACAACTCTCTAAGCTTCCCCAACCTGAACCCACCATTCTTTATTTCCTGCTACTGTCTCAAAGTTAACCTCTTAGGTTCCTATAGCTTATTGGTGGCTCTGTTCTTGTATTATCCAATTTGTTGACATTTAGTGTTGTTAAGATACAAAAACTGCAATGGCAAAAACCACGAAAACAATATTGTATAATTGTTATAACATAAATGTACATAACCATACATATCTATAATTGTTATTTATATAGAAGTGTATTACTGTTGTTACATATGTGTACAATCCCTAAATACGTACAATACGCATGTGTATAGAGAATGCATGTGTATAATCGAATGAAGACATGTTGGTGCATACGTCTGTCAACTTCGTCTTCGTTCGAGTCTTAGATTAGTATTGAAAGATCAAGGCACGAAAAACGAGAAACGTGTGTAAGATAGTAATTTCGCACGAAATAGCACTTGGCTATTTCGTATTTCGTACAAAATAGCATGGTTATTTCGTGCGAAATCAGGAGTCTATATATAGGTGCTTGGTCTTGTCATTTTGTACGAAATTACAGACACGCCGAAGTGCTTCCGAAGTGTCTCTGTGCTGTAAAACCTTTCAGATCAATAAACTAGACAGTTAAAAGTGTATATCAAGCTGAACGAAGACTGAATCAATGAATTCCGCCTCTGATTCTGTCTAAGAACTCTTCTGATCGACTCATTCGGGTCAGAAAACGATCCTACATGTGGTATCAGAGCTCAGGAGGAAGAGTTCTTACCGTTTAGCTCGTTTTCGCTGGAAAATTCTGACTTCTACACATTCTTTTCAAAATTAATCAAATTTTCACGGTTAAAATGGACTGATTTTCACATATAACGTGCGTAATAGTGTTTTAATCAATCATTGAAAGAATCAGATCTAAAATCGACCTAGAACTTGATCAATTTTGCCAAAAACAGATCTACATGATGACATCAGCATTATTTCATACGGAATTGCATATTTGATTTCGCACGAAATCACATTTGTCTTTGATTTCGCTTGAAAATTAAAGTTGATTTCGCACGAAATAAGTATTTCGTTTGAACAACAAGTTAATTTCGCACGAAATCAGTATTTCGTAGGAGCTATTTCATACGAAATCATTATTCCGTTCCAAAAGTTCTTATTTCGCGTGAAAACAAGTTGATTTCGCACGAAATCATCATTTGTTTGATAATTTCGCATGAAATTACTTATTTCGTTTGAAAGTTGTTATTTCGTGTGAATTGATTTCGTTTGAAGTGTCATTCCGCACCAAGTTGATTTCGTTTGAAAAGAAAACTTGTGAAACTTGTTATAAAAACTTGGATTTTGAAGAAGATATAGCATTGCATTATTCTATATCTCAAGAGGAGAGTCCTATTAAAATTGAAGAAAAATCAGTTTTAGAAGAATCAATTTCAAGAGAACCAGTTTTAATAAAAAAGGATTAAGAAATTGTGTTAGATAAAGCTAAAAAGGGTTCTGACGTTGATTCAGAAAAAGCTGTAAATAATTCAGAAGTTGTTTCAGAAATAACTCATGTGTTTGATCACTCATCAGATGAAGAGAGTGATGATGACAATGAAGAAATTGAAAGACTTGAAGGTTATAAAAGAATGTTTGGACCTGAATTGTTTAATATGTTTTATGCAGGAACACTGGAAAAGCTTAAAAATAAACAAGCTGCAAAAATAAAGAATCATGAAGCAGCAAATGTGGAAGATAGTGTAAAATCCAAGAAGAAACAGGTTGACAGTGATCATCAAGAAACATCTGAACAAGATAAAACAACTGAGTTGTCACAGAATGATGAAGTCAAACCTGATGAAAGTGTTCAAGTGGAGAAGAAACAAGTGCAAAAAATTCCAGCTTTGATGGTTGAAAAGAAAGCTGATGATAAACAGTATAAACAGATTCTTGAAATATGCTCAAATTGTGAAAAATCAAAATCTGAAAATGTCAAACTGTTGAGTGATGTTGACAGTTTGACATTGGAAATCAAAGATTTGAAAGAAAAAGAAAGAGATTTTGAAAACAAAATAAAATCTTCAGAAAATGAAGATTTTTGGATAAAACTTGAAAATAAAAATTTGAAAGAAAATGAAACAAAATTTCAAAATCAAATAAAAGTTTTAAAAAATGAAAAATCTGTTCTTGAAAAGAATAAAATTGAATATGAAAAGGCAATAATTTCTCATCTTGAGAAAATCTATGAGCTTGAAATGAAGCTGAGAGTGCAAGAAATAAAATTGATGAGCTTGAAAAGAAATTGAAGGGTTTTGTGACCTCGTCAGAATTTTTGAATCATCTTTGTCCAAAACCGATCAATGAAGTTCCAATAAGTGACATTGTCACAAATTTTGACAAACTCAAAATTGAAAATTGTGATGATAAAACTGATGATGAAGATGAGAAAAAGAAAATATTTTTGAAATTGAAAGAAAAATTTCAAGAAACTGTTTTATATTCTACTGAAAAAGGTGAATGTTCAAAGCAAAAACCTTTGAAGAAGAGTGTAGAACAAAAACAAAGTGTTAAAAATTCTGAAAAAGTTCAAAACAAAAATAAAAGCTCATCAGTTCGATAATCCAATTGGGTGCAGGTTTGACCACAGTGCTCAAAAGTCAAATCCAGCTTACAAGAGGAGTGATGACTACCACAAAGCCAAACAATGTTATGATTTAAGTGTATGGTTTGGAAGAGAAGAATGGTATGATAACAAAGTGTGTTACACATGTGGTTATCAAGGACACATTGCTGTTAACTGCCAAAGTCAGAGTTTTGAGACAAGAAGATGCTTTGAATGTTATATCAAAGGTCACATTACCAGAGATTGCCCAATGAGATCAATGGGAAGATCGAGGGATGAATCTCAGAAAAAGGCAAAGAAATCAGTCAAAGTCGAAGAAAAGCCCAAAGCACAGAAAGTGGAAGAAAAGAAAACTTTCACAAGGGCAGAAAGACAGACTGAGGAAGAAAAGGAAGAAGGCAAGAGAGTATCTCGAAAAGATTGTGTCCTCGGATACAACCAGAAAAACATATCACAGTTCTGATAAATCGGTTTGCTCTCCAAAGAATGATCAGCAGAGTAAAACGAATTCATCAGATACAAATCTGAGGACAAAAGAGAGAGTAAAGAAAGAAAAAGTGGTTAATCAAAAGATTAACAAAACAAAGAAAGTGAAATTTTCACTTCCTGGCGATGAGTTTGTTTTTTCGGAAACAAAGGAGCTAGTTGTTGGCAATGAATCTGGTTCATCAAAGCCAGAGGAGTCATATGTTGAGGTAAAAGGTGATAATTCCGATAAGACAATGGATGATGCAGATTTTCCATCATTGTCAAACGGAAATTTAAAACCAAAAGCTGAAAAGAAATTGAGTGATGATAACTCAAAAACACCCAAGGTTCGTCAGGCTTGGGTGGATCTCTTTAAATAAAAAACCTGACTTGCCGGAACTTCCAGGTTGGTAATTGGGGAGTAGGAATCGGCATCTTTCTTGAGAAATTCACAGGTTGGTAACTGTGATATTTCGATTGCCAAGTGGTTAATCAGGGACATTAAGTTGTACTTGATTTTCTACAAGAGGTATTGTCTTGAAATTGTCATGTCTTATCTTTACAAGTGGTATGAATGATTGAACAAAGTGATGAATGAATCCCCAACCTACAAGTGGTAAAATCAACAAAACTTATTTTCCGGAAAAACCATTTTGATTAAAACAAAATTAAGTGTTTTGAAATAATTATGGGAAAATAGTTTGTTGTAAGGGGGAGTTCTGATTTTTTACGCCAAGAGAATGGCGAATTGAAGCGATTCAAATCAGTTTGTCAAGTTTGTACAGGTTATTTTCAAATTTTCCTAGAAAATCAAAATTGAAACATATTTTGATTTTAGGGGGAGTAAAATTTTAGAAAAATTCGAAAATTTGAAAAATGTCAAAAACATTAAAAAAAATTCAAAATGAGTTTTGTTGTAAAAAAGGGAAAATGATAGTACATCAGCTAGACAGTTGCAGCACGCTAAAGAAATGTAAAGTTGTAAAGCATTAAGCAATCTCGCTGATGATATGCCGATAGGTTTTTATACATTTAGTAAATTTGATCGAGATATAAACATAAATAATCACTTGCTTATTTCGTGGGGAACATCTCCAGGATATATAGGTAACCCCTGAAATCATGTTTAAAAAACTCTATTTCTAACATACTAGGTCTTTGTACGTGATGATATCTGGGGTATTATACCAGGACTTCTGATTTTGCCGGAGCAATAGCCTAGTCCTCTTATAATACTTTGCATTTGCTTTAATTTTTAACGCCAGCCCTTAGTACAAAAAATGATGACACATTAAAAATGTTAATCATGTGCTGTTGTAAAAAAAGATCTCCTAAAGGGGACCTACCTAAAGTCGAGCCATCATCTCTCTGCACGAACGGAAGTTCTGACCTGAGCTCTTATGGCCTCGCATTTACCCCTTAACAGATATCATTAGTGTGCACTCGCCTGTAAGACTGAATATAGTAGTCTGGATACGGGAGTATATTCTAAGATGGTACACGCGTATAAGTTAAGATCTTAAAACACTAAATGCGTATCCTGAACATATTGAAATGTGTGTGGAAATTTAAGAGGATCAGTATATTGGCAATCTAAGTGAATTGTTTAATTCTGAATATGAAATCAAAAGCTTAACGGTACTTGTAACGTGTCAATGGCTGATATGATTCCCTAACACAAACTCACAAAAATATTGTTTGTATATATTTCTTTATTTCATTTGATGAAAAATTCAAAAAGATTTTTGGAGTGTTTTAGCATAAATTTTGAAAAATCCAAAAAGATTTTTGACAACTGGTGTTGGAGAGTTGATTTTCAAAATTCCAAGTGCTAAACATGATGAACAAATGGTTTAGGAGAAATTGATTGAAATAAAATTTGATCTTGAAAAGCTCAAATGGTTCATTAATTTGAATCAAAATTTGAATGTTACGAATTCAAGAGGATGAGTAGAGCTTATTAGCGTCAAATCTGTGGTTGAGATTTGTGTAGGTAAAAGCATGGTTCTTGATTCTGAGTGATTACAGAAAACCAGGCTACGATTCAGAACCTGTAAAAGCAAAGCAGAGTTTGAGCCAGGGTTCGATCTTAAGGTGATAGCTAATTCCAGAGAGCGATCCCAGCTTGATGAGAGGGAGAGTCTGACGAAGTTAGAGCCAGAGAGAGATCCTAGAACATTATTCAAGATGGAATGTTGATGCTGATGAAAAGAGGAGATATAGAATGTGGATACTTTTTAGTGTCAAATCTAAAGGAGACCGATCAAGACTGAAGAGTCGTCAGGCTGAAGACTCGTACCGAAGACTTCGTCAACATCCGAGGGGGAGTCTGTTGGTGCATACGTCTGTCGACTTCGTCTTCGTTCGAGTCCTAGATTAGTATTGAAAGATCAAGGCACGAAAAACGAGAAACGTGTGTAAGAAAGTAATTTCGCATGAAATAGCACTTGGCTATTTCGTACGAAATTAGTGTTGCTAGTAATTTCGCATGAAATAGCATTAGGCTATTTCGTACGAAATCAACAGTTGCTATTTTGTACGAAATAGCATGGCTATTTCGTGCGAAATCAGGAGTCTATATATAGGTGCTTGGTCTTGTCATTTCGTACGAAATTACAAAATTGTATTCCGGACACCGAAGTGCTGCCGGAGTGTCTCTGTGCTGTAAAACCTTTCAGATCAATAAACTAGACAGTTAAAAGTGAATATCAAGCTGAACGAAGACTGAATCAATGAATTCCGCCTCTGATTCTGTCTAAGAACTCTTCTGATCGACTCATTCGGGTCAGAAAACGATCCTATAAGACAACAATACTTATTGTACAGTACACAGGTGTATAGATGATTACTACACAATACATGTGTGTATAATTGAATGAAGAAAACAATAAAGTATTCATATGTGTATGAACCCTGACAAAAACCCATCATCTTTCCTAAAATCAGAACAAATATACCAGAAAAACCACAAATCAAATGTACTTCCAGCATCTTAATTCAACTTTATTGAAAAAAGAAATGCCTTTATACTCTTTATATGAGCATTCAACTAAAACCCTAGCTTTGATATGAAAAAATCAAATAAAAAAACTTGAATATACACACTCGGCTAAAATAGTTGAAGAAAAAACAGAATACACTTAAATTGTTACCTTGATTATCTAGTCGGAGAGGTTTAATCGTCATGAAAATGGTGAAGAAGAATGCATCGCAAAAAGAAGAAAAAGGGACGTCATATTCAGTTTCTAGAGAGAGAAAGGGAAACTCTTAAGGGACTGCATATTTTGATTTGTGATTTGATTACCTATTAACTGATACTTATGATGGAAATTACTAATTAGCCCTCATATCATTTAATTAAAAACCAAGTAACATATAAGAATTACAAAAATGCCATTAATATAAAATACCATCTTCTTGCAAAAATTCAATGGACAAGATTTGTTCATTTTTGTTCACAAATACACTATTGTTCACTCATGAACCCTACCCTATATATATGTGTGTGTGTGTTACTATATATTTATTTTTGTTTATTTAGTTTAGCTATTTACTTTTATTTCTTTACTTTGTTATTCAAAACAAACTAAATACTTATATGAGATGTAAACGAGTTAAATTAAGGGTAACCTCGCTTTAGTTGATGCAAGTCTTAGATAATCTTATTCTAAACAACCTTTTAACATTCTAAATTCTCTGTTTTTTGTTTCTTTATATATATATATATATATATATATATATATATATATATATATATATATCGGGGAAGGTTCAAATGAAAACCAGTAGTTATCGCGAAAACTCGAAAACTAACTAAGTAAGCCTAAAAAACATACCAAATATATATATATATATATATATATATATAGGGGATGGTTCAAATGAAAACCACTTTTATTGTGAAAACTCGAAAACTAATTAAAAAAAGCCTAAAAAACACACAAATTTTTTTTTTCAATTTTTTTTATAAAAATCGCTGGTTTTTATATATAAAAAAAACTTTTTTTTCAAAAACCAAAAAGAAAATTTGTGTAGTACACATACACATGTGTAGTATTACACATGTGCACTACACAAAAAAAAAATTTTTTTGAAATTTTTTTATATAAAAAACCTGCGAATTTTGGTTTGCAAAAAAAAAAAAAAAATTCTATTTTTTTTGGCTTTTTTCAATTAGTTTTCGAGTTTTCACAATAAAAAGTGGTTTTCATTTGAACCTTCCCCTATATATACATGTATGTATGTATATTTTTGCATACCAATTTTCGCTATTTTAGGTATATAAAAAAAACTTTTTTTCAAAAAAAAAAAAAAATTTTTATAGTGCACGTGTAATAGTACACATGTGTATGTGTACTACACATGTGCACTACAATTTTTTTTTTAATTTTTTTATATAAAAAATAACGATTTTTAATAAAAAAATTGAAAAAAAGGTGTGTTTTTTAGGCTTATTTAGTTAGTTTTCGAGTTTTCGCGATAAAAGTGGTTTTCATTTAATGGTTCAAATGAAAACCACTTTTATTGTGAAAACTCGAAAACTAATTAAAAAACGCCTAAAAAACACACAAAATTTTTTTTTTCAATTTTTTTTATAAAAATCGCTAGTTTTTATATATAAAAAACTTTTTTTTTCAAAACAAAAAATTGTGTCGTGCACATGTGTAATAATACACATGTGTAGTACACATACACATGTGTAGTATTACACATATGCACTACACAAATTTTTTTTTGAATTTTTTTTATATTAAAAAACCTGCGAAATTTGGTTTGCAAAAAATAAAAAAAAAATTTTTTTGTATGTTTTTTTGGCTTTTTTTAATTAGTTGTCGAGTTTTCACAATAACTAGTGGTTTTCATTTGAACCTTCCCCTATATATATATATATATATATATATATATATATATATATATATATATATATATATATATATATATATATATATAAGGGATGGTTCATGAGAAAACTAGTTTAAATGAGTAAACCAAAAACTAACTAAAAAAGCCCAAAAAAACATACCATTTTTTTTTTCCAATTTCTATAAAAAAATCGCAAGTTTTTATACCTGGAAAAAAATTTTCAAAAAAATAAAGATAAAAATAAAATTGTTTTTTTGTTGTATTGCACATGTGCACTATTACGGATATAGTGCACATGTGTAGTACATGTGTAGTACACATATAATCACATATATTGCACATGTGCAATACAACAATTTTTTTTTTGAAATTTTTTTATGTATAAAAACTAGTGATTTTTTGTTAAAAAATTGTGAAAAAAAAATTGGTATGTTTTTTAGCTGTTTTTTTTAGTTAGTTTTCTAGTTTTCTCATTTATATGTAGTTTTCTCATGATCCTCTCCCTATATATATATATATATATATATATATATATATATATATATATATATATATATATATATATATATATATATATATAAATAGGGTCAAGATTTAGAGAAAACGGTGAAAAGTGTGAGAACGAAGAGAACGGTTATGGATCGTTAGATCATCACAATCTATGGACTAAGATGACGCGGTGACGTTTTTGTAAATAACATCACTTTTATTAAATGGACGCGCTTCATTAAAGGTAAAAAAGTCTTTTGACTTCTCTACACAAAACGCCAAACTCATGAATAAAACGCCATTAAATTCCTACCTTAACCTACATAGCACACATCATCCTAGTCTAAACACCATTAGATATAAAACGCCAAACTTTGTTTTTAACCGATAAAGATAAAGCTGAACAAACAGTAACCGAAACGACGGAACTTAATTACTAGCATTTATTATAATAAAATCGCGCCTAAAATACGCGCCAAAAACTTCATATATAAACAACCTCTCAGACCTTCTAATAACCACACCAAACCCAAAACGCCATATTTTCCTATATACCATTCATATTAGAAATGCCAAAAAACCCAAATTTCAAAGATTCCAATCGACGTTTCTTTGAGATACACTATTTTCTCAGTAAACTTTCGCTCAATGTGATGGGCAAAATCCTTATGCGGGGATATTGTCCATCTCATTGAGTAAAATCTTATTGAGTCTATCCTTAATATAAACGCCAAAACATACAAAAACCACAAAATTGCAAAAACGTCATTTTTTGGAGATACAGTTTTGTTCTCAATAAAGTTTAGCTGAACGGGGTGGACAACATTGTTAGACATCTTTCTTGACTGAGGATTAACAATGTTGTCCATCTCGTTCAGCAAAACATTATTGAGTTTAGCATGACCAAAATTAGAGGTTTATGGTACTTTTATTTAGTGGCGTTGTTTTTTTTGGCGTTTGATTTGCTTGTCCGATCTTATATTGTTTGTTATGTAACTTCGAAGTAACATGTTATGAACAAATAAGTAGAAAAAAAAGATGGAAAAAAATGAAATATAAGAGATGTAAAATGCCAAACTATCTGTGTGTGTTCTGTAAGAATGAAAAATAAAAAACGCCAAACTACTCTTTACTGGCTCTCGAAGACCTTGTCGATCTTCTTTTAATTATGGTCTGTTTGCATGTCGATGCATAGTGTCCATAGCCTTTGCAGTTCTGACACTGCCTTTCTTTGGCCCCGGGTTTCGACTTTGATTTCTTTTTCTCGATTGCTATCTCCTGTTTAGATTTCAGGCGCTTTCGAGATCCAGAACCTTTGAATTTATACCCAACAGGAACTCTTATTGGATTCTTGTCGTTTTTATATTGATCGGTTATCTCCGCAAATTTATCCCAAGTACTAGCAGGGGGAGAAACAATCTGCATATCTTGAACCTTCTTCATATAAGATTGAACATGATCCTTGTATAAGGATAGCTCATCTTTATTACCAGATTAAACGGTTCAAAGTATACTCCGTTGAAAAAATAATCTCTCGCATCATACTTTGCACATCAGGATCAAGCTCGGTCATATATTCACGACTAATTGAGTACTCGGGAGAGCAGTTTGGGGAAGCATCTTTGCGCCATCTATTCAAAATGTATTGTTTTGGAAATTTCCTAATGTCCAAACTTCTCAAAACATAGAATATATGTCGACATAGCAAATTAAACTGCTCAAAACGCCTGCATTTGACGATTTTATTAATCTTAGCAAAGAATCCTGGAAGAACACTTTCATGGCGCTGGAGTCATATATATGCTATTGATCATCCTGAAATTTACTAGATTTTCTATCTAAATAATGGGAATGTGTTTGACTATATCATCATTGTACTATGTTATCGTTTGATGTAATAATAAATAATCATATATTATATGTTTGATCTATGTTCTCATCTTAGACTACTTTGTATCATTCTATGATCCGAGTGGTTACATACAAGGATTATAATTCTTGAAAGCGATAATGAGACCCTCTCTCTTGACTGGTATCGCACTACTAACAGAGAAACAAATGTTAAAATACCAAATCAAAACAATTCCATACGTTTCTAGTTGGATACGCTTTAGCAAAATTAAGAATATGTCCATACATAATAAATTTAGTGTAAATCACGTGTATAATTAAGTTGACAAGCAAAGTTACCGATATAGTCATTTGATTTGTTCATAAAATTTTGGCTTTCTTTACAAATTAATAAAAAAGTGAAAGTTACATGTTCTAATTAAAACAACAAAACTTATTATCACATGGAAATAACTCAATAAGACACATGTGAACCAAGAATGATACCCAATATCATCAAAACCCCCTTTAAACGCTCACAAGAAATCAATAAGACACGTGTGTTCTATTTCAATCTACATCTTTTGTAATTCTTGTTTTCAAGAAGCATTTCCATAGATATGTGTATTAATGGCAATTTGTTTGTCTGACACTGTTGCTAATTAACATGGAAATCGTTTGTTGATCTTTCCTGATTATTTCTTTAAATTCTTTTTCTACCTTCTAAAGCTTATTGTAAGCTTCTTAAATCTTTTTAAGATCGCTCAACAAGTTATCATTATATTGTTTAAGCATACTATAAGTTGCATCCTTTTAAATACATTTTTCACATGGAGTTAAACATTTTAAACATTCGAAGGATGTTTTTGGTTTATCTTGATCCATTAATGATTCAAAATTAACCGATTCTTTTACCGTTTCATTGTTAGATTCAATTTTACCACTATTAGATTCATTTTTAGATTCGGTTTTTAATTCTGTTTAAACTTTCGTATTCACCTTTTTTCAGGTTCACCATCGTTGCTTTCTTTCAGGTTCACCAGAGTTCCAACATTGATTTCTTCATTGACAGTGGCGGACCCAGGATTTTTGGACAATGGGGTCCCATTTTTCTGGTGTTCAAATTTTTTGGATCGGTCGTTGTTCGGGTCGGGTCGGGTCGAGGAACATAATAGAAAACAATATCATAACTAAATTACAAGTTTCATTTATTACACATTCAGCTAAATATAGGTGAGAAAAAATTTGAAATAGGAAAAAAAAATAGGTTTAAAAAAAACACAAAAAAAATGAAAGAGACAAGTATTGAACCCAGTACCTTTTGTGTGTAAACAAGGAGTTTTACCACTGCACCAGGCTCACTCTCATTGTTATGGGGTCCAACTAAATTATTTTATGGGGTCAATAGAAAATTTTATATACCGCTTCTACTACTTTTTAAAAAAAGATTGGGGTCCGGGAACCCCGTTCCGCTTAACGTGGGTCCGCCCCTGTTCATTGACATCTATCACTTCGACATATTCATTCTTTTCTTCGTCAAAATGTAAATCCTTGAAAAATGCTTCCTCTCAAAAGAAACCTGCAAAACTTTGAAAGATATCATGTGGAAAAATAGATTAAAGAAGCCCGGAGGAATAGAATAAATCTTATCCTCTTTGACAACATTTGTCGGAACTTCAAAATTAACTTTGGTTTCTTCCTTAGCATAAACTTTGATCTCCTCGACCGATTCAGCACCATTCAACTTTTCTACAGTTTCACCAATTACTTCAGTTTCCTCAGTCTCCTGAATTTCTGCCATAAGAGCTAAGCTTCTTGTCTTTGAAATCATTTCATTCCAATTAAAACCTTCATCATTCTGAGTAACCATCAATGCTTTATCTCTCAATTTTGATGCAGAACCATCTTCAATGGGAATAACTTTTGAGTTCAACTGAAGTGGATTGTTCTGTGAATTCTTCTGCTGGATCGCTCTGGGATAATAATCTATACCAAATGGATTAACATTATTGTCATTCACCTCTCGATTAGTACACTCTCTATTTAAGTGACCCTTATCTTTGCATCTGAAGCAAGTAACCTTTGATTTGTCGGAGCCCAATTTAGTATCCGGCCCTCCCAAGCAAACCTATAAAGAAGAAAGACGATAGTTAAGGTTCTTAGAAGAAATGTAAGAGATCACGTGCTAAGTGTGAATGCATTATGTCTGTAGCTTTCGTCTAGTATTGAGTCTATGTTTAATGTATATGTGTTAGTATTCAACTAAAATGGTTTTGTAGTGTGTAAGTCCCTTCGTACGAAGGGACATCATAGTTTAGTTTAGTATGTAGTGACCATAACACCCCGGTTCGTACGAAGCTGCATGTAGCTTCATACAAAGACATGACAACTATATATAGGGGTGTTGGGTTCATTTGTTATGTAACTTTTTGGCAAACTCTAGCGAAGCTCTGCCAAATTTTCTCCAGGTTCTGTACAAGTTCAAATATCAAGACGACGATGAAGGAGAACTATTGAGATCGCATTCGGATTGTAACAACATCGTTGCTCCCGAAATCATCTCTAACACTTGCGAGGACTTGAGCAATAGTCGTCCTGTGTCAATTGTGTCGTGAAGGACTCCCCAACGGTTTCCGCCGATGCATACATAGACCTGAGCGATTCGACATACACCTTCTTTAACGAGAGCCAGTATGAGGGAAATAAAGGTTGGTCTTGCCCATCGGTATTTAGCTTAGGAATCACCCTTTTCGATAAACTCTTGCGTTCTTGTCTAAAACTAGGGCAACTTAGGTATCTCAGGCACTTCAGTGTTGTTCCATCCAGTAAGGAACCACCCGATCCAGATAAACTCCTTAAAAATAGACAAAACTTCATAAAACCTCTAGCCACGGGGCCGTGTCCAGCTCAGCACGCCCCCGTGTCCACCTAGAGATTCCCGTATGACTTTTTGTCAGAATGGACAAAAAAGTGTCAGAATTTTGTCTACACACGTGGCCGTGTCTAGCGTGCTGTCGTTTTCTATAAATGCAGCAAGATTCCTGCACTCTTGGACCCATTCCAAAGACAAAGATCTAGTGGGATCTTCACATATACCATACAAGGTATATTCTAAAGAAGGTTCTCAACAACCATCTTGTCTTTTCTACTTTTGTCCATTGCCTTCTTCTTCATTTTCTCCTCAAAACCTCCATTAAAGTTTGAAATCTCCATGTTTTCAAGCTTTGTTGTGATATTTGCTAGGTTTTTATTCAAGGAATCTTGTCAAAAATAAGTTTTACAACACTGTTTTAAGTTATTTCTACTTAAAAATGCTTCAAAAGTCAGAAAAATAATTTAAAACTACAAGATTCCTTTTTCGACTTGTTTTTCGTAGAATGTCGAGCCAGAATAGTGGAACCTCGTCAGCACATTCAAGGAACAGTCGTAGGGAACGAATGCCTTCAATCGAAGCAACTCTTGTGCGCTATGTGATGGCACTACGAGAAGCTCTTGACGAAATGACATCTGTAGAAGAAGTCCTAATCGACCGTATTAATTATCTCATGGTGAGGCTAGAAAACAGTTTCCAAGAAATCAACCTCTTGCACCAGAGGTTGAACATTCTTGTAACACCTCCCATGGAACCAATCCTTCCCCAAGAAGATTGGAACTTAGCTCAAGGAGTCATTAACCCCACCGGGTGGGATGACATCCCCGTGGAACCTCCTCTTGACAACTTACAAGAGGTTCGGGTGGAAGTCACACCCCCTCAAAACGAGGACGCCAATGAGCCCGCCTTCCTTCTCCCTTGGGAGATAGAAGAATGACTTAACGATGTATGAGGGGCCCTTCCCGGAGAATAAGTTTTTCAAGCCACATTCAACCGAGAAAATTATCTTTTTCAGAAATTTTGCTCTTAAAATAAACTATAGGCTAGAACTTCTTTGTGGTTTTAGAGTTCTTGTGTTTCATGAACTAATTATCCAGATTTAGTTTATGCTTTTATTTTCTAGGAACTAATGTACTTCACTCTTTAATGAATGTTGGGTTCTAAGTATTAAATGGTGTTTGGATGATGTTGTAATGAATAAAACACACTCGGAATAGTGGAGTTTACTAAGGGAAACTTGAACCCACACCCCATGCACAAAAACAGAGGCTCCTGACAATTTTTCTTCATTACAGCAAGTACAGCATGGGGCCGTGCTCAGCCCAACACGCTTCGTGCCCAAGGTTCTGCAGAAAATGCCCAGTTCTGGTAACTGGACACGGGGCCGTGTTTACTGAACACGCCCCTGTGCCCAGCCTTCTGTTAATTATGATACTGGCAATTTGAACACGGGGCCATGCCCAGACCAACACGGGCCCGTGTCCAGACGCCCAGTAACATAAAATTTTGTTTTTAACACCTTTTTACACATTCAATCAACCTAAAAACTTATTTTTGGGACACATTGAGGACAATGTGTAATTAAGTGTGTGTTGGGGGGGGGGATACTAAAACCTTGAATTTTGCAAGTGCTAATAACAAGCCTTACACAAAACTCTATTGGAACCGCTAATCACCCCAAATTTTTTCAAAAACTTTTAATTTTTTTACTTGTCTTGGTTTAATTTGGGAATAACAAATTCTAAAAAGGTTATATTTTTACAAATTTACAACCGATAGCGTCGTGATAAAAAGAACCAACATAAGAAAATTATGAAACGGCATGATAAATCTAGTTAAAATTTGATTATATATACTCGATCACATTATAAACCCTTTCCCACAAAAAGTGAGTTTTGAGCCTTTATTGAGCATAAAAATATACATCTTTAAATTAAATGCTCATTTTTCGATTCTTGTGTGAATAACCGCTTGGTTTCTTACGACTCTAGAACTTGCCATGACGATACATTCCCGGTCCTTACCAACTTAAACCTAAGTAAGTAAATGATAGAGGCATTAGGACTAACCCTTTTTCTTTTCAACACCATTATTTTTCATTTTTTTATCACCTACCCAAAATCTCCCTAGTTAACCCTTTTGATCCTAAACCTTTTCATTTCTAAACCCACAAAACAAACACCCTTTACCCACCAAACCCCTTTTTATTTTTAAACCTTTTATTTTACTAAAGAGCTCGATTTTCATGTGACATTGCTTATAAAAAACAAATGATGTCTAGCAATAAACAAACGAAGTCCTCAAAGAAACTTTGTTTGAAATTGCTTCGTTTGAATAAAAGTCACAAAAAAAAAAGTTTTACGATGATCGACGCCTTTTACGCTTTTTTCCCTTTTTACAAACCACTAACCCAAAACCACCTACCTTTAACCCAAGCCTAAGCCTTCCCCAAGTCATCTTGATATTTGCAAAGGTGTATAGTTAAAAAGGAGGAGGATTGATTGCTTGGCAAGCATATGGTATAAGTAAGTTCCATGCAGGTCTCGAGTGTTTCACAAAAATACATCTTCGGCGGAGTGTTGAGTGATCTCCCGTGAGGTATGTGAACTTGTATATAAATGGAATTTTAAAGAGGCATGTTATGCCCTAATAAGTAATTTCTCTTATGAAACGTTCTAAATAAATCATAACGAATAGGATTGTAAATAGCATAAAAATAAAACCTAATAAAGATCTTGGATTCCCGACACTCAAGACAAGCCCAAAACTTCTCTTCTACCCATTCCATTTGGGAGTGTAAGCCACATTATAAAGAGTTTTGCTTGAGGACAATCAAAGATTCAAGTGTGGGGGTATTTGATGTGTGTGAAATGCAACATATAAAATACATCAATTAAGGCATAAAACTAACCTTTTTTAGTACTAATGTTGGAAAAAGTGTGCTTTTGTCTTCCTTTTGTATTTTCAGGAATAAATGAGCGTAAATGAACAAAAGGAACAAATATGCAGCAAAATCTAACATAAATACAAGAAAAGGAATAAACGTGGCATGCCCGACCCCTCGACAACATCTTCCCAAGCAAAAACAAGAGAATAGAAGGCTGACCACGACCCCGTGCCCAGCGGACACGGGGGCGTGGCCAGTTGTCTGCAGAAAGGACAAAGCTATAGAAGCTTCTATTCCCAGCACGGGGGCGTGCCCAGCTCAATACGGGCCGTGGTCAATGCTAAGATTCGCATAATCCAAGCAAATCTTGATAGTACAGATACGCTTCTGCACACGGGGCTGTGCCCAGCGGACACGGGGGCGTGTGGAGCTAATGCAGACAAATTGCAATTAATGAAGAAAGAGAAAGAGGATGGACACGGGGCCGTGCCCAATGGACACGGGGCCGTGTCCGGGCTTCTGTGCAGGCTATAAATAGAGGTGCTTGGTTCACTTCAAAGGCATCCTTGGCAAACCACCTCTCTCCCACTTCACCCACACTCCACCACCACTATAACCCACATCCACCACCATTATCCATCATCCATCTTAGAGTGTGTGTAGTAGTCTCGGGATCCAAGATTGATAGTAAGAGTTCTTGACAATCAAAGGCCATGTTTGCCTAAGTCTCTTACATCACTTGGTGAAGACACACATTTAGTGTAATACTTTTGATTTTTAATCTTTTCGCACTTTTTATTTGGTTTTGTATTAATGACTTTAATAACTAGTTTCTTATGTTGAAGGTGAAACTTCCTTATTATTTGTCCGTGGTGTCTTGGCGTTATTTTACTGTCTATATAAAATAAAAGATTTACACCATTCATATCTCTACGGTCTATATAGAGATATGTTGGCTACCTGGTCGGGGGTTAAGGGAATGGTTTGGTAAGGTTCTTGCCTTGTTCAGTGTATAGATCCTGCAAGGACCTGGGTCAAGCTTACTAGGACCTCCTTCAATACCCACTGGTATTGGATGGCGGGGGTGCGAATGGCTTGATCCTCTCATATGTAAACTACTATTAATATATTAACCCGGCTACTTGTCCCTGCTGACTCAAACCACTTAGCCAAGGGTAACGTCACCTTCAAAAGAGGGGCCTACCACATTACACATTAATAACTTAATTAATTATCTTTCAATATTCTGACCCTTTAGGATTGTATTCTTGTTGACTCAAACTACTGGGTTGAGGGTAACGTCACCTTCAAAAGAGGGGCCTACTACTATAACTAAGATAATCTCTTAAAAAGTGCGGAAATCATCAAAGGTTACACTAAAGGCGAGTCAGATCCAAGTGATTCATCTTGTCTATCTGTTTTATTTTATTTTATTTTTCAGCATTTTTAGTTTTTATTTTCATGTTTAAAACATTTTCTAAAATTTTGATTTGATTAGACGTTGAGGATAAACCGGTACTAAAAGCTCTTGTGTCCTTGGACGACCTCGCTATCTTACCAACGCTATACTACGCTCACGATGGGTGCACTTGCCCATATGTGTTTTTAGTGTTAGTAGAATATCGTGTTTTATAAATTTAAAACTTCACTAAAGTGTTAAAAAGGGCCTAAAATATAAATAAAAATATATAACGCTCCCATCAATAATATTCCAGAGGTTCTAGTAGTTGAGAAAAAGAAAACTGGTGGAAGAAAGAAAAGTAAAGTAAAGCAAAGCAAAGCCAAACTTCAAAACGACAGGTTCACCTGCCACAAAGAAGAAAAACTTTACTGGTTTGAAGTTGATTGATGAACCAGATGAAGATGTTCAAGGTGACAAACCTGATGATGTATCATTGGTAGTAAAGAAAGGAACTCGTGTGGTTGAAGAAGTGATAAATATTCGGCCAACAGAGAGCATTCACATTAAAACACCAATATCCTTACCATCTCAGCGTACACCAAAATCAACACCAAAGAAGCCTGATCAAGCTGGACCTTCCTCTACTCAACAAACTCCAAGGCTTGAAGAAATGGATATAGATTATGATTACTTTAATGAGCCAAACAATGAGAAGGTCATAGAGTTGGAAAAGCAGGTTGAAGTGTTAAATGTTAAAGTGGACAATTTAGTTCAAGAGAATGAAAGGTTGAAAGCTCAGACTGAAAGACAACAAACTCAGATCAATAAAGACTGAAAGACAACAAACTCAGATCAATAAAAACACTGAAAGAAGAGGTCATCATGCAAGCTTGTTGATAGAGTACAGGAATTACTTCAAAGTGTTGGAGAATAAATTGAAGATCAATCTTGATGACGAAGTGGCTTTAATGAAAGAATTAGAAATTGAAAATGCAGTTATTGTAGCAGAAGTGATTAAATCTGCTAAGTTTAAAACTGATGGAAAGAAGCCAGTATATTGAGCCACCAACTAAAACTGTACATGTACTTGTACCTGAACCTGAAGTTGAAACTGAAAAACCGGTTGAACCTGAGCTTACTTCTCAAGATAAGAAGATCACGGACTCTTTATATGGTCGGAAAACAAAGAATAAGAGGATGAGGAAGAAAAAGATAATGAAGATGATGAAGAAAAGTTTGATATCGGTGATTCTGATGATAATGATGATACTGATGATGATGATGATAATGATGATGATGATGATGATAATGATGATCGGGGTGGAGATGCAGGTGTTACTATTGCTGATACTACAGATGAACCAATTCCTAAAACACAACTTGAAGCTGACAAAATAGAAGATGTATCTAGGGGTCAGGGGGAGTCTTGAGAAGGTGTGAAAGATTCTAGTGAGGAAACTACAGGAATCATCGCAGATGCAGTAGTGATCACGTCTTTTCCTGCAAGTCTAAGAGTCAAACAGTTTATGGAATCATCGCAGATGCAGAAGGAGGGTATGTACACAACTATTCGAAAGAAGAACTTGCTAAGTTGTGTGGCACAGCTGAAGAAGAGTTCTTGTTTGACTTTGAAGACGAACTGAATGATATCGAAATGATAATAAACAGGAAGCTTATAAATTTGAATTGGTTGCTGACGCGAATGATTATGATCAAGTGGAAAGAGAAGATGACTTTGATGACAATGAAGTCAGATATGCTAATAATGTGAATGATCAATTTCCTACTTTTACTGAAGTGTTCGCTAAAGAACTTGACGATTTACTAAAGAGAAACGTGGAAATCTTCTAGTGATTGATAAACCGAAGACTCTAGCTGAGACAGTGAACTGGCTTAAAGGAGTGCCAACTAAAAGAAATTATAGAAGGCCGTTGAAGTTCTTCACTCAAAGGGCCTTTTGGTTTATAGAAATAAATCGTTTATAAGATGCTCTTTAGAATAATTATACGTTTAGACAAATGGTATAAACTTCGTTTTTTTAAACCATTGCTAACTCGCTCGTTAAAATTATAACTGTTTTGTGACAATTGGCAAATTTGCATGTATCCGTACAATTATTAAACAGTAATTATGACTTAATGACTGTGCTGATTTACAACTAATGACATGAACTGCTTTCTGATTATTGTAATATACATACATGTGCATCACATATTGCATAATATCATATCATTATTGCACACAACACTTTATTGAATCAAATGATGCACGAAACAAAGTTAGCACAGTTATCAGACAAATCCGAAAAATGCTGACGGAGTTCAGTACATAGACAGACATGGTATTGAGACACAGAATGTGCCAAAAACCAAGAGTTACAATAGTATAATGTGTAGGAAAGTAAGGATCATAAAACTGCTCCTAGTGATAGTTTAAGTGCCGGAAAGTGCCTAAGACTCACACAAACTGCAGAATTCAGCAAAATTCAGCATTTAAACAACTAAATATCATGCAGAAATATGGTTAAGTGGTCCAGAATGCTTTCCTAAGTGTCGGGAATCACATCTGTTACCAAAGGGAACATAAAGCACACTAAACTGCGTAGTTTAGCACCTTAACGAACCGGTAACCAACCGAATAACCGGACACTACCCGAAACACCAAATTTTCACTAGAAGCATTGTTTCATAATTTCCAAGCTAGTTATGGTCCCCGAACTTCATAACACACTATATAACAACATAACAACTTATAACCTACAAAACCCATCAGATTTCAACTAATCTCTTAACTTACCATATCAACTTAACCAAGACCCCCCCCCTCATATACACGGTTAGAAGGTGGTCCCTGTGACAACCCATATCTTCAAAAGTCTTGTATTAGTTCTTTTGTGTTTCATGTTACATTGTATTCTAGTATGTGTTCTGAATGATTATTTTGGCTGAATGCTTAATATGTTCAACGAAGGTGCGAATCTTTATATGATAAACGGTGTTTGTTTTATGAGCTTGGCCGCACAACACCCTCGTCTCGCACACTCACATCCAGCCACATACTCCTGCCCCTTGTGCTCATATCCTCGGCCCAACTCACTTGGATGTATTTGATGATGCATGTTTATGCTTACACAACTATATTTGATGCATGTTAACAGTGTTAATTAAGAATAAGAAACCTGATTTGGCTCTTGTGAGTAGCAAACTTACCTGTTGAACATTGATATGTGATATGCAAGTGAGATGTGGACTTATATGAAATTTGAGTACTTGCTATGTGTTATACGGTGATCTTAGCGGCAATTGCAATCTGTGAAAATAAGTGTACTGTTAGGTGATTGACTTACATATGAAACCCATACACTTGTTATGTGACTTTACGGTAAACGTTACGAATCAATGGGTTGCATGAATAACGGTTACGACTCGTATAAAGACGTGTGCTTTACTTGTTTGCTACTTGTGTAACGTTGTACGATGGAAACATGATATAGGTGAACATTATACTGACTATTCTTGGTAACCACGGTAGGGTATGGTTGACCAACTTGGAACGGGTAATGTAACGTAACATACCGAGCAATCTAAGGTGAGTTCACTGCTCTTTTTCAAGCATGCGTCCCGGGGAGGGACATCTGGTAAATATTTCGGGGAGGAATATTGGGTAATGGGTTTGACTGGAATGTTAAACCGGAATGTTGGATAATACACTCACTCCTATCACCTTAAGTCCCATCTTCTACCGAAAAGGTTGCCGGGGAGGCAACGGGGTTATTAGTTGATAGCGCTATTAGGTTTGGCACCCTCACACCATACCGGGGAGGACAGGCGTGAACTAATTACCTTAAATCATGACCATTGCTTTGATAGGGGCATTGGGGACGGGCAAATAATCTGGAGCCATCTTGTACGGTATCGAGTTATTATCAACATTGCTTTTGGAAATGCTTTTAAACTGACTAAACTTTTGGCAGCCAAACATGTAACACGATTCTCGGTAAACAAAACTGTGAACTCACCAGCGTTGTCTGATACACTTTTCTGCATGCTTGCAGGCCTATCGGTACATGTCGTTGGAACTTGCTGTCTGGGATGCTGGAGTGGTCCTGGGTCGAGTTGCATGGAATCACGAGACACGTCTAATGGCTTTTATACACTTGGGTTATGAAATTCTTAACTATTGTAGTATGCTTCCGCTGGATAGTAAACAATGTTTTGTAACGCTTATTTTAATTAATGAAAGTTTTATTTGAAATATTGTTATAAGTTCAATGTGATTGGTGGCTAGATCCTGGTACGTCACACGCCTCGCAGGGGTTCCCGCATGTGGTATTTTGGGGGTGTGACAGTTTGGTATCAGAGCCACTAGTTATAGTGAACTTGGTTTTAAAACGTTTCTATAAAACCTGACTATAACCGAACAGTATTGAATACGACCATGACACTCAGCTCCAGATTGCAAGGTTCGTCTCTCGTTTACTCATTGCACTGTATATATATCTAGGAAACACTTATTTATGATATTGCATGTGATAGCACATTTAGCACTACAATATGAATTCTTGAGTTACTTGCCTGTGTTATGTGATTGATAGTGTGGTGTTTCCCTAGACATTCATAACCCATGTTTTGTGATGTCCTTGTCTTGCTACTCGAGTCTGAGGAACCATTTAACACAAGTTAGGAGGAACTGAGACGAGCATGCAAATCATATTATTATTGTGGGTGCACACATAATAATAATAATGTGGGGTGCATGTGAGTCCCAACGAGGCCTAACAAGTGTGAAAGGGGTTCCATTCCAATATTCGACCAAATGTGAAACACAACGATCCATAGGGGTCATAGCAATGACTGTCTCCTGTTTGAACGTGATGCATTACCAACCCTAGTGTTAGGATGACCCTGCTCTCTAACAACGAACATCAGTAGGTTGATTTCAATCGAGTCCCTAACCCTAGTAAGCAACGTCTGGGAGCCAAGTCTTACGAATTAATCAGTGCATAAACGCTGGAAACCGACGGGAATATGGGATGTGTAATTACTAGCACCATGGGCAGTACCCTAGGACGTGACAAGAACAACGAGAAGGTGGACCCTAAGGGAAAAAGATCGCAAGGATCTGTTTTCAAAGCAACTACATTAGAGGCAATGGCCACGGCTACAACAAGGTACTCGCAAATCATAACTTTCAGTATGGAAATGGAGGTGATTTTGAGAAAGATTGGTCGTTGTTAAGTCAAGACGTCAACAACCCAGGGAACAATGACAGTATTGGGAAGCCTCGTAACAGTAACAACAACACTGGAAGTGGTGCTCGTGGAAGGGCATTTAGGATTGGTGTAGGCGACGCCAGGTGTAATAACAACATGGTAGCTTGTATGTTTTTGGGTAACTAATCACTTCGTCTCTGTTCTGTTTAACCCTGATGCCTCTTGAAGACAGACATGTTGGAGAAGTGGCTGATGGCAAGTCAATTTAAGTCCCACACGTTCACCTAAGGTGCAACTCAATCTTGTAGGTCAGAGTTCAACATTGACCTTCCCCCTGCTACTGTCAGAAGCTTTGGTGTAGTCGATAGTATGGACCGGATGTCCAAGCCTCAAGCAGAAATCTTCTGTAAGGAGGAAATCACATGTATATCTCTTAATGGAGGAGATTCACTGATTGTCAGCATCACTTCGGCGGTGGGAGCCCAGAAGTGTTTCACCTACTCTGCTACCCTATCATTGATTACCGGTGCGCAGCCTGAAGAACTTCCAGGTTTTCCCCCACATTGTCAGGAGGAATATCAGATGTGTATCACACTAGAAGCAGTCCTGATTTCTGGCACCTCTTATCGTCTTGTGCCTGGAGGGTTGCAAGAACTGTCCAAACAACTTTAGGAACTACTGGATGGGAGTTTTATCGATCTAGCTCCTCGTCTTGGGGAGCCCGAGCTCTATTGTGGAAGTGAAGGATGAGTCCTTTCGTATGTGTACAAACTACCACAAGGTGGCAATCATAGACTGTCGCCCACTATCTCGCATCGACGACCTGCTTGACCCACTACAATAATCAAGCTTCTATTCGGAAACCGACTTAAGATCAGACTGTCACCTGATGGAAGACCCAGGGGAGGATGATTCCTAACACGGCATTACAGGAACAGTACGACCACTACGATTTGTTGGTGCATCCGTCTGTCGTCTTCGTCTTGTATCGAGTCTTGTACTGTACTAGTTAGATCAGGGCACGCAAAACGAAAAAGTGGTTTTTAGGAGTGATTTCGCTCGAAATGACACCTTGTCATTTCAAGCGAAATCACATAAGTTGCTGATTCCGCTTGTATTAGATATGCTGATTCCGCTCGAGTGTTTCGATGTTATTCCGCTTGAAATGCACATGCATGTTCAAGCGGAACCTCTTCGGTTATATATAGGCCGTTGGAGCGGAATCTCAGTATCAGTAGTTCCGGTTTTGCCACGAAGTGCTGCCGAAGTGTCGACTCATTGTAAACGTCATTCTAATCAATCAAATCGACAGTTAAAGTAATCTGTGCACTAAATTGACCTCAAAATGTCTGTTTCCGCCTTTCATTTTGAGTAAAACTCTTCTGATCGACTCGTTCGGGTCTGAAAACGATCCTACAAGTGGTATCAGAGCTCAGGAAGAAGAGTTCTATACAATTCAGCTGAAAATTCTATTTCTACACCATTCTTTTTCAAAAATCAAAACTTTTCATGGTTAAAATCGGCCAAATTTCACATATGTTGTGAGCAAACATGTTTTAATGAATCCTTGAAAGTTTCAGATTAAAATTCGATCTAAATCAGGTTGAAATTGCTATTTCGCTTCAAAAACAGTGATTATATGATGACGTCAGCAACATTTCTGCGTGATTCCGCTTGAAAAACCAGATTTCGCTTGAAATTTCTGGTTGATTTCGCTCGAAAAGCAGGTTCCGCTTGAAAGTATTGTGTGATTCCGCTCCAAAATTATTTGGTGATTCCGCTTCAAACAGTTTGGTGATTTAGCCCCAAATTACTTTGTAATTCCGCTACAAACCAAGGTTTCGCTTGAACAAGTTTTAACTGATTCTGCTTGAATCAGTGTGTTGTGATTCCGCTTGAATCAGTGTGTATTTGAGTGTGGTTATTTCGCTTGAAAAACAGTCTTGAAAATTTCTTGAAATCCGAATCATGGACGAGGATTTTTATAATGCATTCGCTACACCAGTTACCCCGATGAGTATTGCCCAAAACACGATGTTGGAAAACGAAACGGGAATGATGCAAAAACCGCCCAAGCTTATAAACATTGAGGAATATAAGTGTTGGGAAGGACGGTTCAAAAATTGGGTACAAGCAAACTATTTAGATGCTTGGGAGTGCGTGGAAACGAAATACATTCGACCGACAAATGACGATGAGGAGGAGATTCCAATCAAAGACATGAGTGCGGATGATAAACGAAAATACAAGAATGAGAAGATGATGCTAAGTCTCTTCATGGTCTTATTGCAACACAACGGAAGTTCTTATACAATTTGGAAAGCTCTAAGATCAAAGTTTGTTGGTAGTCAGGAAATGATCAAGAACAAGAAATCACTTCTCAAGAAAGAATTTGATTTGTTTCATGGTTTAAAGAATGAGAACACAAAACAGATTATCGAGAGATACTGTAATTTGTTGGTAAACATGAAAAGAGTGAGCATCAACAAAGACAACGAAGAGTTAATTGAGAAACTAGCTGATGCTTTACCACACGAAACATGGGGAACTTACTTGATGATGCTAAGGAACAAAAAGGGTTTCAGCAATCTGACACTTAGCAAATTTATTGAAAAGTTGGAAGCTCAAGAAATGGAGCAACGGAAGATTGTTTGGATGAAAGACTTTGATGGTGAACAAGACATCAGTTTTGTATTACAAAGCAGGGTTGAATGATAAAACAACCAACTTGTCACCGAAAGTTGAAACCGCATACAATGCAAAGAACTCATCTGGAAGTTCATCAAAAGGATCAAACAGTAACACAAGTTTCTTATCATTTCCATCATTTGATCCGAATGTTTCAACGACAAGAAATGGCAAAAAGCTTCAGTTTAATATTGTGCTGGATATTGAAAATGATCAGGAATATACTGAAGAGTTAGCTAAAAGCCATATGTCTTTATTGGGAACTGTTCTTGAATCTTATGGTAGTTTTGTTGCAGGTCGAATCGGGAATCCTATGCTTACTAAGGAGGATTACGACCAGATTGATGCTGAAGAGATGGAGCTGATGGACATAAAATGGTGCTTGGCGAGCGTGTTGAGGAGAGCTGAGAAATTTAAGCAGATCACTGGAAGAGATGATCTCCGAGAGGCTAATGTTTCTACTTTGGGTTTTGACAAATCTAAAGTTACTTGTGTAGAGCTCTTCTAATTCCAAAATGAGCAAAAGTCTTAACACTAACACTATTACTCCCTATTTATAGGCTAAGGCTTTTAATGAAACTTTTCATTAATTACAAGATTGCCAGCTTGCCTTTTGACTAGATATAATACTTTAAAGACTCGTTATCTTCAGTTTCTCGCTACGGCTCGTATTGACAAAGGCGATAGACATTAATGCACTAACAACTTGTTTTCGCTGCAGGGAGAGGACACTTTAAAAGAGAGTGCACAAATCGCGAAGCAAGTGGAGCTCAAAATCCATTCAACAACAACAATGATTACTACCGAAAGGCCATCTACTATCAAGTTGCTCAACATCAACATCAGGCACAAACTTCTCATGGAAGAAATGTGATTGAAGATTCTTCAAAAAGAGCTTGTGTGGTTAATCAAGAAGAGAAGAAGCCATCAACAGGGTTCAACTGGGATAAATATATTCCAACAGATGCTAAAGCATGTGTGATTGATCAAGATGATGAAAAGTTACCTGAAGGGTTTAGCTGGGAGAATTTTACTTGGGATGATTATATTCCTGACCAAGCTCCTGTTCACACAGCTTTTGTTGCCCGAGTTGAAGAAGATAGTGATGATGATGGTGCTAAATACTATGCAAGAAGGATGGCAGAACATCTGAAGATGATGGCAGAAGGTGACAGCGAAGATGAGAAAGCCAAAAATAAAAAGAAAAACGTAAAGACGCCGGTAAGCAGTGATGATGAAGAAGCTCCAGTGGTACGAAGGAAAGTGAAAGAAGTTCCAAAGTTCAAAGTTGATGGAAAAGTTGATGCTAGTGAAATGAAAGTAAACTGTGAAACTTGTGTGATCTTGAAAAAGAAAAATAGTGAAATGCTCAACAACATGAACAGGTTGAAGGAATCTTATGATGTGCTGAACAAAGCAATGAACATGTATAATGACACGAGTGAAGAACAGGCATCTGCTATGAAAACTCTTCAAGGGGCATTCATGACGAAGCAAAAAGTTGTGAATAACTACATTGAAAAGTGTGTTATTCTTGAACAGAAACTGGAGTTGCAAAGAATTGAGACTGAGAGAGTAAATCGTTTGTTGAAAAGTTACTCATGTACTTCTTATGTCATTGACAGGATCTATCCAACTGTTGAGGGCAAGAAGGCATTTGAAGAGGATGAAGTAACTGAAGAAAAGAATGCTTAAAAAGTTTCTGAAGAAAAGACTCCAGAGAAAAAGACTAGACTGAGAAGAAGAAAGACACTAAGAAAAAGGCTGACAAGAAAAATTCTGGTAAGAAACAAGGTGTCAGTTACAACAAGTCTCCACCCCCGCTGGATAATGGATATTTGCCCAGAAATCCAAATGATGAAAGAGTCAAAAAGGCTACAAACTTACAGTGGGAGTCGGAGTCTACAGTAAATTTGCCAAAAATATTGATGTCACGTTTACATCGTCTGACACTGATCAACAATCTCAATTGATGAAGAAAGTGGTGGATCATGTGTTAGATAACGATGAAACTGAGGAGTCAAAGTCGGAGTCTATGTCGGAGTCCAAGTCAGAGTCCAACATTCTGGGTCAAAATGAAAAACAGGGCAAAAGAGTTTATAGTAATGAATTCCTGTTATCAAAATCTAATTTGAATGATGAAACATTTAAAGTGGCATATACTTTGAATGATTTGGACAAATTATATTCTGATGAGGAATTTCCAATAAGAGGTGTTAAAACCGAAATGATCAAAAAGGTTTTCAAACTAACAGAAATTAATATTTCTGAAATAAAAGATGAAAATCTTACAAGAAAACCAAGACCTTACACCTCAAGAGTACAACAAAGATTAAACAAGAAAAAGGGTTACAGTTCTGGTTCTGGTTTTCAAAAGAAACCTAACCATGGTAATTTCAAAAAGAAAGGGTTGGGTTTTACTCCAACAGAAAAACAGAAAAATGAAGAATATGTTCGTGATTTTAAATCAAGAATGACATTTGTTTCAGGTACATCATCAGAAGAAGAGGAAAAGAAAGCATTTTGGAGACAGTCAAACAGGGAGTTCCTTGCAAAGAAGCAAGAAGAAATAAAGAATGCTAATCAGAGAAAGAAAACTCGAACCTGTTTCAAATGTGGTAGAATTGGACATCTTGCGGTAAATTGTTCGCAAGCAATTCAAACCAAACAGGGAGTTTCCAAACTCAAAGAGAAAGTGATTGAGTTTGAACCACCAATTGACAGAACAAAACTATTCAAAAATTCAAAATTTGAAATTGGTGAATGTTCAAACAAATTTTACAACAAAAGAGCTAAAACTGACAACTAGAAATGGGTTGTTAAGAAGTCTGTTGACAGATCTAGCGATGATTCTGATAGGTCAAAATCAGAGGAGCTATCCTCTGGTAATGAATCTGATTCCACAAAATCAGAGGAGCCACAGGTTTTAGAAAATGGTGAAAAGTCAGTAACTCAGATGGATGATGAAAATTTTCCACCATTGAGTGCTGAAAATTTTAAGAAGAAAATTGGTAAAGTGGAAATTTCAAACCAATTTTATGATTATAAAAAGGTTTTTGATGTTGAAAAGGCTTTTAACCCCAAGGTAAAACATATCTTTGGTAAGATGATTGATCGAAAAGTCAAAGGGGTTAAAGAGTTCTATGAGAAGAAGAGGGGAGGTAAGAAATCGAGTGTTGATGACTCGGTGACACCCAAGGCTGGTCAGGCTTGGGTGGATATTTTCTTTGAATGAAAAACCTGACTTGCCGAAGATCCCAAGTTGGTAATCGTGGATCATGAATTGGCATCATTCTTTGTTTTTGGTTATGTTTGTCATACAAGTGGTAAATCAAGGACATTAATTTGTACTTGATTATCTACAAGTGGTTGAAGACAATATGATGAACCACATCCCCATACCTACAAGTGGTAAAATCAACTAAACTTATTTTTTGGAAAAACCATTTTGATTAAAACAAACTTAAGTGTTTTGAAATCTTAATGGGAAAATAGTTTGTTGTGAGGGGGGAGTTCTGATTGTACAGTTTGTTTTCAAAATTTCTTTATGTGTTTGCATTTTAGGGGGAGTAAAAATTTCAGAAAATCCAAAAACATTAGAAAATTTTGAAAAGTTCAAAACTCATTTTTTAATTGAAAAATATTGAAAAACAACAAAAACATGATAAAATGGAAAAGAGTTTTGTTGTGAAAAAGAGGAAATGATAGTACATCAGCGGACTATCAGAACACGCTAAAGAATTGGAAAGAAAAATGTGATAAACAATCTCACTGATGATATACCAGTAGGTTTTTGCACATTTAGTAAATTGTAACGAGATATAAACCTAAATTTCAAACTTGCTTATATCGTGGGTAACAATTTCTTGGATATATGAGTAACCCCCGAAATCTTGTTTGAAAGGTCCCTCTTTCTGAGATACTAGGTCTTTATACTCAGTGATATCTGGGGTATTATCCCAGGACTTCTGCTGAATGGAAATTTTGACCTAGTCCCCGTATAATACTTTCTGCAAATGCTTTGAAATATAAGCTCGCCCTCAGCAAAATGACGAGACAATAAAATTGATAATCATTGCTGTTGAAGAAAAGATCCTCTAAAGGGGACACACCGAAGTCGAACCGTCATCTCTCTGCTGAGCGGAAGTTCTGACCTGAGCTCTCAAGGTTTCGCATCTAACCCCTTTACAAATATTATCTGTGGTATATTCACCTGTAAGACTGAATATTGGGATCTGCATACGGGAGTATATTCAAGTAGTGGGACACGCGATTAAGTTTAAGTCATTAAGACATTAATATCGTATCTCGAATCAATTGAACTTTGTGTGAAAATTTAAGAGGACCAGTATACTGACAATCTAGGTGAATTGTTTAGAACTTAAAATGAAATCAAGCTTAACGGTGTTGGTGATATGTCATAAACTGATATGATCCTCTTATACAATCTCACAAAAATATTGTCTGTAAATATTTCTTTACTGCATTTCTTATATTCAAAAATTTCAAAAAGATTTTAGTATGTTTTAGCATAAATTTTGAAAAATTCAAAAAGATTTTCGACAACTGGTGTTGAAGAGCTGATTTTCAAAATTCCAAGTGCTAAACATGACGACAATTGGTTTGGGAGAGTGTGTTTAAGAGTTTAAATCTATCAAGTGGTCATCAGATGGTTTTGTAGAGAAAATGTTTTGCAAGTGGTAAAAACTATATTCCTTCAAGTGGTTCATCAGAGACTAAATGTTAGATTATTTTATGACTTTTACAATTGGTGTCTGAGTGAGTTACAAGTTTATATTAGAAATCTTATGTTTGAGGTAGAGATTGTGCAGATAACCTGAGCTGCAGGAAAGCCAGGTCACGATCTTGGAATGGATTATGAACCTGTGAAAGCCAGACTGCGATCCCAGCTTACTGAGAGGGGGAGTCTGAATGACAAATAGCTGAGATAGGTTTCTGATCCTGAGATTGTTGCTGCTGATGAGTTTGAAGATTCAACATTTGAGAAGAAGTGTATGTTGGTGCTGATGAATAGAGAAGAGATCAACATCCGAGGGAAGGAGTTTGTTGGTGAGGAAATAGAAAGAGAAGATAGAGATTGAGGATGCTTACAGCGTCAGATACTTCAAATACTTCAAAGAGAAGCCAAAAGGCTAATAAAGATTGAAGATGCGAAGACTCGACACTGATGACTCCGTCAACATCTGAGGGGGAGTTTGTTGGTGCATCCGTCTGTCGTCTTTGTCTTGTTTCGAGTCTTGTACTGTACTAGTTAGATCAGGGCATGAAAACGAAAAAGTTGCTGATTCCGCTTGTATTAGATATGCTGATTCTGCTCGAGTGTTTCGATGTTATTCCGCTTGAAATGCACATGCATGTTCAAGCGGAACCTCTTCGGCTATACATAGGCCGTTGGAGCGGAATCTCAGTATCAGTAGTTCCGGTTTTGCCACGAAGTGCTGCCGAAGTGTCGACTCATTGTAAACGTCATTCTAATCAATCAAATCGACAGTTAAAGTAATCTGTGCACTGAATTGACCTCAAAATGTCTGTTTCCGCCTTTCATTTTGAGTAAAACTCTTCTGATCGACTCGTTCGGGTCTGAAAACGATCCTACACGATTTTCTATTCTTGTTGTTTAAGATATCCAACACACCAGCAGCCTTAGGGATCACATGAGTAGTACGTGTCAACCTCATCTCGCCAGATTCATCAACCGTGTTTATCTATGACATTTTGAATCACTTCAAGTAGAAAGGAACACCATGAACGGCACTTGTATTTCATCTTAGAACTCCTAGGGGAGGAGCAACTCCATTCGAAGTCTACCTAAGTGTGACTTCAGGAATTGAGAAGTACACTTTCTTGGTCACGTAGTCAACGAAGTGGGGATACACGTGGATCTCGCTGAGATCCATTTTATTAGAATATGATCAGCACCAAAGAGTCCTTCAGGGATACAACAATTTTCTTGGTCTCGCTAGATACTATCAGAGATTCATCGCGGGATTTTCGAAGATCGCGCAGCTTTAACCTCTTCAGGACAGCAGGGTGCTGTGTATTCGTGGGAGACAAAACAGGAGGACATTTTTTTCAGCTTTTGAAACCCAAGTCTACAATGCACCGAGCATCGTCTTTACCCGAGGGTACGGGTGATCTAGTGGTATACCATGATGGTTCGAATCAGAGTCCCAGTTACACGCTGATGCAACATGAGAAGGTGATAGCTTACGTAGTGGATTTACAAGATGAATTGCACGAGTCACAACCTGTGGTGGGAGCCATGGCCTTTGGATTCAAGTCGGAGGCATTACTTGGACGGTATCAAATGCACTACTTAGACTGATCACAAGGGCCTCCCGTGTTTCGAAAGAGCTAAACTTGTGATCGCATCGCTGGATGGAACTTTTGAATGATTTCGACTGTGAAACCTAAAAATGTACGAGCCTCATAGCCCACCATCGACTCTAACCCACCTAATCCGATCCGTTCTGCTCGAACCGAAGCGTTGAAGGAGGAGAACCTCCCAGCTGAATCCGTGCGGGGCGTGGGAAAAACGACTTGTATCTAAAATCGGGCGATACCCACTACCTCATGGAGCGAATATGGGTCTCACTATACAGCAATCCAAGGGAACTTGTGTTGGGCGAAGCACACTAGCCTCGATATTCTACTCATCCGGGTTTTGATAGAATGACTTAGGATCTAAGGATCTTGTACTGGTGACCGGACGTGAAAGCCCACATAGCAATGTATGTGAACAATGTTTGACTTATGCGAAAGTCAAGCTAGAGTATCAGAAACCTCCTGGGTTGTGTCAGCAACAAGGAACACCCATTTGAAAATGGGAACAGACTGCCATGGATTTTGTCACTGGTCTACTTAAAACTCAAAACGGAAACAATATCACCTGGGTGATCGTTGATTGTCTCATGTAACCAGTACACTTTCTTGCAATCAAGGAAAATTGATAAGTCTTCGTATCCTGTGAGTAATTACCTGGGAAGGACGGTTTTTAGGCACGGAGTGCCAACTCCTGTTACCTCTGATTTTGATTTATACCTGATTTATGGCAGGCAAAACACAACACCCTTGGCTCACATCTAGACATAAGCGTTGCTTATCATCGTAGGACAAACGATTAGAGTAAACGAACCATCCCGACACTCGAAGACATGCTGTGAGCATGTGTGTGATTGGCTTTAGTGAAAATTGGAAGGACACTTACCTTTGGTTGAGTTCTACTGCAGCAGTTACCATTCTAGTATTCAGACAACTCTGTTTGAGGCATTGCATGGACGATAATGCCAATCTCCTTGTTGGACTAAGGTGGGTGACAACTTAATCACAGGCCTGGGACTTGTACTCGAAAATCTTGGGAAGATTGTTTAGATCGGAAATTGTTTGACTGCAACGCGTAACCGCCAAGAAAGCTGATAAGCTTAGGAAACGCTGGGAGTTCGCTGTAGGCGATCATATCATGTTGAAAGTCTCACCCTTGGAGGGTGTGGTACGCTTTGGGAAGTGTGGTAAGCTTAACTTACGTTACGTTGGGCCATTCAAAATTCTGGAAAGAATCGGTAACGTGACCAACAAACTCGAGTTACCCGACGAATTGGGTAATGTACACAATGTCATTTATGTCTCGAATCTAAGGCAGTGTTTGTCCGATGAAACACTTGTGATACTTTTACTAGAGCCTAAGTTTAACGACAAGTTGCAGTTGTGGAGGAATCTATCAAAAGCGTGTATCAGGAGGTTAAGTTTATAAGCACAGTCGATTTCCAAATATGAGAGTTCATTGGAACTCGAGACGTGGACAGGAGTTCATGTGAGAACGCGAGGACTCGATGAAGCTCGGGTACCTTAACCTATTGGAAAGTGTTGAATTGAATCCTAAAGCAACTAGGTGTATTTCGGGGCAAAATTCCTTTCAAGTTGGGGATGATGTGGCACCCGAGGAAAACCCACAGTCATCCTGATCCGTCACTTCACTCCTTTGGGATCGTTTATCAAATTTCGAGACGAAATTTCTTTCAAGTTGGGTATGATGTGACAACCCGTATCTTCAAAAGTCTTGTATTAGTTCTTTCATGTTTCATGTTACGTTGTATTCTAGTGTATGTTTGGAATGATTATTTTGGCTGAATGTTTAATATGTTCAACGAAGGTGCGAATCTTTATACGATAAACGATGTTTGTTTTATGAGCTTGGCCGCACAACACCCTCGGATCGCACACTCACATCCAGCCACATACTCCTGCCCCTTGTGCTCATATCCTCGGCCCAACTCACTTGGATCTCGAATGCTCAGCCCAATCGCAGCCCAAATTGAGGCCCGATGTGGGACTTATGCACATACACAAGGGTTGTGTATTGATTATTTTCCTTAATACTAAGATATCACAAAGTATAACCGAAACCCTAAGCTGTCATCTCTCATCTCTCACCTGACGACGGACACCCTTGGTGCGAAGCCTTCCATCAACATCCTTTCAAGCATATCGATCATGTGGTTAGTAGTCTTACCTAGTTTGATTAGATTTTTCTTGTGATTCTTGGCCAAACATGTTAATTGAATGATTATATTTATATATTTGACTGTTGTATCGTTATGTTGAATATGGTTGAATCGAGTTCTGTGATTATGTGGTCATGACAAACCGTATGATTGATTTAGATGTATACTTGATGATTAAGTGGTGATGTAGGGCTGTTTGTATGTAAACTCTCAATGGTTAACATGAATAGATTGATTGTTCATGGGTAAAATGATGATGATAATGTTAATCATAAGGCGATGATTAGAGTTCTGTAACTGACTGGTGAGGTTGTGACGAACCTTGACTCTTGGCGAACCTTGAACATTTCAGACGAACCATGGCGAACCCTTCAATTATTTTGTGATGAACCTTCCATTACTGGCGAACCATTCAAAACCTTGATGAACCTTGGTTCTTCGCGACGAACATTGGTGATGAACACTTGTTTGACGAACCATATGATTCTTCGTCACACTTATTCCTAGACGAAGAACGGTTCTTCGCCATATGATTCTTCGCCACAACACTCTTAGACGAAGAATAGTTCTTCGCCAAGGAACTATCCCACGAAGAATAGGTTCTTCGTGGAGATATTGCATGTGTGTAATCAAACAGAACAGTTTATGATGTATTTGATGATGCATGTTCATGCTTACACAACTATATTTGATGCATGTTAACAGTGTTAATTAAGAATAAGAAACCTGATTTGGCTCTTGTGAGTAGCAAACTTACCTGTTGAGCGTTGATATGTGATATGCAAGTGAGATGTGGACTTATATGAAATTTGAGTACTTGTTGTGTGTTATACGGTGATCTTAGCGGCAATTGCAATCTGTGAAAATAAGTGTACTGTTAGGTGATTGACTTACATATGAAACCCATACACTTGTTATGTGACTTTACGGTAAATGTTACGAATCAATGGGTTGCATGAATAACGGTTACGACTCATATAAAGACATGTGCTTTACTTGTTTGCTACTTGTGTAACGTGTATGATGGAAACATGATATATGTGAACATTATACTGACTATTCTTGGTAACCACGGTAGGGTATGGTTGACCAACTTGGAACAGGTAATGCAACGTAACATACTGAGCAATCTAAGGTAAGTTCACTGCTCTTTTCCAAGCATGCGTCCCGCGGAGGGACATCTGGTAAATATTCCGAGAGGAATATTGGGTAATGGGTTTGACTGGAATGTTAAACCGGAATGTTGGATAATACACTCACTCCTATCACCTTAAGTCCCATCTTCTACTGAAAAGGTTGCCGGGGAGGCAACGGGGTTATTAGTTGATAGCGCTATTAGGTTTGGCACCCTCACACCATACCGGGGAGGACGGGCGTGAACTAATTACCTTAAATCATGACCAATGCTTTGATAGGGGCATTGGGGACGGGCAAATAATCTGGAGCCATCTTGTACGGTATCGAGTTATTATCAACATTGCTTTTGGAAATGCTTTTAAACTGACTAAACTTTTGGCAGCAAAACATGTAACACGATTCCCGGTAAACAAAACTGTGAACTCACCAACGTTGTCTGATACACTTTTCTGCATGCTTGCAGGCCTATAGGTACATGTCGTTAGAATTTGCTGTCTGGGATGCTGGAGTGGTCATGGGTCGAGTTGCATGGAATCACGAGACACGTCTAATGGCTTTTATACACTTGGGTTATGAAATTCTTAACTATTGTAGTATGCTTCCGCTGAATAGTAAACAATGTTTTGTAACGCTTATTTTAATTAATGAAAGTTTTATTTGAAATATTGTTATGAGTTCAATGTGATTGGTGGCTAGATCCTGGTACGTCGCACGCCTCGTGGGGGTTCCCGCATGTGGTATTTTGGGGGTGTGACAGTCCCCACATGGGATTTTATTTGCTTATTAAATTGGATCTTATCTCACAGTTTATGGAACAAATTAACCATTAGAGAAAGTATTGTTGGTGAATTATAAGACTAACCAAGAGACCTTAACCTTCTCATTTTTTCACATACTTCACAACACCACTCTTCCTCCTTCCCCTCTCCTTACCTACCGCCAAGATCATCACCACACCACCACCATTTTTTTCACTTCTAATCCATCCATTCTCTAGTGGTATTAAGGTGTACGAAGCTTGTTTAAGGAGCTAAGAGCCATTGGAAAGTAAAGGACCTCTTACAAGTGCTATTAACCACCAAGTTCGTCATCTTCATCTTCTTGAACATCATCCCTAGCCTGTGCTAGTAGTAAGACCATCTTAATCCCATTTTACATCTTATTTAGTTGGTTAAAAGATGTTACAAGTAAAAAAAATGAAGAACACTAATGATCAAGAACATAAATCGTAAACATAAGACTAAAAATCATAACAATACATGTTGTTAAGTGTTATTATGCTTATTGATTGTTGATTGTTTGTGATAATGATGTTAAACATCATATGAACTTGCTAGATAGTGATTAAAGACATAATCTAGCAAGATGAGAGGATGATTATGTTATGATCATCCTTATGTGAAACATGAACTTGAAAGATTAAATGTTTTTCTTCAAGTATGATGATTAAAGTGTAATGTGAGTCTTGTAAATATGTGATTTCAAGAATACTTTTTCGAGAAACCAAGTTAAAATACAAGATATACATAAACTTGGTTCTTAAAGAAACTAACCACATTTTTAGTGGTTAATCAAGTGTAGAAGCATGTATTTAACAAGAAAAATTCAAGACGAAATATTTTTATAAAAATATTTTACAAGTTGTAAACATCTAAATTCTTTAAGAATGATGTTATTAAATAAACAACCACACTTTAAAGGGTAACTAAGCCTACTAAATACACTACCAAGTTACTACAAATTTTTATAAACTTTCAAGTTCATGAAGTATTGATTAATGCTTGATTTATGGCACTTGGTAAGTATTATTTGATTTGTTGTTGATTGTGATGATTTATAAAAGAAAATGATATGCTTTGAAAGCATGGAAACCTCCATTTTTAAGGGGAAACTATGGAAAAATTTTTCTAGAAATTAAACACTTAGAAAAAAATTTTTAAACAAATATTTACAAGTATATTTTAACCATGGTTTTTCATATAAAGTTTGCCATAATATTTGTTACAAAGATTACAAAATATTGGAGGTTGGTTTTTGATAATAAAAGTGACTAAATATGTATTTAGGAGAATATATATTTAGATGTCACCATGTGTGTGATTATTTGTATATTATGTGTATTAGGACTTGGAATAATATAACCCACCAAAATACCAAGAAATTATTATACGAAATATTACCAAAATCCAAAGAGAATGAATATACAATTTATACCCAAAAATTGGAGAAACCGAACAAGGAATATAACTTACACAAAATATTCCGGAATTAAATTTATAAGTATATTTTGATAAATGGTATTTTGGAAATCAAGAGGGCAAAAATACCATTTTTGCAAGTGCTACAAAAATATATATCATATTCTTGACAAGAAGAAAAATATTATTTTGAGTGAGGAAGAATATATATGTTTTCTTGAAATTATTAGAAGATATATTTTTGGGAGAAAAATATATATTTTCTCAAACAAATTTAGAATACCTTATTTTTGGATAAAAAATTGATTTATAAATATTTTCTAAGTTAAACTTGAAAATATATTATTTTTGAGACTTATATGAAAATATAAATATTTTTGTTAAGAAGATGTATAGATAAAATTCTATAAATGATTTCTTAAAAGTATATATTTTGGAAATATATATTGGTGGAATTTTTATTAGAAATATTATTCCGGAAAAAATAGTACAAAAGTTAAGTGTAACACCCCAATCGCGTAATACAACAACACGCGGCGGAAATATCTGGGAGTCACGTTACAAATTGCTCACAACTACTAGTACTAAATTGTTTCAATATCATTAACATCGTTTTACAAACAAAGAATACATGTAATTGTTCTCTTGTTTTAGAAGTCTAAGGCCCAAATGCAGTCCTATGCGTTGCATGCTTGAACAGTCGAAAATCCTGAAACATATGTGAAAACAGTCAGCATAAAAATGCCGGCGAATACATAGGTTTTATTAGCCAAATAAATGGCAAAAACATTTGGTATTATTATCTCAATTGTGAAAACTTGTGACAAAAATAGGTTTGTATATGGCATTATGATATTTACTAAGTCATTTTATGTTTTATATTGAAATCCCGATTTAAACCATCATAAAAACTTGTGAATGTGTTATTAGGAATCCAATCAAGGATTAATAATAACTGTTTTGAAATAAATCAAAACTTATATAAGTGTTACATAAATCAAATCAATGAGTTATAATAATACTTGAGATATCTTTCTAAGAATCTAACACGTAAGAATATGGGAGATTCTACGAAGATTATGATAACCAACAATGAACAAAATCCTAAAGTGATCCAGATAACGCTACAAGAATAATAAAATAACGACACTTATACATAGGAAGTACAAGCGGTGTATCCACCATGTGCTTATTTTATTATACCCGTTTCGTTATTTAAATCACAACTATCACATAACATATAAACCAACCAACTTGTGAACACGCATTAAAGGACACAATGAATCCAATCAAGGACTCCAGTATCAGTACTTTAAACATCCTACAAGAATCAATCTATGAAGATAGATAGATGCTATAAGGATTTGGGTTCTATCACATTGTCTAACTTAACACGCATTAAAGCACACTATGAATCCAATAAAGGATTCCAATATTGGTACTTTAAATATCCCATATAAGTCTAACTATGAAGATAGATAGATACTACATGGATCCTGAGTTCTTATCATATTGAATTATTGAATTGAAACCAAACTAAATCCTAATAGTGATTCGGGATAACGCCACGAAAGGTAATACAATAAGCACACTTATATATAGGAAGTACCAGCGGCGTATCACCATGTGCTTATTGTATTATCTAGTTTCGTTATCTAAATCACCAACAAACTACACAAAAACCAACCATTGAGTCTACAAAGTACTTCTTAAAAATCTCACTATGATGATAGGAAGATCTAAGTCTGTACTTCAAATATCTGACATGAATCTAACTATAAAGATAGGTAGAACACTTAAGGATAAAACATAACGTTTGCATAATCGGAATAATACACATAAAAGCACTTAGTGAACACATGTATGCCATACATTTTGAAAACAAATCGATTGCACATATGAATCACCCCAAAACATTTGAAAACAGTAAAAGAGAGGAACTATGTACTCGCCTAGGGTTGCGTATAGTCCCGGTTCAAAAGGTATAACAAAGCTCAAAAGACCAAGAGTTCAAGTGTTGAAGCGATTCCTAGGGTAACAGACACTATATTAGGCAATTGACACCTAAATCGGAAGATCGGGTAGAATGAGGTCTTGTAAACCAAATGAGTATTGGAACTCATGTGTTATGGTTTAACAAAGCCTACATTCTAAAATGAAACCTATCCTAAGTGCTTACGACCCATTACGACCCGTTAAGGTAGCTTACGCCACTTTAACGCGTCGTTCGCGCGAATGCGCGTTCGAGATGCCTAACTAGTCCTATGACAAGTATTATATGCCTTAACATATCTAATTATGTTATATAATCAGTTTAGATGTCAAAACATGTGTTACATATGCTTAAAATGAAATTATGTGAAAAAGGGCATTTTGGTCATTTTCCTAAGGCATATAAACTACCTATCATACAACTAACTAAACGAAGTGACCCTAAGGTATAACCTCAGAAGGTTATTCCCTATTCAACTATGGTCACCTAATGTGTTTGGTCGGATCCTAATGATCGACCAAACGGGTCGGGTTCGAAAGTCTAAGCGGTTGTTTAGACAGCTTACCTTACGACCCTACATAAGCACTAAACCTAAAGTGACGAGCTAAACATGTTAGAACATGTTTAACAAAGTTTGAAAACATGTTTGGTATCAAAACAAATGGTTTTGATACCTAAAAGTAGTTTGGTTACAAAATACGCAAGAATACGCATTTTGGCCGAAACTACAACTCGTCACTATGCCTAGACAATGTGGAAATCAGTAGGTATAGTCACTAGGGACTATAACCATCGTGATTACGCTCACGTTATGAAGTTCAAACGAACTTCATGTTGACCATAAACTGGTCAATGCAGAAAGTCAAACAAAGTTTGACTTTCATGCTAAAAACGCGAAAAAGAACGAAAGAATACTTACAAAAGGTCCAAGAACGGCAGCTTGACCCGATTATTCTCAGGTATGAAGTGAAATTACTTCAACTAAGAGAGCAATCAGATCAAGGTGTGAGTTGGGAGAAAATGGGGGTTGGGTATTTATAGGAAAACCAAGATTGTTAGGATCGTTTCTTGATAAACGTGCTTCGATCTAGGCCGTCCAAGTGGGCACACGGTTTTGTAATACTAGGGGTACTCAAAAACCATCAAAATTAGCCCATAGAATGATTAAAACCATGTTCAAATCAAAGAAACCCAGCTGCTGATTTCAGAAAAACAATTTGCTGACCTGGGGAGTTCAGGCGGCCCGCGTAAAACATAAGCTCACCTTACGCGGCCCGTGTAAGGGACTTTGGCATATTGTCAAAACAGGCCCCTGTAGGTGCAAACTTGCTATTTGATGCATTTTGGCACGTTGAAGCCCCGTTAACCCCATTTCAAAGCTCTAAAATGAAGTTAAAGTATAGGGAACTTAAAATATGCTCAAAAACATCTCGGATGTCGGCTCGTGTGGTCGTACGGTTGCGTTGTTCGGTTAATTACGACGGAAGTCGTAACGAACGCAAAAACGATCCAAATTAAGCGACGAATGGAATCTTATCATGCCAATTACTAAAATAAAGTATTTTAATGATTACACAAATTTTTGGATGTCCGGATGTATTCAGAACGTAAGATATGCGCGAAAATGCAAACTTATGCAGTTTTTGACGCTTTTAGTCCCTATTGATCAAGAAAGTTTATTTTTGCGCACCAAACACCTCAAAGCCTATTTCTAAGCCATGTGAAGGATATTTAGGGCACATTTAACTTATGATCAAGTTCCAGAATGTGCATTACTATGTGAATCAGCAGACTTTCGTAGTTTGACGCAAATAGTCCTTGAGTGTGAAATAACTTGTTTTTGACACACCAAAGCCTTCAAAACTTATTTCTAAGTTATCTAAAAGTTATTTAAGGTGTGTTAAGCCTATGTCACTATTCCGAAGTGTTTGCCGCATTAAACTAATTACGTTTACGCATCAGTTCGCGTTTAACTTTCCAGAAAGTGATTTAAAGCTTAAAAATGAACTAGAATCAAAATGTGAAATTGTAAAACCAAAATAAACAAATTTTTGAGACCTAAACACATTGTTTCTTTGATAAATGATAGTGTCCTACATTGTGTGTGTTTACGGAGCACATGTCACACCCCGACCGCGTATAACATGCAACCGCGGCGGAAACGTCGGGGAGTGTTGGGATAGAATTAATTGTTTCACAACCATGGCATACAAAGTTATTTTTTATTTATCAAACAAGCGTGTTACATTGTCTTTCAACAGGAAATAAAGAGTCTATAACATAATTAAACTTAGTCTATCTTCGTTTTATGTCTCTAAGGCACAGGTCCGCCCTAGTGTCACAATCATCATCCTAAGCAACAGCTCCTGAAAACACATGTGAAAGTAGGTACGTCAGCATAAAAATGCCTGTGAGATACATAGGTTTTGTGAAAATAGAATTCATGACTTATGTTTGTGAAAATGTTTAGTCATGAACCTTGTAATTTGCTTTGTCTTGTAAATCATTTGAAAAACGGTAAAATCAGATGATAAGTATAAGTAAATGTAAGGTTAAATGAATAACCTAGTAAAATGAGTTTGTATAAGATAAGTTGTTTGTAAAAAAAATAATGTCTTGTGAAGAATATGTTGTCTGTGTAGAATGTGATATGTCTATACTGAAATGATTTAGATAACGCTACGATATGCAATATTATACAAACATTTATATATAGGAAGTACCAGCGGCGTATCTACCATGTTTGTATCATATTACATACGCCACGTTACTTAAACCATTTACCCAAACCAACCACCATGTAAATTGTTCATGTATAAATCAATTGTCAAGTGTTATTGTGTAAACCATATCAAAATGTTCATGTCTAATGTAAACCACCAAATGTGTATATCAATGTCAAATTGTTTATGTTTAATGTAAATCATTGTAATGTGTGTCCAAAATATCATGTATGGCATGTGAAAATATATCAATTGGGCTATAGGTGAAATGCACAAAAACATGGTATTGAATTAAACATAGTTTAAGTCAAAGTTATGTTTTGTGGAACAATTGCATGCTATACTGATACAAACATTTATGCGGTGTTGTGAAAATGCATGCATTCAAGCCTTTGTGACTGTGGTGGTAGACCTTTAAACAAATTAAAGGTCTATATGTGTTATTGTTTATCGAATTCGGTCATTCCTTCCAATCCAAACAAACCCGAGATTTCAGGAATGCGAGTTGTCAAGTCCTATGGTACCATTACCTACTAACGAGTGGCGTAGCTCATGTTAATGAATGTACATTGTATCATTTGAACAAACCAAATGTCATACCAAAATGTAAGCATGTGATGAATAATTGTACTAAGTATGCACACAATGGGCATACATAGCATAAAATGTATTGTAAATCGATTGTACTAAGTATGCACACAATGGACATACATAGCATAAACACAATGAAATCATGTACTATATATGTACTAACGAACATAATAAGCATATGACATGAAAACATTGAAAGCATAAAAGTAACAAGTAGGCACATGTGTTCCACCCCAAAACAGTTTGGAAAACAGTAAAAGAGGGGTCTATGTACTCACCTGAGATTGCTTTGAAGTTCTTGAATAACAACCAAATAATGCTAGAGATCACGGATATCAAACGGCACCTAATATAGGTAACTATGTTAATATACCGGACCTAAATCGGAGGATCGGATAGTATGCGGGTTCGTAAACCAAACGAGTATGGAGACTTGTGTAATATGGTTTAACAAAGCCTACATATTAAAATGAAACCTAACCTAAGTGCTTACGACCCATTACGACCCGTTTAGGTAGCTTATGCTACCTTAACGCGTCGTTCGCGTAAAACGCGTTTGGAACGCCTAACGTCGTGACCATAAGGTATAATCTCGGAAGGTTATTCCTTATACAACTATGGTCACCTAATGTGTTTGGTCGGATCCTAATGATCGACCAAATGGGTCGGGTTCGAAAGTATAAGAGATTGTTTAGATCGCTTACCTTACGATCCTATATAAGCACTATACTAAAAGTGACGAGCTAAGCATGTTAGAACATGCTTAACTAAGTTTAGAAAACAGGTTTTGCATCAAAAAAAATGGTTTTGATACCTATGAGTAGTTTGGTTACAAAATACACAAGAATGCGCATTTTGCCGAAACTACGACTCGTCACTGAGCCTAGATAACGTGGTGATCAGTAGGTGTAGTCACTAGGGACTATAACCATCATGATCACGCTCACGTTATGAAGTTCAAATGAACTTCGTGTTGACCATAGGCTGGTCAACGCAGAAAATCAAACATATTTTGACTTTAGTACTCGAAAAGCGATAAAAGAACGAAAGAACACTTACGAAGGGTCCCCGAAAGCTAATCTCGATCCAGGAGCTCAGGTATAAAGCAAAGGCCTCAACTTAGAGCTTTAGATCAGATTTTATGGGTTTTAACACAAATAGGGGGGGGGGTATTTATAGGAAAAGCAAGACCGTTAGGATCGTTTCTTGAATATCGTGTCATGATCTCTTTCGTACACTTGTCAAGATGTTGTGGTATCAAATTATGACCCTAACTCTAGAGATTGTGAAGAGGCATTACCCCTTGGGTGCTTGAAAGGCCAAATTTTGCAAGAAAAACGAGTTTCTGCATCTGCAGGGCTGACGCGGCCCACGTGAAGATTTAGACAGGGCTTACGCGCCCCGCCTGGGAGTCCAGTTCAGAAAATAAGTTTCAGAAATGACAGTTTAGGTCCCTGTTGTGGTTTAAGGCCATTTCCGACACGTTCAAGGCCCGTTAAGCCATTTTTAAGGCCCTAAAATGATGCCTAAACATTGAGGACATGAAACATGCTCAAAATTATGTCGGATGTTGGTTCGTTTGGCCGTACGATCGCGATGTTCGGTTAATTACGACGGAATGCGCATAAGCGCGAAAAATGATCCAAAATGCGCGACGAATGGATTTTTCTCATGCCAAACACTAAGGCATAATATTATGATGCTTACATAAATTTTTGGATGTCCGGATGTATTCAGAACGTAAGTTATGCGCGAAAGTGCAAACTTATGCACTTTTTGACACTTTTAGTCCCTGAATGATCCAAAAGTTTATTTTAGCACACCGAACACCTCGAAGCCTATTTCTAAGCCATGTAAAGGATATTTATGGTGTGTTTAACTTATGGTCATGATCCGGAATGTTTGTTACAGTTCAAATTGGCATACTTTCGCAGTTTGTCAAGTTTAGTCCCTATAAGCGAATTAATTTGTTTTTGCCATACCAAAGCCTTCAAAACTTATTTCTAAGTTATGTATAGGTTATTTAAGGTATGTTGGGTATATGTTGATGTTCCGGAGTATTTGTCGCATTAAACTGAGTACGTTTACGCACCAGTTTGCGTATAATTCTCTAGAAAGCGATGTAGAGTTTAAAATTGAACAAAAGTCAAAACATGAAAAATGTAAAACACAACCAAACAAACATTGGGATCAAATAACATTGTTTTATTGATAATTGAACTGTTCACAATGATTACAAGCACAAATGTTACAGTCTCCCCTACTTGTGGAAATTTCGTCCCGAAATTTATTTAGAGGAAACTTGTGGAAAAAGATGCGGATACTTCGCCTTCATTTGATCTTCGCGTTCCCAAGTAAACTCGGGTCCACGTTTAGATTCCCAGCGAACCTTGACCAAAGGAATGCGCTTGCGTTTAAGCCACTTGACTTCACGTTCCATGATTTCCACTGGTTTCTCAACAAATTTCAGTGTTTTATCAACGCGAATTTCATCAAGCGGTATGTGGAGGTTCTCATCAGCTAAACACCTCTTGAGATTGGACACGTGAAAGGTTGGATGAACATTTCCAAGTTCAGGAGGTAACTCAAGTCTGTAGGCTACCTTACCGATTCTTTCGACGATCTTGAATGGTCCAACGTATCTAGGTGCAAGTTTTCCTTTCTTTCCAAGTCTGATCACACCTTTCCAAGGTGAGACCTTAAGTAATACTCGATCACCGACTTGAAAATCCAAGGGCTTGCGTTTTAGGTCCGCGTAACTCTTTTGACGGCTTCTAGCTGTCTGAAGGTTATCACGAACTTTCTTAACCTTATCTGTTGTCTCTAAAATGAGGGCAGGTCCAATAAGCTGAGCCTCGCCGATCTCATTCCAGCAGACTGGTGAATGACATTTTCGACCATAGAGAGCCTCGAAAGGAGCCATGTTGATGCTGGAGTGATAACTATTGTTGTAGGAGAATTCAATCAACGGAAGATGTGAATCCCAACTACCACCAAAATCGATCACACAAGCTCTAAGCATATCTTCCAGAGTCTGGATTGTTTTTTCAGATTGACCATCCGTTTGCGGATGATAAGCTGTGCTCAGATTAAGTTGGGACCCCATAGCAGATTGCATGGTTCTCCAAAAATGAGAAGTGAAACGAGCATCTCTGTCAGAAATGATGTTCAAAGGAACACCATGTCGAGCTACAATTTCATCCATGTAGATTTGAGCAAGTTTGTCAGCCGAAAAATCTTCACGGATTGGCAAGAAATGCGCTGACTTGGTAAGACGATCAACGACTACCCAGATGGCATCGTGACCTTTCTTTGTGCGCGGGAGTTTAGTAATGAGATCCATGGTAATGTTTTCCCATTTCCAAACTGGGATCTCTGGTTGCTCCAATAAACCGGAAGAATGCTGATGTTCAGCCTTAACCTTAAGACAAGTAAGGCATTTTGATACATATAAGGCAATGTCTTTCTTCATACCAGGCCACCAATACTGAATACGAAGATCCTTATACATCTTATCTGAGCCAGGATGAATAGAGTAACGAGACTTATGGGCTTCATCCATAAGCAAGGTACGAAGATTATCTTGGCTTGGGACCCACAACCGGTCCATGAAGTAATACGATCCATTGTCCTTTAGTTCCAGAGCAGGTGTTATGTGATAGGGAAGTTCCTGATCCATCAGACCTTGTGAAACACAAGATTGTTGAGCCTGAGAAATACGGGCTTGGATATCGGATTGAGCTTGAATAACAGATTGGACACGAACACAATGAAGCTTAGTACGTTCCTTGCGACTCAAAGCATCGGCTACGACATTCGCCTTACCAGGATGGTAGCGAATTTCGCAGTCATAGTCTTTTAGAAGCTCCACCCAACGTCGCTGCCTCATGTTGAGTTCTTTCTGATTGAAGATATGTTGAAGACTTTTGTGGTCCGTGAAAACCACACATTTTGTACCGTACAAATAGTGTCTCCAAATCTTAAGAGCGAAGACAACTGCACCCAACTCAAGATCATGAGTGGTGTAGTTCTTCTCATGCACCTTTAACTGTCTTGATGCATATGCTATGACTTTGTTCCTTTGCATGAGAACATAGCCAAGACCCAATTTAGATGGATCACATTAAACGACGAAGTCATCATTTCCCTCAGGCAAGGTTAGGACAGGCGCGTCGCAAAGTTTTTGTTTCAAAGTCAGAAACGCTTCCTCTTGCTTGAATCCCCAATCAAATGGCTTGTTCTTCTGAGTCAGAGCAGTTAGAGGAACTGCAATCTTCGAGAAATTCTCTATGAAGCGGCGGTAATAACCCGCAAGACCAAGAAAAGAACGAACTTCAGTAGGAGTAGTAGGCGTATCCCAATCTTCAATCGCACTGATCTTGGAGGGATCTACATGACCTTGTTCGTTGACAATATGTCCTAAGAATTGAACCTCTTTAAGCCAGAATTCACACTTGGAGAATTTGGCGAAAAGTTGCTCTTTCTTTAGGAGTTCCAAAGTAAGACGAAGATGTTGCTCATGATCAGCTTGCGTCTTAGAATATATCAAAATGTCATCAATGAAAACGATGATGAACTTATCCAAATAAGGCTTGCAGACCCTATTCATCAAGTCAATGAAAACAGCAGGAGCAATAGTCAAACCGAATGGCATGACTGTGAACTCATAATGCCCATAGCGAGTGCGGAATGCTGTCTTGGGAATATCTTCTTCATGCACACGGAGTTGATGATATCCAGATCGCAGATCAATCTTTGAAAAATAAGAAGCGCCTTGCAATTGATCAAAGAGATCATCAATGCGAGGTAGGGGATATCGATTCTTGATGGTAAGCTTGTTAAGCTCACGATAATTGATACACATCCTAAAAGATCCATCCTTCTTCTTGACAAAAAGAATAGGAGCACCCCAAGGTGAAAAGCTAGGACGGAAAAAACCTTTGTCAGAGAGTTCCTGAAGCTGCTTAGACAACTCTTGCATCTCGGACGGTGCAAGACGATATGGAGCTCTGGCAATGGGATTTGCACCAGGTACGAGATCAATACGGAACTCGACTTGGCGTGCTGGGGGTAGACCAGGTAGATCTTCAGGGAATACCTCAGAATAATCCCGAACGACAGGAATATCTTGAATAGATTTACCTTTGCCCTTATCTGCTACAACATATGCCAGAAACGCCACATAGTTCTTTCGCAGATACTTCCGAGCCTTAAAACAAGACATGAGTTTTAGACCACCAGCAGATTTCTCACCACGAACCTGTAGGATCTCACCTGCCGAAAGCGGCATACGAATGATCTTCTCGAAACAAACTATCTCTGCATGATGCTTGGCTAACCAATCCATACCCACAATAACGTCAAAGCTTCCAAGTTGCATAGGCGTGAGGTCAATGGGAAAAAGATGGTCGTTAAGGTTCAACTGGCAATTGCGGAGAACAGAATTAAGAACAATGGGTTCACCACTAGCCACTTCTACTGTCAAAGCTTTACCTAGTTTCGTTCTAGACACACGAAGAAATGGCTCAAAAGATAACGATACAAAACTCTTATCGGCACCCGAATAAAAAAGAACAGATGCTGGCTGATTATTAATAAAGAACGTACCGTTCACCACATTATCATCTGCTTGTGCCTCTTGTGTGTTCATGTTGAAGACTCGTGTTAGTGCACTACATCTGTTGATTGCGTCTAGGTGTCTAGGATCAGGTCTTACATCGTATTGTATAGCATAGGGCATGAAATACGAGAAAACAGGAGTCTGTATAGGTTTTATATGCTAGGTTCGCTCATAGGGACATGAGGTTCCTGGTTCGCTTATTTGTCATGATGGTCCGCTTATGTGTACCATTGTGGTCCGCTCTTATGGTCATGAGACACATAAGCGGACCCAACTGCCTATATATAGATGTAGCCATGAGCGGTCCTTAGTAGTTGTTGTTGGATTCCACGCCGAAGCTCTGCCGGTGTGACGATTGAGCTGTAAAACGTTTCAAATCAATAAAACAAGCAGTTAGAAGGAAGAACAAGCTATATCTACTTGCATTTCTTATTATTCCGCATCTGAAACGCAAGAGACAACCTCTGAACGACTCGTTCGGGTCAACAAACGATCCTACAAGTGGTATCAGAGCTTGGGAGGAGGTTTTTTGCAGAATATAGCCGGATTTCATCGATTTTTCTTACTTCTACACCTTCTTTTCTCATTTTCGGGAGATTTCACGGTCATTTTTCATTCAAAAGTTCACAGATTGTGTATAATCATACTTAGACAAACCCTGGAAAGTTTCGTGTCAAAATTCGAAGTTTTAATGGGTCAAAACATGTTCGTTATATGGTTCGCTCGTACTGACGTCATCATGATCCGCTCATAGATCACTGTCTGGTTCGCTCATTTGTACATGTTTAAGTCTGGTTCGCTCCAAATTAGTGGTTTGGATCGCTCGAGTGTACATTTTTGCTTCTGGTTCGCTCAAGAGTACACTTCAGGTCCGCTTGTTTGTCAACATTGGTTCGCTCCAAGGAAGTCTTTTGGTTCGCTCCAAAGTACATGGTCGGTTCGCTTTTGTAACCAAATTAGGTTCGCTCCAAAGTACAGTTCGTTTTTGTGAACATTTGGTTCGCTTATTTGTTCAGTGTTGGATCGCTTTTCTGTCATCTGTTTAGTTCACTTATAAGTCAGTATGGATTCCGAGTTTTACAACGCGTTTGCATCATCGACTACTCCAGCCGCAATTGCTCAAGCAATGAATTTAGAAAACGAGACGGGAACGACTCAAAAGCCCCCTAGATTGATGAGCATTGAGGAGTATTATGGGTGGAAGGATCGGTTTGAAAACTGGGTTCAGGCAAATCATCTCAGATCATGGGAATGCATATTGAAGAAGTACACTTTGCCTCGAACAGATTTGCAAGTTATTAAAGAGATATCTGAGTTCACTGATCAAGAACGAGCAATGTATAGAGCCGAGAAAATGATGATCAGTTTGTTGCAGCAGGCTATAAAGGAAGATATATTCATCTTGTTACAGCACGACAAAACTGCTAAGTCGATATGGGATGCTCTTAAGGTTAAATTCGAGGGAAGTGAAAATATGATCAAAAGCAAGAAGGCATTGTTAAAGAAAGAGTTCGATTTGTTTAGCAGTTTACCGGGAGAGGATACTAAGAAATTGGTCGAGAGATACTGTCACTTGGTGCGATCACTGTCTATGTTGGGAGTTGAAAAAGGTCGTGAGGAATGGGTGGATAAATTGGCTGACGCGTTACCTCAGAAAGAGTGGGGAACGTATTTGATGATTTTGAAGAATACTGGTGTGTATGACGGGCTGACAATTTCACAGTTCATTGAGAAAATTGAGAGTCAGGATCTTGAGCAGCAGAAGATTGCTAGGATGAATAGTCCGAGTGGTCAATAGGATGTGAAGATGTACTACCGGGGTAGTGTTCCAGTCACTGAATCTGAAAGAAGTTCGAAGATACAAACTGCGTTCAGTGCTGGTGATTCATCGGAAAAAGCTGATCAGGGTTCAAACAAGAGTAGCAGCGTGTTTTCATCGTTTCCGAGTGTGAATCCGAAAGAGACTAACACGAGTTTTCAGTCTCAGAGTACAAAAACCGGAAATGGATACATAATTCAATGTAACATAGCTCTTAACCTTCCAGAAGGTCAAAGCTTCTCTAAAGACACTGCTAAAGACCACATGGCACTTCTGGGTTCAGTTCTGTTATCCTATGAAGGTCTTGTTGCTGGTCGGATCGGCAATCCTATGCTTACCAAAGAGGATTACGATCAGATAGACGCCGAAGAAATGGAACTCATGGATATCAAATGGTGTGTTGCTAGTGTTCTTCGACGAGCTGAGAAATTCAAAACCATTACCAGGAGAAATGACTTTCTAGATGCTCATGTTTCAACTTTGGGTTTTGATAAATCTAAAGTTACTTGTTTTCGATGCAGGGAGAAAGGCCATTTCAAGCGGGAGTGCAAGGGAAGAGAAGCTAGCGGAGCACAAAATCCATTCGGGAAAGATGATTACTATCGCAAAGCTATCTATCAGCAAGTTGGTCAATCCCAAGAACCACAGACAGCTCACGGAAGAAAGATTGAAGATCCCAAAAGAGCATGTTTGGTAGATTTCAGCTGGAGTAATTACATATCATCTGAAGCCACAGCAGCACGCATTAGTGATCAAGATGATGAGAAACTACCAGAAGGTTTCAGTTGGGATATGTTTGTGGATGAGAAGGGAGATTTTAAAGCTTTCATTGCCAAGATTGTCCGAGAGCCAGATTTGTTTGCTACTTGGATGAAATCAATTGGAGAGACTGTGAAAAGCGAAGATGAAAAGTCTGTGTCATCTGATGAAAGTTCAGACAGTACTGATAAACTTTCAGAACATTCTGGGGAAGTTTGAAAGTTCAGATGAAGAATTACAAAGTTCTGATAAAAGTGTACAAAATGAAAATGTTCAAGAAAAAGAAGTTGTTTTTGATAAAACACCGTCTGATTCTGATGTACCAGATGGTGATTCTGATAAATTTGTACAGTTTGATCAATCACCTGATCACAGCAGCAGTGATGATGAGGAAGAAAAACACATAAATATTGCAAAAACTCATCTTTCTCCTGAAAGTTTTCATTTCTATTTTGCAGAAAGAATGGAGAAACTGAAGGAGAAACGTGCTGCTAAAGAACAACAATCCAAATCTGAAGGTGATATTCAAAAAGCTGAGAATGTTGCTGAGAAGATTACTGAGGTTGTGAAAGAAGAAGAAAAGGTGATTGAAGTTGAAAAAGTGGTTGAAGTTGTTAAAACAATTGAAGTTGAGAAGATTGTTGAAGTTGTCAAGCCGTGTGAGAAGTGCTTGGAAGCTTGCAAGAATTGTGCAGCCAAAGACGACATTATAGCTGAGTACGAGAAGAAGAAGGAGCAGTTACTGTTCAACCTCAACTATGTGAAAGAATCTTACGATGTTTTGAATAAAACAGTAACTGGTCTTCAAAAGACTAACTCAGAGAGAGAACAAGCGCTGACGATGTTGAATGCAGTTTTAATGACAAAACAAAAAGCAATAAACTTCTACATCGAAGAAAGTGCTAAGTGGAAGCAAGAGTTGGAGACGGAAAAAATAGAGAATGAGAGAATTATACGCTTATTGCAAAGTTATTCTAGTTCTGATTATCTCATTGATCGTATTTACCCAACTGTTGCAGGTATGGAAGCTTTCAAAGATGAAAAGCTAAAAGACAAAAAAGCCTGTGGTAAGAAATCGACTGTTAGTTACAACAAATGTCCGCCTCCGATTTGGGATGGTTATTCACCTAGGAGACCAAATGAGGAGCAATTGGAAAAAGCAATCAATATAAAGCTTAAAACCAACACAACTGACGTTTTACCAGATAACATAGATGTCACGTATACCCTGTCCGATACTGATCATGAGTCTGAATTAATCAAAAAGGTGGTCGATCAGGTGTTGGATACTGATGAGGAGTCTGAGTCGAAATCTGGGTCTGGAAAGTCAAAGTCGTCAGTCAACAGTCCAAGTTCGTCGGATAAACGGTCTTATAGTAAAGAATTTTTATTGTCAAAGGCAGATTTGAATGATGAAGCATTCGAAGTTGTGTATACTTTGAATGGTTCGGACAAATTATATTACAATAAAGAGTTCCCGATAATGAGTATTAAAACGGAACTAATAAACAAAACTTTCAAACTAATAGAAATTAATATTCCAGAATTAAAAGTTTTGAAAAGTTTTGAAAAATCTAAAAAATACACTTCTAGAGTTCAGCAACGTTTAAATAAGAAAAAGGGCAACAATCCTGGTTCTGGTTTTCAAAAGAAACCTAACCAGAATCGTAGCTATAAAAAGAAAGGCCTTGGTTTTGTTCCACCAGAAAATGATTAAAATATGAAAAATTCTAAAACAAAATTTGAATTTGTGTCAGGTGGAAGTGTTGAGGAGGAACAGCAGAAACCGTTTTGGAAACAGTCTAATAAAGAGTTTCTTGCTGAGAGAAAGAAGAATGGAGCTGATATTTGTTATCAAAGAGAGACTAGAACCTGTTATAGATGCAATGAAGCTGGTCACATTGCATGGAATTGTTCGAATAGTGACAAATCAAAACAGGGAGTTTCTCAGAAGTTGAAAGAGAAAGTTGTTGATGTTGATACACCAACCAATAGATCTAAAATTTTTGAGAATTCAAAATTTGAGGTTGGTGAATGTTCGGAAAAGAATTTTTACAAAAAGAAAGGAAAAGACAACCAGGTGTGGGTTGCGAAGAAAGGTGAAGTGAATGTTGGCGATGAATCTGGTTCCATAAAGCCAGAAGAGCCACAGGTTGAGGAGAAAATTTCAGTGAATGATGAGGAGTTTCCATCATTGAAGTTTGAGGAAGTGAAGAAGAAAGTGGGAAAAACTGAGATTTCAAATCAGTTTTATAAAGAAAAAGATGAATTTGATGTCGAGAAAACATTCAATGGGAATGTTAAAAAGATATTTGGGATAATATTGAGTGGGAGAGCTAAAGGGGTTAAAGATTTTTGCGCGACTAAAAAGGCAACATACAACCCGACTGCTCAAGAGCTGAAGGCCATCAAGTCTGAAAAGACTTGGATGGAAGTTTGTTTCCCATGATAGTCTCAGGACTATGCCGGAGATCCCAAGTTTATATCGTGGATCAGGAATCGGCATCTTTCTAATATTTGAAAAGTTTGTTTGTAAGATTTTGAAATGTGTTTAATGTTTGCAGGATGAAGGACTACGCCGGAGCTTCCAGGTTGGTAATTACGAAGCAGGAATCGGCATCCTGATTGGTAAAATGGTGATGTAGACGTAACATTCCTACAAGTGGTAATCTTGATCTTACAAGTGGTATTTGTGATTATATTTTGAAATGTTTGTATTTTAACAAGTGGTACAGAAGGTTCTAAAATGCAAATGGTAAATCAGGGACATTAAATTGTACTTGATTTACTATTCATGGCAAAAGATAGACAAGATGATGAACCACATCCCCGTTCTTAAAATTGATAAATCTACAAGTGGTTTTTATCAACACAAATTCATTTTCCGGAAAAGTCATTTCGATTAAAACAAACTTAAGTGTTTTGAAATCTGAAATGAGAAAATGGTTTGTGATAGGGGGAGTTCTGATTGTTTATGCTGAGTGAATGGCGACTTGATGTGATTCAGTGTCAGTTGTCAAGTTTCTGTATAGTTTGTATTGTTTTCTATGTTTCTAGTGGGTCAAGAGTCTTTTATTTTCAAATTTCCTTTGAAATGTGTTTGCATTTCAGGGGGAGTAAGTAATATTTCTGAAAATCCAAAAACATTAGAAAATTTGAAAAAGAAAAAAACATGATAAATTCAAAAATGAGTTTTTGTTGCGAAACAGAGGAAATGATAGTACATCAGTGGACTTTCACGGCACGCTAAAGAAATGTAAAGTTAAAATGTGATAAACAATCTTACTGCGGATGTGTCAGTAGATTTTCGCACATTTAGTAAGTTGAAACGAGATATAAACCTAATTCAAACTTGCTTAATTCGTGGGTAACTATTCTTGGATATATGGGTAACCCCCGAAATCTTGTTTGAAAGGTCCCATATTCTGAGATACTAGGTCTTTATACTCAGTAATATCTGGGGTATTATCCCGGGACTTCTGCTGAATGGAAGTTCTGACCTAGTCCCTGGATAATACTTTCTGCAAATGCTTGAAAAAGCGCCGCCCTCAGCAAGCTGATGAAACAATAAAATTGATAGTCATTGCTGTTGTAAAAAAGATCCTCTAAAGGGGACCCACCAAAAGTCGAGCCGTCATCTCTCTGCTGAACGGAAGTTCTGACCTGAGCTCTCACGGTTTCGCACCTAACCCCTTTACAGATATCATCTGTGGTATACTCACCTGTAAGACTGAATATTTGGGATCTGGATACAGGAGTATATTCAAGTGGAGTGACACACAATTAAGTCCAAGTCTCTAAAACATTAATATCGCATCTCGAATCAATTGAAATTTATGTTGAGAATTTAAGTGGACAAACATACTGACAATCTAGGTAAATTGTTTAAAGCTTAAAATGAAATCAAGCTTAACGGTGTTAGTGTTTGGTCTCAGATACTGATATGATCCTCTTGCACGAACTCACAAAAATATTGTTTGTAAATATTACATTTCTGTATGTTTGTGTTTACTAGTAGTGTCAGGTAATATCTCTCAGAAAATCCAAAAAGATTTTGTGTGTGTTTTAGCATAATTTTTTTGAAAAAGTCAAAAAGATTTTCGACAACTGACGTTGGAAAACTGATTTTCAAAATTCCGAGTGCTAAACATGATGAGCAGCATTTGAGGGGGAGTGTTTGTATAAAATTGTTTTCGTTAAATCTAACCTTCTTCAAGTGGTTCATCATAGAGATTTGAGAGAGAGTCTGAGTTGTTGCGATTATATGTTTGTTTAGAGAATATGAGAGTCAAATGTTGGTGCAGAGTTATATGAAACATTTGTGAAAGAAATTTATTGCAGGGTTAAGATTGTGCAGGTAGCCAGGTTTCGATTTCTGAAGATCTCTGTTGGAGCCAGGTTGATCGATCCTGAAAGAATGAGTAGAGTCCGTTTCTGATCCTGAAGATCACGTCTATTGTTGATGCTGATGAACTTAAGGAATCAAGAGATCTGATCAAGAGAATTAGAGTGTTTTTAAAGCCAGACAAAGATCCTGAAGATGTTACTGAAGAACAACAGAATACCAGTAAATCGAGAGGGGGAGTCTGAAGATTAATAGGGAGAAAGCCTAGAGACTGATCTAGACTGAAGATATGAAGACATAATTTCGCTGTCAAGGTGTATTGGCGACTCCATCAACATCTGAGGGGGAGTCTGTTAGTGCACTACATCTGTTGATTGCGTCTAGGTGTCTAGGATCAGGTCTTACATCGTATTGTATAGCATAGGGCATGAATTACGAGAAAACAGGAGTCTATATAGGTTTTATATGCTAGGTTCGCTCATAGGGACATGAGGTTCCTAGTTCGCTTATTTGTCATGATGGTCCGCTTATGTGTACCATTGTGGTCCGCTCTTATGGTCATGAGACACATAAGCGGACCCAACTGCCTATATATAGATGTAGCCATGAGCGGTCCTTAGTAGTTGTTGTTGGATTCTACGCCGAAGCTCTGCGGGTGTGATGATTGAGCTGTAAAACGTTTCAAATCAATAAAACAAGCAGTTAGAAGGAAGAACAAGCTATATCTACTTGCATTTCTTATTATTCCGCATCTGAAACGCAAGAGACAACCTCTGAACGACTCGTTCGGGTCAACAAACGATCCTACAACTCGACCTCGAGCCTGAGCCTGATTCTGATTCTGGTTGGCTAGCCTTGGGCACCGGTTTCTGTAGTGGGTCAGATCCCCACAATTGTAGCACGAACCAGGAGGAAAATGAGGTCGTGCAGCTTGACCCTGTTGCTGAGCAAGAGGCTGAGCATTTTGTTGAACCGGGTTCTGAACTGCCTGATTCTGAGCAAAACGACAAACACCAGCAAGATGACCTGGCTTCCCACAGTTAGTACAGATACGGCACGGAAATTGCGGTTGATGGTGACTGTTGCATCTATTGCACAAAGGTGCATTCCCTGCATAAGGTTTCTTCGCTGGAGGCTGTGCGGGTTGGTTGGGAGCTGCCTGGTTAACCTGGGCAGTGACCGCAAAATTTTGGGAAGCCTTACGCTTCCTTGACCCCCTTGAGGAACCAGAATCCTTTCCCTTCTTGTTTTGACCTTTATTGCTATCTTAGTTGTCATCTGCCTGCTTCTTACCCTTGTCACGCTTTTTGTGCAGCTTTCCCTTTCGAATCTGCGACTCAGTCAGTGTCGCTGATAACTCGATCGCCTGACGGAGTGTGGTAGGGTTACTACCAGTAATGATGTCTTGTACCGAGTCAGGTAGGCCGTCGGTGTACCTTTCGATGGCTTTGTCGAGTGGGGCAACCATTGTCGGGCAAAGCAGACTCAACTCCTCAAACCTATCAGTATATGCCCGGTGCTCGCCACTGTATTGTTTTAAGTCATCAAACTCTTTCTCCAAAGCTCGCTGCTCATGACGAGGACAGAACTCCCTCATCATTAGTGCCCTAAGTTCAGCCCATGTCTGAGCCAGAGCAACTTCTGCACCGCGATCCCTCATAACCCCATTCCACCACGTAAGAGCCCTCTTCTGAAACACACTCGAAGAAAACTCGACCTTGCGATTGTCAGGACACTGCACGTGACGGAAAGTATTCTCAATGCTCTTGAACCATTGAAGAAGCCCAGTTGCTCCCTCAGAACCACTAAACTTGAGTGGTTTAGCCGAGTTAAAATTCTTGAAATTGCATGGAGCATTGTTGTTGTTGTTGGCTTGGTTCCATTGAGCAAAGAGATTTGGGAATTGAGCAGCCATTTGCTGTGCAATAATTTCTGCCAGTTCGGCAGTCGCTATCTGGTTTTCGCGTCGAGGAGGCATTCTAAAAGAGGAAAACATGAAAGAAAACGAGTGAGATGATTGGATGAAGAGTATGAGGTGAATCAATTTCAACAAAAGCAAAGATGGTGGTTATGCATCGCAAAGCAAACAAGCGACACACAATGTCTAATCAAAGTAAATGGGTCAAAAATAACGTATCGCGAAGACATGTTCGCCTATAAGTGAACACTCACCCCAAGAGTTCCCAGGTAAGAGTGACTGGTCCGATTATGTGGATTTGTACGAACACTCTAGCCTTAGATAGAAAACTCAGGGTACAGGCATTCACTCTTCCAGTTTGCACGTGTTCACACTATTAAAACCCAAAACTTTGACGAGATTTTTGAAAATTCAAAAGGGTTCAAAACCATATAACAGAGGGTTCAAAACCTAGTAATCAATCATCCTAGAACAGATGATTAATTTTCAAAGCGGATTCGGAATCGATGTTCTTGTTGTGGTTATCACCTAAGGATAGGTGAAGTGCATGTTTTAAAATCTAAACACAAGATAACTTGTGTTAGGGTCCTAGAGAGTTATAGTCTAGGTCAAAGAATTACTAATAACCTAATTCCCTATAACCATTGGCTCTGATACCAACTCTTCTGTCACACCCCGACCGCGTATAACATGCAACCACGGCGGAAACGTCGGGGAGTGTTGGGACAGAATTAATTGTTTCACAACCATGGCATACAAAGTTATATTTTATTTATCAAACAAGCGTGTTACATTGTTTTTCAACAGGAAATAAAGAGTCTATAACATAATTAAACTAAGTCTATCTTCGTTTTATGTCTCTAAGGCACAGGTCCGCCCTAGTGTCACAATCATCATCCTAAGCAACAGCTCCTGAAAACACATGTGAAAGTAGGTACGTCAGCAAAAAAATGCTTGTGAGATACATAGATTTTGTGAAAATAGAATTCATGACTTATGTTTGTGAAAATGTTTAGTCATGAACCTTGTAATTCGCTTTGTCTTGTAAATCATTTGAAAAACGGTAAAATCAGATGATATGTATAAGTAAATGTAAGGTTAAATGAATAACCTAGTAAAATGTGTTTGTATAAGATAAGTTGTTTGTAAAAAAAATGTCTTGTGAAGAATATGTTGTTTGTGTAGAATGTGATATGTCTATACTGAAATGATTTAGATAATGCTACGATATGCAATATTATACAAACATTTATATATAGGAAGTACCAGCGGCGTATCCACCATGTTTGTATCATATTACATACGTCACGTTACTTAAACCATTTACCCAAACCAACCACCATGTAAATTGTTCATGTATAAATCAATTGTCAAGTGTTATTGTGTAAACCATATCAAAATGTTCATGTCTAATGTAAACCACCAAATGTGTATATCAATGTCAAATTTTTATGTTTAATGTAAATCATTGTAATGTGTGTCCAAAATATCATGTATGGCATGTGAAAATATATCAATTGGGCCATAGGTGAAATGCACAAAAACAGGGTATTGAATTAAACATAGTTTAAGTCAAAGTTATGTTTTGTGGAACAATTGCATGCTATACTGATACAAACATTTATGCGGTGTTGTGAAAATGCATACATTCAAGCCTTTGTGACTGTGGTGGTAGACCTTTAAACAAATTAAAGGTCTATATATGTTATTGTTTATCGAATTCGGTCATTCCTTCCAATCCAAACAAACCCGAGATTTCAGGAATGGGAGTTGTCAAGTCCTATGGTACCATTACCTACTAACGAGTGGCGTAGCTAATGTTAATGAATGTACATTGTATCATTTGAACAAACCAAATGTCATACCAAAATGTAAGCATGTGATGAATAATTGTACTAAGTATGCACACAATGGGCATACATAGCATAAAATGTAATGTAAAATAATGTACTAAGTACACACACACAATGGGCATACATAGCATAAAATGTAATGTAAAGCAATGTACTAAGCATGCACACAATGGGCATACATAGCATGAAAATGTATTGTAAATCGATTATACTAAGTATGCACACAATGGACATACATAGCATAAACACAATGAAATCATGTACTATATATGTACTAACGAACATAATAAGCATATGACATGAAAATATTGAAAGCATAAAAGTAACAAGTAGGCACATGTGTTCCACCCCAAAACAGTTTGGAAAACAGTAAAAGAGGGGTCTATGTACTCACCTGAGATTGCTTTGAAGTTCTTGAATAACAACCAAATAATGCTAGAGATCACGGATATCAAACGACACCTAATATAGGTAACTATGTTAATATACCGGACCTAAATCGGAGGATCGGATAGTATGCGGGTTCGTAAACCAAACGAGTATGGAGACTCGTGTAATATGGTTTAACAAAGCCTACATACTAAAATGAAACCTAACCTAAGTGCTTACGACCCATTACGACCCGTTTAGGTAGCTTATGCTACCTTAACGCGTTGTTCGCGTAAAACGCGTTTGGAACGCCTAACGTCGTGACCATAAAGTATAACCTCGGAAGGTTATTCCCTATACAACTATGGTCATCTAATGTATTTGGTCGGATCCTAATGATCGACCAAATGGGTCGGGTTCGAAAGTATAAGCGATTGTTTAGATCGCTTACCTTACGACCCTATATAAGCACTATACTAAAAGTGACGAGCTAAGCATGTTAGAACATGCTTAACTAAGTTTAGAAAACAGGTTTGGCATCAAAACAAATGGTTTTGATACCTATGAGTAGTTTGGTTACAAAATACACAAGAATGCGCATTTTGGCCGAAACTACGACTCGTCACTGAGCCTAGATAACGTGGTGATCAGTAGGTGTAGTCACTAGGGACTATAACCATCGTGATCACGCTCACGTTATGAAGTTCAAATGAACTTCGTGTTGACCATAGGCTGCTCAACGCAGAAAGTCAAACATATTTTGACTTTAGTACTCGAAAAGCGATAAAAGAACGAAAGAACACTTACGAAGGGTCCCCGAAAGCTAATCTCGATCCAGGAGCTCAGGTATGAAGCAAAGGCCTCAACTTAGAGCTTTAGATCAGATTTTGTGGGTTTTAACACAAATAGGGGGGGTATTTATAGGGAAAGCAAGACCGTTAGGATCGTTTTTTGAATATCGTGTCATGATCTCATTCGTACACTTGTCAAGATGTTGTGGTATCAAATTATGACCCTAACTCCAGAGATTGTGAAGAGGCATTGCCCCTTGGGTGCTTGAAAGGCCAATTTTGCAAGAAAAACGAGTTTCTGCATCGGCAGGGCTGACGCGGCCCGCGTGAAGATTTAGACAGGGCTTACGTGCCCCGCCTGGGAGTCCAGTTCAGAAAATAAGTTTCAGAAATGACAGTTTAGGTCCCTGTTGTGGTTTAAGGCTATTTCCGACACGTTCAAGGCCCGTTAAGCCATCTTTAAGGCCCTAAAATGATGCCTAAACATTGAGGACATGAAACATGCTCAAAATTATGTCGGACATTAAACTGAGTACGTTTACGCACCAGTTTGCGTATAATTCTCCAGAAAGCGATGTAGAGTTTAAAATTGAACAAAAGTCAAAACATGAAAAATGTAAAACACAACCAAACAAACATTGGGATCAAATAACATTGTTTTATTGATAATTGAACTGTTCACAATGATTACAAGCACAAATGTTACAGCACAGGTGTCACAGTCTCCCCTACTTCAGGAAATTTCGTCCCGAAATTTGTTCGAGGGAGACCGTAGAGTGGAATTGAAACAACTGATGGATAAGCAGATTGCTTGTAACACCCCCAAAATTCCACCTGCGGAAACCCCACGAGGCGTGTTACGCATCAGAGTTCTAGCCACCAATCACATTGAACCAATAGTAAATACTTAATAAAACATGCCATTATTACCAATAGAAATTGTTAAACATGATATCAATTCTCAAGATGTTGTGTAGCGGAAGCATGTAAATAATCGTTTAGCAAATGTTTCATAATAATACTTAAAACCAATGTATCAAATGTAAGTTAATCCAAGAGCCTCGATCCATGACCACTCCAGCACTTCCAGATAGCAAGTCCATGTTCCAAACGTTAATGACCTACAAGCATGCAAACAAGTGTGTCAGACTACGCTGGTGAGTTCAAGGTTTTGTTAACGTGTTGTGTTACCAGATGTATGTTAATGCGTTTCAATGTTGTGTTACGATGTTGCTCATGCTAGTTACCCTAGGGAGTACGCCCTTACGTAACCGAGGAGTGTGCCTCTTAGCAACCCACTATGTTGTTCACGCTAGTTACCCTAGGGACCGCCCTTACGTAACCGAGGAGTGTGCCTCTTAACAACCATAGTGAAACCCAGATAATTAGTTCACGCCCGTCCTTACGGCCCGGTGTGAGGTCTCCCACCTAATAGCGCTATCAACTAATTACCCCCATTGCCCTCCAGGCAATCCGATGATAGATTCCATGTTTAATAACCAAAACCGATTAAGTTGTTTACCCAAGGTTTCCCTTCCAAATGTTTACCAGTTGTCCCAAACCATCGGGACGCATGCTTGAGAAAATGCAATGAACTCACCTGGGATTGCTCGGTATGATACACGAAAAGGTCTAGTTAAGCTACAATGTGATCAACCACGTCCTAGCATGTTTATCATACAAGTCAGGTTTGTATTCAAGTATTGCACGTATGTTCTACACGTATCGTAACAAGTTGTGTACAAGTATTGACCATTGCATTCACGTATAAGCATAGCAGTTCACAGTAACCTCACATAAACAAAGTCCAATATGCGGCCCAATCAACTGGGCTCGTAACAGTGTGCAAGTCCAACAGTGTGTATGTGTACGTGGTCTCGAGTCGAGACCAGAGATCTCGAGTCGAGACCAGAGATCTCGAGTCGAGACCAGAGATCTCGAGTCGAGACTAGACGGTCTCGGGTTGTACTGGTTTCACAGTCTCGAGTCGCAACAGGGTAGTCTCGGGTCATCATGTTCTAGCCGAGATCACACGGTCTCGAGTCGCAACCGGACCCGCAACCGTGGTCTCGGTTTGTGCTGTTTTTGTGTTGGTGTGTTGGTCTCGAGTCGAGACATTGAGTTCTCGACTCGCAATCCATGCTGTAACTGATTACCTTTGTTGCCGTCTATGATTTCCGTGATATCAACTAACATCTTTGGCAGTTTTACCAATCAGATCAAACACAATTATTTCAATAGTCAAACACTCATATCATCATCATCAAGAACAATAATCCATCAATCAAACAAACATGCAATTGGATTATCGAACCAGCCGATTCTAACTATCATGCACCCTAGCTTACGTGTAAATTACATATGTTAACAGGTTTTTAATCCGATCAAGTTCTATAACCATTATCCGATTCACAGGAACATGATCATGAAATTCCGTATTGTTTATCATACATGCAACCGATTTCAACTTAGTTAGACAATCCGATTCATCTAAGCATCATCACATAATATCATTCAATCATCTAATCATGCATAACATCAACAATAACAAACACTAACCGGTTAGAAGGAAACTCGAACCGAACAAGGAGATAATCTTCGAGAGATGGGAGGTGATTGCCGTCGAGTTTGAGAGAGAGAATGAGAGAAACTAGGGTTTGCAACTTGTGTGTGTTTTCTTGATTGTGAATTGTGAGAAGTAAAACCCCCAAAGGTGTGTATACGTGTGGACATGTATTCGGACTAGAGAGGTGGGCCGAGCCCACTTGGGTTGCCTAATGGTTTCGGTTACAACAATACGGCCCAACGGCCTTGTGCGATCGGGGAATGGTTGTGCGATTCGGTTCACTTAACACAACAGTTAATACACAAAGCATACAATCATACATTCGATAATCATAAAGGTTCATATAAGCACGTAACGTTACACAAAGTGGGTTCGAAATACGAGTTGTCACAGTATCCCCAACTAAAAAGAAATTTCGTCCCGAAATTTGGTACGCACTCACTGAGAAAGCTAGATAAGTTAAAGCAGCTAGATAAGTTAAAGCTAGGTAAGTTATATCGGTTGCTGGTTTTCCTGGGGTGTCACATCCTCCCCAACTTGAATGGGAATTTCGTCCCGAAATTCACTAGTTGCATCAACACTAGGTTTGCTAGGTTTTGCCTGGTATTTGGGGAACAAATGTGGATACTTAAGTTTCATCTGGTCCTCGCGTTCCCACGTGAACTCTGGACCACGTCTTGAGTTCCAACGAACTCTCACAATCGGTATACGGCTGTGTTTACGAACTTTAACCTCCCGATCCATAATCTCAATTGGTTCTTCGACAAACTGCAATTTGTCATCTATCTTCAGCTCCTGAAATGGTACCACTAGTGTTTCATCAACCAAACACTTCTTTAGCTGCGATACGTGAAATACATCATGGACGTTACCCAACTCAGCCAGTAATTCCAACCTGTAGGCCACCTTTCCAATCCGTTCTACAATTTTGAATGGTCCTACATAACGAGGGTTTAGTTTGCCGCGTTTCCCAAAACGCACCACACCCTTCCAGGGTGAAACCTTTAACATAACGCGGTCATTAACTTCAAATTCCAGCGGTTTACTACGCTTGTCAGCGTAGCTTTTCTGTCGGTCGCGAGCTGCGGCCATACGGTTTCGGATCTGCACAATGCTTTCTGATGCCTCAAGCACAAACTCAGGGCCTGTGATCTGACTGTCACCCACCTCAAGCCAACAGAGGGGTGAACGACATTTTCGTCCGTACAGTGCTTCGAACGGAGCTGCCTTAATACTGGTATGGTAGCTGTTGTTGTAGGAGAACTCTATCAATGGCAAGTGTTTCTCCCATCCTTTCCCAAAGTCGATTACACATGCCCGTAGCATGTCTTCAAGTGTTTGGATGGTGCGCTCGCTTTGACCATCCGTCTGCGGGTGATAAGCGGTACTCATGTCGAGTTGGGAACCAAACGATTTATGCATTGACTGCCATAACTCTGAAGTGAAACGCGGATCTCGGTCTGAAATGATAGAAGTTGGCACCCCATGCCTAGAAACCACCTCCTTAAGATACACTGCTGCCAGCTGAGAGAATTTGTCTGTTTCCTTGATTGCTAGGAAGTGTGCTGATTTCGTGAGGCGATCAACAATCACCCAAATGGTGTCATTCCCAGCCTGAGTTCTTGGTAGCCCTGTCACGAAATCCATGGCGATCTGTTCCCACTTCCATGTGGGTATCTCTGGTTGCTGCAGTAGACCTGATGGCTTTTGATGTTCTGCTTTGACTTTAGCACAAGTCAAACATTTGCTGACGTAGGTTGATATGTGGGCTTTCATGCTAGGCCACCAGTAGGTAGTTTTCAAGTCGCGGTACATCTTATCTGATCCAGGATGTACAGAGTAGCGTGATTTATGTGCCTCTTCCATTACAAGTTCTCGTAAGTTGCCAAAGAATGTGACCCAAATGCGTCCAGTTACGTAGTAAGCACCGTCTCCCTTTCGTTCTAATCGTTGCCTCGAGCCACGTAAAGCTTCAGCTTGAACGTTCTCTGGTTTCAACGCTTCTAACTGAGCGTCTCGTATCTGGGAAGGAAGGTTGGACTGGATCGTGAGTTGCAATGCTCGTACACGCCTAGGTGCATTATCCTTTCTGCTGAGGGCGTCGGCTACGACGTTTGCCTTGCCCGGATGATACTTGATGGCACATTCATAGTCGTTCAATAATTCCACCCATCGTCGTTGTCGCATATTCAATTCTTTCTGGTCGAAGATGTGCTGGAGACTCCTATGGTCGGTGTAGATGGTGCATTTGGTACCGTATAGATAGTGCCTCCAAATCTTCAACGCAAATACCACCGCTCCTAACTCAAAGTCGTGTGTCGTGTAGTTCTTCTCGTGCACCTTCAACTGACGAGAAGCATAAGCTATCACCTTCTCGCGTTGCATCAACACGCAACCGAGACCCTGAATCGAAGCATCACAATAAACCACAAAATCTTCGGTTCCCTCTGGTAACGACAAGATCGGTGCACTGCAAAGTTTCTGTTTTAACAACTGGAAGGCCTCTTCCTGCTTCGTTCCCCAAGAGTATACCGTGTTCTTCTGTGTCAACGAAGTGAGAGGTTGTGCGATTTTCGAGAAATCTTTAATGAACCTTCGATAATACCCTGCAAGACCAAGAAATTGTCGCACTTCAGACGGAGTCTTTGGTGCCGCCCAATTCTTAACTGCATTCACCTTCGCAGGATCCACATGTATCCCTTTCTCGTTAACAACGTGCCCAAGGAAATGCACTTCTCGAATCCAAAAGTCGCACTTAGAAAATTTCGCATACAGCTGTTCCCTTCTCAAAAGTTCCAAGATGAGACGTAGGTGGCGCTCGTGATCCTCCTTGTTCTTCGAATAGACTAAGATGTCATCGATGAATACTATAACGAATTCATCGAGATAAGGCTTACATACGCGGTTCATGAGATCCATGAAAACCGCTGGTGCATTGGCCAATCCAAACGGCATGACCAAAAACTCATAGTGTTCGTAGCGTGTTCGAAAAGCCGTCTTGGGAACATCCTCTTCCCTGACCCTTACCTGGTGATACCCTGATCTTAAGTCGATCTTGGAATAGAAACTCGACCCTTGCAGCTGGTCAAACAAGTCGTCGATGCGTGGTAACGGATAGCGGTTCTTAATGGTCACCTTGTTGAGCTCTCGATAGTCGATACACATACAGAATGACCCGTCTTTCTTCTTTACGAACAGAACTGGGGCTCCCCAAGGCGAAGAACTGGGTTGAATGAAACCCCTATCCAACAACTCCTGTAGTTGATTGGACAGCTCCTGTAACTCTCCAGGTGCTAACCGGTAAGGAGCTCGAGCAATTGGAGCCGCTCCCGGCGCAAGATCAATCTGAAATTCTACTTGACGATGAGGAGGTAACCCTGGTAGCTCCTCTGGGAATACATCAGCGAATTCTCGCACCACTGGCAGATCCTCAATCTTACTTTCTTCAGACTGAGCGTTGGTAACTAACGCTAACATTGCAGGATACCCCTTTTGCAGATATTGCTGTGCACGCATGGCCGAGATAATACCAACCATCGTCCCACTACGATGCCCTTGAACTAATAATGTCTCCCCATCAAGGAGAGGGATACGCACGATCATCTCTTTACACAAAATTTCTGCTTGTTGTTTAGACAACCAATCCATGCCTACCACTATGTCAAAACTACCGAGCGTAACGGGAAGGAGGTCAATGTCAAACACCTGACCCACGAGATCTAGTTTGCACCCGAAAAGGACATTCGAGGCTTCTATCGTTTTACCGTCTGCTAGTTCTACTACTTGTTTAACTTCTAAAGGCGTTGGGGTTATCCCTAATCGTTGACTAAACTCTAGGGACACATAACTCCAATCGGCACCCGAATCAAATAATACAGAAGCAATACGATTGTTAACAGGAAACGTACCAGTTACAACGTTGCCGTCATTCCTGGCATCCCCTGCTCCAAGCTGGAACACTCTACCGCGAGCACCATTTCCCCCATTGTTGCCGTTATTGTTGTTGTTGTTTCCAGCGTTGTTATTATTCGGGCGGTTGTTGTCGTTGGCGTTCTGGTTTAGCTGAGGGCAATCCCGCTTAAAGTGGCCCTCGTCACCACACTGATAGCACCCCTTCCTGAAACCCTGGTTCTGCTGGGGTGGTTGCCCCTGTTGTCTCTGGTTTTGCTGATTCTGTTGCTGCTGGTGCTTGGGTTGTGAGGTCCTACAATCCCTAGCCTCACGGCCCGGCTTACCACACTTATTACACATCCGACCACACGGCCCAAAATGATGATAGCCACACTTGTTACACCGTGGCTTCCTCCCTGCATACGAACCCTGGCTGTGGCCACTTCCCTGGCCTTGATTGACAGAAGACGTCTGGCTGATGCTGCGGTTGTTGTTGTCTGGCTTTTTCTGAGTCTGACCAGCACTAGAGGCTTTATCGTAATCACTCCACTTCCGCTTGTTATCATTAGCGGACGCAGTGGCAGTGGGTGTAGCAGCAGTAGTGGCCGAAATACGCGGGGGTAACGAATTGCTCTCTACCTCTTGGTCCACAATCTTATGAGTCAGTCGAACAATCTGTGTTAAATCATTGAGATGGGCTGCAGTGACCAAACTCTTCACACGCGGAGGCAACCCTTTGATGAATAACTCAATCCTCCAAGACATAGGCCGGGACAAGTTTGGGCACATGTCCGCCAATTCATACGATCGTTTCACATAAGCATCGACTTCAGATCCAACCATCTTCAAGTCGTAGTACTCGTTTTCCAACTTCTGGACTTCATCCCGAGGACAGTACTCCTCCCTGATCAGTTCCTTAAAGTCTTCCCAAGTTGTGGCATTCGCTGCCTCGATGCCCAACAACTGCACCTGGGCATTCCACCACGTTAGGGCACCATCTGCCAAGGTACCCACAGCATATTTCACCTTGTCCCCAGCGGGACAGTTACAGATAGCAAACACGGACTCTGCTTTCTCAAACCACCTCAGAAGCCCCACAGCCCCTTCAGTCCCGGTGAAGGTCTGTGGCTTACAGCCCATAAACATTTTAAATGTACACGCAGGCTGGTTGTTGTGGGGTTGCGCTTGCTGACCTAAATGACGGAAGGAAACACATTATAGAAGTGAAAAGACGTGTACGCGATATGAGAGTAAGAGTACTTGGTACATTCCGTACCAGCTTGATAGGCTGCTAAGGCCTCAGCCACACGGGTATTGATTAAGTCAGTCAACTCAGCCTGGGTCATGTTGATGTTGCCACGTCCGTGTCCTCGTCCACTCATGATTCTATAGTTGGAAATGAACTGATTTAGGAGTCGATCAAGGTGGAATTCATGTATCACACTAATATCTATTCACTACCAAGTTCGTACATAAAATAAGGCAGAACCCTTCTCACGCTCGATAAGCCTCACTGGGACTTGCATGCACCCCGCGTTATTATTAAGTGTGCACCCATAATAATAAGGCGATTTGCATGTTCATCTCAGAGCCTCTTAGCTTGCGCTCGAAGTTTCCCCCGTTCCAACAACACAACAGATGGTATCACAGGTCTATGGTTCACACGAGTCGAAGAGTAGTGTCACACTATCAAGTTACTATGGTGTTTAATGTTTCAGTTCATATACGTTGTGTGTGACTGCTAATCAAGTAATGTATAAAGTGAGAGAGAGACGAACCTTGCAATCTGGAGCTGAGTGTCATGATCGATTTTCGAAGTTGTTTGGTTATAGTCTGGTTTTACAAAACGTTTTAAAACCTAGTTCACTATAACCAGTGGCTCTGATACCAAACTGTAACACCCCCAAAATTCCACCTGCGGAAACCCCGCGAGGCGTGTTATGCATCAGAGTTCGAGCCACCAATCACATTGAACCAATAGTAAATACTTAATAAAACATGCCATTAATTACCAATAGAAATTGTTAAACATGATATCAATTCTCAAGATGTTGTGTAGCAGAAGCATGTAAATAATCGTTTAGCAAATGTTTCATAATAATACTTAAAACCAATGTATCAAATGTAAGTTAATCCAAGAGCCTCGATCCATGACCACTCCAGCACTTCCAGATAGCAAGTCCATGTTCCAAACGTTAATGACCTACAAGCATGCAAACAAGTGTGTCAGACTACGCTGGTGAGTTCAAGGTTTTGTTAACGTGTTGTGTTACCAGATGTATGTTAATGCGTTTCAATGTTGTGTTACGATGTTGCTCATGCTAGTTACCCTAGGGAGCACGCCCTTACGTAACCGAGGAGTGTGCCTCTTAGCAACCCACTATGTTGTTCACGCTAGTTACCCTAGGGACCGCCCTTACGTAACCGAGGAGTGTGCCTCTTAACAACCATAGTGAAACCCAGATAATTAGTTCACGCCCGTCCTTACGGCCCGGTGTGAGGTCTCCCACCTAATAGCGCTATCAACTAATTATCCCAATTGCCCTCCAGGCAATCCGATGATAGATTCCATGTTTAATAACCAAAACCGATTAAGTTGTTTACCCAAGGTTTCCCTTCCAAATGTTTACCAGTTGTCCCAAACCACCGGGACGCATGCTTGAGAAAATGCAATGAACTCACCTGGGATTGCTCGGTATGATACACGAAAAGGTCTAGTTAAGCTACAATGTGATCAACCACGTCCTAGCATGTTTATCATACAAGTCAGGTTTGTATTCAAGTATTGCACGTATGTTCTACACGTATCGTAACAAGTTGTGTACAAGTATTGACCATTGCATTCACGTATAAGCATAGCAGTGCACAGTAACCTCACATAAACAAAGTCCAATATGCGGCCCAATCAACTGGGCTCGTAACAGTGTGCAAGTCCAACAGTGTGTATGTGTATGTGGTCTCGAGTCGAGACCAGAGATCTCGAGTCGAGACTAGACGGTCTCGGGTTGTACTGGTTTCATAGTCTCGAGTCGCAACAGGGTAGTCTCGGGTCATCATGTTCTAGCCGAGATCACACGGTCTCGAGTCGCAACCGGACCCGCAACCGTGCTCTCGGTTTGTGCTGTTTTTGTGTTGGTGTGTTGGTCTCGAGTCGAGACATTGAGTTCTCGACTCGCAATCCATGTTGTAACTGATTGCCTTTGTTGCCGTCTATGATTTCCGTGATATAAGCTAACATCTTTGGCAGTTTTACCAATCAGATCAAACACAATTATTTCAATAGTCAAACACTCATATCATCATCATCAAGAACAATAATCCATCAATCAAACAAACATGCAATCGGATTATCGAACCAGCCGATTCTAACTATCATGCACCCTAGCTTACGTGTAAATTACATATGTTAACAGGTTTTCAATCCGATCAAGTTCTATAACCATTATCCGATTCACAGGAACATGATCATGAAATTCCGTATTGTTTATCATACATGCAACCGATTTCAACTTAGTTATACAATCCGATTCATCTAAGCATCATCACATAATATCATTCAATCATCTAATCATGCATAACATCAACAGTAACAAACACTAACCGGTTAGAAGGAAACTCGAACCGAACAAGGAGATAATCTTCGAGAGATGGGAGGTGATTGCCGTCGAGTTTGAGAGGGAGAATGAGAGAAACTAGGGTTTGCAACTTGTGTGTGTTTTCTTGATTGTGAATTGTGAGAAGTAAAACCCCCAAAGGTGTGTATACGTGTGGACATGTATTCGGACTAGAGAGGTGGGCCGAGCCCACTTGGGTTGCCTAATGGTTTCGGTTACAACAATACGGCCCAACGGCCTTGTGCGATCGGGGAATGGTTGTGCGATTCGGTTCACTTAACACAATAGTTAATACACAAAGCATACAATCATACATTCGATAATCATAAAGGTTCATATAAGCACATAACGTTACACAAAGTGGGTTCGAAATACGAGTTATCACATTGCTAGATCCCAAAGATGCAGAGAATCATTTGGAAATTTTAAGGATTTCAAAATGTGATTTGGGGTATTCAAAGTGTCTCAAGGTATTCACTCCTTTGAAACTTGTGATAGTCGACTAGTGTTCAAAAATCATTTAAGTAAGGCACTATGTTATACTAAGCTCCTAGTTTAATTCCTAGCAAACAAAGGGGTGTACATTCAAGCCCTTCACGTACACGGTTTCTAACATCCCACAAGGTACATCCAATGCACCATGAGCATCTCATGCATAGGAGACGGGTCAACATACCTATGGCATCAAGATCGTCACCTTTAACACCCTAATATACTCCCGGTTGGCTCAATTTGAGTTAATGAATGTACTTGCTTATATCTATTGGAAATAACCACTCAAATAACAAATAAACACATAATCACATAATGGTCCAAGATAACATAAAATCACCAAATGAGATCAGCAACGTTCTGAAGAATAACACTATAAGAACACTTATATATAGGAAGTACCATCGGTGTATCCACCATGTTCTTATCCCATCATACTCCTCCCGTTACCTTAATCATTCTAGATTTTATGCCACCATACTTAACAAGGCTTACTATGATTCTCATGCGTCGAAACTCATAATTAAGTGTGCACCCATAATTACTTGTTTCGTCACATGGTCCACATAGCTCCTCTTGTTAAGCAAGGGTAAACAAATAATAAGGTCGGACTATGAACTAAATCAAATAAACATTGTCACAACATAACATCTGTCAAATTGAATTGTATTTCATACTAGCAAAAATAACACTACTTATTTTGCCTACGGCAAATTTAGTAGTATGTATTTTATTCTAGTACAAATATATATGTTTCATATTAACCAAACAGGTAGAATGCAACATATACTAATCATACATTATCATCATAATGTAAGCATATCAAGGAAAATTATTTTCAAATCATGCGCTAGGTATGCTAAGTGAACATACAAGGTAGAAATGTAAAACAATGTGTCCATACGCTACAAGAACATGTGTAATAGAAATGCAATGTAAAACAATGTACTAGGTATGCACTAAATGAACATACATAACATAAAATGTAATGTAAAATAATGTACTAAGTATGCAATAAATGGACATACATAACATAAAATGTAATGTAAAATAATGTACTAGGTATGCACTAGATGGACACACATAGCATGAAATGTAATGTAAAATAATGTACTAAGTATGCACTAAATGGACATACATAGCATAAAATGTAATGTAAAATAATGTACTAGGTATGCACTAGATGGACATACATAGCATGAAATGTAAATGAAAATAATGTGCTATACATATTAGATAAACAAATCATGTGTATAATGCTATGATCATAAAACAGTATTATCTTGTATTGATCGTGTTACCAAATTTGTACAAATGCACTAGAGTGCAATCATATTATACTAAATTATAAGATTTAGTTCCTAAAGAATGGAATCCTCAAAATTAGCATGAAATTTGAAATTACACACAGTGCAATCACATTAACATTAACATTTGAAACTGAAAATAGAATAACAGAGATAAAGATAAACTTCTTGAAATTTATATTGTCCTTACAAACATTGTTTAAAATATGTACATTGATCTTGAAAATAAACAGGAAATTTAGAGGTTCAAATGATCATAAGCGCTTGATCATTAGCTTGAGCCTCATTGATGTTGAGTACTCGTCCACTAGCATTGACAAGCTTGGGGCAGTTTCGCTTGAAATGATTTAAGTCACCACAATTGAAACATGCTCTTGGGCGAGTCTGAGTAGGGGCTGCTTGGTTCTGGATACGACAGGTCACAGCTAGATGTCCAAATAAACCACAGATTGTACACTGGCGACAAGGGGAATTTGATGCATGATGATAATTGAAATGATTGCACCGAGGTTGCTTCCCATGATAAAATCCCTTAAAGGGTACTGAGTTCAGTGGAGCAGGTGCAGGAATTGCAAAATTCTTTGAAGCCTTGCGCTTCTTAGAACTTTTAGAAGATTCGGCCTTTGATCTTCTTGAATTCTCGGTAACAGATTTGGTGTCTTGTTTCTTGTCTCCTTGTCGAGATAACTTACCTTTTCTAACCTGTGAATCAGTCAAGATAGCAACTAATTCCTTAGCCTCCCTGAGCGTTGCAGGTTGGCTGCCAGTGACAATGTCTTGGACAGGGTCAGGTAAACCATCGATGTATTTCTCAATGGCCCGATCCAAAGGTGTGACCATAGTGGGGGCAAAGTAGGCTTAACTATTCAAATCGGTCAGTGTAGGCATGATTTTCCCCACTATCATGTTTTAAATAATAGAACTCATTTTCCAATGCCCTTATTTCACTTTGTGGGCATAATTCCTTCTTCATAAGATCCTTAAATTCTTCCCACGTCAGTTCCATTGCTACCTCGGCACCTCGGTCCCTCATAATACCATTCCACCAAGTGAGTGCTCTCCGTTGAAAGACACTCGAAGCGAAATTTACTTTTCGCTCATTGGGACACTGAACATGGCGGAATGTGCTTTCTATACTTTCGAACCATTGTAAGAGTGCGGTTGCTCCTTCAGACCCAGAAAATTCTAGCGGTTTGGCTGAACTAAAGGTCTTGAAATTACACTGGGCATTGTTGTTGTATATCTGATGAATCTGGGTTACTACGCCTGGAAGCACTGCAGCCATTTGCTGAGCGACAAGGGCTGCGATTTCTTCATTGGTTTGAGGTTGTGCATCTCGTCGAGGAGGCATTTTATAAATACGGCTATAGAGAAAACCAAAAGTTAGAGTTATCCAATTATTATCAGCTTGTAACATTATTGTTTTGAAACAAGAGTTGTTTTGAAAATAAACTTTTGTAATATTTTTGGATGAGAGAATACAAACCGGGTTAATGGTTTGTATTATAAATTCTTTACCTGTTAAAAATTTATTGCTTTTAAGACAAAAATGTTTTTAAATTAAAAATTTTAAAATAAAGAAACTTTGTGTTGAAATTTTGAAAATTCTCATCCAGATGATAAAAATTTGAAATTTTAAAAGACAAAGGTGGCATTTTGAAAATAAATTAGGATCTCGTGGAGTCTCGAAATGAAATAAGATTCATTTCAACTGTATTGAATCAAACATATCACCGTAGGTAATATGATGAAATGGTATTGGGAAAAGAAAGATGCTTTGATTGTCATAAGGAGCAAACACATTACCGAGGGTAACATGAATGAGTAGGGTTAGGATGGATAGGTTTTTATAACGCTTCACGAAGACATGCTTTAGCCTATAAGTGGACACTCACGCTAAGAGTTCCCAGGTAAGAGTGACTGGTCCGAAAATGCGGATTTGTACGAACACTCTAGCCTTAGACAGAAAACTCGGGGTACAGGCATCCACCCTTACAGATTGCATGTGTTCACATTATCAAAACCCAAGATCTCAATGAAAAACATTTGAAGAAAACATTTGAGAAATCTTTTGATACAAATCGTTTGAGATAAAACATGTTTGCGAAATATTTTTGACAAAAACATTTGAGAAAACATTTTGAAAAGAAAAATATTTTGATGAAAGCATTTTGAGAAAAACATTTAAGAAAAAAAATTGGAAAAATATTTTAATGAAATTACTTTGAGAAAACATTTTGAAGAATACCTCAAGGCGTAAAGCCTAAGGTTCAGAATAAATCATTTAAGGTTAGATGATTCGTAAATCATAGAGCAGTTGTGGCACGAATAAGGGTGAGGATTAGGAAAGAGTTCCTAAGTCTACTCATGTTTGGGTCCTAGGAAGGTTATAGACTAGGTTTAAGGCATGCTAATAACTTAATTCCCTATAACCAGTGCTCTGATACCAATCTGTAACACCCCAATCGCGTAATACAACAACACGCGACGGAAATATCGGGGAGTCACGTTACAAATTGCTCACAACTACTAGTACTAAATTGTTTCAATATCATTAACATCGTTTTACAAACAAAGAATACATGTAATTGTTCTTTTGTTTTAGAAGTCTAAGGCCCAAATGCAGTCCTATGTGTTGCATGCTTGAACAGTCGAAAATCCTGAAACATATGTGAAAACAGTCAGCATAAAAATGCCGGCGAATACATAGGTTTTATTAGCCAAATAAATGGCAAAAACATTTGGTATTATTATCTTAATTGTGAAAACTCCTGACAAAAGTAGGTTTGTGTTAATTATGATATTTACTAAGTCATTTTATGTTTTATATTGAAATCCCGATTTAAACCATCATAAAAACTTCTGAATGTGTTATTAGGAATCCAATCAAGGATTAATAATAACTGTTTTGAAATAAATCAAAACTTATATAAGTGCTACATAAATCAAATCAATGAGTTATGATAATACTTCAGATATCTTTCTAAGAATCTAACACATAAGAATATGGGAGATTCTACAAAGATTATGATAACCAACAATGAACAAATGTACACAAAATCCTAAAGTGATCCAGATAACGCTACAAGAATAATAAAATAAGGACACTTATATATAGGAAGTACCAGCGGCGTATCCACCATGTGCTTATTTTATTATACCCGTTTCGTTATTTAAATCACAACTACCACATAACATATAAACCAACCAACTTGTGAACACGCATTAAAGCATAAAATGAATCCAATCAAGGACTCCAGTATCAGTACTTTAAACATCCTACAAGAATCAATCTATGAAGATAGATAGATGCTATAAGGATTTGGGTTCTATCTGTGACAACTCGAATTTCCAAGATCTCTATTTCGCATTTATTGCACGTTCATGTATTGATTGGTTGTTTATTTGCACAATTGATTGCTATGGAATTGCATACGTTTTGATTCAATGAAGTGTATTGTGTGTTTGAGCATGGTTATGTGTTAATTGTGATAGACTTGCCAAATATGTGAATTTGGTGGTGAAACTGTGAAATTGTTTGACATGGTGTACTATTGTAAAAGTTAATACTTGAGGATGTAGAGAGTAATTAGGGAAATCCTAGTGATACTTAACCCTAATCCCTTGTTCACTAATCATTTTTCACAAAACCAAAGCACGTACTATACTCTCTAATCCCCTAGCAATCAGCACCATCATCATTGGCAAGCTATTCATCACTTTCGATTCCACATTTCTCTAGAATCATCACAAGGTAAATGATTATTGTTTAATGATTGCTTGATTCTTATCAATTCTTGATTCTTGATTATGTGTTCATGGAAAACCCTAGTTCCTCATATAATATTCTGTGATTTGGTCCTGGATAATTGTGATTATGATGATGATTAGTTGCATGCTTGATAGATTATTATTGTGATGATTGTTGTTGTTGAGCATCGGTCGATTGATTGTGATTTCTGCCGTCGGTATGATTGAATTTAGGGTTTTCTTGTGCACAGAGAACGCAACTGCTGAATGTTATACGTAACTGCTTTAATCACAAAGAACGTATGATTGAAATGTTTGTCTGACCTTTCTTCTTGTTATGCACTGTAAGAATTTTAAAACTAGAGGAAATAGTCTGAGTTATGAATAATACTTGTAGTCCGAATTTTAGATGGTGTGCATAGAATCCGAGTTTTACATACTGATAGGTCCGAACTCTTTATCACAAGTTGTCTGAGCTTTTAAACAAACTCAAGGGTCCGAGTTTCTATATGTAAACATGTCCGAATAATTGATATAAGCAAGGTCCGAATTTCACATTTATTGAAGTGTTGGTCCGAGTTTCAATATAGTGTGGGGGAGTCCGAGTTTTTGAATGATTAGTTAAAGTAGTCCGACCTTTAATGTTGTAAGGGGTCCGAATTTTGTGAGGGGGACCCTTAGTCCGACTTTGTGAAGGAGGAACCCCCCCCCCCATGTCCGAGTTTCATTGAGTGGAAGTAGAGTCCGACTTTTTGATGTAAGCCAAAGGGGTGTCCGAGTTTTAACCCCTTTGTGGTCCGAGTTTCTTGTCATTTATGTTGGTCCGAGCTTTAATCAAACCCCCATGGTCCGACCTTGTGACCCCTTGCCCCACTAGTCCGACTTTTAACCCCCCACACTTGTCTGAGTTTTTATGAAGGGCAAGGCCCTGTTTGATTCTAATGTGTGTTTAATATGAGGCCCTGAATGTGTATCACATAATGCTGAACTTGATAAGATGTGTATGTCACTTTCTTAAGCCGCTAATTCAGTTAAACTGTTAAGTTTATCAACGCCGATGTACGATGTATGTTAACAGTGACAAATATGTTAACCTCTATGTTAGACTGGAATGTGAACGCAAAGATGTGACGCATGAATTATGTGAACGCGATGAACTGATTACATGATGTATGATTCTATATGTGTATAAGCGTATGATACTGAATGCAACTGAATGATTCTGCATGCGTGAACATTCTGTGTGACATCATCATGTACACAATAAACACACAAGACACAGCTGCTTGAATGTCAATGATTTGCAAACCCTAATTTGATGCAAACACTTACATCGTATCATGTGCAACATATCCTAGGTCGTGTGTAACAGACTTAGACATTTGATAAACCCTAGAGCATAGCATATCGAGCAAACCAAGGTGAGTTCACACTCTTACTAAGGCATGGGATTCCCAGGGCACGGGAATTGGGATTGAGATTGAATAGAACTGTACTTACACTGTTACTAGACTACCATACAATTGTCCTCGGTTGTGCAGGACACATACTTAAGCTATTCACTGTCCTCGGTTGTGCAGGACACATACTTCTGCTACTCACTGTCCTCGGTTGTGCAGGACACATACTTATGCTACTCATTGTCCTCGGTTGTGCAGGACACATACTTACAATCTACGTAAACTTATACCTACTACTATCCTCGGTTGTGAAGGATACTCACGTGAAACCTACGTGTACTTATACCTACTACTATCCTCGGTTGTGAAGGATACTCACGTGAAACCTACGTGTACTTATACCTACTACTATCCTCGGTTGTGAAGGATACTCACGTGAAACCTACGTGTATTTATACCTACTACTATCCTCGGTTGTGAAGGATACTCACGTGAAACCCACGTGTATTTATACTTACTACTATCCTCGGTTGTGAAGGATACTCATGGTTACGAATAGTCTAGTGGTCATACAACATGGGAAGCCCCCACCAATCGAACGTACTATCGGCCCAGTAGAGCCACATGTTACAAACGAATATACTATTACGCATTTACTTTCTGTGAACTCGCTCAACTAGTTGTTGATCCTCTGTTACATGCCTTGCAGGTCGTTAGATACATGGAGCTTGCACAGGGAGGAGCAGGTCGTTGTGGGCTTGGATCTTATTAAACACTTATGACATTTCGTACTTAATTATGTTGGGTTTTGATTATACGCTTCCGCTAAACAATGATAACTTACTCATGTTTTGGAACACCTTTCATATGGATTTGATTTGGTTTAACGATAATTACTTTTACTATATATTGTTCTATATGATTGGTGGCTTGATCCTGGTCAGTCACGCTCCCAAGCGGTGATACTCCGCACGTGGATTTTGGGGGTGTGACAGATTGGTATCAGAGCCATTGGTTATAGAGAACTTGGTTTTAATATGGGAAAATGTTTGTATTAAAACCAGACTATAACCAGAACAGTGCTCTCAACGATCCACAACGACGCTTCGCTCCACGTGCAAGACTCAACATACTAGGTAATAAGGTTTATGTTTATTGCCTACATGCTAGAACTGCATAGAACTTTGCTCGTAGTATGCTTAGATTACATTGCTCATTACTGATTATTGCTTGAGAACACCTACGTGCTTACACTCTTCTGTCATCGCACTATTCGCGAACCTCTCTCACTTACGTTACATTTGCTATGAAGATCATGGCCGGACATATCAACATGACACAAGCCCAGTTGACGGCTCTCATTAACGAACGAATTGCTGCGGCACTTGCAGCCATACAAGCAGGAGGTCAACACGCTCAGTCACCTGTTTACGCCTTCAAAAATCTCAAGGATTGCCAACCTAGTACCTTCAGTGGAACTGAGGGAGTTGAAGGCCTCCTCCACTGGTTCGAGAGGCTCGAAACTGACTTTGAGGTGCATGATTGCCCTGAATCTCGTAGAGTAAAGTTTGCTACTGGAACACTTGAAGGTGCTGTATTAACCTGGTGGGAAGCACATGTTCAGATGTTAGGGCTGGCAGCTGCTAATGCCACCCCCTGGAACGAGTTCAAGGACCTAATTAAGGAAGAGTTTTGCAGTCGTGAAGACATCCACAAACTAGAGGTAGAGTTCCTCAACCTACAGATGGTGGGGTCGGAAATTGAAGCTTATACAAAGAGATCGAATGAATTAGCCACATTTTGTCCCACTATGGTATACCCTCCCACCAAACGCATCGAACTGTATCTCAAGGGTCTGGTGCCCGAAATTCAGAGTCATGTAACCGCAGCTAATCTTGGCACTATCCAGCAAGTCACTCGACTTGCTCATCGTCTCACAGACCAGGCTGAAGAACAAAACAAACTACCGAAACGTGTTAAAACTGATACTGCATGTGCTTCTAGTGATAACAAACGCAAGTGGGATGAAAACCTGAGCAAGGGATTAATTTTGGTCCAGCCTCTGACACAGCAGCAAGAGATGGATGACTACCAGAGCCCCAGACAGCAGTTTTCTAGTAGTCATGGGCAGAAAAGATATCGAGGAATTCACCCATGGTGCAATAATTGTAACAGGCACCACGGAGGCCGGTGCAACAAGGGTCGTTGCCAGAGGTGTCTCAAGATTGGTCATGAAGCTACGGATTGTCGAAACTCACGTCCTGTAACTCAAGAACAACGACCGCCTCAACCCCCGCAGAATCAGCAGCAACAACAGAGTTTTAAAGGATGTTTTCAGTGTGATGCTAAAGATCACTACAAGAGACATTGTCCGCATATAAACCAGGACCAGACTCAGAACCACGACCATGGAAACAGGGACGACAATGGGGATAGCGTTGGGGAAAACAATGGAAACAATGACGCCGAGGCCACATGTACGTGATTAGTCAGGGAGACGCAAGGAACGATCCAAACGTAATAATGGGTAAGTTTCTTCTCGACGACTTTTATGTTACTGTCATGTTTGATTTGGGTGTAGATACCAGTTATATGTTCTTGAAAGGTATCCAAATGTTAAAATATGGACCAACTCCCCTAAATACCAAACCTGTAGTAGGATTAGCTTATGGTACAAGTCTAGAGGCCACACATAGTTCAGGGTTGTAAACTTATCCTCGCTAGGCAGACGTTCCCTATCGACTTCATTCCTATAGTTCTGGACAGCACCTATAGCTCGCGCACCATATCGCTTAGCTCCATCAGAATTGGAAGTACTATCGACGTGAACTGAACAAGGTCACAGTGAAGAACCGTTATCCTCTTCCACGCATTGACAATTTATTCGACCAGTTGCGAGGGTCGTGTTACTACTCCAAGATTGATCTAAGGTCTGGTTATTATCAGCTGAGAGTCCGGGATGAGGACGTCTCCAAGACAGCATTCAGAACTCGCTACGGTCATTACGAGTTTCTAGTCATGCCATTCGGGCTAACGAACGCGCCTGCCGTACTTATGGATCTTAGGAACAGGGTGTGCAAACCCTATCTTGACAAGTTCGTCATTGCCTTCATCGACGACATTCTGATCTACTTCAAGAGTCAGGAGGAACACGAGCAGCACTTACGTCTTATCTTGGAACTTCTTCGAAAGGGACAATTGTACGCCAAGTTTTCAAAATGCGACTTCTGGCTTCGTGAAGTCCACTTCTTAGGCCATGCGGTGAACAGGGATGGGATTCATGTCGATCCATCCAAGGTAGATACGATCAGGAACTGGCCTGCACCGCGTACACCAACGGAAATACGCCAATTCTTGGGTTTAGCGGGGTATTACAGACGATTCATCAAGGACTTTTCGAAGATCATACAGCAGCTTACTATGCTAACACAGAAAGGTGTCACCTACCGTTGGGGAAATTCCCAGGAAACCGCTTCTCAGTACTTAAAGGATAGGCTTTGCAGCGCGCCTATTCTCTCATTGCCATAAGGCACGGACGATTTTCTAGTATGTCGTGACGCATCGACACAGGGGATTGATTGTGTATTGATGCAGCGTGATAAAGTTATTGCCTACGCTTCTCGTCAACTCAAGGTTCACGAACGGAACTACACGACGCACGATTTAGAGCTGGGAGCTGTTGTTTTTGCACTTAAGATATGGCGACACTACCTGTACGGTACCAAGTGCACAATTTACACCGATCACAGGAGTCTCGAGCATATCTTCAAGCAGAAGGAATTGAACACGCGTCAACGACGATGGGTCGAGTTAATTAATGATTATGAATGCGCTATCAAGTACCATCCAGGCAAAGCCAATGTTGTGGCTGACGCTCTCAGTCGAAAAGACACTCTACCTAGGCGGGTACGAGCCTTGCAGCTCACTATTCAGTCTGATCTTCCTGCACAGATACGAAATGCTCAGGTGGAAGCATTGAAACCAGAAAACGTCAGGGCTGAAGCCTTACGCGGCTCAAGGAAATGATTAGAACAAAGGGAAGACGGCGCATACTATGTAACGGGGCGTATTTGGGTCCCACTTTATGGCGACTTACGAGAAATTGTAATGGACGAAGCTCACAAGTCTCGCTACTCGGTACATCCAGGGTCGGATAAAATGTACCACGACATCAGAACTACTGGTGGCCTGGCATGAAAGGCCACATAGCGACTTACGATGGCAAGTGTTTGACATGTGCAAAAGTCAAAGTGGAGTATCAGAAACCAACGGGCCTACTTCAGCAGCCCAAGATACCGCAATGGAAATGGGAAGAAATTTCCATGGATTTTGTTACAGGCCTACCCAGATCCCAGCGTGGGAATGATACTATAAGGGTGATTGTGGATCGACTCACCAAGTCTGCACACTTCCTGGCTATTAAGGAAACGGATAAGTTCTCCACTCTCGCAGACGTTTATCTTAAAGAAGTTGTTTCGAGGCACGGGGTGCCCACCTCCATCATTTCGGGTCGGGATGCACGATTCACGTCAGAGCTATGGCAAGCGATGCACAAAGCGTTTGGCTCTCGTTTAGACATGAGCACAGCTTATCACCCTCAGACGGATGGGCAGTCTGAGCGCACGATTCAAACCTTAGAAGACATGCTTCGGGCGTGTGTTACCGATTTCGGCAACAGCTGGGAAAAGCACCTCCCGTTAGTGGAGTTTTCATGCAATAACAGTTACCACACCAGCATACAAGCCGCTCCATTCGAGGCATTGTACGGACGTAAATGCCGGTCACCTCTCTGTTGGGCAGAGGTGGGGGATAGTCAGATTACAGGTCTGGAAATGGTAGTTGACGCCATGGAAAAGATTGCACAGATACGGCAACGCATGGCGGCAGCACGCGACCGTCAGAAAGCATACGCGGATAAGCGTAAGAAACCGTTGGAATTTCAGGTCGGGGACCGGGTTTTACTTAAAGTCTCACCCTGGAAGGGTGTGGTTCGTTTTGGTAAACGAGGCAAGCTCAATCCACGATATGTCGGACCATTTGAGATCATTGAGAAAATAGGCAAAGTGGCCTACAAGCTAAACCTACCAGCTGAACTCGGTGCAGTTCACAATGTATTTCATGTGTCGAATCTGAAGAAGTGCCTGTCAGATGAGACCCTCATAGTTCCTTTTAAGGAACTCACTATCGACGAGCGGTTGCAGTTCGTCGAGGAGCCAATTGAAATCACGGACCGGGATGTTAAGGTCCTCAAAAGCAAGAGAATCCCTCTTGCTCGAGTTCGTTGGAACTCCAGACGTGGCCCAGAGTACACCTGGGAACGCGAAGACCAGATGACAGAAAAGTACCCCCACTTATTCGAAACCAATGCAACCACTACTGAGGCTGAAGCTACTACTACTGAATTTCGGGACGAAATTCCAAATCAACGGGGGGATGATGTGACACCCCAGGAAAACCAGTAAACAATACAGCTTACCTAGCTTCCTCAGTGAGTGCGTACCAAATTTCGGGATGAAATTTCTTTTAAGTTGGGGATAATGTGACAACTCGAATTTCCAAGATCTCTATTTCGCATTTATTGCACGTTCATGTATTGATTGGTTGTTTATTTGCACAATTGATTGCTATGGAATTGCATACGTTTTGATTCAGTGAAGTGTATTGTGTGTTTGAGCATGGTTATGTGTTAATTGTGATAGACTTGTCAAATATGTGAATTTGGTGGTGAAACTGTGAAATTGTTTGACATGGTGTACTATTGTAAAAGTTAATACTTGAGGATGTAGAGAGTAATTAGGGAAATCCTAGTGATACTTAACCCTAATCCCTTGTTCACTAATCATTTTTTCACAAAACCAAAGCACGTACTATACTCTCTAATCCCCTAGCAATCATCACCATCATCATTGGCAAGCTATTCATCACTTTCGATTCCACATTTCTCTAGAATCATCACAAGGTAAATGATTATTGTTTAATGATTGCTTGATTCTTATCAATTCTTGATTCTTGATTATGTGTTCATGGAAAACCCTAGTTCCACATATAATATTCTGTGATTTGGTCCTGGATAATTGTGATTATGATGATGATTAGTTGCATGCTTGATAGATTATTATTGTGATGATTGTTGTTGTTGAGCATCGGTCGATTGATTGTGATTTCTGCCGTCGGTATGATTGAATTTAGGGTTTTCTTGTGCACAGAGAACGCAACTGCTGAATGTTATACGTAACTGCTTTAATCACAAAGAACGTATGATTGAAATGTTTGTCTGACCTTTCTTCTTGTTATGCACTGTCCGAATTTTAAAACTAGAGGAAATAGTCTGAGTTATGAATAATACTTGTAGTCCGAATTTTAGATGGTGTGCATAGAATCCGAGTTTTACATACTGATAGGTCCGAACTCTTTATCACAAGTTGTCTGAGCTTTTAAACAAACTCAAGGGTCCGAGTTTCTATATGTAAACATGTCCGAATACTTGATATAAGCAAGGTCCGAATTTCACATTTATTGAAGTGTTGGTCCGAGTTTCAATATAGTGTGGGGGAGTCCGAGTTTTTGAATGATTAGTTAAAGTAGTCCGACCTTTAATGTTGTAAGGGGTCCGAATTTTGTGAGGGGGACCCTTAGTCCGACTTTGTGAAGGAGGAACCCCCCCCCCCATGTCCGAGTTTCATTGAGTGGAAGTAGAGTCCGACTTTTTGATGTAAGCCAAAGGGGTGTCCGAGTTTTAACCCCTTTGTGGTCCGAGTTTCTTGTCATTCATGTTGGTCCGAGCTTTAATCAAACCCCCATGGTCCGACCTTGTGACCCCTTGCCCCACTAGTCCGACTTTTAACCCCCCACACTTGACTGAGTTTTTATGAAGGGCAAGGCCCTGTTTGATTCTAATGTGTGTTTAATATGAGGCCCTGAATGTGTATCACATAATGCTGAACTTGATAAGATGTGTATGTCACTTTCTTAAGCCGCTAATTCAGTTAAACTGTTAAGTTTATCAACGCCGATGAATGTACGATGTATGTTAACAGTGACAAATATGTTAACCTCCATGTTAGACTGGAATGTGAACGCAAAGATGTGACGCATGAATTATGTGAACACGATGAACTGATTACATGATGTATGATTCTATATGTGTATAAGCGTATGATACTGAATGCAACTGAATGATTCTGCATGCGGGAACATTCTGTGTGACATCATCATGTACACAATAAACACACAAGACACAGCTGCTTGAATGTCAATGATTTGCAAACCCTAATTTGATGCAAACACTTACATCGTATCATGTGCAACATATCCTAGGTCGTGTGTAACGGACTTAGACATTTGATAAACCCTAGAGCATAGCATATCGAGCAAACCAAGGTGAGTTCACACTCTTACTAAGGCATGGGATTCCCAGGGCACGGGAATTGGGATTGAGGGATTGAGATTGAATAGAACTGTACTTACACTGTTACTAGACTACCATACCATTGTCCTCGGTTGTGCAGGACACATACTTAAGCTATTCACTGTCCTCGGTTGTGCAGGACACATACTTCTGCTACTCACTGTCCTCGGTTGTGCAGGACACATACTTATGCTACTCACTGTCCTCGGTTGTGCAGGACACATACTTACAATCTACGTAGACTTATACCTACTACTATCCTCGGTTGTGAAGGATACTCACGTGAAACCTACGTGTACTTATACCTACTACTATCCTCGGTTGTGAAGGATACTCACGTGAAACCTACGTGTACTTATACCTACTACTATCCTCGGTTGTGAAGGATACTCACGTGAAACCTACGTGTATTTATACCTACTACTATCCTCGGTTGTGAAGGATACTCACGTGAAACCCACGTGTATTTATACTTACTACTATCCTCGGTTGTGAAGGATACTCATGGTTACGAATAGTCTAGTGGTCATACAACATGGGAAGCCCCCACCAATCAAACGTACTATCGGCCCAATAGAGCCACATGTTACAAACGAATATACTATTACGCATTTACTTTCTGTGAACTCGCTCAACTAGTTGTTGATCCTCTGTTACATGCCTTGCAGGTCGTTAGATACATGGAGCTTGCACAAGGAGGAGCAGGTCGTTGTGGGCTTGGATCTTATTAAACACTTATGACATTTCATACTTAATTATGTTGGGTTTTGATTATACGCTTCCGCTAAACAATGATAACTTACTCATGTTTTGGAACACCTTTCATATGGATTTGATTTGGTTTAACGACAATTACTTTTACTATATATTGTTCTATATGATTGGTGGCTTGATCCTGGTCAGTCACGCTCCCAAGCGGTGATACTCCGCACGTGGATTTTAGGGGTGTGACACTATCACATTGTCTAACTTAACATGCATTAAAGCACACTATGAATCCAATAAAGGATTCCAATATTGGTACTTTAAACATCCTATATGAGTCTAACTATGAAGATAGATAGATACTACAGGGATCCTGAGTTCTTATCATATTGAATTATTGAATTGAAACCAAGCTAAATCCTAATGGTGATTCGGGATAACGCCACAAAAGGTAATACAATAAGCACACTTATATATAGGAAGTACCAGCGGCGTATCCACCATGTGTTTATTGTATTATCTAGTTCGTTATCCAAATCACCAACAAACTACACAAAAACCAACCATTGAGTCTGCAAAGTACTTCTTAAAAATCTCACTATGAAGATAGGAAGATCTAAGTCTGTACTTCAAATATCCTACATGAATCTAACTATAAAGATAGGTAGATCACTTAAGGATAAAACATAACGTTTGCATAATCGGAATAATACACATAAAAGCACTTAGTGAACACATGTATGCCATACATTTTGAAAACAAATCGATTGCACATATGAAACATCCCAAAACATTTGAAAATAGTAAAAGAGGGGAACTATGTACTCGCCTGGGTTGCGTATAGTCCCGGTTCAAAAGGTATAACAAAGCTTAAAAGACCAAGAGTTCAAGTGTTGAAGCGATTCCTAGGGTAACAGACACTATATTAGGGAATTGACACCTAAATCAGAAGATCGGGTAGAATGAGGTCTTGTAAACCAAATGAGTATTGGAACTCATGTGTTATGGTTTAACAAAGCCTACATTCTAAAATGAAACCTATCCTAAGTGCTTACGACCCATTACGACCCGTTAAGGTAGCTTACGCCACTTTAACGCGTCGTTCGCGCGAATGCGCGTTCGAGACGCCTAACTAGTCCTATGACAAGTATTATATGCCTTAACATATCTAATTATGTTATATAATCAGTTTAGATGTCAAAACATGTGTTACATATGCTTAAAATGAAATTATGGTAAAAAGGGCATTTTGGTCATTTTCCTAAGGCATATAAACTACCTATCATACAACTAACTAAACGAAGTGACCATAAGGTATAACCTCGGAAGGTTATTCCCTATTCAACTATGGTTACCTAATGTGTTTGGTCGGATCCTAATGATCGACCAAACGGGTCGGGTTCGAAAGTCTAAGCGGTTGTTTAGACAGCTTACCTTACGACCCTACATAAGCACTAAACCTAAAGTGACGAGCTAAACATGTTAGAACGTGTTTAACAAAGTTTGAAAACAGGTTTGGTATCAAAACAAACGGTTTTGATAACTAAAAGTAGTTTGGTTACAAAATACGCTAGAATACGCATTTTGGCCGAAACTACGACTCGTTACTATGCCTAGACAACGTGGAAATCAGTAGGTATAGTCACTAGGGACTATAACCATCGTGATTACGCTCACGTTATGAAGTTCAAACGAACTTCGAGTTGACCATAAACTAGTCAATGCAGAAAGTCAAACAAAGTTTGACTTTCATGCTAAAAACGCGAAAAAGAACGAAAGAATACTTACAAAAGTTCCAAGAACGGAAGCTTGACCCGATTATTCTCAGGTACGAAATGTAATTACTTCAACTTAGAGAGGAATCAGATCAAGGTGTGAGTTGGGAGCAAATGGGGGTTGGGTATTTATAGGAAAACCAAGACCGTTAGGATCGTTTCTTGATAAACGTGCTTCGATCTAGGCCGTCCAAGTGGGCACACGGTTTTGTAATACTAGGGGTACTCAAAAACCACCAAAATTAGCCCATAGAATGATTAAAACCATGTTCAAATCAAAGAAACCCAGCTGCTGATTTCAGAAAAACAATTTGCTGATCTGGGGAGTTTAGGCAGCCCGCGTAAAACATAAGCTCTAAAATGAAGTTAAAGTACAGGGAACTTAAAATATGCTCAAAAACATCTCGGATGTCGGCTCGTTTGGTCGTACGGTTGCGTTGTTCGGTTAATTACGACGGAAGTCGTAACGAACGAAAAACGATCCAAATTAAGCGACGAATGGAATCTTATCATGCCAATCACTAAAATAAAGTATTTTAATGATTACATAAATTATTGGATGTCCGGATGTATTCAGAACGTAAGATATGCGCGAAAATGCAAACTTATGCACTTTTTGATGCTTTTAGTCCCTATTGATCAAGAAAGTTTATTTTTGCGCACCAAACACCTCAAAGCCTATTTCTAAGCCATGTGAAGGATATTTAGGGCATATTTAACTTATGACCAAGTTCCGGAATGTGCAATACTATGTGAATCAGCAGACTTTCGCAGTTTGACGCAAATAGTCCCTGAGTGTGAAATAACTTGTTTTTGACACACCAAAGCCTTCAAAAATTATTTCAAAGTTATCTAAAAGTTATTTAAGGTATGTTAAGTCTATGTCACTATTCCGGAGTGTTTTCCGCATTAAACTAATTATGTTTACGCATCAGCTCGCATTTAACTTTCCAGAAAGTGATTTAAAGCTTGAAAATGAATTAGAATCAAAATGTGAAATTGTAATACCAAAATAAACAAATTTTTGAGACCTAAACACATTGTTTCTTTGATAAATGATAGTGTCCTACATTGTATGTGTTTACAGAGCACATGTGACACATTAAGTATAAGAATACTTGATAACTACAGGAAAATACGTATTCTCGTACGTATAATTACACCGGAATACACCACCGATACTTGGCAAAAATACACAAGGTTAAGAATACGAGTATGAATACATGTGACATCTGTGCTTGTAATCATTGTAAACAGTTCAGTTATCAATGATATAAGGTTATTTGATCCCAATGTTTGATTGTTTATGTTTGATGTTTTTCATGTTTTGGTTTTTATTCAATTTCAAACTCTATATCGCTTTCTGGAGAATTATACGCAAACTGGTGCGTAAACGTAATCAGTTTAACGCGACAAATACTCCGGAACATCAATTTATGCTTAACATACCTTAAATAACCTTTACATAACTTAAAAATAAGTTTTGAAGGCTTTGGTATGGCAAATTCCAGTTAATTCGCTTACAGGGACTAAAATTGACAAACTGCGAAAGTATGCCGATTTGAACTGTAACAAACATTCCGGAACATGATCATGAGTTAAACACACCTTAAATATCCTTTACATAGCTTAGAAATAGGCTTTGAGGGGTTCGGTGTGCTAAAATAAACTTCATGATCATTCAGGGACTAAAAGCGTCAAAAAGTGCATCAGTTTGCATTTTCGCGCATAACTTACGTTCTGAATACTTCCGGACATCTAAAAATTTATGTAAGCATTAAAATATTTTATTTTAGTGTTTGACATGAGAAAAATCCATTCGTCGCGCAATTTGGATCGTTTTCGCGTTCGTTACGACTTCCGTCGTAATTAAGCGAATAACGCGATCGTACGACCAAACGAACCGACATCCGAGATATTTTTGAGCATGTTTTGAGTTCCCTATACTTTAAGTTCATTTTAGAGGCTTGAAATGAGGTTAAAGGGGCTTAAACGTGTCAAAAATGGGCCGAATTGCATGTTTCTGAAGTTCAGGGACCGAAACTGCAATTCTGTAATAGTTCGCCAGGCGACCCGCGTAAGACTACCTTAAACTCTTACACGGGCCGCGTGAGAGGCCCAGGTCTGCAAAAATCAGTTTCCAGCTGTTACCAGCTGTTCCACACACTTGTAAATGGTTTTTGATCATTCAAGGGGCCAAATTTGATGGTTTTTAAGAGCCCATGGTATCAAAATACCATGTGCCCACTTGGACGGCCTAGATCGAAGCACGTTTTTCGATGAACGATCCTAACGGTTGTGCCATGCCTATAAATACCCAACCCAACTTCATTCATTTCCCACATTTGATCTGATTCAAAGCTTTCTAAGTGGAAGTATATACTTCCTACCTGAAAGCGAATCGGGTTAAATCTTGCGGGGACCTTCTGTAAGTATTCTTTCGCGTTTTTCATTCGTTTTAGCGTTAAAGTCAAACTGCGTTTGACTTTCTGCATTGACCAGTTTATGGTCAACGCGAAGTTCGTTTGAACTTCATAACGTGAGCGTAATCACGATGGTTGTAGTCCCTAGTGACTATACCTACTGATTACCACGTTATCTAGGCTCAGTGACGAGTCGTAGTTTCGGCCAAAATGCGTTTTCTCGCGTATTTTGTAACCAAACTACTCTAGGGTATTAAAACCGTCTGTTTTAATACGAAACCTGTTTTCTAACTTTACTAAACATGTTCTAGCATGTTTAGCTTGTCACTTTTAGATTTGTGCTTGTTTAGGGTCGTAAAGGTAAGCGATCTAATCAATCGCTTGCACTTACGAACCCGACCCATTTTGTAACGCCCCGTATTTTCCCGTATTTTCACATTTTAGGAAAATACGTGCCATTCCCCTATTTTAATATTTTCAGTTGAAAACTGATCGAAAAACAGATTAGAAACGACCACCGACAAAACTCACGCGTTAATTAACGAAACAACAAACGTACGCGACAAATATCGTCTGTCGATACCGTTTTATATATTTTCGGACCTAACATAATATTATAAGACATTCTACGACGATCGGGCTTCGTCCAATGCAAGCTTGTAGGAACTTTCGGGCCGCTTAAACACACGAGTTGGGTTTGTGGGCCTTGGGCCCAAGCCTAAAACCCACTAATTCAACCCTTAAGGATTTATGACTAGTAAAACCCTAAAGGAATTTTGGGGAGTAGCCGTTCAGCAACTACTTCTCTCCCAAATGTCCCTCTACAAGAGATCTCATCCTCACAAAACTTGAAGAATCACCTTCTTCTCCAAACCCTTCTCACGCACACCTCCCCCATGGTTCTCCCCTTCACAACGAGACACACTAACCACTCTACTGTTGCCTTCATATCAAACAAACCACACATTTTTTTTAAATGTTAAGTAGCGAAAATTTCGTTTGAATCCCATTTCAAATTTCCTTTTTGTTCTGTGTAATCGTTGAAACCGTGTTCGCGTCCACATACATCATCATTCAAAGACTTTTTTTTTGGAAACTATAACACCTTCTCGATCAAGAATCAAAAGGCGTTTTTATTTTTTATTTGGAAGTAGTATATAAACAAACTCTACGAGATCGACACCCTCACCCTCACAGCGCCGTTTCGTATCACCTACACCATCGCCGGAGTACCATACGTCGCCGGAAAACATCAAGTGGTCACGACATCGTTCGGTATACCCTTCTTATCTTTTGTTTACTTGTTTAATCCTTGATGCTTGTTCGACACTAATATTTTATCAAACACCTGCAACGTCGGAGCTCAAGAACAACCTTCTTCGGAACCTTCTGCAACTCGCTGGAACTTGCAAGACTTCGTCGGAGAACGGAGAAGACGACCGGAGACCCACGACTCTTCTCTTTCTGTTTCGGTGTATCTCGTTTCCTACTACATTTCATTTGTTTAAATGATTGTTGTCCTACATGCCTTTCAAAATGGAGCTGAAACAAAAAAAAAAAAAGAATATATAAACAAACAGGTACTGTTCGATCATTTTGTTTTAATAATAAGGATGGCCACTGGCTCTTGTTTAAAAGAATTGATGATTATAATCCAACACAAAAATCGATTGCAGTCCAGTGGTTGTTGTTGTTATTAAAACACCGGAGGTCTCGAGCTCGAGACCTGCTTCTTGCCTTTTTGAACCATTTTTGGTTGTCGAAGCCTTATTACCATTTTGCTGATTATATTTCATCTTTCTTTTCAAAAAAATACAAATAATGATCAACAGTTTCTTTTTTTTTATTTTAATTTTCTTTTATATAATAAATATATTCTAAACCTTTTAAAAACATTAAAGGGTTATAATGACATACATTATAAAATTTAAATAAACAAGTTGTAAACAATAAATAATTAAGATTTTATTTAATCTACGACTCTTAACGGGTTTTTACGTGTTATTTTAAGATATCTAGGATAATCTCTCTCGTTCGTTCCCTTGGATTCTCATTCTTTACTTGTACGTTACAAGAAATCGCAACGCAACCAATGTGAGCATACTCGACCCCTTTTACGCTTTAAAGCATTTTTGGGTGCAACATGTATACAAATCCACTTTACGCAATCGATTATAATTAAATACTCAAACCATCGAACACGTTCATTGTTATGCTTTGGTTGTTTATGCTTGTGAGTTCCAACTTGTAATTCATGATATTGTTATGCTTAGGTTGTTATGCATGCTAGTTAAGGACTTTAATTATATACTATTTTCTATGCGTAAGTTGTTTATGTATGCTCGTTTAACTTGAATATAGAATGCCATGTTGAATTGAGACAAACTTTTATACTTATAATTATATTTAAACTTGTATGCTCGCCAGTGCTTTTGTACTGATCCATGCTTTTAATACATGTTGCAGGATTGTGACAGATGAATCCAGTAGGATTGCCTAGAAACGCATTTAAACTTTGTTGCTCGATGTATTGTAATTTACTTTTGATTCTGTTGTATTCTGGTTCCATTACTTGTAATAATTCATTATTAATGAAATGAATTATAATTTATTTATGTACTTATTATGCATTATTTATTTTAAATTTGTTATGTTCTAGATCAAACCATGTAAAATGTAAATATTAAATACTTGACACACATAAGCGTTATGAAGTCTCGAGCAATCTAGTTTTCGTCTCACTCCGATGTTTCCGCCATCGGTTGGGGTGTGACAGATTGGTATCAGAGCCATAACTATAGGGAATTAGGAAAATTGCTATGCTTTTGACCTAGTCTATAGTTTAGGTACCTATACTTGACCATTCTTGTTTCATGCTTTTAAGACTCAAATTCTTCCTACTTTGCTTCTTTCTATTTTTTTTTTTTTCTTTTTCGTCATAATTAAACGATTCGTTCATCCTAAGGCATTATACGCAAATTACACGCAAAGGACTTGAAGATACTCATATTCCACAATCGAAACGACTCACTAGAATAGGGGTGATTCCCGCCTTTGGTGACGAATTTCAATCCACCTTACATGTTATTTTGCACGAAACTTCACCATCAAGTCAGGAGTGATATCCGCATCTTGATGGGAAGTTCCATTTTATACTCTAGTGGTTCCTTATTGACGAGTCGAGATTTTATCTTGTTTCGTTCAATAACCCACGTTTTAGGGACGAAATTGTCAAGCTAGGATTGATATCCTCACCTTGGTGACTGGTTCCGCTCTACGATTTTCAATCTCGCCAAAGTTTTGTATTTTCGATCAAATTAGGGACATGTACTAACTGCAAGGGTAAAATACCGTTAATCGCCTGTCGACGAGAGTATTTTACCTATTAGGCCAAAGCATGTCTCCGTAATTCGAAAGGACTTACGGGTCATTTTGGAATAGTTGAAGTTTCTAAACCCGAAACGTTCCAATATTTTATCAAACCCCTCTTTTATGCTATCTCGGTATCTATGTGATTTAATACTTGTTATCTCGTTCATTTCGAAACCAATGTTATACTAGAATCGATTTATCATCCAACCATTCAATACATACATACTAATAGTTATACTTGGTTCGGGATTACTGGGTGATTCTTATGTGATAAACTTGTCATTAACTTTGATCAAAGCCACAACTTAACATGTATAGCGCTTGTGTAGCGCTAAAGGAGTAGCGCCCGCCCGTATTCTTGAGGTCATGTTAAGACATTTTGCGGTACACGATGGGTTGACAATTAGTCATTAACTTTGATCAAAGCCACAACTTAACATGTATAGCGCTTGTGTAGCGCTATAGGAGTAGCGCCCACCCGTATTCTTGAGGTCATGTTAAGACATTTTGCGGTACACGATGGATTGACCTGTTTATTCGCATGCCAGTAATGCGTTAATCTTGATTAACTAAAGTATGTTGTGTGGATTGTTCAATGATTTTTTTTTACATATGCTAATGCTAGTTATACTTGATTCGGGATTTCTGGAACATTCTTATGTGATAAACCTGTCATTAACTTCGCAAGAAGCCACACCTTAACATGTATAGCGCTTGTGTAGCGTTATAGGAGTAGCGCACCGCCCATATTCTAGTGGTCATGTTAAGTTAAAAACATTACACCCTTTTCGTTGCGACGATGTGGGGTAGTCAACCTTGCGGTACACGATGGTTTGACATGTTTACTCACATGCCAGTAATACGTTAATCTTGGTTAACTAAGTATATCATGTGATTGTTCAAAGATTTCACTCCTACTTTATACTCTCTCATACTTAAACACAATCATGCTTACATACCTAAATCTTTATACGTTAGCACACGCACACATTCATACTCGTAATACGATAACGTACCCTGACCCGTACACTACTAGTACAAACTATGCGGATCCTGCACATACCAAAATAATCGCGGATGCATACGTGATTATATTGGTAGACGCATGAAAACCATAGTAGGTCCTACTGTGTATCGTAACACAGAACGTAACATGACATCGATTAGCGAAACGAACGTAATACGGTATAAACATGGTGGATACGCCGCTGGTACTTCCTATATATAAGTGTTCTTACCATATTACCGAACTTTCGTGAAAACGTGCCATGAGGAATTCGGTGTTTCCCTGCTATAATTATATACAAACGATAATCATTCACCAACCCATTCCTCGTCGATACCAACGCGTACTACGAAATGCAAATTTTCTAAAGTCTTCCTCTTGAATAAATTTCGGGACGAAATTTACTAAAGTAGGGGAGACTGTAACGCCCCGTATTTTCCCGTATTTTCACATTTTAGGAAAATACGTGCCATTCCCCTATTTTAATATTTTCAGTTGAAAACTGATCGAAAAACAGATTAGAAACGACCACCGACAAAACTCACGCGTTAATTAACGAAACAACAAACGTACGCGACAAATATCGTCTGTCGATACCGTTTTATATATTTTCGGACCTAACATAATATTATAAGACATTCTACGACGATCGGGCTTCGTTCAATGCAAGCTTGTAGGAACTTTCGGGCCGCTTAAACACACGAGTTGGGTTTGTGGGCCTTGGGCCCAAGCCTAAAACCCACTAATTCAACCCTTAAGGATTTATGACTAGTAAAACCCTAAAGGAATTTTGGGGAGTAGCCGTTCAGCAACTACTTCTCTCCCAAATGTCCCTCTACAAGAGATCTCATCCTCACAAAACTTGAAGAATCACCTTCTTCTCCAAACCCTTCTCACGCACACCTCCCCCATGGTTCTCCCCTTCACAACGAGACACACTAACCACTCTACTGTTGCCTTCATATCAAACAAACCACACATTTTTTTTAAATGTTAAGTAGCGAAAATTTCGTTTGAATCCCATTTCAAATTTCCTTTTTGTTCTGTGTAATCGTTGAAACCGTGTTCGCGTCCACATACATCATCATTCAAAGACTTTTTTTTTGGAAACTATAACACCTTCTCGATCAAGAATCAAAAGGCGTTTTTATTTTTTATTTGGAAGTAGTATATAAACAAACTCTACGAGATCGACACCCTCACCCTCACAGCGCCGTTTCGTATCACCTACACCATCACCGGAGTACCATACGTCGCCGGAAAACATCAAGTGGTCACGACATCGTTCGGTATACCCTTCTTATCTTTTGTTTACTTGTTTAATCCTTGATGCTTGTTCGACACTAATATTTTATCAAACACCTGCAACGTCGGAGCTCGAGAACAACCTTCTTCGGAACCTTCTGCAACTCGCTGGAACTTGCAAGACTTCGTCGGAGAACGGAGAAGACGACCGGAGACCCACGACTCTTCTCTTTCTGTTTCGGTGTATCTCGTTTCCTACTACATTTCATTTGTTTAAATGATTGTTGTCCTACATGCCTTTCAAAATGGAGCTGAAACAAAAAAAAAAAAAAAGAATATATAAACAAACAGGTACTGTTCGATCATTTTGTTTTAATAATAAGGATGGCCACTGGCTCTTGTTTAAAAGAATTGATGATTATAATCCAACACAAAAATCGATTGCAGTCCAGTGGTTGTTGTTGTTATTAAAACACCGGAGGTCTCGAGCTCGAGACCTGCTTCTTGCCTTTTTGAACCATTTTTGGTTGTCGAAGCCTTATTACCATTTTGCTGATTATATTTCATCTTTCTTTTCAAAAAAATACAAATAATGATCAACAGTTTCTTTTTTTTTATTTTAATTTTCTTTTATATAATAAATATATTCTAAACCTTTTAAAAACATTAAAGGGTTATAATGACATACATTATAAAATTTAAATAAACAAGTTGTAAACAATAAATAATTAAGATTTTATTTAATCTACGACTCTTAACGGGTTTTTACGTGTTATTTTAAGATATCTAGGATAATCTCTCTCGTTCGTTCCCTTGGATTCTCATTCTTTACTTGTACGTTACAAGAAATCGCAACGCAACCAATGTGAGCATACTCGACCCCTTTTACGCTTTAAAGCATTTTTGGGTGCAACATGTATACAAATCCACTTTACGCAATCGATTATAATTAAATACTCAAACCATCGAACACGTTCATTGTTATGCTTTGGTTGTTTATGCTTGTGAGTTCCAACTTGTAATTCATGATATTGTTATGCTTAGGTTGTTATGCATGCTAGTTAAGGACTTTAATTATATACTATTTTCTATGCGTAAGTTGTTTATGTATGCTCGTTTAACTTGAATATAGAATGCCATGTTGAATTGAGACAAACTTTTATACTTATAATTATATTTAAACTTGTATGCTCGCCAGTGCTTTTGTACTGATCCATGCTTTTAATACATGTTGCAGGATTGTGACAGATGAATCCAGTAGGATTGCCTAGAAACGCATTTAAACTTTGTTGCTCGATGTATTGTAATTTACTTTTGATTCTGTTGTATTCTGGTTCCATTACTTGTAATAATTCATTATTAATGAAATGAATTATAATTTATTTATGTACTTATTATGCATTATTTATTTTAAATTTGTTATGTTCTAGATCAAACCATGTAAAATGTAAATATTAAATACTTGACACACATAAGCGTTATGAAGTCTCGAGCAATCTAGTTTTCGTCTCACTCCGATGTTTCCGCCATCGGTTGGGGTGTGACACATTTGGTCGATCATTAGGATCCGACCAAATACTTTAGGTGACCATAGTTGTATAGGGAATAACCTTCCGAGGTTATACCTTATGGTCACGTCGTTTAAATGGTTGTATGATAAGTAATTCTTATGCCTTAGGTAAATTACCAAAATGCCCTTTTCACGCTAAAATTCATTTTAAGCCTATGTAACATAACTTTTGACATCTAAACTGATTTGGCAACAACATTAAGCATGTTAAGGCATATTTTGCTTGTCATAGGGCTAGTTAGGCGTTCCGAACGCGTTTTACGCGAACGACGCGTTAAAGTGGCATAAGCTACCTAAACGGGTCGTAACGGGTCAAAAGCACTTAGGATAGGTTTCGTTTTAGTATGTAGGCTTTGTTAAACCATACTACATAAGTTCCCACACTTATTTGGTTTACGAACCCTCGTACTACCCGATCCTCCGATAGGTCCGTTTATTAATGTAGATACCTATATTAGGTGCCGTTTGAATCCGCAATCTTCTAGCTTGCTTGGTGGATATCTAAAGTCTATTGAGCAATCTCAAGTGAGTACATAGACCCCTCTTTTACTGTTTTCCAAACATTTTGGGGTGAAACACATGTGCCTACTTGTTACTTTCGTGCTTTCTTGCTTTCACATCATATGCTTGCTATGTTCACTAGTACACTTATAGTACATGATTTCATTACATTGTTTTGCTATGTATGTAAACTTAGCATGCTAGCACATAGATTTACATTACATTGTTTTGCTACATATGTTTACTTGGCATATTAGCACATTAATTTACATGACTTTTCTGCTTCGTATGTTAACTTAGCATACTTAGTACATTGTTTTCATATAACATGTTTACATTTGGTATAACATTTGGTTTGCATAAACAGAACTTATATACATTCATTAACATTAGATACGCCGTTCGGTAGTAAGTAATGGTACCATAGGACTTGACAAATCCCGTTCCTGACATCCTAGGTTTGTTTGGATGAAAGGAATGACTGAATTCGAAAACATTTCTTTTGATAACCTTTACTTAGGGTTATCCGTCTGTCTCAAGGCTTGAATGTATGCGTTAACTTACCACATAAATGTTTGTATCATTTAAAACATGCTTTTACTTTGCAAAACATAACTTTTTGATACACTCAAACTACTTTGTTTTGTACATTTATACATTTGGTTTAAGTGAACACATTTTACTTAACATACATAACATTTGTTACACATACATGACTACATGACAACATTTTGGACATTTAAAATATGACAATGATTTAGACAAGAACATTTGATGGTTGGTTTAGACATGGACTTTATACATTGGTGGTTGTTTAAGTGACTTAGGTAACGATATGTGTGTAGTATGATGCAAGCATGGTGGATACGCCGCTGGTACTTTCTATATATAAGTGCTTGTATCGTATTACATGTCATAGCGTTATTTAAATCATTCAATTTGGACTTATACGTTTTACACAAATAACATATTTTTCACAAGACTTTGTTTTACAAAACAGTTTATTTTTACACAACTTATTCTTACTTGGTTATTCATTTAACCATACTTTATTCCTTATTTATACATATCATCTGATTTTATCGCTTTCAAATGATTTACAAAACAAAACAACTTACAAGGTTCATGACTAACTTTTATTAAACATTTTCTTAAACTTAAGTCATGAATCTTATTTTCACAAAACCTATGTATCTCACAGGCATTTTTATGCTGACGTACCTATTTTCACATGTGTTTCAGGAGCTAATGCATAGGATGATCGTGACACGCTAGGGTGGACTTGGGCCTTAGTGACATAAAATGAAGCCAGACTAGTTTAAAATATGTTATGAACTTATGTTTTTCCTTGTTTGAGACAATGTAATTCCACCTTTGGTTATGAATAAAATATTATTTTAGTTACCATGGCTGTGGAACAATGCTGTTACAACACTCCCCGACGTTTCTGCCACGATTTGATGTTTTATGGTCGGGGTGTGACAGAAGAGTTGGTATCAGAGCCAATGGTTATAGGGAATTAGGTTATTAGTAATGCTTTGACCTAGACTATAACCTATCTAGGACCCTAACACAAGTTGTCTTGTGTTTAGATCTTAAAACATGCACTTCACCTATCCTTAGGTGATCACCAAAACAAGAACCCAGTTTTCTAAAACGATTTTTGAATAACAATCTTCTGTTTTCAAATAATTTATTATATGGTTTTGAACCCTTTTCAAATAATTTATCATTTGTTTTTGAATGATTCTTTTGGCCTTGTGCCTTCCAAGTTTTCAAAATCTCGTCAAGGTTTTGGGTTCTAAATAGTGTGAACACGTGCAAACTGGAAGGGTGCATGCCTGTACCCTGGGTTTTCTGTCTAAGGCTAGAGTGTTCGTACAAATCCACATAATCGGACCAGTCACTCTTACCTGGGAACTCTTGGGGTGAGTGTTCACTTATAGGCGAGCATGTCTTCACTAAGCATTATTTATGGACCCATTTACATTGATTAGTCACTGTGTGTCGTTTGTTTGCTTTGTGATACGGACGAATGACCACCATCCTTGCTTTGTTGATTTTGTTTCATCTCGTTCTTTTCATCTAATCATCTCACTCGTTTCCTCTCGTGTTTCCTCTTTTTAGCATGCCTCCTCGACGTGAAAACCCATTAACAAATGCCGAAATAGCAGAAATTCTGGCATAGCACATGGCTGCCGCACTCCCAAACATTATAGCTCAAGTAAACCAAGCCAACAACAATCAGAACGCTCCTTGTAACTTCAAGAGCTTCAATTCGGCTAAACCACTCAAGTTCAGTGGTACTGAGGGGGCAACTGGGCTCCTTCAATGGTTTGAGAGCATTGAGAGTACATTCCGTCACGTTCTGTGTCCTGAGATTAGGAAGGTCGAGTTTGCTTCAAGCGTGTTTCAGAAAAGGGCGCTTACATGGTGGAACGGGGTTATGAGAGATCGTGGTGCTGAAGTTGCCTTAGCACAGAGATGGGCTGAACTGAGGACTCTTATGATGAGCGAGTTTTGTCCTCGTCATGAGCTGCGAGCTCTAGAAAGAGAGTTCGATGATCTGAAACAGGATAGTGGTGAGCACCGGGCGTATACTGATAGGTATGAGGAGCTGAGTTTGTTATGCCCAACTATGGTTACCCCACTCGATAAGGCTATCGAGAGATACATCGATGGTCTACCTGACTCCGTGAAAGACATCGTTATTGGTAGTAACCCTACCACTATCCGTCAGGCGGTCGAGTTATCTGCGACGTTGACTGAGTCGCAGATTCGAAAGGGTAAGTTGCACAGAAAAGGGGACAAGAAGGGTAAGAAGCAGGAGTCTGACAAGAAGGATAGCAAGAAAGGTAAAAACAAGAAGGGAAATGATGCAGGTTCATCAAAGGGTTCTAGGAAGCGGAAGGCTTCCCAAAATTTTGCCGTTACCACACAGGCTCAAGCTTCTCAAAATCAGCTTGCGCAACAACCTGCCAAGAGGCCTTATCTTGGCAATGCACCTTTGTGCAACAGGTGTAACGGTCATCATCAGCCACACCTCCAATGTTGTCAATGCACCAACTGTGGAATACCTGGTCATCTTGCTGCCACCTGTCGTATTCCAGCTAATTTGAATCGGGCAGCGCAGAACCCGGCTCAACAGGTTGCTCAGCCTCTTGCTCAGCAACAAGGTCAAGCAACACGACCTCACTTCCCACCAGGCTCTTGTTATAACTGTGGGGATCTGACCCACTACCGTAATCAGTGTCCAAGGTTTGTAAATGTGAATCCAGTTCAGGCTCAGGCTCGTGGGCGAGCTTTCAACATGAATGCACAAGAGGCGCAAGCAGACAATGATGTGGTGAACGGTACTTTCTTTGTTAATAATCAACATGCGTCTGTTCTTTTTGATTCGGGGGCCGATAAGAGTTTTGTGTCGTTATCTTTTGAGCCATTGCTTCGCGTGTCTAGAACGAAACTAGGTAAGCCTTTGACAGTAGAAGTCGCGAATGGTGAACTCGTTGTTCTTAATTCTGTTCTTCGCAACTGCCAGCTGAACCTTAACGACCACCTCTTTCCTATTGACCTCACGCCTATGTAACTTGGAAGCTTCAACATTATTGTGGGTATGGATTGGTTAGCCAAGCATCGCGCAGAGGTAGTTTGTTTTGAAAAGATCGTTCGCGTGCCGCTTTCGTCAGGTGAGATACTCCAGGTTCGTGGTGAGAAACCTGCTAGTAGCCTCAAGCTCATGTCTTGTTTTCAAGCTCGGAAGTATCTGCGAAAGAACTATGTGGCCTTCGTGGCACATGTTACAGCAGATAAAGGCAAAGGTAAGTCTATGCAAGATATTCCTGTTGTTCGGGATTATCCGGAGCTGTTTCCTGAAGAGTTACCTGGTCTACCCCTGGCACGCCAAGTCGAGTTCCTTATTGATCTTGTACCTGGTGCAAATCCCATTGCCAGAGCTCCATATCGTCTTGCACCATCTGAGATGCAAGAGTTGTCTAAGCAGCTTCAGGAGCTTTCTGACAAAGGTTTTATTCGTCCTAGCTTTTCACCTTGGGGTGCTCCCGTTCTTTTTATCAAGAAGAAGGATGGATCCTTCAGAATGTGTATCGATTATCGTGAGCTGAACAAGCTTACCATCAAGAATCGATATCCCCTACCTCGCATTGATGATCTCTTTGACCAGTTACAGGGTGCTACTTGTTTTTCGAAGATTGATCTTCGTTCTGGGTATCATCAACTTCGTGTGCATGAAGAAGATATTCCTAAGACAGCATTCCGCACTCGTTATGGGCATTATGAGTTCACAGTCATGCCGTTCGGTTTGACCAATGCTCCTGCTGTTTTCATGGACTTGATGAATAGGGTCTGCAAACCTTATTTAGATAAGTTCATCATCGTTTTCATTGATGATATCTTGATTTACTCTAAGACGCAAGCTGATCACGAGCAACATCTTCGTCTTACTCTGGAACTCCTAAAGAAAGAGCAACTTTTTGCCAAATTCTCCAAGTGTGAATTTTGGCTTAAGGAAGTTCAATTTTTGGGACATATTGTCAACGAACAAGGTATTCATGTAGATCCCTCCAAGATTAGCGCGATAAGGATTGGGATACACCTACTACTCCTACCGAGGTTCGTTCTTTTCTTGGTCTTGTGGGTTATTACCGCCGCTTCATTGAGAACTTCTCGAAGATTGCAGTTCCTCTAACTGCTCTAACTCAGAAGAACAAACCCTTTGAATGGGGTTCTAAGCAAGAAGAAGCGTTTCAGACCTTGAAGCAGAAGCTTTGTGATGCACCTATTCTGACTTTGCCTGAGGGTAATGATGATTTTGTCGTTTATTGTGATGCATCGAAATTGGGTCTTGGCTGTGTTCTGATGCAAAGGAACAAAGTCATAGCCTACGCATCTAGACAACTGAAGGTACATGAGAGAAACTACACCACTCATGATCTTGAGTTGGGTGCAGTTGTTTTCGCTCTCAAAATCTGGAGACACTATTTGTATGGCACAAAATGTGTGGTTTTCACTGACCACAAAAGTCTTCAGCATATCTTCAGTCAGAAAGAACTCAACATGAGGCAAAGACGTTGGGTCGAACTCTTAAACGACTATGACTGCGAAATTCACTACCATCCCGGTAAAGCGAATGTTGTGGCTGACGCATTGAGTCGTAAGGAACGTACTATGCTTCATTGTGTTCGTGTTCAATCTGCTATTCAAGCACGATCCGATATCCAAGCACACATTTCTCAGGCTCAACATACTTGTGTTTCACAAGATTTGATGGGTGAGGAATTACCCTATCACATTAAGCCTGTTCTTGTTCTAAAGGAAGATGGGTCGTATTACTTCATGGACCGTTTGTGGGTCCCAAGCAAAGGTGGTCTTCATACCTTGCTTATGGATGAAGCCCATAAGACCCGTTACTCTATTCATCCTGGCTCAGATAAGATGTATAAGGATCTTCGTACTCAGTATTGGTGGCCTGGTATGAAGAAAGACATTGCCTTTTACGTTTCAAAGTGCCTTACTTGTCTCAAGGTTAAGGCTAAACACCAACATCCTTATGGTCTTCTGGAGCAACCAGAGATTCCAGTTTGGAAATGGGAAAACATTGCTATGGATCTCGTTACTAAACTTTCGCGCACAAAGAAAGGTCATGATGCCATCTGGGTAGTTGTTGATCGTCTTACTAAATCAGCGCATTTCTTGCCAATCCGTGAGGATTTTTCTGTTGAAAGGCTGGCCGAAATCTACGTGGATGAAATTGTATCTCGACATGGTGTTCCTTTGAACATTATTTCTGATAGAGATGCTCGCTTCTCTTCTTGTTTTTGGAGAACCATGCAATCTGCTATGGGGACCCAACTCAATCTGAGTACAGCATATCATCCACAAACAGATGGCCAAACTAAAAGAACAATCTAGACTTTGGAGGATATGCTTAGAGCTTGTGTGATCGACTTTGGTGGTAGTTGGGATTCACATCTTCCATTGATTGAATTCTCCTACAACAATAGTTATCACTCCAGCATTAACATGGCTCCTTTCGAGGCTCTCTATGGTCAAAAATGTCGTTCACCAGTCTGCTGGAATGAAATAGGTGAGGCTCAACTTACTGGACCTGACCTCATTCTAAAGACAACTGACAAGGTTAAGAAAGTTCGTGATAACCTACAGACAGCTCGAAGCCGTCAAAAGAGTTACGCGGACCGACGACGCAAGCCCTTGGAATTTCAAGTCGGTGATCGCGTATTACTTAAGGTCTCACCTTGGAAAGGTGTGATCAGATTTGGAAAGAAAGGAAAACTTGCACCTAGATACGTTGGACCATTCAAGATCGTCGAAAGAATCGGTAAGGTAGCCTACAGACTTGCACTACCTCCTAAACTTTGTAATGTTCATCCAACCTTCCACGTATCCAATCTCAAAAAGTGCTTAGCTGATGAGAACCTCCACATACCACTTGACGAAATTCGTGTTGATAAAACATTGCATTTTGTTGAGAAACCTGTGGAAATCATGGATCGTGAAGTCAAATGGCTTAAACGCAAGCGCATTCCGTTGGTTAAAGTTCGCTGGGAATCTAAACGTGGACCTGAGTTTACTTGGGAACGCGAAGATCAAATGAAGGCGAAGTATCCGCGTCTATTCTCACGAGTTTCCTCTAAACAAATTTTGGGACGAAATTTCCACAAGTAGGGGAGACTGTGACATTTGTGCTTGTAATCATTGTAAACAGTTCAGTTATCAATGAAATAAAGTTATTTGATCCCAATGTTTGATTGTATATGTTTGATGTTTTTCATGTTTTGGTTTTTATTCTATTTTAAACTCTATATCGCTTTCTAGAGAATTATACGCAAACTGGTGCGTAAACGTAATCAGTTTAACGTGAAAAATACTCCGGAACATGAATTTATGCTTAACATACCTTAAATAACCTTTACATAACTTAGAAATAAGTTTTGAAGCCTTTGGTATGGCAAAATCCAGTTAATTCGCTTACAGGGACTAAAATTGACAAACTATGAAAGTATGCCGATTTGAACTGTAACAAACATTTCAGAACATGATCATGAGTTAAACACACCTTAAATATCCTTTACATAGCTTAGAAATAGGCTTTGAGGGGTTCGGTGTACCAAAATAAACTTCATGATCATTCCGGGACTAAAAGCGTCAAAAAGTGCATAAGTTTGCATTTTCGCGCATAACTTACGTTCTGAATACTTCCGGACATCCAAAAATTTATGTAAGCATTAAAATATTTTATTTTAGTGTTTGGCATGAGAAAAATCCATTCGTCGCGCAATTTGGGTCGTTTTCGCGTTCGTTACGACTTCCGTCGTAATTAAGCGAATAACGCGATCGTACGACCAAACGAACCAACACCAGAGATATTTTTGAGCATGTTTTGAGTTCCCTATACTTTAACTTCATTTTAGACGCTTGAAATGAGGTTAACGGGGCTTAAACGTGTAAAAAATGGGCCGAATTGCATGTTTCTGAAGTTCAGGGACCGAAACTGCAATTCTGTAATAGTTGGCCAGGCAACCCGCGTAAGACTACCTTAAACTCTTACACGGGCCGCGTGAGAGGCCCAGGTCTGCAAAAATCAGTTTCCAGCTGTTACCAGCTGTTCCACACACTTGTAAATGGTTTTTGATTATTCAAGGGGCCAAATTTGATGGTTTTTAAGAGCCCATGGTCCAAATACCATGTGCCCACTTGGACGGCCTAGATCGAAGCACGTTTTTCGATGAACGATCCTAACGGTTGTGCCATGCCTATAAGTACCCAACCCAACTTCATTCATTTCCCACATTTGATCTGATTCAAAGCTTTCTAAGTGGAAGTATATACTTCCTACCTGAAAGCGAATCGGGTTAAATTTTGCGGGGACCTTCTGTAAGTATTCTTTCGCGTTTTTCATTCGTTTTAGCGTTAAAGTCAAACTGCGTTTGACTTTCTGCATTGACCAGTTTATGGTCAACGCGAAGTTCGTTTGAACTTCATAACGTGAGCGTAATCACGATGGTTGTAGTCCCTAGTGACTATACCTACTGTTTACCACGTTATCTAGGCTCAGTGACGAGTCGTAGTTTCGGCCAAAATGCGTTTTCTCGCGTATTTGATAACCAAACTACTCTAGGGTATTAAAACTGTTTGTTTTAATACGAAACCTGTTTTCTAACTTTACTAAACATGTTCTAGCATGTTTAGCTTGTCACTTTTAGATTTGTGCTTGTTTAGGGACGTAAAGGTAAGCGATCTAATCAATCGCTTGCACTTACGAACCCGACCCATTTGGTCGATCATTAGGATCCGACCAAATACTTTAGGTGACCATAGTTGTATAGGGAATAACCTTCCGAGGTTATACCTTATGGTCACGTCGTTTAAATGGTTGTATGATAAGTAATTCTTATGCCTTAGGTAAATTACCAAAATGCCCTTTTCACGCTAAAATTCATTTTAAGCCTATGTAACATAACTTTTGACATCTAAGCTGATTTAGCAACAACATTAAGCATGTTAAGGCATATTTTGCTTGCCATAGGGCTAGTTAGGCGTTCCGAACGCGTTTTACGCGAACGACGCGTTAAAGTGGCATAAGCTACCTAAACGGGTCGTAACGGGTCAAAAGCAATTAGGATAGGTTTCGTTTTAGTATGTAGGATTTGTTAAACCATACTACATAAGTTCCCACACTTATTTGGTTTACGAACCCTCGTACTACCCGATCCTCCGATAGGTCGGTTTATTAATGTAGATACCTATATTAGGTGCCGTTTGAATCCGCAATCTTCTAGCTTGCTTGGTGGATATCTAAAGTCTATTGAGCAATCTCAAGTGAGTACATAGACCCCTCTTTTACTGTTTTCCAAACATTTTGGGGTGAAACACATGTGCCTACTTGTTACTTTCGTGCTTTCTTGCTTTCACATCATATGCTTGCTATGTTCACTAGTACACTTATAGTACATGATTTCATTACATTGTTTTTCTATGTATGTTAACTTAGCATGCTAGCACATTGATTTACATTACATTGTTTTGCTACATATGTTTACTTGGCATATTAGCACATTGATTTACATGACTTTTCTGCTTCGTATGTTAACTTAGCATACTTAGTACATTGTTTTCATATAACATGTTTACATTTGGTATAACATTTGGTTTGCATAAACAGAACTTATATACATTCATTAACATTAGCTACGCCGTTCGGTAGTAAGTAATGGTACCATAGGAATTGACAAATCCCGTTCCTGACATCCTAGGTTTGTTTGGATGAAAGGAATGACTGAATCCGAAAACATTTCTTTTGATAACCTTTACTTAGGGTTATCCGTCTGTCTCAAGGCTTGAATGTATGTGTTAACTTACCACATAAATGTTTGTATCATTTAAAACATGCTTTTACTTTGCAAAACATAACTTTTTGATACACTCAAAATACTTTGTTTTGTACATTTATACATTTGGTTTAAGTGAACACGTTTTACTTAACATACATAACATTTGTTACACATACATGACTACATGACTACATTTTGGACATTTAAACATATGACAATGATTTAGACAAGAACATTTGATGGTTGGTTTAGACATGGACTTTATACATTGGTGGTTGTTTAAGTGACTTAGGTAACGATATGTGTGTAGTATGATGCAAGCATGGTGGATACGCCGCTGGTACTTCCTATATATAAGTGCTTGTATCGTATTACATGTCATAGCGTTATTTAAATCATTCAATTTGGACTTATACGTTTTACACAAATAACATATTTTTCACAAGACTTTGTTTTACAAAACAGTTTATTTTTACACAACTTATTCTTACTTGGTTATTCATTTAACCATACTTTATTCCTTTTTATCGCTTTCAAATGATTTACAAAACAAAACAACTAACAAGGTTCATGACTAACTTTTATTAAACATTTTCTTAAACTTAAGTCATGAATCTTATTTTCACAAAACCTATGTATCTCACAGGCATTTTTATGCTAACGTACCTATTTTCACATGTGTTTCAGGAGCTAATGCATAGGATGATCGTGACACGCTAGGGTGGACTTGGGCCTTAGTGACATAAAATGAAGCTAGACTAGTTTAAAATATGTTATGAACTTATGTTTTTCCTTGTTTGAGACAATGTAATTCCACCCTTGGTTATGAATAAAATATTATTTTAGTAACATGGTTGTGGAACAATAATTCTGTTACAACACTACCCGGTGTTTCCGCCATGATTTGATGTTTTAAATGGTCGGGGTGTGACAGTACACCCATCCTTGGGGAAGTTAGTCATGTACAAATACGTTATGTGACAAATTAAAATATATTATTTTAACTAATATTCCAAACTTAATAGATATATTTTAAGTTAAAATATTTATTATTTTAACAAATAATTATATACTTGGAATAATATTGATGACACAAAGAAACGTGACTCAAAGACACTAATTAAGACTAAGGCCAAGGCACGGCCCATCCGTCTAACAAACCGTAGCACGTTTGTAGGTAGTCGTGCGACGTACAGGAAGCTTTGAGTTAGTTGACCGAAGAATGCAAGACAGTGAGTTCATGTCCCCCTTTTCTTTTAACTGTTCTCAGCTTTATAACTTCGGGGGTGGAATACATGTTACAAATGATTACGATTACAAATGGTATGGTTAGCTAAGGAATGAACTGTTAGATCATGTGAATGGGTAGGCTAGTAACTAAAGACCATTAATCCTTGTTTAAGGACCGAAGGGCATGAGTGATAGATCTATTGGGTGTTTCGAGCCCCGCTCACGAGCCCGCGGGTTGGACCATGAGGCGACTATGTCGTTCCCGCTCGATGGCCCGGTACGAAATACGCTTAAAGGATTGAGCCATTCCTACACCATTACACACATATTAATGTATTAGCTACACATTAATTGATCTGTTTCCTTGTTGCTTTCATACCAGTTTACAAGTACACACATACATACTTACAAATGTTTTCAAGGATGTTCGTGCACACATACAAAAACACATGAACTCGCTCAACTTTTGTTGATGTTTTCAAACTACATGTATTTCAGGAAATTGATTATGGATCTGGCGGGTGTTCAAGATGTCAAGTTGTGTCTTCGAATAAAAGATGCCATCCAGTGTCGAAGGGTTTGGATTGTCATCTTATCTAGGATAAGATACATAGTTCAAAGCCTAGCTTTTAGTAGTGTCTTTTGTTAAGTCCAGATTGGAACTTAAAACTTGGGTTGTTATGTACTTGAATTTGAAGTCTTGGTTTATGGTTAAACAATGACGATGGTAATGTTTTGAAACTTAATATATGGATGAACATCATGGTTTTTATCATATAGATGTTGTTATGGTTGAATGCAATGATATTAAGCAAGTCACACATAATCACGCTTCCGCAAAAGTCAGGGTGTGACGGTTTGGTATCAGAGCTTCGATTGTAGTGAACTAGGATTCCTTCTCGAGTCTAGACTACAATCAATAGGGCTCTCTCACGAAAATATTTTTACAACATATTTTTCATTGCATACACTAAACGCCCAGATCCATGGAACAAAGTTTACAAAAGGAAAGACGAGAAACACGATTGCAAGGTCACAATGGTGGCTTAGTCTGCATGAGGTAGACTTGGGAAGATAGAAAAAGTTTCCTGAAGGATGATGTGAATACATGATTACATGATAAATTGTCTTTATTTGCATATACTGAGTGTTAGTGGTTACTGTGACACCTGTGTCTGTAATCTTTGTAAACAGTTCAGTTATCAATAAAATAATGTTATTTGACCCCAATATTTGTTGTTTATGTTTGATATTTTTCATGTTTTGATTTCCATTCAATTCCAAACTCTATATCGCATTCTAGAGAGTTATACGCAAACTGGTGCGTAAACGTAATCAGTTTAACGCGACAAACACTCCAGAACATCAATATATGCTTAACATACCTTAAATAACCTTACATAACTTAGAAATAAGTTTTGAAGGCTTTGGTATGGCAAAATCCAGTTTATTCGCTTACAGGGACTAAATTCGACAAACTGCGAAAGTATGCCGATTCGTACTATAACGGACATTCCGAAACTTGATCATAAGTTAAACATACCCTAAATATCCTTCACATAGCTTAGAAATAGGCTTTGAGGGGTTCGGTATGCTAAAATAAACTTTTTGGTCATTCAGGGACTAAAAGCGTCAAAAAGTGCATAAGTTTGCATTTTCGCGAATATCTTACGTTCTGAATACATCCGGACATCCAAAAATTTATGTAATCATTAAAATATTTTATTTTAGTATTGGCATGAGAAAAATCCATTCGTCGCGTAATTTGGATCGTTTTTTGCGTTCGTACGTATTTCGTCGTAATTAAGCAAATATCGTGATCGTACGACCAAACGAACCGACATCCGGCATATTTTTGAGCATGTTTCATGTCCATTATGTTTAGGCATCATTTTAGGGCCTAAAAGTTGGCTTAACGGGCCTTAGATGTGTCAGAATTGAGCTTAAAACACTGCAGGGACTAAAACTGTTAAAATAAAAGCTGTTTGCTGAACTGTGAAGTCTAGGCGGGCCACGTAGGCTTTCCTTGACTCCTACGCGGGCCGCGTACTAGCTGCAGATCTGCACAAATAGTTTTTTAGCTGTTTCCAGTTGTTCTAGCTGTTGTGCACTCTTGCAAATGGTATTTTAGCTTACTCTGGGCCAATTTTAGGTGCCCATGGTTTTGCAAAACCATGGGTGCACATGTACGGTTGTGATCGAAGCTCGTTTTACGATGAACGATCCTAACGGTCTTGGCTTTCCTATATAAACCCCACCCCTCATTTGTTCAAACCCACATTTGATCAGATTTTTCCCTAAGTTGATGTAACACCCCTAAATTTATTAAACTGTATATGTCGTTATACATGTATAAGTTAGAATATTAATCATAAAATAATGAGAATCAAAACTAGGAATAATTAACCTAGTTAAATTCTTAATTTAAAAGATGGGAAATCAAAGGATTATAACCATTGTAATAACTTAGAAACTTGAGGGACCAATTATGCAAATTTTAGATAGAAGGTTGTAGAAATCCTGGATAAACATCAAGATACACATCTTGTGTGTATCTTCTATTCGATTGAAACCCCAGGAGCGACCCCAAGTTTCCCCAAAACCCTAATTCACTCAAAACTACTTCAAATCAAAGAAGGAATTCAATCAGGGGTCATTTTTAAGCTAGAATCTCGATCACTAACATTAGGGGATTGAAAGGTATGCTTAATTCTGTTATATGAAGTTGTTTTTATGATTTTTGAATTCTTGTAACAGAAATTAGTGGTGAATTGATGGATGTTAGGGTTAAATTTTGATGAATACAAGTCTAGGAACAAATCTTAGACAATAAATTTATGAATTCATGGTATAACCTGTGAGTTTTAAAGTTTATTTCATAAGGGTATATGGGTTTCGTGAAGAATACATATATTCTTGTGATATTGGACGTTAATTGATGCTTATGATGCAAATTCTAGTGTAATTATAGTGTTCTTGATATATGAATTGAATTACTATGCTTAAATATGGTTAAAGTTATTAACCATGAACATGATAGTATAAGAATACAAATTATGCACACTAGATCTTCGATGAAATGCTTGATTGAATTGGAATACTTGAAATATATGAAGTAATCGCTTAATTGACTAATCAAGAGAATGAAATATCGAATATTGAACTATGAGTTCTAAGCAATATATTCGAATCAAATTATATAGGTGATTTGGGTGGATCATGAAGTGGGCAAGGTGGAACGGATACCCGCTTAAAAGGAAAGCTTTAAAAAGGTACGTGGTTATAAGCTTCGTAAATTATTATTGTTAATCATGCTGCTTATTTGAAGAATAATGATTTAGTCATAATATTGGTTATTACTAAGCGAAGGAATTCGTATGTAATAATCGGATGAGTAAAAGGTTAGAGATTTGATAGTGAATAAATGATGAAAGTGGTGGATTTCACTTAAAAGTTAATCGGGTCAAAATGACCCGAATACTACATATTTGATTCAAAAAGGGCGATGGATTTCGCTAGTGAACTCAAACAGATCAAAATCCTTGAAGTATTGAGTTTTTGGTAAGTTAAGGTGTTAAAGGTCGCTAAATAAGTTAAACCGGACAATTAGGACATATGTACCTTGGTTTCGACACTTGAGTTTTAGTATAATCTGTCGTATTGTAAAAGTATGATGAGGCATAATTCTTATAACAGTTTTGAGCTTATAAGTGCATTTTATGTCTATTTAATGTAAACGGGTCGAATAATTAGAAAGATTTCTATAAACTAAGTGTTTAAAGTAAGAAAATTTGTGAAATCATATGTTGGATTTTTATTCCATGATATATATGTTCTGATTACGGTCGCATAGAAAGAAACGTGACGCAAAACGGACTACAAACGAACAAGTTATGGCAATTTTTGTAAAAGGGCTCTTAGCTGGGAAAAATAACTTGTCTGGGTTATGGCAACTGATAACCCAGATGAACAGATAACTTGTCTGGGTTATGGCAACGGATAACCCAGATGACCAAATAACTTGTATGGGTTATCGCAACTGATAACCCAGATGACTTTACTTTGTCAGTTTGATATTTCGAACATGTTAGATCACATTATAACATCATAAAACTGATAGTTTTATGCATTTTGATCACAGGTAACTATAGGAACTTGCGGATGAAGATCAAGCTTTGTAATAGAACCGAACGCGCGCATAAAGATGCTTCCGCAAACGAAACTAGTTCTTTTGTCACAAAACATTTTAAATGTTGTGTTTACTTTCCTTAGTACATATGGGTTGTAAGTTTTAAAAGGTCAAGTATGTTAGGCTTGCACAATATGTTTTGGAAACATGAAGTAAGGTTGTAAAACTTAAAACTTATATAAATATCATTATCTTGATGTTTTACAATGAAAGAGATTATTAAATGATAACGTAAGAATGATGGGTCTTACAAGTTGGTAATCAGAGCCTCGTTAAGACAAAGCGTGTTCGGTTCAAAGCTTGATCAAGATATCCGGTAAGAGTTACTTATAAATGAGTTCAAATGTATAGATTTAGATGAAGTAAAGTACACAAAAGTGTATGGGAGGAGTGTACTATTATACTCAAACCCGGGAAATACACTAAGTAAGAAAGGTAAGGCAAGATATGTACTTGACCGAACCTAAAAAGAAATACACATTACTTGTGAATAAGTATGTGTAATATAAATTTCCATTTAACAAGGTGGAAATAAATTAAATAGTTATTGATTAACTATTTTGTGAATATTTCAGTCAAAGAAATGGCTGGTGAAACCGGAAAGGAATCAACATCTCGCATAACTGAAGAGATGAAAGCTACTATTTCCGAGGAAGTCGGAAAAGCTTTAGAAGCTAGTCTACCGCAGTTCATCGATAGACTACAAACTACACTTTTAGCGGTAATAGATGATAAGATGAATGAAAAGAAAGATGCGGGTAAATTGAAAGCGTGTCCATATAATAAATTTATGGCATGCAAACCCCCGTTCTATCATGGTGAAGTTGATCCGATCGTTTGTCAACGATGGATTCACGACATTGAAGGGGTATTCGAAAGGACCCATTTTGATGAGACTGATTTCGTGGCATACGGAACCGATCAGTTGAGAGGCCAAGCTAAGGATTGGTGGAATAATCTGAAGAAGGAACAGGGAATTGAGGCCACGAGAACTATGACGTGGGAAGAATTCAAAACTCCGTTCCTTAGACACCATAGTCCGAAAGCTGTGATCAATAGGATTAAAGAAGAGTTTATTCAGCTAAGGCATAATGGTAAGTCGATAGAGAAGATTACAGGAATCTTTCTTGATAAGCTCAGGTTTTGTGATGAGCTGGTTCAAAATGAAGAACAGAAAATCTACTATTACTACAACATGCTGAGTGCGGAGTATAGGGAGTTCATGACTCCTTCAAAATATGTGCATCTTACTGAAATAGTGAATGCCGCATGTGAAAGAGAGATTGAGTTGAAAAAGCAGATTGATAGGGGTGAAAGGAGAGCATTTGAGAAAAATCCACTCTCCGCAAAGAAACAAAAGCTGAATGAAGCTCCTAAGAAGGGCACTGAAAAAGGAGGAGCGCCTCAATGCAAAATTTCTGGAAAGAATCATAAGGGCGAATGCTACTTTAAAAACAAACCATGTCCTACTTGTGGCAAAGTGGGACATGTAGTTGCAAATTGCTCAGGAAAGGTGTCGGTATGCTATAAATTTTATAAACTGGGACACAAAAAGTCTGAGTGCCCGGAGTTAGTTAGAACTAAAGACACCACTGATGCAAAGCCTGATGCGCAGAAAGCAAAGGCTAGATCTTTCCACATGACAGCTGCTGAGGCTAAAACCAAACCTGATGTCGTTTCAGGTATATTTCTTGTAAATTCAATTCCAGCACGAATTTTATTTGATACGGGTGCAAATAGATCTTTTATATCACATCGATTTATTCAACACCCTACATTCACGTTAACAAAATTACCTATACCACTAGAAGTAGAAATAGGTGATAATAAAAGTTTTATTGTTTGTGATATGTGTTGGAATTACAAACTGAGCATTGACGATGAAGAGTATTTCGTTGACTTAATTCCCATGTCAATGGGAGAATTTCAAGTGGTAATCGGGATGGATTGGCTAGCTTGATATCACGCGAAAGTAATATGCAACCGTAAAGAGATACAACTAATGTCTCCAAGCGGAAAACATGTTACTATTTATGGGGAGAAAAGCTGCTGCCCCATAATCTGTTCTTTCATCAAAGTCTGCAAGCTGGTTCGACATGGATGTAAGGCGTATATGGCCTACATACATGATTCGGCTAAAGAGGCTCCAGAAATCAAAGACGTACCAGTGGTACGAGAATTCAAAGATGTTTTTCCGGAAGATCTACCGGGGTTACCACCAGAGCGTGAGGTAGAGTTTGGTATTGAATTAGTCCCGGGCGCGAAACCGGTAGCCAGGGCTCCTTATCGATTAACGCCGTCGGAACTACAAGAATTGCTGTCGCAATTACAAGACCTTTTAGACAAAGGATTTATTCGACCGAGCGTTTCTCCGTGGGGAGCGCCAGTATTGTTTGTAAAGAAGAAAGACGGAAGTATGAGGATGTGCATTGATTACCGGGAGTTGAATAAACTCATGGTAAAGAATCGATATCCGCTTCCTAGGTTCGACGACTTGTTCGATCAATTACAAGGCGCGAGTTGGTTTTCGAAGATTGACTTAAGGCCGGGTTATCATCAATTGAAAGTTAAAGAAGAAGATATACCAAAAACAACATTCCGAACGCGTTATGGACATTATGAGTTTTTAGTAATGTCTTTCGTATTAACTAATGCACCCGCGGCTTTCATGGATCTTATGAACCGTGTCTGTAAGCCAATGTTGGATAAGTCGGTGATTGTTTTCATCGACGATATTCTTGTGTATTAAAAAAGCGAGGTGGATCACGAATATCATTTGCGTGAAGTACTTGAAACGCTTAGGCGTGAGAGACTTTATGCAAAATTTTCCAAGTGTGCCTTTTGGTTACAGGAGGTACAGTTCCTAGGACATATTATTAGTGCCGATGTAGTGTCGGTAGATCCGTCCAAAATAGAAGTTGTGTCTAAATGGAAACCTCCAAAGAATCCATCGGAGATTAGGAGTTTTCTAGGTCTTGCGGGCTATTATAGGAGATTTATACAAGATTTCTCCAAAATTGCAACTCCATTAACTAAGCTGACCCGTAAAGACGAGAAATTTGTAAGGGATAATGCACAAGAAGATGCCTTCCGTATCCTTAAGGAAAAATTGACCAGTGCCCCTGTGCTAACGTTACCAGATGGGACTGAAGATATGGTTATTTATTCAGACGCATCCCAGCTTGGTCTCGGATGTGTACTTATGCAGCGAGAAAAGGTGATCGCGTATGCTTCAAGACAATTAAAGATTCATGAAAAGAAATATCCGACACATGATCTAGAGTTGGCGGCGGTAGTCTTTGCCTTAAAAATATGGAGGCATTATTTATATGGTGTGAAATGCACTATTTTCATTGACCATAAAAGTCTTAAGTACTTCTTGATCAAAAGGAGTTAAATATGAGACAACGACGTTGGTTAGAGACGGTGAAGAATTATGACTGTGAAATTCATTATCATCCCGGAAAAGCCAACATAGTTGCAGATGCACTAAGTAGGAAAGAAGAATATTCACCTATTCGGGTGCAGTCGATGCAGTTAATAGTGACCTCAGGGTTACTTGAACGAATCAAGGATGCGCAAACTGAAGCTGTAAAAGAAGAAAATGTGAAAAAGGAAAGAATAGTGGGCCAGCTCAAAGACTTGCAAGATAATAGTAATGGATTAAAAACCCGTTTTGATCGAATCTGGGTTCCAAATACTTGCAATGTTAAAACTCTTCTTCTTGATGAAGCCCATAAGTCCCGCTATTCTATTAATCCGGGAGCTACCAAGATGTACCAAGACTTGAAACAAAATTATTGGTGGCCTGGAATGAAACGAGACATCACAAAGTATGTGGAAAAATGCTTAACTTGTTTACAAGTAAAAGCAGAACACCAGAAGCCTTACGGTAAACTTCAGCCGTTAGATATTCCGGTATGGAAGTGGGAGCACGTTACTATGGATTTGTTAACTAAGCTACCAAGAACGTCACGTGGATTTGATGCTATATGGGTAGTAGTTGACAAATTGACCAATAGTGCTCATTTTATTCCAATTCGGGAAACATAAACTTCCGAGAAGATGTCGGAAGTATACACAAATGAAATTATATCTCGCCATGGGGTACCGGTGTCTATCGTATCAGATAGAGATACGCGTTTTACTTCAAGTTTTTGGCGCGATTTTCAAGAAGAGATGGGTACTAAATTATTCATTAGTACCGCATATCATCCGCAAACCGATGAGCAGAGTGAAAGAACTATTCAAACACTCGAAGATATGCTACAAGCATGTATTATCGATTTTGGTGGTAGCTGGGATATCTATCTACCACTAGTTGAATTTTCATATAATAACAGCTACCATTCCAGTATTGGAATGGCCCCGTATGAAATGCTTTATGGCAGAAAGTGTCGAACCCCGGTGTACTGGGGCGAAGTGGGTCCACGAGAATTAGCTCATAATGATATGGTCAGTATCACTAATGAAAAGATTGAAGTGATTCGGGCTCATTTAAAAGCTGCTCAAGATCGGCAAAAGTCTTATGCGTGTGACACCTGTGTCACCGCGACCATCAAACAAATACCAAGCCGATGAAATATTGTATTTCATACTTGGGATCTTGTATAAATATGTGTATGTTTTGCACATATCAATTATTGTTCAAATTCAAACTCTACATCGCTTTCTGGAGCATTATACGCAAACTGGTGCGTAAACGTACTCAGTTTATTGCGACAAATACTCCGGAACATCAACATACACTCAACGTACCTTAAATAACCTTTACATAACTTAGAAATAAGTTTTGAAGGCTTTGGTATAGCAAAAACAAACTTCTGGGTCATTCAGGGACTAAAAGTGTCAAAAAGTGCACAAGTTTGCACTTTCGCGCATAACTTACGTTCTGAATACATCCGGACATCCAAAAATTTATGTAAGCATCCTTATATTATGCCTTAGTGTTTGGCATGAGAAAAATCCATTCGTCGCGTCATTTGGATCGTCTTTCACACTTATGCGCATTCCGTCGTAATTAAGCGAACACCGCGATCGTACGGCCAAACGAACCAACATCCGACACATTTTTGAGCATGTTTCATGTCCACAATGTTTAGGCATCATTTTAGGGCCTTAAAGTTGGCTTACGGGCCTTAGAAGTGTCGGAAATGGCTTAAACACGCAACAGGGACCAAAACTGTCATTTTTCAAAGTATGTGCAGATCAGACGGGCTCAGGCGGCCCGCCTGAGTTTTTGCATATCCTGATGCGGGCCGCGTGAGGATGTCTGACAGAAAGATTTTGCATTAAATGCAGAATCTGGCCTTTCGTTCGATCAAGAGGCGATGCCTTTTCACCCAATGAAGGGCCAAGAGCCAAGTTCAGTGAATTTAACCCCTGGACACATGTACGCACGAGATCAAGGCACGATATTCGATAAAACGATCCTAACGGTTCCACTTTTCCTATAAATACCCCCCCCCCCCCTTAGTGTAAAAATCACAACAATCTGATCTTGAAGCTCTAAGTTGAAACCATTGTTTCATACCTGAGCTATTTGATCTAGATTAGCACTCGGGGACCCTCCGTAAGTCTTCTTTTATTCGCTTTTCGAGTCCGAAAGTCAACGTTTTGTTGACTTTCTGCATTGACCAGCTTATGGTCGATGCGAAGTTCATGGAACTTCATAACGTGAGCGTGATCACGATGGTTATGGTTCGTAGTGACCATACCTACTGATTACCCCGTTATCTAGGCTCAGTGACGAGTCGTAGTTTCGGCCAGAATGTGCATTCTTGCATATTTTGTAACCAAACTACGCGTGAGCATCAAAGCCGTTTGTTTTGATGTCAAACCTGTTTTCAAACTTAGTTAAGCATGTTCTAACATGCTTAGCTCGTCACTTTTAGTTTAGTGCTTATATAGGGTCGTAAGGTAAGCGATCTAAACCATCGCTTATACTTTCGAACCCGACCCATTTGGTCGGTCATTAGGACCTGACCAAACACATTAGGTGACCATAGCTATAACCTTCCGAGGTTATACCTTGTGGTCACGATGTTAGGCGTTCCAGACGCGTTCTACGCGAACGACGCGTAAGGTAGCATAAGCTACCTAAACGGGTCGTAATGGACCGTAAGCACTTAGGTTAAGTTTCATTTTAGTATGTAGGCTTTGTTAAACCATATTACACGAGTCTCCATACTCGTTTGGTTTTCGAACCCGCGTACTGTCCGATCCTTCCGATTTGGTCCGGTATATTAACATAGCTACCTATTAGGTGCCGTTTGATATCCCGTGATCTTTAGCATTATCTGGTTATTATACAAGAACTCCAAAGCAATCTCAGGTGAGTACATTGAACCCCTCTTTTACTGTTTTCTAAACTGTTTTGGGGTGAAACACATGTGCCTATCTGTTACTTTCATGCTTTCCTGTTTTCACATCATATACTTGCTATGTTCAATAGTACATATATAGTACATGATTTCATTGTGTTTATGCTATGTATGTCCATCATGTGCATACTTAGCACAACACTTTACATTACATTTTCATGCTATGTATGCCCATTGTGTGCGTACTTAGTACATCGTTTTACATTACATGCTATGTATGCCCATTGTGTGCATACTTAGTACATTGTTGCACATTGCATTACTGTTGCATATGCTCATCCAACATATGAACACATCACACTACATTTTGAACCGTTGTACTCTACAATACATTTCATGCTATGTACGCCCATTGTGTGCATACGTAGTACATTGTTTCACATTGCATTACTGTTGCATATGCTCATCCAGCATATGAACACATTACACTACATTTTGAACCGTTGTAACCATTTGACTATGTGAACCGTCTTAACCCTTCAATTTCATGAACCGTCTGTAACCACTGAACCATGTAAACCAGTTGTATCCGTTGACATGGATTACATTTGACAATAGACATTTTGACTATACATGAACATTTCTACCGTTGTTAAACATTTCATCTTGATGGTTTGGTTTGAGTAAGTGATTTAAGTAACGAGGCATGTGTAATATGATACAAGCATGGTGGATACGCCGCTGGTACTTCCTATATATAAGTGTTTGTATGGTATTACATATCGTAGCGTTATTTGAATCACTTAAATTTGAAACATAGAACATTTTATACAAATAACACGCTTTTCACAAGACATTGATTTACAAACAACAAATCTTATACAAACTCTTTTTACATGGTTATTCAGATAACCATGCATTGTTCTCTTATTTATACATATCATTTGATCTTACCGTTTTTTTCAAATGGTTTACAAGACAAAGCAAAATACGAGGTTCATGACTAAACATTTTCTCAAACTCAAGTCATGAATTCCGTTTTCACAAAACCAATGTATCTCACAGGCATTTTTATGCTGACGTACCTATTTTCACATGTGTTTTCAGGAGATGATGCATAGGACTTATCAAGACATACTTAGGCGGATCTGTGCCTTAGTGACTTAAAACGAGACAAGAACTAGTTAATTTATGTTATGTACACTTTGATTCTTGTTTAGACAATGTAATCCTTCATGTTTGATTTATAAAACGAAACTTCATTCGCCATGGATTTGAAACAATTGATTCTGTTACAACACTCCCCGACGTTTCCGCCACGTTTTGTATGTTCTACGTGGTTGGGGTGTGACAATGCGGATAAAAGACGAAGACCAATCGAGTTCCAAGTTGGCGATATGGTTATGCTTAAGGTATCTCCGTGGAAAGGGGTTATCCGATTTCGAAAACAGGGAAAATTGAGTCCAAGATTTATTGGACCATTGAAAATCATGGAACGGGTAGGTCAGGTTGCATACCGACTCGAATTGCCGAAAGAATTGAGTAGTATACACATCACTTTCCACGTTTCACACTTACGAAAGTGCTTAGCTGATGAAACAGCTTATGTAAGCTATGACGACATTGAAGTTGATGATAAATTGAATTATGTCGTAAAACCTATCGAAATTCTTGATCGCAAGGTCAAAAGCTTAAGGCATAAAGAGATTAATCAAGTTAAAGTCAAATGGGAACACCGAAAGGGATCGGACACCACTTGGGAGTCTGAAGAAGAAATGAGATGCTTATACCCTTCCTTATTTGGTACATATTCCGATTTCGAGGACGAAATCCTTTTTAAGGGGGGTAGACTTGTAACACCTCTAAATTTATTAAACAATATATGTCGTTATACATGTATAAGTTAGAATATTAATCATAAAATAATGAGAATCAAAACTAGGAATAATTAACCTAGTTAAATTCTTAATTTAAAAGATGGGAAATCAAAGGATTATAACCATTGTAATAACTTAGAAACTTGAGGGACCAATTATGCAAATTTTATAAAGAAAGTTGTAGAAATCCTGGATAAACATCAAGATACACATCTTGTGTGTATCTTCTATTCGATTGAAACCCCAGGAGCGACCCCAAGTTTCCCCAAAACCCTAATTCACTCAAAACTACTTCAAATCAAAGAAAGAATTCAATCAGGGGTCATTTTTAAGCTAGAATCTCGATCACTAACACTAGGGGATCGAAAGGTATGCTTAATTATGATATATGAAGATGTTTTTATGATTTATGAATTCTTGTATCAAAAATTAGTGGTGAATTAATGGATGTTAGGGTTAAATTTTGATGAATACAAGTCTAGGAACAAACCTTAGACAATAAATTTATCAATTCATGGTATAACTTATGAGTTTTAAAGTTTATTTCATAAGGGTATATGGGTTTCGTGAAGAACACATATATTCTTGCGATATTGGATGTTAATTGATGCTTATGATGCAAATTCTAGTGTAAATATAGTGTTCTTGATATATGAATTGAATTACTATGCTTAAATATGGTTAAAGTTATTAACCATGAACAAGATAGTATAAGAATACAAATTATGCACACTAGATGTTCGATGAAATGCTTGATTGAATTGGAATACTTGAAATATATGAAGTAATCGCTTAATTGACTAATCAAGAGAATGAAATATCGAATATTGAACTATGAGTTCTAAGCAATATATTCGAATCAAATTATATAGGTGATTTGGGTGGATCATCAAGTGGGCAAGGTGGAACGGATACCCGCTTAAAAGGAAAGCTTTAAAAAGGTACGTGGCTATAAGCTTTGTAAATTATTATTGTTAATCATGCTACTTATTTGAAGAATAATGATTTAGTCATAATATTGGTTATTACTAAGCGAAGGAATTCGTATGTAATAATCGGATGAGAAAAAGGTTAGATATTCCATAGTGAATAAATGATGAAAGTGGTGGATTCCACTTAAAAGTAAATCGGGTCAAAATGACTCGAATACTATTTGTTTGATTCAAAAAGGGCGATGGATTTCGCTAGTGAACTCAAACAGATCAAAATCCTTGAAGTATTGAGTTTTTGGTAAGTTAAGGTGTTAAAGGTCGCTAAATAAGTTAAACCGGACAATTAGGACATATGTACCTTGGTTTCGGCACTTGAGTTTTAGTATAATGTGTCGTATTGTAAAAGTATGATGAGGCATAATTCATATAACAGTTTTGAGCTTATAAGTGCATCTTATGTCTATTTAATGTAAACGGGTCGAATAATTAGAAAGATTTCTATAAACCAAGTGTTTAAAGTAAGAAAATTTGTGACATCATATGTTGGATTTTTATTCCATGATATATATGGTCTGGTTACGGTCGCGTAGAAAAAAACGTGACGCAAAACGGACTACAAACGAACAAGTTATGGCAATTTTTGTAAAAGGGCTCTTAGCTGGAAAAAATAACTTGTCTGGGTTATGGCAACTGATAACCCAGATGAACAGATTACTTGTCTGGGTTATGGCAACTGATAACCCAGATGACCAAATAACTTGTATGGGTTATCGCAACTGATAACCCAGATGACTTTATTTTGTCAGTTTGATATTTCGAACATGTTAGATCACATTATAGCATCATAAAACTAATAGTTTTATGCATTTTGATCACAGGTAACTATAGGAACTTGCGGATGAAGATCAAGCTTTGTAATAGAACCTAACGCGCGCATAAAGATGCTTCCGCAAATGAAACTAGTTCTTTTGTCACAAAACATTTTAAATGTTGTGTTTACTTTCCTTAGTACATATGGGTTGTAAGTTTTAAAAGGTCAAGTATGTTAGGCTTGCACAATATGTTTTGGAAACATGAAGTAAGGTTTTTTAAAACTTGAAACTTATATAAATATCGTTATCTGGATGTTTTACAATGAAAGAGATTATTATATGATAACGTAAGAATGATGGGTCTTATAGTTGAAGGATAAAACCTTCATACCTGGGAATTATTTGATCAAAACCTCCTTGCTTGGACCTCTTGTAAGTATTCTTTCGTTCTTTTACGCGTTTTAGCGCAAATGTCAAACTTTGTTTGACTTTCTGCATTGACCAGTTTATGGTCAACACGAAGTTCGTTTGAACTTCATAACGTGAGCGTAATCACGATGGTTTTAGTCTCTTATGACTATACCTACTGATTACCACGTTATCTAGGCATAGTGGCGAGTCGTAGTTTCGGCCAAAATGCGTATTCTTGCGTATTTTGTAACCAAACTACTTTTAGGTATCAAGACCCTTTATTTTGATACAAAACCTGTTTTCAAACCTCGTTGAACATGTTTTAACATGTTTAGCTCGTCGCTTTAGGTTTAGTGCTTATATAGGGTCGTAAGATAAGCGATCTAATCAATCGCTTAGACTTCCGAGCCCGACCCGTTTGGTCGATCATTAGGATCCGACCAAACACATTAGGTGACCATGGTTGTATAGGGAATAACCTTGCAAGGTTATACCTTATGGTCACGTCGTTTTAGTAGTTGTATGATAGGTAGTTTATATGCCTTAGGTAAATGACCAAAATGCCCTTTTTGCGCCAAAATTCATTTTATGCATATGTAACATAATTTTTGACATCTAAACTGATTAGGCAACATAATTAGACATATTAAGGCATATTTTACTTGTCATAGGACTAGTTAGGCGGTCCAAACGCGTTTTACGCAAACGACGCGTTAAAGTAGCGTAAGCTACCTAAACAAGTCGTCATTTTATGCATATGTAACATAATTTTTGACATCTAAACTGATTAGGCAACATAATTAGACATATTAAGGCATATTTTACTTGTCATAGGACTAGTTAGGCGGTCCGAACGCGTTTTACGCAAACGACGCGTTAAAGTAGCGTAAGCTACCTAAACAAGTCGTAATGGGTCATAAGCACTTAGGTTAGGTTCCGTTTTAGAATATAGGCTTTCTTAAACCATATTACATAAGTTCTTACACTCATTTGGTTTACGAAACCTCATTCTACCTGATCCTCCGAATTAGGTCTGTTTATTAACATAGTTATCTATATTATGTGCCGTTTGATTCCGTGATCTTTCTAGCATTGCTTGGTGGTTATCTAAAGACTATTAAGCAATCTCAAGTGAGTACATAGTCACCTCTTTTACTGTTTTTTCAAACATTTTGGGGTGAAACACATGTGCCTACTTGATACTTTCGTGCTTTCCATGTTTTCGTATCATATGCTTGCTATATTCATTAGTACACTTACAGTACATGATTTCATTATGTTTTTGCTACGTATGTCCATTTGTTGCATACTTAGCACATCGTTTTACATTACATTTTATGCTATGTATGACTTTTTAGTGCATACTTAGTACATTGTTTTACATTACATTTCACGTTATGTATGTCCATTTAGTGCATACTTAGTGCATTGTTTTACATCACGTCACATGCTATGTATGTTCATTTGTTGCATACTTAGTACATTTGTTTTACATCACATGCTTACATTTTGGTATGACATTTGGTTTGTTTAAATGGGACAAAAATACATTCATTAACATTGATCACGCCGTTCGTTAGTAGGTAGTGGTACCATAGGAATTGACAACTCCCGTTCCTGACATCCTAGGTCTGTTTGGATGGAAGGAATGACCGAATTCGATACACATAATTCAGATAGACCTTTAATTTGTTTAAGGGTTTGTCGCCACAGTCTCAAGGCTTGAATGTATGCATTTTCACAATACCGCATAGATGTTTGTATCTGTATAACATGCATTTCCACAAAACATAACTTTGATTTAAACTATGTTTTACTTCAGTACCTTGTTTTGTGCATTTTTGCCTATGGTTTAGTTGATATATTTCACATGCCATACATGATATTTTGGATACACATTACATGATTTACAATTGACACATGAACATTTTGACATTGATTATACATTACATGGTTTACATTTTGACATAAACATTTTGACAATTTGTTTAAACATAAACATTTTACATTGGTGGTTTGTTTGGGTAAGTGATTTAAGTAAGAGGCGTGTGTAATATGATACAAGCATAGTGGATACGCCGCTGGTACTTCTTATATACAAGTGCTTGTATGATATTACATATCGTAGCGTTATTTAAATTATTTCAATTTAGACATATAACATTTTACATAAATAACATATTTTTTACAAGACATTGTTTTACAAACAGTTTATTTTATACAACTCCTTTTACTTGGTTATTTAATTAACCATACACCTTTCTTTTTAAATCTGATTTCATATCAAATTTTCATATGATTAATAAAAGAAAACACTTAACAAGGTTCATGACTAATTTTTATTAAACATTTCTTTAAACTCAAGTCATGAATCCTATTTTCACAAAACCTATGTATCTCACAGGCATTTTTATGCTGACGTACCTATTTTCACATGTGTTTCAGGAGCTAATGCATAGGTTTGATCAGGATACACTAGGGTGGACTCGGGCCTTAGTGGAATAAAAGAAGCAAGTTTAGTTTAAATAATGTTATGAACTCTTGTTTCCTTTGTTTAAAGACAATGTATTCCACCTTTGGTTTATAAATAAAACATATCTTTAAGTTACCATGGTTGTGAAACAATAATTCTGTTACAACACTCCCCGACGTTTCCGCCATGATTTGATGTTTTACGTGGTCGGGGTGTGACAGAAGAGTTGGTATCAGAGCCAATGGTTATAGGGAATTCGGTTATTAGTAATGCTTTGACCTAGACTATAACCTTTCTAGGACCCCAACACAAGTTATCTTGTGTTTAGATCTTAAAACATGCACTTCACCTATCCTTAGGTGATTGCCAAGACAAGAACCCAATATTCCGAAACGATTTTTGAAAATCAATCAATTGTTTTTAAATGATTTATTATAAGGTTTTGAACCCTTTGATTTTCCAAAATGATTTTGAAAATTTATCATCCCTTTTTGAATGATTCTTTTGGCCTTGTGCCTTCTAAGTTTTCAAAATCTCGTCAAAGTTTTGGGTTCCAAATAGTGTGAACACATGCAAACTGGAAGAGTGAATGCCTGTACCCTGGGTTTTCTGTCTAAGGCTAGAGTGTTCGAACAAATCCACATAATTAGACCAGTCACTCTTACCTCGGAACTCTTGGGGTGAGTGTTCACTTATAGGCGAGCATGTCTTCGCGATACATTATTTTTGTCCCATTTTATTTGATTAGTCACCGTGTGTCGCTTGTTTGCTTTGTGGTAACAAACGAATGACCACCTTCTTTGCCCTTGTTGATTTTTGTTTCATCTCATTCTTTTCATCTAATCATCTCACTCGTTTCCTCTTTTAGAATGCCTCCTCGACGCGAAAATCCGCTATCTAATGCCGAAATGGCAGATATTATGGCGCAACATATGGCTGTTGTACTCCCAGACATTATTGCTCAAGTGAACCAAGCCAATAATAACCAAAATGCTCCATGCAATTTCAAGAGTTTCAATTCGGCTAAACCACTCAAGTTCAGTGGTTCTAAAGGGGCAACTGGGCTCCTACCGTGGTTCGAGAGCATTGAGAGTACATTTCGTCACGTTCTGTGTCCTGAGAATCAAAAAGTCGACTTTGCCTCTAGTGTGTTTCAGAAGAGGGCTCTTACATGGTGGAACGAGGTTATGAGAGACCGTGGTGCTGAGGTTGTGTTAGCACAGACATGGGATGAGCTTAGGGCTCTTATGATGAGGGAGTTTTGTCCTCGTCATGAATTGAGAGCTTTAGAAAGGGAGTTTGATGACTTAAAACAGGATAGTGGTGAGCACCGGGCTTACACTGACAGGTATGAGGAGTTGAGCTTACTTTGCCCTACGATGGTTACCCCACTCGAGAAAACTATCGAGAGGTATATTGATGGCTTACCTGACTCTGTTCAAGACATCGTCACTGGCAGTAACCCTACCACAGTTCGTCAGGCAATCGAGTTAGCTGCGACATTGACTGAGTCGCAAGTTCGAAAGGGTAAGCTACATAGGAAGGGCGACAAGGGTAAGAAACAGTCGTCTGACAAGGGTGAGAGCAAGAAGGGTAAAAACAAGAAGGGAAAGGATTCTGGTTCTTCGAAGGGGTCAAGGAAGCGTAAGGCTTCCTAGAATTTTGCTGTCACTGCCCAAGTTAACCAGGCAGCTCCCAATCAACCCGCACAACCACCAGCAAAGAAGCGGTATGCGGGGAACGCACCTTTGTGCAATAGATGCAATAGTCACCATCAACCGCAACTTCTGTGCCGTTTCTGTACTAACTATGGAAAGTCAGGTCATCTTGCTGATATTTGTCGTTTTGCTCAGAATCAAGCCGCACTTAACCCAGCTCAGCAGGCTGCTCAACCGCCTGTTCAACAGCAAGCACAAGCTGCATGACCTCATTTTCCTCCTGGTTCGTGCTATAATTGTGGAGACCTGACCCATTACCGAAACCAGTGTCCAAGGATGGTTAATGCAAATCAGAATCAGGCTCAGGCTTGAGGTCGAGTCTTCAATATGAATGCTATTGAGGCACAGGCAGGCAACGAGGTGGTGAACGGTACGTTCTTTGTTAACAATCAGTCTGCTTCTGTTCTTTTTGATTCAGGTGCCGATAAGAGTTTTGTGTCATTGTCTTTTGAGCCATTGCTTCACGTGTCTAGAACAAAACTAGGTAAGCCTTTGACAATAGAAGTTGCTAATGGTGATCCCGTTGTTCTCGATTCTGTTCTTCGCAATTGTCAGTTGAACTTTAACAACCATCTTTTCCCTATCGACCTCACGCCAATGCAAGTCGGAAGCTTCGACATTATAGTGGGTATGGATTGGTTAGCCATGCATCACGCAGAGGTAGTTTGTTTTGAGAAGATTGTTCGTGTTCTGCTTTTTACAGGTGAGATTCTACAGGTTCGTGGTGAGAAACCTGCTAGTAGTCTCAAGCTCATGTCTTGCTTTCAAGCTCGGAAGTATTTGCGAAAGAACTATGTGGCCTTCTTGGCACATGTTGTAGCAGATAAAGGCAAAGGTAAGTCTATTCAAGATATCCCTGTTGTTCGGGATTATCCTGAGTTGTTTCCCGAAGAGTTACCTGGTTTACCTCCAGCGCGCCAAGTCGAGTTTCGTATAGATCTTGTACCTGGTGTCAATCCTATTGCCAGATCTCCATATCGTCTTGCACCATCTGAGATGCAAGAGTTGTCTAAGCAGCTTCAGGAGCTTTCTGATAAAGGTTTTATTCGTCCTAGCTTTTCACCTTGGGGCGCTCCCGTTCTTTTTGTCAAGAAGAAGGATGGATCCTTCAGGATGTGTATCGATTATCGTGAGCTTAACAAGCTTACCATCAAGAATCGATATCCCCTACCTCGTATTGATGATCTCTTTGATCAGTTATAGGGCGGTACTTGTTTCTCGAAGATTGACCTTCGTTCTGGGTATCATCAGCTTCGTGTGCATGAAGAAGATATTCCCAAGACTGCTTTCCGCACTCGTTATGGGCATTATGAGTTCACAGTCATGCCATTCGGTTTGACTAATGCTCCTGCTGTTTTCATGGACTTGATGAATAGGGTCTGCAAGCCTTATTTAGAAAAGTTCATCATCGTTTTTATTGATGACATCTTGATATACTCTAAGACGCAAGCTGATCACGAGCAACATCTTCGTCTTACCTTGGAACTCCTAAAGAAAGAGCAACTTTTTGCCAAATTCACCAAGTGTGAATTCTGGCTTGAGGAAGTTTAATTTTTGGGTCATATCGTCAACGAACAAGGTATTTATGTAGATCCCTCCAAGATTAGTGCGATTAAGGATTGGGATACGCCTACTACTCCTACTGAGGTTCGTTCATTTCTTGGTCTTGCGGGTTATTACCGCCGCTTCATCGAGAACTTCTCAAAGATTGCAGTTCCCCTAACTACTCTAACTCAGAAAAACAAACCCTTTGAATGGGGATCTAAGCAAGAAGAAGCGTTTCAGACCTTGAAGCAGAAGCTTTGTGATGTGCCTATTCTATCTTTGCCTGAGGGCAATGATGATTTCTTCGTGTATTGTGATGCCTCTAAATTGGGTCTTGGTTGTGTTCTCATGCAAAGGAACAAAGTCATAGCATATGCATCAAGGCAGTTGAAGATACATGAGAAGAACTACATCACTCATGATCTTGAGTTAGGTGCAGTTTTGTTCGCTCTCAAAATCTGGAGATATTATTTGTACGGTACAAAATGTGTGGCTTTCACTGACCACAAAAGTCTTCAGCATATCTTCAATCAGAAAGAACTCAACATGAAGCAGCGACGTTGGGTTGAACTTCTAAACGACTATGACTGCGAAATTCGCTACCATCCTGGTAAGGCGAATGTCGTGGCCGATGCTTTGAGTCGTAAGGAACGTGTCAAGCTTCGTTGTGTTCATGTTCAATCTGATATTCAAGCTCGATCTGATATCCAAACCCGCGTTTCTCAGGCTCAACATACTTGTGTTTCACAAGGTTTGATGGGTAAGGAATTACCCTATCACATTAAGCCTAATCTTGAGCTGAAGGACAATGGATCATATTATTTCATGGACCGTTTGTGGGTCCCAAGCCAAGATGATCTTCGCACCTTGCTTATTGATGAAGCTCATAAGTCTCATTATTCTATTCATCTTAGTGCAGACAAAATGTATAAGGATCTTCACACTCAGTATTGGTGGCCTGGTATGAAGAAAGACATTGCCTTATACGTGTCAAAATGCCTTACTTGTCTTAAGGTTAAGGCTGAACACCAACATCCTTCTGGTTTATTGGAGCAACCAGAGATTCTAGTTTCGAAATGGGAAAATATCGCTATGGATCTTATTACCAAACTTTCGCGCACTAAGAAAGGTCATTATGCCATCTGGGTAGTCGTTGATCGTCTTACAAAATCAGCGCATTTCTTGCCGATATCTATCTGCTGACAAGCTTGCTAAAATCTATGTGGATGAAATTGTATCTAGACATGGTGTTCCTTTGAACATTATATCTGACAAAGATGCTCGATTCTCGTCTCGTTTTTGGAGAAGCATGCAATCTGCTATGGGGACCCAACTTAATTTGAGCACAGCTTATCATCCACAATCTGATGGCCAAACTGAAAGAACAATCCAGACTTTGGAGGATATGCTTAGAGCTTGTGTGATCGATTTTAGTGGTAGTTGGGATTCGTATATTCCATTGGTTGAATTCTCCTACAACAACAATTATCACTCTAGCATCAACATGGCACCTTTCGAGGGTCTCTATGGTCGAAAATGTCGTAAACCAGTCTGCTGGAATGAGATCAGTGAGGCTCAGCTTACTGGACCTGACCTCATTCTAGAGACAACAGCTAAGGTTAAGAAAGTTCGCGATAACCTTCAGACAGCTCGAAGCCGCCAAAAGAGTTACGTGGACCGACGACGCAAGCCCTTGGAATTTCAAGTCGGCGATCGTGTATTACTTAAGGTCTCACCTTGGAAAGGTGTGACCAGATTTGGAAAGACAGGAAAACTTGCACCTAGATACGGTGGACCATTCAAGATCGTCGAAAGAATCGGTAAGGTAGCCTACAGACTTGAGTTACCTCCTGAACTTGGAAACGTTCATCCAACGTTTCACGTGTCCAATCTCAAGAAGTGTTTGGCTGATGAGAACCTCCACATACCACTTGACGAAATTCGTGTTGATAACACGATGCACTTTGTTGAGAAACCTATGGAAATCATGGACCGTGAAATCAAGTGGCTTAAACGCAAGCGCATTCCATTGGTCAAAGTTCGCTGGGAATCTAAACGTGGACCCGATTTTACTTGGGAATGTGAAGATCAAATGAAAGCTAAGTATCCGCATCTATTCTCACGAGTTTCCTCTAAACAAATTTCGGGACGAAATTTCCGCAAGTAGGGGAGACTGTGACACCTGTGTCTGTAATCTTTGTAAACAGTTCAGTAATCAATAAAATAATGTTATTTGACCCCAATATTTGTTGTTTATGTTTGATATTTTTCATATTTTGATTTCCATTCAATTCCAAACTTTATATCGCATTCTGGAGAGTTATACGCAAACTGGTGCATAAACGTAATCAGTTTAATGCGACAAACACTCCAGAACATCAATATATGCTTAACATACCTTAAATAACCTTTACATAACTTAGAAATAAGTTTTGAAGACTTTGGTATGGAAAAATCCAGTTTATTCGCTTACAGGACTAAATTTGACAAACTGCGAAAGTATGCCGATTCATACTGTAACGGACATTCCGAAACTTGATCATAAGTTAAACATACCCTAAATATCCTTCACATAGCTTAGAAATAGGCTTTGAGGGTTTCGGTATGCTAAAATAAACTTTTTGGTCATTCAGGGACTAAAAACGTCAAAAAGTGCATAAGTTTGCATTTTCGCGCATATCTTACGTTCTGAATACATCCAGACATCCAAAAATTTATGTAATCATTAAAATATTTTATTTTAGTGATTGGCATGAGAAAAATCCATTCATCACGGAATTTGGATCGTTTTTCGCGTTCGTACGTATTTCGTCGTAATTAAGCAAATATCGCGATCGCACGACCAAACGAATCGACATCCGGCATATTTTTGAGCATTTTTCATGTCCATTATGTTTAGGCATCATTTTAGCGCCTTAAATTTGGCTTAATGGGCCTTAGATGTGTCAGAATTGAGCTTAAAACACTGCAGGGACTGAAACTGTTAAAATAAAAGTTGTTTGCTGAACTGTGAAGTCCAGGCCGGCCGCGTAGGCTTTCCTTGACTCCTACGCGGGCCGCGTACTAGCTGCAGATCTGCACAAATCTTTTTTCAGCTATTTCCAACTGTTCCAGCTGTTGTGCGCTCTTGCAAATGGTATTTTAGCTTACTATGGGCCATTTTTAGGTGCCCATGGTTTTGCAAAACCATGGGTGCACATGTACGGTTGTGATCGAAGCTCGTTTTACGATTAAGGATCCTAACGGTCTTGGCTTTCCTATATAAACCCCACCCCTCATTTGTTCAAACCCACATTTGATCAGATTTTTCCCTAAGTTGAAGGATAAAACCTTCATACCTGGGAATTATTAGATCAAAACCTCCTTTCTTGGACCTCTTGTAAGTATTCTTTCGTTCTTTTACGCGTTTTACGCAAAAGTCAAACTTTGTTTGACTTTCTGCATTGACTAGTTTATGGTCGACACGAAGTTCGTTTGAACTTCATAACGTGAGCCTAATCACGATGGTTTTAGTCTCTTATGACTATACCTACTGATTACCACGTTATCTAGGCATAGTGGCGAGTTGTAGTTTCGGCCAAAATGCGTATTCTTGCGTATTTTGTAACCAAACTACTTTTAGGTATCAAGACCCTTTGTTTTGATACCAAACCTGTTTTCAAACCTCGTTAAACATGTTTTAACAAGTTTAGCTCGTCGTTTTAGGTTTAGTGCTTATATAGGGTCGTAAGATAAGCGATCTAATAAATCGCTTAGACTTTCGAGCCTGACCCGTTTGGTCGATCATTAGGATCCGACCAAACACATTAGGTGACCATAGTTGTATAGGGAATAACCTTCCGAGGTTATACCTTATGTTCACGTCGTTTAAGTAGTTGTATGATAGGTAGTTTATATGCCTTAGGTAAATGACCAAAATGCCCTTTTTGCGCAAAATTCATTTTAAGCATATGTAACATAATTTTTGACATCTAAACTGATTAGGCAACATAATTAGACATATTAAGACATATTTTACTTGTCATAGGACTAGTTAGGCGGTCCGAATGCGTTTTACGCAAATGACGCGTTAAAGTAGCGTAAGCTACCTAAACAAGTCGTAATGGGTCATAAGCACTTAGGTTAGGTTCCGTTTTAGAATATAGGCTTTGTTAAACCATATTACATGAGTTCTTACACTCATTTGGTTTAAGAAACCTCATTCTACCCGATCCTCCGAATTAGGTTCGTTTATTAACATAGTTACCTATATTAGGTGCCGTTTGATTCCGTGATCTTTCTAGCATTGCTTGGTGGTTATCTAAAGACTATTAAGCAATCTCAAGTGAGTACATAGTCCCCTTTTTTACTGTTTTTTAAACATTTTGGGGTGAAACACATGTGCCTACTTGTTACTTTCATGCTATATTCATTAGTACACTTACAGTACATGATTTCATTATGTTTTTGCTACGTATGTCCATTTGTTGCATACTTAGTACATCGTTTTACATTACATTTTATGCTATGTATGACTTTTTAGTGCATACTTAGTACATTGTTTTACATTACATTTCACGCTATGTGTGTCCATTTAGTGCATACTTAGTGCATTGTTTTACATCACGTCACATGCTATGTATGTTCATTTGTTGCATACTTAGTACATTTGTTTTACATCACATGCTTACATTTTGGTATGACATTTGGTTTGTTTAAATGGGACAAAAATACATTCATTAACATTGATCACGCCGTTCGTTAGTAGGTAGTGGTACCATAGGAATTGACAACTCCCGTGCCTGACATCCTAGGTATGTTTGGATGGAAGGAATGACCAAATTCGATACACATAACTCGGATAAACCTTTAATTTGTTTAAGGGTTTGTCGCCACAGTCTCAAGGCTTGAATGTATGCATTTTCACAATACCGCATAGATGTTTGTATCAGTATAGCATGTATTTCCACAAAACATAACTTTGATTTAAACTATGTTTTACTTCAATACCTTGTTTTGTGCATTTTTGCCTATGGTTTAGTTGATATATTTCACATGCCATACAAATCCGCAAAATCGGACCAGTCACTCTTACCTGGGAACTCTTGGGGTGAGTTGTCACACCCGCTCGTAGCGGAAGCGCGAGGTGTGATCTGATCGGTTCTCATTGCATAACAATATAAGTGAACATACTAAATGAATAAAAACAAGCTCCAGTGCCATTGTCATAATCATTTCAAAACAAAGCAACATAAGTTAAATGTATTGGTTACAAACCATCAAATGAAAATAAGTTGTCTTTGTTTTATACATCAAATGTAAGTCTTAAAATGTCAAGGCTTTGACCACTATATCACCGCAAAGAGGCGGTATATAACGGGCAAACCCTTCAAATGGTGGCATGGAGTCTTGATACTTGCTTTCCTTAACTGAAATGTATGCATGGTCCACTAATTTCCTGAAATACATGTTAAGTTTGAAAACATCAACAAAAGTTGGCGAGTTCATGCAGTTTAGTTGTATGAGATGTATCTGTAAAATGTATCTGTAAAATGTGAGTTGTATAAAATGTATCCATAAAATGTGAGTTGTATAAAATGTATCCATAAAATGTGAGTTGTATAAAATGTATCTGTATGAAATGATGTAGTATGTAAAGCGTCAATGAAATCGTTGATCATTAATGTTTCGCGAGGACATTAATATGTGTGACGAATTAGGAAGCAATCCAAACCTAGACGATTTTGTGTCGACTACTATCGACTGGGACACAAACGCACTCTTCTGTATGGGTCCACGACCAAGAGTGGGGCTCGCCAAAACCCATTAGATCTAACCACTTGTACCTAGGTCCAAACTGGATTAATGGTGCTTAGATGTATAACCCTAATTCGCACATGATCTAAGGTGTTTCATTCCCTAACTTTAACATACGTTGAACATGTATTTTCCCCGATAGTTGTTAAGTTGTAAAACATTTAAATGAATAGGGGACATGAACTCACAGTATTGCGTCCGTGAATGGTAAGTAACTTTCATCTGACGTACGGTCGTCCTGAATAGTGTCAAGACCTACAAACGTTATATATTTGTTAGACACTTCGATCTTTGTATATGACTTGAGTATAAGTCTTGTGTCTTAAATATGTGTAAGACTTGTATGTCTTTATTGTTCGTTGAACTGTGTCTTAGATGTATTAATTGATAACTGTTTAGTGTATATATTTCGCCAAATATATACTCTTGTATCTCGTGAGTTGTATCATCGGGTCTTGTCCTCTTGATTTCATGTCTTGTATAAATAAATTGTATAATTGTATTTTTACCAATTTATATGTCATTGGGCTTAGCCCAAGAATTCATGTTATTGGGCCAAAATAGTGTTAGGCTTCAATAGTGTTGGGCCTAAATAGTGTTGGGCCTAAATAGTGTTGGGCCTCAATAGTGTTGGGCCTCAATAGTGTTGGGCCTAAATAGTGTTGGGCCTCAATAGTGTTGGGCCTAAATGTTATTGGACTTAATGTTATTGGGCCTTGGCCCATATGTTGGGTTTTGGGCTTAGCCCATGAGTCTTGATATTGGGCTTAGCCCATGTATTTATGTTAAGCCCAATTAGGATGATAAGCTCTTTTGTAAAATAGCCCATTTGTATCATAAATAAGCCCATTTATATAAAATAGGCCCATATGTAAAATAAGCCCATTTGTTATAAAATAAGCCCATGTGTTAAAAATATATTCTTTCATTTTTATAAAAGTTACTAAGTATAGGCTTTTTAGTTAAAAGAATACATAATAGTTTTTATAAGTTTCAAAACATCCGGATATTGTTGTCGGTGATTTGTATGTATTCGCGTCGAAAGATCGCCTAAACGTCGTTGTAACTCCTCTGAATGGCGATATGTTCATAGATTCGCTCGCCGTCCGTTTTGACCATAAGTTGTGTCCGAAAGCTCGGAATGTCCGTAAGTGTGTTTTAAGGCGTATTTAAATGTTGTCTTGTAAGACTTTAGTCGAAATGTACATTGTGTTCATTTGTACCATTGTATTCAAGTTTCTAGTTATCATAAACATAACTAATACAAACAAATAACACATAGCACATAAGTTGTTAAGTTAACTAAATATATATTTTCTTAAAAATATATATTTATATCAAACTTTGCTTTTATAAAAACTATTCTTTAAAATCTTTTTAATCTAATAAAGATTTGGTCAAAAATAATAGTTTTTATAACTTATGATTTTTTTTAAGAAAAAAAATGGCCATATTTTATTAGAAATATGGACTTTGCCATGTTTAATAAAACATATCTTTTTCTTATGAAATCACCAATAATCTTCTCATATTTTTCTTAATAAAACATAAGAGATTTATATCAAAATCTTAACAAGATGAAATCAATAACATGTAGGGTTTTGGTATGATCATAACATAAGTTAACTAGTTCAAAATCCATGCGTTACTTCTAGTTTTAACAAGCTTTTTATAAAAACCCATCTTGTATGTTTCTTTTTATAACTTTGTAAAAGTATTATTTTTAGTTAAAACCCTTACATACTTTAACAAAATCAAAGATTATGATCATCCATCTAAACATTTATGTTTAACAAAACCCTTAAACATTTTCATGTACACTTGGTAGATTATGTTTTTAAACATCATCTAACAAGTTATTTGTATCCTAATCATCAAAACTAGATCAAATATGCAAGTAATCATCTTTAAATCACAACATAAACACACTTTTATATCATGATTATTATTTTGCTTCTTGGTATTTTCATATTATTTTGTATGATTGTTTTAGTTATAACTTGTTCTTTAAACAATAAATACATAAATAAGTATGAAAAAGAGATTGTTGAAGCTTACTTCTAGCACTAATGGCTAGGGATGATCTTGATGATGATTAAGAAAATAAAAATGATGATCTTGATGCTTGTGAGCTCTTAGATGTATGAGAAAGCTTGCTTCAACTTGTGTATGCCTTAGATCTTCTCAAGTTCCATGAAAATGCATCTTGATCATCAAGAAAGGCTAGAAAAATGAAGGTTTTTTGGTGGGTGTTCTTGGCTAAAATGATGAAGGTTGAGAGAGTCTTTAAGTGTGTGTAATGAAAGATGAAAAGTGGTGATGAAATGGTTAGTAATGAAAGTAACTAGTTGTTAGTACCTTTCACCTCTTTCACCAACTTGTCCAACTTGCAACCAACTTGGTTAAACCACTTGCATCTAGCAAGATATTTGTGGAGACATGGTAAAAAGTGGGTCCCACAAGTTGTAACTTGTTTTATTAGTGTAAATGTGTTAGTTTTTTTTATTAGAAAGTTGTTTAGGAAAGCTTAGATATTCAAGTGTTTAAGTGTTTAAAAGGTTTCAAGTGACCATTACTAGACCAAAATGATCCAATTAACATTAGATGGCACTAAAAAAAAGATTTGATATTGTTCGGATATTCGTTTCGCTTTGTTTCCGTTAGTCGTTAATTGAACGCTAAGTTGTGTAACTTGTGTAAATTGATGTAGTTATTGGTTCAGATGATACCCGAAGGTATCCTCATATGAATTCTATGTTAAACAACACTTTTATATGTTGTAAAAATATGAAAAGACTGATTTCTGCAGAATTTCTGCGGAAAAGTGTTGAAATTGTCGCTTTTAGTGCTTTTCGGGTAGTTTATAGTGTTATCGGACTTCGGGAAGGTTTTAAACCAAACCCTTGTATTCCCAGTTAGGGTTTAATGTATATTAGATGTTGGACTTTCGTCTGAGTCCTAAAGATGTCATTTAGTTAGTTTCTGCGGATCCTGCGTTTTTCGTCAGAATACTAGTTTACTAGGTGCTTTTCTAGTAGTCTCGATGCATTGTTTAAACTGTTTCAAATGTATTCAATAAAAATGAATCATGTGCATCCTAAGTAAGTATTCCATGAGTATTCTAAGTGTATGTCACGAAATACGCAGTTCGGGTGTTCAAAATGCATAAAAATGTAGCTAAAAATGAGTACTTTAAATGTAAGAAAGTTACCGAAAAGTGGCAGTTGTCACATTCTCCCCCTGTTATTGAGAATTTCGTCCCGAAATTCAAGCTGAGTCATCCTTTGCAGGAGTATTCTCGAAAAGGTGGGGGTATTTTGGTTTTGATTTGATCTGCACGTTCCCAAGTATATTCGGGTCCGTGTCGAGAGTTCCAACGAATTTTTACTAATATGTTACGACTCCTTCGTATTTTATGGACCTTCCGGTCCATGACCTTAACAGGTCCTTTGTGAAATTGAGTTTGTCATCAATGTGAATCTCATCCTCTGGGATCATATCTGTTTCTTGCGTTGGACTATTCTTGAGATTCGACACATAGAATGTGTCGTGCACACTACTCAGTTCGTCTGGTAGCTTCAACTTGTAGGAAACGGTGCCAATCTTCTTCAAGATTTCAAATGGTCCTACATAACGAGGGTTAAGCTTTCCACGCTTACTGAACCTCGCTACGCCCTTCCAAGGCAAGACTTTCAATCAGACTTTGTCTCCGACCTTGAAAGATAATGGCTTCCGTCTTTTGTCTGTGTAGTTCTTTTGTTGATCGCGAGACACCTTGATACGGTCTCTGATCTGGAAGATTTTATCCGTAATCTCTTGGACTAATTCCGAACCACTTAGTTGTTTATTGCCTGCTTCCGCCCAATATAGCAAAGAGCGTTACTTTGGACCATAGAGAGCTTCAAACGGTACAGTTGGTATACTTGTATGGTAGTTGTTGTTGTAGGAAAACTCAACCAAAGGTAAATGAGTATCCCAGTTGCCGCCCAAATCCAAAACACATGCACGAAGCATATCTTTGGGTGTTTGGATTGTCCGTTCGCTCTGGCTGTCAGTTTATGGATGAAAGGTCGTGCTTAGATTTAGATGAGATCCAAAGGCCTTTTGAAATGACTTCCAGATTCTTGAAATGAAGCGACCGTCTCAGTCTGAAATGATAGAAATAGGCACTCCATGATGAGTCACTATTTCTTTGAGATAGAGTTCTGTTAGTTTCTTTGTACTATCCTTCTCCCGAATTGGTAAGAAGTGTGCGGACTTTGTTAGTCTATCGATGATTACCCATATCATGTCGTGACCTCTTGAGGTCCTGGGTAACTTCGTAATGAAGTACATCGACATTTGTTCTCATTTTCAAACTAGAATCTCGGGTTGTTGTACCAATCCCGAGGGATTTTGCTACTCAGCTTTGACTTTCGCATAAGTTAAGCATTCTCCGACATAAGTAGCGATATCACTTTTGAGGTTAGGCCACCAATAGTATTCTTTCAATACTTAGGCCTATGTGCTTCCTCAAAATATCATCTCGAAGGCTGCCAAAGAATGGAACCCAAATTCTACCCATAAGGTATAAAGTTCCATCTTCTTTCGACGCTAATTGTTCCTTCATGCCTCGAAGTATTTCTTCTTGAATATGCTCTTCTTTGAGCGCTTGTGAATCATCTTCTCTAATGCTTGAACTCTTAGTGTTCTATCTCGTTCCTTGCGGCTCAAGACGTCCGCTACAATGTTCGCCTTGCCCAGATGGTACTTTATTTCACAATCATAGTCGTTCAGCAATTCAATCCAGCGTCGCTGACGCATATTTAGCTCCTTTTGATTGAATATGTACTGAAGATTTTTATGATCCGTGAAAATTGTACACTGAGTACCATATAAATAATGTCGCCATATTTTCAAAGCGAATACCACCGTACCTAACTCGAGGTCATGAGTCGTATAGTTCTTTTCATGAACTTTCAGTTGATGTGATGCGTACGCGTTAACTTTCTCCGTTGCATAAGTACGCAACCCAATCCTTGATGCGAAGCATCACAGTAAAGTACGAAGTCATCGGTACCATCAGGTAGTGATAAGATTGGTGCATCGCATAACTTATCCTTGAGAAGTTGAAATGATTCTTTTTGTTTCCCGACCGATTGGGTGAGGGAGGTTAGCGGTTGAGAAAATTTTAGAAAATTTCTCTATTAATCTCCGATAGTACCCTGCTAATCCCAAGAATTGTCGGACTTCAGTTGGAGTCTTGGGTGCTTCCCAGTTCTTAATGGCTTCGATCTTCGAGGTGTCTACTTGAATGCCTTTCTCGTTCACTATATGCCTGAGAAATTATACTTCACAAATCTAAAACTCGTATTTGGAAAATTTTGCGTATAGTGTCTCCTTCTTGAGTAGTTCTAAAATGGTTTTCAAATGTTGTTCGTGCTCGTCTGCCGATCGTGAGTATATCAAAATGTCGTCAATGAACACTATGACGAATTTTTCGAAGTATGGATTGCACACGCGGTTCATTAAGTCCACGAAGACCGCAGGCGTGTTCGTTAAACTAAAAGGTATAACGAGAAACTCGTAATGACCATAACGAGTTTGAAAAGCCGTTTTCGGTATACCTTCCTCTTAAATTCGTAATTGGTGATACCTCGATCGTAAGTCTATCCTAGAGTAGAAGCTTGAACTTTGCAATTGATCGAATAAATCACCAATCCTCGATAGTGGATACCGATTCTTGATGGTGAGTTTATTCAACTCTCTGTAGTCGATGCATATTCTGAGTGGTTCATCCTTCTTCTTTACAAACAAAGCTGGAGCTCCCCAAGGCGAGAAGCTTGGTCTAATGAATCATTTATCCAACAGCTCTGGAAGTTGTGTGAATAACTCTTGCACTTCAAAAGGTGCTAATCGATATGGAGATTTGGTTATGGGTGCGGTTCACGATACCAAGTCGATATGAAACTCGACTTGTCGATATGGTTATAGTCCTGGTAAGTATTCATGAAATATTTCAGGAAACTCTTTTACCACTGGAATATCTGTCAACTGTGGCCCAACGACCTTCTTGTCGACAATATGTGCCAGAAAGGCAATACAACCCTTCCGTAAGCACTCTTGTGCCTTCATGAAATTAATGATCCGCAATGGTGTGTCGTGCTTCTCTCCGTGAATAACACGTATCTCTTTGTTCAGTGGTGGTAGGCGAATGACCTTCTCATGACAAAAGACTTCCTCTTGGTTATCGGATAATCAATCCATGCCAACCACTACGTCGAAACTACCCAACTCAACTGGTAAGAGATCGATACTGAATCTTCGCTCGCCAAGTTCTAAGGAACATCCTCTAACAACTTTCCCTGACTCGACTAGTTTACCGTATGTCAATTCTATAAAATGAGGGGACGTCTAGCTTACTTGGCTCTCGGCCAAGTACATTTTAAATTCTGTGTGGCGAGGACTTCACTGTAAAGTTTTAGGAACCCTATGTTTTAAATGTAGGATAACTCAATCCATTTGTTTAGATGTTGGATAACCCAATCCATATGTTTAGATGTAGGATAACCCAATCCATATCTTTAGATGTAGGATAACCCAATCCATATGTTTAGATGTAGGATAGCCCAATCCCTATGTTTAGATGTAGGATAATCCAGTCCATAATTGTAGCTAGGACAATCCCGTCATTAGCCATGAAACTCATTTCGCATGCATGAGTTTGATTGGTAAGAAACGTGTCGGGTAACTACTGTTTGAGTGATCGAGGTAGGGTGGGATGATGCGGTCATGCCTCGGATCTCCGGGGTTAAATCCCATATGTAACGCGCAATGCGTTTGAATTCGGGTGTTACGTAGTATGGAAACAACCCTTGAGATATCGTGAAAGCCTCGAGTGTAACCAACAACATTGGCTCTAATCATGATCGAGTTCTAGAATTTTGTTTCCAACCTTTGAATTTAAATCAGCAAGCAATACTTTTCTTGTATAAGATCCTTGAGTTCTTCCCCTGACAACCTCTTCACTGTATCCCTTCCTAGCGTTTGTACCTGGAGATTCCACCAAGTTAAGGTTGCGTTCAGCAAGAGACTCTCTGTGTATCTAATTGTCTACTTAGGAATATGTTTCCTAGTATGACTAACCAACTTTATTGTCTTTACGTGGCAGACAGAACCTACCGCACCTCTCGTATTAACGAGGTCTTGCCGCTTACAGTCCGAAAAGTCTTAAAATTAAGGCCTTGTGTGGTCGCATCTTCTGGTGTGGCATTGCTACTCATTCCCGATCCATCGGGATTTGAATCACTTGAACTACTGGTACTACCAGTACCGTCACTAGTGTCGTCCCAATTAACCTCATGTTGTGCAATTTCTGCACCCTCATGTTGTTCCATAAGAACTTTAGTTTGACTGTGAGATGTTGATTAGTTAACCCCTTTTTGGGTGTAGACCATCCTCCTGGCGCCATGATCTTTTTAATATACAACATTAAAAGAATCTAGACATATATTTTGGATAAATATAGTCTATCATGTACCCAAGAATGAAGAAGGAAATTGGTCATAAAATCCTCAAGATCGTATTGTTCATACATGTTTGAATAAATGATAATATGGATAACCGTAACCAAAATGCGTAGCGCCTCTTGCGTGTACTGGACATATGTCTAAGTGGAAAACAAAATAATTTGTTGAGGAGGGGAAACCAACCAATGGCCTCCGTCCCTATAGTATGCATTCCATACTACATAGGCTTTGATCATCCGAAGTAGAGAAATTCCCTTGTCGTACTTGTCCATGTGACGAATATGGTAATAGTGCTTGAGCTTCACGAGCTCCAACAAGATCATTAAGATCTTCATAGATGTCAAATAGAAAGAAATGAGGGGGTTGTAGCATGGCTCATGCCATACTATCCCTTGGATAAGACAAATGTCAAATGACGGAAAATAAGATAAGGTGTCATAGATACCAAGGAACCAACTCATGTACAAGAATTCTAGAATGTTGAGGAAAGATCCTCCATGAGTGGTTAACAAGTTTTGTTTGTTTAGATGACTAGTCTCGAAAAATTCGTGTTGTAGATCGAATGTTAGGTGCGAACAATACGTATCGTCTTCCTGTATTGTATTGTAGGGTGTTATAGTAACCATGTCGGCTAGTGTTCTAATGGATTTAAACTTAAACAACTTAAGAATTTTGAATGGATAGTGATCACTAGCATTGCCCGCAGAGTCCACCAGGATTTCTATGCACTACAAGTTGTTATTACGTGGGCCCCCGTAATAATAAATTGCCTTGCATGGTCACCCTAGCATTCTCTCGTTCAAAGCAGACGATCAGTCAAAGAGAGGACACTATTGTCTATGTTTAACACAGAAGGGAACTTCATGATAGTTCATGTGTCAACGTCTGTTGTCATTACTCGCGGAATGGCATGGCGTTAGATGAAAATAAAAATAGAGAGAATTTGTAAAGAGAACAACTGGAGAGGCACCTTTAAGACGAGTACTTCATCTTTATGTCTGGACAAGAGTGTCGTCAATGATGATGTGTATGAGCCACAAGGACCTCATCCCACTAATGGAGTTGTTGTCCAAGGCTGCCACCTCCGCCTCATCATCACTATTGAAGTCAGGCACCTCAGCATCCGCGAGAAAACAACCATCTTCCACGGGATCAATACTTTATGGTCTCACTTAGGAACCACGTTCGTCATAAGCTCCGCAATAGACATGGGGTCGATATTCTCATGGAATATGTATTATATAAAATATGTCATGTTTGAAAATAGAGTATCTTATCTTGTGTAAAAGATGTTGTGTCTTAACCATGTTATGTGTGTCAAGGATGACAATGGAATTCGAAGTCGAAGGCATTTTGTTCTTGCCAAATATTCCATATAACACATATATGAATAACCTATATATATAATCATGTAAAATCCTATCAAACAAGGATTTCTATCTTGTATAAGCTGAACTTGTAAACAGTTTATAATGTGTAAAATGATAATGTAATGTAATGTGTTGTAGTCACATAGTTTGTTAATGTAATGTGTCTATTTCTCATAGACTTCACCCATGGAAATGTCCTCGCTTGATTTATGTGAAATGAATTTTTGTTGTAGTAGACCTTGAAAAATGTTTATGCAATGAAAACCTTTCGTGAGAGGTCCCTAGTGATTGTAGACTTAGACTCGAGAAAGAATCCTGGTTCACTACAATCGATGCTCTGATACCAATCTGTCACACCCGCTCGTAGCGGAAGCGCGAGGTGTGATCTGATCGGTTCTCATTGCATAACAATATAAGTGAACATACTAAATGAATAAAAACAAGCTCCAGTGCCATTGTCATAATCATTTCAAAACAAAGCAACATAAGTTAAATGTATTGGTTACAAACCATCAAATGAAAATAAGTTGTCTTTGTTTTATACATCAAATGTAAGTCTTAAAATGTCAAGGCTTTGACCACTATATCACCGCAAAGAGGCGGTATATAACGGGCAAACCCTTCAAATGGTGGCATGGAGTCTTGATACTTGCTTTCCTTAACTGAAATGTATGCATGGTCCACTAATTTCCTGAAATACATGTTAAGTTTGAAAACATCAACAAAAGTTGGCGAGTTCATGCAGTTTAGTTGTATGAGATGTATCTGTAAAATGTATCTGTAAAATGTGAGTTGTATAAAATGTATCCATAAAATGTGAGTTGTATAAAATGTATCCATAAAATGTGAGTTGTATAAAATGTATCTGTATGAAATGATGTAGTATGTAAAGCGTCAATGAAATCGTTGATCATTAATGTTTCGCAAGGACATTAATATGTGTGACGAATTAGGAAGCAATCCAAACCTAGACGATTTTGTGTCGACTACTATCGACTGGGACACAAACGCACTCTTCTGTATGGGTCCACGACCAAGAGTGGGGCTCGCCAAAACCCATTAGATCTAACCACTTGTACCTAGGTCCAAACTGGATTAATGGTGCTTAGATGTATAACCCTAATTCGCACATGATCTAAGGTGTTTCATTCCCTAACTTTAACATACGTTGAACATGTATTTTCCCCGATAGTTGTTAAGTTGTAAAACATTTAAATGAATAGGGGACATGAACTCACAGTATTGCGTCCGTGAATGGTAAGTAACTTTCATCTGACGTACGGTCGTCCTGAATAGTGTCAAGACCTACAAACGTTATATATTTGTTAGACACTTCGATCTTTGTATATGACTTGAGTATAAGTCTTGTGTCTTAAATATGTGTAAGACTTGTATGTCTTTATTGTTCGTTGAACTGTGTCTTAGATGTATTAATTGATAACTGTTTAGTGTATATATTTCGCCAAATATATACTCTTGTATCTCGTGAGTTGTATCATCGGGTCTTGTCCTCTTGATTTCATGTCTTGTATGAATAAATTGTATAATTGTATTTTTACCAATTTATATGTCATTGGGCTTAGCCCAAGAATTAATGTTATTGGGCCAAAATAGTGTTAGGCTTCAATAGTGTTGGGCCTAAATAGTGTTGGGCCTAAATAGTGTTGGGCCTCAATAGTGTTGGGCCTCAATAGTGTTGGGCCTAAATAGTGTTGGGCCTCAATAGTGTTGGGCCTAAATGTTATTGGACTTAATGTTATTGGGCCTTGGCCCATATGTTGGGTTTTGGGCTTAGCCCATGAGTCTTGATATTGGGCTTAGCCCATGTATTTATGTTAAGCCCAATTAGGATGATAAGCTCTTTTGTAAAATAGCCCATTTGTATCATAAATAAGCCCATTTATATAAAATAGGCCCATATGTAAAATAAGCCCATTTGTTATAAAATAAGCCCATGTGTTAAAAATATATTCTTTCATTTTTATAAAAGTTACTAAGTATAGGCTTTTTAGTTAAAAGAATACATAATAGTTTTTATAAGTTTCAAAACATCTGGATATTGTTGTCGGTGATTTGTATGTATTCGCGTCGAAAGATCGCCTAAACGTCGTTGTAACTCCTCTGAATGGCGATATGTTCATAGATTCGCTCGCCGTCCGTTTTGACCATAAGTTGTGTCCGAAAGCTCGGAATGTCCGTAAGTGTGTTTTAAGGCGTATTTAAATGTTGTCTTGTAAGACTTTAGTCGAAATGTACATTGTGTTCATTTGTACCATTGTATTCAAGTTTCTAGTTATCATAAACATAACTAATACAAACAAATAACACATAGCACATAAGTTGTTAAGTTAACTAAATATATATTTTCTTAAAAATATATATTTATATCAAACTTTGCTTTTATAAAACTATTCTTTAAAATCTTTTTAATCTAATAAAGATTTGGTCAAAAATAATAGTTTTTATAACTTATGATTTTTTTTTAAGAAAAAAAATGGCCATATTTTATTAGAAATATGGACTTTGCCATGTTTAATAAAACATATCTTTTTCTTATGAAATCACCAATAATCTTCTCATATTTTTCTTAATAAAACATATGAGATTTATATCAAAATCTTAACAAGATGAAATCAATAACATGTAGGGTTTTGGTATGATCATAACATAAGTTAACTAGTTCAAAATCCATGCGTTACTTCTAGTTTTAACAAGCTTTTTATAAAAACCCATCTTGTATGTTTCTTTTTATAACTTTGTAAAAGTATTATTTTTAGTTAAAACCCTTACATACTTTAACAAAATCAAAGATTATGATCATCCATCTAAACATTTATGTTTAACAAAACCCTTAAACATTTTCATGTACACTTGGTAGATTATGTTTTTAAACATCATCTAACAAGTTATTTGTATCCTAATCATCAAAACTAGATCAAATATGCAAGTAATCATCTTTAAATCACAACATAAACACACTTTTATATCATGATTATTATTTTGCTTCTTGGTATTTTCATATTATTTTGTATGATTGTTTTAGTTATAACTTGTTCTTTAAACAATAAATACATAAATAAGTATGAAAAAGAGATTGTTGAAGCTTACTTCTAGCACTAATGGCTAGGGATGATCTTGATGATGATTAAGAAAATAAAAATGATGATCTTGATGCTTGTGAGCTCTTAGATGTATGAGAAAGCTTGCTTCAACTTGTGTATGCCTTAGATCTTCTCAAGTTCCATGAAAATGCATCTTGATCATCAAGAAAGGCTAGAAAAATGAAGGTTTTTTGGTGGGTGTTCTTGGCTAAAATGATGAAGGTTGAGAGAGTCTTTAAGTGTGTGTAATGAAAGATGAAAAGTGGTGATGAAATGGTTAGTAATGAAAGTAACTAGTTGTTAGTACCTTTCACCTCTTTCACCAACTTGTCCAACTTGCAACCAACTTGGTTAAACCACTTGCATCTAGCAAGATATTTGTGGAGACATGGTAAAAAGTGGGTCCCACAAGTTGTAACTTGTTTTATTAGTGTAAATGTGTTAGTTTTTTTTATTAGAAAGTTGTTTAGGAAAGCTTAGATATTCAAGTGTTTAAGTGTTTAAAAGGTTTCAAGTGACCATTACTAGACCAAAATGATCCAATTAACATTAGATGGCACTAAAAAAAAGATTTGATATTGTTCGGATATTCGTTTCGCTTTGTTTCCGTTAGTCGTTAATTGAACGCTAAGTTGTGTAACTTGTGTAAATTGATGTAGTTATTGGTTCAGATGATACCCGAAGGTATCCTCATATGAATTCTATGTTAAACAACACTTTTATATGTTGTAAAAATATGAAAAGACTGATTTCTGCAGAATTTCTGCGGAAAAGTGTTGAAATTGTCGCTTTTAGTGCTTTTCGGGTAGTTTATAGTGTTATCGGACTTCGGGAAGGTTTTAAACCAAACCCTTGTATTCCCAGTTAGGGTTTAATGTATATTAGATGTTGGACTTTCGTCTGAGTCCTAAAGATGTCATTTAGTTAGTTTCTGCGGATCCTGCGTTTTTCGTCAGAATACTAGTTTACTAGGTGCTTTTCTAGTAGTCTCGATGCATTGTTTAAACTGTTTCAAATGTATTCAATAAAAATGAATCATGTGCATCCTAAGTAAGTATTCCATGAGTATTCTAAGTGTATGTCACGAAATACGCAGTTCGGGTGTTCAAAATGCATAAAAATGTAGCTAAAAATGAGTACTTTAAATGTAAGAAAGTTACCGAAAAGTGGCAGTTGTCACATGAGTGTTCACTTATAGGCAAGCATGTCTTCAGTGATACATTAATATGACCCGTTTACTTTGATTTGTCACCGTCTCATTTGTTTACCTTAGGTAACAAACAAATGATCGCAATTTTTATGCGTTGCCATTCTGTTTTGATTTTCCATTAATATTTCACTTGTTTCTTCCTATGCCTTTCATTTTCTTCTAGAATGTCTCTTTATCTCAGCAACGGTCAAATGTCAGAGCAAACAGCCAAATTTGCCCAGCAAATAGGCGAAGTAATTCTGAAGTCCGTGGATCTAGGTATTGCCATGTCTCGTCTCAACAATGAAGCCACTTAAGAGTCACCGAATGAAGCAGAAGTCAAGCCTGCACCAAAATCAAGGAAGCGTAAGGCTTCAAGGAAACCCGCAGCGGGTGCACCAAATCAAGCGGGACCTAGCCAAGTGGCAACGCCACTAGCTAGGAAGCCTTACTTAGGAGCTTCCCCATGGTGCAAACGATGCAACCGTCATCATTCAAACCTCATACCCTGCTTCAAACGTACCTACTGTGGACGGTGGGGACATTTGGTTAACATATGCCACTTTGCTATCCAAAACAAAGCTGTTATAAAACTTGCTGCTGCTCAACCTCCTGCCAGGAAACCTTATGCCGGTACTGCACTGATGTGCAACAAGTGTAATGCACCTCACCAAGCTTACCTGTAGTGTCATCTGTGTGCATCATGTGGACGAATCGGTCACCTGGCAAATGCTTGTCAATTCAACCCAATCCAAGGTGGTCCAAACCAACCTCAATTCAACCCTGCTCCAGCTCGTTTACCATCTGGTACTTGGTACAACTACAGCGAGACGAGCTATTTCAGGAACAAGTGAACAAAGATTGTCAATGCAAATCTGACCAACGGATGAGCATTTGGCTGAGTATCAGATGTTGTTGTTTTAATCTTATGCTTTTGTTTCTTTGTTTTTCTTGTAATGTGAAACAATCAGTTTTGTTTATAAATAAATCGTTGATCACAAATTCTGATATACAAATGTAGTTACAGGTGTGTATGGCATTTCCCTATAATACCTACATTAAGGAACTATGTTCCTTACAAACTACTCTTGTGAATTTCCCATTCTTGTGTTTACTCATGATTCCCTTAGAAAATTCTAAGTACTCGTTTCATTCTAAGAAACGAAGTACAGAAAATAAAGTGACATTATGAGTAATCATGCTTCTGCACATCTGTTGAATCCTTGGTTAGATAACTAAGGGTATTTTCAAATCTCATACCCATTACGTTTTGATTTTTCAACATGCATAACATAAGTTTTCAAAACAACCTTCATGATTTCAAAAACATTTTATATATAGTTTGAAAACATTTTTAATATAGTGTATTTACTTAACATATCAAATGCATGATTTCAAAAGCATTGTCTATGTTTTCAAAAAACAACCTTCATGATTTCAAAATGTTATTAATACAGTATAATTACTTATATCAAGTGCATGATTTCAAAAGCATCATTCATGTTTTCAAAAACCTTATACATAATTTCAAAATTCATCTCGCATGATTTTAAAACATTTTTTCATATACCTACCTAATACACCTACTTTATGATTTCAAAAGTATTATATATAAGGTTTCAAAAACATTGAACACATTTTTTTAGAACCCCATGCATAGTTTTCAAAAATATTTTCTTCATACATTGACTTAACCTTCAAATTCCGCTTCATATGTCGCCTTGGCATATCTAGCACCTCAACTTCATAAGCATTTTACCTCATGTTTTGACTTAAGCATGTCTAGTGCAAGGTTTTGAAACGCCTCTCGATTTTCAATTCCCAAAATCCATATGGGATCTTTTTATCTTCACAATTAGACCCTTGTGGATGATTATCATTCAAATCAGAGTCCTTAATTAGATTCCTTGTGTACCTTAATTCGAACATTTCGGTTCCTTATAATCGAAATCGAATTTTCTCTTTAAGATCTTTCTATCTTCATAGTTAGATTCTTGATAATGTTTAAAGTACCAAATGAAATCCACGGAATGGATTCCTAGTGTACTTTAAATTCATATGCACAATTACCAACAAATTAACAAAATGATATCAAATTTAAAATCAAGTTAAACAATTATGTGATTATGTGTTTATGCATTTTGTGTTTTCTTTTATGCATTTGTGTTTTCTTTTATGCATTTTATGTTTTTGTATACTCTGGATATTCGTTATCCAAATCCTCATAGAACCTTTCATATCTTCATATGAAGGATTCGTAGTAGGATATTCAAAAGGTACTACCTTAAAATCCTTATTGGGCTTCTACATGATAGTTAAGACCCTTGGATTATATAGTACCATTCCATGATACATAAGAGACCCTTTTAGTGGTCTAGTCAAAAAGATTGAATTAGAATCTGGTTAAGAATGACATGTGGTGATGTAGCTGAACAGACTCCTTGGTAGTCTATTTAAACCATTTATTGATTTAAATAAAAGGACCCTATGGTGGTCTAGTCACAATCATCACAAGTTCGTTCATTATTTTCTTCCCCTACACATTATAAGATGCACTATGTGACTATGCAAGGAATTACGTAACTATAGATGCATACATAATTACGAAGTTCAGTGCACGGAAACCACGGTAAGACTTATTATGTGTAAGAACCGATAGTGGCAACCATAACGAAATGTGAACAATGTAATAGAGGTACGATGGACGCACCAATAACACTTTATATACTTGTATATAAGTATCCCTCTCACATTGCAAGCATGATGTTATTTAAAGTTACTAAAAGTTCAGGACTCTAACTAGTATTGTTTGATCTTTTCAAATTCATGTTTCAAACTCTCACAAGTTTCCTCTAAAATAAATTTCGGGACGAAATTTCCTGAAGTAGGGGAGACTGTGACACCTGTGTCACTTCAATCATCAAACAAATACCAAACCAATGAAATATTGTATTTCATACTTGGGATTTGTATAAATATGTGTATCATTTGCACATATCAACTCTTGTTCAATTTCGGGCTCTAAATCGCTTTCTGGAAGGTTATACGCGCACTGATGCATAAATATAACCAGTTTAATGCAAAAAACACTCCGTAATAGTGACATAGGCTTAAGATACCTTAAATAACCTTTACATAACTTAGAAATAAGTTTTGGAAGGTTTGGTGTGCCGAAATCAAGTTTATTCGCTTACAGGGACTAAATTCAACAAACTGCGAAAGTATGTCGATTCGTACTGTTTGATCATAAGTTAAACATACCCTAAATATCCTTTACATAGCTTAGAAATAGGCTTTGAGGGGTTCGGTATGCTAAAATAAACTTATTTGATCAATAGAGACTAAAAGCGTCAAAAGTGCATAAGTTTGCATTTTCGCGCATATCTTACGTCCTGAATATATCCGGACATCCAAAAATTTATGTAATCATTAAAATATTTTATTTTAGTGATTGGCAAGATAAAATTCCATTCGTCGCGTAATTTGGATCGTTTTTGCGTTCATTACGATTTCCGTCGTAATTAACCGAACAACGCAACCGTACGACCAAACGAACCGACATCCGAGATGTTTTTGAGCATATTTTAAGTTCCCTATACTTTAAATTTATTTTAGAGCCTTGAAATGGGGTTAACGGGGCTTAAAAGTGCAAAAAAAATCAAGTTTTACAAGTGCAGGGACCATTTTTGAAATTTCTGACCAGATTCATTGAACCTGGTCCATTTTGAGATTTTGATGGTTTGATCCCATGGTTTTGCAATACCATGGGCTGGTATTCAATGGTATTTATCAATCTATGGGCCATTCTAGGGGCTCCCATGGTTTTACAAAACCGTGGGCACATGTGTACGGTTAAGATTAAAGCACGTTATTCGACGAACGATCTTAACGGTTCCATGAAATCTATAAATACCCCCATTCATTTTTGGCAACTTACACCTCTGAATCTGATTTCATCTCTCTAAGTTGAAGTATCTACTTCATACCTGAGAGTAATCGGATCAAAGCTTCCGTTCTTGGACCCGTTGTAAGTATTCTTTCGTTCTTTTACGTTTTAGCTTTAAAGTCAAACTTTGTTTGACTTTCTGTATTGACTAGTTTATGGTCAATGCGAAGTTCGTTTGAACTTCATAACGTAAGCGTAATCACGATGGTAATAGTCCCTAGTGACTATACCTACTGATTACCACGTTATCTAGGCTCAGTGACGAGTCGTAGTTTCGGCCAAAATGCGTATTCTTGCGTATTTTGTAACCAAACTACTTTTGGGTATCAAGACCCTTTGTCTTGATACCAAACCTGTTTTCAAACCTCGTTAAACATGTTTTAACATGTTTAACTCGTCACTATTAGATTTGTGCTTATATAGGATCGTAAAGGTAAGCGATCTAAACAATCGCTTATATTTTCGAACCGGACCCGTTTGGTCGATCATTAGGATCTGACCAAACACATTAGGTGACCGTAGTTGTATAGGTAATAACCTTCCGAGGTTATACCTTATGGTCACTTTGTTTAAGTAGTTGTATGATAGGTAGTTTATATGCCTTAGGAAAATTACCAAAAGGCCCTTTTTATGCCAAAATTCATTTTAAGCATATGTAACATAAATTTTGACATCTAAACTGATTAGGCAACTATATTAGACATGTTAAGGCATATTTTACTTGTCATAGGACTAGTTAAGCGGTCCGAACGCGTTTTACGCGAACGACGCGTTAATGTAGCATAAGCTACCTAAACGGGTCGTAATGGGTCGTAAGCACTTAGTTTAGGTTTCATTTTAGTATGTAGGCTTTGTTAAACCATATCATATGAGTTCCAATACTCATTTGGGTTACGAAACCTCATACTATCCAATATCCCGATTTAGGTCCGGTTATTTATGTAGTTATCTATATAGGGTGCTGTTTGATTCCGTGATCCCTCTAGCTTTGCTTGGTTGTTGTTCAAGACTTCTAAGCACCCTCAAGTGAGTACATAGTCCCCTCTTTTACTGTTTTTCAAACATTTTGGGGTGAAACACATGTGCCTACTTGTTACTTTCATGCTTTCCATGTTTTCATATCATATACTTGCTATGTTCATTAGTACACTATTAGTACATGATTTCATTATGTTTTTGCTACGTATGTCCATCTAGTGCATACTTAGTACATTATTTTACATTACATTTTATGCTATGTATGTCCATTTAGAGCATACTTAGTACATTGTTTTACATTGCATCTCTGTTGCATATGTTCTCGTAACATATGGACACATTGTTTTACATTTCTACCTTGTATGTTCACTTAGCATACTAAGTACATTATTTTCATAAAACATGCTTACATTTGGTATATCATTTGGTTTGTTTAACAGAACTAAATTACATTCATTAACACCGATCATGCCGCTCGGTAGTAGGTAGTGGTACCATAGGACTTGACAAATCCCGTTCCTAAAACCCTAGGTTTGTTTGGGTGGAAGGAATGACCGAATCCGAAAACATTTCTTTTGATAACCTGCACTCTAAGGTTATCCGTCTGTCTCAAGGCTTGAATGTAGGCGTTTAACATTACCGCATAAATGTTGTATCAGTAAAGCATGCATTATTCTACAAAGCATAACTTTTGATTTATTCAAATACTTTGTTTTGTACATTTTTACTTATTGTTTAAGTAGTCTCATTTTACTTACCATACATAACTTTTGTTTACACATTACATGATTCACATTTGATGGTTTTTACACAAACATTTGACATTTGACTATGCATAAACATTTTTACATTGGTGGTTGGTTTTGTTTAAGTGATTTAAATAACGAGGCGTGTGTAATAAGATAAAAGCATGGTGGATACGCCGTAGGTACTTCCTATATATAAGTGCTTTCATAGTATTACATGTCGTAGCGTTATTTAAACCATTTCAGTATTTGACTTATTACATTTTACACAAATAACATATTTTCACTAAACAATTGTTTTACAACACAACTTATTTTATACAAACTCATTTTACTTGGTTATTTATTTAACCTTACTTTACTCTTTTACATTTCATCTACTTATCATCGCTTTTCAAATGATTTATAAAACAAAAACATTTTTCAAGGATCATGACTGACTTTTGTTAAACAACTTTTTTCTAAACTTATAAGTAATGAATCCTAAATTACAATAAAACCTATGTATCTCACAGGCATTTTTATGCTGACGTACCTATTTTCACATGTGTTTCAGGAAATGATGCATAGGATTGATCAAGATACACTTAGGAGGACTTAGGCCTTAGTGACAATAAAAGATGCAAGACTAGTTAATTATGTTATACTTCTTTGTTTGTTAAGACATTGTAACTCTTTTAATCAATAAAACAAAATTTCAATTTTCCATGTGTTATGAAACAATGATTCTATTACAACACTCCCCAACGATTCCGCCACGTTTTGTTGTTTTACGTGGTCGGGGTGTGACACATATCGTAGCGTTATTTAAATTATTTCAATTTAGACATATAACATTTACATAAATAACATATTTTTCACAAGATATTGTTTTACAAACAGTTTATTTTATACAACTCATTTTACTTGGTTATTTAATTAACCATACACCTTTCTTTTTAAATCTGATTTCATATCAAATTTTCATATGATTTATAAAAGAAAACACTTAACAAGGTTCATGACTAATTTTTATTAAACATTTCTTTAAACTTAAGTCATGAATCCTATTTTCACAAAACCTATGTATCTCACAGGTATTTTTATGCTGACGTACCTATTTTCACATGTGTTTCAGGAGCTAATGCATAGGTTTGATCAGGATACACTAAGGTGGACTCGGGCCTTAGTGACATAAAAGAAGCAAGATTAGTTTAAATAATGTTATGAACTCTTGTTTCCTTTGTTTAAAGACAATGTATTCCACCTTTGGTTTACAAATAAAACATATCTTTAAGTTACCATGGTTGTGAAACAATAATTCTGTTACAACACTCCCTGACGTTTCCGCCACGATTTGATGTTTTACATTGTTAGGATCTGAGGCTGACATGATTGTGTTTGTTTGTGATGTTTAAACAAATCAAATAGATATGAGCAGTTTTAAGTGCAGCGGAAATGGATAACAAACTTTGTAAACACAATCAAAGGAGAATATAGTTTGATAAACAATTGCCTTTTCATAGAGTCGAAAGATTCCTTTAAAAGCAAAAGGTTACAATGCAAGCTTACAGACTAAACTCCCCCTCAGCCTGATATTCCAGAGTTGGTTGCACAAGATGAAAGGATTGAATTGAGGAGAAGAAATCACTCAAAACGAATCAAATATAACAGTACAGAGTACTGTTATATTTATAGGCAAACCAAACTACTGATGTACTTCAGCTGACGTCACCATGATAGTGACTTCTAACAGCCTAACAACCTATAGACACTGATCTATACAAAACTACTGATCTCTAACAACTGATTGATAGTACAATACAAAACAAGTCTAACACTGTTCACGTTCCACTGTTGTAACCTAAGCACTGATTACTTGAACATCAGTGCTTTCTTCAAAAGGTGACCAATCTTTGAATGAGCAGTGCTTTGAATCTTCAGCAGTACTTAAGAGACAGCAGTAGATAGAGCTCAGCGTTTGCCTTTTAGCAGTCTTTAGTTGTTCCATCAGTGTTTGGTTCATCAGTTGTTCTTCTGAGCAGTGTTTAGAGTGTATCAGCAGATAGGTAACCACTGTTAAGGGGAGAGCATAGTGTAAACATCTGCTTATTGTGAATCCACTGTTGTGACCAGGTTTTGGCTTTACATTATCTGTTCCTCTGGTAGGGTTCAATCCCAACAATCTCCCCCTGGAACAGATAATGCCAAAACCTGTCATTATTCTGGATTTTTATTCTTCATCAGAAGTTCCTTTGCTTTTCTTTTAAATTCTTCTTCAAACTCTTTGGAACTTAAATCAGCCTCATCCCTGCACAGTGAAAGCTCAAGGAGATCTTGTAGATCTTCAACACTTAGGCCTAGTGCTTGATTCCTTGATATATGCCTCACTTCTCCATTGGTTCTGATCAGAGTCAATTCATGGGTCTTTTGATCAGAGAGCCACTTTAGTATTTTTAAACCAAATGGGTTTCTTGGGAGAGGTTTATTGACTGATGAACTCAAGATGTTTGGCCTAGAGAAGAAGTGTAGTGCAGTATCATGAGCTTCAGACACTCGTGTGAATGCTTTTTCAATAATCTCATTAGCTGCAGCTATGTCTGCTTCAACTTCAGACAGCTCACTGGTTATGACATCTGCTGATGACTTTTGGCTTACTACTTTGACCCTTTTGGCAAGGTCTTATAGTTTTGCTAATCTTTCTTTATCTGAGGCTATTTTCTTGATAGCTTCTTCAATCTGATCAGCTTTTTATTCTTTTCTTCTCCAGCAGACAGCATTTCCTTCCTTTCTGTTCTCAATTTTGTGACAAAGGCTTCTGCTGTGCTGATCTGTGTTTCAAAGGTCTTGACTTGCTCCTGTAGCGTTTTGTAGTTAGACTTTTTAGGAATGTCAGAGACTTTCAACCTCTGCTTCTCAAGCCTTTCATAAGCTTCATCAGTTTGCTGCTTTGACCATTTTGCTATGGCATCCGCAGTATCCACCTTTCCATCCACCAACTCCTGCTTCTTTCTTTTATGCTCGGAAATAAGATCAGCTATAAATTTGTTGTATTTGTTCCAATTTGGAGCTGTCCTTTTCTTCCATGGATCAAGTTTAATCTTTTCAATTCTATTAGCCTCATGCTTTAGTGCAACGATCGGCCAGTCTTTGAATTTTGTTTCTTCAGCAGGATAGAACTTTTCTTTCATTATGTATGCAAGATATGCTTTTCTCAATTCATTTCGTTGTTCTGCTTCAGGGAATAAACTTGACATTTCTTTGTTCAGATCACTTGCATATTCTTCTATTTGTTTGACTTTGTTGAGCAGGAATTCCCTTCTTTCCAAAATGGCTTCATCACCTTGATCCTTGCATTCAACTTTGGCTCTTATCCTTGCTTGTCTTGCTTTTATTTCGAGATATTCATCCATGTTGTCTGGAATCATGAAACCTATGAGAGAAGGAAATTTCCTCTTTGTAGGATCATCTTCAGTGTAAAATTGTTTCATCTCATTTTCCACGGCTTCTAATTCCAATGGATATTTAGCAGCAACAGGATCATACTTTTCATCAGTAGCCTGTGTTGTTTCTCTTTTTCTTTTGTGAGGCTTTGGAGGTTGTGGTGTCGGAATGATGAGATCAGTGGTGGATGTTTGACTAACAGTGGTTGAAACAACTGGTGTTTCAACCGCTGTTGTCATTACAACTGCTGATATGTCAGCAGATGTCTTCTGCTTTTGACCAGGGGATGGAAGATGTGAGATAGTATTTGATGGTGGTGATGGTGGTGGTGACTCATCATTAGGAATGAAAACCCTTCTCCTTTTTAATGTAGGGGAGGCTGATGATGTTTTGGGTGGATCAGTGTTTTGAGATTGGATAGCAGTGGTTTGTGATTGTGATTGACTAACAGTGGTTGAAACAACTGGTGTTTCAATCACTGTTGTCATTACAGCAGATGTTGTAACATCTGCTGTCTTCTGCTTTATGGCAGGAGGTAGTGGTGGTGATATGATTGTAGATGATGATGGTGGTGGAACAGTGGTTGTGATGGTGTGTGATAGAGTAGTGTGTGTTGGAGGTGTGTGTGTTGATGTCATGGCAGCTGTTTGGCTACTGACAGCAGTTTTTGTAACTACTGATGTATCAGCTGTTTGAATTGAAGTTTTGGATTTTGTGGTTTGAGATGATTTAGATGACTGTTTTTCTTCTTCTAGTTCAATATACAGCCCATCTTATATTCCTTTCTTTCTCAACTTGATTTTCTCCCCCTTTTTGGCATTATCTGCAAGGGGTGTATCCATGAAGAGGATGGAGGATGGAACTTTTCCACTATGGGCAGTCTTTTGTATGCTAGCCTTTATAGCCTTGATATCTGCTTGAGTGTCTTTAAACCTTGATTCCACCATGTTGGTCAGCATTTGTACTTGAATAGCATGCTTTTGATCAGCCATATGTTGCTGTTTTTCAAGCATGGGTTGAAAAATATTCCAAAGCTCATTTGTAGCAAATGCCTGTTGTGCAGGTGCTTGAGCAGAAACAGCAGTAGCTTGTGCTTTTTGAGCTTTTAAAATCTCTTGCACCATATCTTTAATTTCAGCAACTGAATCTTCAAGTTTTTCAACTCTTTTCGTCAATTTCTGATATTTTGAATCATCACCTACATTAGTAGGATCATCTGAATCCCCACCAGTAGTGGTTGTACCAATGTATGACTTAGGAACTGAGTCCCAAAAATCATCCATTAATGCCCCTTGTTCTTGGTACTTGGGACTTCTTTCTTCAGCACTCGATAAACCTTTGATGGTACCGGTGGTTAAAAACAACTCACTGGTGGTTACCGATGTTGCCATGGAAGAAATTGCCTTCAAGGGAGTCTTATTAATGTAACAATTGTCCAACTGAAGATCTGTTGATCCATCAGTTGTAGTTGCTGCTCCACTTGAACTACCACCGAGAGTTACTTGTAACTCAGGGGGTGTAACCTCCTCAGTTGTTGCTGGGATAGCAGAGGTATAAGCATCAGACCCAGTCACATGTGGAGGTATACTCTCAGTAATGGGTGATAGAGAGGAACTAGTTTGTGTCTGTGCAATATCAACTGCATGCAACAGGGGTATTATTGATTGTGGCATTATGATTGGTGAGGGTATGGGTGTTGAAAGAGACATGCCCTTGGGATCAGGACTGTGGAAGATAGATCCGAGTGGATCCAGAGCTTCATAATTTGGTGTCCCTGTGATTACAACCTGATCCTTTTGTGAGGATGCAGGAGGAGTTTGAGGCATAGGTTGAGATCTTTCTTCCAACTGCTGTGAGGAAGTAGCAGAAGTGGTTTGTGGTGACATTTGTTTTCTCACTGGCAGTTGCTCTGGGATCTCATCTTCCAGAGTTGCCTTTGTTTTGGGTTTGGTGGGTTTTCTGGATGTTTTTCTTTTGGTCTTTTTGGTAATGTCAGGTGTGGGTTTCAGAGCAGTAGTTGTGCTGCTCTGATCACCTGGAGCAGTGGGCTCAGCAGAAGTTGCCTGAGGATCGGTGGCAGTTTCTCAAATCTGCTCAGGCACCTTTGCTTTTAATTTTATTGGTGCCATCATTCTTGAAAATGTTTCAATTATTAAACCTTTTATTTGAAAATGGACCCCTTGTTTGGGCAAATTTTCATCCTCTTTTTCAAATTTTTGTTTAAAGTAATAGCTCAGAAATATTGGAAAAAGAAGAAATGATTTGCTGTCAACATTCTTTACCAGGTCATTGAAGATCTCCTGGGAATAGTTGTAATCTTTATTGTTTAGAATAGCATATCCCAGGCAATGAATCTTCAATGGTATTTCATTAAACGCTGTTGTTTTATTAGAAACACAGCTTAAAAGTGAGTGGAATAAAAATCTGGGTGCAGATGGAAAATAACCTTTTTGTAAGGTATCTACCTTTGATTGTTCTGCATACCCTCTTTTCAGAAAATCAGCTTTTAACTTGGTTTTTTCAAAAGAAGTTTTACCTTTCAGATCATCGAGTTTGAAGACCTCTGAGATTGATTGTGGGGTGATTTGAAATGTTTTACCCTGTATCGAGGAGTTAATGGCTACTACTTTTCCGTCTTGTTTTTCAAGATTTGCATTTTTCCAAAACTCTCTCTGGGTTTGCAAGTAAATGGGAGCATCTACTGTCAACAAAGTTTTATACTTTGATGCAGATAGTGTATCAATGATGGAGTCGAAGGTGTGGTTATCGGTAGGTTTTGTGAGGAGACCCACGTAGTTATGAGGTGATTTGTATGGGATTTCAATGGTTTCTTCGGTCGTTTGAGCAACCTCTTTTGAAGATGATGGTGATTTTGGTTTAGATTTTGATTTTGATTTTGACTTCGTCATTTTGATGAAGAAGAATCGGAGAATGTTTTGAGAAGAAAGGTTGGAAACTGCTTTCAGAAGAGAACTTTGGAATTCAATTCGACAGTGTAAAACCCTGTTAGGGAAAAAGTGATCGCTGATGTGGCAGCGATTATTTTGATCTGAAGGCTAAACACTGACCACGTGTCAAACACTGATGAAATGGATGAAGGGTGGAGAACAGTTGTTTTGAGAGCCACTGATGAATCAAGCATCAGTGATTTCAACGGTAATAATGTGAAGACAGTGGAAGATTTTTACTATCAGTGGATAGTATATCAGTGGATAAGACACTGATTTTGAGCATCAGTGCTTGTCTTAGCAAAATGAAGAATCAGTGGTTGACTTTCAGCAGTGGATAGTATTTAGAGATCAGATGTTTGAACAAAACAGTGATTAGAGTAAATGATACAGATTTGAAGAACAAATATTTCAGCAACTGTTTTGAGAATTTTCATTCAAGGTTTTTGCCACATGTCAATTTTGAAGAACAGTGGTTAAGTACCCCAGATGATGAAAGCTTTTTACTAAGGCATCTCATTATCGTTTAATATTCAAATTAAAACATAAATACCTCAGTAGTTTAAGCACTGTTTAGCAATCAACCTTTGATGTTTAAAACAACTCTGAAAATGACATGACCTTGACATATGTACCTTTTCCTCTTGACCCATTTATGAGGACTATAATACCAACAAAAATAAGGTATTGTATCCTGACAGGTAACAGAAACTATTGCCAACAAAAAAAAAACTGAACAATATATCCTGGTTATTTGAGAAAGTCCTTTGAAAAAAATGATTAAAGGATTTTATGAAAAAAGTATCAAAGAGGATCTGGTAAATTTTTCAATAAGATACGTAATCATATCGTTCTTAAGTTTAGCAAAATGGTCAGTGGTTTGGCAGTAGATGGTAGAACATTCTGAATACGTTCTGACCACGGTATGGTACCATTTTCTTTGTCAGTTGATTGCAAACATGAGGACACATGGATAGAAAAATTTGTCTAGTCCTCTTTGGAGTTCATTCACCGGAATCAAAACCTTTTCCTGAGCAAATGGATGCACACAGTTGCTTAATGATCATTATTACTCTAAATTATGACTCATAAGTGTTTTATGTTTATACTCTTTTCTTTTGACTTGAAAAGTTTTGAGATAAACACACTTCTGAGTTTTTGTGAATTTTCTTCTTCCCTTTTTACCCTTCCCAATCATAAGTATTGAAATACTTACTAAGGGGTATTTATTGTAGGAATACTTGTTCCAGAATCATTTTGCAGTAATGTTTTGAGAGATTTAGTCATTTCTGCACATGCTTATGCCAACCTTCTCATTACCTATGATCTGGATATTTTTGACTCCTGATTTTCTTAATGTATTTTAACATAGTTGATTTTGTCCTTTTTAGGAACTCAACCACTTTTTAAAACCAAAAGATCTGAATGACTAAAGTTTTAATTTCCCTCTTTTATGTTATCAAAAACACTAATGTTTTTAAGAACATAGGTTTTTGTTAATCTGAGGTTCATACTTTAGCATTTAGTGAGAACATCACAAATATCAAAACAACAATTGAAATCAATTTTGAAAATATTGAACGATCCCATAATTTATCAGATATTTTACAGATCTGAAAACTATGAGTGACTTGTGCATGATATCACTTGTTGCGTGAAATTTGTATGTCATATGACATCTTTGTTGTTTTACAGAGTTTCTGAATAACCATTTTGGTCATGATTCACTTGTTACTCTGTTTTTCAACTGAATACAACCAACCTCGGTATCAATGAATTGTGAGCTGAACTGTTATGTCAAATTGATTGTTAGATCGAATTTGACTGTCCAGGCTCTGATACCAATTGTTAGGATCTGAGGCTGACATGATTGTGTTTGTTTGTGATGTTTAAACAAATCAAATAGATATGAGCAGTTTTAAGTGAAGCGGAAATGGATAACAAACTTTGTAAACACAATCAAAGGAGAATATAGTTTGATAAACAATTGCCTTTTCATAGAGTCGAAAGATTCCTTTAAAAGCAAAGGTTACAATGCAAGCTTACAGACTAAACTCCCCCTCAGCTGATATTCCAGAGTTGGTTGCACAAGATGAAAGGATTGAATTGAGGAGAAGAACTCACTCAAAACGAATCAAATATAACAGTACGGAGTACTGTTATATTTATAGGCAAACCAAACTACTGATGTACTTCAGCTGACGTCACCATGATAGTGACTTCTAACAGCCTAACAACCTATAGACACTGATCTATAAAAAACTACTGATGTCTAACAACTGATTGATAGTACAATACAAAACAAGTCTAACACTGTTCACGTTCCACTGTTGTAGCCTAAGCACTGATTACTTGAACATCAGTGCTTTGTTCAAAAGGTGATCAGTCTTTGAATGAGCAGTGCTTTGAATCTTCAGCAGTACTTAAGAGACAGCAGTAGATAGAGCTCAGCGTTTGCCTTTTAGCAGTCTTTAGTTGTTCCATCAGTGTTTGGTTCATCAGTTGTTCTTCTGAGCAGTGTTTAGAGTGTATCAGCAGATAGGTAACCACTGTCAAGGGGAGAGCATAGTGTAAACATCTGCTAATTGTGAATCCACTGTTGTGACCAGGTTTTGGCTTTACATTATCTGTTCCTCTGGTAGGGTTCAATCCCAACATACATGGTCGGGTGTGACAGTTACTATATGTATACATGTTAGTATTACGATGTTACAGGCACACATATCATCCTCAGAGAGTAGGTTGTCGGATGCCCACGACCCGATGGCAGTCGTATCAGACGACGAGGTTATGCCCACGCCAGAGATATATTCGTCAGACACTGAGAGTGATCCTAACATGCTGTCCGAGGACGAGGACGACTTCCAGCCGTTCGCGCTACCAGACTTTGGCGATGATTTACCCCTTGCTGATGGTTTCCCTGAGGAGGATCCTTTTGTCATTCCTATTCCAGTCCATGATCACCTCATCATTGGTCACCCCGATGGCGAGCACATCGTGGCCCCGATCCTCGATGTCGTACCTCTTGTGGTCATTCCTCGCGAGGCTTGGCCTATCGATGACTTGTTCAAGGACGATGTCGATTTGTTTGTAGACGGTCTTCCAGTTGACACCCAGGGTGACGGGGAGATAGATGAGGATGTTGTAGCTCTCCCACCTCCTGCTATTCCTGTCATTGAGATATCTTCTAATTCCAGTTTGCACTCGGTTTCAGACTCCTTTGAGTCTGTGACATCTTCAGCTTTACAGACGGCCAGATTACAGCTTTTTGCTACTGACTCAGACGACGACACCGCTATGGCTGCCGCACTATCACCTGCTCGAGATCCCACACATCCACATGATCAAGAGCCTGCTCCTGAGCTAGCCCTTGTTCCTTTTGGTCAGCCTGAGGTTGCACCTATTGATCTTGAGCCGATTCCTGATCCTGACCATGTTCCGTTTGAATTATCGGACATTGCACCTCTTATTCCTGGCCCAGTTCCTGCACCTGTTGCTCTTCCAGGTGTTGAGCCATTTATTCCTCCACCCACACCTGCTGATGTTGCTCATCTCACTCCTGTAGAGCCTGGTGTTCGCCGCACTGATTTGCCAATTGTCTTCTTACAGAACATCCTTGCACTCCGTCCAGGGGAAAGCACTTTGGGCCAGCCCCCGAGCTACGATCCTTTTGCTTCAGCAGCCTTTTTCCTCTGATTTCTCAGACTACACCATTTGCACCCTTCACATCTACACCGCTGGACAAGCCATTCCGATGGTTCCTACCATACACTATGCCGATCTCAGACCCCTATCATCCCTCACATTATGGAGGCTACACACAGGATGAGTTGCTCCTGTCACTTCAGCTACAGTTTTAGCTTTTGAGTCGCAGAGTTTTGGAGCTTGAGTTGCTCCTGTCACTTCAGCTACACCACGTCCTCCACCCTGTCCCTGTCCGCCCGGTTTTGTTCCTCCACATTCATCGTCATCTCCTTTTGCACCTCCATCTGCTAATCTTGCACCTTTTTCAGAGTTTTGATGCGCATTTCCTTACTATCGAGCAGCAGATCAGTTACTTACTTCGCCGTGTATACGTGCTCGAGGAGGAGCTCGCACATGTTCGAAGTTTGCTCTTCATCCCTCCTCCACCTCCGCCATCAGTACAGTAGGTTTTTGGTCTTATGCAGATTGTGAAAACTTTTGAAGACCACTTTTTGACTATGTGATCTTTGGTATATTGACAGACTTACTGGACAAGGGTAGTGTGACCTTATGTCCCTCTTGATGTGATACACTTTGTAAACAATCTAACTGTGGTCGGTAATTAATGAAAGCTCAATCGTCATGTTCTCACTAAACACTTTCTTGATTATGTTGTTGCATGATTGCTTGCTATGATGAATGCTTATATATACGCTTACGTACGACCTTTAGATGACTATTTACTTACTTGACGAATAAGACCTGACCTAACCAATCTTCTTCATAGAAGATGCCGTCTCGAAGGAACACCGATACCAACAACCCTCTGCCGATGACAGAGGCGGAATTACAAGAGCGCATCTCACAGGCCATCGCACAGCACGGGGCCCTTCGCTCCGAAACAGCGGAGGTACCTCAGGAAATAACCCACCCAACGGTAATGTTTAGTCACTTAAGACACATTACAAAACGTTTGGACATTTCCGAGTGTGCTTTGCTAATGCCTTATGTGAATGATGTTGCTTTGTCGCGGGTTGCACCTACAAGCAGTTCTTGGGCTGCAAGCCCCTGAATTTCGACGGTACTGGGAGTGCCGTAGCTTTTGTGAGATGGGTCGAGAAGACGGATTATGTTTTGCGAATGAGCAAATGTACTCCAGAGCAACAAGTCACGTACATTTCTGGATTGTTTCTAGATGGGGCTCTTTCATGGTGGAACCTTCAGGTTCAGACGTTGGGCGAGGCTGCTGCGTATGCTTTGACATGGAATGAGCTGAAAGAGCTGCTGCGTAAGAAGTATTGTTCGAGGGCAAAAATCTAGAAGTTGGAAACTGAATTCTGGAACTTGAAGATGGAAGGTCCAAAGATAGCGGAGTATGTGCAGAGATTTCATGATTTGTCGCGAGTTGCTCCATATCTGGTGGAACCAGAGTTTAAGAGGATATAACGATTCATCTGGGGATTGGCACCACAGATTCTGAGCATGGTGATAGCATCAAAGCCTCCAACAATTACCGATGCTATTGACTTAAGCGTGGCGCTCACTGAAGAAGCAATTAGGTTGGGAAAATTTTCAATCTCTGAGGGGAAAAAGGAGACTCATGTGGAGTCATCTGGTGAGAACAAGAGGAAGTTTACCAATTTCAAGAAGGGAACTCGGGCGAATAACAACAACAATGCCTAAAAGGGAAAAGGGGTACATGGGTAACCTACCTAAGTGCGACAATTGCCGACGTCATCATACTGGGCGATGTAGATATGGAAAATGTGACAACGTTATGCATCTGTGTTGTTTGATATTGGTGCCGATTTTAGCTTTGTATCTCTAGACTTTAAGAACATGCTTGATTTAGTTGTAAGTAAGAAAGATGTCCAGTATTCGATAGGATTGGCTAACGAGAAGTTGGTAGAAACGAATGAAGTGATTAAGAAGTTGTGTAATAAAGCCTGGAGATATCCCTGTGGTAAGGGAATATCCTGAAGACTTCCCCAAAGACTTGCGAGGACTACCTCCTCAACAACAAGTCGAATTCCGCATTGACTTGGTTCCAGGCGGCGCGCCTGTAGCCAGGGCACCTTACCAACTTGCGCCATCAGAGGTGCAAAAGTTATTCACGCGGCTTCAGGAGTTACTAGACAAAGAATTCACAAGGCCGAGTGTCTTGCCTTGGAGAGCTCCAGTGTTGTTCGTCAAAAAGAAGGATGGTAGCTTTCGAAGGAGCATCGACTACCGGCAGCTGAACAAGCCAACCCTCAAGAATCGATATCCCTGCCGAGGATTAATGACTTCTTTGACCAACTCCAAGGATCCAACTACTATTCTAAGATTGATTTTTGATCGGGTTATCATTAACTGCAGATTCCGGAAGAAAGTATACCAAAGAGCAATGAGTCAAAAATTTGTTTTTAAATGTGCGCTAATATATTGTGTTTTATACACGGTACACAAAATTGTTACACACATAATACAAAACTTTGAGAATTTAGGAAGCATGCACATAGGACCATCGGGAACTTATGTCTAAGTTCATTGAAGGATATCACGTAAGAACCACGTCTATTAACTCGGGCAAACACCATTATCCTGTCGTATATGCTATTTTAGTTAACCGAACAGGTAAAGTACATAAATTTCTTTTATTGGAATTCTCACTTTTGCATCTACCGAGTAGATTTTTATATCCCTACTCCTCTTAATGGTCCTTGTATCATGATTATTTCTTTCATTATAGCGAATACTCATTGCTTCATTCCTTGAAAATTCATAAGCGTTTCATCGTTTGTTACGCATGTGGTCTCGTTTCGAATAAGCGTTTCATCCAAGTTCAAATATTATTTCACAAAAACTAATCATTGAATTGTGATTCGAGTGACCCGCATTATTGTAATGGTTGGCTCCTTTGTTATCAAGTCAACACACTTTCTTGAAACTTCTTTTCCTTTCCAGTTACATACATGGTTTATCTTTGTAACCATGCTGAAATTTCCTTAACGATACATATATTATTTTCGGATTGTGCTGAAACCAAGTTCGGTTGTTTGAACTTGTCCATTACACATATTCAATTCAAGACACCATGTGATGTATTGAGAACATCATATTCGAATTCGTATTAACAAGCATTTCATGTGTTCTGAGTCGTACTAGACTTGTTTGGCCTACGACTCTATTAAGTCGTTTGTTGATTTCGACACCTTGTGGTGGTACTTTCACTAGATTGAAGCTTGCGCTAATCTCATTTACACATCTCATACACGGATGTAATTGTTTATTTATTAACTCGCTTTAAATCCGCTCAGATTTATCATGATAAAGCAGTCTTAACCCAATTGTGTGTTAAGACAATGGTGCATGAATTCATTTTTTTCCAGTGTATCTCTTAACGGTTCTTTCATTATCGATCGAATGCCTTGCGATATTTATTGCTTTTTCATCTTCGATCGAAAACAATAGTTATTTGGTGTTCCATATTCAATTAAAAATCCTATGACGTCGTTCGAAACAAATCTTTAGATTTGCTCATTGCGCTTTCATTTGATTTCAAACATGGTAAACTTGTTCAGTCACCGCTACTATTAAATTTTGTCATTCACTATGACACCTTGTGGCGTCGGTATAAACTTGGAGCTTGTGCTAATCATGGTCAACCGTCTCATACGAAACTACGGATACCTTTCGTTTGACTCATCATTTAAACACTCTTAATGCAGCTACGAATCAAGACGATGATACACCAGATTCGGTTATATTTCATTTCGGTGTCTTCTCGCAATTCAATAATGTCAACACACTATTTTATCCGTGTATTTGTTTGAAAGTTGACGGATCATTTTCACGTTACTATTACATTTAAGCTTGAGGATTCTGAGTTCATGTAGCGGATGCTATTGTTTCTAGAACTCATTTGTATATTGAGAAAGGTTGATGGGAATTGTATTGGTCGAAACCCCTCAGATTGAAACCCTGTTAACAAAGTCACACTAATTAATGCCTTTATACGTCTCGTTTCCTTGACATCAAATTCTGAAACACACACCGTTTAAACCGCTGGGTTCTTATTGTTGTAACATGTCCTTGGATTCACCTGATTCGAATGAGTCCTGATTCAGTTTAGTGGTTATTCACCTTGGTATTATACATATCCATCTACGCATAACGTAACTCTAAGGAGTTAACGTAGTCTAGATTTCGAGGACAAAATTTTCTTAACGGGGGGAGAATGTGACAACTGTCAAATTTGCATGTATCCGTACAATTATTAAACCGTAATTATGACTTAATGACTGTGCTGATTTACAATTAATGACATGAACTTCTTTCTGATTATTGTAATATACATAAATGTGCATCACATATTGCATAATGGCATATCATTATTGCACACAACACTTTATTGAATCAAATGATGCACGAAACAAAGTTAGCACGTTATCAGACAAATCCGAAAATGCTAACGGAGTTCAGTACATAGACAAACATGGTATTGAGACACAGAATGTGCCAGAAACCAAGAGTTACACTAGTATGAGAAAAAAGTAAAGGGAATGACACGAGATGTACGAGGAAAGCCCTTGATCAATCTAGATCGCCGGCATAAAACCTCGGGGGCTGACAATCGCAACTGCCTTGTTCTTCTTATTGCTTTAAACTTCAGGATACAGTGCAGGATATCGACCAGATCGCTAAGTGTTACAATGCTTTTTTGTGAAAGTGAAAGTTGCGAGAGAATAAGTGTGAGAGAGTAGTGAGTGTAGTTGTGATGCCCTATTCGATCTGGTATACCCACCAATTTATAGTTACGAAATACAAACTAAAATTCCTATAAATATGGGATGCTCCCGAATATTCCATTAATAACGTTGCAGACCGGGTAAAGCTGCTTCAACGTCTTCATTTGAACGACTTGGACTGAGTCTCCCAGAGAAAGGCTCTTCGCGAACGTTGGGCATTTGGACTCGTACTCCTGCACACAATCCGTTAGTAATCCTGAGGATACCATTCAGGATGTTACCAATATCCTGAACGAGCATCCTGGATATGAACAGATATCACATAATCAAGATATAACTCAAGATATTTCCCAGGATATGGGCTCAGAATTTCACCCATAACAGTGACAATGATGTTAAACATCATATGAACTTGCTAGATAGTGATTAAAGACATAATCTAGCAAGATGAGAGGATGATTATGTTATGATCATCCTTATGTGAAACATGAACTTGAAAGATTAAATGTTTTTCTTGAAGTATGATGATTAAAGTGTAATGTAAGTCTTGTAAATATGTGATTTCAAGAATAATTTTTCAATAAACCAAGTTAAAATACAAGATTTACATAAACTTGGTTCTTAAAGAAACTAACCACATTTTTAGTGGTTAATAGAGTGTAGAAGCATGTATTTAACAAGAAAAATTCAAGAAGAAATATTTTTAGAAAAATATTTTACAAGTTGTAAACATCTAAATTCTTCAAGAATGATGTTATTAAATAAACAACCACACTTTAAAGCGTAACTAAGCCTACTAAACACACTACCAAGTTACTACAAATTTTTATAAACTTTAAAGTTCATGAGTAGTGATTAATGCTGCATTTATGGCACTTGGTAAGTATTATTTGATTTGTTGTTGATTGTGATAATTTATAAAAGAAAATGATATGCTTTGAAAGCATGGAAACCTCCATTTTTAGGGGAAACTATGGCAAAATTTTTCTAGAAATTAAACACTTAGAACAATATTTTTAAACAAATTTTTGTAAGTATATTTTAACCATGGTTTGTCATATAAAGTTTGCCATAGTATTTGTTACAAAGATTACAAAATATTGGCGGTTGGTTTTTGATAATAAAAGTGACTAAATATGTATTTAGGAGAATATATATTTAGATGTCACCATGTGTGTGATTATTTGTATATTATGTGTATTAGTTATATTATTTTAGCATTTGGAGTAATATAACCCACCAAAATACCAAGAAATTATAATACGAAATATTACCAAAATCCCAAGAGAATGAATATACAATTTATACCCAAAAATTGGAGAAACCGAACAAGGAATATAACTTACACAAAATATTCCAGAATTAAGTTTATAAGTATATTTTGATAAACGGTATTTTGGAAATCAAGAGGGCAAAAGTATGATTTTTGCAAGTGCTACAAAAATATATATCATATTCTTGACAAGAAGAAAATATATTATTTTGAGTGAGGAAGAATATATATGTTTTCTTGAAATTATTAGAAGATATATTTTTGGGAGAAAAATATATATTTTCTCAAACAAATTTAGAATACCTTATTTTTGGATAAAAAATGGATTTATAAATATTTTCTAAGTTAAACTTGAAAATATATTATTTTTGAGACTTATATGAAAATATAAATATTTTTGCCAAGAAGATGTATAGATAAAATTCTACAAATGATTTCTTAAAAGTATATATTTTGGGAATATATATTGGTGGAATTTTTATTAGAAATATTATTCCGGAAAATTAGTACAAAAGTTAAGTATAAGAATACTTGATAACTACAAGAAAATACGTATTCTCGTACGCATAATTACACCGGAATACGCCACCGATACTTGGCAAAAATACACAAGGTTAAGAATACGAGTATGCATACACCCATCCTTGGGGAAGTTATACATGTACAAATACGTTATGTGAGAAGTTAAAATATACTATTTTAACTAATATTCCAAACTTAATAGATATAATTTTAGTTAAAATATTTATTATTTTAACAAATAATTATATACTTAGAATAATATTGATGACACAAAGAAACGTAACTCAAAGAAACTAATTAAGACTAAGGCCAAGGCACGAACCATGCGTCTAACAAACCGTAGCACGTTTGTAGGTAGTCGTGCGACGTAAAGGAAGCTTTGAGTTATTTGATCGAAGAACGCAAGACAGTGAGTTCATGTCCCCCCTTTCTTTTAACTGTTTTCAGTTTTATAACTTCGGTGGTGAAATACATGTTACAAAGATTACGATTAGAAATGGTATGGTTAGCTAGGGAATAAACTATTAGATCATGTGAATGGGTAGGCGAGTAACTAAAGACTATTAATCCTTGTTTAAGGACCGAGGGGCATGAGTGATAGATCTATTGGGTGTTGCGAGCCCCGCCCATGAGACCGCGGGTTGGATCATGAGGCGACTATGTCATTCCCGCCGGATGGGCCGGTACGAAATACGCATAAAGGATTGAGCCATTCCTACACCATTACACACATATTAATGTATTAGCTACACATTAATTGATCTGTTTCCTTGTTGCTTTCATACCTGTTTACAAGTACACACATATATACTTACAAATGTTTTCAAGGATGTTCGTGCACATATACAAAAACACATGAACTCGCTCAACTTTTGTTGATGTTTTCAAACTACATGTATTTCAGGAAATTGATTATGGATCTGGTGGGCCTTCAAGATATCAAGTTGTGTCTTCGAATAAAAGATGTCATCCAGTGTCGAAGGGTTTGGATTGTGGATCTTATCTTGGATAAGATACATAGTTCAAAGCCTAGCTTTTAGTAGTGTCTTTTGTTAAGTCCAGATTGGAACTTAAAACTTGGGTTGTTATGTACTTGAATTTGAAGTCTTGGTTTATGGTTAAACAATGACGATGGTAATGTTTTGAAACTTAATATATGGATGAACATCATGGTTTTATCATATAGATGTTGTTATGGTTGAATGCAATGATATTAAGGAAGTCACACATAATCACGCTTCCGCAAAAGTCAGGGTGTGACAGTTTGGTATCAGAGCTTCGATTGTAGCGAACTAGGATTCCTTCTCGAGTCTAAACTACAATCAATAGGGCTCTCCCACGAAAATATTTTTACAACATATTTTTCATTGCATACACTAAACGCCCATATCCATGGAAAAAACGTTTACAAAAGGAAAGACGAGAAACACGATTGCAAGGTCACAATGGTGGCTTAGTCTGCATGAGGTAGACTTGGGAAGATAGAAAAAGTTTCCTGAAGGATGATGTGAATACATGATTACATGATAAATTGTCTTTGTTTGCATATATTGAGTGTTAGTGGTTACTATATGTATACATGTTAGTATTGCGATGTTACAGGCACACATGTCATCCTCAGAGAGTCGGTTGTTGGATGCCCACGACCCGATGGCAGTCGTATCAGACAACGAGGTTTTTCCTGCGCCAGAGATATATATGTCAGACACTGAGAGTGATCCTGACATGCTGTCCGAGGACGAGGACGACTTCCAGGCATTCGCGCAACCAGACTTTGGCGATGATTTACCCCTTGCTGACGATTTCCCTGACGAGGATCCTTTTGTCATTCTTGTTCCAGCCCATGATCACCTCATCATTGGTCACCCCGATGGCGAGCACATCGTGGCCCCGATCCTTGATGTCGTACCTCTTGTGGTCATTCTTCCCGAGGCTTGGCCTATCGATGACTTGTTCGAGGACGATGTCGATTTGTTTGTAGACGGTCTTCCAGTTGGCACCCAGGGTGACGGGGAGATAGATGAGGATGTTGTAGCTGTCCCACCTCCTGCTGTTCCTGTCATTGAGATATCTTCTGATTCCAGTTTGCAATCGGTTTCAGACTCCTTTGAGTCTGTGGCATCTTCAGCTTTACAGACGACCGGATTGCAGCTTTTTGCTACTGGCTCAGACGACGACACCGCTATGGCTGCCGCACTATCACCTGCTCGAGATCCCACACCTCCACACGATCCAGAGCCTGCTCCTGAGCTAGCTCCTGTTCCTTTTGGTTAGCCTGATGTTGCACCTATTGATCTTGAGCCAATTCCTGATCCTGATCATGTTCCGTTTGAATTATCGGACATTGCACCTCTTATTCTTGACCCAGTTCCTGCACCTGTTGATCTTCTAGTTGTTGAGCCATTTATTCCTCCACCTGCACCTGCTGATGTTGCTCATCTCACTCCTGTAGAGCCTGGTGTTCGCCGCACCGATTTGCAGATTGTCTTCTTATAGAACATCCCTTCACCCCGTCCAGGGGAAGGCACTTCGGGCCAGCCCCCGAGCTATGATCCTTTTGCTTCAGCAGCCTTTTTCCTCTGATTTCTTAGACTGCACCATTTGCTCCCTTTACATCTACACCGCTGGACAAGCCATTCCGATGGTTCCTACCATACACTATGCCAATCTCAGACCCCTATCATCCCTCACATTATGGAGGCTACACACGGGATGAGTTGCTCCTGTCACTTTAGCTACAGTTTAAGGTTTTAAGTCGCAGAGTTTTGGAGCTTGAGCTGACACCACGTCCTCCACCCTGCCCCTGTCAGCCCGCTTTTGTTCCTCCACATTCATCGTCATCTCCTTTTGCACCTCCATCTGCCGCTCTTGCACCTTTTTCAGAGTTTTGATGCTCGTTTCCTTACTGTCGAGCAGCAGATCAGTTACTTACTTCGCCGTGTATATGAGCTCGAGGAGGAGCTCGCACATGTTCGCAGTTTGCTCTTCTTCCCTCCTCCACCTCCGCCATCAGTACAATCAGTTTTTGGTATTATGCAGATGCATTACTTTTGGTGAGAGCACTACTATTGAGCCAAGATTGTGAAGACTTTTGAAGACCACTTTTTGACTATGTGATTTTTGGTATATTGACAGACTTACTGGACAAGGGTAGTGTGACCCTATGTCCCTCTTGATGTGATACACTTTGTAAATATTGTAACTGTGGTCGGTAATCAATGAAAGCTCAATCGTCATGTTCTCACTAAACAATTTGTTGATTATGTTGTTGAATGATTGCTTGCTATTGTAACACCCCCAAAATCCCACCTGCGGAAATCCCGCGAGGCATGTTACGCATCAGAGTTCGAGCCACCAATCACATTGAACCAATGGTAATACTTAAATAAAACATAATATCAATTTCCAAAGTGTTGTGTAGCGGAAGCATGTAAATAATCGTTTAGCAAATGTTTCATAATAATACTTAAAACCAATGTATCAAATGTAAGTTAATCCAAGAGCCTCGATCCATGACCACCCCAGCACTCCCAGATAGCAAGTCCATGTTCCAAACGTTAATGACCTACAAGCATGCAAACAAGTGTGTCAGACTACGCTGGTGAGTTCAAGGTTTTGTTAACGTGTTTTGTTACCAGATGTATGTTAATGCGATTCAATGTTTCGTTAAGATGTTGCTCATGCTAGATACCCTAGGGAATGTGCCCATATGTATCCGGGGAGTGTGCCCCTTAACAACCCCAATGCTCCTAACCGAGCATTGGTAATGATCGATCCCATGTACAATAACCAAGACCCAATTTAACTGTTTACCCAGAGTTTCCCTTCCAAATGTTTACCGGTTGTCCCAAACCACCGGGACGCATGCTAGAGAAATGCAATGAACTCACCTTGGTTTGCTCGGTAAGATACACAAAAGGTTCTTGAATTAAAGGTGGTCAACCACGTCCTAACAGGGTTACCGTACAAGTCAGGTTTGGTTCAAGTAAAGCACGTACGATTGCACAGAGTTAACACGTTACAAACACGTATGGATCATGGCAACACTTAACAGTTAGGCAATACAGGTTAACAGTCACAACATATCCAAACTTGTTTGATTTAATAAGCCCAAAGTTTCCGGCCCAACATGTTGTGTGATCCACAACATGTTGTGCGATCCAATATGAACCGGCCCAACACATAATTAGCCCAACATAAAGGTCTCGGCCCAAGCATAATCCCCCCCGGCCCAACTTATAACATACGAGTGACATTGTGCGATCCAAGCAGACTTGTGCGATATGCTTGGGTTGTGCGATTTATCATAAACCCGGCCCAAAGATTAGAAGCCCAACAGGTAAACATGTAGCCCAAACAACAAATAAACAGAAATCTTGTGCGGCCCGGTTAACCTTGTGCGACTGGACACTTGGGCTGTCCGGCCCAATCAGTTTGTGCGTTTGTGTGTGCGTGTGGCCCAACGGAAAGGACCTGATTCAACTTGTGCGATTGAATCAGCTTGTGCGACGGGACTCCTTGTACGACCAGGAGTCTTGTGCGATTGATCTTATCATTCCGAAAATCATGCTATTCAGTTACAATCCATTTAATGGTTTCCATATTACACCAAGTCAATCAACAACATCAACAGTTTCTACCTCTACCATAATCGATCAAATCATAGTTTTTATCACCTAATCCATATGAACCCTAATCATGCTTTCAAGAACACATCCTACCAATAATCAATCGGATCAACTTTAAGACATAACAACCTCATGCAAGCCGATTTCATACATAACCCGATATCAACCAGCTAACAATCCGAATTGCATAACATAACATAGGTTAATCATCTATTCGGTTCTTAATGGTAACATCCGATAAAGTGCACGTGTGAGCCGGTTTTATCACAATCGATCATACAATATTACTAGTTCATCATGCAGTACATAGGAATCATAATATCATCTAACACACAAATACAACAGAAATCATGAAACAATTAGCAATACACTAACCGAATAAGAGGATTGGAACAAGAGTTGATCCAAACGAGAGTCTTTGGTGTCGCCGGCTTCGAGAGAGAGAAGAGAGCAAGTAGGGTTTTTGTGTGATTTGGTAACAATGTGAGATAAGTGCAAGCACCCTAGTGTTAATCGGCTAAGGGTATGGGCCGAACCCCAAACTTGGGCTGCCCTATGGTCCGAGTACAAACAATACGGCCCAATGGCCTTGTGCGTTCGAGTGATGATTGTGCGGTTGGTTCATGTTGTGCGTTTGAGCCAATACATACATACATTGCATTACATAAAACACAAAATCATAACGTTTAATAATCGTAGTAGTTCACATAAGCACGTAACGTTACACAGAAGTAGGTTCGAATTACGAGTTGTCACAGTATCCCCAACTAAAAAGAAATTTCGTCCCGAAATTTGGTATGCACTCACTGAGGAAGCTAGTTAAGTTATATCGTTCACTCACTGGTTTTCATGGGGTGTCACAGCTATGATGAATGCTTTTATATACGCTTACGTACGACCTTTAGACGACTATTTACTTACGTGACGAATAAGACCTGACCTAACCGATCTTCTTCTTAGAAGATGTTGCCTCGAAGGAACACCGATACCAACAACCCTCTGCCGACGACAGAGCGGAATTACAAGAGCGCATCTCACAGGCCATCGCATAGCACGAGGCCCTTCGCTTCGAACACAGTGGAGGTACCTCAAGAAATAACCCACCCAACGGTAATGTTTAGTCACTTAAGACACATTACAAAACGTTTGGACATTTCCAAGTGTGCTTTGCTAATTCCTTATGTGAATGATGTTGCTTATGTCACAGGCTGTACCTACAAGCAGTTCTTGGCTGCAAGCCCCTAAATTTCAATGGCACTGGGAGTGTCGTAGCTTTTGTGAGATGGGTCGAGAAGATGGATTCTGTTTTGTGAATGAGCAAATGTACTCCAGAGCAACAAGTCACGTACATTTCTGGATTGTTTCTAGATGGGGATCTGTCATGGTGGAACCTTCAGGTTCATACGTTGGGCAAGGCTGCTGCGTATTCTTTGACATGGAATAAGCTGAAAGAGCTGATGCGTAAGAAGTATTGTTCGAGGGAAGAAATCAAGAAGTTGGAAACTGAATTCTGGAACTTGAAGATGGAAGGTCCAAAGATAGCGGAATATGTGCAGAGATTTCATGATTTGTCACGAGTTGTTCCATATCTGGTGGAACCAGAGTTTAAGAGGATTGAACGATTCATCTAGGGAGTGGCACCTTAGATTCTGAGCACTGTGACCACATCAAAGCCTCCAACAATTACCGATGCTATTGACTTAAGCGTGGCGCTCACTGAAGAAGTAGTTAGGTTGGGAAAATTTTCAATCTCTGAGGGGAAAAAGGAGACTCATGTGGAGTCATTTGGTGAGAACAAGAGGAAGTTTACCAATTTCAAGAAGGGTACTTGGGTGAATAACAACAGCAATGCCAAAAAGGGAAAAGGGTACAGGGGTAACCTACCTAAGTGCGATAATTGCCGACGTCATCATACTGGGCGATGTAGATATGGAAAATGTGACAATTGTGGCAAAGTGGGGCATACCAAGGAGACGTGTTGGTATGGTACCGGACATGGAAATGGAGGTCTAGATGATAGTGGAAACCACGCAGAAAACAACGACAACAACAACTATCAAGGCAGAAATGGTGATGATCAAGGATGTGGTCAAGGGTGTTTTAACTGTGGTGATGTGGGGCATTTCAGGAAGTATTGCCCTAACAACAATCAAGCACACGGAAGAGTGTTCAACATCGGAGCTAGGGAAGCACGCTAGGATCCAAACGTGTATATCGGTACGTTCCCTATTAGTCAACGTTATGCATCTGTGTTGTTTGATACTGGTGCTGATTTTAGCTTCGTATCTCTAGACTTTAAGAACATGCTTGATTTAGTTGCTAGTAAGAAAGATGTCCAGTATTCGATAGGATTGGCTAACGGGAAGTTAGTAGAAACGAATGAAGTGATTAAGAAGTTGTGTAATAAAGCCTGGAGATATCCCTGTGGTAAGGGAATATCCTGAAGACTTCCCCGAAGACTTGCCAGGACTACCTCCTCAACGACAAGTCGAATTCCGCATTGACTTGGTTCCAGGCGTTGCGCCTGTAGCCAGGGCACCTTATCAACTTGCGCCTTCAGAGATGCAAAAGTTATTCACGCAGCTTTAGGAGTTACTAGACAAAGAATTCACAAGGCCGAGCTTCTCACCTTGGAGAGCTCCATTGTTGTTCGTCAAAAAGAAGGATGGTAGCTTTCAAAGGAGCATCGACTACCGGGAGCTGAACAAGCCAACCCTCAAGAATCGGTATCCCTGCCGAGGATTAGTGACTTATTCGACCAACTGCAAGGATCCAACTACTATTCTAAGATTGATTTTTGATCGGGTTATCATCAACTGCGGATTCCAGAATAAAGTATACCAAAGAGTAGTGAGTCAAAAATTTGTTTTTAAATGTGCGCTAATATTGTGTTTTATACACGGTACACAAAACAGTTACACACAGAATACAAAACTTTGAGAATTTAGGAAGCATGCACATAGGACCTTCGGGAACTTATGTCAAAGTTCATTGAAGGATATCACGTAAGAACCACGTCTATTAACTCGGGCAAACACCATTATCTTGTCGTGTATGCTATTTTAGTTAACCGAACAGGTAAAGTACTTAAATTTCTTTTTTTGGAATTCTCACTTTTGCATCTAGCGAGTAGATTTTTATATCCCTACTCCTCTTAATGGTCCTTGTATCACGATCATTTCTTTCATTATAGCGAATACTCATTGCTTCATTCCATGAAAATTCATATGTTACGCACGCATCGTTTGTTACGCATGTGGTATCGTTTCGAATAAGCGTTTCATCAAAGTTCAAATATTATTTCGCTAAAACCATGGTTGTAAAAGTCCCGCCTAGGCTCCGAGTACTCCCCGAGTACTCGCCACAAGGGAGGTTGCCGAGGCCCGAGTACCGTTCACCTAGGCCCATTACTCCCCGAGTAATCTCCGCCTAGGCCGAGTACTTCACGAGTACTCCCAAATCCGACTAGGGAGCGCCTAGCACCTTTTGCAACCATGGCTAAAACTAATCATTGAATTGTGATTCGAGTGACCCGCATTATTGTAATGGTTGGCTCCTTTGTTATCAAGTCAACACACTTTCTTGAAACTTCTTTTCCTTTCCAGTTACATACATGGTTTATCTTTGTAACCATGCCGAAATTTCCTTGTCGATACATATATTATTGTCGAATTGTGCTGAAACCAAGTTCGGTTGTTTGAACTTGTCCATTACATGTATTCAATTCAAGACACCATGTGATGTATTGAGAACATCATGTTCGAATTCGTATTAACAAGCGTTTCATGTGTTCCAAGTCGTAGTAGACTTGTTTGGCCTACGACTCTATTAAGTCGTTTGTTGATTTCAACACCTTGTGGTGGTACTTTCACTAGATTGAAGTTTGCGCTAATCTCATTTACACATCTCATACACGGATGTAATTGTTTATTTATTAACTCACTTTAAATCCGCTCAGATTTATCATGATAAAGCAGTCTTAACTCAATTGTGTGTTAAGACAATGGTGCATGAATTCCTTTTTTTCCAGTGTATCTCTTAACGGTTCTTTCATTATCGATTTGAAGGATCGAATTCTGACCCGAATGAGTCGTTCAGAGGAGGTTTAATCAGTTTCAGGTGCGGAAAACAAGAAACTGATGTAGAAACAGCACACAATACACTTAAATCACTGATTTGATTGATATTACAGCTTGTACATTCAAATCTCACACCGGCAGCACCTCAGTATGGAAAACAAGAACACGTTCCAAATGATTTCGCTCCGAGGGTATATATAGGGACTGGTACTTTGCTCATATGGACATGGTGTCCATATAAGCGAAACCCCTATGGTTCACATAAGCGAAACCCCTGCTAATGACCCTCTGAGCGAAACCTCTTCACTAAATACAATACACTTCCCAGTTTTCTCGGAAAACGTCCCCTAATCTAATCATTCTAAGACTAAGACTCGATACAAGACGAAGTCGACAGATGCATGCACTAACAGACTCCCCCTCAGATGTTGACGAGTCTTAAGTGTCGAGACTTCGCATCTTCAGTCTTGTTCTGTCTCTGGGCTTCACTCTCTCAATCTTTTCTCGCAGGTCTTCAGACTCCCCCTTGTGATATGCTGGCATTTCTTCAGTTCATCAACATCATCAGCTTTAGGATCGTTGTCTGGCTTTCCATCTAACAGCTTCTCAATGTCAATCAGCCTGACTCTTCATGTCTTCAAGATCATTGCCTGGCTACCTCCAATCAGAGTCCTCAGGTATTGGAACCTGGCTCTTATCTAGCTCAGATCTCAGAAATGAATAACATGGCTCATCTTATTCTGCAAAAGCTCTACCTCAAAGTAAAATTTCTCTCTCATACATATATAAACTTGCACTAACTCAGACTCTTCTTCAAAACCCAAACAAAATAATTTTTCAGAACAATCTGATGAATCACTTGAAGATTTGAACAAAAATAATCAATTTTAAAGACGAACTCCCCCTCAAATTGTGATCATCATGTTTAGCACTCAGAATTTTGAAAATCAATATCAGTTGTCAAAAATCTTTTTGGATTTTCTGAAAGTTTATGCTAAAACACACTGAAAATCTTTTTGGATTTTGTAATAAAAAAAATGTAATGCAGTAAAGAAATATTTACAGACAATATTTTTGTGAGTTTGTGTAAGAGGATCATATCAGTTTTTGAGACCAGTCACCAACACCGTTAAGCTTCATTTCATTTTAAGTTTTAAACAATTCACCTAGATTGCCAGTATATTTGTCCACTTAAATTTTCACACAAAGTTCAATTGATCCGAGATACTATGTTAATGTTTTAATGACTTGAACTTATCCGTGTGTCCCACTTCTTGAATATACTCCCGTATCCAAATCCCAATATTCAGTCTTACAAGTAAGTATACCACAGATGATATCTGTTCAAGGGTTAAATGCGAGGGCCGTGAGAGCTCAGGTCGATACTTCCGTATACGCAGAGAGATGACGGCTTCGATTTTCGGTGTGTCCCCTTTAGAGGATCTTTTGATTTCAACAGCAGCGACTATCAATTTTATTGTTTCATCAGCTTGCTGAGGGCGAAGCTATGTTTCAAGCTTTTGCGGAAAGCATTATCCGGGGACTAGGTCAGTACTTCCATACAGCAGAAGTCCCGGGATAATACCCCAGATATCACTGAGCATAAAGACCTAGTATCTCAGAATAAGGGACCTTTCAAACAAGATTTCAGGGGTTACCTATATATCCAAGATGTTGTTCCCCACAGAATAAGCAAGTTTGAATTTTTAGATTTATATCTCATCACAATCTACTAAATGTGTAAAAACCTACTGGCATATCCGCAGTGAGATTGTTTATCACATTTTAACTTTCCAATTCTTTAGCATGTTGTGGCAGTCCACTGATGTACTATCATTTTCTCTTTTCACAACGAAACTCATTTTTGAATTTTATCATGTTTTTGGCTTTTTCAAATTTTCTAATGTTTTTGGATTTTCTGAAATTTTCTACTCCCCCTAAAATGCAAATACATTAAAGAAATTTGAAAACTATCTAAGCTCTTGACCCACTTGAAGAAAATTCAAAACAAACTGTACAGAAACATGACAACCAATATCAAATCGCTTCAATTCGCCATTCACTAGGCATAAACAATCTGAACTCCCCCTTTCACAAACCATTTTCTCATTTAGATTTCAAAACACTTAAGTTTGTTTTAATCAAAATGATTTTTCCGGAAAATGAGTTTGTTTTTACAACTTGTAAGTTTACCACTTGTTTAAGTACGGGGATATGGTTCATCATCTTGTTAGTTTTATCCAATGTAGTAAATCAAGTACAACTTAATGTCCTTGATTCACTGTTTGCAATCAAGCAACCTCTAAACCACTTGTAAGAATAACCACTTGTAGGTATAACCAATCAATACAAATTGTAGGAATGAGTCATCTACAGTTTACCCATCAAAGTGCCGATTCCTGCTTTGCACTTACCAACCTGGAAGCTCCGGCGTAGTCCATTAACCTGTAAATTTTTAACAATTTTAAGAACTTTTCATACATACTCACAAAACATGAATGATGCCGATTCCTGATCCACGATCACAAACTTGGGATCTCCGGCAAGTCAGGTTTTTCAAGCAAAGAAAATGTCCACCCAAGCCTGACTAGCCTTGGGTGATTTCAATTCAGATTTTGTTGGGGTGTAAGTTGCTTTCTTTCTAGCGTAGAAATCCTTTACCCCTTTCACCTTCCCATCAACCATTTTTCCGAAAATCTTCTTTACATTCCCATTAAATGCTTTCTCAACATCAAAATTATCTTTTTCAGAATATCCCTGATTTGAGATTTCAGACTTTCTAACTTTCCTTTTAAAATTCTCAGTCCTCAATGGTGGAAAGTTCTCATCATCCATTGAAGGAACTGAGTTTTCATCACTCTCATCAAACTGTTGCTCCTCTTATTTTGTGGAATCAGATTCATCACAAGATTTTACATCAGATTTCTTAACAACCCATTTTTGGTTGTCAAGTTTCACACTTCGCCTGTAAAATCTCTTCGAACATTCACCAACTTCACATGTTGAATTTTTGAAAACTTTAAATTTTTCAGTTGGTGGTTCGGTTTTATCAACAATGACTTCTTTTAGTTTTCCAGAAACTCCCTGTTTTGTCTTGGTTGATTTAGAACAATTCCATGCAATGTGTCCAACTTCATTGCATCTAAAACAGGTTCTGGTATCTTTTCTCTGAACTTCATTCTGCTTTTTCTTAGCTAGAAATTCTTGATTTGATTGTCTCCAGAATGAGCTTTTCTTTTCCTCTTCAGCAGACGGTCCTGAAACAAATTTTGTATTTTTAGAAAATTTTTCATTTTTATAGTTTTCAGGTGGAATAAAACCTAAGCCTTTCTTTTTGTAGCTACGATTTTGGTTAGGTTTCTTTTGAAAACCAGAACCAGAATTGTAACCTTTTTTCTTGTTTAATCTTAGTTGTACTCTTGAGGTGTAATTTTTAGGTTTTCCAGTAAGATTTAAATCTTTTATTTCAGAAATATTAATTTCTGTAAGTTTGAAAACCTTTTTAATCAATTCATTTTTAACACCTCTTATTGGAAACTCTTTATCAAAATATAATTTGTCAGAATCATTCAAAATATATACTACTTCAAACTTTTCATCATTCAAATTAGATTTTGATAACAAAAATTCTTTACTATAAACCCGTTTTCCCGATGATTTTGAACTCTTTTCGGACGAATTTGAACTCCTGACTGACTGACACGAACTTTCGGACTCGGACTTTGACTCTGACTCCTCATCCTTATCCAACACTTGATCGACCACTCGTTTTATCAGTTCGGACTCATGATCTGTGTCAAACGCTGTGAACGTGACGTCAATATTGTCTGGTAAAACATCGGTTATCTCGGATTCTAACTTAATATTGACCGCCCATTTTAGTTCTTCCTCGTTAGGTTTTCTAGGTGAGTACCCTTCCCAAATTGGAGGCGGACACTTATTATAACACACACCCTGTTTCTAACCAGTATCCTTCTTCTTCTTTGACTTTGTTTCTTCACCTTTAAATGCTTCAAATCCTTCAACTGTTGGATAAATTCTATCGATTATGTAGTCACAACTTGTGTAGCTTCGCAGCAATCTTCTGATTCTTTCATTCTCAGCTGCTTCACTATCCAACTCTTTCTTCCACTTTGCACATTCTTCTATGTATAAGTTGATCTCTTTCTGCTTTGTCATCATGGTAGCATTCATCATCTTCAAAGCTTTCTCTCTTTCAGAGTTTGTCTTCTCTAGACTATTCACATGTCTGTTCAATACATCATACGACTTTTTCAAATTCTTTACATCAAACAACAATTGTTCTTTCAACTTTTCTAACTCACTAAACCTCTCATCTTTTTCTATACATTGTTTACAAGACTCTAAACAGGTAAGACAAGATTTTGTGATTTCAACAATCTTCTCGACTTCAACTATTTTTTCAATTTCCACAAACGTCTCAACCACTTTGACTTCTTTCAATCCTTTTGCAGCTTTCCTCTCTTTCAGTTTCTTCAATTTTTCTTCAAAATAAAATTCAAAAGTGTCAGAAGATAAATGCGTTTTTCCAAGATTTATCTGTTCCATCTCTTCATCACTATCACTTGTTTCTGATGAACTGTTTTCAGATGAAACAGATCCTTCATCTTCACTTTTCTCTTCATCAGATAACACTTCCATCCATTCCTTCAGCATTTTTGGTTTTCGAATTATATGTGCAATAAACGCTTGAACATTTGAATCAGCTGGAATAAACTTGTCCCAGCTAAAATCTTCAGCCATTTTCTCATCATCTTGATCAACGATGCCATAATAAGCTTTCCTGTTTGCATCCTCGATCATTCTTCCATGTGCCGTTTGAGATTCTTTTTGTTGATGCGGTTGATGAGTGATCTGCTGATAGATAGTTTTCCTATAATAATCATCTTTCCCAGATGACTCCTTTGCTCCTCTCGGCTCCTGATTCTTGCATTCTCTTTTAAAGTGGCCTTTCTCCCTGCAACGAAAACAGACAACTTTAGATTTATCAAATCCTAGATTAGAAAGGTTTGCATCCAAGAAATCATTTCTTCCTGTAACCAATCTAAACTTTTCTGCTCTCCTCAAAACACTAGCTAAGGCCCATTTAATATCCATCAGTTCCAGCTCCTCTGCATCGATTTGGTCATAATCTTCCTTTGTGAGCATCGGATTACCAATTCTTCCGGCAATCAATCCTTTATAAGACTCTAATGCAGTGACCAATAATCCCATATGATGCTTTACAACTTCTTCAGAATAATTTTGACCATTTTGAAGATGTAGAGCTACATTACACTGAATCGAATGCCCATTTCCAGCAGATGTACTTTGAACACTTGGAGGATTTACCGTTGAGAACCTACTACTGTTAACTGATCCGTGACTGCTTAGTTCAGATTGATTTCCAAAACTAAATGCAGTTTGTATCTTTGGAATAACTTCAGCAGTTTGAACATTTCCTTTATAGTACAATTTAATATCTTGTTGATGAGTTGAACTGTTCATTCTAGCAATTTTCTGCTGCTCCAAATCATGTGCCTCCAGCTTCTAGATAAATTGTGCAATCGATAACCTGCTAAACTGTCCGGAATTCTTCAATATCATCAGATATGTACCCCATTCCTTTTGCGGTAATGCATCAACAAGCTTTTCAACCCATTCTGCTGGAGTTTTTGTAATCTTTAAATGTGACATAGTACGTACAAGATGACAGTATCGCTCAATAAGAGTCTTCGTTGTTTCACCAGGCATGCACGTAAATAGTTCAAACTCCTTTTTCAACAAAGCTGCTTTACTTTGTATCATTTCAGTACTTCCCTCAAATTTCTTTCTAAGAGCTTCCCAGATAGAATAAGCATTTTCATCATGTTGAAGCAACACAAATATATCTTCTTTAACAGCTTGTTGTAACAAATTGATCATCATCTTTTCTGCTTTATAACTCTCTCTTTCTTGCTCCATGAATTCTGAAATGATTTTCCTGACTCCCACTGAATTCTTTGGCCACTCATATTCAGTTTCGATGCTCTCCCAAGATTTTAGATGATTCGCCTGAACCCAATTCCCAAACCGTTTCTTCCACCCGTGATAATCCTCAATTCCCATAAGTTTCGGGGGTTTTTGCTTTGTTCCGGTTTCATTCTCCATTGTCATGGTTTTAGTAATGTCGGATGGACTTGTCGGAGATGTAGCAAAAGCATTGTAAAACTCAGTATCCATTATGACTTTGCACGTTTTTTAGAATTAGTGACAAATAAGCGAAATCAGGAGTTAAAATGTCCTTAAAAGCGAAATCAGGATGTTGGTGTGTCCTTAAAAGCTAAATAGATCTCTTGGGTGTCCACAAAAGCGAAATAGGATTTCTTGGGTGGTCACAAAAGTGAAATAGTGGTTCTTGAGTGGTCACAAAAGCGAAATAGTTGATGTCCTTATGAGCGAAATACTTGATGATCACAAGAGCAAAATCACAGTTCTGAATGTCTTTATGAGCGAAATTATGTCAATTGAGTGTCCTTATCAGCGAAACCCCTTGTTTATATGAGCGAAATAGTGATGTTCATATGAGCGAAATAGTGATGTTCATATGAGCGAAACCTAATCGGATGATATTTTGGACCATTTTATTGTGAATTTTAAGCTCAAACTTTCAGGGATTTGTCTATGATCAATTTCCTTCAGTCTGTGAAAATTTGAATGAATTTCGACCGATAAATCATTCTGAAATGATGAAAGAAGGTGTAGAAGTAAGAATTTATGATGAAATCCAGCAAATCTCTGTAGAGCTCCTCCTCCTGAAGCTCTTATACGACTTGAAGGATCGAATTATGACCCGAATGAGTCGTTCAGAGGAGTTTTAATCAGTTTCAGGTGCGGAAAACAAGAAACTGATGTAGAAACAGCACACAATACACTTAAATCACTGATTTGATTGATATTACAGCTTGTACCTTCAAATCTTACACCGGCAACACCTCGGTATGGAAAACAAGAACACGTTCCAAATGATTTCACTCCTAGGGTATATATAGGGACTGGTATTTCGCTCATATGGACATGGTGTCCATATAAGCGAAACCCCTATGGTTCACATAAGCGAAACCCCTGCTAATGACCCTATGAGCGAAACCTCTTCACTAAATACAATACACTTCCCAGTTTTCTCGTAAAACGTCCCCTAATTTAATCATTCTAAGACTAAGACTCGATACAAGATGAAGTCGACAGATGCATGCACTAACAGATCGAATGCCTTGCGATATTTATTTCTTTTTCATCTTCGATCGAAAACAGTAGTTATTTGGTGCTCCATATTCAGTTAAAAATCCTATGACGTTGTTCGAAACAAATCTTTAGATTTGCTCATTGCGCTTTCATTTGATTTCAAACACGGTAAACTTGTTCAGTCACCGCTACTATTAAATTATGTCATTCACTACGACACCTTATGGCGTCGGTATAAACTTGGAGCTTGTGCTAATCATGGTCAACCGTCTCATACGAAACTACGTATACCTTTCGTTTGACTCGTCATTTAAACACTCTTAATGCAACTACGAATCAAGACGATGATACACCAGATTCAGTTATATTTCATTTCGGTGAGTTCTCGCAATTCAATAATGTCAACACGCTATTTTATCCGTGTATTTGTTTGAAAGTTGACGGATCATTTTCACGTTACTATTACATTTAAGCATGAGGATTATGAGTTCATGTAGCGGATGCTATTGTTTCTAGAACTCATTTGTATATTGAGAAAGGTTGTTGGGAATTGTATTGGTCAAAACCCCTCTGATTGAAACCCTGTTAACAAAGTCATACTAATTAATGCCTATATACGTCTCGTTTTCTTTGACATCATATTCTAAAACACATACCTTTTAAACCGCTGGGTTCTTATTGTTGTAATATATCCTTGGATTCACCTGATTCAAATGAGTCCTGATTCGGTTTAGTGGTTATTCATCTTGGTATTATACATATCCATCTACGCATAACGTAACTCTAAGGACTTAACGTAGTCTAAATTTCGAGGACGAAATTTTCTTAACTAGGGGAGAATGTGACAACTTTCAAATTTGCATGTATCCGTACAATTATTAAACAGTAATTATGACTTAATGACTGTGCTGATTTACAATTAATGACATGAACTACTTTTTGATTATTGCAATATACATACATGTGCATCACATATTGCATAATGTCATATCATTATTGCGCACAACACTTTATTGAATCAAATGATACATGAAACAAAGTTAGCACACTTATCAGACAAATCCGAAAAATGCTGACGGAGTTCAGTACATAGACAGACATGGTATTGAGACACAGAATGTGCCAGAAACCAAAAGTTACACTAGTATAGTGTGTAGGAAAGTAAGGATCATAAAACTGCCTTCCTAGTGATAGTTTAAGTACCGGAAAGTGCCTAAGACTCACACAAACTGCAGATTCTGCGGAATTCAGCAAAATTCAGCATTTAAACAAATAAATATCATGCATAAATATGGTTAAGTGGTCCAGAATGCTTTCCTAAGAGTCGGGAATCACAACTGTTACAAAAGGTAACATAAAGCACACTAAACTGCGTAGTTAAGCACCTTAACAAACCAGTAACCAACCGAACAATCGGACACTACCCGAAACACCAAATTTTCATTAGAAGCATTGTTTCATCATTTCCGAGCTAGTTATGGTCCCCGAACATCATAAGACGCTATATAGCAACATAACAACTTATAACCTAACAAAACCCATTAGATTTCAACTAGTCTCCTAACTTACCATTTCCACTTAACCAAGACCCCCCCCCCTCATATACACGGTTAGAAGGTGGTTCCCACATGGGATTTTATTTGCTTATTAAATTGGATCCTGTCTCACACTTTATGGAACACATTAACCATTAGAGAAAGTATTGTTGGTGAATTATAAGACTAACCATGAGACCTTAACCTTCTAACTTTTTTCACATACTTCACAACACCACTCTTCCTCCTTCTTCTCTCCTTACCTATGGCCAAGATCACCACCACACCACCACCATTTTTCACTTCTAATCCATCCATTCTCTAGTGGTATTAAGGTGTAAGAAGCTTGTTTAAGGAGCTAGGAGCCATTAGAAAGTGAAGGACCTCTTACAAGTGCTATTAACCACCAAGTTCATCATCTTCATCTTCTTGAACATCATCCCTAGCCTTGTGCTAGTAGTAAGACCTTCTTAATCCCATTTACATCTTATTTAGTTGGTTAAAAGAGGTTACAAGTAAAAAAACATGAAGAACACTAATGATCAAGAACATAAATCTTAAACATAAGACTAAAGATCATAAGAATACATGTGGTTAAGTGTTATTATGCTTCTTGATTGTTGATTGTTTGTAATTGTTTTGGTCAAAAATTACCGAAGCAATTAAGTGATCAAATTAGTTAAGTGAGGTAGTGTGCTAAAAAGTGTGTTGGAAATATGTTGGTTAACTTGTTTAGGAAAAACAGTTTTCAGGATACGGCTCAGGATATTGAGCTATATCTACGATCAAACTATGAGCAAAAAGTAAAGGGAATGACACGAGATGTACGAGGAAAGCCCTTGATCAATCTAGATCGCCGGCATAAAACCTTGGGAGCTGACAATCGCAGCTGCCTTGTTCTTCTTATTGCTTTAAACTTCAGGATACAGTGCAGGATATCGACCAGATCGCTAAGTGTTACAATGCTTTTTTGTGAAAGTGAAAGTTGCGAGAGAATAAGTGTGAGAGAGTAGTGAGTGTAGCTGTGCTGCCCTATTCGATCTGGTATACCCACCTATTTATAGTTACGAAATACAAACTAAAATTCCTATAAATATGGGATGCTCCCGAATATTCCATTAATAGCATTGCAGACCGGGTAAAGCGGCTTCAACGTCTTCATTTGAATGACTTGGACCGAGTCTCCCAGAGAAAGACTCTTCGCGAACGTTGGGCACTTGGACTCGTACTTCTGCACACAATCCGTTAGTAATCCTGAGGATACCATTCAGGATGTTACCAATATCCTGAACGAGCATCCCGGATATGAACAGATATCACATAATCAAGATATAACTGAAGATATTTCCCAGGATATGGGCTCAGAATTTCACCCATAAAAATTGTCCCCAAAAAATGTTACCGTTTAGTATCCTTGCACTAACGGTTATATTTTTTACGAAGAACGAGGTAATTTAAGAGATAAGACCCATGATGTGATTGTTTGCAACTGCGCAGCCTATATTTACTCATTACTCCCTATATCTTCTCATAGTTATCCCATTTAATCTTTACCGAAGAGAAAAAGGTAAAAACTTCTCTCTCCATTCCATCTTCTTCTCTTATTCTGTTCAGCATTCCGACGAGAATATGACAAGGCAAACAAGATCAAGCTCCGGTGACTCCGCCCCCCCCCCCTTTATCCAAGAACCGGAGAAAGAGATATGCTCCTTTGATAGTGCCCATTTTTCGGCTCTCAAATCCTCCGGTATCTTCCCGGAAGGAATGGTATTCCGGCTGTTTGACCGGGAAATCCGGTCGGACATGGTTTCCGGCGAGTGGTTGTGTTTTAGTGCCTTTCCTTTCACCTTAGGACTACGGTTCCCCTTTCCAGACCTTATCACTGAGTTTTTCAATATTACAAAAATCTCTTTTAGCCAAACAATGCCGATGCTTTGGCGAGTCTTGTCCGTTCTTGACCAGATCAAGAAGAATCACATTCCTGATCTTTCTGTTCATGATCTCCCTCTAGCATATCGGCTTAGATGCCACGGATCATGTAGATTTTTGTTTTATTCCACCTCCAGCGACCCGCTGATACTTCGTGCCACCAGGAACGAGGAGAAATGGCAATCTAAGTTCTTCTTTGTAAAAAAGAGACTCTATCCCTGGTGGAACGGAATATCCGGTGAAGTGGTTGAGAAAGGGTAGGATTTAGGGTTTAAGGATGATCCTGCCTTTTCATATCCTGAGTTGATCAACTTTCTTTTTATTGTTTTGTACACAGCTGATTTTAGGAAGCTTGCACCTCCCCTTGCTGATTCACAGAAGAGGATTGACGCTATCAGACTCCTTCCAGAGGCTGAAAGAAGTTTTAACCCGTCTCCACCATCTCCAAGCCCCCTTTCTAGTGCAAACATGTCTGGTAAGGATCCTGTACAATATCCTGCATACATATATTTATTTGATATACTTAGGAGAAATTTTACTCCCTGTATGTAGACTCCAGCAAAGTTCCGGTTTTCCTTGATCTTGATGAACTTGACAGCTACCCCACTCCAGTCATGGTCAAGAAAGAGACCCCTGCTGTCACCAGCTCCAAGCCGCTCCCGGCTCCTAAGGCTAATACGAGGACCCGTGCTTCCACCGCAAAAAAGAGGAAAGGTCCTGAAGTTAGTGACTCGGGCTCTGAAGGGTTCTCCTATGAGGAACTCAGCTTTTCTGATTCCTTGGAGCCGATGACATCCTTCCTTAACAAGGTAATATCCTGCGACCACATCCTTCACATATATCCTGATAGGATATCCTAACAGGATATCCTGGTTAACATATATTGACTTATACCTGAAATTTGACGTGCAGGGTCTCCAGCATCTGCTCCAGCTTTACACCGATGCTTGCAGCACGAACGTGTTCCAAGAAGCCCGTATTAAACAGCTCGGAACCACTGTTGCTGATCAAGGGGCCATTGCCGAGGTGAAGACCAGGCATTATGAGGACAAGCTGAAGAAGGTCACCCAGGATGCCGAGCTCAAACTTGCCACCGTTCAAATGGAGCATGAACAGGCCATGGTCTCTTTCCGGGAAGGAATCAAGGCATCTGCTATAGTCTCTCTGCTACAAGCCCGCATCAAGATGGCTTATGAGGCCAAGGAGACAGGCCTTGTGTGCCCATCCTGGCCAGTTAACTCTTGGGTGGCAAAGCTGAAGGAGCTTGGAGGCAAGGTTGTGCCACATCCTGCTGAAGCTGGTGAATCCTCTAAGTCAGCAGAGGTGGTGGACAAGGCCGGAGACAAGAAGGATGCTGGAGCGGATGCTGGGGCTGAGAAGACGGAGAAGGTTGGAGAAGATGCCGCTGTGTGAGGGCATTCAAGTGGGCAATGATGGATATACGTACCAAGGCCGGAGCCCACTTTTTAAATTTGATCGTTAGTCTGTAACTCCAAAACAATTTACTTTTTCTGCACTTTACTTTTCCTGCATTTGAACAATATGATGGCCAAAGGTGGGGGTATCCTGAGTTTCAGGTCGAAGCCCTTGGTCATCAATGTTAGTATGTTTTGCTTTTGAATAATATAACAGCTGGAGGCGGATGGGTCTCGGTTTGAGACAAAACCTTCAACTGTTAAGTAAATATGGCAAGGAACTATTTGTGCTCTTGGTGGATGGTCCTTGGTTTGAGGTGAAACCAAGAGCACATCTTTTGGTATGTTAATAATATAACCCTCTTTTGGCTTTATTTCTGTTGTTATATTTTAATTACATGAACTTTACTTATGAAAACAATTTTGTTCGAACATTCTTGGGAACACATTGTAAATGTATCCTGAAAGATATCCTGCTCGGGATACTGACACATAATCTGTAAAATTCAAGTTATCCAAATAAAAAGGAAAGATCATACCAGAGATTCCCAAAGAGTCAATTCCAATTTTCCACCATAGGAATGTCCCCAGTGCACACTTATGAATTCGAACCCATCCTTTAAATTGTGTGATACATGTCCCCTGTGTTCAACATAGGAATGTAAATGTAGCCATACTTTAACTTTACTGAATAAACCCTGAATATCCAGGGATCAACCCTTGATATCCTGGGATAAACCCTTAATATCCTGGGGATGAACCCTTAGTATGCTGGGGATAAACCCTTATATCTTGGGGATAAACCCTGATTTTCATGCGCTACAGGTGAAAGTGTATAAACTCTAAGTCTTAGAAAGGTGAAAACCTTTAAACCTTAGAGGGTATGAAAATACCCTTTCGTGAGAGAGGGTGATCAACTCATATACCTTTAGGATCCAGGACATAGCCAATAGTAACGAAATTGTCAGCCACTTTTACATGAACTGGTCCCGTTACCTTTAACTATCCCCAGATGACTTGCGCTCCAGGCGGGGTGTTCAAACCCAATTCGAGAGAAAGGTGAATACCTTTAAACCTTTGAAGGGATCAGGATCCCTTAAGCGTGAGAGAGGGGGCCAATCCTCTAATCTTTTGACATATCCTGAGTGTATATCCTAGAGCTATATCCTGACACATATTCTGCAAAACAACCTTAAACTAAGGTGGGTGTTAGCTTGGCTAACACCCCTCCGATGCCTAAGTCAGTATTGGGTTCAAGATAATAAATGAATTCAAATATATTTAAGAGAGACAGGATACATACCATTCTGAGATTAAATTCTATTCTTACTTGAAGTAGAGCTTTAAGTGTATAGCATTCCAGGATCTTGGTAGCATATCCCCCTCCATACTCCTGAGTCGGTATGCTCCTTTTCCTGATTCAGATTCAACCTCATATGGTCCTTCCCATTTTGGAGCCAGCTTTCCATTGGTAGGATTAGTGGTATTTTGAAAAGCCTTTCTTAACACCCAATCTCCAACTTGGAACCTTCTAGTCCTTATATTCATGTTGTATGCTCTGGATATCCTTTCTTGATATGCTTCTATCCTTAGCTTTGCTACATCTCTCGTTTCGTCTACGGTGTCCAAATCTTGGCACAAAGCTTGAGGATTCTGCTCAGGGTCCCTGAGGATAGATCTTGCAGTAGGTATCACCATCTCTGTTGGGATCACTGCCTCTGCTCCAAATACCAAAGAAAATGGGGTTTGGCCCATTGCATTTTTCACCGTTGTTCTATCAGCCCACAAAACAAAGGGTAGTTCTTCTGCCCATCTTCCTTTCTTGGCTCCTAATCTCTTCTTCAAGTTGTTGACAATTATCTTGTTTGAGGATTCAGCTTGTCCATTTGCTTGAGGATATACTGGGGTAGATTTGATCATTTTGATTCCCCAACTTTTGCAAAAATCAGTAGTCCTCTTGCTTATAAACTGGGATCCATTGTCACAAATGATTTCAGCTGACACTCCAAACCTGGTCAGGATATTCCTCTTTATAAAGGATACTACTTCTTGGTCTCTGACTTGAACAAATGCTTCAGCTTCCACCCACTTAGAGAAATAATCAGTCATTGCCAACATAAAGACTTTTCCTCCTGGAGCTTTTGGTAATTTCCCTACTATGTCCATCCCCCATTTCATGAATGGCCAAGGGGAAACTACAGGATATGGTGGTTCAGCTGGTTGGTGTAGTATGTTACTGTGCCTTTGGCATGCATCACACCTTCGACCATATTCTGTAGCATCTTTCCTCATCGTCGGCCAATAGTATCCTGTTCTCAATACCTTTGAGAATAATGACCTGCCCCCAGTATGGTTACCACAATCCCATTCATGTATATCCTGAAGTACTTCTTTAGTTTCGGGATCCTCCAATCACCTTAGATATGGTCCTGCAAGAGATTTCTTATACAAAACATTATTTATAATGGTGAATCGTGATACCTTCATCCTAAATGCTTTAGGATTTTCGTCTCTAGGGATGTGTCCTTCCTTGAGATATCTTATGATTGGAGCCGTCCAGGATTTAGAATCCTCCTCAGGATATTCAGCAACAGGATCTTCGATACTTGCTACTTCTTTATCCTGAGGATTCGTAGCAGGATACAAGATATGCAATATTGGTATTTGGGTTCCTTCTGGTATCCTGACCGATGATCCCAGATTTGCTAAGGCATCTGCTTCAGCATTACCTTCCCTTGGTACTTGTTTAAGTGTAAAAACATCAAAATATCCTGCTAATTTTTTGAGAATATCGAGGTATTAATTTAACTTCTTACCTTTAACTACATAGGATCCATTAAAATGATTAGTGATTAACAAGGAGTCAACATACACTTGCAAATTCTTGATATTCATATTTTTAGCTAGTTCTAACCCTGCAATTAAAGCCTCATACTCTGCTTCGTTATTAGTAGCAGGGAATTCACACCTAATAGCCTGGGGTAATATGTCCCCCTGTGGCGATTTTAGTAGTATTCCCAATCCTACTCCTCTAACATTAGATGCTCCATTAGTGTATAATGTCTAGGATCCTGAGGATTCTCCTAATTGTTGTACTTCTAGGTCTACCTCATCCTGAATGTCACTACTGAAATCAGCCACAAAATCAGCTAGAGCCTGTGATTTTATGGCATTTCTAGGTTCATACACTAAGTCATAAGCACTTAACTTTACTGACCACTTAGCCATCCTGCCTGACATCTTGGGTTTCCTAAGCACATTTTTGACAGGATAATTGGTTTTAACATGAATTCTATGTGTCTCAAAATAATGTCTAAGCTTCGTTGATGCCATAACTAGTGCTAGTATCAACTTTTCTAAATGAGAATATCTAGTTTCAGCATCTAACAAACTTTTACTAACATAATAAACAGTATATTGCTGACCTTCATGATCCTTTATAAGGACGGCACTTACAGCATTCCCTGATACTGCGAGGTATAGGGACAATGGTTCACCATTCTCAGGCTTCATCAACAGCGGTGCAGTTGAAAGATATTGCTTCAAATCCTACAGGGCTGCTTCATGCTTCTCTCCCCATTCGAACTTCTTGTTCTTCTTTAGGATATCGTAAAATTCTTTGCATTTCTCGGAGGATCTTGAAATAAATCTGTTCAATGCTGCAACTCGCCCTGTTAACCGTTGAACATCCTTCATATTTGAAGGTGATTTGATATCCAAGATGGCTTTAATTTGCTCCGGGCTTGCCTCTATTCCTCTTTTGGTCACCATATATCCTAGAAACTTTCCTGCCCCCACTCCGAAATGGCACTTAGCAGGATTTAGCTTCATGTTATACTGATCCAAGATATCAAATGCTCCTTTAATATCCTGGAGGTGATCCTCAGCTCTTTTAGATTTTACCACCATGTCATCGATGTATACCTCCATTGTGTCCCCCAGCTTATCTTTGAACATCATGTTTACCAATCTCTGATATGTTGCACCTGCATTTTTCAAACCGAAAGGCATAGCAGTATAACAATAAATACCTGTTGGTGTCATGAAGGCAGTATCCTCCTGGTCCAAAGGTTCCATTTGGATCTGCTGGAATCCTGAGGATGCATTCATGAAGGTTAACATCTCGTGCCCGGCAGTAGCATCCACCATTGCATCAATATGAGGAAGAGGAAATGGGTCTTTGGGACATGCCTTATTCAAGTCTGTGTAATCTACACAGACTCTCCATTTCCCATTTTTCTTCTGTACCACCACTACATTTGCTAGCCATCTTGGAAACTTGACTTCTCTGATCATTTTTTACTTCAACAATCTTTCAACTTCCTCTTGGATAATTGTATTTCGTTCAGGGGCGAACTTCCTTCTCTTTTGCTGTACGGGCTTGAACGACATGTCGATTCCAAGCTTGTGAGTGATAATGTCTTTGGATATACCTGTCATATCCTCATGCTTCCATGCAAATGTTGACATCCTACACTTCAAAAAGTTAGTTAATTGTTCTTCAATATCCTGAGGGATATTGGTTCCTATGAGCACCGAGATATCAGGATTATCCTGATCCAAGATAACTTTCTTCATATCCTGCTCTGAAGCCTCCACGATATCCTGGGCTCGCATCTTTAATTACTATGTTGTATTAGGCTTGGTTGAGGATTTCATTGAGGATGAGTAACATTCTTTTGCCTCCTGCTGATCACTATCAACCTTAACAACCCCCCAAGGGGTAGGAATCTTGATGCATTGGTGATAAGTTGATGGCACAGCCTTCATATCATGGATCCATGGCCTGCCCAGTATGATGTTATAGCAGGATAGGGAGTCCATCACACAGAAACGTTGTATCGAGTTAACCCCTTCAACATATACTGGTAACTTTATTTCTCCCATTGTGTTTCAAGCCTCTCCACTGAACCCAACAAGCACGGTGGATTTCGAAGTGATATCCATTGGAGATACATTCATTCTTTTCAGAGTCTCTAGTTGGATTATGTTGACGGAGCTGCCATTATCCACCAATATCCTGCGTACAAAATGGTTAGCCACATATAATGTTATTACAAGAGCATCATGGTGAGGATCCTAGACAGTATCCCTGTCATCACTGTCGAAAGTGATCACTTTATCAGTTGTGAGGGTAGTCATCCTGGCTGGTTTGTCTCCCCTTTCGGTCTTAGCCTCCTTTGCATGCCTCTTGGCCGCAGAATAGGAAGTCCCACAAATGTCGGATCCTCCTGAAATAAAGTTGATTATCTTGGCATCCGCATGAGGTGATGCTGCCCGTTCAGGACCCTTCTCAGTATCCTGACCCTTGTTCTTCTTTTTTCCTAGAAGATCCTTCAGATATACCTTGCTGGGAAGGTAGCTTATTTCTTTTCTTAGAGCAATGCAATCCTCTGTTACATGTCCGAAATCTTCGTGGAAGGCACACCATTTGGATTTACCCTTCCAATCGGCTTTTTGTTGATTCTTTCGAGGCCACCTAGCTTTGTCTCCTAAACCCTGCATAGCATACATTAATTCAGGAATGTTAACAGAAAAGCAATATTCAGATAATTCAGGATATTCTTCAGGATCCTCATCTTCAACAGCATTCACTCTCTTATTGTCATTTCTACCATACGGCTTAGAGCGATATGGTTTAAACGAGGATTCTGACTTCCTATTAGTTGACTCATAGGTGGTGGATGAGTTCATCCTCTCTTGCATTTTCTTATCATCTTCCAGACTAATATATCTCAAGGCCCTGTTTCGAGCTTCATCCAAGTTCCTGCAAGGATTCCTCACAAGATCCTGATAAAACTGGGAATCCTTTTGTAATCCCATCTTGAACGCTTGGACTCCCGTAGCAACATCAAGGTGTGGGATATCCAAGGATTCCCTGCTAAATTTGTTCACATAATCCCTTAGGGATTCCTGAGGTCCTTGAGTTATCCTGTAAAGATCACTTGTTAGTTTTTCAAAACTCCGACTACAAGAAAATTGACTATTAAATAAATTCACTAATTGAGCAAAAGATGTAATTGAATGCGGAGGAACATTTAAGAGCCATTTCAAGGCCGATCCTGTTAAGGTAGAACCAAAGCCCTTGCATAGGCATGCTTCCTTGAGCTCTGGAGGGATAGGATTAATCTCCATTCTTTCCCTATACTGGGCAATATGCTCTTCAGGATCCGCAGTCCCATCATAGAGCTTCATGTTAGGGGTTTGAAATCTCTTCGGGATCTCAGCATCACAGATAGGATATGCGAAACGAGATATCCTGTGGCTGTCTTGGGATACTTCTGGAATTTGCTGGACTACTCCAGGTTCACTGGATATCATGTCCTTCAATTTCTGAAGCTCCCTAGTAAATGTTGACGTTAGTAGCATGAGTATTATTATTTGACACGTTACCAGTTTGAGGATTCTGGCCATATCCTGAAGCATATCCTGAGCTCCTCACGGTTGACATCCTGACCGAGGAGGGTATTTCAGGAGTATGGTTCTGGGGATGGCTAGGCACAATATTTCCCCTATTATCCTTAGTATACACAGCCGAACTAAAGTTCAAAGTTCTGGGTTGTAAAGGAGTAACGATATCCTCAGTGGATCTGCTCGAACTAGATTTTAAGAGTTGTATTTCCCTTAACAGCATTTGGTTTGTTTCCTGTTGCTGCCTCATTTGTTCCTGCACACTTCCAAATAAGGTTAGAATTTCATCTGTTGGTGCATTACGTCTATTGACTTCGTCTTGTATCATGTAATAGGATAGGTTAGAATAACCAGTGCACGAGGTTCGAGAATCAAATATTAGAAGTTAAGGTGTTGATTTCGCTCGTAAGGACCAAGGTCACTTGGAGCGAATTCAGAAGATTCAGATTTCGCCCATAAGGCACTTAGTCATTGGAGCGAAATTAGCTCTACTATATATAGTGCACTTGTTTGTTCATTTGGCATGGGATCAGGATTGTGTAACGAAGTGCTGCCAATTTGTTCTCAGGTTGTAATCAGTGTTAAATCAATACGAGAGGCATTATAATTAGTTTGAGCGTCCGTTTCATTGATTCCGCCTTTGAATCGGATAAACAACTCTTCTGATCGACTCATTCGGGTCCAACAACGATCCTACAAGTGGTATCAAAGCGCAGGAGGGAGAGTTTAGCTCAATTGCATCAGATTTCTGTCTTCTACACCTTCTTTCTTCAACAGAACAAAATTTACCGGTCAAAACCAGATCAAAATTTTACAGATTGTTTAAAATTGGATATAGATAAACCCTTGAAAGTTTCACATCTAAATTCGGACTAAAAATGGACAAAAATGGACTTCGAGTTGATTTCGCTCGAACGGACAATGTGTGATTTCACTCCAATGACAATCTGATTTTGCTTCTGAGACACAAAGAAACATGATTTCGCTCTAAGATATCTGTTGATTTCGCTCTTGTTGATAGATAGTTGTGATTTCGCTTCAAAAATTTGTCCTGATTTCGCTCTTAATAGCAACTGTTATTTCGCTCCTGAGCGCTCGAAAAGACTAAGTCTGATTTCGCTCTAAAGACCAAGTGATTTCGCTCAAAGTGTTGTTGTTTGATTTCGCTCAAAGTGGATGTTTAGTTTATAATCTGATTTCGCTCAAGAGTCATATTTTTATAATCTGATTTTGCTCAAGAGTCATATTTCGCTCGAAAGTGAACTTTTTTGTGTCAAGATCATTTCACGACAACCGAGTGTCAGTGTATTTCAGATTATTTGATCTTGTTTTAACTGATTAAGTTTGTTTGATTATTCTCAGGTGATTGAAGATGTCAAGCAACGGTGAAGAATTTTACAACACATTCTACAACGTGTTCACTTCCGAATCGACAGATAGAAGATCTGAGATGAGAGAATATTCAAGAGAGATTTCGGAGAATTTAAAGTTTGAGAACATGTATGGAAGCCAACAGAAACCACCAAAGCTAATGAAAGTTGAAGATTATAACTGGTGGAAAAACTGATTTGAGGGTTGGGTAAAAGCTTTCGCTCCTGAAAGTTGGTTAAAATTGAAAAATGGATATACTGCACCAGTAAAAAGAGGGAGGAGAGTTGATAAATGAAAAAGATTTCACAGACATAGATATAAAAAATGTTGTGGCTGAATATAAAATGATTACATTGATCAAACAGTCAGTGAGAGAGGATATTATTTCGTTACTTGAACAAGAGAAAACTTCGAAGAGTTTGTGGGAAGCGTTAGAGAGAAAATGTCTAGGAAGTAATGAAATTGTTAAAAACAAAAAGAAATTGTTGCGTAAAGAGTTTGATCTATTCAGTTGCATGAAAAATGAATCTGTTTGTAAAATGATCGAAAGATTTGGGCATCTGAAAATGGAGCTGGCTAGACACAATATCACATATACTGAAGAGGAGCTGGTGGATAAATTGTTTGATTCATTGCCAAATGATCAAGATTGGCAATACTTCGCTCTAATGTTGAAAAATACAATCAAGCCTTAAGATTTAAAAGTGGATTTGCTGATTGAAAGGCTTGAAAGCCATGAGTTGGAGATAAAAAGATCTAAAGTCAACAATCCAGCTTATCAGCAGAATGTAGAGCTTTACTACAGAGGAAATGTACCACAGGCTGGGTCTCCAAGAACAGCATTTTCTGCAGAAAGTTCAAACTTAGTAAACAATGAAAGTCTTCACAGTGGTTTTCACAGTGGATCTTCTTCAACAACTTCCAACCAATCTGCTTCAAAGAATTTATTTCAGTGTAATATCGCAGTGGATTTGAAGAATGGGCAGAATTTTAGTGAAGAGTCAGCGAAACAACAGATGGTATTCTTAGCATCAGTACTTGAATCGTATGAAAGCCTCGTTGCAGGGAAGATTGGCAACACCAACTTGACGAAAAAAGATTATGATCAATTAGACCCCGAGGAGATGGAACTAATGGATATAAGATGGTGCATGGCCAGTGTTGTTCATCGAGCACAACGGTTCATGGAGATCACGGGGAGAAAGTCAATTGGTGGACCATCTATCAAGTTAGGCTTTGATAAATCAAAGGTGACATGTTTCAAATGTAAACAAAAAGGTCACTTTAAGCGCGAGTGCATAAATGATTATGCTGATGATTCTGAAAACCCGTTCAAAGAAGATTATTACAAGAAAGCGATTTATCATCAGAACAAGTCTGAGCCTCCAAGGTTGAAACAACATGAAGAAAAATCAAGGGCTCTTGCAGTTATTCATGACGATGAAGGTTACGACTGGAGTCAAGTTTGCCCTGAAGAAGATGTAGTTGGATATGCATTTGTAGCTGATGCTGATTCTAATAGATGGTAGAAAGCAGATTATGCAAGATGGGAAATTGGAAAATTAAACGAACCATTCAAAGAAGCCCAGAGAGCAAAAAGATGGAATGATGAGTTGGAATGTTACATGGATCCACGGGGTAATCTAGTTGTTGACCCATCAAAAGTGGATTTTGAAGCTGTAACAAATTTGCTTCCAAGACAGGCTACTTTCAACACAAGAAGGTTATCTGATAAAACATATCTGCCGGATTTGGAGAGCAAAATAAGAGAAGTTTGTGAAGCAAGTCTACCGAAGGTAGTAGAAATGAAGAAAAGAAAAGAAGAAGAATTGAAGAAGATGATTGAAGAAGCGAAGACTGTCGCAAAGCTTGCTGCTGAAGAGGAACAGAAAGTTGAAGAAGGACAGAAGAAGAAAGAAGAACCGGTGCTGAAAGAGATTGAGGAAAAGATTGAGAATTTGAAGCCTGTTAGTGATGATGGTGCTGCTGACGAGAAGAAGGAAGAGCTGAAGCAGACAGAGGCAGCTGAAAACACCGAGGTGCCAATCACTGAGGTAAATTCTGATTCTAAAATCTTAAAACCGACTGAACAATGCAAGAAATGCATGCAAACATGCAGAGTTTGTATTGAAAAAAATGAACTGATGAAAACAAAAGAAGTTGAAACAAACAAACTTGAAAATGTTTTCAAAATAAAATGTAAAGAAATGGTCGAAAAAGAAGAAATTTTGAAATTAAAAGTCGAAAGGTAACACAGAAATGTCATGGTCTTGAAGAAGAAAACAAGATTTTGTAAGAAAAGTGTACTGCTAAATGTGTTGATTGTGTTGAAAAAGAATCTAAATTTCAAGATTTACAAAAACAGTATGATTCTTTAAAGTGGTCAAGTCAGAGAGTGTAGGATCGAGGTCTGACCCGAATGAGTCGTTCAGAGGCGTTCAACTTCGTTTCAGGTGCGGAATAACAAGAAATGGAGGTAGAAATAGCTTGTTCTTCACTTAAACTACTGTTTGTATTGATTTGACAATGTTTACAGCTCAAACCTCACACCGGCAGAACTTCGGCGTGGAATACAATGTGATCTCTTCCTGGTTCGCTCGAATGGACCACTATATATAGGCAGGGAGGTTCGCTTATGTGACATATGTACATATGAGCGGACCTCATATGTACATATAAGCGGACCTCATGTACATATAAGCGGACCTATCACTTTATGTCCCTATGAGCGAACCTAACACACTAAACACATACAATCTTCAGTTTTCTCGTAAAACGCGCTCTAATCTATTCAATACAATGTATGACTCGATACAAGACGAAGTCGACAGATGTAGTGCACTAACAGACTCCCCCTCAGATGTTGACGAGTTGCAGTGTCGAGTCTTTGACAATGTCATGTCTTCACATCTTCAGTCTTGATCTATCTCTGGGCTTTTCTCTCTCTCTGTCTTCAGACTCCCCCTCTCGATTTGCTGGTATTCCTTTGTTCTTCAGCAACATCTTCAAGATCATTGTCTGGCCTTCACAAGTTCAAGCTTGAATCCGAAACCTGGCTCAAACTATAGAGACTTCAATTTCCAGGATCGAAACTTGGCTTTCTACAATCATAGTCTTCACGAATCGAAACCTGGCACTTCTATCTTCAGATCCAAGATTGAAACCTGGCTATTCCTGCACATTCTTAACCCAGAAATTAATTTTCTAAAAATAACAATTTGAGTGCACCACACTAACTCCCTCAGATCATTCACATATGATGAACCACTTGTTGATTAAAAAAAAAACATATTTTGACAATTTAGACACACTCCCCCTAACAATAAGATCATCATGTCTAGCACTTGGAATTTTGAAAATCAGTTTTCAACATCAGTTGTCGAAAATCTTTTTGACTTTTTCAAAAATTTATGCTAAAACTCACACAAAATCTTTTTAATTTTTCTGAAAGAAAGTAACTTGACACTACTTGAAACGAAAATACAGAAATAAAATATTTACAAACATATTTTTGTGAGTTTGTGTAAGAGGATCATATCAGTTTATAAGACATGTCACTAACACCGTTAAGCTTGATTACATTTTCAGTTCTAAACAATCTACCTAGATTGTCAGTATATCAGTCCACTGAAATTTTCACACAAAGTTCAATTGATCCGAGATACGATATTAATGTTTTAGATACTAACTTATTCGTGTGTCTCACTACTTGAATATACTCCCGTATCCAGATCCCAATATTCAGTCTTACAGGTGCGTATACCACAGCTGATATCTGTTTAGGGGTTAGATGCGAGGGCCGTGAGAGATCAGGTCGATACTTCCGTATACGCAAAGAGATGGCGGCTTCGACTTTTGGTGTGTCCCCTTTAGAGGATCTTTTAATTTCAACAACAGCGACTATCAATTTTATTGTTTCATCAGCATGCTGAGGACGAAGCTTTGTTTCAAGCTTTTGCGGAAAGCATTATCCGGGAACTAGGTCAGTACTTCCATACAGCAGAAATCCCGGGATAATACCCCAGATATCACTAAGCATAAAGACCTAGTATCTCAGAATAAGGGACCTTTCAAACAAGATTTCAGGGGTTACCTATATATCCAAGTTTGTGTTAACCCACAGAACAAGCAAGTTTGAAATTTAATTTATATCTCGTCACAATTTACTAAGTGTGTAAAAACCTACTGGCACATCCTCAGTGAGATTGTTTATCACATTTTATCTATACATTTCTTTAGCATATTGTGACAGCCTATTGATGTACTATCATTTCCTCTTTTCACAACGAAACTCATTTTTGAATTTTATCATGTTTTTGGCTTTTTCAAAATTTCAAATGCTTTTGGATTTTCTGAAATTTCCCTACTCCCCCGAAAATGCAAACACATTTCAAAGGATATTTGAAAACTACTAGACTCTTGACCCACTTGAAAAATAAAAAGTAAAACAAACTGTACAGAAACTTGACAACTGACATCGAATCACATCAAATCGCTATTCACTATGCATAAACAATCTGAACTCCCCCTATCACAAACCATTTTCTCATTTAGATCTCAAAACACTTAAGTCTGTTTTAATCGAAATGATTTTTCCGGAAAATGAGTTTGTTTTTACCACTTTTAAGTTTACCACTTGTTAAACATGGGGATATGGTTCGTCATCTTGTTTATCAATCTCATATGTATAGTAGATCAAGTACAACTTAATGTCCCTTATTTACCATTTGCAGTTCAGAAACCTCTGTATCACTTGTAAACATAATCTCTTCAAAGTATAACCAACAAATACCACTTGTAAGTAAACCCAAAGAATACCACTTGTAGATTTTTCTGTAGGGATGAGACATCTACAAAAACCTCTTTACCACTTGTAAGATTATTCAGAAAGATGCCGATTCCTGCTTCTCAATTACCAACCTGGAAGTTCCGGCGTAGTCCTTCAACCTGCAAACATTCAAAATTTTATTTAAACATTTTTCAAACAAACTTTTAAACACTAGAATGATGCCGATTCCTGATCCACGATATAAACTAGGGATCTCCGGCATAGTCCTAAGACTTCAAGGAAAACAGACTTCCATCCAAGTCTTCTCAGACTTGATGGCTTTCAATTCTTGCGCAGTGGGGTTGTAAGTTGCCATTTTAGTGGCATAAAAATCTTTAACCCCCTTTGCTTTCCCATTCAGCATTTTCCCAAAAATTTTCTTTACACTTCCATTAAAAGTTTTCTCGACATCAAACTTAGTTTTCTCTTTGTAAAACTGATTCGAGATTTCAACATTACCAATTTTCTTTTTAACCTCTTAAAATTTCAGTGATGGAAACTCATCATCATTCACCGAAATTTTCACTTTAGCCTGTGGCTCTTCTGGCTTTGTGGAACCAGATTAATCGTCGACATTTTCATCATTCTTTTTAACAACCCACACTTGGTTGTCTTTTTCTTTCTTTTTGTAAAAATTCTTCTTTGAACACTCACCAACCTCATATTTTGAATTTTCAAAAATTTTAAGTTTATTGGTTGGTGGTTTAACATCAACAACTTTTTCTTTTAATTTCTGAGAAACTCCCTGTTTTGTTTTTGCATTTGTCGAACAGTTCCATGCAATGTGACCAGCTTCATTGCACTTGTAACAGGTTCGAGTCTCTCTTTGATAAAACACTTCAGTTCCATTCTTCTTTCTTTCAGCAAGAAACTCTTGATTTGACTGTCTCCAGAATGGTTTTTTCTATTCATCTTCTGAGCTTCCACCTGACACAAATTCTGTTTTTGTTTTAGAATTTTTATCATTTTTATAATTTTCTGGTGGAACAAAGCCTAATCCTTTCTTTTTGTAGCTACGATTTTGGTTAGGTTTCTTTTGAAAACCAGAACCAGAATTGTAACCCTTTTTCTTGTTTAGACGTTGTTGGACTCTTGAAGTGTACTTTTTAGGTTTTTCAGTAAGATTTAAATCTTTTATTTCAGAAATATTGATTTCTGTCATTTTGAAAACCTTTTTGATCATGTCAAAGCGAACACTTCTTATTGGAAATTCTTTGTCATAATATAATTTGTCCGAATCATTTAAAGTGTATGCAACTTCAAATGTTTCATCATCCAAATTTGCCTTTGATAACAAAAATTCTTTACTATAAGTCCGTTTGACCGACGAATTTTGACTGTTGACTGACGAGTTTGACCCTCCAGACTCAGATTTTGACTCGGACTCCTCATCAGTATCCAACACCCGGTCGACCACCTTTTTGATTAACTCAGACTCATGATCAGTATCGGACGAGGTAAATGTCACATCAATGTTATCTGGTAAAATGTCAGTTGTGTCGGTTTTAAGCTTTATATTGACTGCTTTTTCAAGTTGCTCCTCATTTGGTTTTCTAGGAGAATACCCTTCCCAAATTGGAGGCGGACACTTGTTATAGCTAACAGTCGGTTTCTTACCGCAGTCTTTCTTCTTCTTTGGCTTCTCATCTTGAAAAGCTTCCATACCTGCAACAGTTGGGTAAATACGATCAATGAGATAATCAGAACTTGAATAACTTTGTAATAAACGTCTAATTCTCTCATTCTCGATCTTCTCAGTCTCCAACTCTTGCTTCCACTTAGCACTTTCTTCGATGTAAAAGTTGATGGCTTTCTGCTTTGTCATCATGACTGCATTCATCATCGTTAGTGCTTGTTCTCTCTCAGAATTTGTCTTTTGAAGGCCAGTTACAGTTTTGTTCAAGACATCATAAGATTCTTTCACATAGTTGAGGTTGAACAGTAACTGCTCCTTCTTCTTTTCATATTCAGCAATGATGTCGTCTTTTGCTGCACATTCCTTGCAACCTTCCAAACATTTCATGCAAGGCTTGACGACTTCAACAATCTTCTCAACCTCAATTGTTTTCACCACTTCTGTCACTTTTTCTTCTACTTTCACTTTCTCAGCTTTAATTACTTTCTCATCTTCAGCAATCTTCTCAGCAACACTTTCAACATTCTGAACATCGTCTTCAGATTTCTTTTGTTGTTCTTTAGCAGCTCTTTTCTCCTTCAGTTTCTTCAAGCGATCTGCAAAATAGAAATGAAAAATTTCAGGAGGAAGATGAGATTTTGCAACATTTATATGTTTTTCTTCCTCATCATCACTGCTACTATCAACTGGTGACTGATCAAACTGTACAGATTTTTCAGAATCAGCATCTGATAAACAAGAATCTGACGGTGTTTGATCAAATACCACTTCTTTTTCTGAACTAATAACATTTTGTTTACTCTCATCTGAAATCTGTGACTTTTCATCAGAACTTTCTGAGCTTTCATCAGAAGTAACAGACTTTTCATCCTCACTCTTCACATTTACTCCAATAGACTTCATCCAGGTAGCAAACATGTCTGGCTCTCTGACAATCTTGGCAATGAAAGCTTTGAACTCTCCTTTCTCATCAACAAACATATCCCAGCTGAAGCCTTCAGGTAGTTGTTCATCATATTGATCAACTAAACAGACTTTGCTATCAAGAGATATGTAGTTGTTCCAGCTGAAGTCCACTAAACATGCTCTCTTAGAATCTTAAATCTTCCTACCATGAGCCGTCTGTGAGTCTTGTGATTGACCAACCTGTTGATAAATGGCTTTCCGGTAGTAGTCGTCTTTTCCGAATGGATTCTGAGCACCACTAGCTTCTCTGTTCTTGCATTCCCGTTTGAAATGGCCTTTCTCCCTGCATCGAAAACAAGTAACTTTAGATTTATCAAAACCTAAAGTAGATACATGAGCATCAAGAAAGTCATTTCTCCCGGTAATTGTCTTGAACTTTTCAGCACGCCTAAGAACACTAGCGAGACACCATTTGATATCCATCAATTCCATCTCCTTGGCGTCTATTTGATCGTAATCCTCTTTGGTGAGCATGGGATTTCCGATCCGACCAGCTACTAGCCCCTCATAAGATAACAACACGGAACCAAGTAAAGCCATGTGGTCTTTAGCAATGTCTTCTGAGAAGCTTTGACCTTCTGGAAGATTTAGAGCAATGTTGCATTGAATCACGTAGCCATTTCCTGTTTTTGTGCTTTGAGACTGAAAGCTTGTGTTTGACTCTTTAGGATTGACACTCGAAAATGATGAAAATCCACTGCTGCTTTTGCTTGACCCTTGATCAGCTTTTTCTGATGAATCTCCAGCACTGAATGCAGTTTGGATTTTCGGACTTCTCTCAGATTCTTGAACAGGAATGCTACCCTTGTAATACATCTTCACATCCTGTTGACCACTCGGACTATTCATCCTGGCGATCTTCTGCTGTTCCAGATCCTGACTCTCGATTTTTTCGATAAACTGAGAGATCGTTAACCCATCATAAACACCCGTGTTTTTCAGAATCATCAAATATGTTCCCCACTCTTTATGTGGTAACACATTAGCAAGTTTATCTACCCACTCTTCACGATCTTTAGTAATACTCAACATTGACATTGATCGTACAAGGTGACAGTATCTCTCAATCAACTTCTTTGTGTCTTCACCCGGTAGACTGCTGAACAGATCAAACTCTTTCTTAAGCAGCGCTTTCTTGCTCTTTATCATATTCTCGCTTCCTTCAAATTTAACTTTAAGTGCATCCCAGATTGACTTAGCAGTTTTGTCGTGCTGTAGCAGAATAAATATATCTTCTTTGATTGCTTGTTGAAGCAGACTGATCATCATTTTTTCTGCTTTGTACATAACCCATTCCTGATCTGTGAACTCTGATAACTCTTTGAGAACCTGCAAATCTGTTCGAGGCAACACATATTTCTTCAATATGCATTCCCATGACCTAAGATGGTTTGCCTGAACCCAGTTCTCGAATCGATCTTTCCACCCGTAGTATTCTTCGATACTCATCAATTTCGGGGGTTTCTGGGTGGTTCCCGTTTCATTTTCTAAGTTCATTGCTTGGGCAATAGCACCTGGACCAGATGATGTTGCAAATGCATTGTAGAACTCAGTATCCATGACGACTTAGTACGTTTTTCAAAAATAATGACAAATAAGCGAACCAACTGATGTTCAGATAAGCGGATCTACTGATGACCAAATAAGCGGATCTACTGATTATCAGATAAGCGAACCAACTGAATTTTGTCACTAGAAGCGGACCAGGTTGACCAGATGAGCGGAACTACTGATAAAGTGTCTTTGGAGCGGACCATAATGCAATTTGGAGCGGACCTTAATGCAATTTGGAGCGGACCTTAATGCAATTTGGAGCGGACCTTCTCAAAATATGTCCGAATAAGCGGACTTGAGTTTGTCAAATAAGCAGAACTACCAAATGTCCGAATAAGCGGAACCTAGTTTGAGTTCAATTTTGTGACCTTAATGCAATTTGGAGCGGACCTTAATGCAATTTGGAGCGGACCTTCTCAAAATATGTCCGAATAAGCGGACTTGAGTTTGTCAAATAAGCGGAACTACCAAATGTCCGAATAAGCGGAACCTAGTTCGAGTTCAATTTTGTCCATTTTTACTTTGATTTTAAGTCTCAAATTCGCAGGGATTTGTCTATGTTCAATTGCGCAGAGTCTGTGGAATTTTGAGCGAAAACCGACCGATAAAACTTTCTGAATTGATGAAAGAAGGTGTAGAAACAAGAAATGATGATGAAATCCAGCTATTCTCTGTAGAACTCCTCCTCCTGAAGCTCTGATACCACTTGTAGGATCGAGGTCTGACCCGAATGAGTCGTTCAGAGGCGTTCAACTTCGTTTCAGGTGCGGAATAACAAGAAACGGAGGTAGAAATAGCTTGTTCTTCACTTAAACTAATGTTTGTATTGATTTGACAACGTTTACAGCTCAAACCTCACACCGGCAGAACTTCGGCGTGGAATACAATGTGATCTCTTCCTGGTTAGCTCGAATGGACCACTATATATAGGCAGGGAGGTTCGCTTATGTGACATATGTACATATGAGCGGACCTCATATGTACATATAAGCGGACCTCATGTACATATAAGCGGACCTATCCTCTATGTCCCTATGAGCGAACCTAACACACTAAACACATAAAATCTTCAGTTTTCTCGTAAAACGCGCTCTAATCTATTCAATACAATGTATGACTCGATACAAGATGAAGTCGACAGATGTAGTGCACTAACAGAGAGTACAAGAAGCTTATGATATTTTGAAAAGCCAAGTCAAAAGTTTTGATCAAAGATTGTCTGAAACTTTAGTCACTAAAGAAATGTATGAAAGAAAGTTTAAAGAAAAGCAACTTGAATTGAACAAATGTGTTGATGAAATTGCTAATCTTAAACAAGTCTTGGCTGAAAAAGAAAAGGTTGTAACCAAACTTCAAAGTTATCATAACTCTTCGTACATTCTCGAAAGCATTTTCAACATCACACCAGATGACAAAGATACTGACAAGAACAAAAAGGGTATTGGTTCAGAATTTCATCAGGTACCACCACCATTGAGAAACAATTATACTTTTTATGATGAGGAAAAGGTGGCAAAGGGTTTGAACATAGCTGACCAATTACCTGAAAGTATCGATGTGACTTACTCCAAATCTGATGATGCTAATAATTCAGAGGTGGTAAGTAAGGTTGTTGAAAGTGTTTTGAAAGATGAGTCTACAAAAGTTAAGTCCGAATCACAGGATGAAGATGAAGGTAATTTTCATGATGGTTATCTGAAAAACACAAAATCTGAGAAAGTTGTGGAGGATGATTCAAAGGGATTGGTTTATACCATGATTGGATCAGACAAACTATTCTTAAATATTGTATTCCCGATTCAGAATGTGATTTCAGAGAAAATTGATAAAGTTTTCAAGATGGTTGAGATCGAAAAGTCAGAAATTTCAAAATTTGCTGGGAAAAATAAGAAAACTTTTTATAACAAACCTGGTTTTAAAAAGAAAAACATGAATGCTGGTTTGGGTTATAAAAAGAAACAAAACTGGAAGAAAAATGAAACACAAAATGTTCAGGCAAAAACAAGTTTTGTTCAAGGAAAAAGCTTAGCAGAAGAAGAAAAAATCAAAATTGGAGAACAATCTAATGAGGAGTTTGATGCTAAGAAAAAGAAACAACAACAGACCAAGGATGTTTCAAAGAAAGTGTGTTTTAAATGTGATCAAATTGGACATGTAGCACGAAAGTGTCCAAATCCAAAGCCTGTTGATGTTAAAGAACAGAAACCTGAGAATGTGAAACAAAGGTCAACCAGATTTGATTCGAAACAAACTTGGAGATATAATACAAACAAGTTTGCTTCAAATCAAAATTGGAAATCAAACCCGAACAGGTTCGATTCAAGACAGATCTGGAATTCTCACACACCCAGATTGAGAACACAAAGTTGGAAAACATCGATTGATATGACAAAACCTCAAGAGTTTTGGAAATCTAAAAATGTTGTTCAAAATCAAAAGATTCAAAAAGAGACAAATTTTTACAAAAGAGGTACTCCGAAAGGTCAAATGTGGAGTGCTAAGAAACAAGTGACGTCGGTAAAAGATGAGAAAGTTGAAGTCAAACCTGAAAAAGTTTTAAATGACAAAGAGTTTCCAAAATTAAATGAAAATTATTGTGTTGAAATGCCTAAGGTCCAACAGACCTGGGCTAAATTGTTCAAGTAATTGATAAAGTTTGAATGTGCAGGTGCTCAACGAAGCTGAAGATTGTGAGAATGGTAGTTGGGGCAGCCTGGCACAGGAAGAGGTTGCAGGACCCTGGTTTGGTTGAACAGGGAGTTTAGTTTGATTGTTTTCTGTATATAAATAAACAATATTTTCAAAACCCTAAAAACTTAAAAAATAAAAAAAAAACCAAAAATATGTTTGTTTTTAATTTTGTTTGAATATATGTTGATTGAATACGCCGAAACCCTCACGGCTGAACAAACATGATTACTTTCATCAGATTGAAAAACGGTTTTCAAACTGTTAAGATCAATGGGTTGTAAATCATGGGGGTAATTAGTACTATATGTTATATTTTCTGTAATCCAGTTCACAAGATGCAGAAAATGGATGGCGAGACAAAGCTATCAGTATCGTGTTGTCAAATTTTTAATGATTTTGCATTTTAGGGGGAGAAAAAAAAATTTGTCAGAAAATACAAAAACATTAGAAAATTTGAAAAAGTCATAAACATGATAAAATTCAAAAATTTAAGTTTTGTGTAAAAAGAGGAAATGATAGTACATCAGTAGACAGTTACAGTATGCTAAAGAATTGTAATGATTAAATAGCGTTAAACAGTCTCACTGATGATATGCCGATAGGTTTTTATACACTTAGTAGACTTTTTCGGGATATAAACCTAAATTCAAACACTTGCTTATTTCGTGGGGAACACTACTTGGATATATAGGTAACCCCTGAAATCTCGTTTAAAAGGTCCCTTATTCTGAGATACTAGGTCTTTATACTCAGTGATATCTGGGGTATTATTTTGGGACTTCTGCTGAATGGAAATTCTGACCTAGTCCCCGAATAATACTTTCCGCATTGCTTGAAATATAGCACCACCCCCAGCATAAAAAACGATGAAACATTGCAAAATGCTAATCGTGTGCTGTTGTAACTAAAAGATCCTCTAAAGGGGACACACCGAAAAGCCGAAGCCGTCATCTCTCTGCGTATACGGAAGTATCGACCTGAGCTCTCACGGCCCTCGCATTTAACCCCTTACAGATATCATATGTGGTATACTCACCTGTAAGACTGAATAATTGGGATTCTGGATACGGGAGTATATTCAAGAGGTAGGACACATGAATGAGTTTAAGTTTCTAAAGACACCTAAATCGTATCCTGAATCGGTTGAAGTTTGTATGAAAATTTAAGAGGACCAGTATATCGACAATCTAAGTGAATTGTTTAATTCTTAATGTGTAACTAAGCTCAATGGTACTTGTAACTTGTCAAAAACTGATATGATCCTCTGACGCATACTCAAACAAAAATATTGTCTGTAAATATGTTTGTACATATTTCTTTATTGCTTTATATTTTCAGAAAATACAAAAAGATTTTGATTTCTGCTTTATTTTCGACAATCGATATCTGAGATGCTGAGTTTCAAAATCTTAGTAAGCTAATTGTGTTTCTGGAAATAAAACAAGTTCATTAATTTGAAACTTGAATTTCTATTAAAAATCAAAAACAGTTTGTTATATCTCCAAGGTCATTAAGTTGGACTTGGATGATTAACTGTGGGGGATTTGGATGCTTATATTGTTATAGAGCTAGTTTCCGATATGATTCGATGAAACTACCAAATTCATGAGAAGTTGATTTTGTAAAGATTGAATTACCAGGTTTTGATTCCTGGAAATCTAAAATGTTGTTACTTATCAAGTGTATGAGTGTTTGCAGATAAGGTACCAGACTACGATCCCGAGAGCAGAATCTAAGGGGGAGTCTGAAGACAAGCTTGAAGTTAGGATGAGCTTGTAGATGGAAAGCTAGGTGTCGATCCCTAAAAGCACGGAAGCTTGATGAAAGGGGGAGCCTGATGATGAAGCTGTTGATGATAGAGCCAGTGATGAGATCCTGGTATAACATTCAAAAATGTGAAGCTGATCAAGAGAGTGATGGATGCTTACAATGTTACAATCTGAGTGAGAAGGCAAAATGATCAAGACTTAAGAGGTGTCATAACAGAGTCTAGCACTGAAGACTTCGTCAATATCCAAGGGGGAGTCTGTTGGTGCATTACGTCTATTGACTTCGTCTTGTATCATGTAATATGATAGGTTAGAATAACCAGTGCATGAGGTTCGAGAATCAAAGATTAGAAGTTAAGGTGTTGAATTCGCTAGTAAGGACCAAGGTCACTTGGAGCGAAATCAAAAGATTCTGATTTCGCACATAAGGTACTTAGTCATTGGAGCGAAATTAGCTCTACTATATATAGTGCACTTGTTTGTTCATTTGGCACGGGATCAGGATTGTGTAACGAAGTGCTGCCAAATTGTTCTCAGGTTGTAATCAGTGTTAAATCAATACAAGAGGCATTATAATTATTTTGAGCGCCCGTTTCATTGATTCCGCCTTTGAATCGGATAAACAACTCTTCTGATCGACTCATTCGGGTCCAACAACGATCATACATCATCATCAGAAGCTAAAACAGGAGCAGATCCCTGAATACTCCGAGTAGGGTTAATATCCTGAGGTTGTGAAGAAGCGGGCATCCTTGGAGGAGGTGGCGGAAGCACCGAACTAGTAGTAGCAGAAGCTGTAGCAGACACAGTAGAGGAGCTCATGTTTGATCTTTAGGCCATCGTAAACAATGTGGCAAAAAGTTTTGAAAATAGAAAACCAATTAACGATTTCACAAAGATTTTTAGTAAAGATAGCACCACTTACCCCACGGTGGGCGCCAAATTGTTTTGGTCAAAAATTACCGAAGCAATTAAGTGATCAAATTAGTTAAGTAAGGTAGTGTGCTAAAAAGTGTGTTGGAAATATGCTGGTTAACTTGTTTAGGAAAAACAGTTTTCAGGATACGGCTCAGGATATTGAGCTATATCTACCATCAAACTATGAGCAAAAAGTAAAGGGAATGACACGAGATGTACGAGGAAAGCCCTTGATCAATCTAGATTGCCGGCATAAAACCTCGGGAGCTGACAATCGCAGCTGCGTTGTTCTTCTTATTGCTTTAAACTTCAGGATACAGTGCAGGATATTGACCAGATCGCTAAGTGTTACAATGCTTTTTTGTGAAAGTGAAAGTTGCGAGAGAATAAGTGTGAGAGAGTAGTGAGTGTAGCTGTGATGCCCTATTCGATCTGGTATACCCACCTATTTATAGTTACGAAATACAAACTAAAATTCCTATAAATATGGGATGCTCCCGAATATTCCATTAATAACGTTGCAGACCGGGTAAAGCGGCTTCAACGTCTTCATTTGAACGACTTGGACCGAGTCTCCCGGAGAAAGGCTCTTCGCGAACGTTGGGCACTTGGACTCGTACTCCTGCACACAATCCGTTACTAATCCTGAGGATACCATTCAGGATGTTACCAATATCCTGAACGAGCATCCCGGATATGAACAGATATCATATAATCAAGATATAACTCAAGATATTTCCCAGGATATGGGCTCAGAATTTCACCCATAACAGTGATAATGATGTTAAACATCATATGAACTGGCTAGATAGTGATTAAAGACATAATCTAGCAAGATGAGAGGATAATTATGTTATGATGATCCTTATGTGAAACATGAACTTGAAAGATTAAATGTTTTTCTTGAAGTATGATGATTAAAGTGTAATGTAAGTCTTGTAAATATGTGATTTCAAGAATAATTTTTTTAATAAACCAAGTGAAAATACAAGATTTACATAAACTTGGTTCTTAAATAAACTAACCACATTTTTAGTGGTTAATAGAGTGTAGAAGCATGTATTTAACAAGAAAAATTCAAACAGAAATATTTTTAGAAAAAATATTTTACAAGTTGTAAACATCTAAATTCTTCAAGAATGATGTTATTAAATAAACAACCACACTTTAAAGCGTAACTAAGCCTACTAAACACCATACCAAGTTACTACAAATTTTTATAAACTTTCAAGTTCATGAAGTAGTGATTAATGCTTGATTTATGGCACTTGGTAAGTATTATTTGATTTGTTGTTGATTGTGATGATTTATAAAAGAAAATGATATGCTTTGAAAGCATGGAAACTAACATTTTTAGGGGAAACTGTGGCAAAATTTTTCTAGAAGTTAAACACTTAGAACAGTATTTTTAAACAAATATTTATAAGTATATTTTAACCATGGTTTGTCATATAAAGTTTGCCATAGTATTTGTTACAAAGATTACAAAATATTGGAGGTTGGTTTTTGATAATAAAAGTGACTAAATATGTATTTAGGAGAATATATATTTAGATGTCACCATGTGTGTGATTATTTGTATATTATGTGTATTAGTTATATTATTTTAGCATTTGGAATAATATAACCCACCAAAATACCAAGAAATTATAATACGAAATATTACCAAAATCCCAAGAGAATGAATATACAATTTATACCCAAAACTTGGAGACACCGAACAAGGAATATAACTTACACAAAATATTCCAGAATTAAATTTATAAGTATATTTTGATAAACGGTATTTTGGAAATCAAGAGGGCAAAAATATGATTTTTGCAAGTGCTACAAAAATATATATCATATTCTTGACAAGAAGAAAATATATTATTTTGAGTGAGGAAGAATATATATGTTTTCTTGAAATTATTAGAAGATATATTTTTGGGAGAAAAATATATATTTTCTCAAACAAATTTAGAATACCTTATTTTTTGATAAAAATTGGATTTATAAATATTTTCTAAGTTAAACTTGAAAATATATTATTTTTGAGACTTATATGAAAATATAAATATTTTTGCCAAGAAGATGTATAGATAAATTTCTACAAATGATTTCTTAAAAGTATATATTTTGGGAATATATATTGGTGGAATTTTTATTAGAAATATTATTCCGGAAAAATTAGTACAAAAGTTAAGTATAAGAATACTTGATAACTACAAGAAAATACGTATTCTCGTACGTATAATTACACCGGAATACGCCACCGATACTTGGCAAAAATACACAAAGTTAAGAATACGAGTATGCATACACCCATCCTTGGGGAAGTTATACATGTACAAATACGTTATGTGAGAAGTTAAAATATACTATGTTAACTAATATTCCAAACTTAATAGATATGATTTTAGTCAAAATATTTATTATTTTAACAAATAATTATATACTTAGAATAATATTGATGACACAAAGAAACGTAACTCAAAGACACTAATTAAGACTAAGGCCACGGCACGACCCATGCGTCTAACAAACCGTAGCACGTTTGTAGGTAGTCGTGCGACGTAAAGGAAGCTTTAAGTTATTTGATCGAAGAACTCAAGACAGTGAGTTCATGTCCCCCTTTTCTTTTAATTGTTTTCAGTTTTATAACTTCGGGGGTGAAATACATGTTACAAATGATTACGATTAGAAATGGTATGGTTAGCTAAGGAATAAACTGTTAGATCATGTGAATGGGTAGGCGAGTAACTAAAGACCATTAATCCTTGCTTAAGGACCGAGGGGCATGAGTGATAGATCTATTGGGTGTTGCGAGCCCCGCCCATGAGACCGCATGTTGGATCATGAGGCGACTATGTCATTCCTGCCGGATGGGCCGGTACGAAATATGCATAAAGGATTGAGCCATTCCTACACCATTACACACATATTAATGTATTAGCTACACATTAATTGATCTGTTTCCTTGTTGCTTTCATACCTGTTTACAAGTACACACATACATACTTACAAATGTTTTCAAGGATGTTCGTGCACACATACAAAAACACATGAACTCGCTCAACTTTTGTTGATGTTTTCAAACTACATGTATTTCAGGAAATTGATTATGGATCTGGCGGGCGTTCAAGATGTCAAGTTGTGTCTTCGAATAAAAGATGTCATCCAGTGTCGAAGGGTTTGGATTGTGCATCTTATCTTGGATAAGATACATAGTTCGAAGCCTAACTTTTAGTAGTGTCTTTTGTTAAGTCCAGATTGGAACTTAAAACTTGGGTTGTTATGTACTTGAATTTGAAGTCTTGGTTTATGGATAAACAATGACGATGGTAATGTTTTGAAACTTAATATATGGATGAACATCATGGTTTTATCATATAGATGTTGTTATGGTTGAATGCAATGATATTAAGCCAGTCACACATAATCACGCTTCCGCAAAAGTCAGGGTGTGACAGTTTGGTATCAGAACTTCGATTGTAGGGAACTAGGATTCCTTCTCGAGTCTAAACTACAGTCAATAGGGCTCTCCCACGAAAATATTTTTACAACATATTTTTCATTGCATACACTAAACGCCCAGATCCATGGAAAAAACGTTTACAAAAGGAAAGACGAGAAACACGATTGCAAGGTCACAATGGTGGCTTAGTCTGCATGAGGTAGACTTGGGAAGATAGAAAAAGTTTCCTGAAGGATGATGTGAATACATGATTACATGATAAATTGTCTTTGTTTGCATATATTGAGTGTTAGTGGTTACTATATGCATACATTTTAGTATTGCGATGTTACAGGCACCCATGTCATCCTCAATGAGTGGGTTGTTGGATGCCCACGACCCGATGGCAGTCGTATCAGACGACGAGGTTATGCCTGCGCCAGAGATATATATGTCAGACACTGAGAGTGATCCTGACATGCTGTCCGGGGACGAGGACGACTTCCAGGCATTCGCGCTACCAGACTTTGGCGATGATTTACCCCTTGCTGACGATTTCCCTGACGAGGATCCTTTTGTCATTCTTGTTCCAGCCCATGATCACCTCATCATTGGTCACCCCGATGGCGAGCACATCATGGCCCCGATCCTCGATGCCGTACCTCTTGTGGTCATTCCTCCCAAGGCTTGGCCTATCGATGACTTGTTCGAGGACGATTTCGATTTGTTTGTAGACGGTCTTCCAGTTGGCACCCAGGGTGACGGGGAGATAGATGAGGATGTTGTAGCTATCCCACCTCCTGCTGTTCCTGTCATTGAGATATCTTCTGATTCCAGTTTGCAATCGGTTTCAGACTCCTTTGAGTCTGTGACATCTTCAGCTTTACAGACGGCCGGATTGCAGCTTTTTGCTACTGACTCAGACGACGACACCGCTATAGCTGCCGCACTATCACCTGCCCGAGATCCCACACCTCCACACGATCCAGAGCCTGCTCCTGAGCTAGCTCTTGTTCCTTTTGGTTAGCCTGATGTTGCACCTATTGATCTTGAGCCAATTCCTGATCCTGATCATGTTCCGTTTGAATTATCGGACATTGCACCTCTTATTCCTGACCCAGTTCCTGCACCTGTTGATCTTCCAGTTGTTGAGCCATTTATTCCTCCACCCGCACTTGTTGATGTTGCTCATCTCACTCCTGTAGAGCCTGGTGTTCGCCGCACCGATTTGCAGATTGTCTTCTTATAGAACATCCCTTCACCCCGTCCAGGGGAAGGCACTTCGGGCCAGCCCCCGAGCTATGATCCTTTTGCTTCAGCAGCCTTTTTCCTCTGATTTCTTAGACTGCACCATTTGCTCGCTTCACATCTACACCGCTGGACAAGCCATTCCGATGGTTCCTACCATACACTATGCCAATCTCAGACCCCTATCATCCCTCACATTATGGAGGCTACACACGGGATGAGTTGCTCCTGTCACTTCAGCTACAGTTTAAGGTTTTGAGTTGCAGAGTTTTGGAGCTTGAGCTGACACCACGTCCTCCACCCTGTCCCTGTCAGTCCGCTTTTGTTCCTCCACATTCATCGTCATCTCCATGTGCACCTCCATCTGCCGCTCTTGCACCTTTTTCAGAGTTTTGATGCTCATTTCCTTACTATCGAGCAGCAGATCAGTTACTTACTTCGCCGTGTATACGAGCTCGAGGAGGAGCTCGCACATGTTCCTAGTTTGCTCGTCTTCCCTCCTCCACCTCCGCCATCAGTACAGTCGGTTTTTGGTCTTATGCAAATGCATTACTTTTGGTGAGAGCACTACTATTGAGCCAAGATTGTGAAGACTTTTGAAGACCACTTTTTGACTATGTGATTTTTGGTATATTGACAGACTTACTGGACAAGGGTAGTGTGACCCTATGTCCCTCTTGATGTGATACACTTTGTAAATAATGTAACTGTGGTCGGTAATTAATGAAAGCTCAATCGTCATGTTCTCACTAAACAATTTGTTGATTATGTTGTTGCATGATTGCTTGCTATGATGAATGCTTATATATACGCTTACGTACGACCTTTAGACGACTATTTACTTACTTGACGAATAAGACCTGACCTAACCGATCTTCTTCTTAGAAGATGATGCCTCGAAGGAACACCGATACCAACAACCCTCTGCCGACGACAGAGGCGGAATTACAAGATCGCATCTCACAGGCCATCGCACAGCACGAGGCCCTTCGCTTCAAACACAACGGAGGTACCTCAAGAAATAACCCACCCAACGGTACTGTTTAGTCACTTAAGACACATTACAAAACGTTTGGACATTTCCAAGTGTGCTTTGCTAATTCCTTATGTGAATAATGTTGCTTATGTCACAGGATGTACCTACAAGCAGTTCTTGGGCTGCAAGCCCCTAAATTTTGACGGCACTGGGAGTGTCGTAGCTTTTGTGAGATGGGTCGAGAAGATGGATTATGTTTTGTGAATGAGCAAATGTACTCCAGAGCAACAAGTCACGTACATTTCTGGATTGTTTCTAGATGGGGATCTGTCATGGTGGAACCTTCAGGTTCATACGTTGGGCAAGGCTGCAGCGTATACGTTGACATGGAATAAGCTGAAAGAGCTGATGCGTAAGAAGTATTGTTCGAGGGCAGAAATCCAGAAGTTGGAAACTGAATTCTGGAACTTGAAGATGGAAGGTCCAAAGATAGCGGAATATGTGCAGAGATTTCATGATTTGTCACGAGTTGTTCCACATCTGGTGGAACCAGAGTTTAAGAGGATTGAACGATTCATCTGGGGAGTGGCACCTCAGATTCTGAGCACGGTGACAACATCAAAGCCTCCAACAATTACCGATGCTATTGACTTAAGCGTGGCGCTCACTAAAGAAGCAGTTAGGTTGGGAAAATTTTCAATCTTTGAGGGGAAAAAGGAGACTCGTGTGGAGTCATCTGGTGAGAACAAGAGGAAGTTTACCAATTTCAAGAAGGGTACTTGGGCGAATAACAACAACAATGCCAAAAAGGGAAAAGGATACATGGGTAACCTACCTAAGTGCGACAATTGCCGACGTCATCATACTGGGCGATGTAGATATGGAAAATGTGACAACTGTGGCAAAGTGGGGCATGCCAAGGAGACGTGTTGGTATGGTACTGGACATGGAAATGGAGGTCTAGATGATAGTGGAAACCACGGAGAAAACAACGAAAACAACAACTATCAAGGCAGAAATGGTGATGACCAAGGACGTGGTCAATGGTGTTTTAACTGCGGTGATGTGGGGCATTTCAGGAAGTATTGCCCTAACAACAATCAAGCACACGGAAGAGTGTTCAACATCGGAGCTAAGGAAGCACGCTAGGATCCAAACATGTTTATCGGTACGTTCCCTATTAGTCAACGTTATGCATCTGTGCTGTTTGATACTGGTGCCGATTTTAGCTTCGTATCTCTAGACTTTAAGAACATGCTTGATTTAGTTGCTAGTAAGAAAGATGTCCAGTATTCGATAGGATTGGCTAACGGGAAGTTAGTAGAAACGAATGAAGTGATTAAGAAGTTGTGTAATAAAGCCTGGAGATATCCCTGTGGTAAGGGAATATCCTGAAGACTTCCCCGAAGACTTGCCAGGACTACCTCCTCAACGACAAGTCGAATTCCGTATTGACTTGGTTCCAGGCGCTGCGCTTGTAGCCAGGGCACCTTATCAACTTGCGCCTTCAGAGATGCAAAAGTTATTCACGCAGCTTCAGGAGTTACTAGACAAAGAATTCACAAGGCCGAGCTTCTCGCCTTGTAGAGCTCCATTGTTGTTAGTCAAAAAGAAGGATGGTAGCTTTCAAAGGAGCATCGACTACCGGGAGCTGAACAAGCCAACCCTCAAGAATCGGTATCCCTGCCGAGGATTAGTGACTTATTCGACCAACTGCAAGGATCCAACTACTATTCTAAGATTGATTTTTGATCGGGTTATCATCAACTGCGGATTCCGGAATAAAGTATACCAAAGAGCAGTAAGTCAAAAATTTGTTTTTAAATGTGCGCTAATATTGTGTTTTATACACAGTACACAAAACAGTTACACACAGAATACAAAACTATGAGAATTTAGGAAGCATGCACATAGGACCTTCGGGAACTTATGTCAAAGTTCATTGAAGGATATCACGTAAGAACCACGTCTATTAACTCGGGCAAACACCATTATCCTGTCGTGTATGCTATTTTGGTTAACCGAACAGGTAAAGTACTTGAATTTCTTTTTTTGGAGTTCTCACTTTTGTATCTAGCGAGTAGATTTTTATATCCCTACTCCTCTTAATGGTCCTTGTATCACGATCATTTCTTTCATTATAGCGAATACTCATTGCTTCATTCCATGAAAATTCATATGTTACGCATGCATCGTTTGTTACGCATGTGGTCTCGTTTCGAATAAGCGTTTCATCAAAGTTCAAATATTATTTCGCTAAAACTAATCATTGAATTGTGATTCGAGTGACCCGCATTATTGTAATGGTTGGCTCCTTTGTTATCAAGTCAACACACTTTCTTGAAACTTCTTTTCCTTTCTAGTTACATACATGGTTTATCTTTGTAACCATGACGAAATTTCCTAGTCGATACATATATTATTGTCAAATTGCATTGAAACCAAGTTCGGTTGTTTGAACTTGTCCATTACATGTATTCAATTCAAGACACCATGTGATGTATTGAGAACATCATATTCGAATTCGTATTAACAAGCGTTTCATGTGTTCTAAGTCGTAGTAGACTTGTTTGGCCTACGACTCTATTAAGTCGTTAGTTGATTTCAACACCTTGTGGTGGTACTTTCACTAGATTGAAGTTTGCGCTAATCTCATTTACACATCTCATACACGGATGTAATTGTTTATTTATTAACTCGCTTTAAATCCGCTCAGATTTATCATGATAAAGCAGTCTTAACGCAATTGTGTGTTAAGACAATGGTGCATGAATTCATTTTTTTCCAGTGTATCTCTTAACGGTTCTTTCATTATCGATCGAATGCCTTGCAATATTTATTTCTTTTTCATCTTCGATCGAAAACAGTAGTTATTTGGTGCTCCATATTCAATTAAAAATCCTATGACGTCGTTCGAAACAAATCTTTAGATTTGCTCATTGCGCTTTCATTTGATTTCAAACACGGTAAACTTGTTCAGTCACCGCTACTATAAAATTATGTCATTCACTACGACACCTTGTGGCGTCGGTATAAACTTGGAGCTTGTGCTAATCATGGTCAACCGTCTCATACGAAACTACGTATACCTTTCGTTTGACTCGTCATTTAAACACTCTTAATGCAACTACGAATCAAGACGATGATACACCAGATTCGGTTATATTTCATTTCGGTGAGTTCTCGCAATTCAATAATGTCAACACGCTATTTTATCCGTGTATTTGTTTGAAAGTTGACGGATCATTTTCATGTTACTATTACATTTAAGCATGAGGATTCTGAGTTCATGTAGCAGATGCTATTGTTTCTAGAACTCATTTGTATATTGAGAAAGGTTGTTGGGAATTGTATTGGTCAAAACCCCTCTGATTGAAACCCTGTTAACAAAGTCATACTAATTAATGCCTTTATACGTCTCGTTTCCTTTGACATCATATTATGAAACACATACCTTTTAAACCGCTGGGTTCTTATTGTTGTAATATATCCTTGGATTCACCTGATTCAAATGAGTCCTGATTCGGTTTAGTGGTTATTCACCTTGGTATTATACATATCCATCTACGCATAACGTAACTCTAAGGAGTTAACGTAGTCTAAATTTCGAGGACGAAATTTTCTTAACGGGGGGAGAATGTGACAACTGTCAAATTTGCATGTATCCGTACAATTATTAAACAGTAATTATGACTTAATGACTGTGCTGATTTACAATTAATGACATGAACTACATTTTGATTATTGCAATATACATACATGTGCATCACATATTGCATAATGTCATATCATTATTGCACACAACACTTTATTGAATCAAATGATACATGAAACAAAGTTAGCACAGTTATCAGACAAATCCAAAAAATGCTGACGAAGTTCAGTACATAGACAGACATGGTATTGAGACACAGAATGTGCTAGAAACCAAAAGTTACACTAGTATAGTGTGTAGGAAAGTAAGGATCATAAAACTGCCTTCCTAGTGATAGTTTAAGTGCCGGAAAGTGTCTAAGACTCACACAAACTGCAGAATTCTGCAGAATTCAGCATTTAAACAACTACATATCATGCAGAAATATGGTTAAGTGGTCCAGAATGCTTTCCTAAGTGTCGGGAATCACAACTGTTACAAAAGGTAACATAAAGCACACTAAACTGCGTAGTTTAGCACCTTAACGAACCGGTGACCAATCAAACAACCGGACACTACCCGAAACACCAAATTTTCACTAGAAGCAATGTTTCATCATTTCCGAGCTAGTTATGGTCCCCGAACATCATAACACACTATATAACAACATAACAACTTATAACCTAACAAAACCCATTAGATTTCAACTAATCTCCTAACTTACCATTTCAACTTAACCAAGACCCCCCCCCCTCATATACACGGTTAGAAGGTCGTCCCCACATGGGATTTTATTTGCTTATTAAATTGGATCTTGTCTCACACACCACTCTCATTTTTTTCATATACTTCACCACACCACTCTTCCTCCTTCTCCTCTCCTTACCTACGGCCAAGATCACCACCACACTACCACCGTTTTTTTCACTTCTAATCCATCCATTTTCTAGTGGTATTAAGGTGTAAGAGGCTTGTTTAAGGAGCTAGGAGCCATTGGAAAGTGAAGGATCTCTTACAAGTGCTATTAACCAGCAAGTTCATCATCTTCATCTTCTTAAACATCATCCCTAGCCTTGTGCTAGTAGTAGGACCTTCTTAATCCCATTTTACATCTTATTTAGTTGGTTAAAAGATGTTACAAGTAAAAAAACATGAAGAACACTAATGATCAAGAACATAAATCTTAAACACACGACTAAAAATCATAAGAATACATGTTGTTAAGTGTTATTATGCTTCTTGATTGTTGATTGTTTGTGATAATGATGTTAAACATCATATGAACTTGCTAGATAGTGATTAAAGACATAATCTAGCAAGATGAGAGGATGATTATGTTATGATCATCCTTATGTGAAACATGAACTTGAAAGATTAAATGTTTTTCTTGAAGTATGATGATTAAAGTGTAATGTGAGTCTTGTAAATATGTGATTTCAAGAATAATTTTTCAAGAAACCAAGTTAAAATACAAGATTTTCATAAACTTGGTTATTAAAGAAACTAACCACATTTTTAGTGGTTAATCAAGTGTAGAAGCATGTATTTAACAAGAAAAGTTCAAGAAGAAATATTTTTAGAAAAATATTTTACAAGTTGTAAACATCTAAATTCTTCAAGAATGATGTTATTAAATAAACAACCACACTTTAAAGGGTAACTAAGCCTACTAAAACACTACCAAGTTACTACAAATTTTTATAAACTTTCAAGTTCATGAAGTAGTGATTAATGTTTGATTTATGGCACTTGGTAAGTATTATTTGATTTGTTGTTGATTGTGATGATTTATAAAAGAAAATGATATGCTTTGAAAGAATGGAAACCTCCATTTTTAAGGGGAAACTATGAAAAATATTTTTAAGAAAATATTTACAAGTATATTTTAACCATGGTTTTTCATATAAAGTTTGCCATAATATTTGTTACAAAGATTACAAAATATTGGAAGTTTGTTTTTGATAATAAAAGTGACTAAATATGTATTTAGGAGAATATATATTTAGATGTCACCATGTGTGTGATTATTTGTATATTATGTGTATTAGTTATATTATTTTAGGACTTGGAATAATATAACCCACCAAAATACCAAGAAATTATAATACGAAATATTACCAAAATCCCAAGAGAATGAATATACAATTTATACCCAAAAATTGGAGTAACCGAACAAGGAATATAACTTACACAAAATATTCTGGAATTAAATTTATAAGTATATTTTGATAAACGGATTTTAGAAATCAAGAGGGCAAAAATATGATTTTTGCAAGTGCTACAAAAATATATATCATATTCTTGACAAGAAGAAAATATATTATTTTGAGTGAGGAAGAATATATATGTTTTCTTGAAATTACTAGAAGATATATTTTTGGGAGAAAAATATATACTTTCTCAAACAAATTTAGAATACCTTATTTTTGGATAAAAAATGGATTTATAAATATTTTCTAAGTTAAACTTGAAAATATATTATTTTTGAGATTTATATGAAAATATAAATATTTTTGCCAAGAAGATGTATAGATAAAATTCTACAAATGATTTCTTAAAAGTATATATTTTGGGAATATATATTGGTGGAATTTTTATTAGAAATATTATTCCGAAAAAATTAATACAAAAGTTAAGTATAAGAATACTTGATAACTACAAGAAAATACGTATTCTCGTACGTATAATTACACCGGAATACGCCACCGATACTTGGCAAAAATACACAAGGTTAAGAATACGAGTATGAATACACCCATCCTTGGGGAAGTTATACATGTACAAATACGTTATGTGATAGGTTAAAATATATTATTTTAACTAATATTCCAAACTTAATAGATATAATTTAATTTAAAATAATTATTATTTTAACAAATAATTATATACTTGGAATAATATTGATGACACAAAGAAACGTAACTCAAAGACACTAATTAAGACTAAGGCCAAGGTACGACCCATCCGTCTAACAAACCGTAGCACGTTTGTAGGTAGTCGTGCGACGTAAAGGAAGCTTTGAGTTATTTGACCGAAGAACGCAAGACAGTGAGTTCATGTCCCCCTTTTCTTTTAACTGTTTTCAGTTTTATAACTTCGGGGGTGAAATACATGTTACAAATGATGATTGCGATTACAAATGGTATGGTTAGCTAAAGAATGAACTGTTAGATCATGTGAATGTGTAGGCGAGTAACTAGAGACCATTAATCCTTGTTTAAGGACCGAGGGGCATGAGTGATAGATCTATTAGGTGTTGCGAGCCCCGCCCATGAGCCCGCGGGTTGGACCATAAGACGACTATATCGTTCCCGCCGGATGGCCCGGTACGAAATACGCATAAAGGATTGAGCCATTCATACACCATTACACACATATTAATGTATCAGCTACATCATTTTCCTTGTTGCTTTCATACCGGTTTACAAGTACACACATACATACTTACAAATGTTTTCAAGGATGTTCGTGCACACATACAAAAACACATGAACTCGCTCAACTTTTGTTGATGTTTTCGAACTACATGTATTTCAGGAAATTGATTATGGATCTGGCGGGCGTTCAATATGTCAAGTTGTGTCTTCGAATAAAAGATGTTGGATTGTGCATCTTATCTTGGATAAGATACATAGTTCAAAGCCTAGCTTTTAGTAGTGTCTTTTGTTAAGTCCAGATTGGAACTTAAAACTTGGGTTGTTATGTACTTGAATTTGAAGTCTTGGTTTATGGTTAAACAATGACGATGGTAATGTTTTGAAACTTAATATATGGATGAACATCATGGTTTTATTATATAGATGTTTGTTATGGTTGAATGCAATGACATTAAGCAAGTCACACATAATCACGCTTCCGCAAAAGTCAGGGTGTGACATGTTTAGACCAATTATTTTCAAAATTGATTAGTTTAAAAAAATAATTGTTTCTAACATGCTCATTTGCAATTATTTTGCAACAATAATCTTTTCTAACACGCTTCTTAGACACTCTAAATGCCTTTAAAACTTCTTAGTTTTACACAATGTTAGATACTCTAAATTCCTTTAAAACTTCTTAGTTTTACACAATTAACGTTTCTAACACGCTCATTAGATATAATATGGCTGTTTTAAAATTTATTATTTTACAAATAATAATAATTTTTAACATTTCTGTCAGAAATATAAATGTTCTAAAACCTGTTATATTTCAATCATCATTGTTTCGAACACGCTCATTAGAAAATTATATGTTATTTATACTTGTTATTATATAAAATAACAAATTTCTAATTCGCTCGTTAGAAAATATAATTTTTTCCAAACATTTTAAATAGATATTATTTACCATTAATAATACCTAACACACTACTTAGAAAGCTTTCAACGTTCACACACATTTTATATGGGTTTACAAAAATACAAATTTTAATTTGCTCTATTAGAAAATTTAGTATTTCTAAAACATTTTAAAATACATATTATTCTTGTATATGGTTCAGTTTATCTAAACAAGAATAAAACCAGTTAACTCGAAAACCTTGAATCAAAATGTTCATCTTATAACACGGTATCCGGATTAAATCTTGTACACCAATCATAATAAAATTGGACATCTTGTACTACATTGTCACACCCTGACTTCCCGGTGGGCCCGGACATGGGTTTATGCGTGACGATTGATAACAGTAGCACAATAGACAACGGAAGATGGAATAAAGTAAAGTAAAGTAATAAACGAAAAAGCTTGAATTCAATAAATAAAGTTATATAAGATGTACGTGTAACTATCCACAGGCGGATGGAAATAAAAGCCAGTTTAGACTAATATGGGTTTTTTTATCGTGGAGTCGCAAATTCCAACTTCTAAGACCAAGCTTACTCCAGCCTATTGTTTTTTTGCTATTAACCTGTGCTTAGTCTTTTAAAAACACGTTAGTTTTCACTGGTAAATACGATTAACCGACTCTTTTGAAAATCTTTTCAAATTTTATTTAATACCATTTGGTATTTCATTTTTAAATAACTTGGGACAAACTATATCTCTTGTTACCAGTTTAACATACTTGTCAATATAGTCGAGGACCGAAAATCATATATCGGTACATGATAAATCGACACACCACATTTTCATAATCATCTAAATATATAGCATTAAACCCATCAAACGATATTACTAGAAGGTATAACCTCAGAGGGTTACTTCCTATAATATCATGGTCATATATAATCCTTAATCGGGTCCTAAGTTTGACCAAACGAGTCAGAATCCAAAGTTAAAGCAGAAGTCAAATTGTTTATCTTTTGTAACATCTCGTAAATTTATATCGAATAACATGGAAACATGTGTCTGGGAACTCTCAAATATTCTAGATTTGTTGGAGGAGAAGGACAATTATACCGTAAATGGAAGATGAAATTTATTTGAGGGATCATATTGGAAAAATGCCAAAAATTACCTTCTGGGGGTCGTTACAGACCGCAAGGCATATACTTTATAGTCCGTAAGGCATTTGAAATTTCTATGGGTGCCAGAGGTCTTTACAGACCCTAAGCCGCTACCCTTACGGTTCGTAAGGAGGTCGCTGGCAGATCAGTTGCAGCTAGCACCTGCAACTCTTGACACCTTGCATCGACTTGTTCGACCTCTTAACTCCTTCCTACACCTGGTATGCCACTAATCTTCACCTAAGAGCTCCAAGGACATGTGGCACCATCTTATAAATCTTTTGCAAGTATAAATAGCCATGTTCTTCATCCATTTCCACTTGCACCTTTCGATTTCATTCACTCTAAATCTCTTGGAGTTGCTTCTGATCAATAGAGGCCTCCTCTCTGAAGTTATAAACTTCCCTTGAACACTTGTAAGTGTTCTATTTTATTCTTTTTCCATTATTGGGCTATTATTAGCCGAAAGTTAAGCAAACTGTTTTTTGCTTTGACTTTCAGTTCTTACCATTTCGGTGCAGTCAAAGTTCGAATCGATCGAATCGAACTTTCAACGTGATCATAATAAGGAAGGTGTTAATCCCTTATGATTACACCCTCTTGAAATCATGTTAAGTAGGCGAAATGAGGAGTCAACATATATTAAATAAAAATAAAAAAAAACGCGGCTTTTATAAACCCTTACGTATATACTTCTGGGCTTTCATAGCTGAAATGATGCTAACCGCAGCACCACTCTGATGACCCTGAACAGACAGCGAATCTCCACTAGGGAATGGAATACGAACAATCTTCTCTTTGCAGAGGATTTCAGCTTGGTGTTTGGACAAGCAATCCATATCGATGACTACCTCGAAGCTACCAAGAGTGACAGGGAGAAGGTCAATGCCAAACAATTGACTTAAAAGATCGAGTTTGCAACCAACATGAACATGTGATGCTTCAATCGGCTTACCGTCAGCCAATTCTACGATATGCTTGGTTTTGAGAGGTGTCGGGGTCGATCCAAACAGTCTACTGAATTTCAAGGACAACTAACTTCAATCGGCACAAGAATCGAATAAAACATAAGCGAAAAGAATGTTCACAGAAAACATACAGGTCGCAACGTTGTTATCGTTCCTGGCGTCACCGGCGCCAATAGTGAATGCTCTCCCGCGAGCGCCATTTCCGTTGTTGTTACCATTGTTATTGTTTTTGTGATTCTCGGCATTGTTGTTGTTGTTTCCGTGGTTGTTGGCATTATAGTCTGGTTTTACAAAAAAAACGTTTTAAAACCTAGTTCATTATAATCAGTGGCTCTGATACCAAATTGTCACACCCCCAAATTACCACATGCGGATTTCACCACGAGGCATGTGACGTACCAGGATCTAGCCACTAATCACGTTGAACTAATAGTAAAATATTATTAAACACATAATTACTTTACAACAAAATTGTAATAGAGTAATTAAATGACATGAATAGTGCATTTCAAAAATAAACGTTTCAATAATGTATACGTTCAGCGAAAGCAATTGTAATTGTGATAAACATGCGAAACCAAATTGTTTTAAAAACATAAACATAACATTAATTATTGATGCGCGTGTGGTGTTATAGGTTTTTATATATATATTTTTAGCCCTTTTTACACGTTAGTCAAGTTTTGAATTTATAAAACACGATATTTTACTAACACCAAACACACATATGGGCAAGTGCACCCATCGTGAGCGTAGTATAGTGTTGGTAAGATACCGAGGTCGTCCAAGGACACAAGAGCTTTTAATACCAGTGTTAGTGCATACATCTGTTGACTTTGTCTTGTATCGAGTCTTAGTCTTAGAATGTTAGATTAGGGCACATTGTACGAGTTTTCCCGACACGTCCATATGTGGGAAACCACATGTCCATATGTGGGAAACCACATGTTCATATGTGGGAAACCACATGTCCGTATGTGGGAAACCTAGTAGATGATTTCGCTTTTATGGACATGTCCGTATGTGGGAAACCTAGAAGATGGTTTCGCTTATATGTACAATAGGGGTTTTGCTTTTATGGACATCATGTCCATATGAGCGAAACCTAGTCCCTATATATACCCTAGGAGCGAAATCATTTGAAACGTGTTCTTGTTATCCATACCGAGGTGCTGCCGGTGTGAGATTTGGTTGTAAACGCTGTAATATCAATCAAAAGTGTGATTTAAGTGAAGATCTAGCTGTTTCTATGTTGGTTACTTGTTTTCCGTACCTGTAACTGATCAAGACTCCTTTGATAGACTCATTCAGGTCAGTATACGATCCTACAAGTGGTATCAGAGCTTCAGGAGGAGGAGTTCTACAGAGATTTGCTGGATTTCATCATAAATTCTTACTTCTACACCTTCTTTCTTCATCAGAACAAGATTTACCGGTCGAAATTCGTTCAAATTTTCACAAACTAAAGGAAATTGATCATAGACAAATCCCTGAAAGTTTGAGCCTAAAATTCGAACTAAAAATGGTCCAAAATAACCTCCGAGTTAGTTTCGCTCATATGGAAAAGTCCTGATTTCGCTTATACAGACATAGGGTTTCGCTCATTTGACAAAGGGTTTTGCTCATTTGACATAGGGTTTCGCTCATAGGACCTTCAATTCACCTAGTTTCGCTCATAAGGACACCTTTCGCTCATAGGACCACCTATTTCGCTTTTGTGACCACCCAAGTGACCCTAATTTTGCTTTTGTGTCAACCCAAGCTACCTGGTTTCGCTCTTGTGTACACCATAACCCTAGTTTCGCTCATAAGGACACTCAACATCCTAATTTCGCTTGGACTTTATTCGTTGATTTTGCATGAACACTTTGTATCGGTCCAATCATAGTTGTGTTAAGTTGTTAGTCCATGATGAATTTTTGATGATATATGAATAGTTGTGGCCCAATCAAGGATTTTAAAAGAAAAAATTGTCGGCCACAATCAAGTGTTGGTCCAATCATCTAATATTTTTGTGAATCGTTTTAATAGGCCCGATCCGAATTGAACATTGTGAGGAGTATTGTTGTCAGCTAAATGTTTACTTGGTCTTTGTGATTAATCAAGCCCATGTGATATTTTTATTGGCCCAAGAATTCCCATTTCTATTATTTTGTTAAAGGTCAAATTAGCTTGTGTCAGCTTGCATGTGAAAGAAATCAGAATCATTTGAGTTTGCACGTGTACAGTGTCGGCTTATTGGAGGGTATTGGTCCAACCAAATTTAGTTTGGTAATAGAGTCGGCCATCTATTATGGGCATGTGATCATTTAGTATATCGATAAAGCCCATGTGAACAACATTCTTTGGCCCAATCACAAAAAAAGAAATCAATAAGTGGTGTCAGCCTACCGTGTATCTTCGGCCCAAGTTCAAATTTTTTTTAAAAAAAAATCAAGCTCAAAGCATAACAGTTCACAAGAGGTGGTTCGGTCCGTTTAAATTCAAACTAGTTCCAGGTCGTGTGGTTTTAGCCAGGTCATTGGAAAAAGGTCGTTTTGAATTTGATCCGGGTCATAGCAGTCCGCACAGTGTGTTAATCTTCAGTCCGTACAGAATATTCACCAGTCCAATTACCAGTTCGTTTCTATTAAATGATAAGTCTTTAAACTGATTGTGTTTTGTTTGTGTGTCGTTCAGGTGTTTTACAAGGTGAACCAGTTAGTTTGAAAGCTTGTTTGAGAAATTCTTTGATACCAAAATATGGATTCTGAGTTCTACAACGCCTTTGCTACAACCCTGACAACTCCGTCCGACTTTAAAAAGTCCATGACCATGGAAAATGAAACCGGAACAATGCAAAAACCCCTGAAACTTATGGGAATTGAAGATTATCATGGATGGAAGAAACGTTTCGAGAATTGGGTTCATGCGAACCATTTAAAAGCTTGGGAAAGTATTGAAACTGAATATGAGAGGCCAAAGAATTCAGTGGGAGTCGGTAAAATCATTTCAGAATTCACGGAGCAAGAAAGAGAAAGTTACAAAGCAGAAAAAATGATGATCAATCTGTTACAACAAGCAGTTAAAGAGGATATATTTGTGTTGCTTCAACATGATGAAAATGCTTATTCTATCTGGGAGGCTCTTAAAAAGAAATTTGAGGGAAGTACTGAAATGTTACAAAGTAAAGCAGCTTTGTTGAAAAAGGAGTTTGAACTATTTGCGTGCATGCCTGGTGAAACAACAAAGACTCTTATTGAGAGATACTGTCATCTTGTTCGCACCATGTCACAGTTAAAGATTACAAAAACTAGAGCTGAATGGGTTGAAAAGCTTGCTGATGCGTTACCGCAAAAGGAATGGGGTACATATCTGATGATATTGAAGAATTCCGGACAGTTTAGCAGGTTATCAATTGCACAGTTTATCGAGAAGTTGGAGGCACAGGATCTGGAGCAGCAGAAAATCGCTAGAATGAACAGTTCAGCTCATCAACAAGATATTAAATTGTACTATAAAGGAAATGTTCAAACTGCTGAAGCTAGTCCAAAGATACAAACTGCATTTAGTGTCGGAAATCAGTCTACACCTAGCAGTCAAGGATCAGTCAACAGTAGTGGGTTCTCAACGGTGAATCCTCCAAGTGTTCAAAGTGCATCTGCTGGAAATGGGCATTCGATTCAGTGCAATGTAGCTCTACATCTTCAAAATGGTCAAAATTATTCTGAAGAAGTTGTAAAGCATCATATGGGATTATTGGTCACTGCATTAGAGTCTTATGAAGGTTTGATTGCCGGAAGAATTGGCAATCTGATGCTTATAAAGGAAGATTATGACCAAATCGATGCAGAGTAACTGGAACTGATGGATATTAAATGGGCTTTAGCGAGTGTTTTGAGGAGAGCAGAAAAGTTTAGATTGATTACAGGAAGAAATGACTTCTTGGATGCAAATCTTTCTAATTTAGGATTTGATAAATCTAAAGTTGTCTGTTTCCGTTGCAGGGAGAAAGGTCACTTCAAAAGAGAATGCAAGAATCAGGAGCCGAGAGGAGCAAAGGAGTCGTCTGGGAAAGATGATTATTATAGGAAATCCATTTATCAGCAAATAACTCATCAACCACATCAACAAAAAGAAGCTCAAACGGCACATGGAAGAATGATCGAGGATGCAAACAGGAAAGCTTATTATGGCATCGTTGATCAAGATGATGAGAAAATGGCCGAAGGTTTTAGCTGGGATAAGTTTATTCCAGCTGATTGAAATGTTCAAGCGTTTATTGCACATATTATTTGAAAGCCAGAAATGTTGAAGGAATGGATAGATGTGTTATCTGATGATGAGAAGAGTGAAGATGAAGGATCTGTTTCATTTGAAAACAGTTCATTAGAAACAAGTGATAGTGATGAAGAGATGGAACAGATAAATCTTGGAAAAACGCATTTATCTTCTGACATTTTTGAATTTTATTTTGCAGAAAAATTGAAGAAACTGAAAGAGAAGAAAGCTGCAAAAGAATTGAAAGAAGTCAAAGTGTTTGAGAAGATTGTGGAAGTTGAAAAGATAGTTGAAGTCGATAAGATTGTTGAAATCACAAAACCCTGTCTTACATGTTTAGAGTCTTGTAAACAATGTATAGAAAAAGATGAGAGGTTTAGTGAGTTAGAAAAGTTGAAAGAACAGTTGTTGTTTGATGTAAAGAATTTGAAAAAGTCATATGATGTATTGAACAGACATGTGAATAGTCTGGAGAAGACTAACTCTGAAAGAGAGAAAGCTTTGAAGATGATGAATGCTACCATGATGACAAAGCAGAAAGAGATCAACTTGTACATAGAAGAATGTGCAAAGTGGAAGAAAGAGTTGGATAGTGAAGCAGCTGAGAATGAAAGAATCAGAAGATTGCTGCGATGTTATACAAGTTGTGACTACATAATTGATAGAATTTATCCAACAGTTGAAGGATTTGAAGCGTTTAAAGGTGAAGAAACAAAGTCAAAGAAGAAAAAGGATACTGGTAAGAAACAGGGTGTATGTTATAATAAGTGTCCGCCTCCAATTTGGGAAGGGTACTCGCCTAGAAAACCTAACGAGGAAGAACTAAAACAGGCGGTCAATATTAAGTTAGAATCCGAGATAACCGATGTTTTACCAGACAATATTGATGTCACGTTCACAGCGTCCGACACAGATCATGAGTCCGAACTGATAAAACGAGTGGTCGATCAGGTGTTGGATAAGGATGAGGATGAGGAGTCAAAGTCCGAGTCCGAAAGTTCGTGTCAGTCAGTCGGGAGTTCAAATTCGTCCGAAAAGAGTTCAAAATCATCGGGAAAACGGGTTTACAGTAAAGAGTTTTTGTTGTCAAAATCTAATTTGAATGACGAAACATTTGAAGTTGTGTATACTTTGAATGATTCTGACAAATTATATTTTGATAAAGAGATTCCAATAAGAGGTGTTAAAAATGAATTGATCAAAAAGGTTTTCAAACTTACATAAATTAATATTTCTGAAATAAAAGATTTAAATCTTAATGGTAAACCTAAACTTTACACCTCAAAAGTTCAACAAAGGTTAAACAAGAAAAAGAGTTACAATTCTGGTTCTGGTTCTCAAAAGAAACCTAACCAAAATCGTAACTACAAAAAGAAAGGATTAGGTTTTATTCCACCCGAAAACTATAAAAATGAAAAATATTCTAAAAATACAAAATTTGTTTCAGGACCGTCTGCTGAAGAGGAAATGAAGAGCTCATTCTGGAGACAATCAAATCAAGAATTCCTTGCTGAGAAAAAGAAGAATGAAGTTCAGAAAACAGAAACCAGAACCTGTTTTAGATGCAATGAAGTTGGACACATTGCATGGAATTGTCCTAAATCAACCAAGACAAAACAGGGAGTTTCTGGAAAACTGAAAGAAGTTATTGTTGATAAAATCGAACCACCAACTGAAAAATTTAAAGTTTTCAAAAATTCAACATTTGAAGTTGGTGAGTGTTCGAAGAGATTTTACAGGCGAAGCGTGAAACTCGACAACCAAAAATGGGTTGTTAAGAAATCTAAGGTAAAATCTGGCTATGAATCTGATTCCACAAAATCAGAGGAGCCACAGTTTGATGAGAGTGATGAAAACTCAGTTCCTTCAATGGATGATGAGAACTTTCCACCATTGAGGACTAAGAATTTTAAAAGGAAAGTTGGAAAGTCTGAAATCTCAAGTCAGGGTTATTCTAAAAAGGATAATTTTGATGTTGAAAAAGCATTTAATGGGAAAGTTAAGAAGATTTTCGGAAAAATGGTTGATGGGAAGGTGAAAGGGGTAAAAGACTTCTACGCTACAAAGAAAGCAACTTACACCCCAACAAAATCTGAATTGAAATCACCCAAGGCTGGTCAGGCTTGGGTGGACATTTTCTTTGAGTAAAATCCTGACTTGCCGGAGATCCCAAGTTTGTAATCGTGGATCAGGAATCGGCATCTTTCATGTTTAATAAGGTTGTTTTTGAAAATACTTGAAATTGTTAAAATTTTACAGGTTGAATGACTACGCCGGAGCTTCCAGGTTGGTAAGTGCGAAGCAGGAATCGGCACTTTGATGGGTAAAATGTAGATGACTCATTCCTACAATTGGTATTGATTGGTTATATCTACAAGTGGTTATTCTTAGAAGTGGTTTAGAGGTTGCTTGATTACAAACAGTGAATCAAGGACATTAAGTTGTACTTGATTTACTACATTTGATAAAACTGACACGATGATGAACCATATCCACGTACTTAAACAAGTGGTAAACTTACAAGTGGTAAAAACAAACTCATTTTCTGGAAAAATCATTTTGATTAAAACAAACTTAAGTGTTTTGAAATCTAAATGAGAAAATGGTTTGTGAAAGGGGGAGTTCAGATTGTCTATGCCTAGTGAATGGCGAATTGGAGCGATTTGATATTGGTTGTCATGTTTCTGTACAGTTTGTTTTGAATTTTCTTCAAGTAGGTCAAGAGCTTAGATAGTTTTCAAATATCTTTAATGTGTTTGCATTTTAGGGGGAGTAGTAGAAAATTTCAGAAAATCCAAAAACATTAGAAAATTTGAAAAAGCCAAAAACATGATAAAATTCAAAAATGAGTTTCGTTGTGAAAAGAGGAAATGATAGTACATCAGTGGACCGTCACAACATGCTAAAGAATTGTAAAGTTAAAATGTGATAAACAATCTCACTGTGGATATGCCAGTAGGTTTTTACACATTTAGTAGATTGTGACGAGATATAAACCTAAAAATTCAAACTTGCTTATTCTGTGGGTAACAACTTCTTGGATATATAGGTAACCTCTGAAATCTTGTTTGAAAGGTCCCTTATTCTGAGATACTAGGTCTTTATGCTCAGTGATATCTAGTGATATCTGGGGTATTATCCCGGGACTTCTGCTGTATGGAAATACTAACCTAGTCCCCGGATAATGCTTTCCGCAAATGCTTGAAACATAGCATCGCCCTCAGCATGCTGATGAAACAATAAAATTGATAGTCGCTGCTGTTGAAATCAAAAAGATCCTCTAAAGGGGACACACCTAAAAGTCGAAGCCGTCATCTCTCTGCGTATACAGAAGTATCGACCTGAGCTCTCACGGCCCTCGCAATTTAACCCCTGAACATATATCATCTGTGGTATACTCACATGTAAGACTGAATATTGGGATCTGGATACGGGAGTATATTCAATTGGTGGGACACGCGAATAAGTTTAAGTTCTTAAAACATTAATATCGTATCTCGGAACAGTTGAACTTTGTGTGAAAATTTAAGTGGACAAATATACTGACAATCTAGGTGAATTGTTTAGAACTTAAAAAGAAACGAAGCTTAATGGTGTTGGTGACTTGTCTCATAAACTGATATGATCCTCTTACACGAATTCACAAAAATATTGTTTGTAAATATTTCTTTACTGCATTACATTTTTCTTTATTTCAAAATCCAAAAAGTTTTTCAGAGTGTTTTAGCATAAAGTTTCAGAAAACTCAAAAAGAGTTTTGACAACTGGTATTGAAAAGCTGATTTTCAAAATTCTGAGTGCTAAACATGATGAGTATAATTTGAGGGGGAGTTAGCTTTAACACTGATTATTTTTTATCAAACCTTCAAATGGTTCATCAGATTGAAAAATCATTTTGTTTGGGTTTTGAGAGTGAGTCTGAGTTAGTGCATGTGTTTATTTTAATATATGTTAGTGAGAGAAATTTACTTTGAGGTAGAGCTTTTGCAGGATAAGAGGAGCCAGGTTATTCGTTCCTGAGATCCGAGCTAGACGAGAGCCAGGTTCCAATACCTGAGGACTCTGATTGGAGATAGTCAGGCAATGATCTTGAGACATGAAGAGTCAGGCTGATTGATATTGAGAAGCTGTTAGATGGAAAGCCAGACAACGATCCTAAAGCTGATGATGCTGATGAACTGAAGAAATGCCAGCATATCGCAAGGGAGAGTCTGAAGACTTGCGTGAAAAGATTGAGAGAGTGAAGCCCAGAGACAGATCAAGACTGAAGATGCGAAGACTCGACACTTAAGACTCGTCAACATCTGAGGGGGAGTCTGTTAGTGCATACATCTGTCGACTTCGTCTTGTATCGAGTCTTAGTCTTAGAATGTTAGATTAGGGCACATTGTACGAGATTTCCCGACATGTCCATATGTGGGAAACCACATGTCCATATGTGGGAAACCACATGTTCATATGTGGGAAACCACATGTCCGTATGCGGGAAACCTAGTAGATGATTTCGCTTTTATGGACATGTCCGTATGTGGGAAACCTAGAAGATGGTTTCGCTTATATGTACAATAGGGGTTTCGTTTTTATGGACATCATGTCCATATGAGCGAAACCTAGTCCCTATATATACCCTAGGAGCGAAATCATTTGAAACGTGTTCTTGTTATCCATACCGAGGTGCTGGCGGTGTGAGATTTGGTTGTAAACGCTGTAATATCAATCAAAAGTGTGATTTAAGTGAAGATCTAGCTGTTTCTACGTTGGTTACTTGTTTTCCGCACCTGTAACTGATCAAGACTCCTCTGATAGACTCGTTCAGGTCAGTATACGATCCTACAACCGGTTTATCCACAACGTCTAATCAAATCGAAAGTTTAGAAAAAGGTTTTAAACAAGAAAATAAAAACTAAAAATGCTGAAAAATAAAAATAAAAATAAAATAGATAGACAAGATGAATCACTTGGATCCGACTCGTGTTAAGTGTAACCTTTGATTATTTTCACACTTTTGCACTTTTTAAGAGATTATCTTAGTTATAGTAGGAGGCCCCTCTTTTGAAGGTGACGTTTGTGACAACCCTCACAATTACAGGTATCCGTACAACTAATCAATTTAATTACGTGCTTAATGACTGTGCTTGATTATAACTGATAACGTAAACTGCTTTCTGATTTCTGTTACATACATACATATGCATCATATCTCATACTGTCACTCCATTTATTACACAAAAACTTTAGAGACAAATTTGGTGCACAAAGCACAGTTAGCACACTGAAAGGATAATTCAGAAACATGCTGACAATGCCAGCATATAGACAGACAATGTTTTGATGGCCAGTATGAGCCAGAGATAGGGTACTACACTTGTATGGAGTGTAGGGAAGTGAGGACCATAAAACTGCATCACTAGGTGATAGTTAAAGTGTCGGGAAGTGCCTAAAACCCACTAATAATGCAGAATTCTGCATTATTTATCAGAAATTCAGCATTTAACATGCTAGTAAGGTGCAAAAATATGGCAGAATGGTCCTGTAGGCTTTTCTAAGTGTCGGGAATTAAATGTGACACAAAAAGATATATAAAAGACACTTTACGGAATAATTAAGCACTTTAACGAAACAGTATCTAAACGAATAACCGGACGTTACCCGGGACACCAAATTTTTGCCAAACATATTGTTTTATTATTTCTTGGCTAGTCATGATCCCCGTTCACCATAACACCCACTAAATTCTCTACTAATTAATACATGTAACTTATTACTTGAACTTGAACTAATATTTACCAACTATCACCAAGTTTTTACAATTAACCCCCCCCCCCCATGCCCATTTTCGGTCACAAGGACCCACCCCCCATATCTCACTAGATTTACTTCAATATTTTATTTGATTACTTGCTTGCTTGAATAAACAAAATATTAGATTGGAATGATTATAAGTATGGTCTTGGATATCAAGAGATCATAACACCCATTTCATTCTCATAATTTCACCACCTCCCTCATCTCTCTCCTCCTCTCGGCCTCACCATAACCGCCACCACCATCACCATATCACCACCACATTCTTCCATTTTTAAAGTTTCATTCAAGTGTTAGAAGAAGGATCAAAGGAGCTTAGAGTTGTAGATCATCAAGGAGCTTCATTGCTTGCTTTTTCACATCATTTTTCATCATCTTTCTTCACTAGAAATCTTCCCTAGCCTTTGAGCTAGTTGTAAGTCTTTGTTTAACCCTTGCTTATTTCTATTTTGAGTAGTTAAAAGATGTAGTGTGATGAATATCACAAGAACACTAAAAGGTTTAAACAAGAACATGAACATAAAGCTTTACATAAAAATGAAACATAAAGAAATGTTGTAGTAGGATGTTGTTATGAATGTATTGTTGTATTCTTGTTGATTCTTGGTTATGTGGTGATAATCACCATATGGAACTTGTTAAATGATGTTTAGAAACATGATTTAACAAGACTAGGAAGGTGATTATGTGATACATGAAATAATCACCTTCTAGTTTAAGCATGAACTTGAAAGAAATAGATTTCTTGAAATATGAGTGAACAAAGTAAGTTGATGATCATGTAGATCCGAGTTCTACAAAAGACTTTTCTAAATAAACCAAGTTTAAAAATCGATTTTTAAAAGATTACGACTTTTACATACACTTACACATTTTTGAAAATGAAATAAGTGTAAAAACCTTTTGTTTACAAGAAGAGTTCAAAAGGTTAATTTTTGTAAAAATTGTTTACAAGTTGTAAACACTAAACTTTTGTAAGAAAATGATTTTTAAAGAAATAATTACGCTTTGGAAGGTAACTAAGTCCACTAAAAGCTTTACCAAGTTACTACGCGTTTTTGGAATGTATCAAGTTCATGATTAATATAGTTTTCGCTCTTGGTGATGTAAAATTGTTTAAGGATTGATTGTTGATTGATTTTGAAAAGAAAATGATACTCCGTTTTTAGGGGAAAATCTGGCAAAATTTTCTAAAAATCCCAAGACTTAGAAATTATTTTCTAACAAGTGTTTACAAATGTATTTAACTTTGTTTTTGGAAGTAAACTTCGCCATAAGTTTTTGGTTACAAAATTTCAAAGTGTCGGAGGTGGATTTTCGTAAATAAAAGCGGATAAATATATATTTAGAATATATTTTATACTAAAACGCTTGTGTGAATATTTGTTTGATTTGTGAACTAGTTATATTATTTAGGCCAAAATAATGTAACTTAGCAAAATACCATCACATTTATAATTCCAGAATAATACCAAAAATTTCAAGGAATGAAATATTTGAGTTACACGCTTGTTATTGTGGAACCAAACGCTAAAACGTTTTACGAATATATTTTGGGTAAATATTATTTTGGATACAAAGAGTGAAAATATATTATTTTTGGGAAAAATATATATTTTGGGAAGACGTTATTTTCAGCAAATATGTTAAATATATTTTCTAAGTGGAACTTAAAAATATATTGTTTTCGGAACTACCGAAATACATGTATAAATACCCCCATCCTTGGGAAGGAAATACGCATATAAAATACTTGATGTCACACCCCCAAAAATCCACACGCGGAGTACCACCGCTTGGAGGCGTGACATGACCAGGATCAAGCCACCAATCATATAGAACAACGTAAATAGTAAAAGTAAATGTAATTTAACCAAACCAATCCATATGAAAGGTGTTCAAAACATAAGTAAAAATTCAACGTTTAGCGGAAGCAAATGAGTAAAAGCCCAATCATAAGTAAAGTATGAAATGTCAAATGTTTAATCAAAGCATTCACGATCCTTGTCCATAATGACCGCGCCTCCCAGTTCAAGCTCCATGTATACCTAACGGCCTGCAAGGCATGTACCCGAAAGTCAACAACTAGTTGAGCGAGTTCACAGAGAGTAAGTTCGTTGCATCACCATACGTTAATAACTAAGTCAATTGTATGTTCATTTAGTGGGGGCTTCCCATGAGTGTATGTTCAGTTAGTGGGGGCTTCCCAGGTGATATGTACTAGACTAGGGGTAACCATAAGTGTTCTTCTTATCCCGAGAACAGTAGTACGTACGAGGTTTACGTAGGTTTTACGTAAGTGTCCTTCTTAACCCGAGGACAGTGGTACGCGGGGGTTTACGTAGGTTTTACGTAAGTGTCCTTCATAACCCTAGGACAGTGGTATGTATGAGTTTTACGTAGGTTTTACGTAAGTGTCCCTCGAACCCTGAGGATAGTAGTAAGCACAAGTATTACGTAGGTTTTACGTAAGGGTCCTTCGCAACCGAGGACGATGGTAGATAGTCTAGTAACAGTGTAAATCCAAATAATTCATCAATCCTTTTCCTTCAATCCCATTCCCTACCCACCGGGAATCCCATGCCTTGGTAAGAGTGTGAACTCACCTTGGTTTGCTCGGTATGTTATTGTGCTTCTAGTGTTAATTAATGGTTAGGTCCATTACACACGACCTAAGGTACATTGCACATAAACTCGATGTAAGTGTTTACGTTCAATTAGGGTTTACAATTCCTTGATGTCCAAACAACTGTCTTCCGTGTGATAATTTTGTATAGAATGACATGACATAGATTGTTCATACATACAGTATCATCCAGTAACATACAGTAACATACAGTAATATACAGTAACATACAGTAGCATGGTGTTCCTCATACAGGGTTTTGAACTTGGCATTCCCTAGTGTTAACATTAGGCTCTAACACTGCTGTTTGCAATAAACTCAGACACTTATTCATACATGAAATTCGGACCATGTAGCATCAACAAACTCGGATCATGCTTTCCCTTCACAAAGTTCGGACCAAGCACCCCCCACAAAACTCGGACTATGTATATTCTCTACAAAAGTCGGACCATGTTTTCTTTCATTACCAAAATTCGGATCAAGTAATCATCCACAAAACTCATACCATGTTTCACACATAAAATTCGGACATGTTTCATTTATAAAGCTCGGACTATGAGTTCCTTTACAAAATTCGGACAATACTTCACTTATCAAAATTCGGACCAACAATCAATCCCCGAATATTCAAATTCAATGGAACAGTTATGTTTTACGATCAAGAACCCTAATCCCAGACATTGCCTGTGCTGAAATCAAACAGACAATCTAACTATTCTAGCATATCAAACATCATAGTGACAGGCAAAGGGTTACACAGATACTCATAAACCATTGTGCAAACAATCAGAATGATCAATAAACACAGAACCATTGTTTGTAGAACTAGGGTTTTGCATGAATCACATAATCAAGGATTAACAACAAATAATCATTAAACATTTACCTTAGATTGATTCTAGATGAAGAGAGAGATCAAAAGTGATGATTGAGAGCTTGTGCCACCAAGAATGATGAAGAAGATGATTGTAGGAGAGGATTGTAGAGGAAGATTGAAAGTACGTATGATGATTTGTGAGAGAGGTTAGGGTTAAGAGTTATTAAGATTTCACTAACTACTCTACTCACCCCTAAGTATCATCTTTTACATAAAACACACACATCACAATATAATTTACAATCAAGGCACAAAGTTCTCACGTAAGTCAAATAATGCATAAAGTAATGTATAGTTCCATGCAATGCTAAAGATTGTGAGACTAACTTAATTGTGTTAAGTTAAAGCATTAACCTGAAGTTACAAGTTGTCACATTATCCCCAACTTGAAAGAAATTTCGTCCCGAAATTTAGCATGCGGTTACTGAGGAAGCTAGTTGAGTTGTATCGTTTACTGGTTTCCCTGGGGTGTTACATCATCCCCCCGTTGATTTGGAATTTCGTCCCGAAATTCTGCTGTAGCTTCAGCCTCAGTAGTGGTTGCATGGTTTCCAAATAACTGGGGATACTTGAGTTCCATTTGATCTTCTCGTTCCAAGGTATACTCTGGGCCACGACGGGAGTTCCAATGAACTCGTACAAGAGGTATTCTAGCGTTCTTGAGGACCTTAATATCCCGGTCCGTGATTTCTACTGGTTCCTCGACGAACCACAACTGCTCGTCGATAGTGAGCTCCTTCAAAGGAACTATGAGGGTCTCATCTGACAGACACTTCTTCAGATTCGACACGTGGAAAACGTTGTGAACTGCACCGAGTTCAGCTGGTAGGTTTAGTTTGTAGGCCACTTTGCCTATTCTTTCAATGATTTCGAACGGTCCAACATACCGCGTATTGAGCTTGCCCCGTTTACCAAAACGAACTGCACCCTTCCAGGGTGAGACTTTGAGTAGCACTCGATCCCCAACTTGGAACTCGAGCGGTTTCCTGCGCTTATCAGCGTAACTTTTCTGATGGTCACGAGCTGCCGCCATGCGTTGTCGTATCTGTGCTATTCGTTCAGTAGCATCAACTACCATTTCTGGACCTGTGATTTGACTATCCCCCACCTCTGCCCAACAGAGAGGTGACCGGCATTTACGTCCGTACAATGCCTCGAATGGAGCGGCCTGAATGCTGGTGTGGTAACTGTTATTGTAGGAAAACTCCACTAACGGGAGATGTTTTTCCCAGCTGTTTCCGAAATCGATAACACATGCCCGAAGCATGTCTTCAAGAGTTTGAATAGTGCACTCAGACTGCCCATCCGTCTGAGGGTGATAAGCTGTGCTCATGTCTAACCGTGAGCCAAAAGATTTGTGCATTGCTTGCCATAGTTCTGAAGTAAATCTTGCATCACGATCAGAGATAATAGAAGTTGGCACTCCGTGCCTTGAAACAACTTCCTTAAGATACACGTCTGCGAGAGTGGAGAACTTATCTGTTTCCTTAATAGCCAGGAAGTGTGCAGACTTTGTGAGTCGATCCACGATCACCCAAATGGTATCGTTCCCACGCTGGGATCTAGGCAGGCCAGTAACAAAATCCATGGAAATTTCCTCCCATTTCCATTGTGGTATCTTTGGTTGCTGAAGTAGGCCCGATGGTTTCTGGTATTCCGTCTTGACCCTCGCGTAGGTCAAACATTTGCCGACGTAGGTTGCAATGTGGGCCTTCATACTGTTGGGATTTAACCCTATCAGAGGAACAGATAATGAAATCCAAAACTGGATCAGAGCAGTGGATCCTGAATAAGCAGATGTTGACATACAAATCTCTCCCCTTGAATGTGAATACAACTACTGATGACCTCCTATCTGCTGATCTTGCTAAACTGCTGACCCAGAACTGCTGCTCAACTAAAGATCTGATGGAAGACTAAAGTCCTGCTGATTCAATCTACTGTCTTTAGTCAAGCACTGCTGATCCGGACAAGTGCTGCTGGGTTCACAGCAGTAGAAGGTTGCAGCAGCTGCTCTAAAGTCTGTTTTTTAATAGAATGTATTAGCATTAGTCAACACAAGCAGTGTCTGTATAGATCAGAGGTTAGAGTTTGTTAGGAGGTTAGATGTCACTTTCATGGTGATGTCAGCTAAGATGCTCAGTAGTTTGCAAGTGCCTATATATAGTTCAGTACTTTGTACTGTTCTATTAGCTCTTTGCATCATTCGTCTTCTTTGCACGAACAAACTACTGAGCTCTGGCTGAGGGGGAGTTTGCAATCATTCATCAATCATTGTAATCGTGTTTGAAATAAATTCAATCTTTCGGTTCATTGTGTAAAGATGTTTGATAAAAGCATTACTCTCGTTTGATTGTATGCAAAGTTTGTGTTCATTATAGTTTCCGCTGCACACTCATCCATCTTCATTTTATTTACAAGCATAAAATACAATCAGATTCAAACTCAGATCCGACAATTGGTATCAGAGCTAGAATAGTCAAATTTGATTTAACAATCATTTTGACGTAAATAGTTCAACTCAAAACAGTTGATACTGATCGTTTTGTTCGTCGTTGAAAAACAGAGTAAGGATTAATCACCATTAAAGTTGATTTCTCAGTACCTGTAAAACAACAAGAATGACGTCACAATCTCAGGACGATAAAAACAACATCGGCTCTCCTTTTAAACCACCTATGCTAAAAAGAAATGAGTACAACATCTGGCAGAGGAGGATGGGTCACATCCTCGCTCAACAAAGCACAAGTTGTTGGAAGTCTGTCATCTTTGGTCCTCATGTTCCTATAGTGCCAAGCGCTGAAGATGCTAAAAAACAAGTTCCAAAACCTGTTGAAAATTATACTGAAACAGATTATCAAAAATTTGAACTAGATGCTAAAGCGTTTAGTATCATAGCATCAGCGCTACCCAACGAAATATATGCTGGACTGTTACATTGTGACAGTGCCAAAGAGTTGTGGGACGCGCTTAAGGAACAGTTTGGGGGTACCGAAGAAGTCATAGAAAACAATAGGGAAATCCTGAACCAACAGTATGAAACATTCTGTCATGTTAAAGGTGAATCACTGACGCAACAATTTGAGCGTTTCAGTTGTCTCATCAGTGAACTGAGGCTTGTTAAAACCACTTTTACAAACTCAACTCAAAATAGCAGGTTCCTCAGGTCACTGCCAGAAAAATGGGACACCATAGCTTTTGTCACCCGAAATTCACCTGAGTTCAAGGATCTGACCTTGACCCAACTCCATGGTCGACTCCTGACCTACGAAAGGGAGTTGAACCAGAAAAGGAAGTTACAAGAGTCAGGGAAAACCGTTGATGATTATTCATTCGGTAACACTGCTCTTCTGGGTCAAGAAGAATCTGGTGGTAGTGGTAAGGATCAGGGCTATGATCACTTCATTGACATAACAGCTTGTGCAAATTTTAACAACCCTGATCCTCACTCTACAGGTTATGCATTCACTGCAAATGAAAACCAGATGTCAGACAATTTAAGCTTTGAACTCAATGATCTACAGCATTTTGACCCCACTGATCTAGAGGAAATGGACATCCTGCACCAACTGGCCTTGCTAAGTGTTAGAACTAGCAAGTTTTATAAAAGAACAGGGCGAAAATTCCCAGGGTTGCATAGGAATCTAAGGGGGGTTGGATAAATCGAAAATCAAGTGTTATAAGTGTAACATGTTAGGACATTTTGCTAGAGAGTGTAGGAGTCAAACAACTGGTCCTATAATCACTCACCCTAGTTCAAATCCTAGACCTCAAAATCAAAACACTGTGCACTATGCCCAATATGCCTCAGCAGCACATGTGAACACTGCTCACTATGCTGTTGCTCCTATGCCAGTGCATTATGTCCAAACAGCTGCTCCACAGATCCAATATGTTCAAACCCCTGCTCCCCAGGCACAAGTGCAACCTGCACCACAAACCACTGCTCCAGTAGCAACACAACCAGATCAACAAAGTTTCTTTACTCAAGAGTTTGTTGACTGGAGCAGTATGCCTGAAGACCTCAGTGATGAAAATTTTGCACTCTATGCTTCTAATGTTTCTTCTCATGATGAATTTTGTTTGATGGCATTAGAGTCAATACAGGAGGGTGTTGAATCTGAAGAGGAACAGCTGGTCTCTGAAACAGTGGATGAGGTGATTGAAGAAGTGGTTACTGCTGTGGCTAATGAAGTACTGTTGGAAGAAAGTTCAGGCACCCTGATTGAACCACTGACAGATCCATGGTCTGAAGAAGAAAAGACAGGTGAGATAGAAGAGAGAGCTGAAGATGAGGAAAATCCTAAATGTGATTGTGCAATGATGGCTGCTGCAAAGGTATCACCTCAAGTTCTTGAAAAACTGTGTTCTGACAATTATATTATTGCTTTTGCTAACATCAAAGAGGTGAATGAAAACCTTCGTGATAAAATCTTATCTGATGAAGTCATATTTGAAAGGTCTCTAAAAGAACTTAAAAACAAATTGGCTGAAAAAGAGAAAGAAATTTGCAGCATGAAAGAAGAGCAAAGCATAACCAAAACCCAACTTCAAACCTTGGTAGAAAAATACCAAGGTTGCAAAAAGGAGTTAGAATCCACCCAGATCACATGTGAGAGATGGGTGGAATCATGCAAAGGGTATGAAGTTATGCTTGAGAAACAGATAAAAAGCAATGTGAAATTTGGGGTTGGTTATAGAAAACATGATGATGAAAACACTGCTTTTGAAAAATCTGTTTCAACCACTGATGTAACTGCTGAGTTCATCCCCACAAACAAGAATGGCCAAGAAGTGAAAATCACTGACAAACTTGGTAACAAAATCACACTTGACAGACCTATGGGCCCCTCTGTTTTTGAGGAGATTGAAAATCATCAATTTAAACCAAAATGGTCTGATGAGTGTGATATTCTTGAAAATTTCAAGCCAATGGACTTTACATCAACTGATGGTGTTAAAGCTCCAAAAGCTAAAGTCATTCCTCTTAAGGACATCCCAGCAGTGGTCAAAACCTCTATAGCAAAGGAGTCTGAAAAAAGGAAGAAGAAAGAAAAAATTGATAACTTGTTTTGTGAATTCTGTGAGAAGAGGAACCATCTAACAAAAGATTGTTTCCACTTAAAAGCTTATGATATAAACAAAACAAGTGTCATAGTTTCAGCTGAAAGTTGCATTGTTTGTGGTAAAACAAACCACAAAACTCAAGCATGTGTGTATCTCAAAAACTTTGATATCAAAAAGAATGAGTACCTTGCTAAAACATCCTTGAGTCCATCAGCATCACCATTGGTCAAATTCACCAAAAAGCAACCACTGTTTGTACCAGTTCAAACAGCTGTCACAAAACAGCTGAACCAAACATCTGTCAAAAGAGTTGTTCAGGTTACTGATGCACCTCCTGCCAATCAGTTCAGAAAAGGCAAGGAAAAACAGTCTTACCAAAGGATTCCACACGTTTATGAGGTCTACAAAAAGCCCTCTAAACCCAGAGTGAATAGGCATCCTTTTGGGTATCAGCAGGTGATTGGGCAAGACCCTCAACAGTGGTTAGCAAGAAATAGTACTAAAACTGTCCAAACCCCTGACTTAACCACTGTCCATCACACTGCATCCATATCAGACACTGTTGAGACTCCATCCAAAGCCCTGTTGGCTTTGGAGTCCTTAATGAACTAATCCTTTTACTTCATGTGCAGGGAGCTTCTGCATGCTTTGATAGCCTTTGGTATGTAGATAGTGGAGGCTCCAGGCACATGACAGGATGTAAAGCCCTCCTCAAAGACTTTAAAATCCATGGAGGGGGTGATATATCCTTTGGAAGTAATAGTAAGGGGAAAGTTCTGGGGTCTGGAACAGTGCAATCTGGTAATGTAAAATTTGAAAATGTCAATCTAATAGACAATCTGAAATTCAACCTTCTGAGTGTATCTTAAATGAGTGACAAAGGGTTTGGGTCATTCTTCACAAAAGACTGTTGTAGGATTGTTCGACCAGAAATGGTCAAAAAGATTGAAGCAATAATCAAAAATGGTCAAACTAAACTTGTTGCTCAAAGAAGTGGCAATGTTTATGTTGTTGACATGTCAAAAGAGTGTCCCAGAGCTGATGCCTGTCTGTTCTCAGCTGCCTCTAACAAAGAGACAGAACTTTGGCACAGAAGGCTGGGGCACACAAATCTTAAGACAATCAGTGAAATCACAAAAAATGGTTTGGTGAGAGGCCTACCACAAAAATTGTTTTCATGTTCTGAACATTGCATTTCCTGTTTAAAAGGAAAACAGCATAAAAGTTCTTACAAGTCCATTGAAGAGTCCAAAACAACCAAGTGTTTGCAAATGCTACACATGGATTTGTTTGGCCCAGTTCAAGTCATGAGCCTCAAAAAGAAAAGATATTGTTTGGTTATAGTTGATGACTTTTCTAGGTTTACATGGACTTTCTTTTTGCACTCTAAATATGAAACTGCAGGCATTTTGCAAGACTTTGTGACACAAGTTGAAAAGCAATTTGATCTTCCAGTAAAAAGCTTTAGGAGTGACAATGGCACAGAAATTAAAAATAAGGAGTTGGATGCCTTCTGTGTGAAGAAAGGGATTGTAAGGCAGTACAGCATCCCTAGAACACCAGAGCAAAATGGGGTTGTTGAGAGAAAGAACAAAACATTAATTGAGGCTGCCAGAACCATGCTTGCAGATTCAGGTTTGCCACTAACTTTCTGGGCAGAGGCAGTAAACACTGCTTGCTATGTCCAGAACAGAGTTTTAATAAACCCCAGGCACAAAAAGACTGCCTATGAAATTCTGTATAAAATCAAACCACTGATCTCATACTTCAAGGTGTTTGGCTGCCCATGCTTTATTTTGAACTTAAAAGATTCCATTTCAAAATTTGCAGCCAAAATTGATTGTGGTTATTTTCTGGGATACTCAACCACTGCCAAGGCCTACAAAGTGTTCAATGCACGGACCAAGGTAATGGAGGAGACTTTAGATGTAAAGTTCAATGAACTTTCATCAATGAAAATCCCAGCAAATCCTGCTAATCTGTTTGATCTTGAAAAATTCACTTTTGAAAATACTGCTATCAAGACTATGGGTATGAAATCATCATCCCTCAAAGGTATGAAATCAGAGGATACATCACCAGACTATGGGTATGAAATCATCATCCCTCAAAGGTCTGCCACAATGGGAAAAGCACCAGTTGTTCAAAGCAGCTGCCAAAGCTCAACCACTGCTACCTCAACAGTTGTTGACCAAAGTAGCCCATCTACCACTGCTTCCACATCCTCAAACACTGCTGACAAAAGTCCTCAAACAGTGGATAAAAGTCAGCAGTGGTCCACTTCATTACCACCCATTCCACCACCTTTTGAAGCCACTACCGGGTCATCAAAGTCACCAGCAGTGGTTAGCTCAGATGATACACATTTGCAGCCTTCACCAACAAATGCCATCATACCATACCAAGGAGATTTAATCTTCTTGAGATCTCATCCACCTGATCAAATCATTGGCAACATCAATGAAGGGGTGCTCACAAGAAGCCAAACCCAAAACATTTGTCTTTTTGCTGGCTTTCTATCTCTCCATCAGCCAGTCAAGTACTAAGAGGCACTAAAAGACAACAGCTGGGTAGAAGCCATGCAAGAGGAGCTCCAACAGTTTAAAAGATAACAAGTATGGGAGCTTGTACCACTGCCAAAAGAGGTTTGTCCCATTGGCACAAAGTGGGTCTTCAAGAACAAAACAGATGAAAGGGGCATTGTTGTCAAGAACAAAGCCAGGCTTGTGGTTCAAGGTTACAGACAGGAAGAGGGGATTGATTATGATGAAACATTCGCCCCTGTTGCAAGATTGGAAGCTATCAGACTGTTCCTGGCCTTTGCTGTCAACCACAACATGAAGGTGTTTCAGATGGATATCAAAAGTGCTTTTCTCTATGGTACATTGCAAGAAGAGGTGTATGTATGTCAACCTCCAGGCTTTGAGGATCCATTTTATCCTGATCATGTCTACAGGCTAAACAAAGCCTTGTATGGCCTGAAACAAGCACCAATGGCCTGGTATGAAACTCTTTCCAACTTTCTACTCTCAAATGGTTTCAAAAGAGGTACCATTGATAAAACACTGTTTCTTAAATGGATAGGGAAAGATTTAATGATTGTCCAAATTTATGTGGATGACATTATTTTTGGAAGCACATGTACCAAAATGTGTGAAGAGTTTAGAGAACTCATGACAGCTGAGTTTGAAATGAGTGCAATGGGTGAGCTGGAATGCTTTCTTGGTCTCCAAGTACAGCAATTGCAAAATGGAACCTTCATTCATCAAAGCAAATATGCTAAAGAACTTTTAACTAAATTTGATATGAATGATTGTAAACCATGCAGCACACCCATGGCCACAAATAAGCTGGTTATGTCTGATGAAAAGGATGAGCTGATTGACCAAACACTTTATAGAAGCATGATTGGGTCTTTATTGTACCTAACTACATCTAGACCAGACATCATGTTTGCAACATGTGTCTGTGCAAGAAGTCAATCAGCTCCCAGAAAATCAAATCTCATTGCTGTAAAAAGGATTCTCAGATACATAAAAGGTGCTCCCACACTTGGTATCTGGTATCCAGCTAATGGGAATATCAAGCTTTCAGGTTTTTCAGACAGTGACTTTGCTGGATGTCATACCACAAGGAAGTCCACTTCAGGAGGGTGCCAGTTTCTAGGTGATTGCTTAGTCTCTTGGCAAAGCAAAAAGCAAGCAGCAGTTTCAACATCCACTGCTGAGGCTGAATACATTGCTGCTGCAAACTGTACAGCCCAACTCCTGTGGCTTCAAAATCAGTTGCTGGATTTTGGTATTACTGCCTTAAAGACACCACTCGTGTTGGACAGCCAGGTAGCAGAAAATATCATCAAAAATCCAGTTTCCCATTCTACCACAAAGCATATCGACATCAGACATCACTTTGTGAGGGATTGCTATGAAAAAGGTTTGATTTCTCTGCATCATGTCCCAACTAAAGACCAGCTGGCAGATGTTCTCAAAAAAGCACTTGATACAGCTACTTTTGAAAGCTTGGTCTCTAGGATTGGAATGCTAAACATGGAATAACAAGCAACATCTTGTTTTTCTATGAATAAAAGCAACAAAATGTTTTCAAAAAATCAAAAATCCATCCTTAAAAATAGCTAAAAATGAAAATTTCATTAAAATCCTTAAAAGTCTGCCATAACCACCGATTGTTCAAAAGTCTGCTCTACTTCAAAGAGCCTGCCCACTGCTGAAAGGCAACCTCTGTTCTCTCATTTCTTGATAACCTCTGTTGTTCAAAAGCAGTGTCTTATCCACTGATATGCTATCCACTGATAGTGAAAGTCATCCACTGCCCCCTTTCCACTGCTTTCATCAGTTGCTTTCATCAAAAGTACTGTCCTTCATTTTCACCAGTGGTTGTCACGTGGGCAGTACATAGCAGTCAGACCTTTTGTAATGGCTGCCACGTCAGCATTTATTCTCTTTCCTATAAAATTCCCCACTCACCATCAAAACAGGGTTTTACTGTCGAACTGAATTCTTAAAAATTCTCTTCTCAAAGCAGTTTTTCTTCTCATCTCTCACAAATTCCTTCGATCATTCGTTTCAAAAATGACAAAATCGAAGTCATCTGCAAAACCCACATCAAAATCATCGAAAACAGCCTCTCAAAAGGCAATCTCCACTGAAATTCCATACAAAAAATCTCACAATCTCCTGGGTCTTCTCACAAAACCAGGAACCACAGATGTTTTCGACTCCATTATTAACATCATGGCAAAATCAAAGTACAAAACTTTGCTCACCGCCGATGCACCAATCTATTTGGCGACCCAAAGGGAGTTTTGGAAGAATGCAACTCTTGAAAAACAAGGAGACATTGCAACCGCCATTCACTCTTCTATAAAGGGTAAAACTGTCCAAATCACGCCACAATCCATCTCCGAAGTCTTTCAACTCGATGACCAGGCATGTCACACCCCCAAAATCCACCCGCGGGTAACACCCGCTTCGAGGGCGTGACTGACCAGGATCCAACCACCAATTATACTGAATAACTAAATTGATAACGAAAGTAATACTTACTAACCATAAGATTAGCAAATATCAAGTTCAGAGTTTAAGGTTTCAAGTTTAAACAGTAACAAGTAGCGGAAGCATAACTAAATAGTTTTAAACAGTGTTCATAAGGTACGCATAATAAATGCCCAACACACGGGCAGACGACCACTACACATCCCAAGCAGCTGCTCCAGTCACTGGCCACCTGCAAAGCATGCAGTAAGGGGGGGGGGGTCAACAATAATGCTGAGTGAGTTCACTAGTTGTCCAGTTTTAATTTCCAAAATCTTGTTTCACCAGTTAATTTATCCGTTTATACATGCCATGGGGAGCTACCCCAAAAGTTAGCGACTAAACTGTTTTTCCAATACCGAACACTAGGTAACCGTTTGCGTTTCCGCAGGATGCCCCGATGTCAATGTTCTATCATCATTGACGGATGCCTGAGTACATTAGTTCACGACCGATCCCATACCATGGCACGGTGTGAGGCTGGTAAGACCTAAATAGCGCTATCAACTAATAACCCGTTCGCCTGGCACCGGCGACTAATCGGTATTATGTAGTAGGGACTTGAGTGATAGAGTTGCGTTTAGTGCCGTTGGTTGCATTCCGTATAAACAGTAATTAACTAAAAAGGTTTCCCAATACTAGGGAAGATAAAGTAAGTTTGTTCCCAATAACTAGGGAAGGAATGTAGACGGTATCCCCTTTACAAGGGGATAGGGTTGTTTTAGTCTCGTGTCCCAAACCACCGGGACGCATGCTTTTAAGTTGTGAACTCACCTTGGGTTGCTCGGTATGATACGTTACTTGGTTAAGTATGTTGGTCACCACGTCCTAGCATGGTTACCAAGTATGGGTCAAGTTGGGTACAAGTAAACACGTATAAAACACACTTAACATAAATGCAAACAACTACAGTAGCAGGTATACATGCAGCCCAGTCAACAGAAAGTCCAACATACAACAGTGGGGTTATTGGGCCTAAACAGTAACAGATACTCAAGCAGTCCAGTTAACAGATAATCCAACAAGTTCTTTGGCCCAATAACAGCCCAGTCGAGACAAGGGTGACTCGCAACCAAGGTTGCGACTCGCAACCGAGGTCTCGGTTCATCATGCTTTGGTTACGACTCGCAATCAGAGATTCCGACTCGCAATCAGCAGTTCCGGCTTAGCAGCAATGGTTACGACTCGCAACCGGATCCAAGATTGCGACTCGCAACCAGGAGGTCTCGACAAATCCTGCTGTGGTCTCGAGTAGCAACCAAAGGTTGCGACTCGCAACCGTGATTACGTGCACATGAAGACCTTCTAGAACCTGTCTTGTACTAACCAATAGAATTGCAATATCATGCAAATTATGTACTATAACCACTAACATGTCTGTTTGTCTATAATGTGCACAAAACAGATCAAAAACCATAATATTTGAATGTTCATAACATCTTCATACATGTTCTTCATTTATTCAAACAATGTTCAAACAATATTCAAAACCACACTCATCATTTATAACCCAAAATCATGCCTAAAGTCCCCGACCCGAGCCCTTAATATCAATCGGACAATAAACAAAGAAGACCATTCAACCTAAACAATATAACATATCCTCTTATTAGTAACATGAATCACATAGCTAGCACTTAGTCCGAAACATATAATCGATCTAACCAAACATCATAACAACCGGAAAAACACTCTATTTTGTCTAGCAAGAACAACAACAACAACAATAATCAAGCATCATTTAGTAACAAGCAAATATAAACAACATCATCATCACTAACCGGTTCAAGAGTGACACAAAGGTGTTCAAGTTGGTGATGGATTGAAGCCTTCGAGTGATGATTCCAAGCTAATCCAAAGGGTGCTCTTGTTGGTCGGATCCGAGAAGGAGAAGGAAAGGAGAGGAAGGTGATTCTTTGAGGGTTTTAGGGTTTTAGTGAGAGAGATGAGAGGAGAGTGTTGTGAGATTTGTAAAAATGGCTAAGGGAGGGGTGGGTTGGTTTATATAGGATTTCGAGTGGGTTAGGGTTGCTTCCGGGTGACAAGGCCCAACCGGCCCATTGCTACTGTTCACTCGAGACCGTGGTCTCGAGTCGGGTTCTTAGAGGTCTCGGCCTCCACATATATAACACACACTCCTACCTATATATGTATATACATATCATACATACACACAAAGCAAGGATCACATAGAACATCAAAACAATACACAACTTTTTCCATTTAATAGTATACGTACACACATGTTACATCGAAAGATTGTCCGGGAAATTCCGAAGTGTCACATTATCCCCAAGTTTTAGGAACTTTCGTCCCGAAAGTTAAGGCAGCCACTGTCAAGCTAGTGTAAGTGAAAGCGTTTCAACGGGGTGTCACATCATCCCCCCGTTAGTTTGGAATTTCGTCCCGAAATTCGGCTGTAGCTTCAGTGCTGGGGTTTTCGTTAGGGAACAGCTGGGGATACTTGTGCTTCATCTGGTCTTCCCGCTCCCAGGTATACTCTGGGCCACGTCGCGAGTTCCAACGAACTCGTACAAGAGGTATCTGGCTACGTTTGAGGATTTTGATCTCTCGATCCGTGATCTCAATCGGTTCCTCAGTAAAGTGTAGCTGTTCATCAATCGTCAGTTCCTTAAAAGGAATCACAAGTGTTTCATCCGACAAACACTTCTTCAGGTTAGATACGTGGAAAACGTTGTGTACCGCACTCAGTTCTTCAGGCAGGTTCAATCTATAAGCAACCTTACCGATCTTCTCGGTAATTTCGAATGGTCCGATATATCGTGGATTAAGCTTGCCCCGTTTACCAAAGCGGACCACACCCTTCCAGGGTGAGACTTTAAGTAGAACCCGGTCACCGACCTGGAATTCCAATGGTTTCCTACGCTTATCAGCGTAGCTCTTCTGACGGTCACGAGCTGCCGCCATGCGTTGTCTGATCTGGGCAATCTTTTCCGTTGTATCTACCACCATCTCTGGGCCCGTGATTTGACTATCACCGATTTCCGCCCAGCAGAGAGGTGACCGGCATTTACGACCGTACAATGCCTCAAAAGGTGCTGCCTGAATACTGGTGTGGTAGCTGTTGTTGTAGGAGAACTCTACTAGCGGTAGATGCTTCTCCCAGTTTTTGCCAAAATCGATCACACACGCCCTAAGCATGTCTTCTAGAGTTTGGATGGTGCGTTCAGACTGTCCATCCGTTTGCGGGTGATAAGCAGTGCTCATGTCCAAACGTGAGCCAAAGCATTTGTGCATAGCTTGCCACAATTCCGAAGTAAATCGAGCGTCTCGGTCTGAAATAATTGAGGTTGGCACTCCGTGCCTCGAAACTACTTCCTTTAAGTAAATCTCCGCCAGGGTAGAAAACTTGTCTGTTTCCTTAATAGCCAGAAAGTGCGCGGACTTGGTCAATCGATCTACGATTACCCAAATAGTATCATTTCCGCGTTGAGACCTAGGTAGCCCTGTAACAAAATCCATGGAAATTTGCTCCCATTTCCATTTCGGGATTTCTGGTTGTTGGAGTAGACCTGCCGGCTTCTGGTATTCTGTCTTGACTCTCGCGCAAGTCAAACATTTGCTGACGTATGTTGCTATGTGGGCCTTCATACCAGGCCACCAATACGTAGTCTTCAAGTCGTGGTACATCTTGTCCGAACCAGGATGTACTGAGTAGCGGGACTTGTGGGCTTCGTCCATCACGAGTTCACGTAAATCTCCAAAGAGAGGAACCCAAATGCGCCCTGTTACATAGTAAGCACCATCTTCTTTCTGTTCTAGTTGCTGTCTCGATCCTCGCAGGGATTCAGCCCTGATGTTTTCCGGCTTCAATGCTTCAACTTGAGCACTTCGGATCTGGGTAGGGAGGTTAGACTGGATGGTAAGTTGTAGTGCTCGCACGCGCTTTGGTATAGTGTCCTTTCGGCTGAGGGCGTCTGCCACGACATTGGCCTTGCCCGGATGGTATTTGATGGCGCATTCGTAGTCATTCAAGAGTTCGACCCATCGACGTTGTCTCATGTTCAATTCCTTTTGCCTAAAGATATGCTCGAGACTCCTGTGATCGGTGTAAATAGTGCACTTGGTACCGTACAGGTAATGTCTCCATATCTTAAGAGCAAAAACCACTGCTCCCAGTTCTAAATCATGCGTCGTGTAGTTCCTTTCATGCGTCTTGAGTTGTCGTGAGGCGTAGGCAATAACTTTCTCGCGTTGCATTAACACGCAACCGAGCCCATGAATAGACGCATCGCAGTAAACCACAAAGTCGTCAGTGCCTTCAGGTAACGAGAGAATAGGAGCGCTACAGAGGTTATCCTTAAGTCTCTGAAAAGCAGATTCCTGCGCTTCATTCCACTTGTAGGCGACGCCTTTCTGAGTGAGAGTCGTGAGGGGTTGTGCAATCTTTGAGAATCCCTGGATGAATCTGCGGTAGTAGCCTGCCAAACCCAAAAATTGGCGAACTTCAGTGGGAGTCTTAGGTGTAGGCCAGTTCTTTATCGACTCGATCTTAGCTGGGTCAACATGAATCCCGTTCTTATTAACTACATGGCCGAGGAAGTGGACTTCTCGAAGCCAGAAGTCACATTTAGAGAATTTGGCGTACAGCTGCTCGTTGCGAAGGAGTTCCAGAATAAGGCGTAGGTGTTGTTCATGCTCCTCTTGACTTTTCGAATAAATCAGGATGTCATCGATAAACACAATCACAAATTTGTCGAGGTAAGGCTTACATACGCGGTTCATAAGATCCATGAATACTGCAGGTGCGTTAGTCATTCCAAAAGGCATGACGAGGAACTCGTAATGACCATAACGAGTCCTGAATGCAGTCTTGGAAATATCTTCATTACGAACTCTCAGCTGATGATAGCCTGATCGCAGGTCAATCTTTGAATAGTAGCTCGATCCTTGCAACTGATCGAACAGGTCGTCGATGCGCGGGAGAGGGTAACGATTCTTAATGGTAACCTTGTTCAATTCACGGTAGTCGATGCACATTCGGAATGTGCCATCCTTCTTCTTGACAAAGAGTACTGGGGCTCCCCAGGGTGATGAACTAGGACGGATAAATCCTTTATCCAATAGTTCTTGTAGTTGCGTCGAGAGTTCCTTCAGTTCTGCAGGGGCTAAACGGTACGGTGCACGAGCTATGGGTGCTGCTCCGGGAGCTAGCTCGATTTGGAATTCGACCTGACGGTGGGGAGGGAGTCCGGGTAGTTCCTCAGGAAATACCTCGGGGTAATCTCGTACAACGGGAAAATCTTCAATCCTCTTTTCCTTTTCGTGGGTGTTGGTGACCAGTGCTAGGATAGCGGTGTGCCCTTTCTGCAAACACTTCTGGGCTTTTAAAAGCGAGATAATGCCTGTGACTTCTCCACCTTTGTTGCCTTTGACGATGAGGGGTTGACCAGAACGACGAGGTATACGAACTGCTTTCTCTTGACAGAGGATCTCAGCGCGATGTTTGGATAACCAATCCATACCAATGACGACGTCGAAGCTCCCAAGTTTGACAGGGAAAAGATCGATACTAAACGTGTGGCCAGACAATTCTAGGGTGCAGTCGTGGATCACATGCGTGGCCTCGATGTTCTTACCATTAGCTATCTCGACGATGTGCTTAGAACTTAATAGTGCGGGCGAGTGCTTAAGTTTCTTACTAATGCGAAGGGATACATAACTGGCATCGGCACCGGAATCAAATAACACAGAAACATAACGATCATCAAGTAGGAACTTACCCGCCACGACGTTGGGATCGTTCCTTGCTTCACCAGCTCCAATCACGAAAGCTCTTCCCCTTGCATTCCCAGCATTGTTGTTTTGCTCATTGTTCCCAGCTCCCTGATTGTTGTTGCGATTCTGATTCAGTTCAGGGCAATCCTTTCGCATGTGCCCCGTTGCCCCGCATTTAAAACATGCTCTGTTGTTTCCCTGCTGCTGTTGCTGTTGGGGTTGTTGCTGATTCTGTCTTGCCGGGAACTGACTTCTACAATCCTTTGCTTCGTGCCCCATCTTGTGGCATCGCTGACACTGACCCTTGTTGCATGCCCCATTGTGGTGCCTGTTACACTTGTTGCACTTAGGGTAGTTTCCCCGGTAGCCACCCTGTTGCTGAGTGCCTTTGTTGTTGTCAGTTTTCCTTTGCTGAGCTGGGGCCTGAGTAGAGTTAGCATCCTTGCTTTGATTTCCTTCCCACTTACGCTTGTTGTCACTAGAAGTTCCGACAGTAGCACTGATTCTTTTGGGCAACCTGCCCTCTTCCACAGCCTGATCAGTGAGTTTGTGAGCAAGTCGAACGATCGGCTGAATGGTAGTGTGGTTAGCTGAAGTTACATGGCTTCGAATTTCTGGAGCCAGACCCTTGATGTACAGTTCGATTCTTCGATACATAGGTCGAGACATGTTTGGACAAAGAGCAGCATAGTCGTTGGACAGCTTGGTGTAGGTCTCAATCTCTGACCCAACCATCTTAAGTTCATAGTACTCATTCTCTAGCTTGTGGATGTCATCCCTGTGACAGTATTCTTCCTTGATCATATCCTTGAAATCTTCCCATGCGGTAGCGTTAGCAGTCTCCAAACCAAGCATTTGAATTTGCGCTTTCCACCATGAAAGTGCGCTTCCCTCAAGAGTACCAGTAGCAAACTTCACCCAATTAGCAGGGGGACACTCGCAGACAGCGAAGACAGCTTCGACCTTCTCGATCCAGTGCAGGAGACCTATGGCACCCTCAGTGCCACTGAACGGAAGAGGCTTGCAATCCATGAAGGTCTTGAAGGTACAGACACGTGGTTGCACAGGTGCAGGCTGACCTGTTGTGAGGAGTGAAGCGAAATAGGTTTAGAGGCGAAAAGACGATGTGGCGGTAGGATCTAAACATCCGAAAACAACGAGTTTACCTATAGGGTGAGCTGCGAAAGCTGCAGCCACAGTGTTGAGCAGGTTAGTGAACTGAGCCTGAGTCATGTTGACGTTTCCTCGTCCGCGTCCACTCATTGTCTTCATAACCAGAAAACATAGTATGAGTGTGATGTCGTAACATAGCGAGAATAAGATAGAAGAGAGAAGGTGTATCTATCTAATCAGGCGAACTAGTACATATAGTAAAGCAGAAAGCATAAGACAATTAAGCAAGTAACTATGGGTCCGAGCTATGAGGTCAGATATGTCGAGCCTTGTACTTGGAGTGTAGTGTCGTCACGAGTCACGGGTTATAGTCTGGTTTTTCTCAAAAAGATTTTTCCCCTTTTTAAAACCAAGTTCACTATAACCAATGGCTCTGATACCAATCTGTCACACCCCCAAAATCCACCCGCGGGTAACACCCGCTTCGAGGGCGTGACTGACCAGGATCCAACCACCAATTATACTGAATAACTAAATTGATAACGAAAGTAATACTTATTAACCATAAGATTAGCAAATATCAAGTTCAGAGTTTAAGGTTTCAAGTTTAAACAGTAACAAGTAGCGGAAGCATAATTAAATAGTTTTAAACAGTGTTCATAAGGTACGCATAATAAATGCCCAACACACGGGCAGACGACCACTACACATCCCAAGCAGCTGCTCCAGTCACTGGCCACCTGCAAAGCATGCAGTAAGGGGGGGGTCAACAATAATGCTGAGTGAGTTCACTAGTTGTCCAGTTTTAATTTCCAAAATCTTGTTTCACCAGTTAATTTATCCGTTTATACATGCCATGGGGAGCTACCCCAAAAGTTAGCGACTAAACTGTTTTTCCAATACCGAACACTAGGTAACCGTTTGCGTTTCCGCAGGATGCCCCGATGTCAATGTTCTATCATCATTGACGGATGCCTGAGTACATTAGTTCACGACCGATCCCATACCATGGCACGGTGTGAGGCTGGTAAGACCTAAATAGCGCTATCAACTAATAACCCGTTCGCCTGGCACCGGCGACTAATCGGTATTATGTAGTAGGGACTTGAGTGATAGAGTTGCGTTTAGTGCCGTTGGTTGCATTCCGTATAAACAGTAATTAACTAAAAAGGTTTCCCAATACTAGGGAAGATAAAGTAAGTTTGTTCCAATTAACTAGGGAAGGAATGTAGACGGTATCCCCTTTACAAGGGGATAGGGTTGTTTTAGTCTCGTGTCCCAAACCACCGGGACGCATGCTTTTAAGTTGTGAACTCACCTTGGGTTGCTCGGTATGATACGTTACTTGGTTAAGTATGTTGGTCACCACGTCCTAGCATGGTTACCAAGTATGGGTCAAGTTGGGTACAAGTAAACACGTATAAAACACACTTAACATAAATGCAAACAACTACAGTAGCAGGTATACATGCAGCCCAGTCAACAGAAAGTCCAACATACAACAGTGGGGTTATTGGGCCTAAACAGTAACAGATACTCAAGCAGTCCAGTTAACAGATAATCCAACAAGTTCTTTGGCCCAATAACAGCCCAGTCGAGACAAGGGTGACTCGCAACCAAGGTTGCGACTCGCAACCGAGGTCTCGGTTCATCATGCTTTGGTTACGACTCGCAATCAGAGATTCCGACTCGCAATCAGCAGTTCCGGCTTAGCAGCAATGGTTACGACTCGCAACCGGATCCAACACGCATTGATTGCGACTCGCAACCAGGAGGTCTCGACAAATCCTGCTGTGGTCTCGAGTAGCAACCAAAGGTTGCGACTCGCAACCGTGATTACGTGCACATGAAGACCTTCTAGAACCTGTCTTGTACTAACCAATAGAATTGCAATATCATGCAAATTATGTACTATAACCACTAACATGTCTGTTTGTCTATAATGTGCACAAAACAGATCAAAAACCATAATATTTGAATGTTCATAACATCTTCATACATGTTCTTCATTTATTCAAACAATGTTCAAACAATATTCAAAACCACATTCATCATTTATAACCCAAAATCATGCCTAAAGTCCCCGACCCGAGCCCTTAATATCAATCGGACAATAAACAAAGAAGACCATTCAACCTAAACAATATAACATATCCTCTTATTAGTAACATGAATCACATAGCTAGCACTTAGTCCGAAACATATAATCGATCTAACCAAACATCATAACAACCGGAAAAACACTCTATTTTGTCTAGCAAGAACAACAACAACAACAATAATCAAGCATCATTTAGTAACAAGCAAATATAAACAACATCATCATCACTAAACGGTTCAAGAGTGACACAAAGGTGTTCAAGTTGGTGATGGATTGAAGCCTTCGAGTGATGATTCCAAGCTAATCCAAAGGGTGCTCTTGTTGGTCGGATCCGAGAAGGAGAAGGAAAGGAGAGGAAGGTGATTCTTTGAGGGTTTTAGGGTTTTAGTGAGAGAGATGAGAGGAGAGTGTTGTGAGATTTGTAAAAATGGCTAAGGGAGGGGTGGGTTGGTTTATATAGGATTTCGAGTGGGTTAGGGTTGCTTCCGGGTGACAAGGCCCAACCGGCCCATTGCTACTGTTCACTCGAGACCGTGGTCTCGAGTCGGGTTCTTAGAGGTCTCGGCCTACACATATATAACACACACTCCTACCTATATATGTATATACATATCATACATACACACAAAGCAAGGATCACATAGAACATCAAAACAATACACAACTTTTTCCATTTAATAGTATACGTACACACATGTTACATCGAAAGATTGTCCGGGAAATTCCGAAGTGTCACAAGGCAGGTAAAACTTCCTTCACTAAAAACGAGTTGCACATTGACTTCATTGAACGAGGGTATGAAGCCACAATGATGAAGAAACTAACCTTAGAAAAAGGTTATTTTCCTCCTGCACCCAAATTCCTATTTCATACCCTCCTACTGTGTCTTTCAAACAAAACCACTTCTTTTAATGAGATCCCTATAAAGATTCAAAATCTGGGGTATGCAATTCTTCAAGAAGAAAATTTTAACTATTCTCGGGAAATCTTTAAAGATTTGGTTAATAATGTTGAAAACAAATCATTCTTACTATTTCCAAGGTTTTTAAGTTACTATTTTGAAAAGAAATTCAGTAAGGATGATTTAGCTTTAATAAACCAAGGTGAAATAACTGTAATAAACTGCCTAACATCTGAAACTTTTTCATGAATGTTAGCACCTTGCAAAACACAAGCAGGGATGCCTGAGCAGAATTTAGCAGCTACCACTGCTCCTCAGGTATCTGCTGCTGAGCCTACTGCTCTAGGTGATCAAAGCAGCAGACCAACTGTTTTTAAACCCACACCTACAAAACCCAAAAGGCTTTACAAAAAGAAAATTCAAAAACCCCCAAACCAATCAAAACGGCAACTCTGGAGGATGAGATACCAGAGTTAATGCCTGTGACAACACAAATGTCACAAGAAACCACTGCTGCTTCTTCCTCACAGCAGTTGGTACAAATATCTCAACCCATAACCATAACTCCTCCTGCTTCTTCACAAAAAGAACAGGTTGTACACAAAGGGCCACCACATTATGATGCTCTGGATACACTCGTTTCCATCATCCACAGCTCAATGCCCGGAGCAAGTCCGCTTTCTACACCAACCATCACATCCACAATTCCACCAAAAACACTACTGTTGGATGCAATTGATTTGAACCAGGCATTACCCAGTCCTTCTCACTCACCTATCAATGAGAATATGCCTCAACAAATGACTGGGCCTGCTGTATCATTCATTGCTAACCCACCAACACAACCTGAGGAGGTTACACCCATTGAGTTACAAGTAACTCTTTGTGGTAATCCAAGTGAAGCAGCCACTACAACTGTTGAACCCACTGGTTTACAGTTGGACAGTGGTTACATCAATAAGACTTCCTTGGAGGCAATTCCTTTTATAGCACCTCTGCCAACCACCAGTGGATTTATTTATCCTACTGGCAACATCAAAAGGTTGTCAAGTGTTGAAGGAAGAAGACCCCAGTACCAAGAAAAAGGGGCATCAGTGGTTAATGTTTGGAGTAAACTTCCTACTTCAACCACTGATAAAACCACTGTTAGTGGGAAATCAGATGATCCCATTAAATTGGGTGATGATTTAAAGTATCAGAAATTGACGGCTCGTGTTGAAAAACTTGATAACTCTGTTGCAGAGCTCAAAGATATGCTCCAACAGTTGTTACAGGTACAAAAGGTACAATCCACTGCTGTTCCACCTCAAGCACCTGCTCTCCAACAGGCACCTGCTACAAATGAGCTCTGGAACCTCTTTCAACCGTTTCTCCATCATCAAGCACAAGTAGCAGATCAGCAACATGAAAAACATGTTCAAGAGCTGAGAAATGCTATGGAGTCTAGGTTCAAAGACACTCAGGCTGATCTAAAGGCTCTCAAAACTCAGATCCTGCACAACTATGGCACTGCTCCTCCACCTGTGTTCTTCATTGATCACCTCCTTGAAGATAATGCCAAAAAGGGGGAGAAAATTCAGGAGTGGAGACGGAAAGGAATAACAGATGGTCTCTATCTTGCACCAGAAAATTCAAATATGACCAAACAGATTCCTTTGCCAGATGGGAGTAAGAAAATTGATGTGACCACAAATGCACTTGCAGAAGCACTTGCATGTGTGAAAAGGGATAGAGAGGCCAAAAAGAAAGCCAGGGTGGATTATCCGGATCAGGGTACTTCAGGGTCAAGAGATGAAGAAAATCTTATTGATGAAAAGAAGAAGCCTACAAGAAGAGTAAGGCTACCCAAATCCATTCCAGTCAGACGTTCAAAGTCTGCTAAAAAACCACCACCTAAAACAGCTGTTGTAACTCCTGTTGTATCAGCTGCTGTTGGTACTTCAGTGGTTTCAACATCTGCTCCCACTTCAACACACACCATCTCAACACACACTACATCCACTGCTTTACCACCATCACCACCAAAATCAAAATCACCTCCTGTCAAAAGGCAGAAGACAGCAGTTGTTATAACTTCTGCTGTAAAGACAACAGTGGTTGGAACACCAGTTGTTTCAACAGCTGTTAGTCTATCACTCACCACTGCCACTACAACCACCTTTCCATCCAAAACATCATCAGTCCCTCCTCAAATAAAGAGGAGAAGGCTAACTCCTAAAGATGATGTCTCTTCACCATCACAAACATCTTTAAAACCTTTAGCTCTTGTCAATATACCAAAACCAGTCCCACTCTCTTCTGTTCCAATACACAAGCCCTTACCTCCTGCAGGTGTTCAATTTCCTCTTGAACTAGAAGCTGTTAGAGAAGAAATAAAATCCTTTTATACTGAGGATGACCCTGCCAAAAGGAGTTGGCCTTCAATCAAAGGATATCCCTGGCCCAAAAATGTTGATGAATATTTGAAGATAAAGGCCAAGCAAGCTGAGGATATCTCGAAAAGAAACACACAAGGGAAATCTGACAAAGAAGTTTCAAGATACTATCAATATCTGCTCACACAAGTCAGTTCCCTAGAACGTTTTGCAAAGAATGTCAGTTAACAAATTTCAGAAAGAGCAGCTGAAACTTTGAAGAAAGACTACATTGAAAGCATTATGTTTTACAAAAGATACAAAGGAGATAGACACATGTACAAAGAGTGGACTGTTCCTGAGCTTGAAGTTGAAGCTGCAAGAATTCAAGACATGATAAAAAGGAAAGTCACTCACACTCCTCCTAATTGGGCAAAGTTCAGAAAGAATGTACCTGATAAGCAAATGGAACTGAAGAGAATGAAAGAAGAACTGGTTGTTGCTGATTTTGGTACAAAAAGACAAATTGCTAGATGGAAAGAAGATGTGGCCAGGTCAACCTACAAAAGGTTGGAGGAATTAAGAAAGAAAGATCCAAAAATTCCTCAAAAACCTGACTATCCTGAAGCAGAGGTTTCAAAAAGGCCAACAAAGCTGCACACCAGGAAAGCTACTGCTCCTACTGGTACTGCCTTTTACAAAAGAAGGAAACAAAGCCAGTTAGGAGCTGAAACAATTCAAGAAATTCTTACTGGAAATGCTGTTGTAAAAGAAGGCTTGTTGAGAAAGTTAAAAGAAGAACTTGAACAGGAAAACTCTGCTACCACTGCTCAGCCAGTGATGAATAGGCCAGCCTCACCAAATACTTCTGCAAATAAGCATCTCCCAAGAAACCCACCAGGCTCAAAAATACAAAAGTGGGAAACTGACAAACAGACCTACGTATTGACTTTGCTCAGGTCTGGTGGAGAAGTGGAGAAAATATCAAGGGAACAAGCTCTTGGCCTGAGTCTTGAAGATTTGCAGGATCTCCTTGATCTTCCACTTAGCAGGGATGATGAAGATACAGATGCCCTTAACTTTGAATTACAATTTAAAGGTCAGATAAGGGAGCTGTTGATGAGGCAATAAAATATCCACAAATAATGAAGGGTTTTGGCATTATCTGTTCCAGGGGGAGATTGTTGGGATTGAACCCTATCAGAGGAACAGATAATGAAAGCCAAAACTGGATCAGAGCAGTGGATCCTGAATAAGTAGATGTTGACATACAAATCTCTCCCCTTGAATGTGAATACAACTACTGATGACCTCCTATCTGCTGATCTTGCTAAACTGCTGACCCAGAACTGCTGCTCAACTAAAGATCTGATGGAAGACTAAAGTCCTGCTGATTCAATCTACTGTCTTTAGTCAAGCACTGCTGATCCGGACAAGCGATGTTGGGTTCACAGCAGTAGAAGGTTGCAGCAGCTGCTCTAAAGTCTGTTTTGTAATAGAATATATTAGCAGTAGTTAACACAAGCACTGTATGCATAGATCAGAGGTTAGAGTTTGTTAGGAGGTTAGATGTCACTTTCATGGTGATGTCAGCTAAGATGCTCAGTAGCTTGCAAGTGCCTATATATAGTTCAGTACTTTGTACTGTTCTATTAGCTCTTTGCATCATTCGTCTTCTTTGCACGAACAAACTACTGAGCTCTGGCTGAGGGGGAGTTTGCAATCATTCATCAATCATTGTAATCGTGTTTGAAATAAATTCAATCTTTCGGTTCATTGTGTAAAGATGTTTGATAAAAGCATTACTCTCGTTTGATTGTATGCAAAGTTTGTGTTCATTATAGTTTCCGCTACACATTCATCCATCTTCATTTTATTTACAAACATAAAATACAATCAAAATCAAACTCAGATCCAACACATACTAGGCCACCAATACGTAGTTCTAAGATCGTGGTACATTTTGTCCGAACCTGGATGTACCGAGTAGCGGGACTTATGAGCTTCATCCATTACAAGCTCGCGTAAGTTGCCATAATGTGGAACCCAAATGCGTCCTGTTACATAGTAGGCGCCGTCTTCCCTTTGTTCTAATAGTTGCCTTAAGCCGCGTAGGGCTTCAGCCCTGACGTTTACTGGTTTCAATGCTTCTACCTGAGCATCTCGTATCTGTGCAGGAAGACCAGACTGAATAGTAAGCTGTCGTGCTCGCACGCGTCTAGGTAGAGTGTCTTTTCGACTGAGAGCGTCAGCCACAATGTTGGCTTTGCCTGGATGGTACTTGATGCCGCATTTATAATCGTTAAGTAGCTCAACCCATCGACGTTGACGCATGTTCAATTCCTTCTGCTTGAAGATATGCTCGAGACTCTTGTGATCGGTGTAGATGGTGCACTTGTTACCGTACAGGTAGTGTCGCCATATCTTAAGCGCGAAAACAACAGCTCCAAGTTCTAAATCATGTGTAGTGTAGTTCCGTTCGTGAACTTTGAGTTGACGTGACGCATAGGCAATGACTTTGCCGCGCTGCATTAACACACATCCAAGACCCTGAATGGATGCATCACAATAGACCACAAAATCGTCTGTGCCCTCTGGCAATGAGAGGATAGGTGCGCTGCAGAGCCTATCCTTTAGGTGTTGAAAAGTCGTTTCCTGTGTACTACCCCAACGATAAGTAACACCTTTCTGTGTCAGCAATGTAAGCGGCTGTGCGATCTTTGAGAAGTCTTTTATGAACCGTCTGTAATAACCCTCCAAACCCAAGAATTGGCGTATTTCCGTTGGTGTACGCGGTGCAGGCCAGTTCCTGATCGAATCTACCTTGGATGGATCAACATGAATCCCATCCTTGTTTACCACATGGCCTAGAAAGTGGACTTCACGAAGCCAGAAGTCGCATTTTGAAAACTTGGCGTACAGTTGTTCCTTTCGAAGAAGTTCCAAGATAAGTCGCAAATGCTGCTCGTGTTCCTCCTGGCTCTTGGAGTAGATCAGGATGTCGTTGATGAAAACAATCACAAACTTGTCTAAATAAGGCTTGCACACCCTGTTCATAAGATCCATGAAAACTGCAGGTGCGTTCGTTAGCCCGAACGGCATGACTAGAAACTCATAGTGGCCGTAGCGAGTTCTGAATGCTGTCTTGGAGACGTCCTCATCCCGGACTCTCAGCTGGTGGTAACCTGACCTCAGATCTATCTTGGAGTAGTAGCTCGACCCTTGCAACTGGTCGAATAAATCATCGATACGTGGCATAGGATAGCGGTTCTTCACTGTCACCTTGTTTAGTTCGCGGTAATCTATGCACATCCTGAAGGTTCCATCTTTCTTCTTCACAAATAGCACTGGAGCTCCCCAAGGCGAAGAGCTTGCACGAATAAAGCCCTTATCCTAGAGCTATTGCAATTGCTTAGACAGCTCTTCCAGTTCAGTTGGAGCTAATCGATATGGTGCACGAGCTATAGGTGCCGCTCCAGGAGCTAGTTCAATCTGGAATTCGACCTGGCGATGAGGCGGTAGACCAGGTAAATCTTCAGGAAACACTTGAGGAAAATCGTGTACAACTGGGATATCCTCTATTCTTTTCTCTTTCATTGATGCATCAGTAACTAGTGCCAAAATGGCAGTATGACCCTTTCGTGAACATTTCTGTGCCTTCAGGAAGGAGATGATGCCAACCACAGCACCACTCTTGTCGCCTTGAACTTCGAGAGGTTCTTTACCAGAACGGGGAATACGAATGATCTTCTCCTTACACAGGATCTCTGCGTGATGTTGGGATACCCAATCCATGCCAATAACGATGTCGAAACTACCCAGAACTATAAGGATCAGATCGATAGAGAAAGTCTGACCAGCGAGGACAAGATTACAACCCTGAACTATGTGCGTGGCCTCTAGACTCTTACCATTAGCTAACTCTACGACATGTTTGGTGTTTAAGGGAGTTGGTGCACGTTTTAACATTTGACTGACTTTCAGAGACATATAACTGGTATCCGCACCCGAATCAAACAAAACAGTAACATAAAAGTCGTCGAGAAGAAACTTACCCATAACTACGTTGGGATCATTCCTGGCATCACCCTGCCCCAGCACAAATGCACGTCCTCTAGCTTCGTTGCCGTTGTTGTTCCCACCGTTGTTGTTTCCGTTACCTTGGTTATTGTTGTTGTTGTTGTTCTGGTTTCGGTTTAACTGGGGGCAGTGTCTTTTGAAGTGACCTTCAGCGCCACAATGCACGTCCTGTTGCTGCTGATTCTGAGTTACAGGCTGTGGGCTCCTACAATCCTTGGCCTCATGACCCATCTTGAGACACCTCTGACAACGACCCTTGTTGCACTGGCCGCTGTGGTGTCTGTTACAGTTGTTGCACCTGGGGTGATTTCCGCGATAAACTCTCTGCCCGCGACTACCAGAAGACTACTGACTGGGACTCTGGTAGTGGTCAGTCTTTTGCTGTTGAACCTGAGACTGAACTGAAGCTGAACCCTTGCTGGAATCCCCCTCCCAATTTCTCTTGTTGTCACTGGGAGTAGTAGGAGTAGCAGAAATAGTAACGGTAGTAGTAGCGCTGATACGTTTAGGCAGCCTGTTCTGTTCCACTGCCTGATCCGTGAGGCGATGAGCAAGACGCTGAACAACCTGAATGTTATTAACGTTAGTGTAACACCCCCAAAATTCCACCTGCGGAAACCCCGCGAGGCGTGTTACGCATCAGAGTTCGAGCCACTAATCACATTGAACCAATGATAAATACTTAAATAAAACATGTTATTAATTACCAATAGAAAACGTCATCATAATATTAATTCCCAAGGAATTGTATAGCGGAAGCATGTAATAAAATCGTTTAACAGCCGTTTCGTAATAAAACTCAAAACCAATGTATCAATTATAAGTTAATCCAAGAGCCTCGATCCATGACCACTCCAGCACTCCCAGATAGCAAGTCCATGTCCCAAATGTTAACGACCTACAAGCATGCAGACAAGTGTGTCAGACTACACTGGTGAGTTCAAAGTTTTGTTAACGTGTTTTGTTACCAGATGTATGTTAATGCGATTCAACGTTGCAATACGATGTTGCTCATAACATGCTAGATACCCTAGGGAGTGTGCCCATATGTATCCGGGGAGTGTGCCCCTTAATAACCTGGAAGTGTCCAGACCCCAATGTTCAATAATCAAAACCCAATTTAAATGTTTACCCAATGTTCCCTTCCAATGTTTACTAGTTGTCCCCAAACCACCGGGACGCATGCTTGAGAAATGCACTGAACTCACCTTGGTTTGCTCGGTAAGATACACAAAAGGTTCTTGAATTAAGGGTGGTTAACCACGTCCTAACAGGGTTACCATACAAGTCAGGTTCGGACCCAAGTAATACACGTATATTTCACACAGTTAACACATTACAAGCATGTATGGAACATGGCAGCATTTTAACAGTTATGTAACAACTTCAACTTGTACGATTTAACATAAGCCCAAAAGTAATCGGCCCAACATGTTGTGCGACCCACAACATGTTGTGCGATCCAACCAAACCCGGCCCAACTACAATTAAGCCCAACATAGAAAACATGGCCCATTCCAAAGACGTGCAAGAGCCTTGTGCGATCCTGATGGGCTCGTACGATCGGATTATTCCAGCCCAACCAGAATATCCGGCCCAAAAAGTTAAGCGGACACAACAACTTGTGCGGTCCAGTAACCTTGTGCGACTGTGGTGCCTTGTGCGACTGTATCGGGTTGTGCGATGAGGTCTTGGGCTGTCCGGCCCAATAACAACAACTGGTTATTCATTGTGTGTGGCCCAAGGTATTGTGCGATTGGCACTGTCTTGTGCGATCCACGGTACCTTGTGCGAACATGCGAGGTATATGTTGTACACTATGCTAAGGCATGTTGTACCTAGCTTGTGCGATCTCATTGTGCGTGTGATCTTGTGCGACTGGTCAACTAATTCCCGTAATTTCGCAAGTCGGTTACAATCAATTAAGTGGTTTCCAATTTTACATCAATCAATCAATAGAATTAACAGCTTCTAGTCATCCATTAATCGATCAAACAGGGAAATTATTAACCGATTCATAAGAATCCTAATCAAAATCAAATCACGAACAATACTCATAACACTTAAACACATGATCATGGTTCATATTCTTGATTACTAACACGGATTTACTATCATAACGATCCTACAAAATCATCCGTACAAGAACACATTACAGCCGATTACTATGTGTTCGGTTCTAATTCCAATTCATGCAATCCAAATCGTATGAGCATCATCAAGTGTACATGTGAGCCGATTTATCAAGAACATTACAATCAAACATATATTATCCCTAAATTACCATGTAATACAAATAGATCAAAACATTATTCAACACACATTCAATAACCAAAAACACTAACCGGTTGAAAGAGGACTCGATCCGAATAAGGAAATCTTCGAGAGATAGGAGGTGATGGCCGTCGGGTTTGAGAGAGAAGGAGAGGAACCGAACTAGGGTTTTGTGTGACTTGTGTGTTTTTGGTAAAATGTGAGATGGTTACAACATCTCATGTGTTAATCAGTTTAGGGGGGGATGGGCCGAACCCACACTTGGGCTGCCCTTTTGATCCGAGTGCAAGCAATATGGCCCAATGGCCTTGTGTGTTCGAGTGTGTGTTGTGCGGTTGGTTCATGTTGTGCGTTTGGGCCATAATATACATACATACATTTCATTACACACAACACAAAATCATAAAAATCAATAATTATAATAGTTCACATAAGCATGTATCGTTACACAAAATAGGTTCGAATTGCGTGTTGTCACAGTATCCCCAACTAAAAAGAAATTTCGTCCCGAAATTTGGTATGCACTCACTAAGGTAAGCTATATTGTTCACTAGTTTTCCTGGGGTGTCACATCATCCCCCACTTGAATGGGAATTTCGTCCCGAAATTCACTAGTTGCATCAACATTAAGTTTGCTAGGTTTTGCCTGGTCTTTGGGGAACAAATGTGGATACTTAAGTTTCATCTGGTCCTCACGTTCCCACGTGAACTCTGGACCACGTCTTGAGTTCCAACGAACTCTCACAATCGGTATACGGCTGTGTTTACGAACTTTAACTTACCGATCCATAATCTCAATTGGTTCTTCGACAAACTGGAATTTGTCATCTATCTTCAGCTCTTGAAATGGTACAACTAGTGTTTCATCAGCCAAACACTTCTTTAACTGCGATACATGAAACACATCATGGACATTACCCAACTCAGCGGGTAATTCCAACCTGTAGGCCACCTTTCCAATCCGTTCTAAAATTTTGAATGGTCCTACATAACGAGGGTTTAGTTTGCCGCGTTTCCCAAAACGCACCACACCCTTCCAGGGTGAAACCTTTAACATAACGCGATCATTAACTTCAAATTCCAGCGTTTTACTACGCTTGTCAGCGTAGCTTTTCTGACGGTCGCGAGCTGCGGCCATACGGTTTCGGATCTGCACAATGCTTTCCGATGCCTCAAGCACAAACTCAGGGCCTGTGATCTGACTATCACCCACCTCAAGCCAGCAGAGAGGTGAACGACATTTCCGTCCATACAGTGCTTTGAACGGAGCTGCCTTAATACTTGTATGGTAGCTGTTGTTGTAGGAGAACTCTATCAATGGCAAGTGTTTCTCCCACCCTTTCCCAAAATCAATCACACACGCCCGCAACATATCTTCAAGTGTCTGGATGGTGCGCTCGCTTTAACCATCCGTCTGCGGGTGATAAGCGGTACTCATGTCGAGTTGTGAACCGAACGACTTATGCATTGCTTGCCAAAGATCAGAAGTGAAACGTGGATCTCGGTCTGAGATGATAGAAGTTGGTACTCCATGTCTAGAGACGACTTCTTTAAGATAAACCGCTGCTAGTTGCGAAAACTTGTCTGTCTCCTTGATTGCTAAGAAATGCGCTGACTTCGGGAGGCGATCAACAATTACCCAAATGGTATCGTTTCCAGCCTGAGTCCTTGGTAACCCTGTAACGAAATCCATGGCGATCTGTTCCCACTTCCATGTGGGTATTTCTGGCTGTTGAAGTAGACCCGAGGGCTTTTGATGTTCGGCTTTGACTTTAGCACAAGTCAAACATTTGCTGACGTAGGTTGCTATATGAGCCTTCATGCTGGGCCACCAGTAGGTAGTTTTCAAGTCGTGGTACATCTTATCTGATCCAGGATGTACGGAGTAACGTGACTTATGTGCCTCTTCCATTACAAGTTCTCGTAAGTTGCCATAGAGTGGGACCCAGATGCGTCCGGTTACGTAGTAAGCACCGTCTCCCTTTCGTTCTAGTCGTTGTCTCGAGCCGCGTAAAGCTTCAGCTTGGACATTCTCTGGTTTCAACGCTTCTACCTGAGCGTCTCGTATCTGGGAAGGAAGGTTGGATTGGATCGTAAGTTGCAATGCTCGTACACGCCTAGGTGCATTATCCTTTCTGCTGAGGGCGTCAGCCACGACGTTCGCCTTGCCCGGGTGATATTTCATGGCACATTCATAATCGTTCAATAATTCAACCCATCGCCGTTCCCGCATATTCAATTCTTTCTGGTCGAAGATATGCTGAAGACTCCTATGGTCGGTGTAGATGGTGCATTTGGTACCGTACAGATAGTGCCTCCAGATCTTCAACGCAAATACCACCGCTCCTAACTCCAAGTCGTGTGTCGTGTAGTTTTTCTTGTGAATCTTCAACTGTCGCGAGGCATAGGCTATCACCTTCTCGCGTTGTATCAACACGCATCCGAGGCCCTGGATCGATGCATCACAATAGACCACAAAATCTTCTGTACCCTCTGGTAAAGACAAGATCGGTGCACTGCAAAGTTTCTGTTTTAGAACTTGGAAAGCCTCTTCCTGCTTAGTTCCCCAAAAGTACGGCGTGTTCTTCTGTGTCAGCGAGGTGAGGGGTTGCGCGACTTTCGAGAAATCCTTAATAAACCTCCGATAATATCCTGCGAGACCAAGGAATTGTCGCACCTCAGAGGGAGTCTTTGGTGCCGCCCAATTCTTAACTGCATCCACCTTTGCAGGATCCACATGTATCCCTTTCTCATTAACTACGTGGCCAAGGAAATGCACTTCTCGAATCCAAAAGTCGCACTTAGAAAATTTTGCATACAGCTGTTCCCTTCTCAAAAGTTCCAAGATGAGGCGTAGGTGACGCTCGTGATCTTCCTTGTTCTTGGAATAGACTAAGATGTCGTCAATAAACACTATAACAAACTCGTCGAGATATGGCTTACATACGCGGTTCATGAGATCCATGAAAACCGCTGGTGCATTTTTCAATCCAAACGGCATGACCAAAAACTCATAGTGTCCGTAGCGCGTTCGAAAAGAAGTCTTGGGAACATCATCCTCCCTAACCCGCACCTGATGGTAACCCGACCTTAAGTCGATCTTTGAATAGAAACTTGACCCTTGCAACTGGTCAAACAAGTCGTCGATGCGGGGTAACGGATAGCGGTTCTTAATGGTTACCTTGTTGAGCTCTCGATAATCGATACACATACGGAATGACCCGTCTTTCTTCTTCACAAACAGAACTGGGGCTCCCCAAGGCGAAGAACTAGGTCGAATGAAACCTCTATCCAACAATTCCTGTAGCTGATTAGACAATTCCTGTAACTCTCCAAGTGCTAGCCGGTAAGGAGCTCGAGCAATTGGAGCCGCTCCCGGCGCAAGATCAATCTGAAATTCTACTTGACGGTGGGGAGGTAACCCTGGTAGCTCCTCTAGGAACACATCAGCGAATTCTCGCACTATTGGTAGATCCTCGATCTTTCTCTCTTCAGACTGAGCGTTGGTAACTAACGCTAACATTGCAGGATACCCCTTTTGCAGATACTTCTGCGCATGCATGGCCGAGATAATACCAACCATCGTTCCACTACGATGTCCCTGGACTGATAATGACTCCCCGTCTGGGAGGGGAATACGCACAACTTTTTCCTTGCACAGAATCTCCGCTTGGTGCTTGGACAACCAATCCATGCCTACCACTATATCGAAACTACCGAGCGTAACGGGAAGGAGATCAATATCGAACACTTGACCCACGAGATCTAGTTTGCATCCAAAAAGGACATTCGAGGCTTCTATAGTTTTACCATCTGCTAATTCTACTACTTGTTTAACTTCTAAAGGTGGTGGGGTTATCCCCAATCGTCGACTAAATTCTAGGGACACATAACTCCAATCGGCACCAGAGTCAAATAATACAGAAGCAATATGATTGTTTACAGGAAACGTACCGGTGACAACATTGCCGTCATTCCTAGCATCCCCTGCCCCAAGCTGAAACACTCTGCCCCGAGCACTATTACCCCCGTTGTTGCCATTGTTGTTGTTGTTGTTCCCAGTATTATTATTATTCGGGCGGTTGTTGTCGTTAGCGTTCTGGTTTAGCTGAGGGCAATCCCGCTTAAAGTGACCCTCGTCACCACACTGATAGCACCCCTTTCTGAAGCCCTGATTTTGCTGGGTGGTTGTCCCTGCTGTCTCTGGTTCTGCTGGTTCTGTTGCTGCTGATGTTTGGGCTGTGGAGCTCTACAATCCCTGGCCTCATGGCCCGCCTTACCACACCTGTTACATGTCCGACCACACGGCCCGAAATGATGATAGCCACACTTGTTACACCGTGGCTTCCTCCCCGCATACTGACCCTGACTTTGGCTACCCCATTGGCCTTGATTGACAGAAGACGACTGGCTGGTGCCGCGATTGCTATAGTTGTCTGGCCTTTTCTGAGTCTAACCCGCACTAGATGCTTTGTCATAATCGTTCCACTCCTGCTTGTTATCATTAGCGGACGCAGTGGCAGTGGGTGTAGCAGTAGTAGTGGTTGAAACACGCGGTGGTAACGAGTTACTCTCTACTTCTTGATCCACAATCTTGTGGGTCAAACGGACAATCTGTGTCAAATCATTGAGATGTGCTGCAGTAACCAGACTTTTCACACGCGGAGGCAGCCCCTTGATAAACAACTCAATCCTCCGAGACATGGACCGTGACAAGTTCGGACATATGTCAGCCAATTCATACGATCGCTTCACATACGCTTCGACTTCAGATCCAACCATCTTCAAGTCGTAGTACTCGTTTTCCAACTTCTGGACCTCGTCCCGAGGACAATACTCTTCCCGAATCAGCTCTTTAAAGTCATCCCAAGTTGTAGCATTCGCTGCCTCGATGCCCAACAGTTGGACTTGGGCATTCCACCACATTAGGGCACCATCCGCCAAGGTACCTGCAGCATATTTCACCCTGTCCCCAGCGGGACAGTTACAGATAGCAAACACAGACTCTGCTTTCTCGAACCATCTCAGAAGTCCAACAGCCCCTTCAGTCCCGGTGAAGGTCTGTGGCTTACAGTCCATAAACATTTTGAACGTACACGCAGGCTGGTTAGGTTGAGGTTGCACATGCTGACCTAAATGACGAAAGGAAACACATTATAGGAGGGAAAAGACGTGTACGCGGTATAAGAGGAAAAGTACTTGGTACATTCCGTACCAGCTTGATAGGCTGCTAAAGCCTCAGCCACACGGGTGTTGATTAGGTCAGTCAACTCAGCCTGAGTCATGTTGATGTTGCCACGTCCGTGTCCCCGTCCACTCATGATTCTAAAGTTGGAAATGAACCAATTCAGGAAATCGAAACGAGATGGAAATCATGTATCACGTTGAGATCTACATACTACCAAGTTCACACACAACAAGGCAGAACCCTTCTCACGCTCGATAAGCCTCACTGGGACTTGCATGCACCCCACGTTATTATTAAGTGTGCACCCATAATAATAAGGCAATTTGCATGCTTATCTCAGTGCCTCTTAGCTTGCGCTCGAAGTTTCCCCCGTTCAAACAACACAACAGATGGTATCACAGGTCTATGATTCACATGAGTCGAAGAGTAGTGTCACACTATCAAGTCACTGTGGTGTTTAATGTTTCATTTCATATATGTTGTGAGTGTGTGACTGCTAAGCAAGTAATGTATAAAGTGAGAGAGACGAACCTTGCAATCTGGAGCTGAGTGTCATGATCGATTTTCGAAGGTGTTCGGTTATAGTCTGGTTTTACAAAACGTTTTAAAACCTAGTTCACTATAACCAGTGGCTCTGATACCAAACTGTAACACCCCCAAAATTCCACCTGCGGAAACCCCGCGAGGCGTGTTACGCATCAGAGTTCGAGCCACTAATCACATTGAACCAATGATAAATACTTAAATAAAACATGTTACTAATTACCAATAGAAAACGTCATCATAATATTAATTCCCAAGGAATTGTATAGCGGAAGCATGTAATAAAATCGTTTAACAGCCGTTTCGTAATAAAACTCAAAACCAATGTATCAATTATAAGTTAATCCAAGAGCCTCGATCCATGACCACTCCAGCACTCCCAGATAGCAAGTCCATGTCCCAAATGTTAGCGACCTACAAGCATGCAGACAAGTGTGTCAGACTACGCTGGTGAGTTCAAAGTTTTGTTAACGTGTTTTGTTACCAGATGTATGTTAATGCGATTCAACGTTGCAATACGATGTTGCTCATAACATGCTAGATACCCTAGAGAGTGTGCCCATATGTATCCGGGGAGTGTGCCCCTTAATAACCTGGAAGTGTCCAGACCCCAATGTTCAATAATCAAAACCCAATTTAAATGTTTACCCAATGTTCCCTTCCAATGTTTACTAGTTGTCCCCAAACCACCGGGACGCATGCTTGAGAAATGCAGTGAACTCACCTTGGTTTGCTCGGTAAGATACACAAAAGGTTCTTGAATTAAGGGTGGTTAACCACGTCCTAACAGGGTTACCATACAAGTCAGGTTCGGACCCAAGTAATACACGTATATTTCACACAGTTAACACGTTACAAGCATGTATGGAACATGGCAGCATTTTAACAGTTATGTAACAACTTCAACTTGTACGATTTAACATAAGCCCAAAAGTAATCGGCCCAACATGTTGTGCGACCAACAACATGTTGTGCGATCCAACCAAACCCGGCCCAACTATAATTAAGCCCAACATAGAAAACATGGCCCATTCCAAAGACGTGCAAGAGCCTTGTGCGATCCTGATGGGCTCGTACGATCGGATTAGTCCAGCCCAACCAGAATATCCGGCCCAAAAAGTTAAGCGGACACAACAACTTGTGCGGTCCAGTAACCTTGTGCGACTGTGGTGCCTTGTGCGACTGTATCGGGTTGTGCGATGAGGTCTTGGGCTGTCCGGCCCAATAACAACAACTGGTTATTCATTGTGTGTGGCCCAAGGTATTGTGCGATTGGCACTGTCTTGTGCGATCCACGGTACCTTGTGCGATCATGCGAGGTATATGTTGTACACTATGCTAAGGCATGTTGTACCTAGCTTGTGCGATCTCATTGTGCGTGTGATCTTGTGCGACTGGTCAACTAATTCCCGTAATTTCGCAAGTCGGTTACAATCAATTAAGTGGTTTCCAATTTTACATCAATCAATCAATACAATTAACAGCTTCTAGTCATCCATTAATCGATCAAACAGGGAAATTATTAACCGATTCATAAGAATCCTAATCAAAATCAAATCACGAACAATACTCATAACACTTAAACACATGATCATGGTTCATATTCTTGATTACTAACATGGATTTACTATCATAACGATCCTACAAAATCATCCGTACAAGAACACATTACAGCCGATTACTATGTGTTCGGTTCTAATTCCAATTCATGCAATCCAAATCGTATGAGCATCATCAAGTGTACATGTGAGCCGATTTATCAAGAACATTACAATCAAACATATATTATCCCTAAATTACCATGTAATACAAATAGATCAAAACATTATTCAACACACATTCAATAACCAAAAACACTAACCGGTTGAAAGAGGACTCGATCCGAATAAGGAAATCTTCGAGAGATAGGAGGTGATGGCCGTCGGGTTTGAGAGAGAAGGAGAGGAACCGAACTAGGGTTTTGTGTGACTTGTGTGTTTTTGGTAAAATGTGAGATGGTTACAACATCTCATGTGTTAATCAGTTTAGGGGGGGATGGGCCGAACCCACACTTGGGCTGCCCTTTTGATCCGAGTGCAAGCAATACGGCCCAATGGCCTTGTGTGTTCGAGTGTGTGTTGTGCGGTTGGTTCATGTTGTGCGTTTGGGCCATAATATACATACATACATTTCATTACACACAACACAAAATCATAAAAATCAATAATTATAATAGTTCACATAAGCATGTATCGTTACACAAAATAGGTTCGAATTGCGTGTTGTCACAGTTAGCCGATGTCACATGGCTCTGAATTTCTGGTGTTAGTCCCTTGAGGTACAACTCAATACGCTTGACTGGAGGGTCCACCATAGTTGGACACAAGATGGCCAGCTCGTTTGAGCGTTTCGTATAAGCTTCAATTTCCGACCCTGTCATTTTCAGATGATAAAGCTCCACTTCCAACTTGTGAATGTCATCACGTATGCAGTATTCCCGTTTAATGAGTTCCTTAAAATCATTCCAAGGGGTGGCGTTAGCAGCTGCCTACCCTAAAATCTGAACTTGCGCGTTCCACCAAGTCAGCGCAATTCCTTCCAAGGTACCAGTGGCGTACTTCACCCTGCGAGCCTCAGGGCATTCACACATTTCAAATACTGACTCGAGCTTTTCGAACCAATGGAGGAGTCCAACCGCTCCTTCAGTGCCACTAAACGTGCTAGGACGACAATCCATGAAGTTCTTGAAAGTGCAAACAGGTTGCTGAGCGTGTTGACCTAGTGTGTAAGAATAGGACAAGGTTAAACACAAGAGTTGGTTTAGGTATGTAGGATCTAAAGATTCTAGTGTGAGTCACAACTGCAGGGTATAGTACCTGCTTGTGCAGCTGCAAGTGTCGCAGCAACTTGTTCGTTGATGAGAGCCGTCAACTGGGCTTGAGTCAAGTTAATACGTCCGGCCATGATCTTCATAGCAAATGTAACATAAGTGAGAGGGGTTTGCGAATAGTGCGATGACAGAAGAGAGTAAGCACACCAGTGTTCTCAAGCAATAACGAATAGTAGGCAATGTAATCTAAACATACCACGAGCAAAGTTCTATGCAATTCTAGCATGTAGGCAATAAACATAAACCATATTACCTAGGATGTTGAGTCTTGCACGTGGAGCGAGGCGTCGTTGTGGATCGTTAAGCACTGTACTGGTTATAGTCTGGTTTTAATAAAAACGTTTATCCCTTCTTAAAACCGAGTTCTCTATAACCAATGGCTCTGATACCAATCTGTCACACCCCCAAAAATCCACACGCGGAGTACCACCACTTGGAGGCGTGACATGACCAGGATCAAGCCACCAATCATATAGAACAACGTAAATAGTAAAAGTAAATGTAATTTAACCAAACCAATCCATATGAAAGGTGTTCAAAACATAAGTATAAATTCAACGTTTAGCGGAAGCAAATGAGTAAAAGCCCAATCATAAGTAAAGTATGAAATGTCAAATGTTTAATCAAAGCATTCACGATCCTTGTCCACAACGACCGCGCCTCCCAGTGCAAGCTCCATGTATACCTAACGACTTGCAAGGCATGTAACCGAAAGTCAACAACTAGTTGAGCGAGTTCACAGAGAGTAAGTTCGTTGCATCACCATACGTTAATAACTAAGTCAATTGTATGTTCATTTAGTGGGGGCTTCCCATGAGTGTATGTTCAGTTAGTGGGGGCTTCCCAGGTGATATGTACTAGACTAGGGGTAGCCATAAGTGTTCTTCTTATCCCGAGAACAGTAGTACGTACGAGGTTTACGTAGGTTTTACGTAAGTGACCTTCTTAACCCGAGGACAGTGGTACGCGGGGGTTTACGTAGGTTTTACGTAAGTGTCCTTCATAACCCTAGGACAGTGGTATGTATGAGTTTTACGTAGGTTTTACGTAAGTGTCCCTCGAACCCTGAGGATAGTAGTAAGCACAACTATTACGTAGGTTTTACGTAAGGGTCCTTCGCAACCGAGGACGATGGTAGATAGTCTAGTAACAGTGTAAATCCAAATAATTCATCAATCCTTTTCCTTCAATCCCATTCCCTACCCACCGGGAATCCCATGCCTTGGTAAGAGTGTGAACTCATCTTGGTTTGCTCGGTATGTTATTGTGCTTCTAGTGTTAATTAATGGTTAGGTCCGTTACACACGACCTAAGGTACATTGCACATAAACTTGATGTAAGTGTTTACGTTCAATTAGGGTTTACAATTCCTTGATGTCCAAACAACTGTGTTCCGTGTGATAATTGTGTACAGAATGACATGACATAGATTGTTCATACATACAGTATCATCCAGTAACATACAGTAACATACAGTAATATACAGTAACATACAGTAGCATGGTGTTCCTCATACAGGGTTTTGAACTTGGCATTCCCTAGTGTTAACATTAGGCTCTAACACTGGTGTTTGCAATAAACTCAGACACTTATTCATACATGAAATTCGGACCATGTAGCATCAACAAACTCGGATCATGCTTTCCCTTCACAAAGTTCGGACCAAGCACCTCCCCACAAAACTCGGACTATGTATATTCTCTACAGTAAAATCAGTGTAACGTAACTCAAACCGTAAAAACAAAAGTAAGGCACGGCCCGTTCGTCTAATAGACATTACTACGGTGTAGGTTATCGTGTAGCTGACAAGGTTTGAGTACGAGCACAGGAGACGCACTACAGTGAGTTCATGTCCCCCTTTTCTCTTAACTGATTTCAGTTTTATACTTCGGGGGTGGAATACATGTTACCATTAATACAGACATTTTTATACATGGTATGGTGAGCTTAAGGAGGGTATACTACTTAGATCATGTGAGTGACAGGTGCGACACTTAAGGCCATTAATCCTTCTCGTAGGACCGAGGGACATGAGTGATAGATCTATTTGGGTGTAGCGAGCCCACACCCATGAGGCCGGGGCGGCCCATAGTGGTGACTGTGTCTTACAGCCGGAAGCCCGGTGCAACTTCGCTAGGTTTGAGTTTTCCTGCATCACTTCACACATACCATTGGCTTTGCAACCCATTGGTGATCTCTTTTTCCTTATTGCTACATACCAGGGACTTTCATACATACAGAGATATTTCAAAGGTTTATACATACTCACATACACATGAACTCGCTCAACTTTTGTTAATTTTTCAAACTACATGTATTTCAGGGAATTGATCGGATCTAGCAAGTGTCTGCATATGTGTCAAGCTGTGTACTAAATAAAGATGTCATCCAGGGTTGTAGGGTTTGGGAGGTGTAACCCTTTCCTGGACGGGTCACATGTCCCCAAACCTCGTTTTATTTAAAGTCTTTTGTTGAGTCTTTGAGAACTCATTTTAAACAAGTCATGGTTGTAACTTCTTTTGGGTTGATGTTTCAAGACAAGCATGTTATGGTATTTTCTAAACTATGTTAATGGATGAACATCATGTGTTTTTATCATATAGCATTGTTATGATTGTTGCTATGGTATTAAGAAGTCACACCAAAATAATTCACGTTTCCGCAAATGCTAGGGTGTGACAGCTTGGTATCAGAGCCTCGATCATAGCGAACTAGGATTCTTTCTCGAGTCTAGACTATGATCACTAGGGCTCTCACGAAAACATTTTACATTGCATACACTAAACGTCCAGATCCAGGGAACAAACATTTTACAAACAAAAAGGCACAAACACATATTCCAAAATTTATATTCACTCTTAGAGACTGAGGGAGTTCAGCCTAAGAGGCTGAGAGGTTCAATCTTAGAGACTGAGGGGTTCAATCTTAGAGATTGGGGAGGATTTAGTCTTAGAGACTGGGAGGTTTGGTCTATGAGACCAGGGAGTTGGTCTTAGAGACCAGGGAGTTAGTCTGAGAGGATAGGGAGTTCAATCTGAGAGACTGGGAGGGATAGTCTGGGGAAGGCTAGGATGATCACTTGCATACATTATCTTGACTTACATGCTTATTTGATTTCATGTTGATATATGTGCATATGTATGGTTGTGTTACAGACACTATGTCTTCCTCTTCCGAACGGGAGTATCGGACACGCTGGATCCTATGGTGATTGTATCGGATGACGAGATTCTATCTGAGAGCGAGGTTTATACGTCGGATACTACAAGCACTGATGAGGACGACTTCCAGCCATTTGCCCTGCTGGACGATGCGCCTTTAGCTGATGGTCCTTTCGACGGGGATCTACCTCTCGTTCCGATCCCTGCTCCTATCCCCCTCGCTGTGTTTCCCTTAGAGGGTTTACCTCTCGATGCGTTATCAGATGACGATATCGACCTTTTCATAGAGGGTCCCCGGAGGGTGACCAGGATGGTGGGGCTCCTATGGAGGACGATATCCCGGTTGACGACCCTGTAGTTCCTATTGCTGAAGCTCCTGTGGAGGAGGCTCCTTCTGATTCATCTGGTCCAGACTCGTTTGAGTCTGTGGCATCCGCTTCTTTTCATGACCGGGGCGTGCAACCTATTGTCCCCTAGGACTTTGGCCCTGAGCCTGAGGTTGAGTTTGTACCAGCTGAGCCTGCTCCAGTTGGTCCAGAGCCTGTCATTGCTCACGACCCTATTGATGTTCCAGTCGTTCCACTTTTGCCTGGTCCTCTACCAGAGCCTGACCGCGTTGATCCACCAGTCGTGGCACCACCTGCTGTCGATGCACCCGTTATTGCACCACCTGTTGTCGACCATGCACCTTTTGCCACACATATTGATCCCAGATATGCTGACACCCTTAATGGGTGGATTGATGATGATGATGACTATCCTCTGTTTGTTCTCCCTGTCACACCACCCGCTGCACCTACTTTTGCACCGCTTGACATTCCTTAGTTCCACCCTCACACATCTGATGTCCACCGCACAAACTTACCCATCACCTTTCTACAGGACATACCCCCTCCCCGTCCAGGGGAAGGACCTTCTACTGGGCCACTGATCGATGTCGTAAGGTCGGTCAAAAATAAAGTTAAAAGTGTCCTATTCACCTTTTACTAGTAAAGGGCAAGTAGGGTGTCGAATCCACGGGGAATCAGTGGAAAGTATGAAAGTTTGTTGCTTTAGCTATTATCTATTTCTAAACTAATTGCTTTTTGCAGTTTTTTAGAGTAATTACGAAAACAAATATAAATTGTATTTGTAAACAATAATGAGAGAAATGACCAATCTCCGGGTTTTCAGGTTATGCAGAAAATCAGGTTACTTAGTTACTACCAGTTGGAAATCACATAGACATGATTTGTAACATTTGTTTTGATAATTAACTGATAATATATTTGATTGCAATGATCCACGATCGAAACCGAAGGATTGATGCAAATGAATAGTAACCCAATTAATTACCAATTTTAGATTTCATAAACATATCAAGTTCAATGATTAAAGGTTTAAAACAATGACATCCTAGAATTTAATCCCGGTTGTTGATGAACAAACCAAATAATTGATGAACTCAAGTGATTATGATAATCAAATATTGTTTAATCGAAACAAAAACAATAAGAATGATAATTTTATAATTTAGTGATGATAATGAAAATAAAGGCAACTATGGAGGTTTGTGTTGAGTGAGTTGCATGTAATTGAAGATATGCATGGGTTCATGTACGGGGAGGTGGTTTGGTATGCGTATCGAAACCGGGCGTGAGTTCACAGGTTCGAATGAGCCCGGGGTGATTCGATCACATTGAGGCACGAGTCGGGTTTTACATTATTTATTCGAATGAAACATAACCACGAGTTATTCGGTTACAAGTTTCGCTTGAGGATGCGGTTCGGGACGTAGCATGTGGACCGGGACTTTTGCAACTGGTGAGTTCTTGAGCCCACTCTTTTAAATGTTTTTAAATATTCTGGGCTAATGTGCATGGTAAACTCGTATGATTATTTTTATGATGGAAGTTGTGAAGCTTGTTACGTACGTATGAAATTCATGCATACTTGTATGGTTTTTAAGAATGAAAAATAAGTAGGTTTATATATTTCTATATACCTATTTGTGTGAAGACGAGCATTGACTATACTTATATATACGTATATTTATGTATATATATACGTATATATATTTATGTACTCGAGTCTATGAAGGGAAGATATATACCAAAGACATATGATGATTTAAGCATATCTATATATCTATATCTATATCTTTATATATACATATATATACACACACATAAACATATGTATTTATGTGTGAGCTGATGATGCCCTCTTTAAACTTTTTCAAAGTTTAGGGCTAACACACATGTTAGATGTATTACTTAGATGAATATTTTTTTTATTTATGAAGTTGTATAGTTTATTTGTACTTACATACCAACTATACATGAGGATTATTTGCTTGCCCTTTTATGTGCTTACGTGTAATGTGTTGGGTCATGCCACAACCAGGTCGAACAGAGGAAGTCCCCTAACAGTTTATCTGTCCTTGGGGCAAGAGGAAGTCCCCTAACAGTTTATCTGTCCTTGGGACAAGAGGAAGTCCCCTAGCGGTTTATATATCTGCCCTTGGGGCAAGCTGAGAAGAAAAATTCCTTTATCCCCTACTTTGTGTTCGGGATTTAAGGTGAGGAGATTTGTGTTGTGTGCTTGACTCATTAAAAGATGAATTTTAAATTTTGAGGATAAAATAAATATATTTATTTAATTCGATGATGAAGATGTTTTACAAGTTTTTATTTCTTAAATTATAAACTTGAACTCACTCAGCGTAGCTGACCTTTGCATGCACGTTAGTTTGATTTCAGGTTAGACATATGAGCGCAAGACCACTTGGATGTTGCACGAAGCTACCCGGCATTGACATTGGCATTTCTAGTTGAAGACGTCGGTTTAATAATTTTTTTTAACATTAAAGTTTTGTATTTTTAGTTCTGAAGTTTCCCATGTTTTGGTAATTTGACTTAAAAGTTTTCCGCTGCGTAGTTTTTTTTTTCAAATGAAGGAAATAATAATTAAAATTTTCAAGTGTTTGGATTATTTATGCAATGATGTCCTAACTGTGAGACATCCGGATTTTGGGGTCTTACAAGTTGGTATCAGAGCTACAGTTCAAGAGATTCAGGCATCCCTTAATGCCTGGACTTGAACTGAGAATGGGATCAAAGCTAGAAATGCCAATACGGGTAGTCGCACGCCAAGAGGTACTTTTTACTATATTGAAGTTTGGTTAGATTTTTTTTTCATTGATGCTTAATGAATTGAGGGGATAGGTGGGAGGTTAATGCTATATTATGTGGTTAGTTTGGAAATTTTACTATTGAGTGCCTAAAGGTATAATAAGAGGGAATGTTAATGCCTTATGCCCAGGGGTGGGATGGAATTAATGTTTTCTTTAATCACTAGACGTGCTAGATGGAATCTTTACGTTTTTGTTTTTGGTACGTTAGGATGTTTTTCCTTTGAATACCTAAGGTCATGATGTGTTAGGTAAAATTCTAGTACCTCATACTTTGATGTATGCATTGATGTTTCTCATGGAGTGTTTAATTGCACCATATGGTAAATTGAATGTTAATACCCTTGTGTTTTGGAGGTAGGACATGATGCCTTCCTTGTATAGTTAATTTTCTGATTCGTCGGATAGAATGTTAATGTATTTATGCCTGAGGTATGGTAGGATGTTTTTCTTGAGTGTCTATGTATTCTACGTGGAAGGTAAAACACTAGTGTGATCGTGACAGGAAATGTTTAGAACGTCTGCGGTGACACGGACAACCGATAGCACTTGATCAACGTTGTTGGCAGTCTATTGTCACTTCTCATGTTCTGAATGATGTCCTGTAATGAATCATGCCAATGTTTTGCCTTGGGTGGGTTGTTAGACATGGGTTTGTGTTGGCGTTATGCTTCTACACAAGGTTTCTTGCTGCATTCATTCGGTGATTTAGATGTTTGTGTGTATATATATGGTTGTTGTTGGATTATGTGTAGTTACACGTGGCCATGTGGCAACGCTTGAATAGCTTGAATTTGTATTAGCATGATCTTTGTTGTGGTATAATGGTCATTATCAACCAATTTATGTGAATAGAATGGTATAGACATAGTTTGTGATTTCTCTGTACTTATGGTCTGGATGGCGCTTTGCGCATGTAGGAATGTTTATGATGATGTTATGTGCACAGTTACTTTAATGTAACCTATGTAAATTGTGAAGATGTGCTTAGCATGGGTAGGGTGTCTAGTACGATGATTGGTACGACCGCGTAAATTGTTGTATGAGTGTGTAGGTGACGGGTAGTGATAGCCACAAAACAAAATGAATGTGTTTACCTAGGTTTAGAGTTTTAGTGTATGATGTAGGAGGTGGGTAGTTGGTTTACTATAAAATGAGTGTTTTACGCTTTGTTGTTATGAATCTTGTGATGGTATTGTTCAAGCATTGTTAACCTTGTGAAGGGTGTGTCGTGTTGGTGCTTGATATAATACCTTAGTATGTTTTTTTTCTATTTTTTTTCGCGATGAACGATGTGGGGGTAAGACGCGCACCTTTCTAGATGTGTAATGATGTTCCTATGACTGACGGATTATGTGTGCTAATTGAGCTACAACACACTAAGTCCATGCACGAGGTTACATGAGTCTTATGCGGAATGCATTTTTGCTTGCACTCATGGTCCGCTAGGCAACTATGACGAAATGATGAGGTTGAGAGGTTTAACACATTGTAACGATGTGAGGTGGTGACTTCCGGAGAGAGGTTCTTGAGGAAGACTTTATTAACGCACCTTTCCAAGACTTAGAAAGTCAATGATGCTAGTGTTGGGGCGAGACGACAGACGAATGTAACAGACGACGGATGCTATGGTTCAGTAGGAAAGGATGACAATCGGCGAACCTTATATGCGGATGGGACGACGACGATGTTGTTGGTAGTAACAGTGTCTATGGAGATAGGCAAAGGAGAGGTGATGCACCATCTCCTGAAGATAATGGACCATCAGAATTAGCGACTTATTGTATAGAGATAAGATGTAAGGTGTTGTGACACTTGATTGTGTTCTTGGCAGTGTGCATATATGCGATGTTATTGTGTTTTATGTTAGTATTAGGACGTGTGGTCCTAACCCGAGTTATGAATGTATGGGCGTGGAACGTATCGTTTCCTTACGCAGGCATTTAGCAATCCAACCATGCGAGATCTATGGCGGTGCCAAGGGATTCAACGCCATGTGATGAGTATGATGACCTGAGACAGAATGGCTTCAAGTAGAATACTTAGTTGACGCATGTTATTGAGGATTTTAGAGGAATTAAGATTGCTCGATGGAGACAAGACAACAAATGTTCGAGGTGAACGTTGAAAGCTAAAATTCAGGAGAAAAAGAAACAAGAACGATTGGTGGAGTAGATTTTGAATTTACGAAAGTGGATGTATTAAGTTATTGACAAGTTTCTTGAGATCATCAACTTGGTAGGAGGAGTGCTTCACATTAGCAGGCATTTGATAAATGATGCACGAGTTTCTTGCGAATGTTCCTTTGACTACCCTGCGTGGTTTTTCTAATTGAAATTAGAATTGACAACAATGATGTCTTCTAGTGACATGTTGACGCGCAAGGATGCGGACGTGGGAAGACGAGATTGTGAGTTAGTATAATCTTAGTCGAGCAGGATTTGTGGACGAATCCTATTGTAAAGGGGTAGACTTGTAATGACCCATTTTTTTCGTTTTTAATTATACCGCTGGTTTACGACTACGTTTTGAAAAGGCCTTATGCCTAGGTAACGTGGAAGCCTAATATCGACAATAGTGAATGTACACATGTTATGATGGAAAGGAGGATGAAACACATTCGGTTGAAGACTCATTAGCTTATAATGAAATGAATTATGGATGTGCAAAATGAAGCTAAGAAGGATGTATGGATCAATAAATAGCATACACTTGGACATAATGAGATCTCTGAAGACAACAAAGGAGGAGTGAAGCTTGGGTTGGGAGAATGTAGATTTTGTGTTATGGAAATTCACAGATTTGATAAGGGACGAGAACGAGGCTTTGGTGATTCATAATGATATTGAGGCCGACGGCATTTAGTCGTGTTATAGAAACCTTTATCAACATAATGGAAGGAAGAAAAATTATGAATTAATATTTTCAAGTAACCTGAGGATGCAATGGAAACACCATGGATTCAAAAATCATAGCCACGACTATTCTTTATGCAATAGGATTCGAGGACAAGGATTCGAGGACGAATCCTGATGTAAGGAGGAGAGACTTGTAACATTCCGAATTTACGACATTTTTTTGTTGAACGAATGATTAACGAGATTTAGAAGTCACTAGACTGAACATCGATCTTAATGTGATTGTTTTCATTTAATGGACTTGGAGGGGCCTTTTATGTAAGACGTTATAAGCAAAGAAAAATATGTTATCATGATAAGATGAAGGAGTTTAGTGTAAATTTTGAAACCAACTCTCTGCTTAAAAACCCTACACCGCCGAAATCGTATATCATCTCCATAAACCCTAGAACAACCTGCTATACTCTTTTAAACGTTAGGCGTGGTAGCATCTCCTTAATCCTATCTCACACATCCGTTGTAAGGCTATCATTAGTCCACTATGCTCTTGATTGTGTCTTTCTTTATCATTTAGAAGCCCTAACATAAAACTTTGTGATGTGTATGGTTCCGCTACTTGGTTGTTTTCGGTTTGGCACTTCCTATTAGCCATTGTTAATAGTCTTAAAGCTTTCTGTTTTGAGCTCATGATGGGTCGAGTAAACTCGAATTTGTCTCGCTTCGATTCCGGTAACTGAGTTGTTTTGTAGCTGCTAAGTCAAGTCTACCAAAGGTATGTTCGACGGTTAATATACGGTGGTGACCGATGTGGTGGTGGCACTTGAAGAGTGGTAGTTGGGTGTTCGTGTATGGGGTGGTAAAAGTGGACGGTGAGGATGGCGTGGGCGGTACTGGATGACGGGGAAGATGCTAGCAGGGTGTAGGCTAATGGTGGTGACCGGCGAAGTTACATGGTGGGTTCCGATGGTGTGCGGTGATGGTGATGGTTGCGGCTGACGTAATAAGTAGAGGATGAGGTACGGTGACGGCGCGTTGATGTTTGTTGTGGAATGGTTATGATAGTTGCGGGTAGCGAGAAGGGTGGTGGTGCGATGTTGATGCCAACATGTGTGGTGGTTGAACGGTGCGGTGTGGTGTGATGATGAGGTTGCGGGTGGATCGAGTTCTTGCGGATTCATGCAAGGGACTACATTTTGGTTATAAACTAAATCCTCGTACGTTTTTTTTACTTGTGTACAAGCTTACATGCCATGGTGCGATGAATTTGTTGATAACTACTTGTTTTGTAGGAACGTTTGACGACCTGAAGAGTCGATCAGAAGAGCGCTTAGACAGAATCAGAGGCGGATTTCATTGATTCAGTCTTCGTAAAGCTTGATTTCACTACTTAACGTCTCTTTTATTGATTATCTGACAAATATACAAGATCCGGAGACAAACAGGCAGGGCTTCGCCGTTACACCTTCAAAACACACACTCTAACTCCCTGATCCGCTCATACGACTCCACTATATATAGATATATGGGTTCGCTTATATGGCTTGACAAATAAGCGAACCTATATAGTGCAGTATGAGCGAACCTCCCTATATTGTCACATAAGCGAACCTCTATGATATGACCTATAAGAAAACCTATATAATACATGATTTCTCGTTTTCCGATCACTATACAATCAGCCCTAGCCTAAGACTCGAACTAAGATGTAGTCGACAGACAACTGCACCAACGGAATCTTCAGTGAGAGTCTTCAATATGACATTACAGCTCTTCACTCTTAATCGGTCTTCTTCAGGAACTTCCTCCTGGAATCATGTGCCTGGATCTTTCTCTGGCTATAACTTTCATCAGACTCCCCCTATCATCATGCTGGGATCACTGTCTGGGATTTGTTACCACCATTGAAATCATCTCCTGACTTTATCTCTTCAAACTTCTTCTCAGGTTCTAATGTTTCTCCTGGCTTTCCGTAGCAACAGGATTAGAAACCTGCATAACTCAAACAATCTATCACAAACAAAAAACACAATTGTGATTCAACTTAATGAATCAACTAATCATTTAAGAATATTCAAGAGTTTTTCAAATTTAACAATTTATTAAACTTTCCAAAATCTAATTAACCATTTCAAATCACTTTAACCAAACCAACTATTCATCTTGTTTAGCCTTTGAGATTTTGAAATTTCAGCTCTCCAACATCAGTTGTCGAAAATCTTTTTGGATTTTTCAAATATGAAACACGAATGCAATAACAACAACTAAAATGCAGAAATGAAATATATACAAACATATTTTTGTGAGTTCGTGGAAGAGGATCATATCAGCTGCTGACTAGACACTAGCACCGTTAAGCTGTTATTTCATTTTAAGCTTTTAAACAGTTCGCGTAGATTGCCGATATTTTGATCCACTTAAATTCTCACAAAATGTTCAACCTGTTCGGGATACAGATTTAATGTTTTAGAACTTAAACATCTACATGTGTCCCACCTCAGTATATACTCCCATATCCAGACCCCAGTATTCAGTCTTACCGGTGAGTATACCACAGCTGATATATGTTAAGGGGTTATGGGCGAGGGCCGTGAGAGCTCAGGTCGATACTTCCGTATACGCAGAGAGATGACGGCTTCGACTTTAAGGTGGGTCCCCTTTAGAGGATCTTTTATTACAACAGCAAAGATTCTCAATTTTATTGTTTAATCAGATTGCTGAGGGCTAGCTTATATTTCAAAGCTTTTTGCAGAAAGTATTATCCGGGGACTAGGTCAGTACTTCCATACAGCAGAAGTCCCGGGATAATAACCCAGATATCACTGAGCATAAAGACCTACTATTTCAGAATACGTGACCCTTCAAACAGGATTTCAGGGGTTACCTATATATCCTGGAGGTGTTCCCCACGTAGACGCAAGTGAAATTTATGTTTATATCCCAAACTGATCTACTAATAACCTATCGACACATCTTTAGCGAGACTGCTTAATTGCATTTATACATTACAAATCTTTAGCGTACTGTGCCAGTCTAGCTGATGTACTATCATTTCCCCTATTTGCACCAAAACTCATTTTTAATTTTTCAATGTTTTTTACATTTTCAAATTTTCTAATTTTTTTAAAATTTTACTCCCCCTAAAATCAAAATATGTTTCAATTTTGATTTTCTGGGAAAATTTGAAACAAACTGTACAAATTTGACAACTTGATGAGAATCGCATCAATTCTCCATCCACATGGCGTAAACAATTAGAACTCCCCCTCTCAACAAACTATTTTCCCATTATGATCTCAAAACACTTAAGTTTATTTTAATCAAAACGGAAATTAGTTTGTTTACCAAACATTTATAGGTACTGGGGATCAAATCATGTAGTTAACTCAAGTTCAATTTAATGACCTTGATTAACCACTTGTAGGATTGATCTGATTCAAAATCTGAACCACTTGAATCAATCACAAACAAACCTTTTACCTTTTGAATGAATGACGTTACCGAATAAAATTTTAAGAAAGATACCGATTCATGCTCCACGCTTACCAACCTGGGAGCTCCGGCAAGTCAGGTTTTTCTATTTAAACAGATTCACCCAAGCCTGACGGTCCTTGGGTGATTTCGAATTCTTATTCAACAATGGTGGAAAATTTGCATCATCCATTGTTAAATCTGAATTCTCCTTTTTTACCTCAACCAATGGCTCCACTGGTTTTGACGAACCAGAATCATTGCCCGCAGGTGGCTTGTCTGACTTTGACCTGTCAGATTCATCGCCGACCATTTTCTTCTTCTTCTTTTCTTCTTTCATCCTCAGATTTGTATCTGATGAATTCATCTTGCTTGACTTTGCAGTCGAGGGAGTGGATTCATCAGAACTCTTATTTTTACCAACAGATGAACCTGAGGACAAAATCTTCTCGAGATACTCTCTCGCCTTCTTCCACTTTTTCCTCAGTCTGTCTTTCTGCCCCTGTGAAAGTTTAACTTTCTTTTCTTGAATTGTCTGATCTTGAACTTTAGGTTTTAGAACCTTCTGTTCATGGAGCTTGACTTTGACTGGAATCTTTGCCAATTTCTGAGACTTAGCCCTCAATCTTTCATTCGATCTCCTTGGGCAATCTCTGGCAATGTGACCTTTGATCTGACAATTGTAGCATCTTCTGGTCTCATAACTCCAATTCCGGCAGTTAACAGCAATGTGTCCTTGATATCCGCATCGGTAACACACTCTGTTATCGTACCGTATACCACCTTCACACCAAACGCTCAGATCATAGCATTGTCTGGCTTGGTGATATTCCTTCCTCAAGTTTGCTGGTTTTAACTTTTCAGCACTGTGGTCCAACCTGCACCACTTATTACCAACACTTTTTGAGTTTTCATTTTTTACTATTTGTAATTTTTCATTGCGATTGGATGATCGATCTGATGAGCTTTTATTTTCTTTTTGTACATTTTTCAAATTTTTATCTTTTTGTTTCTGTTCCACTTTCTTCTTCAAAGGTTTTTGCTTAGAGCATTCACCTTTTTCAGTTGATTGTAGAACAGTTTTCTGAAATTTTTCTTTTAATTTCAAAAACAATTTTTGTTTTTCAATTTTTTCTTTTTCATCAGATTTCTCATCGCAATCTTCAACTTTGACATTATCAAAGTTTGTGACATTGTCACGTATTGGAACAGAATTGATCGGTTTTGGACAAGGAAATTTCAAACCGTCAGATGAAGTCACAAAACCTTTCAATTTCTTCTCGAGCTCATCAATTGTCTTTCTAGAATTCTCAGCTTCATTTTCAAGCTGAGATATTTTACTGAGCTGAGAAGCAATTGTATTCTCATTTTCAATTTTCATGTTTTCAAGAACAGACTTTTCATTTTCCAAAGCTTTTATCTGTTCTTGAAATTTCTTTTCATTTGCTTTCAGATTTTTGTTTTCAAGTTTTATCGAGAAATCTTCATTTTCCGAAGATTTCTGTTTGCTTTCAAGCTCTTTTTCGAACTTTTCAATTTTCTTTCTAGCACATTCACCTTCTTTTTCCAATTTTATAATCTTCTGAAGATGGGAATTTATCATTTTCTGTTTTTCAATGTTATTTTTACTAAACACATCTCTCCCATCTTCAAGAATTTTCATTTGATTTTGAAGATCTTTCTCAATTTTTGTTTTTTCAATTTCACAGTTTTTAATCTTTTCTTCAAACTTCTGATTTTTCAATGTCAAACTGTTAAAATTACTTAACAGTTTGTTGTTTTCAGCTTTTAGTGTTTCTCACAAATTCCTTGAACCATAAGAATCTGTTTTTCATCAGTTTGCTTTTCATCTTTCAACTTCTTGACTTCTGATGTCAAACTTTCCGCATTCTTCAACAGTTTGTCATAGTCAGTCTTGAAGCTGTCACACTTAGAGCACACTGATTCACAATTTGACAATTCAAACTTTGCAGATTCCTCAGCACTTGAAGCTTCCTTTTCATTTTCCCTTACTGTACCTGCACAAAATATTTTAACGAAATCAAGAGGATTTTCATTTACATCTATATAACAACCTCTCTTAAAATCGTATTTCATCACATATTTTGCTCTAACACATTCAACTATCCTTTTGATCATCTCCTCAATCACATCTAAACCCAAACCCAACACATGATTTTCCAACACTTTAATCATATCTTTTCTTTTCTTTCTACTTTCAACTTCATGAGTTTTAAGTTTGCTGATGAATTTGTTTAGATGTAATTTTGAAAAATTGGAATCCTTCCTTAAATTTTCCAAACATTCACTCCATTCAACAGGTAATGCATCTGCAAACTTTTCTATCTTTTCACCATCTGATAGAAATATCTCATGTTTTTTTAAGTATTCAAGTAAGACTCCATATCGGTTTTCTGACTCTTCCAAAGCTTCATCTTTCAAACATACAAAATATTTAAACCTTTTTGCCCATCCATCCTTGCTCACTGTTCTATAACTCTCATCTATAAATCCTCGATGCCAATCATTAAATCTCTCAAAATAATAATTTTCTTGTTCATCAAATACCATCGTCATTTTTCAAAATAATCCCGACAGATCTTTATTGAACACAAAAGCAAACCACCAAGAATGACAGAAAAGCGAACCAGAATGTTCCTAAAAGCGAACTAGAATGTCTTAGGAGCGAACCTATATCAAAATATGTCCTTAAAAGCGAACTGTTATCCACCCTAAAAGCGAACCAGAAAAGTGTACTTTCGAGCGAACCAAGGTGCAAATTTGGAGCGAATCTACTACAAAGTGTCCAAATAAGCGAACCTATTCCTTGTTCGAATAAGCGAACCTCAGGTCGAAGCAATTTTGACCCATTTTTAGTCCGTAATTTGGTCCAAAACTTTCCAGGATTTATCAATGTTCAATAATACACAATCGGTGAAATTTTGGTTCAATTTTGTCTGGTAAAACTCCCTGAACTAATGAAAGAAGGTGTAGAAATCAGAATTTTGAGCGAAAATCGAGCTAAACGGTAAGAAATCTTCCTCCTGAGCTTTGATACCACTTGTAGGAACGTTTGACGACCTGAAGAGTCGATCAGAAGAGCGCTTAGACAGAATCAGAGGCGGAATTCATTGATTCAGTCTTCGTAAAGCTTGATTTCACTACTTAACGTCTCTTTTTGTTGATTATCTAACAAATATACAAGATCCGGAGACAAACAGGCAAGGCTTCGCCGTTACACCTTCAAAACACACACTCTAACTCCCTGATCCGCTCATACGACTCCACTATATATAGATATCTGGGTTCTCTTATATGGCTTGACAAATAAGCGAACCTATATAGTGCAGTATGAGCGAACCTCCCTATATTGTCACATAAGCGAACCTCTATGATATGACCTATAAGCGAACCTATATAATACATGATTTCTCGTTTTCCGATCACTATACAATCAGCCCTAGCCTAAGACTCGAACTAAGATGTAGTCGACAGACAACTGCACCAACATGTTTCATGAAAGTGACCATGATGTTGTAGTTGGATTCTAGCCTGCATGGTGGAAAATAAATGAAGTTTGGTGTACAGAATGAATGACGTTGAGGATGCATGCAAAGTAAGGTTGTCATGGGGTTTAGAGTATTAAGATATTATTATGTAATAATTTCAAACAATGATGATTTAATGATTGGATAAGGATGATAATTTTATAATTTAGTGATGATAATGAAAATAAAGGCAACTATGGAGGTTTGTGTTGAGTGAGTTACATGTAATTGAAGATATGCATGGGTTCATGTACGGGGAGGTTGTTTGGTATGCGTATCGGAACCGGGCGCGAGTTCACAGGTTCGGATGAGCCCGGGGTGATTCGATCACATTGAGGCATGAGTCGGGTTATACATTATTTATTCGAATGACACATAACCACGAGTTATTCGGTTACAAGTTTCGCTTGAGGATGCGGTTCGGGACGTAGTATGTGGACCGGAACTTTTGCAATTGGTGAGTTCTTGAGCCCACTCTTTTAAATGTTTTTAAATATTTTGGGCTAATGTGCATGCTAAACTCGTATGATTATTTTTATGAAGGAAGTTGTGAAGCTTGTTACGTACGTATGAAATTCATGCATACTTGTATGGTTTTTAAGAATGAAAAATAAGTAGGTTTATATATTTCTATATACCTATTTGTGTGAAGACGAGCATTGATTATACTTATATATACGTATATTTATGTATATATATACGTATATATATTTATGTACTCGAGTCTATGAAGGGAAGATATATACCAAAGACATATGATGATTTAAGCATATCTATATATCTATATCTATATCTTTATATATACATACATACACACACATAAACGTATGTATTTATGTGTGAGCTGATGATGCCCTCTTTAAACTTTTTCAAAGTTTAGGGCTAACACACATGTTAGATGTATTACTTAGATGAATATTTTTTTTATTTATGAAGTTGTATAGTTTATTTGTACTTACATACCAACTATACATGAGGATTATTTGCTTGCCCTTTTATGTGCTTGCGTGTAATGTGTTGGGTCATGCCACAACTAGGTCGAACAGAGGAAGTCCCCTAACAGTTTATCTGTCCTTGGGGCAAGAGGAAGTCCCCTAACAGTTTATCTGTCCTTGGGGCAAGAGGAAGTCCCCTAGCAGTTTATATATCTGCCCTTGGGGCAAGCTGAGAAGAAAAATTCCTTTATCCCCTACTTTGTGTTCGGGATTTAAGGTGAGGAGATTTGTGTTGTGTGCTTGACTCATCAAAAGATGAATTTTAAATTTTGAGGATAAAATAAATATATTTATTTAATTCGATGATGAAGATGTTTTACAAGTTTTTATTTGTTAAATTATAAACTTGAACTCACTCTGCGTAGCTGACTTTTGCATGCACGTTAGTTTGATTTCAGGTTAGACATATGAGCGCAAGACCCCTTGGATGTTGCACGAAGCTACCCGGCATTGACATTGGCATTTCTAGTTGAAGACGCCGCTTTAATAATTTTTTTAACATTAAATTTTGTATTTTTAGTTTGGAAGTTTCCCATGTTTTGGTAATTTGACTTCAAAGTTTTCCACTGCGTAGTTTTTTTTTTCAAATGAAGGAAATAATAATTAAAATTTTCAAGTTTTTGGATTATTTATGCAATGATGTCCTAACTGTGAGGCACCCGGATTTTGGGGTCTAACAAAGATTCTTGCTAGCTATCGGTTTTTGAAAGTTGTTAACAAATAAATAAATACGGGCGCTCAAGTTTGCTTCAGATATTATGTTTATTTATGAGTTTCTAATCTAGAATGACCTAACCTGATTAAAAATGAAATAAATGTGAGCCACGATTTTTTGTCTCCTTTGATAAATAATTTGGTTGTTCCAAATTTATGTAAATATACAAATGTATTCCTAACAATTCTCACTCTATTTTACTTGAAGCCATATTTAAAAAAAAATAGTTTTAAAAAATTATTTTATCAACCTAAATCAATTAAGTTCAGCCAGTATTTCTTTTTCATCTTTTGTTCTGTTTAGAAAACGGAAGAAATCACATATACAATGGAATTATATGTAACAATACTAGAAAAATAAGTATTTGCGAACAAATAAAATTATCGCAAAATTACTGATCGACGGAGATCCAATTGCAAAAGGGTCGCAATTCAATGCCCACCAGGTCTGGTAGCAAATTGGTAACCGTCTAAGGGTTGTCGCAAAGCTGTCACAAAATTAATTTTAAAATAAAAGTTAAACTAGGTCGTAAAGGTTGCAAAAATGTCACAAAAAATGAAAAGAAAAATTGAAAACTAAAATCTCGGTCACATTGGTCACAAAAATGAATACTCTTTGGCAAGGTTATTTTGATGACTATAATATACAATAAACATTTCTCGAATATTGACAGTCTAGACGTATTGGGTTGAATCGGCTTGATGTAGATTGGAGTCAAGAAGTTGATCTTATGGGTTGTTTTGGGAAAATCATGAGAATGATAGTTGATTCTATGTTTCAAACAATGTCATTCCACGAGTAGATCCATATTTAATTTTACGGTTGCCACCAATTTTCAATCTTTATATGTCTATCACTAGACTTGCAGGTTTCTTGAGGGCCTAGTTGGATTACGTTAACTAACTAATTAAGTTAACTAAAAAACAATGTTAATATATAAGAAAATTTACACTCTTAAATTATTTTGTACAAATTTTCATCATAGCTCGAAACATTATTTGTGTGATGTTTAATGTGTGTGTTGGGAAAAGGGGGATAGAACTAACACTTAGGTGTAATGGGTCAACAATGGAATGCCAAAATATAAATGTGTGTATTCTTGACTTTGTGTTATATATTAGCATCTAAATGCCCTTAAAATTCCTACCCTTCTACCCTATAAATACCATTGTGTTGGCACATATTTCATCATCATTCATCTAACAAATCTTCATTCCTAAAATAACTCATACATAATGGATGTTGCTTCCATGGAGGTTGAGATCACTTCTTCCCTTTCAGCTTCTAAACTTTTCAAGATGCTTTCTGACTTTGACACCATTGCACCTAAAGTAATTCCTCAAACATACAAATCCATCGCCCTTATGCAAGGTGATGGTGGCGTTGGAAGCATCAAGAGCGTTACTTTCGGTAATGGTAAGCGATCGCACAATTAAGTACATGTATAGTGTTTGCATCAAATACAAATAAGTTTCAGCATGCAAACTTTATGAAATAAATGAAAAGCCCACATTTTCGTAATTACTCTAAAACAAGATAATAGAAGAGTAATAACAATTATGCTATAGTTTACAAGTAACGTAATTTAATTACTCTATTTAAATTTTGTTGTAAAGTAATTATTTGTTGAATATTGTATTTATCATATTTACCATTATGCCACTTCATCCTTTTTTCTTCTCTTTGTACACTTTGCACACTAAATATTATTTGTATTGGAACCCACCATAAATAGTTGTTTTATTATTGAATTCAACCGATCCACTTTCATATCTTTTCGTAAATGGTTTTTCGAAATACTATCATAGGTACAACATGGAAACAGAAGATAGATGCTATTGACACAAGCAACCTTTCAGTTAGCTACACCTTGTTTGATGGTGATGCATCGAGTGATATAATGGACACAGCAACCCATCATATTAAGTGTATATCTTCAGCTAATGGAGGATCTGTATATAAACATACGTGCTTGATTAAGTGTAAAGGTGATGCTAAGATAACTGACGATTTTATTAATCTTAGCAAAGAATCCATGACGGACACTTTCAAGGCGCTGGAGTCATATGCTATTGATCATCCTGAAATTTACTAGATTTTCTATCTAAATAATGGGAATGTGTTTGACTATATCATCATTCTACTATGTTATCGTTTGATGTAATAATAAACAATGATATATTATATGTTTGATCCATGTTCGCATCTTAGACTACTTTGTATCGTTCTATCTATGATTCGAGTGGTTACATAAAAGGATTATAATTCTTGACAGTTATAATGAGACCCTCTCTCTTGACCGGTATTGCACTACTAACAGAGAAACAAATGTAAGGTTAGGAATGAGTTTCTAGATTAAAGTAAGTAGAAGATTCTTGCTAGCTATTGGTTTTTGAAAGTTGTTAACAAATAAATAAATACGGGCGCTCAAGTTTGCTTCAAATATTATGTTTAGTTATGAGTTTTTAGTCTAGAATAACGTAACAAGATTAAAATGAAATAAATGTGAGCCACGATTTTTTGTCTCCTTTGAAAAATAATTTGGTTGTTCGAAATTTATGTAAATATACAAATGTATTCCTAACAATTCTCACTCTATTTTACTTGAAGCCATATTTAAAAAAATAGTTTTAGAAAATTATTTTATCAATCTTAATCAATTAAGTTCAGCCGGTATTTCTTTTTCATCTTTTGTTCTGTTTAGAAAACGGAAGAAATCACATATACAATGGAATTATATGTAACAATACTAGAAAAATAAGTATTTGCGAACAAATAAAATTATCGCAAAATTACTGACCGACGGAGATCCAATTGCAAAAGGGTCGCAATTCAATGCCCACCAGGTCTGGTAGCAAATTGGTAACCGTCTAAGGGTTGTCGCAAAGCTGTCACAAAATTAATTTTAAAATAAAAGTTAAACTAGGTCGTAAAGGTTGCAAAAATGTCGCAAAAAATGAAAGGAAAACTTGAAAATTAAAATCTCGGTCACATTGGTCAAAAAAATGAATACTCTTTGGCAAGGTTATTTTGATGACTATAATATACAATAAACATTTCTCAAATATTGACAGTCTAGACGTATTGGGTTGAATCGGCTTGATGTAGATTGGAGTCAAGAAGTTGATCTTATGGGTTGTTTTGGGAAAATCATCAGAATGATAGTTGATTCTATGTTTCAAACAATGTCATTCCACGAGTATATCCATATTTAATTTTACGGTTTCCACCAATTTTCAATCTTTATATGTCTATCAACTAGACTTGCAGGTTTCTTGAGGACCTAGTTGGATTACGTTAACTAACTAATTAAGTTAACTAAAAAACAATGTTAATAGATAAGAAAATTTACATTCTTAAATTATTTTGTACAAATTTTCATCATAGTTCGAAACATTATTTGTTTTATGTTTAATGTGTGTGTTCGGAAAAGGGGGATAGAACTAACACTTAGGTGTAATGGGTCAACAATGGAATGCCAAAATATAAATGTGTGTATTCTTGACTTTGTGTTATATATTAGCATCTAAATGCCCTTAAAATTCCTACCCTTCTACCCTATAAATACCTTTGTGTTGGGACATATTTCATCATCATTCATCTAACAAATCTTCATTCCTAAAATAACTCATACATAATGGATGTTGCTTCCATGGAGGTTGAGATCACTTCTTCCCTTTCAGCTTCTAAACTTTTCAAGATGCTTTCTGACTTTGACACCATTGCACCTAAAGTAATTCCTCAAACATACAAATCCATCGCCCTTATGCAAGGTGATGGTGGCGTTGGAAGCATCAAGAGCGTTACTTTCGGTAATGGTAAGCGATCGCACAATTAAGTACATGTATAGTGTTTGCATCAAATACAAATAAGTTTTAGCATGCAAACTTTATGAAATAAATGAAAAGCCCACATTTTCGTAATTACTCTAAAACAAGATAGTAGAAGAGCAATAACAATTATGCTATAGTTTACAAGTAATGTAATTTAATTACTCTATTTAAATTTTGTTGTAAAGTAATTATTTGTTGAATATTGTATTTATCATATTTACCATAATGCCACTTCATCCTTTTTTTTTCTCTTTGTACACTTTGCACACTAAATATTTTTTGTATTGGAACCCACCATAAATAGTTGTTTTATTATTGAATTCAACCGATCCACTTTCATGTCTTTTCGTAAATGGTTTTTCGAAATACTATCATAGGTACAACATGGAAACAAAAGATAGATGCTATTGACACAAGCAACCTTTCAGTTAGCTACACCTTGTTTGATGGTGATGCATCGAGTGATATAATGGACACAGCAACCCATCATATTAAGTGTATATCTTCAGCTAATGGAGGATCTGTATATAAACATACATACTTGATTAAGTGTAAAGGTGATGCTAAGATAACTGACGATTTTATTAATCTTAGCAAAGAATCCATGACGGACACTTTCAAGGCGCTGGAGTCATATGCTATTGATCATCCTGAAATTTACTAGATTTTCTATCTAAATAATGGGAATGTGTTTGACTATATCATCATTCTACTATGTTATCATTTGATGTAATAATAAACAATGATATATTATATGTTTGATCCATGTTCGCATCTTAGACTACTTTGTATCGTTCTATGATTCGAGTGGTTACATACAAGGATTATAATTCTTGAAAGTTATAATGAGACCCTCTCTCTTGACCGGTATTGCACTACTAACAGAGAAACAAATGTAAGGTTAGGAATGAGTTTCTAGATTAAAGTAAGTAGAAGATTCTTGCTAGCAATTGGTTTTTGAAAGTTGTTAACAAATAAATAAATACGGCGCTCAAGTTTGCTTCAAATATTATGTTTATTTATGAGTTTTTAATCTAGAATAACGTAACAAGATTAAAAATGAAATAAATGTGAGCCACGATTTTTTGTCTCCTTTGAAAAATAATTTGGTTGTTCGAAATTTATGTAAATATACAAATGTATTCCTAACAATTCTCACTCTATTTTACTTGAAGCCATATTTAAAAAAATAGTTTTAGAAAATTATTTTATCAATCGTAATCAATTAAGTTCAGCCAGTATTTCTTTTTCATCTTTTGTTCTGTTTAGAAAACCGAAGAAATCACATATACAATGGAATTATATGTAACAATACTAGAAAAATAAGTATTTGCGAACAAATAAAATTATCGCAAAATTACTGACCGACGGAGATCCAATTGCAAAAGGGTCGCAATTCAATGCCCACCAGGTCTGGTAGCAAATTGGTAGCCGTCTAAGGGTTGTCGCAAAGCTGTCACAAAATTAATTTTAAAATAAAAGTTAAACTAGGTCGTAAAGGTTGCAAAAATGTCGTAAAAAATGAAAGGAAAAATTGAAAATTAAAATCTCGGCCACATTGTTACAAAAATGAATACTCTTTGGCAAGGTTATTTTGATGACTATAATATACAATAAACATTTCTCGAATATTGACAGTCTAGACGTATTGGGTTGACTCGGCTTGATGTAGATTGGAGTCAAGAAGTTGATCTTATGGGTTGTTTTGGGAAAATCATCAGAATGATAGTTGATTCTATGTTTCAAACAATGTCATTCCACGAGTAGATCCATATTTAATTTTACGGTTGCCACCAATTTTCAATCTTTATATGTCTATCAACTAGACTTGCAGGTTTCTTGAGGGCCTAGTTGGATTACGTTAACTAACTAATAAAGTTAACTAAAAAACAATGTTAATAGATAAGAAAATTTACATTCTTAAATTATTTTGTACAAATTTTCATCATAGTTCGAAACATTATTTGTGTTATGTTTAATGTGCGTGTTGGGAAAAGGGGGATAGAACTAACACTTAGGTGTAATGGGTCAACAATGGAATGCCAAAATATAAATGTGTGTTATAATATAACAAGGATTAACACAAGATTAGTGCTAAAACTTTAAGAATTTTTAGAAATGTTATAAGAGAAAGAAGAAGAGAGTTGTATAACTTATAAAAGTGTATACATGAGGTGCATATTTTTTCTTCTATCTTGAGCTAGTATTTATACTACAAAAAGATTAACTATTTGGTAGTCAATGTTAACTATTTGGTAGACAAGATTAACTATTTGGTAGATAAGGCTATCCATAAGTTTGACAAAGAGTTCATCCACTTGCTTGGTAAATGTAGAGGTAGAACTTGATCTTCATGGTAAATCATTTTGTAATATTATAACACTCCCCCTTGGATGACACTTTGCAAACTTCGGAGTCTTTATGTACTGCCTCATTAAAAACCTTGCTAAAGAAAAACCCAGTGGGAAAAAACTTAGCTAAGGGAAAAAGAGTGCAGTCTATAGCTCCCCCTCAAGTTTGCAATTTGTAAGGAATCACATTCTCCGTACATGACGCATGCCAATGTCATGAACATGTTTCCTGAAAGTTGTTGTAGGTAGTGCTTTTGTGAAAAGATCGGCTGAATTATTACTGGATTGGACATATCTCATCTCGACCTGATTGTCTTTAATAAGGTCTCGAGTATATGCAAAGAATCTTGGTGGTATATGTTTTGTTCTGTCACTTTTGATATACCCTTCTTTCATCTGAGAGACACAAGCAGCATTATCTTCATGGATAGGAGTTGGACTTCGATCTTTCTCTAGCCCACAAGAAGTCACTATGTGTTGTGACATAGATCTTAGCCATACACATTCTCTTGAAGCTTCATGTAGTGCAATGACTTCAGCATGATTTGAGGATGTTGCGACAAGTGTTTGTTTCTGAGAACGCCATGAAATCGCAGTTCCTCCGTTCATAAATACATATCCAGTTTGAGATTTTGCTTTATGAGGATCAGATAAATAACCTGCATCTGCATAACCAACTAACCCTTCTTTTGAATCGTTAGGATAAAACAAGCCTAAATCAACAGTGCCTCGAAGATATCGAAAAATATGTTTAATCCCATTCCAGTGCCTTTTAGTAGGAGCTGAACTAAATCTTGCCAACAAGTTCACTGCAAAAGAAATGTCAGGTCTCGTACAATTCGTAAGATACATAAGTGCTCCAATTGCACTGAGGTATGGTACTTCTGGACCGAGAACTTCTTCGTTGTCCTCACAAGGACGAAATGGATCATTTTCGACATTAAGTGACCTAACGACCATTGGAGTGCTTAAAGGATTTGCCTTGTCCATGTTGAAACGTTTCAACAGCTTTTCAGTATAATTCGTTTGATGCACAAGTATGCCATTGCTCATATGTTCAATTTGTAAACCAAGACAATATTTGGTGTTTCCAAGGTCTTTCATTTCAAATTCTTCCTTTAAAAGAATAATTGCTTCAAAAATTTCTTTTTGCGTCCCAATTATATTTAGGTCATCAACATATACAGCTATGATCACATATCCTGATGTTGTCTTCTTAATAAAGACACATGGACAGATAAGATTATTTGTATAACCTTTACTTGTCAAATAGTCGCTCAAACGATTGTACCACATCCTTCCAGATTGTTTCAACCCATATAAAGATCTTTGTAATCTGATCGAATACATTTCTTTGGGTTTTGAATTTAACGCTTCAGGAAGTTTAAATCCCTTAGGAACTTTCATATAGATGTCACTATCAAGTGATCCATACAAGTAAGCTGTAACAACATCCATAAGACGCATTTCTAACTTTTTAGAAACTGCTAAGCTGATTAAGTATCTAAAGGTTATTGCATCCATAACGGGAGAATATGTTTCTTCATAGTCAATCCCTGGCCTTTGTGAAAAACCTTGAGCTACAAGTCTTGCTTTATATCTTGTAACCTCGTTTTTCTCATTTCGTTTTGGTACGAAAACCCATTTATACCCTACAGGCTTTACAGCCTTAGGTGTAACAACAATAGACCCAAAAACCTTTCGTTTGTTAAGTGAATCTAATTCAGCTTGCATAGCGCCTTTCCATTTATCCCAGTCATGTCTATTTTGACAATCATTGACAGATTTTGGCTCAGGATCATCATCTCCACCCATGATGTCACTTGCTATAGAATAAGAAAATATTTCATCAATATTTTCCATTTCATATCGGTTCCATATGATATGTGTATGACCATAGTTGATTGATATCTCTTTGTTAGTATCATCAACATCTTTCTCATGAGAGGTTTCGGTATTTACTGTTTTATCAAGATCATTCTCTTTGTGGTCAATTTCTTTTACAAGTGCTTTTCTTTTTCGTGGATTCTTATCCTTTGAACCGATTGGCCTTCCACGTTTTAAACGTTTTTGAGATTCATGAGCTATCTTATTATCTATTGCCTTACTTGGGATCTCAACTCGAGCTGGAGCATTAGCAGCTGGTATATGAGATTTAGTAACTCTATTTGTATCAGTAAAAGCATCAGGCAATTGATTTGCAATGTTTTGCAAGTGTATTATCTTTTGAACCTCTGTCTCACATTGTTTTGTTCTTGGATCAAGATGAGACAATGAAGGCACACACCATGAGACATCATTTTCTGGTTTTTTATTTTCTCCCCCTAATGCTGGGAACATTGCCTCGTTAAAATGGCAGTCATCAAAACGGGCTTTAAATACGTCACCTATTAAAGGTTCAAGATATCGTATGATGGAGGCTGTTTCATATCCAACATATATTCCCAACCTTCTTTGAGGTCCCATTTTTGTGCGTTGTGGTGGTGCAATTGGAACATAAACTGCACACCCAAAAATTTTAAGGTGGGAAATGTCTGGCTCATTGCCAGAAATGAGTTGTAATGGAGAGTACTTATGATTTGCACTTGGTCTCACACGAATCAGTGATCCAGCATGTAAAATTGCATGACCCCAAACTGACACAGGAAGTTTTGTTCTCATTATTAATGGTCTAGCGATTAGCTGTAAACGTTTGATCAATGATTCAGCTAAGCCATTTTGTGTGTGTACATGAGCAACAGGGTGTTCGACAACAATTCCCACAGACATGCAATAATCATTAAAAGCATGTGATGTGAATTCACCAGCATTATCAAGTCTCACCCTTTTAACAGTGTAATCAGGGAAATGTGCTCGTAGTTTGATAATTTGAGCAAGAAATTTTGCAAAGGCAATATTGCGAGTTGATAATAAAGAGACATGAGACCATCTGCTGGATGCGTCTATCAAGACCATGAAATATCTAAACGGTCCACATGGTGGATGAATTGGTCCACATATATCACCTTGAATTCTTTCAAGAAACATTGGTAATTCCTTGTCAACTTTTAAGGATGAAGGCCTTGTAATTAGTTTTCCAAGTGAACAAGAGGTACATAGAGGCATTTTATCTGATTGGGGGATCTTTTGATATTTCAATGGATGACCATGTGTGTTTTCAATAATTCTTTTCATCATTGTAGATCCTGGATGGCCTAGTCTGTCATGCCATAAGTTAAATGTCTCAGGATCACAAGAATTTTCCTTTACTGCCATATGTGCTTGAGGCACATTAATGTGTGTATAATGCAAACCAGAGTGGAGCATTGGCAGTTTTTCCAATATATGGTCTTTGCTCATGATGTGTAAATATTTCTTATTATCAACAGTCCTTGACTGAGTATCATATCCGTTATGGTATATGTTTTTGAAACTCAACAAGTTTCTTGTTGATTTTGGGGAAAATAAAGCATTCTCTATTAAGAGCTTTGTACCATTTGGTAATATTAAATTAGCTTTTCCCACTCCTTCTATCAAGTTTGTAGGACCTGATATTGTATCAACGGTTCCTTTTGTTGGTTTCAACTCATAAAAATATTTCTTAGATTTAAGTATAGTGTGTGTGGCTCCACTATCTGCTATACATATATCTGCATCATTTGTCTGTTCTTGTGCTCCAGTGGTATTCATTTTAATCTTGAAAAATATAAAGTGAAATAATAATAAGTGTATAACGAAGACATTGTGAATTATAATAAGAAGTTTATTTATTAATTGAAAATGTTACATGAAAAGAAAGACTAATGAAACATAATAAAGATACTTATAATAGAGGAAATTACATAATTGTTGCATATAATCATTATGGTTTAGCAACATTCGTTTCAGAGTTCCATGTTATTGTTAAAGTCGGCGACATTCATTTCGACGTTGATATCATTAAAATTATCCACATGGTTCATCTCCTTTTCTTTTCTTTTGAGAGAGGCTTGGTAAAGTTCACATAAATGTGAAGGTGTACGACAAGCCTTTGACCAATGGTTTGCACTTCCACATCTGAAACAAGAAGTGCCATTGTTTTCGGACCTACCAGCTTCATTCCTTTTGTTATACTGGTTGGAATTGGTATTTTGTGGAGTGTGGTAATTGGGGGTTCTTTGATTTCGACCACGACCACGACCACGTCCACGACCATGGGAATTGCCTCGGAAGTTATTATTTCTTTTGAAGGAATAATTTCGACCATTACCTTTACCAAAATGGCCACGGCCACGGCCTCGTCCCCATTTTCTTCCAGAGTCTTTAATATCATCATTAATAACAGCATTTGCTTCTGGAATGGCTAATGATCCAGTGGGACGAGCTTGATGATTTTTCATTAGTAGCTCATTGTTTTTCTCTGCTACGAGGAGAAATGAATTTAGATCAGAATATCTTTGAAACTTTTGCAACCGATATTGTTGTTGCAAGTTTATATTTGATGCATGAAATGTGGAGAAAGTTTTCTCCAACATATCTTCCTCCGTAACAGTTTGCCCACAGAATCGGAGCGTTGAGCATATCCTGTACAAAGCAGAGGTGTATTCATTCACCTTTTTAAAATCTTGGAACCTGAGATTGTTCCATTCATCTCTAGCAGTGGGAAGTAAAACTTCCCTTTGATTATCAAATCTGCTTTTTAAATCTTCCCACAAAACGTATGGATCCTCAAAATTTGAATATTCAAATTGCAACATTTCATCAATGTGTTTATGGAGGAAGACATCGGCTTTTGCCCTGTCTTGATCGCTACATTCGTTCCACTCCGTTATCGTTTCCAAAACACCCATTGACTTTAGATGTCGCTTAACATGTGCCGTCCACGGCATATAATTTTCTCCGGTGATATTAAGAGCCGGGAATTCAATTTTTGCGATGTTTGCCATTTTTGTTGCTAAACATAAATAAGATAAATATTAAAATCTAAATACTCATTAAAAATGAGATAACATACAAAGGTAAAGCTATAAACAAATAAATGAATACATAAGTACTAAAAAGATGAGGTGGAAGCTCATACATTAAGGTCGGCAACAATATTAATATTATGCCGACCAATATTAAAACCGGGTGAATCATCTTCGATTTTTTTTTTCTTGAATAGCCTTGAAAAGAAAACTGTTTGTTGTGGAAAAAATGAGATTGATAATTGGTAATTTATAGCGGTAAATTATAACCGTTTTATAACGGTTATATTACCGTTTTATAGCCGTTATATAACGGTTATATACATATATATATATATATATGTATTTATAATAAATGATGTATTACATAAATGTTATTTTATAAGATATAAAATTAGGATGTATAATAAGAAAAAAATGTTAGTATACATGAATGTAAACTCTAAATTAAATGTTAGTATGTGTGTATAAATAAAAGTTAGATGCATAAATAAATACAAGTGCTATCAAGTCTTTCAGTCTCTTTACTTTATTTTTCACTTTTTTTTAAGTATGGGACTTAATTGTTTTTATGATAGGAGTGTCTGGATAACAGGGTCTCCTAAAGGAAAACAATCCCATGATACATAAAAAGACATGTTACGTTTTTGTAGTCCAACAACGATCGAATATCCATCGTAAGATACATCTGCACTGGTATTAGTTTATCATAGCAATTATAGTTTATATATTAATCAAATGCTTACTTTGATTATAATTGCTTGAACGTTTCCTTGACTAGAGCCTCGTGCTGATAACGTGTTATAATATAACAAGGATTAACACAAGATTAGTGCTAAAACTTTAAGAATTTTTAGAAATGTTATAAGAGAAAGAAGAAGAGAGTTGTATAACTTATAAAAGTGTATACATGAGGTGCATATTTTTTCTTCTATCTTGAGCTAGTATTTATACTACAAAAAGATTAACTATTTGGTAGACAATGTTAACTATTTGGTAGACAAGATTAACTATTTGGTAGATAAGGCTATCCATAAGTTTGACAAAGAGTTCATCCACTTGCTTGGTAAATGTAGAGGTAGAACTTGATCTTCATGGTAAATCATTTTGTAATATTATAACAATGTGTGTATTCTTGACTTTGTGTTATATATTAGCATCTAAATGCCCTTAAAATTCCTACCCTTCTACCCTATAAATACCATTGTGTTGGCACATATTTCATCATCATTCATCTAACAAATCTTCATTCCTAAAATAACTCATACATAATGGATGTTGCTTCCATGGAGGTTGAGATCACTTCTTCCCTTTCAGCTTCTAAACTTTTCAAGATGCTTTCTGACTTTGACACCATTGCACCTAAAGTAATTCCTCAAACATACAAATCCATCGCCCTTATGCAAGGTGATGGTGGCGTTGGAAGCATCAAGAGCGTTACTTTCGGTAATGGTAAGCGATCGCACAATTAAGTACATGTATAGTGTTTGCATCAAATACAAATAAGTTTTAGCATGCAAACTTTATGAAATAAATGAAAAGCCCACATTTTCGTAATTACTCTAAAACAAGATAGTAGAAGAGTAATAACAATTATGCTATAGTTTACAAGTAACGTAATTTAATTACTCTATTTAAATTTTGTTGTAAAGTAATTATTTGTTGAATATTGTATTTATCATATTTACCATAATGCCACTTCATCCTTTTTTCTTCTCTTTGTACACTTTGCACACTAAATATTATTTGTATTGGAACCCACCATAAATAGTTGTTTTATTATTGAATTCAACCGATCCACTTTCATGTCTTTTCGTAAATGGTTTTTCGAAATACTATCATAGGTACAACATGGAAACAGAAGATAGATGCTATTGACACAAGCAACCTTTCAGTTAGCTACACCTTGTTTGATGGTGATGCATCGAGTGATATAATGGACACAGCAACCCATCATATTAAGTGTATATCTTCAGCTAATGGAGGATCTGTATATAAACATACGTGCTTGATTAAGTGTAAAGGTGATGCTAAGATAACTGACGATTTTATTAATCTTAGCAAAGAATCCATGACAGACACTTTGAAGGCGCTGGAGTCATATGCTATTGGTCATCCTGAAATTTACTAGATTTTCTATCTAAATAATGGGAATGTGTTTGACTATATCATCATTCTACTATGTTATCGTTTGATGTAATAATAAACAATGATATATTATATGTTTGATCCATGTTCGCATCTTAGACTACTTTGTATCGTTCTATGATTCGAGTGGTTACATACAAGGATTATAATTCTTGAAAGTTATAGTGAGACCCTCTCTCTTGACCGGTATTGCACTACTAACAGAGAAACAAATGTAAGGTTAGGAATGAGTTTCTAGATTAAAGTAAGTAGAAGATTCTTGCTAGCTATTGGTTTTTGAAAGTTGTTAACAAATAAATAAATACGGGCGCTCAAGTTTGCTTCAAATATTATGTTTATTTATGAGTTTTTAATCTAGAATAACGTAACAAGATTAAAAATGAAATAAATGTGACCCACGATTTTTTGTCTCCTTTGATAAATAATTTGGTTGTTCGAAAGTTATGTAAATATACAAATGTATTCCTAACAATTCTCACTCTATTTTACTTGAAGCCATATTTAAAAAAGTAGTTTAAGAAAATTATTTTATCAATCTTAATCAATTAAGTTCAGCTAGTATTTCTTTTTCATCTTTTGTTCCGTTTAGAAAACCGAAGAAATCACATATACAACGGAATTATATGTAACAATACTAGAAAAATAAGTATTTGCGAACAAATAAAATTATCGCAAAATTACTGACCGACGGAGATCCAATCGCAAAAGGGTCGCAATTCAATGCCCACCAGGTTGTAGCAAATTGGTAACCGTCTAAGGGTTGTCGCAACGCTGTCACAAAATTAATTTAAAATAAAAGTTAAACTAGGTCGTAAAGGTTGCAAAAACGTCATAAAAAATGAAAGGAAAAATTGAAAATTAAAATCTCGGTCACATTGGTCACAAAAATGAATACTCTTTGGCAAGGTTATTTTGATGACTATAATATACAATAAACATTTCTCGAATATTGACAGTCTAGACGTATTGGGTTGAATCGGCTTGATGTAGATTGGAGTCAAGAAGTTGATCTTATGGGTTGTTTTGGGAAAATCATCTGAATGATAGTTGATTCTATGTTTCAAACAATGTCATTCCACGAGTAGATCCATATTTAATTTTACGGTTGCCACCAATTTTCAATCTTTATATGTCTGTCAACTAGACTTGCAGGTTTCTTGAGGGCCTAGTTGGATTACGTTAACTAACTAATTAAGTTAACTAAAAAACAATGTTAATAGATTAGAAAATTTACAATCATAAATTATTTTGTACAAATTTTCATCATAGCTCGAAACATTGTTTGTGTTATTTTAATGTGCGTGTTGGGAAAGGGGAATAGAACTAACACTTAGGTGTAATGGGTCAACAATGGAATGCCAAAATATAAATCTGTGTATTCTTGACTTTGTGTTATATATTAGCATCTAAATGCCCTTAAAATTCCTACCCTTCTACCCTATAAATACCATTGTGTTGGCACATATTTCATCATCATTCATCTAACAAATCTTCATTCCTAAAATAACTCATACATAATGGATGTTGCTTCCATGGAGGTTGAGATCACTTCTTCCCTTTCAGCTTCTAAACTTTTCAAGATACTTTCTGACTTTGACACCATTGCACCTAAAGTAATTCCTCAAACATACAAATCCATCGCCCTTATGCAAGGTGATGGTGGCGTTGGAAGCATCAAGAGCGTTACTTTCGGTAATGGTAAGCGATCGCACAATTAAGTATATGTATAGTGTTTGCATCAAATACAAATAAGTTTTAGCATGCAAACTTTATGAAATAAATGAAAAGCCCACATTTTCGTAATTACTCTAAAACAAGATAGTACAAGAGTAATAAGAATTATGCTATAGTTTACAAGTAACGTAATTTAATTACTCTATTTAAATTTTGTTGTAAAGTAATTATTTGTTTAATATTGTATTTATCATATTTACCGTAATGCCACTTCATCCTTTTTTCTTCTCTTTGTACACTTTGCACACTAAATATTATTTGTATTGGAACCCACCATAAATAGTTGTTTTATTATTGAATTCAACCGATCCACTTTCATGTCTTTTCGTAAATGGTTTTTCGAAATACTATCATAGGTACAACATGGAAACAGAAGATAGATGCTATTGACACAAGCAACCTTTCAGTTAGCTACACCTTGTTTGATGGTGATGCATCGAGTGATATAATGGACACAGCAACCCATCATATTAAGTGTATATCTTCAGCTAATGGAGGATCTGTATATAAACATACGTGCTTGATTAAGTGTAAAGGTGATGCTAAGATAACTGACGATTTTATTAATCTTAGCAAAGAATCCATGACGGACACTTTCAAGGCGCTGGAGTCATATGCTATTGATCATCCTGAAATTTACTAGATTTTCTATCTAAATAATGGGAATGTGTTTGACTATATCATCATTCTACTATGTTATCGTTTGATGTGATAATAAACAATGATATATTATATGTTTGATCCATGTTCGCATCTTAGACTACTTTGTATCGTTCTATGATTCGAGTGGTTACATACAAGGATTATAATTCTTGAAAGTTATAATGAGACCCTCTCTCTTGACCGGTATTGCACTACTAACAGAGAAACAAATGTAAGGTTAGGAATGAGTTTCTAGATTAAAGTAAGTAGAAGATTCTTGCTAGCTATTGGTTTTTGAAAGTTGTTAACAAATAAATAAATACGGGCGCTCAAGTTTGCTTCAAATATTATGTTTATTTATGAGTTTTTAATCTAGAATAACGTAACAAGATTAAAAATGAAATAAATGTGACCCACGATTTTTTGTCTCCTTTGATAAATAATTTGGTTGTTCGAAAGTTTTGTAAATATACAAATGTATTCCAAACAATTCTCACTCTATTTTACTTGAAGCCATATTTAAAAACGTAGTTTTAGAAAATTATTTTATCAATCTTAATCAATTAAGTTCAGCCAGTATTTCTTTTTCATCTTTTGTTCCGTTTAGAAAGCGGAAGAAATCACATATACAATGGAATTATATGTAACAACACTAGAAAAATAAGTATTTGCGAACAAATAAAATTATCGCAAAATTACTGACCGACGGAGATCCAATTGCAAAAGGTTCGCAATTCAATGCCCACCAGGTCTGGTAGCAAATTGGTAACCGTCTAAGGGTTGTCGCAACGCTGTCACAAAATTAATTTAAAATAAAAGTTAAACTAGGTCGTAAAGGTTGCAAAAACGTCGTAAAAAATGAAAGGAAAAATTGAAAATTAAAATCTCGGTCACATTGGTCACAAAAATGAATACTCTTTGGCAAGGTTATTTTGATGACTATAATATACAATAAACATTTCTCGAATATTGACAGTCTAGACGTATTGGGTTGAATCGGCTTGATGTAGATTGGAGTCAAGAAGTTGATCTTATGGGTTGTTTTGGGAAAATCATCAGAATGATAGTTGATTCTATGTTTCAAACAATGTCATTCCACGAGTAGATCCTTATTTAATTTTACGGTTGCCACCAATTTTCAATCTTTATATGTCTGTCAACTAGACTTGCAGGTTTCTTGAGGGCCAAGTTGGATTACGTTAACTAACTAATTAAGTTAACTAAAAAACAATGTTAATAGATAAGAAAATTTACATTCTTAAATTATTTTGTACAAATTTTCATCATAGCTCGAAACATTATTTGTGTCATGTTTAATGTGCGTGTTGGGAAAAGGGGAATAGAACTAACACTTAGGTGTAATGGGTCAACAATGGAATGCCAAAATATAAATGTGTGTATTCTTGACTTTGTGTTATATATTAGCATCTAAATGCCCTTAAAATTCCTACCCTTCTACCCTATAAATACCATTGTGTTGGCACATATTTCATCATCATTCATCTAACAAATCTTCATTCCTAAAATAACTCATACATAATGGATGTTGCTTCCATGGAGGTTGAGATCACTTCTTCCCTTTCAGCTTCTAAACTTTTCAAGATGCTTTCTGACTTTGACACCATTGCACCTAAAGTAATTCCTCAAACATACAAATCCATCGCCCTTATGCAAGGTGATGGTGGCGTTGGAAGCATCAAGAGCGTTACTTTCGGTAATGGTAAGCGATCGCACAATTAAGTACATGTATAGTGTTTGAATCAAATACAAATATGTTTTAGCATGCAAACTTTATGAAATAAATGAAAAGCCCACATTTTCGTAATTACTCTAAAACAAGATAGTAGAAGAGTAACGTAATTTAATTAGTCTATTTAAATTTTGTTGTAAAGTAATTATTTGTTGAATATTGTATTTATCATATTTACCATAATGCCACTTCATCCTTTTTTCTTCTCTTTGTACACTTTGCACACTAAATATTATTTGTATTGGAACCCACCATAAATAGTTGTTTTATTATTGAATTCAACTGATCCACTTTCATGTCTTTTCGTAAATGGTTTTTCGAAATACTATCATAGGTACAACATGGAAACAGAAGATAGATGCTATTGACACAAGCAACCTTTTAGTTAGCTACACCTTGTTTGATGGTGATGCATCGAGTGATATAATGGACACAGCAACCCATCATATTAAGTGTATATCTTCAGCTAATGGAGGATCTGTATATAAACATACGTGCTTGATTAAGTGTAAAGGTGATGCTAAGATAACTGACGATTTTATTAATCTTAGCAAAGAATCCATGACGGACACTTTCAAGGCGCTGGAGTCATATGCTATTGATCATCCTGAAATTTACTAGATTTTCTATCTAAATAATGGGAATGTGTTTGACTATATCATCATTCTACTATGTTATCGTTTGATGTAATAATAAACAATGATATATTATATGTTTGATCCATGTTCGCATCTTAGACTACTTTGTATCGTTCTATGATTCGAGTGGTTACATACAAGGATTATAATTCTTGAAAGTTATAATGAGACCCTCTCTCTTGACCGGTATTGCACTACTAAGAGAGAAACAAATGTAAGGTTAGGAATGAGTTTCTAGATTAAAGTAAGTAGAAGATTCTTGCTAGCTATTGGTTTTTGAAAGTTGTTAACAAATAAATAAATACGGGCGCTCAAGTTTGCTTCAAATATTATGTTTATTTATGAGTTTTTAATCTAGAATAACGTAACAAGATTAAAAATGAAATAAATGTGACCCACGATTTTTTGTCTCCTTTGATAAATAATTTGGTTGTTCGAAATTTATGTAAATATACAAATGTATTCCTAACAATTCTCACTCTATTTTACTTGAAGCCATATTTAAAAAAGTAGTTTTAGAAAATTATTTTATCAATCTTAATCAATTAAGTTCAGCCAGTATTTCTTTTTCATCTTTTGTTCTGTTTGGAAAACGGAAGAAATCACATATACAATGGAATTATATGTACCAATACTAGAAAAATAAGTATTTGCAAACAAATAAAATTATCGCAAAATTACTGACCGACGGAGATCCAATTGCAAAAGGGTCGCAATTCAATGCCCACTAGGTCTGGTAGCAAATTGGTAACCGTTTAAGGGTTGTCTCAAAGCTGTCACAAAATTAGTTTTAAAATAAAAGTTAAACTAGGTCGTAAAGGTTGCAAAAACGTCGTAAAAAATGAAAGGAAAAATTGAAAATTAAAATCTCGGCCACATTGGTCACAAAAATGAATACTCTTTGGCAAGGTTATTTTGATGACTATAATATACAATAAACATTTCTCGAATATTGACAGTCTAGACGTATTGGGTTGACTCGGCTTGATGTAGATTGGAGTCAAGAAGTTGATCTTATGGGTTGTTTTGGGAAAATCATCAGAATGATAGTTGATTCTATGTTTCAAACAATGTCATTCCACGAGTAGATCCATATTTAATATTACGGTTGCCACCAATTTTCAATCTTTATATGTCTATCAACTAGACTTGCAGGTTTCTTGAGGGCCTAGTTGGATTACGTTAACTAACTAATTAAGTTAACTAAAAAACAATGTTAATAGATAAGAAAATTTACATTCTTAAATTATTTTGTACAAATTTTCATCATAGCTCGAAACATTATTTGTGTTATGTTTAATGTGTGTGTTGGGAAAAGGGGATAGAACTAACACTTAGGTGTAATGGGTAAACAATGGAATGCCAAAATATAAATGTGTGTATTCTTGACTTTGTGTTGTATATTAGCATCTAAATGCCCTTAAAATTCCTACCCTTCTACCCTATAAATACCATTGTGTTGGCACATATTTCATGGTCATTCATCTAACAAATCTTCATTCCTAAAATAACTCATACATAATGGATGTTGCTTCCATGGAGGTTGAGATCACTTCTTCCCTTTCAGCTTCTAAAATTTTCAAGATGCTTTCTGACTTTGACTCCATTGCACCTAAAGTAATTCCTCAAACATACAAATCCATCGCCCTTATGCAAGGTGATGGTGGCGTTGGAAGCATCAAGAGCGTTACTTTCGGTAATGGTAAGCGATCGCACAATTAAGTACATGTATAGTGTTTGCATCAAATACAAATAAGTTTTAGCATGCAAACTTTATGAAATAAATGAAAAGCCCACATTTTCGTAATTACTCTAAAACAAGATAATAGAAGAGTGATAACAATTATGCTATAGTTTACAAGTAACGTAATTTAATTACTCTATTTAAATTTTGTTGTAAAGTAATTATTTGTTGAATATTGTATTTATCATATTTACCATAATGCCACTTCATCCTTTTTTCTTCTCTTTGTACACTTTGCACACTAAATATTATTTGTATTGGAACCCACCATAAATAGTTGTTTTATTATTGAATTCAACCGATCCACTTTCATGTCTTTTCGTAAATGGTTTTTCGAAATACTATCATAGGTACAACATGGAAACAGAAGATAGATGCTATTGACACAAGCAACCTTTCAGTTAGCTACACCTTGTTTGATGGTGATGCATCGAGTGATATAATGGACACAGCAACCCATCATATTAAGTGTATATCTTCAGCTAATGGAGGATCTGTATATAAACATACGTGCTTGATTAAGTGTAAAGGTGATGCTAAGATAACTGACGATTTTATTAATCTTAGCAAAGAATCCATGACGGACACTTTCAAGGCGCTGGAGTCATATGCTATTGATCATCCTGAAATTTACTAGATTTTCTATCTAAATAATGGGAATGTGTTTGACTATATCATCATTCTACTATGTTATCGTTTGATGTAATAATAAACAATGATATATTATATGTTTGATCCATGTTCGCATCTTAGACTACTTTGTATCGTTCTATGATTCGAGTGGTTACATACAAGGATTATAATTCTTGAAAGTTATAATGAGACCCTCTCTCTTGACCGGTATTGCACTACTAACAGAGAAACAAATGTAAGGTTAGGAATGAGTTTCTAGATTAAAGTAAGTAGAAGATTCTTGCTAGCTATTGGTTTTTGAAAGTTGTTAACAAATAAATAAATACGGGCGCTCAAGTTTGCTTCAAATATTATGTTTATTTATGAGTTTTTAATCTAGAATAACGTAACAAGATTAAAAATGAAATAAATGTGACCCACGATTTTTTGTCTCCTTTGATAAATAATTTGGTTGTTCAAAATTTATGTAAATATACAAATGTATTCCTAACAATTCTCACTCTATTTTACTTGAAGCCATATTTAAAAACGTAGTTTTAGAAAATTATTTTATCAATCTTAATCAATTAAGTTCAGCCAGTATTTCTTTTTCATCTTTTGTTCCGTTTAGAAAGCGGAAGAAATCACATATACAATGGAATTATATGTAACAACACTAGAAAAATAAGTATTTGCGAACAAATAAAATTATCGCAAAATTACTGACCGACGGAGATCCAATTGCAAAAGGTTCGCAATTCAATGCCCACCAGGTCTGGTAGCAAATTGGTAACCGTCTAAGGGTTGTCGCAACGCTGTCACAAAATTAATTTAAAATATAAGTTAAACTAAGTTGTAAAGGTTGCAAAAACGTCGTAAAAAATGAAAGGAAAAATTGAAAATTAAAATCTCGGTCACATTGGTCACAAAAATGAATACTCTTTGGCAAGGTTATTTTGATGACTATAATATACAATAAACATTTCTCGAATATTGACAGTCTAGACGTATTGGGTTGAATCGGCTTGATGTAGATTGGAGTCAAGAAGTTGATCTTATGGGTTGTTTTGGGAAAATCATCAGAATGATAGTTGATTCTATGTTTCAAACAATGACATTCCACGAGTAGATCCTTATTTAATTTTACGGTTGCCACCAATTTTCAATCTTTATATGTCTGTCAACTAGACTTGCAGGTTTCTTGAGGGCCAAGTTGGATTACGTTAACTAACTAATTAAGTTAACTAAAAAACAATGTTAATAGATTAAGAAAATTTACATTCTTAAATTATTTTGTACAAATTTTCATCATAGCTCGAAACATTATTTGTGTTATGTTTAATGTGCGTGTTGGGAAAAGGGGAATAGAACTAACACTTAGGTGTAATGGGTCAACAATGCAATGCCAAAATATAAATGTGTGTATTCTTGACTTTGTGTTATATATTAGCATCTAAATGCCCTTAAAATTCCTACCCTTCTACCCTATAAATACCATTGTGTTGGCACATATTTCATCATCATTCATCTAACAAATCTTCATTCCTAAAATAACTCATACATAATGGATGTTGCTTCCATGGAGGTTGAGATCACTTCTTCCCTTTCAGCTTCTAAACTTTTCAAGATGCTTTCTGACTTTGACACCATTGCACCTAAAGTAATTCCTCAAACATACAAATCCATCGCCCTTATGCAAGGTGATGGTGGCGTTGGAAGCATCAAGAGCGTTACTTTCGGTAATGGTAAGCGATCGCACAATTAAGTACATGTATAGTCTTTGAATCAAATACAAATAAGTTTTAGCATGCAAACTTTATGAAATAAATGAAAAGCCCACATTTTCGTAATTACTCTAAAACAAGATAGTAGAAGAGTAACGTAATTTAATTAGTCTATTTAAATTTTGTTGTAAAGTAATTATTTGTTGAATATTATATTTATCATATTTACCATAATGCCACTTCATCCTTTTTTCTTCTCTTTGTACACTTTGCACACTAAATATTATTTGTATTGGAACCCACCATAAATAGTTGTTTTATTATTGAATTCAACTGATCCACTTTCATGTTTTTTGTAAATGGTTTTTCGAAATACTATCATAGGTACAACATGGAAACAGAAGATAGATGCTATTGACACAAGCAACCTTTCAGTTAGCTACACCTTGTTTGATGGTGATGCATCGAGTGATATAATGGACACAGCAACCCATCATATTAAGTGTATATCTTCAGCTAATGGAGGATCTGTATATAAACATACATGCTTCATTAAGTGTAAAGGTGATGCTAAGATAACTGACGATTTTATTAATCTTAGCAAAGAATCCATGACGGACACTTTCAAGGCGCTGGAGTCATATGTTATTGATCATCCTGAAATTTACTAGATTTTCTATCTAAATAATGGGAATGTGTTTGACTATATCATCATTCTACTATGTTATCGTTTGATGTAATAATAAACAATGATATATTATATGTTTGATCCATGTTCGCATCTTAGACTACTTTGTATCGTTCTATGATTCGAGTGGTTACATACAAGGATTATAATTCTTGAAAGTTATAATGAGACCCTCTCTCTTGACCGGTATTGCACTACTAACAGAGAAACAAATGTAAGGTTAGGAATGAGTTTCTAGATTAAAGTAAGTAGAAGATTCTTGCTAGCTATTGGTTTTTGAAAGTTGTTAACAAATAAATAAATACGGGCGCTCAAGTTTGCTTCAAATATTTTGTTTATTTATGAGTTTTTAATCTAGAATAACGTAACAAGATTAAAAATGAAATAAATGTGACCCACGATTTTTTGTCTCCTTTGATAAATAATTTGGTTGTTCGAAATTTATGTAAATATACAAATGTATTCCTAACAATTCTCACTCTATTTTACTTGAAGCCATATTTAAAAAAGTAGTTTTAGAAAATTATTTTATCAATCTTAATCAATTAAGTTCAGCCAGTATTTCTTTTTCATCTTTTGTTCTGTTTGGAAAACGGAAGAAATCACATATACAATGGAATTATATGTAACAATACTAGAAAAATAAGTATTTGCGAACAAATAAAATTATCGCAAAATTACTGACCGACGGAGATCCAATTGCAAAAGGGTCGCAATTCAATGCCCACCAGGTCTGGTAGCAAATTGGGAACCGTCTAAGGGTTGTCGCAAAGCTGTCACAAAATTAATTTTAAACTAAAAGTTAAACTAGGTCGTAAAGGTTGCAAAAACGTCATAAAAATGAAAGGAAAAATTGAAAATTAAAATCTCGGTCACATTGGTCACAAAAATGAATACTCTTTGGCAAGGTTATTTTGATGACTATAATATACAATAAACATTTCTCGAATATTGACAGTCTAGACGTATTGGATTGAATCGGCTTGATGTAGATTGGAGTCAAGAAGTTGATCTTATGGGTTGTTATGGGAAAATCATCAGAATGATAGTTGATTCTATGTTTCAAACAATGTCATTCCACGAGTAGATCCTTATTTAATTTTACGGTTGCCACCAATTTTCAATCTTTATATGTCTGTCAACTAGACTTGCAGGGTTCTTGAAGGCCTAGTTGGATTACGTTAACTAACTAATTAAGTTAACTAAAAAACAATGTTAATAGATAAGAAAATTTACATTCTTAAATTATTTTGTACAAATTTTCATCATAGCTCGAAACATTATTTGTGTTATGTTTAATGTGCGTGTTGGGAAAAGGGGAATAGAACTAACACTTAGGTGTAATGGGTCAACAATGGAATGCCAAAATATAAATGTGTGTATTCTTGACTTTGTGTTATATATTAGCATCTAAATGCCCTTAAAATTCCTACCCTTCTACCCTATAAATACCATTGTGTTGGCACATATTTCATCATCATTCATCTAACAAATCTTCATTCCTAAAATAACTCATACATAATGGATGTTGCTTCCATGGAGGTTGAGATCACTTCTTCCCTTTCAGCTTCTAAACTTTTCAAGATGCTTTCTGACTTTGACACCATTGCACCTAAAGTAATTCCTCAAACATACAAATCCATCGCCCTTATGCAAGGTGATGGTGGCGTTGGAAGCATCAAGAGCGTTACTTTCGGTAATGGTAAGCGATCGCACAATTAAGTACATGTATAGTCTTTGAATCAAATACAAATAAGTTTTAGCATGCAAACTTTATGAAATAAATGAAAAGCCCACATTTTCGTAATTACTCTAAAACAAGATAGTAGAAGAGCAATAACAATTATGCTATAGTTTACAAGTAACGTAATTTAATTACTCTATTTAAATTTTGTTGTAAAGTAATTATTTGTTGAATATTGTATTTATCATATTTACCATAATGCCACTTCATCCTTTTTTTCTTCTCTTTGTACACTTTGCACACTAAATATTATTTGTATTGGAACCCACCATAAATAGTTGTTTTATTATTGAATTCAACTGATCCACTTTCATGTCTTTTCGTAAATGGTTTTTCGAAATACTATCATAGGTACAACATGGAAACAGAAGATAGATGCTATTGACACAAGCAACCTTTCAGTTAGCTACACCTTGTTTGATGGTGATGCATCGAGTGATATAATGGACACAGCAACCCATCATATTAAGTGTATATCTTCAGCTAATGGAGGATCTGTATATAAACATACGTGCTTGATTAAGTGTAAAGGTGATGCTAAGATAACTGACGATTTTATTAATCTTAGCAAAGAATCCATGACGGACACTTTCAAGGCGCTGGAGTCATATGCTATTGATCATCCTGAAATTTACTAGATTTTCTATCTAAATAATGGGAATGTGTTTGACTATATCATCATTCTACTATGTTATCATTTGATGTAATAATAAACAATGATATATTATAGGTTTGATCCATGTTCGCATCTTAGACTACTTTGTATCGTTCTATGATTCGAGTGGTTACATACAAGGATTATAATTCTTGAAAGTTATAATGAGACCCTCTCTCTTGACCGGTATTGCACTACTAACAGAGAAACAAATGTAAGGTTAGGGATGAGTTTTCTAGATTAAAGTTAGTAGAAGATTCTTGCTAGCTATTGGTTTTTGAAAGTTGTTAACAATTGTTAACAAATAAATAAATACGGGCGCTCAAGTTTTGTCACACCCCCAAATTCCACCTGCGGATAACACCCGCTTCGAGGGCGTGACTGACCAGGATCCAGCCACCAATTATACTGAATAATTAAATTGATAATCAAAGTAATACTCGCTAACCATGAGACTAGCAAATATCAAGTTCAGAGTTTAAAACTTAAATAGAGGAAGCAGAAGTATAAAGGCTTAACAAAGTTCATAGTTCATGATAAATAAACCCAACACACGGGTTTTGACAAACACTACACATTCCCAAGCAGCCGCTCCTCAGTCACTGGTTACCTGCAAAGCATGCAGTAAGGGGGTCAACAATAATGCTGAGTGAGTTCACTAGTTGTCCAGTTTTAATTACCAAAAACTTGTTTCACCAGTTAATTTATCCGTTTATACATGCCATGGGGAGCTACCCCAAAAGTTAGCGACTAAACTGTTTTTCCAATACCGAACACTAGGTAACCGTTTGCGTTTCCGCAGGATGCCCCGATGTCAATGTTCTATCATCATTGACGGATGCCTGAGTACATTAGTTCACGACCGATCCCATACCATGGCACGGTGTGAGGTTGGTAAAACCTAAATAGCGCTATCAACTAATAACCCGTTCGTCTGGCCCCGGCGACTAATCGGTATTATGTAGTAGGGACTTGAGTGATAGAGTTGCGTTTAGTGCCGTTTGGTTGCATTTCGTATAAACAGTAATTAACTAAAAGGTTTCCCAATGACAAGGGAAGGAAAAGTAAGTTTGTTCCCAGTAACTAGGGAAGGAATGTAAATGGTATCCCCTTTACAAGGGGATAGGGTTGTTTTAGTCTCGTGTCCCAAACCACCGGGACGCATGCTTTTAAGTTGTGAACTCACCTTGGGTTGCTCGGTAGATTATTTTACCCGGTCAAGTATGTTGGTCACCACGTCCTAGCATGGTTACCAAGTATGGGTCAAGTTGGGTACAAATAAACACATAGCGAACACGTACGGCAAACACATATAGCAAACACGTATAACATGCGTAACAACAAACAGTTGGGTTATTGGGCCAGCCCTAAACATACAATCAGCAGCAACAACACGTAGCCCAGTCAACAGAAAGCCCAACAGTCAAAGCCCAATAACACCAAAATAGCCCAGTCGAGACAAGGGTGGTTGCGACTCGCAACCGAGGTTACGACTCGCAACCGAGGTCACGGTTCATCACGTTTTGGTTACGACTTAGCAGCAATGGTTACGACTCGCAGCCGGATTCGACACGCGTTGATTGCGACTCGCAACTGGGAGGTCTCGACAAAGCTTGATGTGGTCTCGAGTCGCAACCAAAGGTTGCGACTCGCAACCGTGATTACGTGCACAGCAATCATCTAGAACCTGCAATATGTACTGACCAATAGGATTGTATTTTCATGAAACATAGTACTATCCACACTAAACATGTCTGTTTGTCTATTTTGTGTCTAAATTGGATCAAACAAGGCATATTCAAAATATTTAAGTGACATTCATGCTGTTCATCATCATATTCATATAACATTCAAGCAATTATTTATGAACATTCAAACCCCATTTATCAATAATCCAACCTAAAATCCTGTTTAAACCTTCTATATACTTCTCGGACAATATCAAGGCACACAAACAAGATTCATCATATAAACCCAAACATTTATGCCTAAAACCTCCTAACCAACCCTTACTACAACCGAATAGCAAACCTTTAAACACAAAACCGGATCATTTTCATTAAGACACAAAAATCATTTCAAGCAACCACTTTTATCATCAAACAAGCATTTTATAGCAACAACATCAACAATCAAGCACTATCAAGCATTTTAGTAACAAGACAAACAAGCAAAACAACTATGAAGATATTCATGCTAACCGGTTGGAAGTAGGGGTACAAGGAATCAATGAACCAAGCTCCAAATAATGATCTCGAGCTAGAATCCGAGAGTGATCTTGTTACCGGTTGATCCGAGGAAGAAGGAAAGGAGAGGAAATGAGGGTGTTGTGCTAGGGTTTTAGTGAAGGAGAAATGAGAGGAGAGTAGGAGGGTGAGTGTGAGAGGTGTGTTGTAAAAATGATTAAGGGAGGGGAGGGTTGGTTTATATAATGTCACGAGTGGGTTAGGGTGTGGTTGCGGTTAAGGTGTGGTTGCGTCTTGGGCCTCCATATGGCCCAAACCGAACCGGCCCTAAATAAGTTGCGAGTTGGGTCATGGTTTTCTGCTCGCCTCTCTCTTACACATACTCACTCACGCACACACACACACATATATATATATATAATACGTACATGTTATCATCATTAGTACGCCACAATGATCACAACCTTTCATTTAATATAAATCATATATATACAAGTAGGTTGAATACAGGAATGGTTGTCCGGGAAAACCCGAAGTATCACATTATCCCCAAGTTTTAGGAACTTTCATCCCGAAAGTTATGGCAGCCACTGTCGAGCTAGTATAAGTGAAAGCTAGTATACGGGCGCTCAAGTTTGCTTCAAATATTATGTTTATTTATGAGTTTTTAATCTAGAATAACGTAACAAGATTAAAAATGAAATAAATGTGACCCACGATTTTTTGTCTCCTTTGATAAATAATTTGGTTGTTCAAAATTTATGTAAATATACAAATGTATTCCTAACAATTCTCACTCTATTTTACTTGAAGCCATATTTAAAAACGTAGTTTTAGAAAATTATTTTATCAATCTTAATCAATTAAGTTCAGCCAGTATTTCTTTTTCATCTTTTGTTCCGTTTAGAAAGCGGAAGAAATCACATATACAATGGAATTATATGTAACAACACTAGAAAAATAAGTATTTGCGAACAAATAAAATTATCGCAAAATTACTGACCGACGGAGATCCAATTGCAAAAGGTTCGCAATTCAATGCCCACCAGGTCTGGTAGCAAATTGGTAACCGTCTAAGGGTTGTCGCAACGCTGTCCCAAAATTAATTTAAAATATAAGTTAAACTAAGTTGTAAAGGTTGCAAAAACGTCGTAAAAAATGAAAGGAAAAATTGAAAATTAAAATCTCGGTCACATTGGTCACAAAAATGAATACTCTTTGGCAAGGTTATTTTGATGACTATAATATACAATAAACATTTCTCGAATATTGACAGTCTAGACGTATTGGGTTGAATCGGCTTGATGTAGATTGGAGTCAAGAAGTTGATCTTATGGGTTGTTTTGGGAAAATCATCAGAATGATAGTTGATTCTATGTTTCAAACAATGTCATTCCACGAGTAGATCCTTATTTAATTTTACGGTTGCCACCAATTTTCAATCTTTATATGTCTGTCAACTAGACTTGCAGGTTTCTTGAGGGCCAAGTTGGATTACGTTAACTAACTAATTAAGTTAACTAAAAAACAATGTTAATAGATTAAGAAAATTTACATTCTTAAATTATTTTGTACAAATTTTCATCATAGCTCGAAACATTATTTGTGTTATGTTTAATGTGCGTGTTGGGAAAAGGGGAATAGAACTAACACTTAGGTGTAATGGGTCAACAATGCAATGCCAAAATATAAATGTGTGTATTCTTGACTTTGTGTTATATATTAGCATCTAAATGCCCTTAAAATTCCTACCCTTCTACCCTATAAATACCATTGTGTTGGCACATATTTCATCATCATTCATCTAACAAATCTTCATTCCTAAAATAACTCATACATAATGGATGTTGCTTCCATGGAGGTTGAGATCACTTCTTCCCTTTCAGCTTCTAAACTTTTCAAGATGCTTTCTGACTTTGACACCATTGCACCTAAAGTAATTCCTCAAACATACAAATCCATCGCCCTTATGCAAGGTGATGGTGGCGTTGGAAGCATCAAGAGCGTTACTTTCGGTAATGGTAAGCGATCGCACAATTAAGTACATGTATAGTCTTTGAATCAAATACAAATAAGTTTTAGCATGCAAACTTTATGAAATAAATGAAAAGCCCACATTTTCGTAATTACTCTAAAACAAGATAGTAGAAGAGTAACATAATTTAATTAGTCTATTTAAATTTTGTTGTAAAGTAATTATTTGTTGAATATTGTATTTATCATATTTACCATAATGCCACTTCATCCTTTTTTCTTCTCTTTGTACACTTTGCACACTAAATATTATTTGTATTGGAACCCACCATAAATAGTTGTTTTATTATTGAATTCAACTGATCCACTTTCATGTTTTTTGTAAATGGTTTTTCGAAATACTATCATAGGTACAACATGGAAACAGAAGATAGATGCTATTGACACAAGCAACCTTTCAGTTAGCTACACCTTGTTTGATGGTGATGCATCGAGTGATATAATGGACACAGCAACCCATCATATTAAGTGTATATCTTCAGCTAATGGAGGATCTGTATATAAACATACATGCTTCATTAAGTGTAAAGGTGATGCTAAGATAACTGACGATTTTATTAATCTTAGCAAAGAATCCATGACGGACACTTTCAAGGCGCTGGAGTCATATGTTATTGATCATCCTGAAATTTACTAGATTTTCTATCTAAATAATGGGAATGTGTTTGACTATATCATCATTCTACTATGTCATCGTTTGATGTAATAATAAACAATGATATATTATATGTTTGATCCATGTTCGCATCTTAGACTACTTTGTATCGTTCTATGATTCGAGTGGTTACATACAAGGATTATAATTCTTGAAAGTTATAATGAGACCCTCTCTCTTGACCGGTATTGCACTACTAACAGAGAAACAAATGTAAGGTTAGGAATGAGTTTCTAGATTAAAGTAAGTAGAAGATTCTTGCTAGCTATTGGTTTTTGAAAGTTGTTAACAAATAAATAAATACGGGCGCTCAAGTTTGCTTCAAATATTTTGTTTATTTATGAGTTTTTAATCTAGAATAACGTAACAAGATTAAAAATGAAATAAATGTGACCCACGATTTTTTGTCTCCTTTGATAAATAATTTGGTTGTTCGAAATTTATGTAAATATACAAATGTATTCCTAACAATTCTCACTCTATTTTACTTGAAGCCATATTTAAAAAAGTAGTTTTAGAAAATTATTTTATCAATCTTAATCAATTAAGTTCAGCCAGTATTTCTTTTTCATCTTTTGTTCTGTTTGGAAAACGGAAGAAATCACATATACAATGGAATTATATGTAACAATACTAGAAAAATAAGTATTTGCGAACAAATAAAATTATCGCAAAATTACTGACCGACGGAGATCCAATTGCAAAAGGGTCGCAATTCAATGCCCACCAGGTCTGGTAGCAAATTGGGAACCGTCTAAGGGTTGTCGCAAAGCTGTCACAAAATTAATTTTAAAATAAAAGTTAAACTAGGTCGTAAAGGTTGCAAAAACGTCATAAAAATGAAAGGAAAAATTGAAAATTAAAATCTCGGTCACATTGGTCACAAAAATGAATACTCTTTGGCAAGGTTATTTTGATGACTATAATATACAATAAACATTTCTCGAATATTGACAGTCTAGACGTATTGGATTGAATCGGCTTGATGTAGATTGGAGTCAAGAAGTTGATCTTATGGGTTGTTATGGGAAAATCATCAGAATGATAGTTGATTCTATGTTTCAAACAATGTCATTCCACGAGTAGATCCTTATTTAATTTTACGGTTGCCACCAATTTTCAATCTTTATATGTCTGTCAACTAGACTTGCAGGTTTCTTGAAGGCCTAGTTGGATTACGTTAACTAACTAATTAAGTTAACTAAAAAACAATGTTAATAGATAAGAAAATTTACATTCTTAAATTATTTTGTACAAATTTTCATCATAGCTCGAAACATTATTTGTGTTATGTTTAATGTGCGTGTTGGGAAAAGGGGAATAGAACTAACACTTAGGTGTAATGGGTCAACAATGGAATGCCAAAATATAAATGTGTGTATTCTTGACTTTGTGTTATATATTAGCATCTAAATGCCCTTAAAATTCCTACCCTTCTACCCTATAAATACCATTGTGTTGGCACATATTTCATCATCATTCATCTAACAAATCTTCATTCCAAAATAACGTGCGCATAATGGATGTTGCTTCCATGGAGGTTGAGATCACTTCTTCCCTTTCAGCTTCTAAACTTTTCAAGATGCTTTCTGACTTTGACACCATTGCACCTAAAGTAATTCCTCAAACATACAAATCCATCGCCCTTATGCAAGGTGATGGTGGCGTTGGAAGCATCAAGAGCGTTACTTTCGGTAATGGTAAGCGATCGCACAATTAAGTACATGTATAGTCTTTGAATCAAATACAAATAAGTTTTAGCATGCAAACTTTATGAAATAAATGAAAAGCCCACATTTTCGTAATTACTCTAAAACAAGATAGTAGAAGAGTAACGTAATTTAATTAGTCTATTTAAATTTTGTTGTAAAGTAATTATTTGTTGAATATTGTATTTATCATATTTACCATAATGCCACTTCATCCTTTTTTCTTCTCTTTGTACACTTTGCACACTAAATATTATTTGTATTGGAACCCACCATAAATAGTTGTTTTATTATTGAATTCAACTGATCCACTTTCATGTTTTTTGTAAATGGTTTTTCGAAATACTATCATAGGTACAACATGGAAACAGAAGATAGATGCTATTGACACAAGCAACCTTTCAGTTAGCTACACCTTGTTTGATGGTGATGCATCGAGTGATATAATGGACACAGCAACCCATCATATTAAGTGTATATCTTCAGCTAATGGAGGATCTGTATATAAACATACATGCTTCATTAAGTGTAAAGGTGATGCTAAGATAACTGACGATTTTATTAATCTTAGCAAAGAATCCATGACGGACACTTTCAAGGCGCTGGAGTCATATGTTATTGATCATCCTGAAATTTACTAGATTTTCTATCTAAATAATGGGAATGTGTTTGACTATATCATCATTCTACTATGTTATCGTTTGATGTAATAATAAACAATGATATATTATATGTTTGATCCATGTTCGCATCTTAGACTACTTTGTATCGTTCTATGATTCGAGTGGTTACATACAAGGATTATAATTCTTGAAAGTTATAATGAGACCCTCTCTCTTGACCGGTATTGCACTACTAACAGAGAAACAAATGTAAGGTTAGGAATGAGTTTCTAGATTAAAGTAAGTAGAAGATTCTTGCTAGCTATTGGTTTTTGAAAGTTGTTAACAAATAAATAAATACGGGCGCTCAAGTTTGCTTCAAATATTTTGTTTATTTATGAGTTTTTAATCTAGAATAACGTAACAAGATTAAAAATGAAATAAATGTGACCCACGATTTTTTGTCTCCTTTGATAAATAATTTGGTTGTTCGAAATTTATGTAAATATACAAATGTATTCCTAACAATTCTCACTCTATTTTACTTGAAGCCATATTTAAAAAAGTAGTTTTAGAAAATTATTTTATCAATCTTAATCAATTAAGTTCAGCCAGTATTTCTTTTTCATCTTTTGTTCCGTTTAGAAAGCGGAAGAAATCACATATACAATGGAATTATATGTAACAACACTAGAAAAATAAGTATTTGCGAACAAATAAAATTATCGCAAAATTACTGACCGACGGAGATCCAATTGCAAAAGGTTCGCAATTCAATGCCCACCAGGTCTGGTAGCAAATTGGTAACCGTCTAAGGGTTGTCGCAACGCTGTCACAAAATTAATTTAAAATATAAGTTAAACTAAGTTGTAAAGGTTGCAAAAACGTCGTAAAAAATGAAAGGAAAAATTGAAAATTAAAATCTCGGTCACATTGGTCACAAAAATGAATACTCTTTGGCAAGGTTATTTTGATGACTATAATATACAATAAACATTTCTCGAATATTGACAGTCTAGACGTATTGGGTTGAATCGGCTTGATGTAGATTGGAGTCAAGAAGTTGATCTTATGGGTTGTTTTGGGAAAATCATCAGAATGATAGTTGATTCTATGTTTCAAACAATGTCATTCCACGAGTAGATCCTTATTTAATTTTACGGTTGCCACCAATTTTCAATCTTTATATGTCTGTCAACTAGACTTGCAGGTTTCTTGAGGGCCAAGTTGGATTACGTTAACTAACTAATTAAGTTAACTAAAAAACAATGTTAATAGATAAGAAAATTTACATTCTTAAATTATTTTGTACAAATTTTCATCATAGCTCGAAACATTATTTGTGTTATGTTTAATGTGCGTGTTGGGAAAAGGGGAATAGAACTAACACTTAGGTGTAATGGGTCAACAATGCAATGCCAAAATATAAATGTGTGTATTCTTGACTTTGTGTTATATATTAGCATCTAAATGCCCTTAAAATTCCTACCCTTCTACCCTATAAATACCATTGTGTTGGCACATATTTCATCATCATTCATCTAACAAATCTTCATTCCTAAAATAACTCATACATAATGGATGTTGCTTCCATGGAGGTTGAGATCACTTCTTCCCTTTCAGCTTCTAAACTTTTCAAGATGCTTTCTGACTTTGACACCATTGCACCTAAAGTAATTCCTCAAACATACAAATCCATCGCCCTTATGCAAGGTGATGGTGGCGTTGGAAGCATCAAGAGCGTTACTTTCGGTAATGGTAAGCGATCGCACAATTAAGTACATGTATAGTCTTTGAATCAAATACAAATAAGTTTTAGCATGCAAACTTTATGAAATAAATGAAATGCCCACATTTTCGTAATTACTCTAAAACAAGATAGTAGAAGAGTAACGTAATTTAATTAGTGTATTTAAATTTTGTTGTAAAGTAATTATTTGTTGAATATTGTATTTATCATATTTACCATAATGCCACTTCATCCTTTTTTCTTCTCTTTGTACACTTTGCACACTAAATATTATTTGTATTGGAACCCACCATAAATAGTTGTTTTATTATTGAATTCAACTGATCCACTTTCATGTTTTTTGTAAATGGTTTTTCGAAATACTATCATAGGTACAACATGGAAACAGAAGATAGATGCTATTGACACAAGCAACCTTTCAGTTAGCTACACCTTGTTTCACTTATACTAGCTTTCACTTATACTAGCTTCAACGGGGTGTCACATCATCCCCCTGTTAGTTTGGAATTTCGTCCCGAAATTCGGTTGTAGCTTCAGTGCTGGGGTTTTCGTTTGGGAACAGCTAGGGATACTTGTGTTTCATCTGGTCTTCCCGCTCCCAGGTATACTCTGGGCCACGTCGCGAGTTCCAACGGACTCGTACAAGAGGTATTTGGCTACGTTTGAGGATTTTGATCTCTCGATCCGTGATTTCAATCGGTTCCTCAGTAAAGTGTAGCTGTTCATCAATAGTCAGTTCCTTGAAAGGAATTACGAGCGTTTCATCTGATAGACACTTCTTCAGATTAGATACGTGGAATACGTTGTGTACCGCACTCAGTTCTTCAGGCAGGTTCAATCTATAAGCAACCTTACCGATTTTCTCGGTAATTTCGAATGGTCCGATATATCGGATTAAGCTTGCCCCGTTTACCAAAGCGAACCACACCCTTCCAGGGTGAGACTTTAAGTAGAACCCGGTCACCGACCTGGAATTCCAATGGTTTCCTACGCTTATCAGCGTAACTCTTCTGACGGTCACGAGCTGCCGCCATGCGTTGTCCGATCTGGGCAATCTTTTCCGTTGTATCTACCACCATCTCTGGGCCCGTGATTTGACTATCACCGACTTCCGCCCAGCAGAGAGGTGATCGGCATTTACGACCGTACAATGCCTCGAAAGGTGCTGCCTGAATACTGGTGTGGTAGCTGTTGTTATAAGAGAACTCTACTAGCGGTAGGTGCTTCTCCCAATTCTTGCCAAAATCGATCACACACGCTCTAAGCATGTCTTCTAGAGTCTGGATGGTGCGTTCGGACTGTCCATCCGTTTGCGGGTGATAAGCGGTGCTCATGTCCAAACGTGAGCCAAAGGATTTGTGCATAGCTTGCCACAATTCCGAAGTAAAACGAGCGTCTCGGTCGGAAATAATTGAGGTTGGCACCCCGTGCCTTGAAACTACTTCCTTTAAGTAAACCTCTGCCAAGGTAGAAAACTTGTCTGTTTCCTTAATAGCCAGAAAGTGCGCGGACTTGGTCAATCGATCTACTATTACCCAAATAGTATCATTTCCGCGTTGAGACCTAGGTAGTCCTGTAACAAAATCCATGGAAATTTGCTCCCATTTCCATTTCGGGATTTCTGGTTGTTGGAGTAGGCCTGCTGGCTTCTGGTATTCTGTCTTGACTCTTGCGCAAGTCAGACATTTGCTGACGTATGTTGCTATGTGGGCCTTCATACCAGGCCACCAATATGTAGTCTTCAAGTCGTGGTACATCTTGTCCGAACCAGGATGTACGGAGTAGCGGGATTTGTGGGCTTCGTCCATCACGAGTTCACGTAAGTCTCCATAGAGAGGGACCCAAATGCGCCCTGTTACATAGTAAGCGCCATCCTCTTTCTGTTCTAGTCGTTGTCTCGATCCTCGCAGAGACTCAGCCCTGATGTTTTCCGGTTTCAATGCTTCAACTTGAGCATTTCGGATCTGGGTAGGGAGGTTAGACTGGATGGTAAGTTGCAATGCTCGCACGCGCTTTGGTATAGTGTCCTTTCGGCTGAGGGTGTCTGCCACGACATTGGCCTTGCCCGGATGGTATTTGATGGCGCATTCGTAGTCATTCAAGAGTTCGACCCATCGACGTTGTCGGATGTTTAATTCCTTTTGCCTAAAGATATGCTCGAGACTCCTGTGATCGGTGTAAATAGTGCACTTGGTACCGTACAGGTAATGTCTCCATATCTTAAGAGCAAAGATCACTGCTCCCAGTTCCAAATCATGCGTTGTGTAGTTCCTTTCGTGGGTCTTGAGTTGTCGTGAGGCGTAGGCAATAACTTTATCGCGTTGCATTAACACGCAACCGAGCCCATGAATGGACGCGTCGCAGTAAACCACAAAGTCGTCAGTGCCTTCAGGCAACGAGAGAATAGGAGCGCTACAGAGGTTATCTTTTAGCCTTTGAAAGGCCGACTCCTGAGCTTCATTCCACTTATAGGTAACGCCTTTCTGAGTAAGAGTTGTGAGGGGTTGTGCAATCTTTGAGAATCCCTTAATGAATCTGCGGTAGTAGCCTGCCAAACCCAAGAATTGGCGAACTTCAGTGGGAGTCTTAGGCGTAGGCCAGTTCTTTATTGATTCGATCTTAGCTGGGTCAACATGAATTCCGTTCTTATTAACTACATGGCCGAGGAAATGGACTTCTCGAAGCCAGAAGTCACATTTAGAGAATTTGGCGTACAGCTGCTCGTTGCGAAGGAGTTCCAGAATAAGGCGTAGGTGTTGTTCATGCTCCTCTTGACTTTTCGAATAAATCAGGATGTCGTCGATAAACACAATCACGAATTTGTCGAGGTAAGGCTTACATACGCGGTTCATAAGATCCATGAACACTGCCGGCGCGTTGGTCATTCCGAAAGGCATAACAAGAAATTCATAGTGACCATAACGGGTCCTGAACGCAGTCTTGGAGATATCTTCATTACGAACTCTCAGCTGATGGTAGCCTGATCGCAGGTCAATCTTGGAGTAGTAGCTCGATCCTTGCAACTGATCGAATAGGTCGTCGATGCGCGGGAGAGGGTAACGATTCTTGATGGTAACCTTGTTCAGCTCACGATAGTCGATGCACATTCGGAACGTGCCATCCTTCTTCTTGACAAAGAGTACTGGGGCTCCCCAGGGTGATGAACTAGGACGGACAAATCCTTTATCCAGTAGTTCTTGTAGTTGCGTAGAAAGTTCCTTCAGTTCTGCAGGGGGTAGACGGTAAGGTGCACGAGCTATGGGTGCGGCTCCGGGAGCTAGCTCGATTTGGAATTCGACCTGACGGTGGGGAGGGAGTCCGGGTAGTTCCTCAGGGAATACCTCGGGATAGTCACGTACTACAGGAAAATCTTCAATCCTCTTTTCCTTATCGTGAGTGTCGGTGACAAGTGCTAGGATAGCGGTGTGCCCTTTCTGTAAGCACTTCTGGGCTTTCAGGAGCGAGATAATGCATGTGACTTCTCTACCTTTGTTGCCTTGAACGATGAGGGGTTGGCCAGAACGACGGGGTATACGAACTGCTTTCTCTTGACAGAGGATCTCAGCGCGATGTTTGGATAACCAATCCATACCGATGACAACGTCGAAGCTTCCAAGTTTGACGGGGAAAAGATCGATACTAAACGTGTGGCCAGACAATTCTAGTGTGCAGTCGTAGATCACGTGCGTGGCCTCGATGTTCCTACCATTGGCTATCTCGACGACGTGCTTAGAACTTAATAATGCAGGCGGGTGCTTAAGTTTCTTACTAATGCGAAGGGATACATAACTGGCATCGGCACCGGAATCAAATAACACAGAAACATAACGATCATCAAGTAGGAACTTACCCGCCACGACGTTGGGATCGTTCCTTGCTTCTCCAGCTCCAATCACGAAAGCTCTTCCCCTTGCACCATTCCCAGCGTTGTTGTTTTGCTCATTGTTCCCAGCTCCCTGATTGTTGTTGCGATTCTGATTCAGTTCAGGGCAATCCTTTCGCATGTGCCCTGTTGCCCCACACTTAAAACATGCCCGGTTGTTTCCCTGCTGTTGTTGCTGTTGAGGTTGTTGCTGATTCTGCCTTGCTGGGAACTGACTTCTACAATCCTTGGCTTCGTGCCCCATCTTGTGGCATCGCTGACACTGACCCTTGTTACATGCCCCATTGTGGTGCCTGTTACACTTGTTGCACTTAGGGTAGTTTCCCCGGTTGCCACCCTGTTGCTGAGTGCCTTTGTTGTTGTTAGTTTTCCTTTGCTGGGCTGGGGCCTGAGTAGAGTTAGCATCCTTGCCCTGATTTCCATCCCACTTTCGTTTGCCATCACTGGAAGTTCCTTCCGCAGCACTGATCCTTTTGGGCAACCTGCCCTCCTCCACAGCCTGGTTGGTGAGTTTGTGGGCAAGACGAACCACAGGCTGTATGGCAGTGAGGTTGGCCGAGGTTACATGGCTCCTGATTTCCGGGACTAAACCCTTGATGTACAATTCGATCCTTCGGTACATAGGTCGGGACATGTTTGGGCAAAGAGCAGCATAGTCGTTGGACAGCTTGGTGTAGGTCTCAATCTCTGACCCAACCATCTTGAGTTCATAGTACTCGTCCTCGAGTTTGTGGATGTCATCCCGGTGACAGTACTCTTCCTTGATCATATTCTTGAAATCTTCCCATGCAGTAGCGTTTGCAGTCTCCAAACCAAGCATTTGAATTTGCGCCTTCCACCACGAAAGTGCGCTTCCCTCAAGAGTACCAGTAGCAAACTTCACCCAATTAGCAGGGGGACACTCGCAGACAGCGAAGACAGCTTCGACCTTCTCGATCCAGTGCAGGAGACCTATGGCACCCTCAGTGCCACTGAATGGAAGAGGCTTGCAATCCATGAAGGTCTTGAAGGTACAGACACGTGGTTGCACAGGCGCAGGCTGACCTGTTGTGAGGAGTGAAGCGAAATAGGTTTAGAGGCGAAAAGACGATGTGGTGGTAGGATCTAAACATCCTAAAACAACGAGCTTACCTATAGGGTGAGCTGCGAAAGCTGCAGCCACCGTGTTGAGCAGGTTAGTGAACTGAGCCTGAGTCATGTTGACGTTTCCTCGTCCGCGTCCACTCATTTTCTTCATAACCAGAAAACATAGTATGAGTGTGGTATCGTAACATAGCGAGAATGAGATAGAAGAGGGGAGGCGTATCTATCTAATCAGGCAAACTAGTACGTATAGTAACGCAGAAAGCATAAGACAACAAGCAAGTAAATATGGGTCCGAGCTATGAGGTCAGATAAGTCGAGCCTTGCACTTGGAGTGTAGTGTCGTCACGAGTCACGGGTTATAGTCTGGTTTTTCTCAAAAAGATTTTCCCCCTTTTTAAAACCAAGTTCACTATAACCAATGGCTCTTATACCAATCTGTCACACCCCCAAATTCCACCTGCGGATAACACCCGCTTCGAGGGCGTGACTGACCAGGATCCAGCCACCAATTATACTGAATAATTAAATTGATAATCAAAGTAATACTCGCTAACCATGAGACTAGCAAATATCAAGTTCAGAGTTTAAAACTTAAATAGCGGAAGCAGAAGTATAAAGGTTTAACAAAGTTCATAGTTCATGATAAATAAACCCAACACACGGGTTTTGACAAACACTACACATTCCCAAGCAGCCGCTCCTCAGTCACTGGTTACCTGCAAAGCATGCAGTAAGGGGGTCAACAATAATGCTGAGTGAGTTCACTAGTTGTCCAGTTTTAATTACCAAAAACTTGTTTCACCAGTTAATTTATCCGTTTATACATGCCATGGGGAGCTACCCCAAAAGTTAGCGACTAAACTGTTTTTCCAATACCGAACACTAGGTAACCGTTTGCGTTTCCGCAGGATGCCCCGATGTCAATGTTCTATCATCATTGACGGATGCCTGAGTACATTAGTTCACGACCGATCCCATACCATGGCACGGTGTGAGGTTGGTAAAACCTAAATAGCGCTATCAACTAATAACCCGTTCGCCTGGCCCCGTCGACTAATCGGTATTATGTAGTAGGGACTTGAGTGATAGAGTTGCGTTTAGTGCCGTTTGGTTGCATTTCGTATAAACAGTAATTAACTAAAAGGTTTCCCAATGACAAGGGAAGGAAAAGTAAGTTTGTTCCCAGTAACTAGGGAAGGAATGTAAATGGTATCCCCTTTACAAGGGGATAGGGTTGTTTTAGTCTCGTGTCCCAAACCACCGGGACGCATGCTTTTAAGTTGTGAACTCACCTTGGGTTGCTCGGTAGATTATTTTACCCGGTCAAGTATGTTGGTCACCACGTCCTAGCATGGTTACCAAGTATGGGTCAAGTTGGGTACAAATAAACACATAGCGAACACGTACGGCAAACACATATAGCAAACACGTATAACATGCGTAACAACAAACAGTTGGGTTATTGGGCCAGCCCTAAACATACAATCAGCAGCAACAACACGTAGCCCAGTCAACAGAAAGCCCAACAGTCAAAGCCCAATAACACCAAAATAGCCCAGTCGAGACAAGGGTGGTTGCGACTCGCAACCGAGGTTACGACTCGCAACCGAGGTCACGGTTCATCACGTTTTGGTTACGACTTAGCAGCAATGGTTACGACTCGCAGCCGGATTCGACACGCGTTGATTGCGACTCGCAACTGGGAGGTCTCGACAAAGCTTGATGTGGTCTCGAGTCGCAACCAAAGGTTGCGACTCGCAACCGTGATTACGTGCACAGCAATCATCTAGAACCTGCAATATGTACTGACCAATAGGATTGTATTTTCATGAAACATAGTACTATCCACACTAAACATGTCTGTTTGTCTATTTTGTGTCTAAATTGGATCAAACAAGGCATATTCAAAATATTTAAGTGACATTCATGCTGTTCATCATCATATTCATATAACATTCAAGCAATTATTTATGAACATTCAAACCCCATTTATCAACAATCCAACCCAAAATCCTGTTTAAACCTTCTATATACTTCTCGGACAATATCAAGGCACACAAACAAGATTCATCATATAAACCCAAACATTTATGCCTAAAACCTCCTAACCAACCCTTACTACAACCGAATAGCAAACCTTTAAACACAAAACCGGATCATTTTCATTAAGACACAAAAATCATTTCAAGCAACCACTTTTATCATCAAACAAGCATTTTATAGCAACAACATCAACAGTCAAGCACTATCAAGCATTTTAGTAACAAGACAAACAAGCAAAACAACTATGAAGATATTCATGCTAACCGGTTGGAAGTAGGGGTACAAGGAATCAATGAACCAAGCTCCAAATAATGATCTCGAGCTAGAATCCGAGAGTGATCTTGTTACCGGTTGATCCGAGGAAGAAGGAAAGGAGAGGAAATGAGGGTGTTGTGCTAGGGTTTTAGTGAAGGAGAAATGAGAGGAGAGTAGGAGGGTGAGTGTGAGAGATGTGTTGTAAAAATGATTAAGGGAGGGGAGGGTTGGTTTATATAATGTCACGAGTGGGTTAGGGTGTGGTTGCGGTTAAGGTGTGGTTGCGTCTTGGGCCTCCATATGGCCCAAACCGAACCGGCCCTAAATAAGTTGCGAGTTGGGTCATGGTTTTCTGCTCGCCTCTCTCTTACACATACTCACTCACGCACACACACACACACATATATATATATAATACGTACATGTTATCATCATTAGTACGCCACAATGATCACAACCTTTCATTTAATATAAATCATATATTGTTGGTGCACTTGTGTCTGTACTTTGTCTGTATTCGGTCTGTATGTAAACGATGTCCTAAATCAGTCTGTAAGTTGACCAAGTCAACTATCCTCCTAGTTTGACTTGGACAACATGATGTTTGTCTGGATCGAAGGATAGCCTCGAAGGATACGCATCATCCTTCGAGGTGCTCGAAAGATATGGTTCGACCATTAGACATCGAAGGATGATCCTTCGATGTCCACGCTGATCGTTCGAGCTCCCTGTCATCGATAGATGATCCTTCGGACCATCTATCGATCCTTCGACCAAGACCTGCTGTGTATGGGTATAAATACCCATGCAGTGTGTTAGTGTTGCATAGATGCACATTTGGAGAGTTAGAGAAACTCTGCTGGAAAACACACACACACACACTTTAGAGAGTTTGCAAACAAGATTGTAAACATTGTGCTTGTAACCGTAAACCTTCATACGTATTAATACAGTGGTGTTAATCGGTGAACTTTGTGTGTTCTTGTGTTTGTTCTTGCTTCATCCCGGTTTGCCTAATAGCTTGGATTCCGCACTCGCTAGTGGGTTAGTATAACAAGGTTTAGGTTTGTTCTCGATCCTCCGAGAAAAGGGACCTACAAGTGGTATCAGAGCCTCGCTCTTTACCTTGTTTAAAACCGGGTTGTTCGAGTTCTTGGTGTGTTTGAACACTTGGTTTAGCACCCGTTTTTGGAGATTTCCTTGCGTTTTGAAACTGAAAAACGTGTTCTAAACCTATCGGGAGTGTTCGGGATCGGTTTGGGTAACATAAAAATTGTTTTTGTGAAACTTTGATTTTTCCGGCCGTGTTCCGATCATCTTTCCGGTGACTGGACTTGGGGATAAGGTTGCCATTTTGGGTAAACTTTTTGAAAGTCAAATTGTTTGGTGAAAAGTTGTTGCAGAACCATCCTTTCTGCCGAAAGTTGGTACATCAACACATCACCTTTTTCACCAACCCGTCGTACTTTGTGTCAGTGTGTCAGAGCTGTCGAAAGATATCCTTCGACATCGAAAGATATCCTTCGACATCTTTCGATCAAAGGCAGCTCGAAAGATAAGCATCCTTCGAGTAGTCTTTCGAAGTCTAAGGGTTATCCTTCGTAGTTGGAATCTTTTTGAAAGATAATTGTCCGAAAGATACAAATTCATCTCGAAAGATAAGGATCATTCATAGTGAATCCTTCGAGACCAGAATTCGAAAGATAAAGATCTTTCGAACTGTGAATCTTTCGTGACAATCAGTCGAAAGATAAGGATCTTTCAATTGTGAATCTTTCGAAGACTTTGCTCGAAACTCAACAGTCATCTTTCGATCACTGTTGATCCTTCGAACAAGTCTTGATCTTTCGATCAGATTGGATCTTTCAATTGTTGTCTGTTTGTTGTTAACAGTTTGTGGTGTGTAGGTGATTTATTAATTTTTGATCACAATGAGTTGCACAAGTCCTTGGGATTGGAGTACGGATCCACAACCAGATCTGAAACAGATGTCGATGGCTGAATATATGACGAGTGCCATTCCAAAACAACAACAATCAATAAGTTCGTGTCAATGGGCTTTGGTATCCAATCAAAGTCAAAGTCTTCAGAATCTTCTGATTAGTGAGAGTGAAACAGGCAGTAACAATCGTCCACCAAAGCTGAACCACATGAACGATTTTCCGTCATGGAAAGGCCGCTTTCACACATATGTTCAAGGACAAAGCACCGACCTTTGGATGTGTTTTGTCAATGCATTCAATGAAAGTCTTGAAAGTAGAGCATCCACTTCAGAAGGTTACGCCAATATGCTTGAAAATGACAAGAAGGCTTATGAATTGGAGAAAAAGGCATATGCCATACTTACTCAAGCACTCAACAAAGACATCTACCATCAGTTTTCATATTGCAAGACCACGAAAGCATTGTGGGATGCCTTAGTTGCTAGAGGAGAAGGCAATGCAGCTGCTCGAAAGTCTAGGCATGATTTGTTGAAGAAAGAATTTGAATCTTTTCAGTTTTTGGAAAACGAGACTCTGAATGATATGACCACACGTTTCTATCATTTGATTAGTGAAATGTGTGCTTATGGGGTGGCAGCTACTCAACAAGACATGGTGAACAGGTTTGCTGACGCCCTACCCCCAAAATGGAGTTCGTTTATTGAGCTGTTGAAGCATACTAAAGCTCTAGATGAGATTAACATCTATGAGTTCATTCAGAAGCTGGAACATAAAAATGATGAAGAAATTAGGAAAGCAAGGCGTGCTCCAGCTCCTCAAAATACAGAAATGTATTTGCCTGGTTTTGGTCCTTCAGCTAGTTCTGTTCAGCAACCGAAGCTTCAAACTGCTTTTGTGTCCAATACGAGTTCTTTTCCATTTCCTCAATCAACAGCTGCTCCACCACAACCTCAATTCGATCCGAGGTCCTATATTCCTGTTCCAACACAGCCACAACCACAACCTCAACAACAACAACAGCAAGCTCACTATACAAGCAATCCTCAACCTCAACCTCAAAGTCATCACACAATCCGAGTCGACAACTCAAATCTTTCACACCTTAGCATTGAAGTTGCTAAGGAACATATGGAAATTATCAACACCATGGTCAGTGCTTACTGTGGTTTGGTAGCTGGTCAGCTTGGAAACATCAACATGACCAATGAAGATTATGATCAGATCGACAAGGAAGAAATGGAGTTGATGGATATTAAATGGGCTTTTGCTAGTGCGGTTAGAAGGGCAAAAGATTTCATGGCACGAACTGGAAGAACTTCGTTGGAAGGAAAGAAAAACACGAAGTATGGGTTTGATATTAATGCCGTCACGTGCTTTAATTGTGGCGAGAAAGGGCACTTTAAACGTGAGTGCACTCGACCAACAAAACACGGCAATCACAACCCGTTCAGAAACCAGACTAATGCGAATGCCCAACAAGAAAACCGTGAACGGAGGATGGTGGCAGTGAATAACAATCAGGGACAGCCTGGAGCTACCAATCACAATCGGGCTTTGGCTGTTCAAGCTGATGAAGGATGTGACTGGTCAGTGCAGTTTGGTGAAGGTGATCAAGGAAGTGGAACTGCATTGTATGCTAAAGTCATCGAGCAGGTTCATAAAGAAGAATCTTCTGGGAGCGATGACAGTTCTGGTTATTCGGGCAGTTCTGATGAAGAAGGCTCTGTTTCTGGGGATAATCACTCAGAGCCTGATGTGAATGAAGAAGGAGATGATGATATACAGGAGCTACTGAATGAAGCTGATGAGCTTAAATGTCAGAAATCAATTCTGATTAGGAAGGCTGCTGATACATCAATGGAAATGGAAAAGCTATTCTCTGAAGATGGAGCTTTTTCTTTTCAAACTGCCTTTATGGCAAATGGTTCAGCCTCTACTAGTCAGGTAACTTCTGAACCTCCTGCTCCTAGTATTTGTAAATCATGTGCAGAGATGAAGCTTGAATCAGAAAAGCTTCATAGTCATAATCAGAATTTGGTTATTGAACTGTCAAAATGCCAAGAGGCAAACATGGCTTTAACCCGGAATGAAAAAGAATTTAAATCTGTAATAGAAACATTAAAGAAAAATGTGTCCGAGGTTAACAAAGTAGTTTACCACAAACAAGTAAGTATAAATGAGTACATTAACCTTGTGGAAGAAACTAAGAAGCAATTAGCCATTGCCCAATGCAAGCATGATGCGATCAAACAGAAATTGGATAGTTATTCTAACTCCCGATTTGTGCTTGATCACATCATAGACGTTCAACAACTGAAAGGTAACGTGAAAGGTGTAGGGTATAAGGCGTGTCCACCCCCTTTGATGGACAACTATACCAAGATGCCTGATGAAGAGGAAATGCCCCGGTATGAACCCAGTGTGCCTTTGAACTTTGAGGAATTTTCTACTGGCCTAGGGTTCAAACCGGAGAATTCTGAAAATACATCCACAGAGCAACAGGAAGCTTCAACATCCATGAAACAAAGTCCTCCAATCATCGAGGACTGTGAGTCATCGGATGATGAATCAGAAGTGGATGTGAGTGAACAGGATAACTCACTTAACAAGATGAAAGGAGTTGTCATTCCCATTGAGAATCACATCCTTTGTGATCCTGATACTCCTGAGGCTTCATCTGTTGAGAAGCAAGTGATTGATCCTGTCAAGGTTGATAAGACAAGTGTGTCTACTGTTAAAAGCAGTAATGTGTTGTACACTTTGGTTGGAGATAATAAAATCTACTCAGATCATGTTTTTCCAATTAAAAATGTAAATAAATCTTTGATTGACAAAGTCTTTGAAGACAATACAAACAAATTTTTGGGAAAAACACTTCCGGGAATTGTGGTAACACAATGTGATCCAATTCCTAAGGCTGAGATTAGGAAACAATTTGGTAATCAAAAATCTCCAACCACTCGACAACCTACTGCTTCTAAGGGTAAACAACCACAACGAGCTCCAAAGCCAAAGGCTAAAGTTGAAACAAAAGGAGCTCGTTACATGAAGAAAGGAAAAGATGTTAAGTTTGTAGCATCAAAAGGTACAGATAAAATTGAGACTTTTGAAAACAAATCAAACACTGATTTTGTACAACAAGTCAAGATTTTGAAACGAAACAGTGATAACAATTACACCCAACACACAAACGGGTGTGATGAAAAAGCAAGTACCTCAGGTTCTACAAGCTCAACATCTGGTAGTCGATCAAGTTCTCCTAAGTCTGTTGAAAGGAGAACTTGTTTCAAATGTGGAGAAATTGGGCACATTATCAGAAATTGCCCAAACGCTCCAAAGAAGAAGTTTGTTGAAAAGGCTCCACCTGAAGCAGTTCACCCTCAACGTCGGTCAGTTTCACCTAAACAAGATAAACGAACTGTAAAAGAACAAGAAACTAAACAACGACGTAAGAACATAAAAACTGTTGAAAAAGCTTTAAAATCTGAAGTTAAAACAGTTCAAAAGGAACCAAGAGTGTCACAACCTATAAAACCAGAATCTTCAAAAGCTGGTAGGCAAAGACAAACTTGGTTACCTAAATCGGGTGACAATTCAGGGGGAGCAGTTGTTCTTGAAAACCATCAGGAGATAGAGCTTACGTATCGTGATGCCAAGGGACGACCCAAGACCACTAAGGCTTGGGTCCCCTTTCTCAACTGATGTGTTTATTTGACATGTGCAGGATGTTCTAGGAGGAACTATTAATAGTCATTGGATTGTTGATAGTGGGGCATCCAGGCACATGACTGGCGACTTACGACTCCTATACGACGTGAGAAATATTAGAGGAGGGTATGTTGCTTTTGCGGGTGATAAAGGAGGGTACATTACTGGAGAAGGAAGTATCTCCAATGGCATCGTGTGCTTTGATAAGATCAATTATGTGAAGCAAATTGATCACAATCTTCTCAGTGTGTCGCAAATCTGCGATAAAAAGTTCTCAGTGATTTTTGATGATGCTGGCTGTTATGTGCTGAAGCCTGGATTCAAAATTCCACAAGAATGGGTTCTCTTATCGGCTCCGAGAGTTAATGATCTTTATATTCTCGATATGAGCCAAGCGATTACTACATCTGCACAAGTTACTTGTTTTGTCTCAAAAGCCACAGAAAAGGAGTCTATATCTTGGCACAGAAGAATGGGACACATTCACTTGAGAAAAATGAACCATTTGGTGAAAAATAATCTTGTGAATGGTGTGCCTGTAAGAAGTTTTCATCTACAAGATATCTGTGTCTCTTGCCAAAAGGGGAAGCAAACGAAGAAGTCTCACCCTTTGAAGAAAATCAACACTGTCAGCATGCCTCTCGAACGTCTTCATATGGACCTTTTTGGACCTATGAAGCACAAGACAACGTTTGGTGATGCTTATTGTTTAGTAGTTACTGATGACTACTCTAGATTTTCTTGGGTATCCTTTATGGCACACAAGAGTGAAACTCCTGGCATCCTCAAGGATCTTCTTACAATGTTGGAGAATCTCTATACGTTGAAAGTGAAAAGGATCCGAAGCGACAATGGAACTGAATTCAAGAATCAAGTTATGGATGAGTTTTGTACTTCTAAAGGCATTCTTCATGAGTACAGTTCTCGTTATACTCCACAACAAAATGGTGTCGCTGAGAGGAAGAATCGAACTATTATTGAAACTGCAAGAACAATGTTAGTAGAGTCGGAACTCCCTATTCAATTCTGGGGAGAGGCTGTATCGGCTGCTTGCTACACGTTGAACAGAGTTCTTACAGTTAAGAGACATGGCAAGACTTGCTTCGAACTCCTTCAGAGAAGGAAACCGGATCTTTCTTACCTTGAACCGTTTGGTGCTCCTTGTACTATGATTGAGCCGGATGGAAAGTTTGGTGCACGAGCTATCGAGGGTTTCTTCCTTGGATATGCAACTCCGAATTTTCGTGTTTGGAATCTAGCTACCAAAAAGATTGAGCTATGGAGCGAAGTTAGGGTTCAAAGGTACACGAGTCCTGTTAGGGCTCCGGGTGATCCGTGGATGTTCGATTATGATGGGCTATTTGACTCCTTCAATCTGCCAACCTTTGACGAAGAATCAGCAGCGGCTCGGATGTTGTTAGAAAGTGACAACGCTGCTGTCTCGCCATTGGTCAGACCTATTGTTGTTGACCCTCAAGCTTCTACGTCAGTCAACAATATGGTTCAAAATGAGGTTTATGAAGATGCTGCTGATTATAATGACTCTTCTGAAGATGATGAATATCATGATGCAGCCGAAGGATCTTCAGCTCCAGCTGCTCCTGTTCAAGGTGCCTCTGGTGATACACCTCATACGCAGAATGTAGATACTGCTGAAGGGAATGCATCCACCTCTACACACATTCCTGGTGTGGAGTTGGTTGTTGATCTTAATCTGAACAATTTGGGTATCAATGCACGTGTGCCAGATAATCCTGAAATGCGGATTCACGATACCCATCCCCAGCAGAATATCATAGGAGATGTCCATCGCGGTGTGCAGACGCGTAATCAGCTGAGAAACAACCGGAATGCTGGTTTGTATTCAGCTATAAGAGAATCTGGTCAACAAAATGACTGGTCCTTCGCGTGTTATGTGTCACAAGAAGAACCAAAGTCGTGGAAAGAAGCATTGAAAGACAGTGCTTGGGTTGAGGCCATGCAGGAAGAATTACAGCAATTTCACAAGCTGGGTGTTTGGAAGCTTGTTGAAAAGCCTGAGAATTATAAGAAGATTGGCACTCGATGGGTCTTCAAATGCAAGAAAGACGACCGTGGAGTGGTTATTCGGAACAAAGCTCGTTTAGTCGTTCAAGGTTTTCGTCAGATAGAGGGTATCGACTACAACGAAGTCTATGCACCAGTTGCACGTCTGGAAGCTATTCGGATCTTTCTGGCTTATGCCTCATTCAAAGGATTCAAAGTTTACCAGATGGACGTCAAAAGTGCATTTTTACATGGTGTGGTTGAAGAAGAGGTATATGTCGAACAGCCTCCAGGTTTTGAAGATCCTGTTCATCCCGATCGGGTTTGGTTGCTCAACAAAGCTCTATATGGTCTTCATCAAGCGCCACGAGCTTGGTATGCAACCTTATCTACATATCTGTTGGAGAACGGTTTTCGAAGAGGTCTTATCGATTGTACTCTCTTCATCAAAGAACAAGATGGAGATCTTCTTCTGGTACAGGTATATGTTGATGATATTATTTTTGGTTCTACTAATGATGTTTTGTGTAGGAATTTCGAGCGCATCATGCAGGATAAATTCGAGATGAGTGCTATGGGGGAAATGAATTTCTTTTTGGGCCTACAAGTGCAACAAACGGAGTCTGGGATATTCATCCATCAGACTAAATATGTTGGAGACATCTTGAGCCGGTTCCAGATGTCCGATGCAACGCCCATTGGTACCCCATTGCCAACTAATCACGGAATAACTCCTGACGTAAAGGGTGAACCTGTTAGCCCTTCATACTATCGCGCGATGATTGGATCCCTTATGTACCTCACAGCATCAAGGCCAGATATAATGTACCCAACGTGCCTGCTTGCCAGATATCAAGTTAACCCGAAGGCCTCACATCTTGCAGCTGTCAAAAGGATTTTTCGTTATTTGAAGGCTTATCCAGACACCGGTCTGTGGTATCCTAGGGATAATAACTTTGACTTGGTTGCATTCAGTGATTCTGATTTTGGCGGATGTAAAATCGACGGCAAATCCACAACGGCTGGATGTCAGTTTTTAGGAAATCGCCTAGTCACATGGCAGTGCAAGAAGCAGACGTGTGTAGCTACATCAACATGCGAAGCTGAATACATTGCTGCCTCAAGTTGTTGCTCCCAAGTTCTTTGGATCCAACAACAGATGCGGGACTACGGTTTTGAATTCCTAACTACTCCTATTTACGTTGATAATTCTGCTGCTTTAGATATCACTAGAAATCCTGTGCAGCATTCAAAGACCAAACACATCGAAATCAAATATCACTTCATACGTGACTGCTTTGAGAAAAGGCTAATCGATGTTGTTAAGGTCCACACCGATGACCAACGTGCCGACTTATTTACCAAAGCCTTTGACAAATCTAGATTTGACTTCTTATTATTGGTAAACGGCATTAAGGTCAAGCAAGAGTAAACCAACATCGGAAAATCATTTTTGTAAATACCTTTGTGTTTTTAAATTTATCTTAGTTTGTTGATTTTAGGGGGAGTAAATCCAAAAATCGGAAAATACAAAAACATTGAAAAATTTCAAAAACACAAAAACAATAGAAAAACAAAAATGAGTTTCCTGGCGAGCAAAAGAGAAAATGATAGTACATCAGTGGTCTATCCAAACCTCTTTAAACCTTAAATGCAAAACGATAAGCAGCTCTATATAAGATGTATCGGTAGGCTCACAATCATTTTAAAGTGTGCAGGGTGATATAAATCTTAATCGACTGAAGACCAGGTGGGAACCATTCATTGGCATATGGTCTTAGTACCGAAATTTCGTTTGATAGATTGCCGAGGTTCTGAGATATTCGGTCTTTATGCTGCTTATCATCTGGGTATCATGGTTGTATCTTTTACCGAAAAATAACGGGGACGCAAGTCTAGATCTTCCATGACACTATACATACGTGTACATATTGCATACTGCATTCGACCTCAATAAGTGATAAACAATCACATGTCCAAATCAAATAAGTGATAAAATATCACATTTATCCGGGTGTCAAGTTCGTCTCTCTGCTGTACGGAAGTACTGACCTGTTCACGGACTTGCACCTGTGCCCTCATGCATACGAAAATCAAGTTCCTTATCAATAAGTGATTATATCACATAGGACTTGTTTTCAAATCAAAATAAGTGAGTATCTCACAATTTTATACGGTCAAACAGATGATAATCGGTATACTCACCGGTAAGATGAACTCTCGTGCATACCTTGATACGGGAATGTGTCGTGATGTGGATGAACACCGGTCGGTAAGTATAAATCATACATTAACGTATCCTCTAAACATGATTACATCTGATAAGTTGAGCTTAAGTGGATAACAATACCGATAATTGTTATAGGATGCTTATCTTAATGTTAACTAACTGAACAACAAGAGTGTTTTGGCATGACCGTACACTGATATGATTCTCTTACCCTCGAAACTCGCAAAAAGAATGTCTGTATATATTTATTTACTGCTTAACTTTTTTTGTTTTTCTTTTAAACAGTTTCGTCGTTTGGTGCATATCAGCACGACATTAGCGGTGATGTCGTTTGATAACACTCAAAGGATATTAAAATTGTTGTCTTTTAATTTCAAAAACACATCTAAAATCTGTGTTTTAATATAAACTTTATAAAAGCCAAAAAGATTTTATTTCTACTTTATTTTCGATCGTACGATGTTGGAGCTCAAGTCTTCGTTGCCTGAAACCTGAACGAAAACCAAACTGACTAAATCTTCATAAACGGTCGAAATTTGCATGTTTTGAAAGTTAGAATTTAAAATTTGAAAAATTTATTAAACTTTCAAACTGTCGGACGGTGTTTGATTGTGACATGGTCATTCGTGTGTCATTTGTTTATACTATGTTCCAAGCAGTTGTTCTCATTACGCGTTTAGATTTCTTGCATGTGCAGATTCTAAAGGCTAGGAGAACATGGTCGATGACAAGCTTTGGAATGAAGACACGACGAGAAGGCGCTCAAAAGACGAAGATGATCGAGTTGCCGCTGGCCATCTTCAACACCACAAGGATCTCACTTCATAAAGATAAAGTCCATTCACGAGCATAACTCAAGGGGGAGCTTATGTTAAGGGGGAGTTTGTCAACACACTTCCTACATGATACGGGTAGTTTGTTGATACACTCTCTGCTTTCAAGACGTGAAGACTTTGAAGATCCTCCGACCATGAAGACTTGAAAGGACATCAGAGTTTTGGAAACTCGAAGACCAAAGACTGTCGAAGTTCGAGACAAGTCTACATCTATAGAAGATAAAGACAAGATAAAGACAAAGCTACAGCCAAGGGGGAGTTTGTTGGTGCACTTGTGTCTGTACTTTGTCTGTATTCGGTCTGTATGTAAACGATGTCCTAAATCAGTCTGTAAGTTGACCAAGTCAACTATCCTCCTAGTTTGACTTGGACAACATGATGTTTGTCTGGATCGAAGGATAGCCTCGAAGGATACGCATCATCCTTCGAGGTGCTCGAAAGATATGGTTCGACCATTAGACATCGAAGGATGATCCTTCGATGTCCACGCTGATCGTTCGAGCTCCCTGTCATCGATAGATGATCCTTCGGACCATCTATCGATCCTTCGACCAAGACCTGCTGTGTATGGGTATAAATACCCATGCAGTGTGTTAGTGTTGCATAGATGCACATTTGGAGAGTTAGAGAAACTCTGCTGGAAAACACACAAACACACACTTTAGAGAGTTTGCAAACAAGATTGTAAACATTGTGCTTGTAACCGTAAACCTTCATACGTATTAATACAGTGGTGTTAATCGGTGAACTTTGTGTGTTCTTGTGTTTGTTCTTGCTTCATCCCGGTTTGCCTAATAGCTTGGATTCCGCACTCGCTAGTGGGTTAGTATAACAAGGTTTAGGTTTGTTCTCGATCCTCCGAGAAAAGGGACCTACATATATATACAAGTAGGTTGAATACAGGAATGGTTGTCCGGGAAAACCCGAAGTGTCACAAGTTTGCTTCAAATATTTTGTTTATTTATGAGTTTTTAATCTAGAATAACGTAACAAGATTAAAAATGAAATAAATGTCACCCACGATTTTTTGTCTCCTTTGATAAATAATTTGGTTGTTCGAAATTTATGTAAATATACAAATGTATTCCTAACAATTCTCACTCTATTTTACTTGAAGCCATATTTAAAAAAGTAGTTTTAGAAAATTATTTTATCAATCTTAATCAATTAAGTTCAGCCAGTATTTCTTTTTCATCTTTTGTTCTGTTTGGAAAACGGAAGAAATCACATATACAATGGAATTATATGTAACAATACTAGAAAAATAAGTATTTTCGAACAAATAAAATTATCGCAAAATTACTGACCGACGGAGATCCAATTGCAAAAGGGTCGCAATTCAATGCCAACAAGGTCTGGTAGCAAATTGGTAACCGTCTTAGGGTTGTCGCAAAGCTGTCACAAAATTAATTTTAAAATAAAAGTTAAACTAGGTCGCAAAGGTTGCAAAAACGTCGTAAAAAATGAAAGGAAAAATTGAAAATTAAAATCTCGGCCACATTGGTCACAAAAATGAATACTCTTTGGCAAGGTTATTTCGATGACTATAATATACAATAAACATTTCTCGAATATTGACAGTCTAGACGTATTTGGTTGACTCGGCTTGATGTAGATTGGAGTCAAGAAGTTGATCTTATGGGTTGTTTTGGGAAAATCATCAGAATGATAGTTGATTCTATGTTTCAAACAATGTCATTCCACGAGTAGATCCATATTTAATTTTACGGTTGCCACCAATTTTCAATCTTTATATGTCTATCAACTAGACTTGCAGGTTTCTTGAGGGCCTAGTTGGATTACGTTAACTAACTAATTAAGTTAACTAAAAAACAATGTTAATAGATAAGAAAATTTACATTCTTAAATTATTTTGTACAAATTTTCATCATAGCTCGAAACATTATTAGTGTTATGTTTAATGTGCGTGTTGGGAAAAGGGGGATAGAACTAACACTTAGGTGTAATGGGTCAACAATGGAATGCCAAAATATAAATGTGTGTATTCTTGACTTTGTGTTATATATTAGCATCTAAATGCCCTTAAAATTCCTACCCTTCTACCCTATAAATACCATTGTGTTGGCACATATTTCATCATCATTCATCTAACAGATCTTCATTCCTAAAATAACTCATACATAATAGATGTTGCTTCCATGGAGGTTGAGATCACTTCTTCCCTTTCAGCTTCTAAACTTTTCAAGATGCTTTCTGACTTTGACACCATTGCACCTAAAGTAATTCCTCAAACATACAAATCCATCGCCCTTATGCAAGGTGATGGTGGCGTTGGAAGCATCAAGAGCGTTACTTTCGGTAATGGTAAGCGATCGCACAATTAAGTACATGTATAGTGTTTGCATCAAATACAAATAAGTTTTAGCATGCAAACTTTATGAAATAAATGAAAAGCCCACATTTTTGTAATTACTCTAAAACAAGAGAGTAGAAGAGTAATAACAATTATGCTATAGTTTACAAGTAACGTAATTTAATTACTCTATTTAAATTTTGTTGTAAATTAATTATTTGTTGAATATTGCATTTATCATATTTACCATAATGCCGCTTCATCCTTTTTTCTTCTCTTTGTACACTTTGCACACTAAATATTATTTGTATTGGAACCCACCATAAATAGTTGTTTTATTATTGAATTCAACCGATCCACTTTCATGTCTTTTCGTAAATGGTTTTTCGAAATACTATCATAGGTACAACATGGAAACAGAAGATAGATGCTATTGACACAAGCAACCTTTCAGTTAGCTACACCTTGTTTGATGGTGATGCATCGAGTGATATACTGGACACAGCAACCCATCGTATTAAGTGTATATCTTCAGCTAATGGAGGATCTGTATATAAACATACGTGCTTGATTAAGTGTAAAGGTGATGCTAAGATAACTGACGATTTTATTAATCTTAGCAAAGAATCCATGACGGACACTTTCAAGGCGGTGGAGTCATATGCTATTGATCATCCTGAAATTTACTAGATTTTCTATCTAAATAATGGGAATGTGTTTGACTATATCATCATTCTACTATGTTATCGTTTGATGTAATAATAAACAATGATATATTATATGTTTGATCCATGTTCGCATCTTAGACTACTTTGTATCGTTCTATGATGTCTATGATTCGAGTGGTTACATACAAGGATTATAATTCTTGAAAGTTATAATGAGACCCTCTCTCTTGACCGGTATTGCACTACTAACAGAGAAACAAATGTAAGGTTAGGAATGAGTTTCTAGATTAAAGTATGTAGAAGATTCTTGCTAGCTATCGGTTTTTGAAAGTTGTTAACAAATAAATAAATACGGGCGCTCAAGTTTGCTTCAAATATTATGTTTATTTATGAGTTTTTAATCTAGAATAACGTAACAAGATTAAAAATGAAATAAATGTGAGCCACGATTTTTTGTCTCCTTTGATAAATAATTTGGTTGTTTGAAATTTATGTAAATATACAAATGTATTCCTAACAATTCTCAATCTATTTTACTTGAAGCCATATTTAAAAAAATAGTTTTAGAAAATTATTTTATCAATCTTAATCAATTAAGTTCAGCCAGTATTTCTTTTTCATCTTTTGTTCTGTTTAGAAAACGGAAGAAATCACATATACAATGGAATTATATGCAACAATACTTGAAAAATAAGTATTTGCGAACAAATAAAATTATCGCAAAATTACTGACCGACGGAGATCCAATTGCAAAAGGGTTGCAATTCAATGCCCACCAGGTCTGGTAGCAAATTGGTAACCGTCTAAGGGTTGTCGCAAAGCTGTCACAAAATTAATTTTAAAATAAAAGTTAAACTAGGTCGTAAAGGTTGCAAAAACGTCATAAAAAATGAAAGGAAAAATTGAAAGTTAAAATCTCAGTCACATTGGCCACAAAAATGAATACTCTTTGGCAAGGTTATTTTGATGACTATAATATACAACAAACATTTCTCGAATATTGACAGTCTAGACGTATTGGGTTGAATCGGCTTGACGTAGATTGGAGCCAAGATGTTGATCTTATGGGTTGTTTTGGGAAAATCATCAGAATGATAGTTGATTCTATGTTTCAAACAATGTCATTCCACGAGTAGGTCCATATTTAATTTTACGGTTGCCACCAATTTTCAATCTTTATATGTCTATCAACTAGACTTGCAGGTTTCTTGAGGGCCTAGTTGGATTACGTTAACTAACTAATTAAGTTAACTAAAAAACAATGTTAATAGATAAGAAAATTTACATTCTTAAATTATTTTGTACAAATTTTCATCATAGCTTGAAACATTATTTGTGTTATGTTTAATGTGTGTGTTGGGAAAAGGGGGATAGAACAAACACTTAGGTGTAATGGGTCAACAATGGAATGCCAAAATATAAATGTGTGTATTCTTGACTTTGTGTGTTATATATTAGCATCTAAATTCCCTTAAAATTCCTACCCTTCTACCCTATAAATACCATTGTGTTGGCACATATTTCATCATCATTCGTCTAACAAATCTTCATTCCTAAAATAACTCATACATAATGGATGTTGCTTCCATGGAGGTTGAGATCACTTCTTCCCTTTCAGCTTCTAAACTTTTCAAGATGTTTTCTGACTTTGACACCATTGCACCTAAAGTAATTCCTCAAACATACAAATCCATCACCCTTATGCAAGGTGATGGTGGCGTTGGAAGCATCAAGAGCGTTACTTTCGGTAATGGTAAGCGATCGCACAATTAAGTACATGTATAGTGTTTGCATCAAATACAAATAAGTTTTAGCATGTAAACTTTATGAAATAAATGAAAAGTCCACATTTTCGTAATTACTCTAAAACAAGATTGTAGAAGAGTAATAACAATTATGCCATAGTTTACAAGTAACTTAATTTAATTACTCTATTACAATTTTGTTGTAAAGTAATTTTTTGTTGAATATTGTATTTATCATATTTACCATAATGCCACTTCATCCTTTTTTCTTCTCTTTGTACACTTTGCACACTAAATATTATTTGTATTGGAACCCACCATAAATAGTTGTTTTACTATTGAATTCAGCCGATCCACTTTCATGTCTTTTGGTAAATGGTTTTTTGAAATACTATCATAGGTGCAACATGGAAACAGAAGATAGATGCTATTGACACAAGCAACCTTTCGGTTAGCTACACCTTGTTTGATGGTGATGCATCGAGTGATATAATGGACACAGCAACCCATCATATTAAGTGTATATCTTCAGCTAATGGAGGATCTGTATATAAACATACGTGCTTGATTAAGTGTAAAGGTGATGCTAAGATAACTGACGATTTTATTAATCTTAGCAAAGAATCCATGGCGGACACTTTCAAGGCGCTGGAGTCATATGCTATTGATCATCCTGAAATTTACTAGATTTTCTATCTAAATAATGGGAATGTGTTTGACTATATCATCATTCTACTATGTTATCCATTGATGTAATAATAAACAATGATATATTATATGTTTGATCTATGTTCGCATCTTAGACTACTTTGTATCGTTCTATGATTCGAGTGGTTACATACAAGGATTATAATTCTTGAAAGTTATAATGAGACCCTCTCTCTTGTACGGTATTGCACTACTAACAGAGAAACAAATGTAAGGTTAGGAATGAGTTTCTAGATTAAAGTAAGTAGAAGATTCTTGCTAGCTATCGGTTTTTGAAAGTTGTTAACAAATAAATAAATACGGGCGCTCAAGTTTGCTTCAAATATTATGTTTATTTATGAGTTTTTAATCTAGAATAACGTAACAAGATTAAAAATGAAACAAATGTGAGCCACGATTTTTTGTCTCCTTTGATAAATAATTTGGTTGTTCGAAATTTATGTAAATATACAAATGTATTCCTAACAATTCTCACTCTATTTTACTTGAAGCCATATTTAAAAAAAATAGTTTTAAAAAATTATTTTATCAATCTTAATCAATTAAGTTCAGCCGGTATTTCTTTTTCATCTTTTGTTCTGTTTAGAAAACCGAAGAAATCACATATACAATGGAACTATATGTAACAATACTAGAAAAATAAGTATTTGCGAACAAATAAAATTATGGCAAAATTACTCAACGACGGAGATCCAATTGCAAAAGGGTCGCAATTCAATGCCCACCAGGTCTGGTAGCAAATTGGTAACCGTCTAATGGTTGTCGCAAAGCTGTCACAAAATTAATTTTAAAATAAAAGTTAAACTAGGTCGTAAAGGTTGCAAAAACGTTGTAGAAAATGAAAGGAAAAATTGAAAATTAAAATCTCGGTCACATTGGTCACAAAAATGAATACTCTTTGGCAAGGTTATTTTGATGACTGTAATATACAATAAACATTTCTCGAATATTGACAGTCTAGACGTATTGGGTTGAATGGGCTTGATGTAGATTGGAGTCAAGAAGTTGATCTTATGGGTTGTTTTGGGAAAATCATCAGAATGATAGATAGTTGATTCTATGTTTCAAACAATGTCATTCCACGAGTAGATCCATATTTAATTTTACGGTTGCCACCAATTTTCAATCTTTATATGTCTATCAACTAGACTTGCAGGTTTCTTGAGGGCCTAGTTGGATTACGTTAACTAACTAATTAAGTTAACTAAAAAACATTGTTAATAGATAATAAAATTTACATTATTAAATTATTTTTTTTACAAATTTTCTTCATTGCTTGAAACATTATTTGTGTTATGTTTAATGTGTGTGTTGGGAAAAGGGGGATAGAACTAACACTTAGGTGTAATGGGTCAACAATGGAATGCCAAAATATAAATGTGTGTATTCTTGACTTTGTGTGTTATATATTAGCATCTAAATGCCCTTGAAATTCCTACCCTTCAACCCTATAAATACCATTGTGTTGGCACATATTTCATCATCATTCGTCTAACAAATCTTCATTCCTAACATAACTCATACATAATAGATGTTGCTTCCATGGAGGTTGAGATCACTTCTTCCCTTTCAACTTCTAAACTTTTCAAGATGTTTTCTGACTTTGACACCATTGCACCTAAAGTAATTCCTCAAACATACAAATCCATCACCCTTGTGCAAGGTGATGGTGGCGTTGGAAGCATCAAGAGCGTTACTTTTGGTAATGGTAAGCGATCGCACAACTAAGTACACGTATAGTGTTTGCATTAAATACAAATAAGTTTTAGCATGCAAACTTTATGAAATAAATTAAAATTCCACATTTTCGTAATTACTCTAAAACAAGATTGTAGAAGAGTAATAACAATTATGCTATAGTTTACAAGTAACGTAATTTAATTACTCTATTACAATTTTGTTGTAAAGTAATTAGTTGTTGAATAATGTATTTATCAAATTTACCATAATGCCACTTCATCCTTTTTCCTTCTCTTTGTACACTTTTCACACTAAATTTTATTTGTATTGGAACCCACCATAAATAGTTGTTTTATTATTGAACTCAACCGATCCACATTCATGTCTTTTCGTAAATGGTTTGTCGTAATAGGTACAACATGGAAACAGAAGATAGATGCTATTGACACAAGCAACCTTTTGGTTAGCTACACTTTGTTTGATGGTGATGCATCGAGTGATATAATGGACACAGCAACCCATCATATTAAGTGTATATCTTCAGCTAATGGAGGATCTGTATATAAACATATGTGCTTGATTAAGTGTAAAGGTGATGCTAAGGTAACTAACGATTTTATTAATCTTAGCAAAGAATCCTTGAAGAACACTTTCAAGGCGCTGGAGTCATATGCTATTGATCATCCTGAAATTTACTAGATTTTCTATCTAACTAATGGGAATGTGTTTGACTATATCATCATTGTACTATGTTATCGTTTGATGTAATAATAAACAATCATATATTAGATGTTGATCTATGTTCTCATCTTAGACTACTTTGTATCGTTCTATGATTCGAGTGGTTACATACAAGAATTATAATTCTTGAAAACTATTATGACACCCTCTCTCTTGACCGGTATTGCACTACTAACAGAGACACAAATGTAAGGTTAGGAATGAGTTTCTAGATTAAAGTAAGCAGAAGATTCTTGCTAGCTATCGGTTTTGAAAGTTGTTAACAAATAAATAAATACGGGCTCTCAAGTTTGCTTCAAATATAATGTTTATTTATAAGTTTTTCATCTAGAATAACGTAACAAGATTAAAAATGAAATAAATGTGAGCCACGATTTTTTGTCTCCTTTGATATATAATTTGGTTGTTCGAAATTTATGTAAATATACAAATGTATTCCTGACTATTCTCACTCTATTTTATTTGAAGCCATCTTTAAAAAATGGTTTTAGAAAATTATTTTATCAATCTAAATCTATTAAGTTAGGCCAATATTTCTTTTTCGTCTTTTGTTCTGTTTGGAAAACGGAAGAAATCACATATACATTGGAATTATATGTAACAATACTAAAACGGTCGCAATTCAATGCCCACCAGCAATTCAATGCCCACCAGGTCTGGTCGTAAATTGGTAACCGTCTAAGGGTTGTCGCAAAGCTGTCACAAAATTAATTTTAAAATAAAAGTTAAACTATGTCGTAAAGGTTGCAAAAACGTCGCAAAAAATGAAAGGAAAAATTGAAAATTAATATCTCGGTTACATAGGTCACAAAAATGAATACTCTTTGGCAAGGTTATTTTGATGACTAATATACAATAAACATTTCTCGAATATTGACAGTTTAGACGTATTGGGTTGAATCGGCTTGATGAATATGAGAGTCAAGAAGTTGATCTTATGGGTTGTTTTGGGAAAATCATGAGAATGATTGTTGATTCTATGACAACTCGTATTCTGCAGTCCTTTATTCTGCAGTCCTTTATACTTTGCTTTATGATGTAATTCACATGTACGATATGTGGAATGGCTATTACGTTTGATGTTAATGTATTAGTTGAGTTGTGTTAATGTATTTTGTGATTAGTATGTCGTTAATCTGGTCCATAAACTTCCGAGTCGCACACTATGCCTAAGACCGCACATTCTTGCACCGTTGAGGTTTTAGGATCGGCCCAAACACCTATCATTTGATGGTCGCCACACACGGCCCTTACGCAGCCCCAAAGCTGGGCCGGTCCATAATGCATGCGTATACACACACAAGGGTCTTGTGTAATTCTCATAACTTACCAACACACAAAATTACAAACCCTAGAATTCTCTCTCCTCTCCTTTGAAACCGATGGCAATCATCATCATTCGAAGCTCTATCCCCTTCAACTCATTCACTCTACATCTCTAGGTCAGTGTCTATCATTGTCTCAATTGTGTCCCTTGCATATTTGATTATTCTTTGAGTATGTTCTTACTTGATGCTCAGTATATGATGCTTCTTGTTTTAGATTGCCTATGATTAAAAGTGTTGACCACGAATTATACCATTGATAGTATATGAACGCTAAAGTAAATAAACAAGGTTTTACCGTAATCTAATTAAAACGGGTATGGTTAACTATATGTTGGATTCCATGGATAATATTGTGTAATCAGAGTTGTATGAACATAGGGGTTCGATAGTTAATTATAAACAAACAAGAAATAAACGAACAAGATGAGTTTCCGACTTGGTGATAAGGGTGCGATGGCATGATCGGATGTTTGATCCGATGTGAATAGGTGTAGGTTGTTACTCACTGTAAATGTTAATTGATGATTAGTGTTTTGATAAATTATGATGCTGTAACTGATTAATTGGAGTAATGGGAATGACTGATGCATCGGGTAAATCTTGGGAGGTTATAAAACAGATCCATAAATCACGGTAGGGTTCAATGGAATCCAAACACTCCGTGTCGCACACTTATGAACAACATGCCTTTAGTTGCAAAATGTACAACTATGAGTTGCACGTCGCACACTTGAACCATGGTCGCACACCCTTAACGAGTCGCACAACGTATTGGGCCATATAATGAAACTGGGCCGGGTAAGTACAATGAACCACACAACTAAAACATGCCGCACACTTACATTGGGATCGCACACTTGAAGTATGTTATACAACCTAGTGGGCTTAGGTGCACATGGGCTTTACATGATCGCACACTAGTCCACGGGTCACAAACAGGAAGAGAACCGCACAATGTAGGCGGGTCGCACACTTGAGTGTGGACCGCACCCTCTCATTGGGCCTGAAGATAACTGGGCCGCACACTTGTATGATAAGTTGAATGGACTGTTGAATTGTTATATGATGTACAGACTTGTGATACGAATGTGCGTGTAGCGCAAATGTTTAGTATGTGTTATGTCACACCCCCAAATTCCACCCGCGGATAACACCCGCTTCGAGGGCGTGACTGACCAGGATCCAGCCACCAATTATACTGACTAATTAAGTTGGTAACCAAAAAGTAATACTTACTAACCATAAGATTAGCAAATATCAAGTTCAGAGTTTAAGGTTTCAAGTTCAACAGTAATAAGTAGCGGAAGCATAAATAAACAGTTTTAAACCATGTTCATAAGGTAAGCATGATAAATGCCCAACACGCGGGCAGACGACCACTACACATCCCAAGCAGCTGCTCCAGTCACTGGCCACCTGCGAAGCATGCAGTAAGGGGGTCAACAATAATGCTGAGTGAGTTCACTAGTTGTCCAGTTTTAATTACCAAAAACTTGTTTCACCAGTTAATTTATCCGTTTATACATGCCATGGGGAGCTACCCCAAAAGTAAGCGACTAAACTGTTTTTCCAATACCGAACACTAGGTAACCGTTTGCGTTTCCGCAGGATGCCCCGATGTCAATGTTCTATCATCATTGACGGATGCCTGAGTACATTAGTTCACGACCGATCCCATACCATGGCACGGTGTGAGGTTGGTAAAACCTAAATAGCGCTATCAACTAATAACCCGTTCGCCTGGCCCCGGCGACTAATCGGTATTATGTAGTAGGGACTTGAGTGATAGAGTTGCGTTTAGTGCCGTTGGTTGCATTCCGTATAAACAGTAATTAACTAAAAGGTTTCCCAATACAAGGGAAGGAAAAGTAAGTTTGTTCCCAGTAACTAGGGAAGGAAAGTGAATGGTATCCCCTTACAAGGGGATAGGGTTGTTCTAGTCTCGTGTCCCAAACCACCGGGACGCATGCTTTTAAGTTGTGAACTCACCTTGGGTTGCTCGGTAGATTAAATACCCGGTCAAGTATGTTGGTCACCACGTCCTAACATGGTTACCAAATATGGGTCAAGTCGGGTACTAGTAAACACATAGTGAACACGTATGGCAATACATATAGCAAACACGTATAACATGCGAACAAACAAACAGTTGGGTCATTGGGTCAGCCCTAACATAAAATCAGCAGTGACAAACATGCAGTCCAGTCAACAGTAAGCCCAACAGTCAAAAGCCCAATAACCCTAAAACAGTCCAGTCGAGACAAAAGTGACTCGCAACCGAGGTTGCGACTCGCAACCGAGGTCTCGGTCCGTCACGTTTTGATTACGAGTCGTAACCAGAGGTTACGACTCGCAACCAGCAGTTCCGACTCAGTAGCAGTGGTTACGACTCGCAACCGGATTCGATACGCGTTGATTACGACTCGCAACCGGGAGGTCTCGACAAATCCTGTTGTGGTCTCGAGTCGCAACCAAAGGTTCCGACTCGCAACCGTGATTACGTGCACAGAAATCCTTCTAGAACCTGCAAACAGTACTGGCCAATAGAATTGCAATTTCATGAAATCAGATTGTACTATGCCACTAAAACATGTTTTCTTGTCTAACCCTTGTCTAAAATGGATCAAACACACATATTTTGAATATACAAACCATCTTCAAACTGTTCATCATATAATCAAACAATATTCAAACCACATTCATCATTTATAACCCAAAACCATGCACAAAACCATCTAACCAACCCTTATCAACAACCGAAAAACAAGACTATTTAACCAACGAAATATAACAAGCCGGATAACACACAATTCATGAACATTCAACCTTAAATCATGCATAAATCCTTTAATTAACTCCTTACAACTAGCAACGATTTAATCAAACTCCAATATCTAACCGGATAATCATAGCAAACAACACATACATGATTATGATCTTTAGGTCCTAAATGCATCAATCGGATAACATAACAAGAGGCTACAAGCATCATTTAGTAACAAGCAAAGCAAAACAACTTGTAGAAATATTCATGCTAACCGGTTAGAAGTAGTGGTCCAAGAATTCGATAAACTAAGCTCCGAAAGATGATCTTGAGCTTGAATCCGCGAGCCTTGATGCTATGGTTTGACCCGAGAGAGATGAGATGGTGAGGAAGTGATCTTGGTTGCTAGAATTCTTAGGGTTTTTAGTGAGAGAGATGCGAGGAGAGTATGAGAGTGTTGTGAGAGGAATATTGTAAAAATGGTTAAGGGAGGGGTGGGTTGGTTTATATAGGATTTCGAGTGGGTTAGGGTGTGGTTACGATGTGGGTTTCTCGGCCACAAGGCCCAACCGGCCCAACAGATACTGCTCACTCGAGACTAAGCGGTCTCGAGTCGGGTATCGAGTGTATTCAAGGTTCCGGCTCATCTCACTTATATACATACACGCCTATATATATATATACGTACACATAACACGATATAACAGATAATTCACCGTTTTCATTTAATAAAATACGTACACGAAACGTTACATCAAGAAAGTTTCCCGGGAAAGTCCGAAGTGTCACATTATCCCTACGTTTTAGGAACTTTCGTACCGAAAGTTAAGGCAGCCACTGTCAAGCTAGTGTGAGTGAAAGCGTTTCAACGGGGTGTCACATCATCCCCCCGTTAGTTTGGAATTTCGTCCCGAAATTCGTTCGAAGCTTCAGTGCTGGGGTTTTCGTTAGGGAACAACTGGGGATACTTGTGCTTCATCTGGTCTTCCCGCTCCCAGGTATACTCTGGGCCACGTCGCGAGTTCCAACGGACTCGTACAAGAGGTATCTGGCTACGTTTGAGGATTTTGATCTCTCGGTCAGTGATCTCGATCGGTTCCTCAGTAAAGTGTAGCTGTTCGTCAATAGTCAATTCCTTAAAAGGAATCACAAGTGTTTCATCCGACAAACACTTCTTCAGGTTGGACACGTGAAAAACGTTGTGTACCGCACTCAGTTCTTCAGGCAGGTTCAACCTATAAGCAACCTTACCGATCTTCTCGGTAATTTCGAATGGTCCGATATAACGCGGATTAAGCTTGCCCCGTTTACCAAAGCGAACCACACCCTTCCAGGGTGAGACTTTAAGTAGAACCCGGTCACCGACCTGGAATTCCAAGGGTTTCCTACGCTTATCAGCGTAACTTTTCTGACGGTCACGAGCTGCCGCCATTCGTTGTCTGATCTGGGCAATCTTTTCCGTTGTGTCCACCACCAACTCTGGGCCCGTGATTTGACTATCACCGATTTCCGCCCAACAGAGAGGTGACCGGCATTTACGACCGTACAATGCCTCAAAAGGTGCTGCCTGAATACTAGTGTGGTAGCTGTTGTTGTAGGAGAACTCTACTAGCGGTAGATGCTTCTCCCAGTTCTTGCCAAAATCGATCACACACGCCCTAAGCATGTCTTCTAGAGTCTGGATGGTGCGTTCAGACTGTCCATCCGTTTGCGGGTGATAAGCAGTGCTCATGTCCAGACGTGAGCCAAAGGATTTGTGCATAGCTTGCCACAATTCCGAAGTAAAACGAGCGTCTCGGTCGGAAATAATTGAGGTTGGCACTCCGTGCCTCGAAACTACTTCCTTTAAGTAAATCTCCGACAAGGTAGAAAACTTGTCTGTTTCCTTAATAGCCAGAAAGTGCGCGGACTTGGTCAATCGATCTACGATTACCCAAATAGTATCATTTCCGCGTTGAGACCTAGGTAGCCCTGTAACAAAATCCATGGAAATTTGCTCCCATTTCCATTTCGGGATTTCTGGTTGTTGAAGTAGACCTGCTGGCTTCTGGTATTCTGTCTTGACTCTTGCGCAAGTCAAACATTTGCTGACGTATGCTGCTATGTGGGCCTTCATACTAGGCCACCAGTATGTAGTCTTCAAATCGTGGTACATCTTGTCCGAACCAGGATGTACTGAGTAGCGGGACTTGTGGGCTTCATCCATCACGAGTTCACGTAAATCTCCATAGAGTGGAACCCAAATGCGCCCTGTTACATAGTAAGCACCATCTTCTTTCTGTTCTAGTTGCTGCCTCGACCCTCGCAGAGACTCAGCCCTGATGTTTTCCGGCTTCAATGCTTCAACTTGAGCATTTCGGATCTGGGTAGGGAGGTTAGACTGGATGGTAAGTTGCAATGCTCGCACGCGCTTTGGTATAGTGTCCTTTCGACTGAGGGCGTCTGCCACGACATTGGCCTTGCCCGGATGGTATTTGATGGCGCATTCGTAGTCATTCAAGAGTTCGACCCATCGACGTTGTCGCATGTTCAATTCCTTTTGCCTAAAGATATGCTCGAGACTCCTGTGATCTGTGTAAATAGTGCACTTGGTACCGTACAGGTAATGTCTCCATATCTTAAGAGCAAAAACCACTGCTCCCAGTTCCAAGTCATGCGTCGTGTAGTTCTTTTCGTGCGTCTTGAGTTGTCGAGAGGCGTAGGCAATAACTTTCTCGCGTTGCATCAACACGCAACCGAGCCCATGAATAGATGCATCGCAGTAAACCACGAAGTCGTCAGTGCCTTCAGGTAACGAGAGAATAGGAGCGCTACAGAGGTTATCCTTAAGCCTCTGAAAAGCAGATTCCTGTGCTTCATTCCACTTGTAGGCGACGCCTTTCTGAGTGAGTATAGTGAGGGGTTGTGCAATCTTTGAGAATCCCTGAATGAATCTGCGGTAGTAACCTGCCAATCCCAAGAATTGGCGAACTTCAGTGGGAGTCTTAGGCGTAGGCCAGTTCTTTATTGATTCGATCTTAGCTGGGTCAACATGAATTCCGTTCTTATTAACTACATGGCCGAGGAAATGGACTTCTCGAAGCCAGAAGTCACATTTAGAGAATTTGGCGTACAGCTGCTCGTTGCGAAGGAGTTCCAGAATAAGGCGTAGGTGTTGTTCATGCTCCTCTTGACTTTTCGAGTAAATCAGGATGTCGTCGATAAACACAATCACGAATTTATCGAGGTAAGGCTTACATACGCGGTTCATAAGATCCATGAACACTGCCGGTGCGTTAGTCATTCCAAAAGGCATAACGAGAAACTCGTAATGACCGTAACGAGTCCTGAACGCAGTCTTAGAGATGTCTTCATTACGAACTCTCAGCTGATGATAGCCTGATCGCAGGTCAATCTTAGAATAGTAGCTCGATCCTTGCAGCTGATCGAATAGGTCGTCGATGCGCGGGAGAGGGTAACGATTCTTGATGGTAACCTTGTTCAGCTCACGATAGTCGATGCACATCCGGAATGTGCCATCCTTCTTCTTGACAAAGAGTACTGGGGCTCCCCAGGGTGATGAACTAGGACGGATAAATCCTTTATCCAATAGTTCCTGTAATTGCGTGGAGAGTTCCTTCAGTTCTGCAGGGGCTAGACGGTACGGTGCACGAGCTATGGGTGCTGCTCCGGGAGCTAGCTCGATTTGGAATTCGACCTGACGGTGGGGAGGGAGTCCAGGTAGTTCCTCAGGAAATACCTCGGGATAATCCCGTACTACAGGAAAATCTTCAATCCTCTTTTCCTTTTCGTGGGTGCTGGTGACAAGTGCTAGGATAGCGGTGTGCCCTTTCTGCAAACACTTCTGGGCTTTTAAAAGCGAGATAATGCCTGTGACTTCCCCACCTTTGTTACCTTTGACGATGAGGGGTTGGCTAGAACGACGAGGTATACGAACTGCTTTCTCTTGACATAGGATCTCAGCGCGATGTTTGGATAACCAATCCATACCAATGACGACGTCGAAGCTTCCAAGTTTGACGGGGAAAAGATCGATACTAAAAGTGTGACCAGACAATTCTAGGGTGCAGTCGTGGATCATGTGCGTGGCCTCGATGTTCTTACCATTAGCTATCTCGACGACGTGCTTAGAACTTAATAATGCAGGCGAGTGCTTAAGTTTCTTACTAATGCGAAGGGTTACATAACTGGCATCGGCACCGGAATCAAATAACACAGAAACATAACGATCATCAAGTAGGAACTTACCCGCCACGACGTTGGGGTCGTTCCTTGCTTCTCCAGCTCCAATCACGAAAGCTCTGCCCCTTGCACCATTCCCAGCATTGTTGTTTTGCTCATTGTTCCCAGCTCCCTGATTGTTGTTGCGATTCTGATTCAGTTCAGGGCAATCCTTTCGCATGTGCCCTGTTGCCCCACATTTAAAACAAGCTCTGTTGTTTCCCTGCTGCTGTTGCTGTTGGGGTTGTTGCTGATTCTGCCTTGCTGGGAACTGACTTCTGCAATCCTTGGCTTCGTGCCCCATCTTGTGGCATCGCTGACACTGACCCTTGTTGCATGCCCCATTGTGGTGCCTGTTACACTTGTTGCACTTGGGGTAGCTTCCCCGGTAGCCACCCTGTTGCTGAGTGCCTTTGTTGTTGTCAGTTTTCCTTTGCTGAGCTGGGGCTTGAGTAGGGTTAGCATCCTTGCCCTGATTTCCATCCCACTTTCGTTTACCATCACTGGAAGTTCCTTCCGCAGCACTGATCCTTTTGGGCAACCTGCCCTCCTCCACAGCCTGGTTAGTGAGTTTGTGGGCAAGACGAACCACAGGCTGTATGGCAGTGAGGTTGGCCGAGGTTACATGGCTCCTGATTTCCGGGACTAAGCCCTTGATGTACAATTCGATCCTTCGATACATGGGTCGGGACATGTTTGGACAAAGAGCAGCATAGTCGTTGGACAGCTTGGTGTAGGTCTCAATCTCTGACCCAACCATCTTGAGTTCATAGTACTCGTCCTCGAGTTTGTGGATGTCATCCCTGTGACAGTACTCTTCCTTGATCATATCCTTGAAATCTTCCCATGCAGTAGCGTTAGCAGTCTCCAAACCAAGCATTTGAATTTGCGCCTTCCACTAAGAAAGTGCGCTTCCCTCAAGAGTACCAGTAGCAAACTTCACCCAATTAGCAGGGGGACACTCGCAGACAGCGAAGACAGCTTCGACCTTCTCGATCCAGTGCAGAAGGCCTATGGCACCCTCAGTGCCACTGAACGGAAGAGGTTTGCAATCCATGAAGGTCTTGAAGGTACAAACACGTGGTTGCACAGGCGCAGGCTGACCTATAGGGTGAGCTGCGAAAGCTGCAGCCACCGTGTTGAGCAGGTTAGTGAACTGAGCCTGAGTCATGTTGATGTTTCCTCGTCCGCGTCCACTCATTGTCTTCACAACCAGAAAACATAGTATGAGTGTGGTGTCGTAACATAGCGAGAATAAGATAGAAGAGGGGAGGCGTATCTATCTAATCAGGCAAACTAGTACGTATAGCATAAGACAAACAAACAAGTAAATATGGGTCCGAGCTATGAGGTCAGATAAGTCGAGCCTTGCACTTGGAGTGTAGTGTCGTCACGAGTCACGGGTTATAGTCTGGTTTTTCTCAAAAAGACTTTTCCCTTTTTAAAACCAAGTTCACTATAACCAATGGCTCTGATACCAATCTGTCACACCCCCAAATTCCACCCGCGGATAACACCCGCTTCGAGGGCGTGACTGACCAGGATCCAGCCACCAATTATACTGACTAATTAAGTTGGTAACCAAAAAGTAATACTTACTAACCATAAGATTAGCAAATATCAAGTTCAGAGTTTAAGGTTTCAAGTTCAACAGTAATAAGTAGCGGAAGCATAAATAAACAGTTTTAAACCATGTTCATAAGGTAAGCATGATAAATGCCCAACACGCGGGCAGACGACCACTACACATCCCAAGCAGCTGCTCCAGTCACTGGCCACCTGCGAAGCATGCAGTAAGGGGGTCAACAATAATGCTGAGTGAGTTCACTAGTTGTCCAGTTTTAATTACCAAAAACTTGTTTCACCAGTTAATTTATCCGTTTATACATGCCATGGGGAGCTACCCCAAAAGTAAGCGACTAAACTGTTTTTCCAATACCGAACACTAGGTAACCGTTTGCGTTTCCGCAGGATGCCCCGATGTCAATGTTCTATCATCATTGACGGATGCCTGAGTACATTAGTTCACGACCGATCCCATACCATGGCATGGTGTGAGGTTGGTAAAACCTAAATAGCGCTATCAACTAATAACCCGTTCGCCTGGCCCCGGCGACTAATCGGTATTATGTAGTAGGGACTTGAGTGATAGAGTTGCGTTTAGTGCCGTTGGTTGCATTCCGTATAAACAGTAATTAACTAAAAGGTTTCCCAATACAAGGGAAGGAAAAGTAAGTTTGTTCCCAGTAACTAGGGAAGGAAAGTGAATGGTATCCCCTTACAAGGGGATAGGGTTGTTCTAGTCTCGTGTCCCAAACCACCGGGACGCATGCTTTTAAGTTGTGAACTCACCTTGGGTTGCTCGGTAGATTAAATACCCGGTCAAGTATGTTGGTCACCACGTCCTAACATGGTTACCAAATATGGGTCAAGTCGGGTACTAGTAAACACATAATGAACACGTATGGCAATACATATAGCAAACACGTATAACATGCGAACAAACAAACAGTTGGGTCATTGGGTCAGCCCTAACATAAAATCAGCAGTGACAAACATGCAGTCCAGTCAACAGTAAGCCCAACAGTCAAAAGCCCAATAACCCTAAAACAGTCCAGTCGAGACAAAAGTGACTCGCAGCCGAGGTTGCGACTCGCAACCGAGGTCTCGGTCCGTCACGTTTTGATTACGAGTCGCAACCAGAGGTTACGACTCGCAACCAGCAGTTCCGACTCAGTAGCAGTGGTTACGACTCGCAACCGGATTCGATACGCGTTGATTACGACTCGCAACCGGGAGGTCTCGACAAATCCTGCTGTGGTCTCGAGTCGCAACCAAAGGTTCCGACTCGCAACCGTGATTACGTGCACAGAAATCCTTCTAGAACCTGCAAACAGTACTGGCCAATAGAATTGCAATTTCATGAAATCAGATTGTACTATGCCACTAAAACATGTTTTCTTGTCTAACCCTTGTCTAAAATGGATCAAACACACATATTTTGAATATACAAACCATCTTCAAACTGTTCATCATATAATCAAACAATATTCAAACCACATTCATCATTTATAACCCAAAACCATGCACAAAACCATCTAACCAACCCTTATCAACAACCGAAAAACAAGACTATTTAACCAACGAAATATAACAAGCCGGATAACACACAATTCATGAACATTCAACCTTAAATCATGCATAAATCCTTTAATTAACTCCTTACAACTAGCAACGATTTAATCAAACTCCAATATCTAACCGGATAATCATAGCAAACAACACATACATGATTATGATCTTTAGGTCCTAAATGCATCAATCGGATAACATAACAAGAGGCTACAAGCATCATTTAGTAACAAGCAAAGCAAAACAACTTGTAGAAATATTCATGCTAACCGGTTAGAAGTAGTGGTCCAAGAATTCGATAAACTAAGCTCTGAAAGATGATCTTGAGCTTGAATCCGCGAGCCTTGATGCTATGGTTTGACCCGAGAGAGATGAGATGGTGAGGAAGTGATCTTGGTTGCTAGAATTCTTAGGGTTTTTAGTGAGAGAGATGAGAGGAGAGTATGAGAGTGTTGTGAGAGGAATATTGTAAAAATGGTTAAGGGAGGGGTGGGTTGGTTTATATAGGATTTCGAGTGGGTTAGGGTGTGGTTACGATGTGGGTTTCTCGGCCACAAGGCCCAACCGGCCCAACAGATACTGCTCACTCGAGACTAAGCGGTCTCGAGTCGGGTATCGAGTGTATTCAAGGTTCCGGCTCATCTCACTTATATACATACACGCCTATATATATATATATACGTACACATAACACGATATAACAGATAATTCACCGTTTTCATTTAATAAAATACGTACACGAAACGTTACATCAAGAAAGTTTCCCGGGAAAGTCCGAAGTGTCACATGTTTCGTAATGATGTTTACTACATGCAACCTGCTAGAATACGTGCTTTAATTGTATGCGAAAACTGATTATTATTGGCCACCGTGTTAGGACCTGGTTGACCAAATTTGACCAAAGTAATTTAGCTTACTGAGCAAATCTAAGGTGAGTTCACTACTCCTTGAGCATGCGTCCCGGTGGGTGGGACAGTCAAACAGGTATTCCTGAGAGGAATACGTCTTGTCTGGGTTAAAGTGGGATGTTAGATAATACTCTTACTCTTATCACCTTACGTCCCATCTTACTACCGAATTAGTTACCTGAGAGGTAACGGGGTATTAGTTGATAGCGCTATTAGGCTTGGCAACCTCACACCATACCTGAGAGGACGGGCGTGAACTAATGGCCTTAAAATCATGACCAATGTGTGATAGGGCATTGGGGACGGGCAAACAAACTGACGCCATCTTGCGGTACTCGAGTTATTATCAACATTGTTTTCAAACTTAACTAAACACTTGGCAACTAAACGTTTTATAAAATTGTGGACTCGCCAGCTTTGTGCTGATACACTTGTTGCATGCTCGCAGGTCGTTAGATTCTTGGATATGGAACTTACTGTCTGGAATTGCTGGAGTGGTCATGGGTCGAGAAACTTGGAACCATGTGACAAGACTATTGGTTTTCATACATTTAACTTTTGAACATTGAGCAATGATTTACATTATGCTTCTACTGGACATGTTAAGCCTCAAGTTGTGTTTTGAGAATACTATAATGTAATAAATGGGAACTTTTATATAATATCTTGTTATTAGTTCAATGTGATTGGTGGCTGGATCCTGGTACGTCACACACCTTGCGGGGTTTCCGTATGTGTTATTTTGGGGGTGTGACAGTTTGGTATCAGAGCCACTGGTTACAGTGAACTAGGTTTTAAGACGTTTTTATAAAACCAGACTATAACCGAACAGTTCTGAAATCGACCATGACACTCAGCTCCAGATTGCAAGGTTCGTCTCTCGTTTATTGCACGGCATAACTAGTGTACATCTACGTATGACATTGCATGTGATTGCACACTTAGCACTACAATATGAGTTCATGTGTTACTTGCCTACGTTATGTGATTGATAGTGTGACATTTCCTCTAGACCTTCGTGGTCTATGTTTGTGATGACTTTTGTCTTGCTACTCGAATTTGAGGAACCTTTTAGCGCGAGTTAGGTTGAATTAGGTTCTGATTTGTTCATGGATTGATTAAAACAGTGTTTTACGTGTTATTTGTGAAAATCAGCTCATTTTAACCGTAAAAACTCGGTAAATTTGATGAAAATGTGAGAAAAATGAGTAGAAATGAGATTTATCCGTGAAAACAAGCTGAAATGCTAAGAACTCTTCCTCCTGAGCTCTGATACCACTTGTAGGATCGGGGAATCGATCAAAACGAGTCGATCAGAAGAGTTCAGACCAAATCAGAGGCGAAATTCATTGATTTGATCTTCATTCAGCTTGATATGCACATAGAAGTAGATTAAATATCGATTGTATTGATTTCACAACGTTTCACGAGCTGGCAACACTTCGGCAGAGCTTCGCTACCGGAATTAGAAGTTACAAATGAAGAACCAAGACTCACTATATATAGGGAAGGCCAGGTCGCACGAACCACACTTGCCAGGTCGCACGAACTGGTCAGTTCGCACGAACTGGCCAGGTTGCATGAACCTGCTGGTTCTGACCTGTTTCCCGTTTCTTTCGTACTACATGTCTTGGTCTATCTATCTAGTTACATGACTCGATACAAGATGAAGTCAACAGACATATGCACTAACAATGAGGCAACGACGTTGGGTTGAACTTCTAAACGACTATGACTGTGAAATTCGCTACCATCCTGGTAAGGCGAACGCCGTGGCCGACGCATTGAGTCGTAAGGAACGTGTCAAGCTTCACTGTGTCAAAGTTCGATCTGATATTCAAACCCGCATTTCTCAGGCTCAACATACTTGTGTTTCACAAGACTTGATGGGTAAGGAATTGCCATTTCATATTAAGCCTGATCTCGAGCTAAAAGACAATGGATCATATTATTTTATGGACCGTTTGTGAGTCCCAAGTCAGGACAATCTTCGCACCTTGCTTATGGATGAAGCTCATAAGTCTCGCTATTCTATTCATCCTGGCTCAGACAAAATGTATAAGGATCTTCGTACTCAATATTGGTGGCCTGGTATGAAGAAAGACATTGCCTTATACGTATCAAAATGCCTTACTTGTCTTAAGGTTAAGGCTGAACATCAACATCCCTCTGGTTTATTGGAGCAACCAGAGATACCAGTTTGGAAATGGGAAAACATTGCTATGGATCTTATTACCAAACTTCCACGCACTAAGAGAGGTCATGACGCCATCTGGGTAGTTGTTGATCGTCTTACCAAGTCAGCACATTTCTTGCCGATCCGTGAGGATCTATCTGCTGACAAGCTGGCTAAAATTTATGTGGATGAAATTGTATCTAGACATGGTGTTCCTTTGAATATTATTTCTGACAGAGATGCTCGATTCTCATCTCGTTTTTGGAGAACCATGCAATCTGCCATGGGAAGCCAACTTAATTTGAGCACAGCTTATCATCCGCAATCAGATGGCCAATCTGAAAGAAAAATCCAGACTTTGGAGGATATGCTTAGAGCTTGTGTGATCGATTTTGGTGGTAGTTGGGATTCGTATCTTCCGTTGATTGAATTCTCCTACAACAATAGTTATCACTCCAGCATCAACATGGCTCCTTTCGAGGCTTTATATGGTCGAAAATGTGGTTCACCAGTCTGCTGGAATGAGATCGGTGAGGCTCAGCTTACTGGACCTGACCTCATTCTAGAGACAACAGATAAGGTTAAGAAAGTTCGCGATAACCTTCAGACAGCTCGAAGCCGTCAAAAGAGTTACGCGGATCGACGATGCAAGCCCTTGGAATTTCAAGTCGGTGATCGCGTTCTACTCAAGGTTTCACCTTGGAAAGGTGTGATCAGATTTGGAAAGACAGGAAAACTTGCACCTAGATATGTTGGACCATTCAAGATCGTCGAAAGAATCGGAAAGGTAGCCTACAGACTTGAGTTACCTCCTGAACGTGGAAATGTTCATCCAACCTTTCATGTGTCCAATCTCAAGAAGTGTTTAGCTGATGAGAACCTCCACATACCACTTGACGAAATTCGTGTTGATGACTTGATGCATTTTGTTGAAAAGCCTGTGGAAATCATGGACCGTGAAGTCAAATGGTTAAAACGCAAGCGCATTCCACTTGTCAAAGTTCGCTGGGAATCTAAACGTGGACCAAAATTTACTTGGGAACGTGAAGATCTAATGAAGGTGAAATATCCACATCTATTCTCACAAGTTTCCTCTAAATAAATTTCGGGACGAAATTTCCACAAGTAGGGGAGACTGTGACAACTGTGCTTGTAATCATTGTATAAACTTTGAATAGTTCAATTATCAATGAAAAAATGTTATTTGATCCCAATATTTGTTTGTTTATGTTCGACATTTTGCATGATTTGAGTTTTTTAATTTCAAACTCTATATCGCTTTCTGGAGAGTTATACGCAAACCGATGCGTAAACTTAATCAGTTTAACACGAAAAACACTCCAAAACATCAATATATGCTTAACATACCTTAAATAACCTTTACATAACTTAGAAATAAGTTTTGAAGGCTTTGGTATGGCAAAATCAAGTTTATTCGCTTATAGGGACTAATTTCGACAAACTACGAAAGTATGCCGATTCGTACTGTAACGGACAATCCGGAACATGATCATAAGTTAAACATACCCTAAATATCCTTTACATAGCTTATAAATAGGCTTTGAGGGGTTCAGTGTGCTAAAATAAACTTTTAGATCAAACAGGGACTAAAAGCGTCAAAAAGTGCATAAGTTTGCATTTTCGCGCATATCTTACGTTCTGAATACATCCGGAAATCCAAAAATTTTTGTAATCATTAAAATATTTTATTTTAGTGATTGGCTTGATAAAATTCCATTCGTCGCGTAATTTGGATCGTTTTTCGCGTCCGTTCGTGTTTCGTCGTAATTAACCGAATAACGTTATCGTACGGCCAAACGAACCGACATCCGGCATATTTTCAAGCATGTTTCATGTCCCCTATGCTTAGGCATCATTGTAGAGCCTTGAAAATGGCTTAACGGGCCTTAAACGTGTCGAAAATGGGCTTAAACACATGCAGGGACCACAGTTGCAAATTTTAAAACTGTTGCTGAGTTCCCCAGCGGTCGCGGGCCGTGTAGGCTCTGTCTCCCTCGTAAGCGGGGCGCGACAGAGCATCAGATCAGCAGAATCATGTTTCCAGCTTGATCCAGCCGTTTCCCTTGTTTGCACATGGATTTAATCAAACTAGGGGCTTGTTTTGGGCACCCATAGATTTCCAAATCAGTGGGTATTACATGTAAGGCCAAGATCGAAGCTCGTTTATCGATGAACGATCCCAACGGTGGCCCAAAATCTATAAATTTACCCCGATGTTTTTCATTTGCAATTCACACTTGATCTGATTGTTTGCTCTAAGTTGGAGTTTCCCACTTCATACCTGAGCATTCTAGATCAAAATCTCCATTGCTTGGACCTCTTGTAAGTTTCTTTCGTTCTTTTACGCGTTTTTAAGCACGAAAGTCAAACAGTGTTTGACTTTCTGCTTTGACCAGTTTATGGTCAACACGAAGTTCATTTAACTTCGTAACGTGAGCGTAATCACGATGGTCATAGTCCTTTGTGACTATGCCTACTGATTACCACGTTATTTAGGCATAGTGACGAGTCATAGTTTCGGTCAAAATACGCGTTTATGAGTATTTTGCAGCCAAACTATTTTTGGGTATCAAGACCCTTTGTTTTGATATCAAACTTGTTTTCTAACTTCGTTAAACATGTTTTAATATGTTTAACTCGTCACTTTAGGTTTAGTGCTTATATAGGGTCGTAAGATAAGCGGTCTAAACAACCGCTTAGACTTTCGAACCCGACCCGTTTGGTCGATCATTAGGATCCGACCAAACACATTTTGTGATCATAGTTGTATAGGGAATAACCTTCCGAGGTTATACCTTATGGTCACTTCGTTTAGTTAGTTGTATGATAGGTAATTATATGCCTTAGGAAAAATGACGAAAATGCCCTTTTTACGCCAAATTTCATTCTAAGCATATGTAACATAAATTTTGACATCTAAACTGATTAGGAAACGTTAAGGCATATAATACTTGTCATAGGACTAATTAGGCGGTCCGAACGCGTTTTACGTGAACGACGCGTTAAAGTAGCGTAAACGAGTCGTAATGGGTCATAAGCACTTAGGATAGGTTCCATTTTAGAATGTAGACTTTGTTAAACCATATTACATGAGTTCCTATACTCATTTGGTTTACGAAACCTCATTTTATCCGATCTTCCGATTTAGGTCCGGTTTATTAACGTAGTTACCTATATTAGGTGTCGATTGATTCCGTGATCTTTCTAGCATTGCTTGGTTGTTATCCAAAGACTATTAAGCACTCTCAAGTGAGTACATAGTCCCCTCTTTTATTGTTTTCAAATATTTTGGGGTGAAACACATGTGCCTACTTGTTACATTCGTGCTTTTCATGTTTTTATATCATATGCTTGCTATGTTCATATAGTACATGTATAGTACCTGATTTCATTCATGTTTTTGCTATGTAGGTTTCATTAACATGCTAGTACATTGATTTTATAAACACACTTGTTTCTTATGTTCATTTCAGCATATGTACACATTGTTTTACATCATGTTCATGCTATGTATGTTCATTTATTGCATGCTTAGTACATTGTTTTCACATAACATGCTTACATTTGGTATGACATTTGGTTTGTTTAAATGGGACAAAAATACGTTCATTAACATTGGCCATGCCGCTTGGTAGTAAGTAGTGGTACAATAGGAATTGACAACTCCCGTTCCTGAAATCCTAGGTTTGTTTGGATGAAAGGAATGACTGAATCCAATATACATAATTCAGATAAACCTTTAATTTGTTTAAGGGTTTCTCTCCACAGTCGCAAGGCTTGAATGTATGCATTGTAACAATACCGCATAGATGTTTGTATCAGTAAAGCATGCATTTATTTTACAAAACATAACTTTTATTTAAACTATGATTTATTTCAATACCTTGTTTTGTGCATTTTACCTATGGCTTTAGTTGACATATTTCACTTGCCATACATGACATTTGGTTACACATAACATGATTTACATTTGACAATAGACATTGTTTACACATAAACATTTTGACATTGGTTTAAACAATACATTTTGGTGGTTTGTTTAAGTGATTTAAATAATGAGGCGTGTGTAATATGATAAAGGCATGGTGGATACGCCACTGGTACTTCCTATATATAAGTGCTTTTATGATATTACATATCGTTGCGTTATTTAAACCATTTCAGTTTTGACATATTACATTTTACACAGATAACATATTTTCACATAAACATTGTTTTACAAACAACTTATTTTATACAAACTCATTTTTACTTGATTACTTATTTAACTAAACATCTTTCTTTTATATATCATCAGATTTTCTTATCACTTTTTATATGATTTATAAAAGAAAACATTTAACAAGATTCATGGCTAACTTTTATTAAACATTTCTTTAAACCTAAGTCATGAATCCTATTTTAACAAAACCTATGTATCTCACAGGCATTTTTATGCTGACGTACCTATTTTTACGTGTGTTTTCAGGAGCTGATGCATAGGAATGATCAAGATACACTTAGGCGGACCTGTGCCTTAGTGACATAAAATGAAGCTAGAATAGTTTAACTTTGTTATGTACTCTTTGTTTCTTCCGTTTTAAGACAATGTAACCCCTTTGTTTATAAATAAAACAAAACTTTAATTACCATGGTTGTGAAACAATAATTCTGTTGCTCGACTCCCAGACGTTTCCGCCGTGGTTTGTTGTTTTACGCGGTCAGGATGTGACAGTAAAAGAGGGGACTATGTACTCACTTGGGATTTCTTAATAGTCTTGAAAATAAGACCAAATAAAGCTTGAAGGATCACGGAATCAAACGGCACCTAGTATAGGTAACTATGTTAATAATCGGATCCTAAACCGGAGGATAGGATAGAATGAGGTTCTATAAATCAAATGAGTATTGGAACTCACATGGCATGATTTAATAGACCTAACATTCTGATTAGAAAGTTATCCTAAGTGCTTTTGACCCGTTTTGACCCGCTAAGGTAGTTTAAGCTACTTTAACGTGTCGTTTGAGTAAATCTAAGGTCGGATGGTTATCTATGTTATATGTTAAGTCTTACATGCCCAATTATGTTTAAAAACGTTATTAAATCAGTTTAGATGTCAAAAGTTTGATCATATATGTTAAAAATGAATTTATGCTCAAAAAGGGCATTTTAGTCATTTTTAATGGGCATAATAACGACTTAACGAATAACTAACCAAGCAAGGTGACCATAAGGTATAACCTCACTAGGTTATTCCCTATATAACTATGATCACAAAATATGTTTGGTCGGATCCTAATGATCGACCAAACGGGTCGGGTTCGAAAGTCTAAGCGGTTGTCAAGACCGCTTGACTTACGACCCTAAACAAGCACTAAACTAGTAGTTGTGACAACTGGCACCAAACCGGTAATTTCCATACACTTTGATTATTATTTAATGACTGCAATTATGTGCTTAAATGTCAACATTGTCTGATTACATACTATACAAGTGAATTCATGCACGTTTTATACTACAAAATATTGCTCTATGCATTAATGAATAGCGTTGCGTTAGAAATACTAGTAAACTCACCGGTAAGACACATTGTGTCAACAAATCTGCAGAAATCAGTCAGACAAAAGAATTTGGGGCCTAGGTGTAGGTCCAACGACAAGAATACATTAAAACCCAAGAGAACATACAAGGGTTAACATATAGACGTTCTGGAAGCTAAAATACGCACTAAAAAGCACCCGAAACACACTTTAAATGCTGAATTTTACATATTTCAGCAAAATTCAGGATTATAACAGGATTGTACCATGCAAAAACATGATTAAATGGTCCAGAATACTTCCCTAAGTGTCGGGAATTGAAAGTGTCGCAAAAGAATACTTAAAAGACACTAAACGGTGCAATTTAGCACTTTAACGAATCGGTATCTAACCGAACAACCGGACATTACCCGGAACACCAAAATATTGCTAGAAGCATTGTTTTACTTTTTCTGAGCTAGTTATGGTTCCCGAATACTTAAACATATTACATAATACATCCTACACATTAAACACTAGATATTACATTTAACCTTCCACTAGTTACCTACTTACCATTAAAATTTACAATTAACCCCCCCCCCTCTTATTATTTACGGCCCCATAGCATGGCCCCACCTCAAGATCATCTAAATCTTCACTATATCTCAACTTGATTTTTTTCTTGGATTTGGAAAGATTTATTTAGATTGTGATCTTGTAAGAAGATATGATTTGTACTTGTGAAGATCCTATGAAGATATGGCCTAGATATAAGAACATCACCTCTCTCATTCACCTTCACCACACCACAAAACTCCTCCCTTCTTCCCCCAATTCGGCTGAAACCAAGCACCAACCACACCACCACCATCATCTCCTTTTCATACAAACTCTAGTGCACACAAGGTGTAAGAAGGTCTATAGTGAAGCTTGGTGGTCTTGGATCTTGAAGGACCTCCTTCATTTGCTTTTATCCAACACTTTTGTCATCTTCAAGTTCTAGTAATCTTCCCTAGCCTTGTTGCTAGTGGTGAGCCCTCATGATCTCTTATTATTTTATATCTTGATGGTTAAAAGATGATATATATTGTTAAACACAAGAACACCAAAGAATATGAACATGAATCTTTAACATAAGCTTAAATACATAAGAATACATGTTGAATGATGATGATTTGCTTCTTGTTGATTGATTATTAGTGTTAGTGATGTTAGACATCATATGGAAAGTACTAGATTGTGATTAAACACATGATCTAGTAAGTAAGGTGGTGATCTTGTGAAAAGCCAAGATCATCATACTTTATGTCTTCATGAACTTGAATGAAGAACGTAATTTTCATATGTAAAAATGATTTAAAAAAATACAAATCTTGTAAATAGATGATTTCCAAAATGATTTTCTCAAGAAACCAAGTTATTTATAAGGTTTACAAAGTCATGGTTTCTAAATAAACTGACCATATTTTAGTGTTGAAACAAGACTAGAAACATGTGTGTAACAAGAAAAATACAAACAAAATATTTTTTAGAAAAATCATCTTACTAGTTGTAAATGACTAAATCCTTCAAGAATGAGATTTACAAACAAACAACCATGTTTTTAAGGGTAACTAAACCTACTAAATAACTTGGTAAGTTACTACAAGTTTTTACAAAAACTTCAAGTTCATGATGTAGTGTAATATACTTGATTTTGACACTCTATAAGTATTGAATTAGTTGTTGATGTTTGATAATGATTTAAAAGAAAATAAACACATGTTTCGAAAACATGGGAAACCTCCATTTTTTTGGGGGAAACTATGTCAAAATTTGTATAAATTTTGTCACTTAGAAAAATATAAGTTTTTGAGAAACTTATTCCCTAAAAATGTATCTAACAACATTTACCAAGGTTTCCCTAAATTTTGTGTTAAGAAATGATGATTTCTTCAAGAATAAAATTGATATTAAGTATGTATATTTTTGGAGAAAATATATATATTTATTGATCACCAAATTTTGTGCTAAGTGTATGTAGTATGTATTATACGTGATAGTGTATTAGGACTTGAAAATACACTAAGTACTCCCAAGGAGTAGAAATACAAAAATACACATACAACATGCTTAGACAAATACAAGAAAATATATTACTTGATCGAATAAATAACATGGACAAGTTATGAACATGAAATGAGGTTTTGACAAAACACATAATTCGGGTGAAAAATACAAGATACTTATATTTATTCTTGAGAAAATAATATGAGTATGACACATAGTTAAAAATATAAATTATTTTTAACACAAGAACAAATACATAAAAGATGGTGACTTGTACTTGTGTGATACAAGTCTAGTGACTAGCGTTAATAAAACACGTTTAGGTCACGACGCTAGATAAGCAAAAACCGGTGAAGTTTACAGCGCAAGGAACGCAAAGTTGTGAGTTCATGCTCCCCCTTTTCTTTTAACTGTTTTCAGTTTTATAACTTCGGGGGTGAAATACATGTTACAAAAGTTATAATGTTAACAAATGGTATGATGGATACAAGAATTGAGGAATGATACGAGAAATCGTGTCACGAGTAGGGTACCATAAGCACCATTTATCGTGTACATACTAAGACCGCAGAACAAAAGGTTAGATCTAATGGGTTTTCGGGCAGCCACACTCTTGGTGAAAACTAGTGCCGAGTAGTGCTTTTGTGTCTCAGTCATGAACCGACAACTAGAAAAATGCCTATGGTTTGGATGCTTCCTATGTCGTGTCACATGTTAATGGCCTTGCAACCCATTAACAACTTGATACATACAGAAATACTTGATTTATACAAGATACATTCCATGTTTTTCATACAAAGTATACAAACGTTCAATACAAGAACTGCATGAATTCACACCAACATTATGTTGACGTTTTTCCAAAAACTCACACGTATTTCAGGTAACTAAAGTGGATGTGCGCACGGTTTTACTCTTGCTCGTGGTTGTTGCTTATGTTTTATCTTTGAATAAAGTTGTAAACTTTCAGACAATATGTTGTCTTTTGATGTAAACACTTAAACTACGATTTCAGTTATGTAATGTTTGGCATTTGAAGTTATTTTTACGAGCATGTAGTATGTTTACCAATCGTATGCAATGAAAATCTTTCATGATCACACCTTGTGCTTCCGCCTTAGAAAGGGGTGTGACAGATTGGTATCAGAGCTGCGATTGTAGTGAACCAGGATTCCTTCTCGAGCCTAGTCTACAATCTCTAGGATCCTTGCACGAAAACAATTTTTCGAAAAGTTTTCATTGCATAAAACTTTCCGCGACATCCACTACCTGAAATTGTTTACGAGAGTCAAGAAAAGACACTACGAGACTTAGGGTGCACTGGAGTAGTACTTGTCTATGATTAAGAATTATTTTCAACTATGTGTGATAATTGATATATACATATACTAGAAATAGAATATCTCAGGTATTCGTGACTTTGCCTGAAAACAGTGACCTATCTGAAGGAAGAGATACGAGGATGAAACGAACTGTTCGGACTGTGCAAGGAGTTACGTAATTATGGATGCATACATAATTATGGAATTCAGTGCACAGAAACCACAGCAAGTCTTGTCACGTATAGATTCCCTCGGTACAAGAAAAGGTCAAACGTGAACACCCTTCCCCCAGCCTATTAAATACTCTGCTTGAGTAATAATCGTTTGATATCACTTATGTGGGTATATGTCATACTACTACTGTCTTGCATAACGATATCAAACAAATGTCTAACCCTATTGTGTTGTGTTCTGTCAGAACATGGCACCTAGAAGAGTTGTGAACGCTCGTGATCAACCTCCTCCTCCCCCACTGCCAAGGACTGCTGAAGAGTTAAACGCCCTACTGGAAGAAAGGATCTCTGCAGCTATCGCCCAGTACGAGGCGAACCATACTGAAGACAGTGGACGACCAAGCAATGCAAGACGTAATGGGAATGGAGATTCATCTGGAGGAAACGCAGCTCAAGGCTGCACTTTCAAGCAGTTCCTCGACTGCAAACCGCTGAACTACGACGGCACTGGAGGTGCAGTGGCGTTTGTACGCTGGACGGAGAAGACTGATGCTACTATCCGTATGAGCAAGTGTACCGCGGATCAGCAAGTCACTTTTGCTACGGGGTTGTTTGTTGATGAAGCTTTGACTTAGTGGAATTTGCAAGTCCAAACTCTGGGTGATGATGCCGCTTATGGCATGTCTTGGGATGAGCTGAAGGAGAAAATGAGAGAGAAGTATTGCTCTCGTGCTGAACTCCAAAGTTTGGAGACTGAGTTTTGGCACATGACCGTGGAAGGTGCTGACATTACTGGTTATACCCGAAGGTTCCACGATCTGTCTAGAGTGATTCCCTACATGGTGACTCCCGAATTTAAGCACGTTGAACACTACATTTGGGGATTGGCCTCAGAATTCCGCAGCATGGTAACTCCGGCCAAACCCGCAACAATCATTGAGGCTGTAACTCTGGCTGTCAGCCTTACAGAAGATGTTGTTCGTATGAAGAAACTATCACTGAACCCTACTGAGAAGACTGAGACGCGTGCTGAATCGTCCGGTGACAAGAAAAGGAAGCATTCGAATCTGAACCAAGCAACCCACAACAACAACAAAGGTTTAAACAACAAGAAGCGTGACACTAACCCGCCTCAGGAGGCAAAAACTCTTGCAAACATGAATGACACTCCTACCAAAAGATACCTGGGCACTCTGCCTTTCTGCAACCAGTGCAAGCGTCATCACGGAGGAGCTTGTCGCATTCCAAAATGCGACAAGTGTGGAAAACTGGGTCACCATACTGAGGACTGTTGGGGAAAAGGAAAAAACGGGAATGGAAACCGCAACGGTGCTGGAAATGGGAACAATGGTGGAAATGGAAATGGCAATGGTAACCGGAATGGCAATGGAGCTGGGCAAAACCAAGGATGCTTTGGTTATGGAAGCACAGATCATTTCAAGAAAGATTGCCCAAGGGGAAACAATGTTCAGGCTCGAGCGTTTGTGATTGGAGAAAAGAACGCACGCGAGGACCCTAATGTGGTCACCGGTACGTTTCTTGTTAACAATCACTTTGCATCCATATTATTTGACACCGGTGCCGATTATAGTTTCATGTATGTGGAATTTAAACATATGCTTGGGATAGAATCTAGTAGATTGGATATTCCTTATTCCATAGAACTAGCCATCGGTAAACTTGTTGAATCGGGCGAAGTTGTTAGAGGCTGCACGCTAGAACTTGGTGAACAAAGATTTAGCATCGATCTCTTACCTATTCAATTGGGTAGCTTCGATGTAGTGGTCGGAATGGACTGGTTGTCCAAGAACAAGGCTGAAGTTATTTGTCATGAGAAAATCATTCGCATCCCTCTGGCGAATGATGGAACTCTCATTGTGCACGGAGAAAAACGAGACGCGCCTCTGCGAATCATCAGTTGTATGAAGGCACAGAAGTGTTTAAGGAAAGGATGTGTTGTTTTCCTAGCACATGTTGTAGACAAGAAGGCTGAGGAGCCGAAACTCGAAGACATTCCTGTGGTGAAGGAGTTCCCTGATGTTTTTCCCGAAGATCTGCCAGGATTACCTCCGCAACGACAACGAATTTCATATAGACTTGGTTCCAGGAGCCGCTCCTGTAGCCAAGGCACCCTATCGGCTTGCACCATCCGAGATGCAAGAATTATCTACACAACTCCAGGAGTTGTTGGATAAAGGATTCATAAGGCCAAGCTTCTCACCTTGGGGAGCTCCAGTATTGTTCGTAAAGAAGAAGGATGGAACACTGCGGATGTGTATCGATTACAGGGAACTGAACCAGCTCACTATCAAGAATCGGTATCCATTACCGAGGATTGATGAGTTGCTTGATCAGTTGCAAGGATCAAGCTACTATTCCAAGATCGATCTTCAATCTGGATACCATCAGTTAAGGATACAAGAGGAAAGCGTACAAAAGACTGCATTCAGAACACGCTATGGGCATTACGAGTTTCTTGTGATGCCATTCGGACTGACGAACGCGCCAACGGTATTTATGGATCTGATGAACCGCATATGCAAACCATATCTCGATAAATTCGTGATTGTATTTATCGATGATATCCTGATTTACTCGCGAACGAAAGAAGAGCACAAGCAACACCTCAGAACAATTTTGGAACTACTGAAGAAAGAGAAACTTTACGCGAAGTTCTCAAAGTGCGAATTCTGGATTCGTGAAGTACAGTTTCTTGGTCACGTTGTGAACGAGAAGGGCATTCATGTAGACCCATCCAAGATAGTGGCAATAAAGAATTGGGAAGCCCCCAAAACCCCAATTGAAATTCGACAATTTTTGGGCTTAGCAGGCTATTATCGGCGATTCATCGAGAATTTCTCAAAGATAGCTCAATCGTTGACTACCCTTACATAGAAAGACAAGAAGTACGACTGGGGTGACAAGCAGGAAGAAGCCTTCCAGCTACTTAAAAATAAGCTATGCGATGCACCAATACTATCATTACCCGAAGGCACTGAAGACTTCGTGGTATACTGCCACGCTTCATGACAAGGTTTGGGTTGCGTGCTCATGCAACGCCAGAAAGTCATCACTTATGCTTCCAGACAATTGAAGGTACATGAAAGAAACTATACCACTCACGACTTGGAACTCGGCGCGGTGATATTCGCCTTGAAGAGCTGGCGACACTATTTATATGGTACACGATGTACAATCTTCACAGATCACAAAAGCCTTCAACACATATTTGATCAGAAGGAATTAAACACGCGTCAACGACGATGGGTCGAACTGCTGAATGATTATGACTGTGAGGTTAAGTTCCATCCTGGAAAGGCAAACGTTGTAGCAGACGAATTAAGTCGAAAAGAAAGGGTTAAGACCCTAAGGGTTCGAGCATTGGAAATGACTATTTGAACGAACCTCACTGCACGTATTCATGACGCACAACAAGAAGCCCTTAAAATGGAAAACCGTAAAGCTGAATACCTCCGGGGTATGTTGAAATATATGGTGCCAAATGAAGAGGGAACCCTGTACTTTAAGAAGTGTATTTGGGTACCGCTCTATGGCGGTATTCGAGAAGTCATCCTTGATGAAGCACACAAGTCGAGATACTCGATCCATCCAGGAATCGGACAAAATGTATCAAGACTTGAAGGATTACTATTGGTGGTCGAGACTCAAGAGTGACGTTGCTGTTTATGTTGGAAAATGCCTAACCTGTGCTAAGGTTAAGGCTGAATATCAGAAAACGCCCGGTCTACTACAACAACCAAAGATACCCATGTGGAAGTGGGAGCAAATCTCTATGGACTTCATAAAAAAAAATCACCCAGGACCTCGAGGGGGCATGATATGATAAGGGTGATAGTTGATTGGTTAACGAAATTTGCGTATTTCCTACCAATCCGAGAAAAGGATAGCACTGGAAAGCTTGCTGAGATATACTTAAAGGAAATCGTGGCACGTCATGGAGTGCCTATCTCAATTATTTCAGACAGAGATGGACGTTTTGTCTCAACGATCTGGCAATCCTTTCAGGAAGCCTTTAGATCTCAGCTAGATCTAAGCACGGCCTTCCATCCGCAAACAGACAGTCAAAGTGAACGGACCATACAAACGCTGGAAGATATGCTTCGCGCATGTGTTATGGACCTAGGCGGCAGCTGGGATATTCATCTACCTTTAGTTGAGTTTTCCTACAATAACAATTATCATACAAGTATAAAAGCCGCACCGTTCGAAGCTCTGTATGGCCGCAAGTGTCGCTCGCCATTATGTTGGGCAGACGCAACGTATGGTTGGTCCTGAACTTGTACAAAAGACAACCGACAAGATTATGCAGATCCGAGAGCGCATTAAGGCGGCTCAAGATCGACAAAAGAGTACGCTGATCGAAGACGAAAACCATTAGAATTCGAGGTGGGAGACAAAGTTTTGCTAAAGGTCTCACCTTGGAAGGGCGTAGTAAGATTCGGAAAACGTGGGAAGCTGAATCCCCGATACATCGGACCATTCAAGATTTGGAAAGAATTGGTACTGTGGCTTACAAGTTGGAATTACCGGAAGAACTTAATGGAGTACATGATACGTTCCATGTATCCAACCTCAAGAAGAGTCCAACACAAGAAACAGTGATCATCCCTGCGGATGAAGTGCATATTCATGACGCCCTCCGATTTACAAAACAACCCGTTGAGGTTACCGACTCGAAAGTCAACAAGACCAGGAGGAGCAGTGTGAAACTTGTCAAAGTACGTTGAAACTCTAAGCACAGACTCGATTACACGTGGGAACGTGAAGACCAGTTTAAAGAAAAGTACCCCCACCTGTTCAAGAAGACTCCTACGAGAGTTAGTTCAGCCTGAATTTCGGGACGAAATTTTTTTAACGGGGGGAGACTGTGATAACTGGCACCAAACCGGTAATTTCCATACACTTTGATTATTATTTAACGACTGCAATTATGTGCTTAAATGTCAACATTGTCTGATTACATACTATACAAGTGAATTCATGCACGTTTTATACTACAAAATATTGCTTTATACTTTAATAAATAGCGTTGCGTCAGAAATACTAGTAAACTCACCGGTAAGACACATTGTGTCAACAAATCTGCAGAAAGCAGTCAGACAAAAGAATTTGGGGCCTAGGTGTAGGTCCAATGACAAGAATACATTAAAACCCAAGAGAACATACAAGGGTTAACATATAGACGTTCTGGAAGCTAAAATACGCACTAAAAAGCACCCGAAACACACTTTAAATGTTGAATTTTACATATTTCAGCAAAATTCAGCATTATAACAAGATTGTACCATGCAAAAACATGATTAAATGGTCCAGAATACTACCCTAAGTGTCGAGAATTGAAAGTGTCGCAAAATAATACTTAAAAGACACTAAACGGTGCAATTTTGCACTTTAACGAATCGGTATCTAACCGAACAACCGGACATTACCCGGAACACCAAAATATTGCTAGAAGCATTGTTTTACTTTTTCTGAGCTAGTTATGGTTCCCGAATACTTAAACATACTACATAATACATCCTACACATTAAACACTAGATATTACATTTAACCTTCCACTAGTTACCTGCTTACCATTAAAATTTACAATTAACCCCCCCCCCCCTCTTATTATTTACGGCCCCACCTCAAGATCATCTAAATCTTCACTAAATCTCAACTTGATTTTTTTCTTGGATTTGGAAAGATTATTTAGATTGTGATCTTGTAAGAAGATATGATTTTTACTTGTGAAGATCCTATGAAGATATGGCCAAGATATAAGAACATCACCTCTCTCATTCACCTTCACCACACCACAAAACTCCTCCCTTCTTCCCCCATTTTGGCCGAAACCAAGCACCAACCACACCACCACCATCATCTCATTTTCATACAAACTCTAGTGCACACAAGGTGTAAGAAGGTCTATAGTGAAGCTTGGTGGTCTTGGATCTTGAAGGACCTCCTTCATTTGCTTTTATCCAACACTTTTGTCATCTTCAAGTTCTAGTAATCTTCCCTAACCTTGTTGCTAGTGGTGAGCCCTCATGATCTCTTATTATTTCATATCTTGATGGTTAAAAGATGATATATATTGTTAAACACAAGAACACTAAAGAATATGAACATGAATCTTTAACATAAGCTTAAATACATAAGAATACATGTTGAATGATGATGATTTGCTTCTTGTTGATTGATTATTAGTGCTAGTGATGTTAGACATCATATGGAAACTACTAGATTGGGATTAAACACATGATCTAGTAAGTAAGGTGGTGATCTTGTGAAAATACAACATCATCATACTTTACGTCTTCATGAACTTGAATGAAGAAAGTAATTTTCATATGTAAATATGATTTAAACAAAATACAAATCTTGTAAATAGATGATTTCCAAAATGATTTTCTCAAGAAACCAAGTTATTTATAAGGTTTACAAAGTCATGGTTTCTAAATAAACTGACCATATTTTAGTGTTGAAACAAGACTAGAAACATGTGTGTAACAGGAAAAATACAAAAGAAATATTTTTAGAAAAATCATCTTACAAGTTGTAAATGACTAATTCCTTCAAGAATGAGATTTACAAACAAACAACCATGTTTTTAAGGGTAACTAAACCTACTAAATAACATGGTAAGTTAGTACAAGTTTTTACAAAAAATTCAAGTTCATGATGTAGTGTAATATACTTGATTTTGACACTCTGTAAGTGTTGAATGAGTTGTTGATGTTTGATGATGATTTAAAAGAAAATAAACACGTGTTTTGAAAACATGGGAAACCTCCATTTTTAGGGGAAACTATGTCAAAATTTTTATAAATTTTGATACTTAGAAAATATAAGTTTTTGAGAAACTTATTCCCTAAAAATGCATCTAAAAACATTTACCAAGGCTTCCCTAAATTTTGTGTTAAGAAATGATGATTTCTTCAAGATTAAAATTGATATTAAGTATGTATATTTTTGGAGAAAATATATATATTATTGATCACCAAATTTTGTGCTAAGTGTATGTAGTATGTATTATACGTGATAGTGTATTAGGACTTGAAAATACACTAAGTACTCCCAAGGAGTAGAAATACAAAAATACACTAGGATACTCCCAAGGAGTAGAAATACAAAAATACACATACAACATGCTTAGACAAATACAAGAAAATATATTACTTGATCGAATAAATAACTTGGACAAGTTATGAACATGAAATGAAGTTTTGACAAAACACATAATTCGGGTAAAAAATACAAGATACTAATATTTATTGTTGAGAAAATAATATGAGTATGACACATAGTTAAAAATATAAATTATTTTTTAACACAAGAATAAATACATAAAAGATGGTGACTTGTACTTGTGCGATACAAGTCTTGTGACTAACGTTAATAAAACACGTTTAGGTCACGACGCTAGATAAGCAAAAACCGGTGAAGTTTACGGCGCAAGGAACGCAAAGTTGTGAGTTCATGCTCCCCCTTTTCTTTTAACTGTTTTCAGTTTTATAACTTCGGGGGTGAAATACATGTTACAAAAGTTATAATGTTTACAAATGGTTTGATGGATACAAGAATTGAGGAATGATACGAGAAATCGTGTCACGAGTAGGGTACCATAAGCACCATTAATCGTGTACATACTAAGACCACAGAACAAAAGGTTAGATCTAATGGGTTTTCGGGCAGCCACACTCTTGGTGAAAACTAGTACCGAGTAGTGCTTTTGTGTCTCAGTCGTGAAGCGACAACTAGAAAAATGCCTATGGTTTGGATGCTTCCTATGTCGTGTCACATGTTAATGGCCTTGCAACCCATTAACAACTTGATACATACAGAAATACTTGATTTATACAAGATACATACCATGTTTTTCATACAAAGTATACAAACGTTCAATACAAGAACTGCATGAATTCACACCAACATTTTGTTGACGTTTTTCCAGAAACTCACATGTATTTCAGGTAACTAAAGTGGATGTGCGCACGGTCTTACTCTTGCTCGTGGATGTTGCTTATGTTTTATCTTTGAATAAAGTTGTAAACTTTCAGACAATATGTTGTCTTTTGATGTAAACACTTAAACTACGATTTCAGTTATGTAATGTTTAGCATTTGAAGTTATTTTTACGAGCATGTAGTATGTTTACCAATCGTATGCAATGAAAACCTTTCATGATCACAGCTCGTGCTTAGAAAGGGGTGTGACAGATTGGTATCAGAGCTGCGATTGTAGTGAACCATGATTCCTTCTCGAGTCTAGTCTACAATCTCTAGGATCCTTGCACGAAAACAATTTTTCAAAAAGTTTTCATTGCATAAAACTTTCCGCGACATCCACTACCTGAAACTGTTTACAAGAGTCAAGAAAAGACACTACGAGACTTAGGGTGAACTGGAGTAGCACATGTCTGTGATTAAGAATTAATTGCAACTATGTGTGATAATTGATATATACATATACTAGAAATAGAATATCTTAGGTATTCGTGACTTTGCCTGAAAACAGTGACCTATCTGATGGAAGAGATACGAGGATGAAACGAACTGTGCGGACTGTGCAAGGAGTTACGTAATTATGGATGCATACATAATTATGGAATTCAGTGCACAGAAACCACAGCAAGTCTTGTCACGTATAGATTCCCTCAGTACAAGAAAAGGTCAAACGCGAACACCCCTCCCCCAGCCTATTAAATACTCTGCTGGAGTAATAATCGTTTGATATCACTTATGTGGGTATATGTCATACTACTACTGTCTCGCATGACGATATGAAACAAATGTCTAACGCTATTATGTTGTGTTCTGTCAGAACATGGCACCCAGAAGAGCTATGAACGCTCGTGATCAACCTCCTCCTCCCCCACTGCCAAGGACTGCTGAAGAGCTAAACGCCCTACTGGAAGAAAGGATCTCCACAGCTATCGCCCAGTACAAGGCGAACCGTACTGAAGACAGTGGAGGACCAAGCAATGCAAGACGTAATGGGAATGGAGATTCATCTGGAGGAAACGCAGCTCAGGGCTGCACTTTCAAGCAGTTCCTCGACTGCAAACCGCTGGACTACGACGGCACTGGAGGTGCAGTGGCGTTTGTACGCTGGACGGAGAAGACTGATGCTACTATCCATATGAGCAAGTGTATCGCGGATCAGCAAGTCACTTTTGCTACGGAGATACATACCATGTTTTTCATACAAAGTATACAAACGTTCAATACAAGAACTACATGAATTCACACCAACATTATGTCGACGTTTTTTCCAAAAACTCACATGTATTTCAGGTAACTAAAGTGGATGTGCGCACGGTTTTACTCTTGCTCGTGGATGTTTCTTATGTTTTATCTTTGAATAAAGTTGTAAACTTTCAGACAATATGCTGTCTTTTGATGTAAACACTTAAACTACGATTTCAGTTATGTAATGTTTGGCATTTGAAGTTATTTTTACGAGCATGTAGTATGTTTACCTATCGTATGCAATGAAAACCTTTCATGATCACACCTCGTGCTTCCGCCTTAGAAAGGGGTGTGACAGTAGTGACGAGTTAAACATGTTAAAACATGTTTAACTAAGTTGGAAAACTGATTTGGTATCAAAACAAAGTGTTTTGATACCCGAAAATAGTTCCGTCATAAAATGCACGTAATTGCGCATTTTGACCGAAACTTTGACTCGTCACTACGACTAGTCAACGTGGTAATCAGTAGGTATAATCGCTAGGGATTATAACCATCGTGATTACGATCACGTTGCAAAGTTCAATTGAACTTTGATTTAACCGATTGATGGTCAAAACCGAAAGTCAAATTGTTAGTCAAACTGTTTGACTTTCAGCTTTAAATAGCTGAAAATAATAACTAGTCATTAAAGAACACTTACAAAAGGTTCTAAGGCTGGAAAGATGCACTAGAAAACTCAGGTAGGTGGACTCCAATTGATGGTAGCCTCCACTTAGAGTTTTTTTAGAGAAGAAAGAATGGATGAGCAATGAATGAGGTGAATGGAAGGGTATTTATAGTTGTTGGAAGCTTGTAGGATCATTATATGTGTATTGTGTATTGCCCAAGGAACTATCTTGACCCTACAAGTGTTTGGTGGTGGTTCAAAGCCTTGCAAAGGTGTTAACTTTGTGCCCAAAACAAAGGAAATAGCATGGAAGCCAATAAGAAACAAGCTGGCAGCTGAAAACAACCTTTCTGTCGACAGGGAGCTGTCACTTCGCGCGACAGATGGCCCTCCTGGCCGTCGCGCGGCGCGAGCGCTGCATATCAGTTTCAAAAGTTTCTGTTTCAGTCCCTGCACACACATACTTGCATATTTGACGTATTTAACCTCCGTTAAGCCATTTTCAAGGCTCTACAAGGACGTTAAAGTATAGGGGACTTGAAACATGCTTGGAAATATCACGGATGTTGGTTCGTTTGGTCGTACAGTCGCGTTATTCGGCTAATTACGACGAAACTCGAACGGACGTGAAAACAATCCAAATTAAGCGGCGAATGGTATTTTTGCATTCCTATCACTAAAATAAAATATTTTAGTGACTACAAAAATATTTGGATGTCCGGATGTGGTCAGAACGTAAGATATGCTCGTAAATGCAAACTTACGCAGATTTTGACGCTTTTAGTCCCTATGATCAAATAAGCGCATTTTCGCATACCGAACCCCTCAAAGCTTATTTCTAAGCTATGTTAAGGTTATTTATGGTATGTTTAGCTTATGATCATGTTCTGGAATGTACGTTGCCATACGAAATGGCAGACTTTTGCAGTTTGACGCAAATAGTCCCTGTGACCGAATAAACTTGTTTTTGCCATACCAAACCTTTCAAAACTTATTTCTAAGTTATGTAAAGGTTATTTAAGGTATGTTAAGCTTATGTCACTGTTCCGGAGTGTTTGTCGCGTTAAACTGATTACTTTACGCATCAGTTTTCGTATAACTTTCCAGAAAGCGATATAGAGTTTAAAATCGAACAAAAATCAAAACGTGCAAAATGTCAAACATAAAGAAACAATTATTGGGATCAAAACACATTGTTTTATCGATATTTGAATTGTCTAGAGTTTATACAATAATTACACAAGCACAGATGTCACAGTCTCCCCTACTTTAGGAAATTTGGTCCCGAAATTTATTTAGAGGAAACTTGTGAGAATAGATGTGAATATTTCGCCTTCATTTGATTTTTACGTTCCCATGTAAATTATGGGCCACGTTTAGATTCGCATGTCAAATTTGCTACACATATTAAATTTCTTTTTTTGAGAGTTTTCAATCGAAAATAACTTCACGATAATTACCGTGAAATAATCGTGATTATGTGAGCTGTGAGATTTTTTAAGCTCCTTTTATCATATTTTTTTAGATGTTAGAAATTGTATGAATATACAAATACATTTAGAACATTCGGTGTGGGAGGCTTGAAACGGGGGTGTTATCTAACATGTTGCAGCTATGTCAGCACGCGTCAGAAAAGTGGCATGATGCAAAAAAAAAAACAGAAAGAGTGGAAAATGGCGTGAAAGAGTAGTGTTATTCGACACGTGGCACACACATTTTATTATTTATATTTAATAGTATATAAAATGTATTAAATTTGAATAAAAAAATTAATTGAATAAACAACATAAATTTAAAAAATTACGTAAACTTAAAAATAAAAATTAAATAAACTTAAAATAAGATGAACATCACAAACTTGGGCCTTCCGTTTTTTTTTTTAAAATTATGCAAAAAAATAGAGTGAATATGTACTCGGAAGTGAAAAATTAAATGGATTGATTTGGTTTTTGTTTTTAAAAAATTGGGATGAAAGTTGTGATTATATATAGGTTTTTTTGTTAAAAAAAGTCTTTTATAGGTCAAAGTAGCCGTTGAACGGCTAGTTTAAACCCACCAACACAAACATGTCAAGTCGTCTCTTGTTTGCCGTCCACGCCGGTGGAAATTCTATCGTCCCACACACAACAATCTCAACACCGCCAATCACGGGGTGGTTTGATGGGCGTAGACTGACCTCCACGCCAAATTTTAACGTCCACACCGTCTATCCTTTTGATCTTATATCCAAATATTACTCTTTCCTACAGGAAGCCATATTAGGAAAGACGTTTTTAAAAGTTTTGATCATGCAAAAGGTGTAGCATGCATTTCTTTTTCATGTTTTGTTATTCATGCAAAACAGAAGAAATCGCACATATACACATTTCACTTACAAACATCCTCTGGCGAGGTTATTTCGAGCTAGAAAGAGTTTTTTGAATATTCTAGTAGTCTAGACAAAATGGGTTGAATTGGCTAGTACAAGATTGGAGTCATGAACGTATCGTACGTGGATACAATTAAGGAAAATCATCCATCATTTTATATAGTTGATTCTACATTCAAATATTGGAATCCTTACGAGTAGATCGCATATTTTTTAGTAAACTTCCATTTTTCTCCTTTTGGTTTGGTTGTTTTAACGGTTTTGCTCAAATTCTTTAAAAATAGTCATTTTACTCCCTGATCTATGAAGCCTATCAGGATTTCACTACCCGCCCCAAACGACGTCCATTTTAAATGTTAAAAACTGTCAGGTTTCAGTCTAGGTTTTGGTCTAGTTATGGTCATAATTGTCCATCATGTGTCATGCACGTGACAATTTTTAACGTTTAAAATGGATGTTGTTTGGGGCGGGGAGTGGAATCGTGATGGGTTTCATAGATTAGGGAGTAAAATGGCTTTTTTTAAAGGATTGGGATAAAACCGTTAAAACGACCAAACTACAGGGAGCAAAATGAAAGTTTACTCCATATTTTTTTTCGGGTGTCATATTTTTTCGGCCTTTGTATGTCTATTAACTCGATTACGGATTTCTCAAGGAAGGTTCTGGTTAGATTAGCTTAATTGAACTAATTAGTAATTCAATTAAGAAAATAAAATGTTGTTAGAAATGAAAAATTACTTTCTATGATTATTTCATACAAGTTTTCATCTTTTTTTGAAACATTGATATGTTATACACACGTGTGTGTGCATGTGGTGGGAGGGGGGGCTAGAACTAATAACAAGTAGTGTGTCAATAATGGAACCAAATATATGTGTACGTTCTTGACTTTGTATGTACCATACTAACATCTTAAACCCCCTTAAAACTCAAACCCTTCTTCCCTATTTCATGATCCTTCATCCAACATATCTTCCTTCATAATGGATGTTGTTTCCATGGAGGTCGAGATCACTTCTTCGCTTTCACCTTCTAAACTTTTCAATGTCTTTTCTGACTTCGACACCATCGCACCTAAGGTAATCCCTCAAGTATACAAATCCATCGCCCTTATCCAAGGTGATGGTGGTGTTGGAAGCATCAAGAGCGTTACATTCCACGATGGTAAGTGACCACGCCGTTATTTACATCTATCATTAGTTATTTTTTCTCTTGAACTCGACTCATGTTTTTCCCTAATTGTTTTTTTTTTTTTCAAAAACGTTCTCATAGGTGCAACTTGGAAACTTAAGATCGATTCCATTGACACAAGCGAGTATTTGTTCAGCTATACTTTGTTTGAAAGCGATGATTTGAGTGGCATAATGGACACAGCAACGCATCATATTAAGTTTATTCCTTCTACTAATGGAGGATCTGTTTACAAACATACGACTTTGGTTAAGTGTAAAGGCGATGCTAAGCTAACCGATGATTTTATTAACCTTTGCAAAGAAGCATTGAAGAATAGTTTCAATGCACTAGAGTCTTATGCTATTGATCATCCAAATGCTTACTAGTTCTTTCGTATGAATAATGGATATGTACCCGGCTATCTCATCATTGTAATCGTGTTTCCTTTTGATGTAAGTAATAAATAAATAATCATATATTATAAGTATGTTTACTATATGTTCTCATCTTAGACTATTTTTATCACTCTGCTATTCGAATGGGTACTGAAGGGGCAGTGTCAGAGTTTGAACGAAAACTCGGTGGAGGTCGGAGTCTAAAAATCCAAATAGGTGGAGGCTGGACTTTTAAAAATCCAATATTTTACACTAAAAAAACAAACTTTGCGGTGAAATTAACACTACACGCGTAAAATCGGCGGGGCCGGAGCACCCCAGGCCTTCATTATCCTCCGCCTTTGTGAAGTGGTATGGTCCCAAATGTCGCGCTACATGCGCTCGCAGGACCATACCCTCACAACTCACAAAACACTTAGCTTATTCCAAGGTTCCTCCGTGGGCGCATGCGCATCCATGAAAGTTCACAAAGGTACAACCCAGTACAAGTGGCTGCAGCTTGCAGCCAATCACCATGCGCCAGGCTCGCCATATTTAATATATACGATAATCAATCGTGCAGAGGACAAACAGTACAAAAGGACAGTGACGTGTAATCAATCAGGATACGTCGTTCACTGCTCCATGATCTCCATGCACAGCTGAAGCCAGACGCGACAACAAGTATATTTGGCGGGCCACTTGTCACCAATCACGATGATCTAGCACATCTCCACCTCTGCAAACACTACCTGTCGTGTGAGAGGGGACCAAAAGGATATTCCTTGATGGCAACGTCCGGCCTATGAGCCCATCTCCTTCTCTAACCCTTCGGCTATAAATACCAACCTCTACCAAAGGTTTAAGGACGAATTTTCACTCTCTCACTCTTAACACACACTTGTTTCCTTACTTCCTTTGTAAGAACATTACTTATTCTCATGTCGGATGGTGGTACATTATTATTATAGTCCTATCCCCTACATATTAAAACCGATGTTTCTTGAGGTACATACAGGGATTAATTTTTCTTAAAAATGATCATGAGATACACTATATGCTAATACGTGATAAATTGATGTTGACGAGCAAAGTTACCTTTAGAGTCATTTGACACCTAATATTTATTCATAGAATGTTGACTTCCCTTAAAAGAATATAGAAAAAACGGGGAGTTTTGGAACGACTCCTTGTGATCCAACATTTATCAGCAGTTTAAAATATTCAATTGGATTTTGCATAGTTTCATCCACAAAATTTTCATTAAATCTTTTATTTTACAAATGAAAGTCTCTTATTTAACTACTTTTTTTAGGTATGATAACGGGACGGGTTTGGACGAGCATTAGTAACTTCAGTCCTACACCCGATTGTAAAATCGTCTCTACCTGAACCAATACTCGTCGGCTATATGTCGGGTAACTATATATGAAGTAACGTGCAGATCCGTTAGTTTCTTAAGAAAATACCTGTTAAGATTTCCGATTACAATTTTTTTCCTACTATTCAAATTTTCAGGTAACTTACTAGCTTATTTTTTACAACTACATGGGCCGGTCCATTAGTTTAAAAAGGTAAGGCTAGAGCCTAGGGCTTCCAAAGATTAAGGGTATCCATTTTTACAAATTACAAGTATTAAGTTTCTTACATAGTAATTTGCTGGTAAATTCACTTGATTGATATTTGATTAAAAGAACATCACAAATTTATAAATTGTTTATTTGCAACTTTGTTATTGTTACACTGTTGCATTACAGGTTAATTGGTTGTTAGTTTGTTACTAATTGTTACAAACGAGTTATTGCTTACCCCGCGTTGCGGCGGGACGCTATTTATGAATGTATTTAGCATCACTGTATCAGACGCGAAAAATCTTATGTTTGTCTAACGCCTACTAAATCATTTTACTTGGAAAGATTCTTTTCATTTTCAGAAGAAAACGTAATGTCATTAATGTAGTAACCAAGTATTTTTATAAGTGAAGAAAAAATTATAGAAAACAATATAAAATATAAAGTTTGTCATATATATCATCTTAAAAGATTAGCATATGTATTATCAATTTTGCCTCCTACACTATATGTATAAGCCAACATTGTAGGCAATATATTTGACCGTTATCCACACCGTAAAATCCGCTATGCTACCGTTAGTCTATCGATTGCAACCTTGAAGTTTGTCGGAAACCGGTTGGCTGCCACGAAGATTGCCATATACTGTGCGGACGTTAGCATTGTAGTTGTGCGTTATTGTTGTTCCCCTAAGTTCTTTAACATTGTAACCTTGTTACCCCTACCGTTGGCGGGATGATTTTGATCAACACACAATTTTTCTTGCTTGAATTTGAACGGAGTAAACATATACTTTTGGGAAGAAAAAAATGAATATCTTTAAAGACAAAAAATAACAGACTTTGATTACACCGGATTTATTCAAAACATGTGTCAATTAATGTTTTGTAACTGGGAGTCTTGTATATTTGGTGTCGTAATGTTTTCCGTTTTTTGTTAAAAAAAACATTCAATTTTGCCTTCTTGAATTTGAAGCCACATTTGATTTCCTGTTTTGAGATCTAGGATAAAACATAAATCATCATATTCTTGAATCCCACAAAAAGTACATAATCTACTTGTTCAAAATATAGACACATCTTATACCCGATTTAGATATCATCTACTTATTTTGATTCTCGCTCAAATCGTATCTAAGTCTGCGACTACGTATTATATAAATGCCGGAGTCCACACCATTGTTAGACTAATTCTTTGAACACAACACATTAATCAAACCATGAATCCATCTTGAATAATTGAATCTGGGTAACATAATAGTGGTAAACGAGCCCACCGATTTTCAAAAATCCCTCAAAATATAACAAATAATGTACCCTGGTGATATTGTGATTTCGTTTTTATTTTCCATGAATCCACTGACTTCATCATCGAATCCGGTCAAAATCAAAACATTTACTCACCTTGGATAAATTTGCATTTAACCTCGAGCAAAACTGCAAAAGCAAAATAAAATCATTTACCATGCAAGTTCATCCTACTCGACCTTTATCCTTAGATTTGCAACTTCATCCTACATACTTACATAGCCAAATTAACAAACAAAATTAAACTTACAAATCGAACGTCTTAGGCATCAAAACAAAATTAGAAAAACCAAATTTGGTGTTTGAGATTGAAGTTTGTTACCACCAAATTCGCCATTAACAATGAGACATAACTCTCGGCAAACCATCAGGATCATTGCTCTGTTTTCTCTGTGGGTAATTGATAATATTAGCATGAGTGAGTGTGTCGGTGGCGTAACGCTCTTGAGGGTTATAAAAGGGTGTGAAACGGTGGCAGATGACGCCATGGTGACGACGGTTGGAGAGGACGCTTCGGAGAACAAAGTTACGACGGTTCTTGAATATTTGCCATCGTTTATCATTGTATGTACATCGATCAGAGATTCGAGTTTAAAATATTGTTGTTTTTTTCATCGGGCTGTCATCGATTTAACTTCATCGGGCTATCATCATCGTAGAAGACTGAATCTTCAAAACAAAATTTGATGTTTCGTGTTAATGAAATCGGTTGATGGTTTCTTGTTGATGAAATCTGATTTTTCATAGTTATAGACTTATAGTGATTTGAGATCAAATGGATCTTTTTGTGTTAAAGAAAGAATCTGAAAGGTTTGATAAATCTAGGTTAAAGTTTTAGAGAGAAGAAAAACAAAAATATGTTTTTTTTAAATATAAAAAGAAAAAAGAGACACACTAATGCACAGTATGTGTGTTCTATATCTAATATTGCACGTGGAAACATGTGGACGGTTATCAAATATACGGTTATCAAACATGAACCGAAACGACATCCTTTTTAAACCGACGCGACTTCAACAATATTTGTTTTTAACCGAAGCGAGTTGGTTTTTGTATAAATATATAGGCAAAAGATCAAATACAAATAATCTTAACATACTAAACATACAAATTGAAGGAAAACCCAAAAAGACAAGGTGGCATTTTTGTAATTACCACCAACTATCAAAGTTACAACCAAAAATACCTAAAAAAACACAAATTTTTTTTAACATTTTTTATTAAAAAATCGCTACATTTCGTTAGCAAAAAAAAAAATAAAAATAAAAAAAAAATAAAAATAAAAATTTGGCTGCTACTAAAAGTAGCGATTTTTTAATAAAAAATGTTAAAAAAATAAAATAAAATAATTTGTGTGTTTTTTTTTATTTTTTTAGGTTTTTTGGGGGGTTTAGTTTTTAGCATTTTAGCTTGGGGGGGGGGGGGGGTTAGGTTTTTTTTTAGGTTTTTTGGGGGGGGGGGGTTTAGGTTTTTTTTGGGGGTGGGGGAGTGGTTAGGTTTTTTTAGGTATATTTGTAGAGTAACTTTGATAGTTATTGATAATTACAAAAATGCCACCTTGTCTTTTTGAGTTTTCCTTCAATTTGTATGTTTAGTATGTTAAGATTATTTGTACAAGAACTTTACCCTAAATATATAATATAATTGCTAATTGCTAATTTTTTGGTTGACTTCATCTTTGATTATTTGCCTCTTTGGTATTTGTTATATTTTTACGAATAATTCAATGTCAAATCGAGACCCAACTTAAAAAATGGCAGAAATGACATAAACGCGAAGCTTCAATTGAAGCACAAAACTGATTACAAATAATGAATCTACAAAGGGTATTTGATTTGTTTTTCGCTTAGTGCCTCCAAAATTGATGGGCCGGCCCTACAACTACAAACAACTAAATATGATCAATGAAATACTTTTTATCGCCAACATTCATCATAATCATCATCATATACTCAGTAAATCTCACCAATAGCAAAGCTAAGTTATGGTCTGAGTAGGGTAAGATGTAGACAGCCTTACCTCTACCCCGTAGGAATAGAGAGGCTGCTTCCAGTGAGACTCTCGGCTCGATGGTAGTTTTGTATCAAGCCTTGAACATAAGGCACATAACACTTAGCAATTAACCAATTAGTGCATGTACTCCCTTGTCTTTCGGCTATCAACGCCACCACATGATGCATGATTAACCATCCCCCTCTTTTAACATTATTTTCACAAGATCAGTAAAATAACGTTAAAATTAGTGCACTTTCACTTTTCCCTCCGAGTATATGCGCATACCGCAAGCGGGCGTATTTATCGCCAACATTGAATGTTTGAAATATCTATAATATGTAAATTTCACAACGATATAAATCCCAAAGAACAAGTAAGTTTATAATTATAACATACAAAATTTAGATAACATCATAAAACGCGTATCTCAAAACAAAAGTTCATTTTCCACGTAATGAAGCTTCAACACAAAGGTTGAGGGAAAATTGAATTAATGTTCTTGAATATGTGATTTAGATGAATGGTATACATTTTTGGATAACCACACCAGGTATCAACCAGTACAATTTTAAGAAATCTATTTAAATGTTTCGCCATTTTAACATACGTTTTATGTATTAGTGTAACTAAAATGCATATTCTATATGATTTGCGATTAGAGGTACCACCCAGATTGGATAGGATACAAACCAGTTTCACCATCTGTTTTGGATCAGATCAGATACCTTTCTGATCTAGAAGAGTTAACTGTCATTTTTGTCCCTGTGGTTTGTTCGCTTTTGCAATTTCAGACAATTTTCAAAAATGCATCAGTTTCCTCCCTCCCTGGCATACTGGAAACGTGTCACTTCAGTCCAAAAATTAAAACCCGGTTAAGTCAGACAGAAAGGTTAAATGTTAAATGATGGGTATTATTATTATCAATTCATAAAATAAGGTGAAAATAAAAGACATATGAATTGACAATAACACCCTTCATTTAACCTGTCTGACTTAATTGGATTTTAATTTTTAAACTGGAGTAGCACATTTCGAGTATGTCAGGGAAAGGGAAGAAACTGGTGCATTTTTAAAAATTGGTCTGAAATGGCAAAAGTGAACTCAATCTAGAAACTGGTTTAACGAAAACTCTACCTTGTTGAATAACAGAACGAAAAAAACAAAGAAAACAAAGTTACTGGACAAGCAGCGAGATACTAAACAAACAAACTAGTCCAACATTAGCAGCTGTTGAATCGTATGATGTAAATTTGGATACAAATAAAGTCATGAAAAATATCAAATAGGTTGAACTTGTACACCGTGATGCCGAAATTGCATCCTAAGCATAGTAATTTAAGCTTGCTTTCTTCTTAGCTTGAACTTGTATGATACCTTCATTAAAGTCTTCATGGTTTACCTGCAAGTCCCCCCATTCAGCATTGTTACTTCTGGAATGAGTTTATTTAAAGTAACAAAACGAAAATGTTGCTCCTAACGCCTATCTCTTTAATCCAAAAAATGACTTGCTGCTTCATCAATCACCACAACGTTCATTGTTCATAGCAGGGTGTTCATAAACTGTTGAAACTGACCAAACCACCCAAACCAGAACAAGCCCCCTGTTCAGCCAGTACAAGATTTATAGATTCGGTTTTGGCAGTTTAACGGTCCAACTACAACAGTCTAAAACTTGGAAGCGGGCTTGCTGTAAATTTATTTATTTTTATTATTTAATATTTGCAATTTGCAATAAGCAGTTAAAAATTGTATATAATACAATATACAATATATATTGTATTATAATTCATGTACCATCTTAAAAATTTTAAAATAAAATTAAAAGAATCAGTTGAAACCGCCAAACTCCCAAAATCAGAGTTAGCAGTTCGCCTAGAATTTTCGTCAAAACTGGCCAAACCGCACAGGGAACACACCCTAGATAAGATGTTGCAGTGTGGCACACAACTGGTTACATGTCATAGTGTAGCATCAAATCTAGCCACAACACTTTTATTATAACGAAGAAGTAAAAATGATATATACTATACTAATTAAGATTTAACAATCCTTTTCTAGTAGTACCGTTACCCTAAGTTTTAATTCCATATTATAGTACCTCAGTTGCATCACGGCGAAGAGCGAGCATGCCAGCTTCCACACAGACAGCTTTCAATTGTGCCCCATTGAAGTCATCCGTAGAGCGAGCCAGCTCTTCAAAGTTGACATCTGGGTGAACGTTCATCTTCCGGGAATGAATCTAAAAAAAGAAACACAAATGTTGATAATAAGATCAATTACTGATGGATATAAACACGAGGATGGATTCAGTAAAGGCACACCTGCATGATCCGGGCCCTGGCTTCCTCAGTAGGATGAGGAAACTCGATCTTACGATCCAATCGTCCAGAACGCATGAGGGCAGGGTCTAAAATATCAGCACGATTTGTTGCTGCTATTACCTGCATTATCAATAATCTCACTATGAGTAACAGTTACTTTTTTAAAAACTTCCTATCATCTACTGGCTTTTTTCTTTCTGTATTACCTTAATTCGCTCATCACTGCTGAAACCATCCAACTGATTAAGTAGTTCTAACATAGTTCTCTGGACCTCCCTATCCCCGCTTACTTCACTGTTCAAACACAAGAACTTGTATCAGTAATACGTGTGACGAATACAATAGCTATATAGGAGTATTTTCTGCTCGTTGCAAATGAAAAGATGAACGCTTTAATATTGACTGGAAACAATATTCTAGATTAAAGAAATTAAAATCATACCTATCAAACCGCTTTGTACCAATAGCATCAATTTCATCGATAAATATGATGCAAGGAGATTTCTCTTTTGCAAGTTGAAATGCATCACGAACAAGTTTTGCACCATCACCAATAAACATCTACCCACAAGCCCACAACCAAGATCCATTAGTGCACTAGCATATCTAATCAGAAAATTAAAATTAACAAAAAAAAGAAAAGATACCTGAACAAGCTGGGGTCCGGCTAGCTTCAGGAAAGTAGCATTCGTTTGTGCAGCACATGCTCGAGCCATTAAAGTTTTCCCGGTTCCCGGTGGCCCATACAAAAGCACTCCTTTAGGTGGACGGATCCCTAATTTTTGAAACCGCTCTTTATGAGTCATTGGCAAGACTATAGCCTCAACTAGCTCTTGTATCTGTCATGTAACAAGCAATCCACAAGAGATTAAAACCAGATAACATAAATCTGTGAAGTTTAGCAAGCAAATAATGTATACAACAAAGTCTTGCCTGTTTTTCAAGGCCTCCAATGTCATTGTAATCTTCAGTAGGTTTTTCATCAACCTCCATGGCTTTAACTCGAGAATCATACTCAGATGGCAATGTGTCCAATATCAAGTAACTATCTTTGTTCACACCCACCAAATCACCGGGTTTCAGTTTATCCGGGTCCACAAGACCAACCACAGGTAAGAAAATTGTCTGCAAAAGATACAGAAATGTGAGTAACTCAACTGATGACTATATTAAACCTAGAGAGTACAGCTTCAAGCTAGAACTAAGATAGACTACAATATTCACTAGATGGCTCAATATATATACAAGAAAGGTGAATAAAAGATAATAACATAAATGACATGCATGACGCATTGTTTCCTACCTGACGAGTAGAAGTTTTTAGCACAACACATTTACCCTTCCTTTGCGAGTCAAGGTCAATATTAGCACCATCTTCCTCAGCTTCATCCTCTGGGTTCATTTCCAAAATCTGAAGCACAAAATATAAACTTAGTAAAAAAAAACAAAACACACACACACACATTACACACTTGGAACCATAGTTGTCAATAGCAAATAGCGAACGATAGCGACAAGCTACCTATATGCTACATAGCGATAGAAATTAAATAGTGGGCGCTATTTCATGTTTAGTGATACACAAGAAGAAAATTTAAGAAATATTTTATATGTACACTTTATCAAAATACGATGTTTTTACATGTATTATGTATATTTCATCTAAATACACTATTTATATTAAAACAGATATAAAACCCTAATGAGTATAGCTATTTATATTAAATATTAAAAGAAAATGAAAACTAAAATCCCGCTATTTACCCACTATGAAGTCGCTAACCATCAGATTGCGAGATAAGGTCGCACCGCACGATAGCGACGGCTATCATCTCTATTGACAACAGTGCTTCAAACACAATAAATCTGACAATATCAACATGTCTTTTCGACTTATATAAATTTTCGCCGATTACATTTTAAGCTAGCCCTCCCTTATGCCCTTCATAAAACACGACCTAAAATAAGCCTTAATCTGAAACTAAAACAACAAGATCTAAATACTCAGCACACAAAACAAACTTCTTCATCCCATAATCATCTCTAGCTTCCAGTAATCTACCATCCAAATAACCCTAACTGCTACCACCATCCAAACAAACCAATTGCACAAAACTAAACTTAAAACCAAAACCTACAAAAATTAGGGTTTTGCTACATCAACAATTCAACAAAATCAAACTAGTAGAGTACTTCAAACCATTACCTCAACAATATTTCCAACCAAATAAGGAAGTTGCTTGTTGAGTTTAATCTTCTCCTGATTCTCCTTGATCTTCTCCTTAAACGAGTCCAATTCGAGATTAGTTCTCTGCAATTCTTCCTGTTCGTTGCACAACAAACAAACAGTTACAGATATTGGTTAATAATTTAGAGATATGAATATACGGAAAAGAGATCCGGTAACAAAACCTTGAGGATTCGAATCTCGTTATCGAGAAGACGAGAAGCTCTTTGAATATCTTCCGTTGACATAGACGCTAGCTGATCGTCTTCGAAGCTTGCGTCTTCTACCATCGGTGTCGCCATTGTTGTTGCTTCGAACGAAGAAGATGAAGAACAGATGTGTTTTTTTATAGAAAAACTTGCAGCGTCTTGGAGAGGAAGAAAGGTACTTATATTCGGATCTAGGTTCTGGTTAGGCCGCGTCGGGTCGACTCGGAGACAGACAACTCTCTTAGCCCTCGTGTAGTCATAAACCCCTTTCGGCATTCCACGATTAAACATTTTTTTCGTTCGGGTGGTTTCCGTTTTCTTTTTATGTGAGCGTTTTGTTTTTCCTTTTTGCGTCTCCTCTACTTCCGGTCGTGTTTCCGGAACAACCCCGGGCTCGCGTAGTGGGGAGCCGAATGCTTGTGCCGATCTGAATGCTTGAGACAACCCCATTCCGTCCGTGTTTTGATTCAGGTTCCAACCGTATAGATTCGGCTCCCATGAGTCCATGACAGTGGTTGGTTCAAAAGGTTCATGAACCCGGTATTATGTTGATTAAAATCAACAAAACCGGATTCATATGGGGTGGGTCGAGTGGGAACCAGAGACACAGGACGGATAGGATTGCTGCTTTGGTTCGGGTCCGCACTCGAATGGGGAGGAATAAAACCGCGGTTGAAAGGTTGCATTGTATAAAAATTCTAGATTTAAAAAAAAAAAGTAGAGAGAAAGAGGGTTTGAAAGTATGTTGGTTGTATTGGATTTTATAAAAAAAAAAAAAAAGGGAGATGGGGGTATATTTACATGAGAGATGGAAAATTAATTGAATTTAATTTTCTTTTACTTTATGACCGTTGCAAACGGTCAAAAATTTCAAAATCAACCTTCTTCATGTCGCGAACATCATCACGGGAACAACCAAAAACACCTCCATAGCGCCGCCTGTTTCGGTGTGGCCGGCGCTATGGGGCGCCATGTCTCACAAATCATCCTGGTTCGTGCCCCATTACACATGCACTTATTTAAAAATGGGTTACCCATTTGAGTTCACGGATAATGTTATATGGATCCAACTAACGTAAATAACCCGTAGCATTCCGCGCGCTACGCGACGGGATTTCGGTCAGGTTTGGTTAGGTACGATACACACACTTGGTGGAACAATCAAGATGTGTTTTGCATTGATCGGAAATCATATAAACGAACACAAATATCAGTATTGATGTTGTTCGAACGGTATCGATTCAATTTGTCACGGTATCGATATTGGTGTTCATTTATCATTGCTTAAAGAGTTGTATAACTGAAAAATTATTTAAATCGAAAACCATGAAAATGAATATTGGTAACAATGGATCTTGTTCGATCAGTTCAGTTCATTATAGTAGCGGCACGGTATCCGTTTCACTAAAATTAATATCCAAATGTTGAACAACAAATTAAACATAGTTGTGAATTTAGATTTATAAGAGTTAATCAATGCAAGTTATTAGAAAACTAAACCCTAAACCAACAAAATTTATATCGGAAGTTAGTGGTAAAAAATATGAATGATAAATAAAATAATATTAAAAAATAGAAACAAATACATAAAAAGGTCAATTACTATTCATCATAGTTTTAATTAACGGTAAACTAGCAGTATTTCTCTACGGGATGCGGCTGGCATTCAATCAGTGTCGGTTCGTGACGGTGTCGGTATGGAATCAACACTTGGTTTAAAGTCATGATATGCACAAAAGAATCCGTTATATATTGAAAACCATAAAAGCGAATACGTCACCGGTTCCGATAAAAATTATATCGGTGCCGATCATAAAAACGAATACTAGTACAATACTAACAATTGCTATAGCTTACGATACTAAAAAATTAGTTTACTTTAAATACAACTCCATTTCAGCAAAAATTATACTGGAATGTCGAGGAACAAAAATTAAACACACATGCGTTTTAAATAAACATAATTTATTAAAGGAAAATCAAATTAAATAAAAACTAACGTATTAAAGGCATATACAATTTAAAGTATGATATCATAAATCTATTTTAATATATATAATTTAATAGTAAGAAACTAATAAAAAATAATAATACACTAGTGGGGTGCCTGCGTGATACGACATGAAACACAACACTAAGCTTGATGATTTTTGGCGTGAGTTTGAGGTGGTGAAAAACCATATTCTCAAAGTTGATATCAAAACTCGTATGTGGATTGATATGCGCAAAATGCAACATATAAATTGTATCAAATAAGGTATAAAATCAACCATTTTATGTACTAACGTTGAAAAAAGTGTGTTTCTTTGTATACTTTTGATTTTCGGGATTAAAAGAGCTTAAATGTACAATATGAACAAATTAACGGCAAAAACCAACATAAATATGCGTTTCTTTGTATACTTTTGATTTTCGGGATTAAAAGAGCTTAAATGTACAATATGAACAAATTAACGGCAAAAACCAACATAAATACAAAAGAAGAGAAGTTGACACATCATACCGACCCTCCGAGCTTCACCCCAAGACCAAAAATAACAAATCAGAAGACAAGCACGGGGCTGTGCCCTACTCGAGAATCCATGAAAAAAAAAGACAAACAGAAGGAGACAAGAGACACGGGGTTGTGTCCTATGGACATGGCCCGTGGTCAACTCCCATATATGTAAAATCTCCTATAGTACATCAAGTACAAGACCACGGGATTGTGCCTCAGACATATGGGGTCGTGTGTGCATACGAACTGATAGAGCTCAAAAAACGAAGACAGAGAAAAAGAAGACACGGGGTCGTGCCCTTAGGGCACGGGGCCATGTGAGAAGCATGTTTCCAGCTATAAATAAGGGTGCTTGGTTCATTTGCAATCCATCCCTTGGCAAACCACTTCTCTCACACCTGCCACCACAATACCACCATCATCCACCACATTCCTCCATCATCCATCTTTAAAGTATGTAGTAGTCTCGAGATCCAAGATTGATTGTAAGAGTTTTTGTCAAACAAAGGCCATGCTTGGCTAATTTCTTACATCACTTGGTGAACACAAATCTTTTATGTATTACTATTGATTTCCAAGCTTTGGTTCACTTTTTAATTGGGTATGTATTACTGACTTTAATAACTAGTTTTTTATATTGAAAGTGAACTCTATTCTATCATTCCTTCATGTTTTGTTGATTCACTCCTTCGTGTCTTTACAGTCTATATAAAGCATGTTAACTGCTTGGAAGGGGGTTAAAAGGGTGGTTTGGGTAAAGTTCTCGCCTCGTTCAGTGTATAGGACTTCTCTTGAGGTAGATAGCATCAAATCGAGGGAAGTAATAACAGCTTGATTCCTTATAAACAAACTACTATTAAAACTTTAAACCAGCCTTGCGAGACTGTATCCCTGCTGACTCAGACCAATATGGCTGAGGGTAGTGTTGCCTCCAAAAGAGGGACATGCCACATTTTGCATTAATAGCTTACTTAATTATCTTTCACTATTTCGGCCTTGCGGGACTGTCCCTGCTGACTCAGACCAATATGGTCGAGGGTAGCGTTGCCTACAAAAGAGGGACATGCCACTGTAACTAAGATAATCTTTTAAAAAATCCAAAGTGCGGAAATCATCAAAGGATATGTAAAAGAAGAGTGGAAACCAAATGATTCTATCTTGTCTATTGTTTCTTTTTATTATTTTAGTTTCTTCCTTCATTTTAATTACTAAACATTTTTTTCCTAAAAAGTTGATTAGATTAGATATTGACGATATTCCAATATTAAAAGCTCTTGTGTCCTTGGACGACCTCGGTATCTTACCATCGGTATACTACACCAACGATGGGTGCACTTGCCATAGCGTATTATAGAGAGTGATTGTGTTATATCGTACTTTATAAATTTAAAGCTTGATAGAATAAAAGTGCTTAAAAATATACTAAAAATTAGGGTTTTTTACATATTTCCCCTTTCTAAGTGCCCTTATTACATATTTACCCAACCCACAAAATCAATTACATACTTCCCCTTTTATTTTAAAGTTACCTAAATACCGCTGCCCTAATTTTAATGGATTCACGATACAATTAGTATCAAATGTCGACCTACACTTCCCTTCCACAAAAAGCTGCAACAACCAAAGCCCCCTGCCCTGCTTCCCCTTCCCCACGAAAGCCCCCTGTCCTGCTTCCTTGGTATTCGCTGCAACAACCAACAACCGACGCCCTCTGCCCTGCTTCCCTTGCATGGTAATCGTTGTGTGTATGTTCTTCTTGACAATTAGGATTGATGAACTTATAGACATTTTTTCTAACTTGAAGTTCAAATTTAATTTAATGAGTAACTCTGTTATGTAATTAATTTAAATATCATGAATTTCCTTTTCAGATTCTGACTCCTATGCTTAGAAATGGAGAAACAAAGGATTTGATTGGAACCTTTGAGAGGCATAAAGGTGTCGTTTGGAGTTGCTGTCATTAGTTTCCTTTCATAATTGTGTATTTATCAATATAAGTTTAATAATATGATATTCATCTTTTCAATACACTAACAATTTACTATCAATCTCATAGTAAATAAAAATCAATTGATTGTATCACAAGACTTTTCATTCTGCAATGTTGATTTTATCTATTTCAAGCTGGTTATTTGTGGCTTTTAGTTTTATTTACCAGCGTGTATGCAAATATAAAGTTTTATGTGGTCATGTCAAATGTAATGGTTGTATTTTGGTTTAAAAGGTGATGATGTTTCTATCTCAATTCAACTTTATGTTTTAGTAAATTATGGGATGCTTTAACCAAGGATAAATTGCACTCATTTGACCAAATACATATTTTGTATGAGCGTTGTGGCAGAATCGAAATTTTCCTTAAATTCATAAATGGTTCCGTCTTATATTAGGTTTGAAGGGGAAATATGTAAATATTTATTGAATAAGTTCATCAAGGGTAAAATGGTAATTCAATGATAGAAATTTTAATGAAAAGGGGAAATATGTAATATATATGGTTTAGGAAGGGGAAATATGTAATATAGATGGTTTAGTAAGGGGAAATATGTAATTGATTTTATGGGTTGGGTAAATATGTAATAATGACACTTAGGAGGGGGAAATATGTAAAAACCCCTAAAAATTATACTTACATTCCACCACGTCATGGATTAAACTTTGAGTTCGAATAATGTATACTATATTATAATGTATGAAGGAGGGATATTTTAAGATACCCAAAACATAAAAAAAATTTTCTCTTTAATGCATAAGGTACCGTGACAACCTACTCATTTTTGTCGACATTTCTTGTCATATCTTTTACGTATTCTTGTCATATCTTTTAAACTATGATGTTTTAAAGGCATTCAAAAGTATCGTGACGACCTGCTCATTTTTGTTGACGTTTTGACGATTGTGTTTGTCAATTTCGATGTGTGTATTAAAATGTACAAGTAAATAATGCCTTAGTGTACATATGATTAATGTGATATAGAAACTAAGTTTTTTAATTGGGAGATAAAATAAGGGAAAACTCTACACAATAGTAACCAAGTTTCTCTCATGTTTCACCAAATTCACTCTATCTTTTTTGTGTCTTTAAAGTCACACAAGTTTGAATTCTTGTTCTCATCGTATGTAATTACTAGGTTATTAAGTTATCAAATTTATTTTTAGTTTTTAATACTTGTTTGAATTTTGTGATTTACATTATTACCCTTACTCAAGAACACGAAAGTATAATATAGAGTTAACTGCCATTTTCGTCCCTGTGGTTTTGTCACTTTGGCCATTTCAGTCCATTTTTCAAAAATGCGCCATTTTCGTCCCCCACGTTCTGGAAAGGTGCCATTTCAGTCCAAAAATCATAACCCAGTTAACTCAGTTAGTAAATAAGGACTGATTGTGTAAATTTGTAACATAAAGGACTGATTGTGTAAATTTGTAACACCACCACCACTAGCCCTACCACCACCACCACTCCGCTGCCACCACCACCACCACCGCCACCACCGCCACACCGCCACCACAGCCACACCGCCACCACCGCCACCACAGCCACCACCGCCACCACAGCCACCGCCACCACCACCACCACCGCCACCACAGCCACACCGCCACCACAGCCACTGCCACCACCGCCACCACCGCGACTACTGGATCTTGTGCGATTATCTTTGGCTTGTGCGATCAAGAGTTCATCATCATCGTCAATCATCACGTTGATCATCATCAACAGTTCTTCGAACCACCATTCCATACATAACCCGACCTGCTACCATGACTGAAAGAATAGAAATGGTGAAGATGGAGGTGAACGGAGATGATGGTAAGATGACGGAGAAGTGAAGTTGCAAGTTTTGATGACGGATACATGAAGTTGCAGGTTCCGGAAACACTTCAGATTCATAACGGCTACCACAGCCCTGCCACCACCACCACTCCGCTGCCACCACCACCACTGCCATCACCACCACCACACACTCTCTGTTTCTGTCGATCTGGGTCGAATTGAACGGACATCTGAAGTTCCTTAGATCCCCACAAACATTTTACACCCCTCACAATGCTCAAACACATCGATTTAGCCGGAACCGAACCTGCAACTTCGCCGGAATCTTCACAGTGGCCGGAATCAGTCAACACGTCGTTCCAGCCGTTAACGGTTCGTTTTTCTTGTTCCGGTTCATTCGTTTATACTTGTACAATGTTTGCACCAGGTTAATTGGAATATAACCTGATTTTGGTCGTTAATTTGACCCATTGACTTTCCTGTTTGACCTTCTGTTGACCGATTTGGGGGAGATGACACTGTTGACATCTTTGAGAGTGGTGGCAGCGGAGTGGTGGTGGGGGCAGGGCTATGGTGGCGGTGGTGGCAGGGCTGTGGCGGTGGTGGCAGGGCTGTGGTGGCAGGGCTGTGGTGGCAGGGCTGTGGTGGTGGTGGCAGGGCTGTGGTGGTGGTGGCAGGGCTGTGGTGGCGGTGGTGGCAGCGGAGTGGTGGTGGTGGCAGGGCTGTGGTGGTGGTGGTGGCGGTGGTGGTGGCAGCGGAGTGGTGGTGGTGGCAGGGCTAGTGGTGGTGGTGTTTAATATTTACTTAAATGGTCCTTTATGTTACAAATTTACACAATCAGTCCTTATTTACTAACTGACTTAACTGGGTTATGATTTTTGGACTGAAATGGCACCTTTCCAGAACGTGGGGGACAAAAATGGCGCATTTTAAAAAAATGGACTGAAATAGCTAAAGTGACCAAACCACAGGGACGAAAATGACAGTTAACTCTATAATATATTAAAGCACACCCTCTTCATAAATAGCATAACAAATCATAATTATAATTTATATTATAAATAAAAAATAAAGTATTTCACCATTCTTCATCCTCGTGATCCTTCCCTTCTCCTGACAATGTGTACCAAGCCCGACGAACTTACAGGCGATACATCGAAAGCTATTGCCGACAACCAGATCTGGTTGGGCTCCACCTCCATTGTTGATCCTAGTTCCCGCCTTGGTATTGCTTCCACACATATCCATATCAGGACCAAAATCGATTTCAAAGAGAACTGATACTGGTGAATATACAAGTGTTCTAATCTACCACTCAACCCTTTAAAATGCTTATTAAACAACCAAATTTAGTTTTTTAAATCCTTTACAGAGGCTCTGTAGCCTTTTAGTCATCAACCAAGCACCATACTACCATGACCCAATGCTCCAACGAATTGATTATTGTGGGAGGTGAAACATAGAGAAGACAAGCAACAAGTCTCTATGAAGAAGAAAGGTCTCTGATCGCCTACATTCCTAATTGACGGTGACTTAGCGAGATCTTGTTTCCCGAAGTACAGGTAGAGTAGACGATGGTGATGGTTACATACGAATCACGTTCTTTTTTTTTTTTTTTTTTTTTTTGCGATTATGCCTTTATATTTAAGTTTCTAAAAATGCATATTATAAAGTAAATAATTTGTATTGGTGTGAATTTATGTTATTGAAATTTATTTTAATTATATTTACAAATTACAAAATGTTGGACCTACGAAAGAACAGATGATATTCAATTGCCATAATATGATCCACTAATCAAGAAATAAGCAATAGACTGAACCAAGCTCTCCCCAAAGATAGTGAATCTTAAACACCTATTCAGAACATCTATTCAAAAGCATGTCTAACATCTGTTGAAGATTTGGAACCTTTGTTCATGGGTACAACGACTATTGAAGGCTAGCATCTGCTGTGAAGACCAAAGCCCTGATAAAACAAAGGTCGGATGAAGAAGACCAAACCTCTGTTAGGCCAAACAGATGTTTGGACAACTGCATCAATGTTTAGCTTAGACAATGTTTATTCAATGTAACCGTACTTTATTTCGACAGTGTTTAGAATAGCCTAGAACAGTGGATAAGATTGCTCAGATGTTTGCAAACATCTGAGAATCTTTTCTGTTAGGAATGTTAGATGTCACTATCAGGGTGACGTCAGTTGATCTCACAGCAGAGCTTTCGTACTTGTGTATAAATAGATCACTCTAGTCAATGATTTATTCATCACACACATACTTACATTTCCTCTTGTACGAACTGATTTGTTTAGTGTGATCGGCTGATTGGGAGACTGTAAAATCAATCGATTGTAAATCTTTTGAATCATTAATATTAACTGAAAAACATTCATATAATGACTCTCAGTTTGTGAATATTATTGTGATAATCAACACTTGTTTGCAAACAAAGAAACTCAGATCTTAACATTTCGTATCAGAGCTTGGTCACGTTTAAACTTGATTTCACAATCAGTTTAACACAAAAAGATCAGCTCTTAAAAGATCCAATTTCAGTTCATAGCTTAGAGTTGTTTAGTGAAGAACTGATAACGTATCTCTCACAGACTCTGTTTTTCTTTTAAAAAGAACTAGAGAAAATGGCACATAATGATCCCCATAACATAGGCTTCAGCAATAAGCCACCTATGCTAGCTCGTTAGATCTGAATACAATATCTGGCGATGTAGGATGGAACATATGTTGTCTCAACAAAATTCCGGGTGCTGGAGATATGTGGTCTTCGGACCACATGTCCCAATGGTACCAAATATCGAAAATCCGCACGTATTTGAGCCAAAGAAGCCAGAAAATTACTCAGAGCAAGATGATCAAAAATTCGAGTTTTGTGTGAAAGCCTTTAGCATTGTGGCTATGGCGTCGCCGAATGATATCTATGCCTGCCTAATACATTGTAATAGTGCTAAACAGTTGTGAGATGCATTGAAAGAGTAGTTTGGTGGTACAGAGGAGGTTCTCGAAAACACTCGAGAGATCCCACTACGTCAAAAATGGCTTACGACCACATATAAAAAGTGTGACCATACACCTTTCAGCACACACTTTTTTTTCCAGCTCAAGTGTGACCAAAGGTCGAGTCATCGTAGGTATCATACGACCACATTCACTTATGTGTGGTCGTAGCAACTTAAAGTGTGGCTAAAAGGTCTTGCTGAAAATCATTTCGTCCGATAAGTGTGGCTAAAGGAGTGGAAACGACCACATGAATTTACTATAAGTATGGTCAATTTTATTGTATAGTCACTTATAAGTTTGTTTTAGCCACATTAATTTTAAAAATATGTGGTTAAAGGTTGCTGTAAGTAAGCAAATAGTCAATTAAGTGTGGCTTAATGGTATCAACGACCACATGAATTTACTGTAAATGTGGCCGTTTATATTGTATGGTCACTAAAATGTTTGTTTTAGTCATATCAATATTAAAAAAATGTGGCAAAAGGTTGTTGTAATCAAGCAAATGGTCCATTAAATGTGGCTAGGTGGTATCAATGGCCACATGAATATATTGTAACTGTGGTTGTTTCTATTATATAGCTACAAGAATTTAATCTAAGTGATTTCTATTATATAGTCACTAAAATGTTTGTTTTAGCCACATCAATTTTAAAAAAGTGTGGCAAAAGGTTGTTGTAATCAAACAAATTATCTATTAAGTTTGGCTAAATTGTATCAATGGCCACATAAATATATTGTAAATGTGGTCGTTTCTAATATATAGTCACAAGAATTAAGTGTAAGTGTGTCCATATATATTATATAGTCACTCAAAAGTTGGTTTTAGCCACATCAATTTAAAAAAACTGTGGCAAAAATATTGTTATAATCAAGCAAATGGTTCATTAAGTGTGGCTAAATGGTATCAACAGTCGCGTGAATTCACTGTAAGTGTGATCAATTCTACTGTATGGTCACATGAATTTATTGTAAGTGTGACTATTGTCTAACCTTTGGTGACACATTTATCGTAGTTCTATGTGGCCAATTTCTTGTAATTAGCAATTTATTTTTATTTTTTTTCAAAATTAAAATAATAGTAACCATGAACAAACCAAATTAACAATATTTACAATAATAAACATATTTATACATAAGTTGTCGATTTTAATACTAAATACATAAACTGTTTATCAAAGCTATCAACTCCAGCCAAGCAACTCTAAACTGCTGCAACCAAGCAACTCTGAACTGTTATCACATATCCTAGGAGTGCGACCCATTCTCCTTCAAGCATTATTCGACCTTTTCCCTTTTCCAACCTATTAAATGAAGAATTTCACGATTTACTTTCACGACCTAACGGTTATTATCGACAAAAAGGTAAGTTTAACTTAAATTGTTTGAAGTAACTCAAGAGGAATGACTTTGTTGCCGGGTGCCAAGGAAACACCTATCCCATTTCCATGTGGATAACGAAAACAACTAGTTTTGTCATCAATAGTAGCAGAAGTTGCCACCATATGAAAAAGCTCAACCTCATCAGAAGGAGCTAATGACCACCATGTTCGGGAGGCATGCCATGTAAGTGACATATAAATCATCCGTGTTATAAACTAATCGTCCGTGTTATAAACCAATTATCCGTGTTATAAACCAATCGTCTTTGTTTTGTATAAAAAAGCGTTTGTGTTTTTAATTGTGAAAACTATGGCCGTTCTTTAATGAATACATTCAAACCTATGTTGACTCGTCTAGACCACCAAAGGGTCTCTTTAACTAGACCACCAAAGGGTATTTTTAACTAGACCACCAAAGGGTCTCTTTAAATTGATTAACAAACCACCAAAGGGTTTATTAATCATAAATAGTTTCTGTCGTTCCCCAAACTTCCGCACAAACCCCGGGAAATCTGGTAATAGGATTGTCAGTCCTATAGTACAATAACATACTACTGGTCGGCTTGGCTAAAGCTAATGAATGTCATTCGTGTTATGGATAAAACACCAACATGTTTACCACATTATTGAAATCGTAGTGTTATATATAAACCATAGACTTCGTTTAGAAAACTTGAAAACGGTTTAGCACATATGAGTCACCCCAAAATATTTAGAAAACGTAAAAGAAGGGACTATGTACTCACATGAGCTAAACGTAGTAAACATGTAGATTTGAAAGATAGTTTGGCACATATGGATCACCCCAAAACATTTGAAAATGTAAAAAGAGGGGAACTATGTACTCACTTGGGATTGCGTATGTGTCCTTGATCAATGAAATAAACAAAGCCCAAGTGTGTCCTAATGTGTCGGATAACTATGTTAGTGTGTCGAGACTTTAATCGGATGATTCGGGTAGAATGAAGTCTTATATACCAAATGAGTGTTGGGTCTCGTATGATATGGTTCAAAAGGCTTAACATTCTGATTTGAAAGAGAACCTAAGTGCTTTTGATCCGTTATGACTCGATAAAGTGGTTTATGCCACTTTAACGGGTTATAAGCGTAACTATAAGATTGGATGGTTACATATGTCCTATGATGAGTCTTATATGCCAAAACAAGTTTGATTAAGTTATAACATCAGTTTAGATGTCAAAACTTTGGTCTTATATGATTAAAACCAATTTATGCGCAAAAAGGGCGTTTTGGTCAATTTAAAGTACATAAAAATTGACTCATCATATAACTAACCAAACCTTATGACCATAAGTTATAACCTCAGAGGGTTATTCCCTATATAACTATGGTCATAAAATGCGCTTGGTCGAATCCTAAGATTGACCAAACGGTTCAGATTCGAAAGTTAGTGGTGGTCAAACCGCTCGACTTACGACTAAAATAAAAGCACTAAACTAGAAATGACGAGTTAGGTATGTTGGAACCTGTATAATTAAGTTATAAAACTGATTTAGTATCAAAAATTTAAGTTTTAAAACCCGAAAACAGTTTCGTCGTTAAATGCACTTTTGCGCATTTTTTACTTTTAATTTATAAAACTTTGACTCGTCACTTCACCTAGTAAACTTGGTAATCCGAAGATGCAATCGCAAGGGATTATAACCTTCATATAAAAACCCTCCTAGAAACCTTAATGTGGCCCTAAAACATTTCTTATGTACCCCGTATACGAGAAACGGACCCGAAATACCTTTGTACTAGTGAAAAACGAGAAAAACAAGAATTATAGGTTTCTCGCGGGGCGCGACCAAGACTACCTTGGTTCTTCGCGGGGCGCGAGGACCTTTGTTAGTCAGACAAGGCATTGCGCCACGTGTCCCGAAGCGTGTCAAGCCTACCCCCTGATTCGACAAGGCTAGAGCCTAGTCTAACGTTGTCGCAAGCCGCGAAAGACAAAGAGACGGGCTATGAGGGCCGCGAGCCGCCTCTGATCTGGCCTATAAATTGGGTTGACGAGCTTCATTTGAAACTTGTTCCATTCTCTGATCTCTCTCTCTTAATTTCTATATAGTAGAAATTATACTCGGGCATAATACCCACTTTAAAGCGAAGCTCTGCCTCGTTGTAAGTATTATAACCCTGCTATTACCCTACACGATCGATTAAGGATTCCGTAATGCATGCCGGCTCTGCCCGACTCAGTCGACGAGGAACTTCAGGTTCACTTTGTGGAGAAACCGGTCGAAATCATGGACCGAGGTACTAAGCAATTGAGGCGCAACAAAATTTCCATAGTTAAAGTGCGATGGGAAGGAAAGCGTGGCGCTGAATTCACTTGGGAACTCGAGAGTGAAATGAAAACCAAATATCCACAGCTCTTCGAGCAGTCTTCCTCTTAGATTTCGGGGACGAAATCTCCTAAAGGAGGGGAGACTGTAACGCCCTGCGTTCCGAAAATTTTATCTTTTGGCAAGTCTCGTCCCAGTTATACTTCATTTGAATCTTAATCATATTAAACTATGTGAAACTTTTACTCTATGATACTTTTGTGATACTTTATGCATGAACAAGTATGGATCTTGACTCTTGTGATACTTGACTCTTGTGAAACTAGACACTTGTGATACTTTGAAACTCGAATCTTGAAACTTGACACTTGTTAAACTTTGATACCTGGTTGGACGAGAAACTTGATACTTATTAAACGAGAAACTTGATACTTATTGAACGAGAAACTTGATACTTATTGAACGAGAAAATTGATTCTTTATTGAACGAGAGACTTTTGTGACATCTGTGTCTCTACGACCACCATACAAATTCAAATCCAATGAAATCTTGTGTTTAATTCTTGGGATTTGTACAAATTACATGTGACTTTTGCACATATCAATCCTAGTCCAATTTCAGGCTTTAAATCGCTTTCTGGAAAGTTATACGCAAACTGATGCGTAAACGTATTCAGTTTAATGCGACAAACACTCCGGAACAATGACATAGGCTTAACATACCTTAAATAACCTTTACATAACTTAGAAGTAAGTTTTCAAGGGTTTGGTGTGTCGAAAACAAGTTTATTCGATCACAGGGACTATTTGCGACAAACTACGAAAGTATGCCGATTTGTATAGTAACGAACATTCCGGAACAAGATCATAAGCTAAACATACCTTAAATATCCTTTACATAGCTTAGAAATAGGCTTTGAGGGGTTCTGTATGCGAAAATGCGCTTATTTGATCAATAGGGACTAAAAGCGTCAAAAAGTGCATAAGTTTGCATTTACGCGCATATCTTACGTTCTGAACATATCCGGACATCCAAAAATTTTTGTAATCACTAAAATATTTTGTTTTAGTGATTGGCATGCAAAAATACAACTCGTCGCATAATTTGGATCGTTTTCGCGTCCGTTCGAGTTTTCGTCGTAATTAACCGAATAACGCGACCGTACGACCAAACGAACCGACATCCGAGATGTTTTCAAGCACATTTTAAGTTCCCTATGCTTTAACTTCATTGTAGAGCCTTAAAATGGGGTTAACAGGGCTTAAATGCATCAAAATCTAAGTTTTAAGCATGCAGGGGCCAAAACTGTCAAATTCTGAAAGATACCTTGCGGGCCGCGTAAGACTATGTTGAATCTTATGCGGGGCGCGACAGATGAAGCTGGCAGAAAGAATGAATCTGGTTAAACAACCTGTTTCCACTGATTTTTACCATAGTTTTAGCATACCCTGGGCTTGTTTTTGTGCTCCCCATGTATTTAAAACTATGGCAACATGTGTATGGCCAAGATCAAGCTTTGATCTACTCAAAAACACATGTAATCATGCTAAAGATTCAAGGTTTCCTATAAATACCCATCACTTTTGCCATTTCCTTTGCTCACTCATCACAAATCTGCTCATTGAAGCTCCCACACTTGTTGAAGGCTTCAAATCTTTAGTTTTCTTTGTTTCTTTCCAAGCTTGGACCTTTTGTAAGTTTCTTTCATGCTTGGTTATGCTTTTCAAGCATGAAAGTCAAACAGTGTTTGACTTTCTGCTTTGACCATGAATTGGTCAAGTCAAAGTTCAATCGAACTTTGCAACGTGAGCGTAATCACAATGGTTATAGTCCCTTGTGACTATACCTACTGATTACCACGTCGATTAGTCGAAGTGACGAGTCAAAGTTTCGGTCAAAATGCCGATTATGCGCATTTTGCGACGAAACTATTTTCGAGTATCAAGACACTTTGTTTTGATATCAAACTTGTTTTCTAACTTAGTTAAACATGTTTTAACATGTTTAACTCGTCACTTTTAGTCTAGTGCTTGTATAGGGTCGTAAGTCAAGCGGTCTTGACAACCGCTTAGACTTTCAAACCCGACCCATTTGGACGATCATTAGGATCCGACCAAACATATTTTGTGAGCATAGTTGTATAGGGAATAACCTTCCGAGGTTATACCTTATGGTCACTTAGTTTAATTAGTTGTATAATAGGTAGTTTATATGCCTTAGGTAAATGACCAAAATGCCCTTTTCATGCATAATTTGAATTTAAGCATATGTAACCTAAATTTTGTCACTTAAGCCAATTATGCAACATATTAAAACATGTTAGGGCATATAATACTTGTCATAGGACTAGTTAGGCGTCTCGAACGTGCATTCGCACGAACACGCGTTAAAGTAGCATAGATTGCCTTAACGAGTCATAACGGGTTATAAGCACTTACGATAGGTTCCAAATCACATGAGTTCCAATACTCATTTAGTTTACGAGACCTCATTCTACCCGATCTCCCGATTTAGGTGCTGATTTATTAACATAAGTGATCCGATTACTAGGTGCCACTTGATTCCTTGATTTCCGAGCTTTGTTAGGACACTTAATCAAGGATACTTACAATCTCAAGTGAGTACATAGTCCCCTCTTTTACGTTTTCAAATGTTTTGGGGTGATTCATATGTGCCGATACACTATTTTCATGATTTCAACTACATGATTACACATGCATAGTATTTATCTTTTTACCGAATAGCCATCCGATCCCTCGCACCTCTCCACCGACTTACCTGTCAACATCTCCCATAAATGGTACCCTTAACCCTCATTCTCACACCTTTGCCTCTGCCATTCGACCACACACACTCTTAGTCATTTTAAGAAAGACTCAAAGCAAATCGGAAGTATTCTTCCCCGATTCTTGTACAACTTTCATCATTCATCACTTCTACACAATATTCTTCATCAAAATCACATGAACACTTCAACTTTTTCATGAAAACCAACTGATTTGGGTCTCTTGAAGGTGTTTTCCGCTCAGTTATTTGTACAAACTGTTGTGGAGCATCATTTAATCAAGAACGACCCTAGATCTAAAGGATTTTCACAGTTTTTATACAAAATCTAAAGGAAACTTACACTTTTACACCAGATCTGACGGAGTTTCACCTGTTTCCGGCTCAGATCTGAAGAACATCACGTTTTATAGTTGATTTTTGGATTTTCTTCAACTTTTATATAAACAGTGGTGGAATCAGGCCCAAACAGACTTTTGACGCTTTCCTTAGTCAAGAGCCAGCTTGAGAACTGAATTTCACCGGAAAACGGGCCGATTGACGGGTCCAAACATGAAACCTCACCATAAACAGTTCGTTGGTTCCAGAAGGGGTGGTTCCCAGCCGACCGAGCGAGCTGGGTTTGGTACATTTCCGTTGTTTGACGCGTCGTTACACCGTCTCCGTTAACTCAAAACTTAGCATCTATCTGAATGGTCATCTCCGTAAATTTCACAAAAACTACACTCGCTGACCATCTATCCGAATGGTCATCCGATCAGATGACCATTCGTCCAGATGATCTGATTATCATGAAACTTGTTTGTTTTACGGGACACTATGATCACAACTTTTGAAACTTTAACAGTTCGCAAACACCCACCGTTCGAATGGTCATCCGTCTGGATGACCATCCTATCGGATGGAGTCCATCTGTTCGAATGGTCATCCGACCGGATGACCATCCGCTCAGGTACTTCTGTTAGACACTTTATCTCGATTTTCACACCATTCGACACTCTGTTCCCAACCGGGCCAGCTCATTGAGGAATTATGCTCTGTTCCCCGCACACAGGCTGATCCAGTGCTCTATTCGATCAAATCTTAGCAGTGTTTGGTTTAAGCACCTACTGTGAGTATACTCGATCCCTTTTTTGCTTTAAACACTTTTAGGATGCAACATGTATTCTATATCAAGACACTTGACACTTGAAACTTATTTGAAACATACTCTATCCATTTAAACATGAAACTTGAGACTTTTATGCTATGTGGACGTTTAATCCTTGTGTGTAGTTCCGCCTTAACAATGGTAGCGCTATAGGGGTAATGCACCTCCCCGTTAGTGTTTAGGGTATTGTTAGGATAAGACATATAACCTCCCATTAAACTTTGGGATAGGCACTTAACGCATTGGAAATTTGGGCTATCAATTGGACTGCGTAAACTAGCATGGTGAAATTTATTATATGTTTTCATGTTGGGTATGAGTTTTTAAACTATTATGCTACGTATTCAAACTTGTATACATTTTTGTTGATAGTATTTTAATACATGTTGCAGGTTGATAAGTTTGGATTCTAAAGAAACAAGCTAGGATGATGCTAGAAACTCATCTTAGAAAATTTAGACAATTTTAAACGATGTTTAATTTGTATGTTGTTTCGATACTTTATGTGGTTGTGAAACATGTTGGATGTTTTAGATTTATTTATGAAAACCGATTAATCATTATCGAAACAAATAGTGTTGTGGAATCTCTTGAACAATCTGATTCGTTTAGTGTCACGCCCCGATGTTTCCGCCATCGGTTAGGGTGTGACACTAAATATGGTCCTGATGTATTTCGCTGCTAAATTAATAAACACTAATACCACCCATATGGAGGTTCGCTGCGCCCGCTCCTGGGTAGGGGTCGGGGGCTACGACAGACAGTGGTATCAGGGCTACAGCCACTGGTTTAAGCCAAAGAAGTGTTCTGCTGACACCTAAATTCTGTGTTAGGAAATAACTTATGTGATTATGTGTTTAGTGTTATTTGACTATTTGTTAGTGTACAGTATGAGTGATCAAGGAACATCGGACGCTTATCGTCACTTAGATAGTTCACCAAAAGATGAGGGAACATCATCTCAACCTAATCCCTCAGGTTACTCAGCCGATACTGAGGAAGGGATATTTATATTTAAGGCACAGTTTGAGGAACCTTTTACTACTAAAAAAAGAGGTTGGTTTAATAGAGGAGCACATGAGAGAAGAAAATGAATGAAGAAGTTACAACAACAGAGGGCAATAGTCAGGGCTAATAGGGAAGCAAATGCACAAATTCAGGAGACAGTTAATAGGCCGCCTTGGGAAGAGGAACTAGATAGACAGCTGGCCAATTTCCACATGTTAGCTACTACAGCAGTAGATGCTAACCTAAACCAAATAGCTGAACCGCCACTGTTACCTTTATTCCCAGACCAACAAATGCTCGAACCCGACCAGGAAGACTCATTTCCAATCCCATATGTAGATCCTTATGAGATTCCCAGAATTTCCCCACCAAACCCCATAGCTCAGTACACTGACCTTAACCTTTTAGATCCATTTTGGAGTAGCGAATGGTGGACGCAGAGTGTAATAAGAAACCCATACCCTTATGGACAACCTATCCCTTAACACCCTAATCTAGTACCAGCACCCATGCCACCTATGAACCAGGAAAATTTGGAAGAAATTCGCTCAGTAGGTGACGAATTAGTCGAGGAAGGAGATAGAATTCGGCTAATAGGAGAAAAGCTTATGTAGAAGCATGTCGAACGTGAAATACATGATTGGATTCATGACACTTAGAATAATGCCTAGAGATATGTGTAATTTTGTACCTTGATAAAAAAATATATATAATCTATAGATAGATTAAAAATAGATATGGATGCATAGTATATTTCAATTCCAGTTGTAGTATGTAACCGATGCATATATGTATATATAGAAAAGAGTAAAAGTCACAATGATCGACGTTTATGACCAACTTGTTTGTGTAATTGTATATAAGTAATTATATTAAATTATTCTGTGATAATTAATATTTGCTAATTATTCGAAATTCAGATGGACAACGAAGTTAATCAGGAAAACCAGAATAATGAAAATAATGGAAACCAAATAGATAACAGTGCCATCCAACATATAGTAGCACAAGGAATTATAGATGCTATGCCTTATATTATCAAGACTGTTAAGGAAGCAGAAAATAATAAATCTGCAAATGGAAGTAAACGCAACACACTGAACCAAGTCACAGTGTGAACGATAATAACAGACCTGTTATCCAAGCTCCAATTCCTAAAAGAAGAAGAACCGTCTCTTACGGTTGTTCTTATAAAGAATTCTTGGCCTGCAAACCAATAGAATTCTCAGGCAATGAAGGAGCCATTGCAGCCCTACGTTGGATAGAAAAGACAGAAGCGGTCATAAAAATAAGTAAATGTGCAGATGAAGATAAAATTATGTTTGCTTCTAATCTTTTAAAAAATGCAGCCTTAGAATGGTGAAATACTATTCTCCAGTCTAGGGGAAGTGACAGAGTTTATAATATGGAATGGATCAACTTTAAGGAAATGGTTGAAAGAAAATTCTATCCTCCCAATGAAAAGGAACAAATCGCCAATAAGTTCCTAAATCTGTTAGGACCGGTTTGACTCCGAAACGATTGCGTATGAACTCGTACGACGTGCGGAATCCGTGTACGAGCAAAACCGAAACACACGAGACGTACTATTAACGTGATTCTTTGATAGATCTGAAAAGATACAAGAACCGTGAATCACCTTTTGCCTTTCTCTCTCTACTTTCTCTCTCTACTTTCTCTCTCTAACCTCTAAGCTCCAATATGTAAAATGGCAAAAGTCCCTAACTAAAAGCCTAAGGCTTCTATTTATAGGCCAAGGTATAAGGAGAGTTCTCCTTATTTACAATCATGCCACCTTGCCTTTTAGTAACAAGATATAACAATATAATCACTAAAGATCTTCTGTTTCTGCTACGAACTGAGATGACGGAGGCGATAGACATAAATGTACTAACAAAATCTTAGAATGACTGGAATAGACTACAAAGGTTACACTACCATATTCTTCGAATATGCTAGGATAGTGCCAACCTTAGCCTCACTGAACCAGTTTTAATCTCCTGTTATATTTGGGGATTAATTAGTGAGATTAGACACGTAGTCAAGGCAGCTAGACCGCAAACCATAGAAGAAGCAGTAGAACTAGCCAATACCCTAACTAATGAATTGGTGCGTACACAAGAGGAAAACCTGAGAAAGAACCTAGCCCAAAAGCTTACCCAGGAATTTCGCTACGGTAATTCCAACCGTGGGAAGGGTACAGGTTCTTCTTCCACACCCTACTGTAGGTATTGCAAAAGAAAGCATTCTGGAAGATGCTCCGTATACTGCAACTTTTGCAAAATATCTGGACACAAGGATGAAGACTGTAGGAAGAAACCTACTAATAGGATATGTTTCAATTGTGGAGAAACTGGGCACATCAAACTAAATTGTCCGAAACTAGCTTTAGCCACAACCAACAAGGCTAAGACAACTGAAGGACCTAAGAAGAATGCCAGAGCATTTGTTCTAACAGCCGAGGAAGCCAAGATGATTCCGGATGTGATTGCCGGTACATTCTTAGTTAATAATATATTTGCCAAAGTATTGTTTGACTCTTGTGCAAACCAAAGTTTTATCAATACTTCTTTCTACAAACTTCTTGACCAACCCTTAGCCAAACTCCAACAAGATTGTCTAGTAGAGACAGCCAATGGAGAATCCGTTAAGATTAGTGAAATCTTGCAGGGAGCAAGAATAGAAATCCTGAACCATCATTTCTTTGCTAACCTTTATCCAATGAATTTGGCTGGATTCGATGTTGTATTAAGAATGGATTGGTTGGTAGCCAATCATGCCAGTATTTTATGTGATCAAAAGTCAGTACAAGTAAGTACACCAAGTGGTGAAAAGATCACAATCAAAGGAGATAAGCCAACCCGATCGACAAAATTCATCTCTGTGATGAAAGCCGCAAGTTATGAAAGGAAAGGGGGACTAGTATATATGATTTCCGTAATCATTAATACTAAAGAAAAAGAACTAAAAGATATTCATGTAATATCTAAATTCTCAGATGTTTTTCCAGAAGAATTACCTAGATTACTGCCTGATAGAGAGGTTGAATTTGGAATTCACCTAATACCAGGGATGACACCTATTGCCAAAGCACCATATCGATTAGCACCAACGGAGATGCAGGAACTAAAGAAATAATTGGACGAACTTCTTGACAAGGGTTTTATACAACGAAGTTCATCACCGTGGGGAGCACCAGTATTGTTCGTTAAGAAGAAAGACGGATCGATGCGTATGTGCATTGATTACCGAGATTTGAACAAGGTCACGATTAAGAATCAGTACCCACTACCGAGAATCGATGATCTATTCGATCAACTTCAAGGAGCTCGATTCTTTTCTAAGATCGACTTACACTCAGGATATCATTAACTGAAAGTACCGGAAGAGGACATTCCTAAAACTGCTTTCAGAACGAGATATGGTCATCATGAATTTACCGTCATGCCATTTGGATTAACCAATGCCCCAACTGCATTTATGGACATGATGAACCAGATATGTAAGCCATATCTAAATAAATTCATAATTGTCTTTATTGATGAGATATTCTAATTTACTCTAAGAGTAAAGAGGAACATGCAGCGCATCTGCATACACTTCTAACCTTGTTGAGAAAAGAGAAGCTTTATGCTAAATTCTCAAACTGTGAATTTTGGTTACAAGAAGTGCAATTACTTGGACATCTGGTTAATCATGAAGGAATTCATGTGGATCCCACAAAAATTGAGGCGATTACTAAATGGAAAGTCCCTGAATCGCCCACGGAAGTAAGAAGTTTTCTTGGCAGGATATTATAGACGGTTTATCCAAGATTTTTCTAGAATAGCCATTCCATTAACTAAACTGACCTGCAAATCAGTTAAGTTTGAATGGGGACCAAAACAGGAAGAAGCTTTTAGGATTCTTAAGCAAAGGTTAACCAGCGCACCCATACTCGCATTACCAGAAGGAACTGAAGACTTTATAGTCTATTGTGATGCGTCTAAGTTAGGATATGGATGTGTGTTGATGAAACGTCAAAAGGTTATAGCTTATGCCTCTAGAAAACTTAAGAAACATGAAGAGAATTACACAACCCATGATTTAGAATTAGGAACCATAGTTTTTGCCCTTAAGATTTAGAGACACTATTTATATGGAAATAAATTTGTTGTCTTCACCGATCATAAGAGTTTAAGGTATATTTTTGGGCAAAAAGAATTAAATATAAGACAGAGACGCTGGATGGAAATTCTTAGTGATTATGATTGTGATATCCAGTATCATGCTGGGAAAGCTAATGTAGTAGCTGATGCTTTAAGTCGAAAGTATCATGAAAAGCCAAAACGAATACGTTCTCTCAGATTAAATCTACAAGTAGATTTAAATGAGCAAATCAGAGAAGTACAGGAAACAGCAATCAAGGATGTAACACCCCCAAAATTCCACCTGCGGAAACCCCGCGAGGCGTGTTACGCATCAGAGTTCGAGCCACCAATCACATTGAACCAATGATAGATATTTAAATAAGTCATGACATTAATTACTAATATAAAATGTCAACATGTTATCAATTCTCAAAAGTTGTGTAGCGGAAGCATGTAATCGTTTAGAAATCATTTCTTAATAATAATCAAATCAATGTATTGTTTATAAGTGAATCCAAGCGTCTCGATCCATGACCACTCCAGCACTCCCAGATCGCAAGTCCATGTTCCAAACGTTAATGACCTACAAGCATGCAAACAAGTGTGTCAGACTACGCTGGTGAGTTCAAAGTGTTGCTTACGTGTTGTGTTACCAGATATATGTTAATGCGATTCAATGATGCGTTACGATGTTGCTCAAGTTAGTTACCCTAGGGACTACGCCCTTACGTAACCGAGGAGTGTGCCTCTAAACAACCATAGTGAAACCCAGATAATTAGTTCACCCCCGTCCTTACGGCCCGGTGTGAGGTTTCCCACCTAATAGCGCTATCAACTAATTACCCCCATTGCCCTCCAGGCAATAACCAAAACCGATTAAGTTGTTTACCCAATGTTTCCCTTCCAAATGTTTACCAGTTGTCCCAAACCACCGGGACGCATGCTTGAGAAAATGCAATGAACTCACCTGGGATTGCTCGGTATGATACACGAAAAGGTTCAGTTAAGCTATAATGTGATCAACCACGTCCTAGCAGGTTTATCATACAAGTCAGGTTGGGTTCAAGTAAAGCACATACGATTACACAGAGTTAACACGTTACAAACACGTATAGATCATGGCAACACGTTAACAGTCAAGCAATACATTCAACTTGTGCGATTAGAAAGTCCAAGCCCATCAGATAGTCGGCCCAACATCATAAATGGTTCAATGGCATATACGGTCCAAGTATAACATGAGATATCTTGTGCGACCCGATACAGCTTGTGTGATTGAAGTGGTTTGTGCGACTCAATAATAACATTCGGCTAACATTGTGCGATCCAGCTGGTCTTGTGCGGTCTAAAGTAGCCCAACCCAACATTTCATCCGGCCCAAACAATCAAATAACCATTTAACATATATGGCCCAAATAACAATAACATGCAAGTAGCTTGTGCGGCCCGGATTGAGTTGTGCGATCCGGCCAGGTTGTGCGATCGAAACTGGCTTTATGCGACTGGACATTTGGCCTGTCCGGCCCAACAGTAAACAACAGTTCGGTACAAGTGTATGGCCCAACATCTTGTGCGATCCGCACCAGCTTGTGCGATCCACATGATGTTGTGCGATCAGGCAAGACTAAGTGTAATGTGAGTTTGATCTTGTGCGCCCGGCTTGTGCGACTAGCCTTGTACGATACAAGGCCTTGTGCGAGTGGCCTCTTGTGCGCTCAAAGGGTCTTGTGTGATTAGTTAACAGATTTCCGTGAATTAAGCAATTAGTTGCAATCTTAATTAATTTGTTTGACTAACACATAGTTTCCATATTTTGACAATTATCAACAAACACAATTTCAATTATTCTGGTAACAATATATCGATCTAATAAGGCAATTACAACAAGAATTCTTATAAACCCTAATCCACATCAACATGAACAACATATAGCATTCATTCGAGTTTCACATATATCAGCCGATTACTTATCTATTCCGTACTTATAACAAAACTATCAATTAGTGTAATCATATTTAGCATACATGAGCCGATTAACAAAACCAAATCAATTATCATCAAAATCAACATGTTAACAAGAATCCTTGGGTAAACAAACATTTCCGGTAACATCAACATACAAACAATCCGATAATCATTTAACAAGCAACTTAATATCAAACACTAACCGGTTGAATTGAAACAAAGAGAGGATGAGCCGAGAATGGTTGTTCGCCGTCGGGTTCCAAGCAAGCCGAAAGAGAGAGAGGGTCTAGGGTTGTTGTGTGTATTGTGTGTTTGGTAACAAATGAGATATGGTTACAATTTCCTAATGTTAATCGATTAGCAAGATGGGCCGAACCCAACTTGGCTGCCCATTCGGTTCAATGTGGAGTCCATAAGGACTTTGTGCGATCGGCCCAATTAGACTTGTGCAACCGAGTGAAGATTGTGCGAGTACAATTCATATACATATAGCACACATGATCATATGACATATCTAACCTTACAACACATATCACATAACGACATAGCATGCATTCAACAATCATATCATTCACAAGATCATTCAAGTTCACAAAGCCACATATCGTGCACATACATCACCTCAAGGTACGAGTTGTCACATACATACATTACATAACACAAAGCACGTAATTATAACATTCAACAATCATAATAGTTCGTATAAACACGTGCGGATACACAAAGTAGGTTCGAATTACGAGTTGTCACAAAGGACGATGCTAAAAATTTAAAAGGAATGATTAAGGAATTAGAACAAGGAACAGATGGAATTTGGAAGTTCCATAAGAAAAGGATCTGGATACATAAACAAGGAAACCTATGCCACATAATTCTAGAAGAAGCTCATAAGTTTAAATATACGATACATCCCGGAAGTGATAAGATGTATCAAGATTTAAGAAAGAATTTCTGGTGGATAGGAATGAAAAGGATATAGCGAACTACGTTGCTAAATGTTTGACTTGTTCACAAGTTAAAGCTGAGCATCAGAAACCCTCAGGGTTATTGCAACAATTAGAGATGCCAATATGGAAATGGGAATTGATAACAATGGACTTTGTTACCAAATTACCCAAGACAAGAAAAAGAAATGATACAATCTGGGTGATTGTAGACAGATTGACTAAATCTGCTCATTTCTTACCAATGAAGGAAACTTTCAGTATGAAACAGTTAGCTAAGCTATATGTAAATGAAATAGTTTCATTGCATGGAATTCCTTTATCTATCGTATCCGATAAAGATAGCCGGTTTACTTCTCATTTTTGGACAGGTTTCCAAAAAGCAATGGGAACCAGGTTAAATCTAAGCACAGCTTATCATCTACAGACGGTGGACAAAGCGAAAGGACAATCCAGATGATGGAGGATATGCTTAGAACCTGAGTAATTGATTTCGGAGGAAATTGGGATGACCATTTACCGTTAATAGAATTTTCCTACAATGACAGCTATCATACTAGCATTAATGCTGCACCATTTGAAGCACTTTATGGACGAAAGTGCAGAACTCTAATCTGTTGGGCAGATATTGGAGAAAAGCAATTATCTGGACCAGAGATAGTGCAAGAAACAACAGATAAGATAATTTAAGTCAAGGAAAGACTAAAAGCAGCACGAGATCGTCAAAAGAGTTATGCAGATAACAGACGAAAACCTTTAGAATTTCAAGTAGTAGATAAAGTGTTATTAAAAGTTTCCCCGTGGAAAGGAGTAGTCAGATTTGTTAAGAGGGGAAAACTAAGCCCCAGGTATGCTGGACCTTTTGAGATTATTAGAAGAATAGGACCCGTAGCCTATCAGCTACAACTGCCAGAGGAAATGGCAGGAATACATGATGTGTTTCATGATGTAATCTCAAAAAGTGCTTAGCAGACGAATCATTAGTAATACCTCTTAAGGACATAGAGGTAAACGAGAAACTTAAGTTTATCGAGAAACCCGTTCAGATTGAAGATATAAAGATTAAGAACCTCAAACACAAGAGACTAGTTCTGGTCAAAGTGAAATGGGATTCCAAGAGAGGACCGGAATACACTTGGGAACTCGAGTCAGAAATGCAAAGGAAATATTCACACCTGTTCCAGTAGATCTCGAGGACGAGATCTAAAACAAGGTGGGGAGGATATAACAACCCTCCTAGAAACCTTAATGTGACCCTAAAACGTTCCTTATATACCCCATATACGAGAAACGGACCCGAAATACCTTTGTACTTGTGAAAAACAAAAAAAAAACAAGAATTATAGGTTTCTCGCGGGGCGCAACCAAGACTACCTTGGTTCTTCGCGGGGCGCGAGGAGCTTTGTTTGTCGGACAAAGCATTGCGCCACGTGTTCCGAAGCGTGTCAAGCCTACCCCGTGATTCGACAAGGCTAGAGCCTAGTCTAACCTTGTCGCGGGCCGCGAAAGATAGAGAGACGGGCTACGCGGGCCGCGAGCCGCCTCTGATCTGGCCTATAAATTGGGTCGACGAGCTTCATTTGAAACTCGTTCAATTCTCTGATCTCTCTCTCTCTCTCTCTCAATTTCTATATAGCAGAAATTATACTCGGGTATAATACCCACTTTAAAGCGAAGCTCTGCCTCGTTGTAAGTAATATAACCCTGCTATTACCCTACACGATCGATTTAGGATTCTGTAACGCATGTCGGCTTTGCCCGACTCAGTCATTGGAATTCTGTCTCAAGTTGTACGGTTAATGTGATTTGGTTTATATTACTAACACGTGTGCATTGTTTAATTTTAATAGATAATAACCAGGAGATTCCCAGGAAGCTTTAGTTTTACATAAGTAAACAATGTGAGTACATCTTACTTTTTGTCACCTTTTCGTAAACTGTTTTTACAAAACCTCAAAATACTTTAAAATATAATTAACAGTGATTGAGTCTATGTATTCTTCAATTACTGTCGGTATGTTGGGGTTTTATATACAAAATGTGAAAGACGTTACCATTGGACAAAGAGTTAGCCAATGAGTAATATGACCCACCAGTCAGGATTGACAGTACTGAATGAGTAATTGTGTAGATATTAACATTGTAATCGCTCTCAATACTGTGAAATTATAAAAGCTGTTTTGATTAAACTGGGATGCACTCGCCAGTATTTCTTCCTAATAAAATGTTTTTAAACGCGTTTCAGGTAACAAAATGTGAAAGCCAATAGAAGCCAGCTAGAGAGCACTAAAGGCTTGGAAAAGTGGCTATAAAAGTTACCTAAATAAAACGGAGTTGTTGTTTTCACTAATTAGGGTTTATCCCTATAAATGTATTGTCAAATGAACTTGGGTTTTATCCCAATGATTTATTATTATAAAAGTTGGTGTTTTACTCTGATAAAAATATTTCCTAACTACGGTCCTGATGTATTCTGCTGCTAAATTAATAAACACTGATACCACCAATCTGGAGGTTCGTGGCGCACGCTCTTGGGGTAGGGGTCGGGTGCTGCGACACTTCGTGATTACGATCACGTTGCAAAGTTCAATTGAACTTTGACTTGACTAAAAATAAACAGAACCGAGACTCAAACAGAAAGTCAAACTCTTTGACTTTTGGCTCAGAACTGCCAAAATAATGAAAGAACTAGGAAGAGCACTTACTTGTGTTGAAGAACACTTTCAGAAACTCAGAGTAGGAGGCTTCCAAAAGTTGGAAAAAAGCTCCAAGAGAGTGGGAGAAAGAATTTGAGAAATGAGCAAGTTGAAATGAAGAAATCCTTGGCTATTTATGTCACACCCCAAAAATACCACAAGCGGAAACCCCCGCGAGGCGTGTGACGTACCAGGATCTAGCCACTAATCACATTGAACCATAAATAATATAAAACTTCCCATTAATTAAAATAGTAAAATTCCAACACTAGTTTAGAAAATCAAACATGTTCAGCGGAAGCATAATAGTTTGTTCAATAAGTTCAACGGAAATGTTTAAAACAATAAAACTTCAAGAAGCATTCCAGCTGCCACGACCCATGATCACTCCAGCTTCCCAGACAGCAAGTTCCATGTATGTGTACCTAAGGGCCTGCAAGCATGCAGAAAAGTGTATCAGCGAAAGCTGGCGAGTTCACAGTGTTTTTAACCGTATGTTACCAAGTAATGACTTATGTTATGTTGATAATAACTCGATACCGCAGATGTGTAGGATCGCGTGCTGACCCGAACGAGTCAATCGGAGGTGTTCTAATCCGTTTCAGGTGCGGAATAACAAGAAACAAACACGAAAAACAGCTTGATCTACTAAATCTTGCCTTGTATATTGATTTTACACTGATTACAGATCAAACGGCACTTCGGCAGCAGTTCGGTACCGGAAACAAGACTTCTACCTATGATTTCGCTCAGACAGTATTTATAGGGGAATGGGTTTCGCCCCAAATGTCATAAAACCATTTGGAGCGAAATCAACATGTTGATTTCCCACGAAATGACTAAACTCTGATATCCCACGAAATGACCAACTTCTGATTTCCCACGAAATGACATGTCCATTTCGTGTGAAATCAACTTTCTTGGGAAATCATTACTACAACTCTATATTCCCGTACAATGTGCCCTGATCTAACATTCTAAGACTAAGACTCGATACAAGACGAAGTCGACAGATGTATGCACCAACAGACTCCCCCTCAGATGTTGACGAGTCTTAAGTGTCGAGTCTTCTCATCTTCAGTCTTTGGGCTTCCAAAATCTTTATCTATCTCTTGCATCTTCAAATTCTTTCTCTAAGAAACTCCCCCTCAAAACATGCTGGGATAAAAATCTGACTTTTACAGCATCAGAATGGCAATCTGGCTTTACATAGTCCTCAGATATCGGAACTTGGCTCTCATCCAGCTCAGGAAATCCTGCAAATTCTCTACCCAAAACATAAGATTCATAAAAATCAGATCTTAACAAATTATCAAATTGCATGCACCAACACAGACTCCTCCACAATCAATATACAATCAGATCTTAACAAATTTCTTTTTTTCTGAACAACTTTTCAAGCAAATTCTCCCAAACCTGTTTATCATGTTCAACACTTGGAATTTTGAAAATCAGCTCTTCAATATCAGTTGTCGAAAATCTTTTTGGATTTTTCAAAATTTTAAGCTAAAACACACTGAAAATCTTTTTGAAATTTTGTGAAATAATCGAAATGAAATGCAATAAAAAATATTTACATACAATATTTTTGTGAGTTTGTGTAAGAGGATCATATCAGTTTCTGAGACAAATCAACAACACCGTTAAGCTTTAAACATTTTAAGATTTAAACGATTCACTTAGATTGTCAGTATACTGGTCCACTTAAATTTTCACACAGAGTTCAACTGTTTCGAGATACGAGTTTAATGTTTTAAACACTTAAACTTATCCGCGTGTCCCACCTCAGAATATACTCCTGTATCCAGATCCCAATATTCAGTCTTACAGGTGAGTATACCTAGATGACATCTGTAAGGAGTTAGGTGCGAAACCGTGAGAGCTCAGGTCAGAACTTCCGTTCAGCAGAGAGATGACGGTTCGACTTTTGGTGGGTCCCCTTTAGAGGATCTTTTTTACAACAACAGTGATTATCAATTTTATTGTTTCATCAACTTGCTGAGGGCGGCGCTGTATTTCAAGCATTTGCAGAAAGTATTATCCGGGGAGTAGGTCAGTATTTCCATACAGCAGAAGTCCCGGGATAATACCCCAGATATCACTAAGCATAAAGACCTAGTATCTCAGAATAAGGGACCTTTCAAACAAGATTTCGGGGGTTACCCATATATCCGAGAGATGTTACCCACGAATTAAGCAAGTTTGAAATTTAGGTTTATATCTCGTCACAGTTTATTAAATGTGCAAAAACCTACTGACACATCATTAGTGAGACCGTTTATCACTAATTAACTTTCCAATTCTTTAGCATGCTGTGATCGTCCACTGATGTACTATCATTTCCTCTTTTATACAACAAAACTCATTTTTTATTTTATCATGTTTTTGTCTTTTTCAAATTTTCTAATGTTTTTGGATTTTCTGAAAATTAAACTATACAAATAAGTGACCACTTATATCAAATCACTTCAAATCGCCATCCACTTGGCATAAACAATCAGAACTCCCCCTCACAGCAAACCATTTTCTCATTTAGATTTCAAAACACTTAAGTTTGTTTTAATCAAAATGATTTTTCCGGAAAATGAGTTTGTTTTTACCACTTGTAGATTTACCACTTGTTAAGTACGGGGATATGGTTCATCATCTTGTTCATCTATTTATCATGTATAGTAAATTAAGTACAATTCAATGTCCCTGATTTACCATTTGCAATTAAACATCCTCTGTACCACTTGAAGAAAACACACTACCAATTGTAGGAATATCACATCTACACAACCATTTTACCAATCAGGATGCCGATTCCTGCTTCGCACTTACCAACCTGGAAGCTCCGGCATAGTCCTTCAACCTGTAAAAATAAACTCATTTAAAGTCTTTTAAACAACCTATCAAAAACTAGAATGATGCCGATTCCTGATCCACGATTACCAACTAGGGATCTCTGGCATAGTCCTGTGTTTAATCAAACATAACATCCACCCAAGCCTGACCAGCCTTGGGTGATTCTGGAACACATCTGTCCCACCAACATTTTGATTTATAAAACTCTTTAGCATCCTTAACCTTTCTATCAACCATCTTCCCGAAAATGTGCTTGACTTTTCCGTTAAAAGCTTTTTCAACATCAAATTCTCCCTTATCAGCGAAGAATTGATTTGAGATCTCTACTTTTCCCACTTTCTTCATCAAATTTTCCTTTGACAATGGAGGAAAATTTTCATCGTTCACCTCTGGAACGGAAACCACAATCTTCTTATCAACCAATGACTCCTCTGATTTTATGGAATCAGATTCATTGTCAGAACTACTTTCTGTTTTTACAATCCATTTTTGTTTACTCAAATCACCTCTTCTTTTGTAAAAATGTTTTGAATTTTCACCTTTTTCAGAACTTGAATTTTCAAACAAATTACCATTTTTCACCAATTGTTCTTTTTTATCAACATAAATCTTTTTCAAGTTAGAATTAGAAGAAACTCCCTGCTTTGTATAGTTGGTCTTGGAGTAGTTCCAAGCTATGTGACCAACTTCTTGGCATATGAAACAGGTTCTTCTGTCAACTTTTTCAGCAAACCTTTTCACATTCTTCTTCACTTCAGCAAGAAATTCTTGATTTGACTGCTTCCAGAATGGTTTCTTCTGTTCATCCTCTGAGCTTCCTCCTGAAACAAATTTTGTTTTTGGCTTATGAGTTTTCTGATTTTTATAATTTTCCGATGAACTAAAACCAAGACCTTTCTTTTTGAGATTACCATTAGGGTTTGGTTTCTTTTGGAAATTATAACCACAACCGTAACCTATTTTCTTGTTTACTTTTTGTTGAATCCTTGAAGTGTATAGTTTAGGTTTTGCAGAAAGATTTAAATCTTTTATTTCAGAAATATTAATTTCTGTTAATTTGAAAACCTTTTTGATCATTTCAGTTTTAACACTTCTTATTGGGAATTCCTCATCAGAATATAATTTGTCTGAACCAAACAAAGTATATGCCACTTTGATTGACCCGTCATTCAAATTAGATTTTGATAACAGGAATTCTTTATTATAAACCCTTTTAGCCGGCGAACTCGGAATCTTCTCAGACGAACTCGAACTATCTGTTTTAGACTCCGACTTTGACTCTTCATCCATATCCAACACCTCATCGACGACTCTCTTAACTAACTCAGACTCATGATCAGTGTCAGACGCTGTGAATGTAACATCAATATTGTCTGGTAATTCATCAGTGATTTCAGACTTTAATTTGATGTTTAGAGCCTTGTCTACTTGTTCCTCGTTTGGTTTCCTGGGGGAATAACTCTCAAAGATAGGAGGCGGACATCTGTTATATTTGTTACTTTTTGTCTTACCAGTATTCTCTTCTTTTTCTTTCTTCTTGAATGCTTCAAGACCTGCAACAGTAGGATAAACCCGATCAATCAGATAATCACATGTACTATAACTCAAAAGTAATCGGTTAATCCTTTCATTCTTAATTTTCTCAAGTTCCAGCTCCTTCTTCAGCTTAGCACAATCTTCGATGTAATCATTAATGACGCTTTGCTTTGTCATCAAAGTTGCACTCATCTTATCATTTGCTTTTTCAATTTCTGCATTCGTTCTTTTCAAACTGTCAACTGTCCTGTTCAATACGCCGTATGACTCTTTCACATACTTCACATCAGACAGTAGATCTTCTTTCATTTTCTCTAACTCAGCAACTTCTTGTCTTTTCCTTCACAATCTTTGCAAAATTCTGAACATTTATCACAAGGCTTCGTAACTTCAACTACCTTTTCAACTATCTTTTCAACTTTTACAGTCTTTTCAACTTCAACAAGTTTCTCGACCTCAACAATCTTTTTGACAATCTTTTCTACTTTGACCACTCTTTCAACTTCAACTATTTTCTCAACTTCCACGAGTTTCTCGACTTCGACAATTTTCTCCACTACTTTCTCTACTTCAACAATCTTTTCTATTGTAATCTCAGCAGTTGCTTCATCTTTTGTTTCTACAGCTTCAGTCTTTGCCTTTTTATCAGCAAGTAACTTTGCTGCTTCTAGCTCTCTCTGCAATCGAGCAATCTTCTTCTGATTCAACATCTCAACTTTATCTGCATAGAAAAAATTAAAGCTGTCAAGATCAATGCTTTTTCTACATTTGTTAAGATACTCTTCCTCATCATCTGTATCAACATCACTTCCAAGATCTGGAAATATCGGAATCCTTTTCTGACACTCTTCATTTTCACCCAAAATTCTGGTAACAAGAGCCACACCAGGTATAGTTCCACCAGGTATGTAATTGTCCCAGCTGAATCCCTCTGCAACAAACTCATCACCTTGATCGATTATCCCAAAATAAGCTTTCTTATTTGCTTCTTCAATCATTTTCCCATGAGCAGTTTTCTGTTCCTTTTGTTGAGGTTGTTGATCGATCTGATGAAAGATTGATTTCTGATAATAATTGTTCTTTTCTTGACTCCCAGTTGATTCTTGGTTTTTACACTCCCGTTTAAAGTGACCTTTTCCTTTACATCGAAAACAGGTAACCTTTGACTTGTCAAAACCCAGTGGAGAGGTAGCCATTCCTCGAAACTCATCCCTGCCAGTAATCTGTTGAAATTTTTCAGCTCTCTTGCAAGCACTAGCCAAACACCACTTCACATCCATCAGCTCAAGCTCTTCTGCATCGATTTGGTCGTAATCTTCTTTTATGAGCATCGGATTACCAATTCTTCCAGCAATCAAACTTTCATACGACTCTAACATGGGGCTACAAGAGATGCCATGTGTTGCTTTGCCACTTCAGGAGATAGATGTTGACCATTCTGAATGTTCAAAGTTACATTACACTGCAGGTTTGTAGAATTTTGCTTCTGAGGGCTAGGTGTGTTACTGTTTGGATCAAAGCTTGAGAATGATGAAGTATATCCACCACTTTGAGTTGTAGTACTTGCATTTGAACTTGCAGAACCATCATCACTGAATGCTGTACTAATCTTTGGACTTTGACTTGGAGTGGTCTCAAACTTGTTCCCTCTATAGTACAAACTGACATCCTGTTTTGCATTTGGATTTGTCATGATAGCTGTCTTTTGAATATCCAGCTCCTGTTCTTCAATCTTCTGGATAAACTGAGTCAAGTTCATACTTTCAGCCTTCCTCATGAGTTTCACAACCATCAGATATGTTCCCCATTTGTGCTGTGGTAAAGCTTCAGCTAGCTTATCGACCCACTCATCATCTTCTTTCTTAATATCCAATCTTCCCATTTCTAGAACCAGATGACAGTATCTATCAATTGTCTGCTTGGTTGTTTCATGATCAAATGCAGTAAACATGTCAAACGATTTCTTCAATAATGCCTTTTTTTGTTTTTGATCATATCAGCACTCCCTCTGAATTTCTGAATCAACGCCTCCCAGATCGATCTAGCTGTTTCGTTATGTTGAAGTAACACAAAAATATCTTCTTTAACAGCTTGCTGAAGAATGCTGATCATCATCTTTTCACTAGTATATTTCAACTTGTCAGGTTCTGTGAAATCATTAAAACCCTTTTCTAACCCACGCTCATTCTTTGGTCTCTCATAGTCTTTTAGCAGTGAACACCAAGCATCGAATCTATAAGCTTGAATCCAGTTCTCAAATCGGTTTTTCCAACCCTGAAAATCCTCAATATACATCAACTTTGGTGGTTTCTGATGAGTACCCGTCTCATTCTCACTGTATAAAGTCTCAGCAGCAGTGACAGGTGCAACCGGTGTTGCAAAAGCATTGTAGAACTCTTCGGCCATGATTTGGTAGCACGTTTTTCAATAACAGACACTTTCGAGCGAAATAGCAAGTGAAGCGAAATCAGATTCGAGGCAAGGTACATAAATGGGTGAATGTAATGATCCGAGCCAGGTACGCATAATAAGATAACTCTCATTTAAATGTAAGACTAATGAGAGTTAAACGAAGTCTAGAATAAGTTTTTGATTACCCTAATAGGTAAGCCAAATGTTACGGACGATGGTCATTATATTTGAAAGGCCTAGTGCCCTTTCAAATAAAATCATAGTTAAAAGATCGGAGTTTGGGTTAAACAAGTAACTAAAAGTCATTCGTCGTAAATGAAGGATATAATGTTGACCAAAACGCCCTTGTAGGCTAAATTGAACAAACAACCCTTAAAGGTTGTTTGGAAACGAGTTTTACAATTAGATAATTACTTAGGATGAGTAAAGAAGTTGAAGAATGTAAAACGTTAGTCAAATGGCTCTATTTGAGTCTTTGCCGTAAAATAACAATTTGAAGGGTAAATTTTGATATATATAAGTCACCACATTGAATCCACCACAAATATAGTTGTGGTGGAAGATCCTTTGATAAGAAATGTGGACATATGTATTTGGAAATGAATGAAAGCAATTGGTGCTTAAAATATGCTTAAATACCTCAAACGGGTCAAAATAAGCATATGGGTGAAAATGGGTTAAAGAAGATATATAATTCTATAATTGGAACCTAATATGTTAGACATCATTGAATTTAATTGATTTATGAGAATTAAGGGTCAAACAAACTTGTATGTTTGATAAAATCACGAACGGGTCAAATTTTGGTAAAAGAGTAATAAGCCAAAGACTTAAAAGTCTTAAATTTTATCAAGCGGGATGTCGGATTTTAACTCCATATGATGGAGAATTAAATTACAATCATGTAGGAAGAAACAGTAGGTCAAACGGATAAGCGGTTTGAAAGATACGAAAGATTTCGTGCCAGTTACGGCGAAAAGGATACTGGGCTGCACAGAGGCCACCGTAACTTACGGTGCCACCGTAAGTTACGGTGGAGATGAAAAAGCTACGGTAGATTCCCCCTGTTTTACGGTGGGGGGAAATTAACATTCAGAGGCCACCGTAACTTACGGTGCCACCGTAAGTTACGGTGGAGGCCAGGTTGAAATTTTTGTTTTTGTTATCAATTGTTTCTCGGACTCGTTTAGACACGTTTTAAGCCCTGTATGACTAAAGCATTTCATGTTTATGAAATGTAGGTACACCTTGGATGCCGGAAGACGATCAAGCTCAACGAAGAACCGAACACGATACAGTTACATGCTTCCGCACTTTGCCACGTTGTAAATTTTAAACAACGAATTTCGATCACGTTATGTAGAATAAATTATAATTTGTAAAAGTTTTAGTAAACCCGTATTTATATAATATGTGTTGTCTTAACTACACATCTAATTGTTGGTAATTACATACAAAATCGTTAATTAGTAACTAGGGTGTTACAAGTTGGTATCAGAGCCTTGGTTTAAGAGATTCGAGTATGGTGGGGAGGAACCATGCTTGGACTTAAACCTTATGCTCTTGACAAAGAATAGTGTTCGGTTCGAGGCTTGATCGCAAATCCGGTAAGTGCATGTATGCTAATAGTCTAGCGTATTAAAGTGTTGTAGACAACACATAGGGTTACCATGTAATACACGTTACCCCAATTAAATGATTGATATAGTTGACAAAAATACGCGTGTTGACGTGTGTAGTAGAAAAAGCCTTGTATTATAATACAGGCGATTATTGAAGTTGATATTACTAACTTTTGTGAATATCTTGATTGAAGGACACTTGCATTTAAAGATGACAAGAGTTGAACAAATTAAGGATATGATAGAGGAACGGTCCAAAGTATGGCGATAGGAGCATGCTCACTAAGGACTAAATCGTGTAACGACCGCGAAAAAGGTTAATGGCAAGAAACGCCCGTCGGGGCAAGCATTACCAGGTGCGTGTTTTTAAATATAATCGCATAATTAGCAATATGCAACAAACATGTAGAGAATGATCGTTGCATAGGTAAATTAGAAACTTGGAAAAACCTGAACAGAAATACATATCCAGGATATAATTTCCAAGAAAACTGAACAAAGGCGTTACTTACATAGGGCGTGATGTGAAAACTATAAAGAGGTCGTGTATGTCATGTGTTAAATCGCTTACTCTGGCCAGGTAAGTAGTGGCATATGATACCACGAGTTTCTTATAGCGGACACATTTACATCCGATGTAGTAAGGGCAGAGTGAATGGGACTAATTAAAAAGTACCCAAATGAATCAGATAAGCAAAATGTTTGATAATAATGTAAACGCACAACCGAGTGACGGAAGCGTATTACATCAGGATAATGAGCCCGAATGAAGGGACAAAGAAGCATGAAAAGTGATTTAGACAAGTATTGGGAGGGAGTGTACTTACACTCGAACCCAGAAAACGCAAGCATGTAAAATGATTTAGACAAGTATTGGGAGGGAGTGTACTTACACTCGAACCCAGAAAACGCAAGCATGTAAAATGATTTAGACAAGTATTGGGAGGGAGTGTACTTACACTCGAACCCAGAAAACGCAAGCATGTAAAATGATTTAGACAAGTATTGGGAGGGAGTGTACTTACACTCGAACCCAGAAAACGCAAGCATGTAAAATGATTTAGACAAGCATTGGGAGGGAGTGTACTTACACTCGAACCCGGAAAATGCAAATATGTCCCTTAACGGGTCGTTTTTGTAAAACGTCAAACTTAAAGACAAAGTCGGAATATAAAAATGAAGCGAGGTCTTAATGCATACCGGGAGGGTTGCAATAATAACGACTTCGGTAAAACACCCGGTGGATGGGTAAGAATTAAACACATGCGTAAACCAAGAGACGTGAACGCGGGTTGAAAAATCAAAGTAACTTGGATTACGAGTTATGACTATAAAATCTCGTATATAGAAATTGTGAGTAAATATGTTCAACTATTCGAAGTCGAATGGGTTGAATAAAGAATAAAGTTGATTGTTTATAAGTGATGGATTTCACATTAATAGGTCAAACATGTTGAATACAATATAACGCCGAATGACACAAAAGAGCGCTAGCCAGATAAAGGTAGCGTTAAATGCAAGAGAATAATGAGCCCGGTAATGGGATATAACAAAAAAAAAAAAGAATAAATTATGGACTGTCAATATCCTGGTATGGATAATTGACAAAAGTTAAAGAGAAGATCCTAAAACTAAAACTTCGGTTTTAGTAAGAAATGATGTTTTTACAAACATAAATTCTGATAGGAATTTAAATAGTAAGCATGAAAGATACAGGTCTTAACATCGATAGGTGCAAGACGATATATTCAAAAAAGTGGTATTTTCGAAAATGAAAGGTTGATATAAGTTAAACATGACGTGACGCGATCACGGTCAAGAAATGCAATGTGAAGTGTAATCACATTATCACCAAGCGAGCGGTAAAAAGTAACTGGACTAATAAGTCTAGTTAGTGAGACTGGTTAAGGTCATTTAAATAAATTTGATTTACTTGTAAGCAGTGGATTCGGTATAACTAAACCGAATGAATAAAATTGAAAACAAAAGAAATTGTTGCTAAAAGTAACAGATTTCATTAAAGACCTTTAAACGGGCCAAAGTAACGGATTCATAAAGAATTCGAGAGTATATGAGAGTGATGGAAAAATTGCTAAGTTAACTAAACTAGTGGAATTAACGAGATTACGTTATTTCGAGTTGCACTATGTTGTATGAGATACGTAGACAGTTAGTAACCAGAAAGCTGTTACCATACTTTTCAGGTAATGCTAACAATTGGTTAAAAGTACAAGTGATGTTTAAAAGATTTCTTGGATCAAATACATTGAGTTTAAACTCAACGAATTAAGTAAAAAAAAAAGGTTTCGAGGACGAAACCTCTTTAAGGGGGGTAGACTTGTAACACCCCGAAAACGGGTTTGATAATCAAACTCCGTTAATACTGAAAGACGGGTAAAGTACCGTTAGTGGCAAAATTTACCCGGTAAATATTAGGATTTATATAATTAATCCTAATATTAAATAAAAAGTGAACAAAAGCTTTTAAGGAAATAAAATGGATAAAAGGCCAGTGTTAACGGGACCTAAAATAAACTTAGTCATAATTTCCCCCGAACCCACTAAGTTAACTAGGAATGTCTAACCTAGTTAATAAATGGGAATATTGATATTAGAAATAAGTAGGTTGTGATCTACTTAATAACGAATCAAACACGAGGGGTTAAAGTTGTATAACTTGAAAGGTTATTTATTAATAACTAAACAAAACACACACACACAAGTATGTGCTCTAGATCGATCTCAGGGGAGCTCCCATGGAGCCAAACCCTAACTTTCAACAAATCCATCAAATTGAAGGATCAAATGAAGCCCAAATTCACAACCGAGCATGAATTAATGATCACCCGAACAAGAGGATCGTAAGGTATGTAAAATCTTGATGATTCGTGAAGTTGTAAAAATTGGATAAACATCCTAATCGTGAATTAGGCATGGATTAGAGAAGCTATGGCTAGATTAGTGATGTATACTTGCTTAGGAGCGAAACCCTAAGTGAAAAATCATACATAACATGCAATAAATTGAAGGATTTGATGAATTAACACACTTAGACAAGTGGGTTTTAATGTTATGATGATTTTGATGATATAACCATGCTTAGAATCAACATGCATGAAAACAAATAGAAGGTGTTCGATTTAACCATGAATTTGGGTACTTGTTCATATATGGTTGAAGTGGGTTTTGTTAGATATGATGAAATTATGAAGAACTTGAAGTAATATCACTTGTATGTGATTAACAAGTAAACTAGGAAGTAGATTTTGATATAATAGTAAGGATGATGATAAGTCTATGTTTAAAATCATCATATTGGATAATAGAAACAAGGCACTCAAACAAATTTAGTGATTTGGGAACTTGTTCATACATGATTGAAATGGATTTTGAATGTTGTGATGAAATTTGGTAGCCATGTTCATGTAACTAAGTGTATAAGATCATGTTAGCTACTAATTGATAGATAGAGCTTGAATGTGCATTTATATGCTAAGGGGCGTTTGACTTTTAGTAGTCAAACCAACCATTAGTAAGATCGAATGATAAATTTGATAGAAAAATATGTAAGATGGAATAGTTATGATTAACAATGAGTAAATTAACCATCTTATGAAATATGATGATAGTTTGACGCCTAACAAGCTAGGTGGAAGCTTGTGGATGAAGCGGGTCAAACGGAGCACGTACGGAAAGAAAAGCGTGGCATGGATGCAAGGTAAGTATAGCTTACACTAGTCATATAGTTTAGAATGTCCTTTTGTTGTTTTGATTTCGAACAAGACAAATGGGAAATTGAGATATGGTGTTTCCAGCGTGTAGTCGTATGGAACAAGATAACCAATAAGGGTAAAAAAATTGAAATTTGGACACTTGTTGACAATAATTATCGGTTTTTGAAAGATACATATTTCGTAAGCCTTAATAGGCCAAAAAGCGTTAAGAGGTGAATTATAGTTAAAATGACCGTGCGGTGTAAATTGGAATGAGTCGTGTAGACGAGATGGCAATAAGCTTTATCTCGCCAATATCATCGGTCATTTAGACCAACGGGTCAAAAGGTGAAAATATCACTTTTTGACAATATCGACTAATGGTTTGATGAGTTGTTTGATTTCAGAAATAAATATTGAGTGGATATTTACATCGCTATTACTTAGTAGATATCGAGGCAAGGTACTTAAATGGGTCAATGTAATGATCCGAGCCAGGTATGCATAATAAGATAACTCTCATTTAAATGTAAGACTAATGAGAGTTAAACGAAGTCTAGAATAAGTTTTTGATTACCCTAATAGGTAAGCCAAATGTTACGGACGATGGTCATTATATTTGAAAGGCCTAGTGCCCTTTCAAATAAAATCATAGTTAAAAGATCGGAGTTTGGGTTAAACAAGTAACTAAAAGTCATTCGTCGTAAATGAAGGACTAATGTTGACCAAAACGCCCTTGTAGGCTAAATTGAACAAACAACCCTTAAAGGTTGTTTGGAAACGAGTTTTACAATTAGATAATTACTTAGGATGAGTATAGAAGTTGAAGAATGTAAAACGTTAGTCAAATGGCTCTATTTGAGTCTTTGCCATAAAATAACGATTTGAAGGGTAAATTTTGATATATATAAGTCACCACATTGAATCCACCACAAATATAGTTGTGGTGGAAGATCCTTTGATAAGAAATGTGGACATATGTATTTGGAAATGAATGAAAGCAATTGGTGCTTAAAATATGCTTAAATACCTCAAACGGGTCAAAATAAGCATATGGGTGAAAATGGGTTAAAGAAGATATATAATTCTATAATTGGAACCTAATATGTTAGACATCATTGAATTTAATTGATTTATGAGAATTAAGGGTCAAACAAACTTGTATGTTTGATAAAATCACGAACGGGTCAAATTTTGGTAAAAGAGTAATAAGCCGAAGACTTAAAAGTCTTAAATATGATGGAGAATTAAATTACAATCATGTAGGAAGAAACGGTAGGTCAAACGGATAAGCGGTTTGAAAGATACGAAAGATTTCGTGCCAGTTACGGCGAAAAGGATACTGGGCTGCACAGAGGCCACCATAACTTACGGTGCCACCGTAAGTTACGGTGGAGATGAAAAAGCTACGGTAGATTCCCCCTGTTTTACGGTGGGGGGAAATTAACATTCAGAGGCCACCATAACTTACGGTGCCACCGTAAGTTACGGTGGAGGCCAGGTTGAAATTTTTGTTTTTGTTATCAATTGTTTCTCGGACTCGTTTAGACACGTTTTAAGCCCTGTATGACTAAAGCATTTCATGTTTATGAAATGTAGGTACACCTTGGATGCCGGAAGACGATCAAGCTCAACGAAGAACCGAACACGATACAGTTACATGCTTCCGCACTTTGCCACGTTGTAAATTTTAAACAACGAATTTCGATCACGTTATGTAGAATAAATTATAATTTGTAAAAGTTTTAATAAACCCGTATTTATATAATATGTGTTGTCTTAACTGCACATCTAATTGTTGGTAATTACATACAAAATCGTTAATTAGTAACTAGGGTGTTACAGGTGGGGCTCACAACACCCAAATAGATCTATCACTCATGTCCCTCGGTCCTTATACGAGGATTAATGGTCTTAAGTGTGCGCCTACCCATTCACATGATCTAACAGTTCATTCCTTAGCTAACCATACCATTTATAAACGTTTGTAAACATTTGTAACATGCATTTCACCCCCGAAGTTATAAAACTGAAAACAGTTAAAAGAAAAGGGGGACATGAACTCACTGATTTGCGTCCTGTCTCTTGTATACCCAAAGTATGTATCTTTACGCCGTACTACAACCTACACACGTACTGAGTTTTATTAGGTGTTAAAGTGGTGTAACGACTCTTAGTCTTAGTTGTTTAGTAAGACTTGTTTCGGAGTTCTTGGTATACTTTGAGTTACATTTCTTGGCGTCATAAGTATTATTCCAAAGCATATAATTATTTGTTAAAATAAATAATATTTTAACTTAAATTATATTTATTATTTATTGAAATATTAGTTAAAATAATATATTTTAACTTATTTTTTTTGTAATCCTTCATGAACCCTAAGGATGGGTATACTTATACTTGTATTCTTAGACTTGTGTATTTTTGCCAAGTATTGGTGGCGTATTCCGGTGTGTATTTGTACGTACGAGAATACGTATTCTTATTATATTTATTAAGTATTCTTATACTTAATTTCTTTGTATTTAAATTTTCCGGAATATTATCTTTAATCAAATAAAAATCACCAATGTATATATTCTTAAAATGTATATATTTTAAGAAAACTTTTATAGAAAATTATCTAAAATTTTCCCTTGGCAAAAATAATTATATTTTCGTATAAACCTTAAAAATAATATATTTTCAAGATTAACTTAGAGAATATTGATAAATCCATTTTTCACCCCAAAAATAATATATTCTAAATTTATTTAAGAAAATATATTTTCTCCAAAAATAATATATCTTCTTAATAGTTCAAGAAAACACATATATTTTTCTTTACTCAACATAATATATTTTCTTCTTGATAAAAATATGGTATATTTTTGTAACACTTGTAAAAATCATATTTTTCATTTTCTTGGTTTCCAAAATACCGTTTAATTTAATGTCAAAATATACATATGAATTCTGGAATATTTATATAATCCATATTCCTTGTTCGGTTTGTCCAATTTTTTTTGGGTATAAATTATACATTCACTTTCTTGGAATTTTGGTAATATTTTGTGTTACAATTCTTGGTATTTTGGTAAGTTATATTATTTCAAGTCCTAAAATAATGTAACTAATACACATAATATAAAAGTAATCACACAATATGTGACATCTAAATATCTATTTTCCTAAATGCATATTTAGTCACTTTTATTTATCAAAATCCAACCTACAATATTGAAATTTTTGTAACAAAAATTATGGCAAATTTTATATGAAAACCATGGTTAAAATCTACTTATAAACACTTGTTTTAAAATATTTTTCTAAGTGTTTAAATTCTAGAAAAATTTTGCCATAGTTTCCCATTAAAAATGGAGGTTTCCATGCTTTCAAAGCATATCATTTTTCTTTTAAAATCAACACCAATCAACAACAAATCAAACAACATTTACCATAAGCCAAAATCTCACAATTTACACTACACCATAAACTTGAAATTTTTGTAAAAACTTGTAGTAACTTAGTATGTTGTTAAGTAAGCCTAGTTACCCTTAAAAGTGTGGTTATTTGTTTGTAAATCACATTCTTGAAGAATTTAGTCTTTCACAACTTATAAGATGATTTTTCTTAAAATCATTCTTTTGTATTTTTCTTGTTATAAACATGTTTCTACAGTTGATTTAACACTAAAAACATAGTTAGTTTCTTTAAAAATTATGTCTATGTAAATCTCATATATAAACTTGGTTTCTTGAGAAAATCATCTTTGAAATCATCCATGTAATAGACTAATAACATATATTCACCATCATCTTACACAAAATCATCTTTGTTTTTAAGTTTATGATGAACATAAAGGATGATCATCTTGATTTTTCACAAGATCATCCTCTCACTTGCTAGATCATGTGTTTAATCACAATCTAGCAAGTTTCATATGATGTTTAACATCATAAACACAAGAAATCAAGCATCAAGATTCACACATACACTTAAACAACAATGATTCTTATGACTTAGAGCTTTATGTTAAGAGTTATGTTCTTAATCTTTCATGATCTTCATGTTTAGTGACTTACATAACCTTTTAACCAACATAATAAGAAGTAAAATGGAGTTAGGAGAGTCTTACTACTAGCACAAGGCTAGGGAAGAAATTCAAGATGATGAAGATGATAAACTTGGTGGTTAAAAGCTCTAGAGAAATGTCCTTCCACTTCTAATGGCACCAAGCTTCTTATCCTAGATCCTTACACCTTTGTAGCACTTTAGATTGGTTGAGAAAGGTGGAAGTATGGTGGTGGTGTGGTGGTCGTAGACAAGGAAGAAGGAGGAGAAGAAGAGGTGAAGTGATGAATTGTTGAATGAGTTAGAATGTGATTCTTGTGGTTTATAACATTAACTTTCCAACATTACATTACCTAGAGGTTCTAATGTCTCCAAAGTGTTTAGCATATCAAATAAATAATTCAAGAAAATCTTGGTGGCGGGTCCCATGTATAACCGTAAGTGTGTGGGGGGGGGGTGTTAGTTGTGTTGTAATTTCTAGTTAAGGAATTAAGTTGGATTTCAAGTGTATTGGTTAGTATTATAAGTGTTTAGGGTTTATAGGATGTGTTATGATGCTCGGTGACCATAACTAGCTTCGTAACACTAAAACAATGCCTCTAGTGAAAATTTGGTGTTTCGGGTAGTGTCCGGTTGTTCGGTTGATTACCAATTCGTTAAGGTGCTAAATTACGTAGTTTAGTGTGCTTTATGTTCCCTATTATGACAGTTTTGATTCCCGACACCTAGGAATGTATTCTGGACCATTAAACCATAATTCTGCATGACATCTTTGAGTTAAAATGCTGAAAATTGCTGATTTGTGTTGTTTTCTGCAAAATTCTGTAGTTTTTGTGGGTTTCGGGCACTTTCCGGCACTTAAATCATCACTAGGAAGACAGTTTTGTGATCCTTACTTTCCTACGCACTTTACTAGTGTAACTCTTGGTTTCGGACTCATTCTGTGCCTTAACATCATGTCTGCCTGGGTACTGAACTCCCGTCAGTACTTCTATTTTGTCTTATAACTGTGCTAACTTTGTTTCGTGCACCTGAACCATATGGTGTTGCATGTAATAATGATAAATAATCTTGCAACATGTAATGCACTTGTATGTATATGACAACATTCAGAAAGTCATTCATGTCATTAATTAAATCAGGCACAGTCATTAATGCACAAATTACTGTTTAACATTGTACGGAATATGTGGAAAAATGCCAGTTGTCACATTCTCCCCCCGTTAAAAGAATTTCGTCCCGAAATTCAAGCTGCGTTATCAGTTGCAGGGGAGTTGTGTAACATGTGTGGATACTTTGATTTGGTTTAGTCTACACGCTCCCAAGTAAACTCTGGGTCATGACGTGAATTCTGACGAACTATGATAAGTTTAATATGACTTCTTCGTGTCTGGTGGACTTTTAAGTCCGTAACCTTGACAGATTATTCAGTAATTTGGGGCTTGTCGTTGACATGAATTTTGTCTGCAGGAATAACTACTGTCTCTTGGAGTTTCTTGAGATTTGACACGTGAAATGTGTCATGAACACTACTAAGTTCTTCTGAAAGCTTTAGTTTGTGAGCAACGGTTTTGATCCTTTCCAAGATCTCGAAGGGTCCTATGTACCGTGGGCCCAACTTTCCACGTCTACCAAATCGTACTACGCCTTTCCAAGGCGAGACTTTTAGTAAAACCATATTTCCAACTCTCAAATTCCAACGGTTTCTGCTGCTTGTCGGCATAAATCTTTTGTCTATCATGTGGCTGGCTTGATACGATCACGTATCTGAACTATCCTGTCTGTAGTTTCCTGAATCAATCTCAGGGCTAGTAAACCGTTCATCTTCGGTTTCCGCCCAACACAGCGCGGACCGACACTTACGTTCATGTAGAGCTTCAAACGGGGTGGCCTGAATGCTGGTGTGATAACTATTATTATAGGAAAACTCCACCAAGGGCATGTGAGCATCTCAACTCCCACCCAAGCCCATCACACAAGCACGTAGCATGTCTTCTAATGTCTGAATCGTCCGTTTACTCAAACTCTGGCTATCCGTTTGGGGGTGAAGGACTGTGCTACGATTGAACTGTGAATCGAACGCGTGTTGAAACGTCTGTCAAATCCTTGCCACAACTCGACCATCTTGGCCGGATATGATGGATACGGGCACTCTCTGACGTGCCACGGTCTCTCTGAGAGGTATTTCGGTTAACTTCCTTGTGTTATCTTTCTTACTGGTAGGAACAAGCACGCAGAGTTCGTGAGTCGATCGGTAATCATCTAAATCATATCGTATCCTCTTTGTGTCCTTGGTAACTTGTAATGGAGTCCATGGAGATCTGTTCCCACTTCCAGGTGGGAATCTCCGGTTGTTGTAGTAACTCTGGCGGGTTATGGTATTCTACCTTAACTTTGGCGCAAGTAAGGCAGTCACCCACATGTACAGCGATGTCGGCCTTTATCCTGGGCTACCAATACCAATCCTTTAAGTCTGGGTACATCTTGTCGGATCCAGGATGGATCGAGTACCTTAAATTATGAGCTTCGTCCAAAATAAGTGCTCGTAGATTGCCAAAGGATGGTGCCCAAATTTGTTCCATGAGTATAATGTTCCGTTTTCCTTTGGAACCAATTTCGCTTCCATACTACGCAGTGATTCAACTCGTAGGTTCTCTGGTTTTATGTGCTTCCTGCTGGGCTCCATGAATCCAAATGATGAGATCGGTTTGTGTTGCCATCTTTAAGGCTCACGCCCTTAGAGGCTTTGCGCGTTCCTTGCGACTCAAGGCGTCGGCTACAACGTTTGCTTTACCCGGGTGTTATCTGATCTCACACTCATAATCATTCAACAGCTCAACCCATCTACGCTATCTCATAATCCAATCCTTCTGCTCGAAAATGTGTTGCAAATTCTTATGATCTCGAAAAGATCGTGCAACGAGCGCCATACGGAATGACGCCAGATCTTCAACTCAAAGATCACAACACCTAGCTCAAGGTTGTGCGTCGTGTAGTACTTTCCTTGTACTTTTAATTGATGTGACACGTATGTGATGACTTTGTCTTAATGCATCAACACGCAACCAATACCTTGTCGAGAAGTATCACAGTAAACTATAAATCCATTGGTGCCGCCAGGTAAGATAAGTTAGGTACGTTGCAGAGTTTATCCTTCAATGTCTACAAAGCTATTTCTTGTTTCTCTCTCCAATCAAACTCCTTGTCCTTTAGGGTCAGGGACGTTAGCAGCTGGGTAATACTTGGAAAAATTCTCAATGAATCATCTGTGATAGCCTGCTAACCCCAGGAATTGTCGTATCTTAGTTGGCGTCTTGGAGGTTTGTAGGATCGGTTTTGACACTGTACGATTGCGTAACGAACGTTCGACGTGCGGAATCCGTGAACGTGCGTGACCGAACACACAAGAACGTACTAATGACGTGATTCTATTGAATAATATGTCGTGTACAAAGCCGTGAATCACGTGGAGAGACTTTCTCTCTCTAGACTTTCTCTCTCTAGGATTAGATCTCTAAATCTCCAAATGAGCCAAAAGTCTTAAACTTTACAACTAAAGCTCCTATTTATTGGCACAAGGTTATAATGAGAAATCTCATTATTTACAAAATTGCCACCTTGCCTTTACTAACTAGTAACATCATCAAGTCTTGCATTCTTTGGTTTCTACTACGATTTTGATTGACGGAGGCGATAGACACTTAATGCACTAACAGACTCCCCCTTGGATATTGCCGTAGTCAATCTCGTAGCGTCTTGTCTTTCTCTCTCTCGAACAGAATCCCCGTGGATCTGTCTTCGAGCTTCCGTTGCTCCCCCTCTCGGCAGTCTCTTTCTTCAGGCTCCCCCTTTCGTCAAGCTTCCGTGCTTTTGGGATCGACACCTGGCTTTCCGTATACAAGATCCTTTAAGATAGTTATCTGGCTTTTTGAATCCACGCTTCCTCTTGCGTTGAGCTCGTCTTCAGACTCCCCCTTAGACTCAGCTGTCGGGATCGTAGTCTGGCCTTCACAGGTTCACAAGTTCAGGATAAATTCCTGGCTCTATTCTGCATCTGCTCAGGATTTGAAACCTGGTTAACCTGCACATCCTCTACCTCAACATAAGTTTCACAAATTTATAACACTTAGATTTAAGAAACTTAGTGGTAGAAATCATTCATTCATCAAACTGTATAGTTACATCAAGTTCAAATGAATGACCTTGATTAACTAACCACACAATCTTTCAAAACATTTGTATATGACAGTCAAAGTTTTCAACATATTTTCCCAACCCTGTTCATCATATTTAGCACTCGAATTTTGAATATCAGCTATTCAACATCAGTTGTCGAAAATCTTTTTGAATTTTCAAAATTTTTATGCTAAAACACTCCGAAAATCTTTTTGGATTTTTGTTTTTGAATGAAATACAGTAAACAAATATATAAAGACAATATTTTTGTGAGTTTGTGTAAGAGGAATCAGTTCATGAGACAAATCACTAGCACCGTTAAGCTTTTAATCATTTTAAGTTCTAAACGATTCACATAGATTGACGATATAGTTGTCCTCTTAAGCTCAATCTAAAAACTTTCAAAATGCTTACCGATACGTTAAGGTATATTAATTTTGCACTAAATTCTTATGGACCCCACGATCTCAGCATATCCCCTCATCATGCAATACACTAACTCAAGTAATGCCTTTAAACATTCATCAACTGTGATATGTGCGAAAATAACACAGAATGTTTAAACATTAACAATCAGGTCGATCTTTCGATACGCAGAGAAAGTCCAATGTTTAAACAAAATAAGAAAATAAAACAAGTTGAAGTTGTTTAGGCTTTAACCACCAGGTCGATACTTCCGTATACGCAGAGGTGATCCAAAGCTTAAACGAAACACCAAAGAAAAAAAAGCAGAACGTTTAGGCAATAACATCCAGGTCGATACTCACGTATACGCAGAGGATGTCCAATGCTTAAACAAAATAAAGAAATAAAACAAGTTTAAATCTTTGCAAAATAAAATGCACAATCACAGCGACTTTTTCAGCAAGTTGTGAAAGTTCACAAACTTAACCGGTTTTATGTCATAAGACAATAAGCGATTACTGAGTAGGTACACAATCACGAAGGACAAAACTAAGTACTATGCTTTCAACCATGTTTCCCACTAGAACTAGGCTTTTTCATTTAGTTTGTATTGTTATCGCAAATCTACTAGTCTAGCTGAGCCTGTCGTCACGTCTTTAGTGAGACCGTTTATCACATTTGACATTTCATATCTTTAGCATGTTGTGATAGTCCACTGATTTACTATCATTTCCTCTTGTCTCAACAAAACTCATTTTTGCTTTTTCAATGTTTTTGATATTTTCAAATTTTCTAATTTTTTTAAAAATTTTTCTCCCCCTAAAATCAAAATATGTTTCAATTTTGATTTTCTGGGAAAATTTGAAAACAAACTATACACGAAACATGACAACTGATATTAATTCGCTTCTATTCGCCATTCACTTGGCATAAACAATCAGAACTCCCCCTGACAACAAACTATTTTCCCATTTAGATTTCAAAACACTTAAGTTTGTTTTAATCAAAATGGTTTTTCCGGAAAATTAGTTTTGTGTGTCATTTCACAAATTCAGGGTTATTTCATCACATTGTTTTCCTTTAATCACTTGTCAGAAAGATAAATCAAGTACAACTTAATGTCCTTGATTAGTCTTTTGTAATTCGAAATATCACAGTTACCAACCTGTGAATTTCTCAAGAAAGATGCCGATACCTGTTCCACACTTACCAACCTGGGAACTCCGGCAAGTCAGGTTTTTACTTGAACAGATTCACCCAAGCCTGACCAGCCTTGGGTTTGATAGTTTTTACCTCAACAAATGGCTCTTCTGGTTTTGACGAACCAGAATCATTGCCTGAATGTGACTTGTCTGACTTTGATGAGTCAGATTCATCGCCAACACGTGGCTCCTTTGCTTCCGAAGAAACAAATTCATCGCCAGGAACTTTTTCTTTCTTAACACTCCATTCTGTCCTCAGATTTGTATCTGATGAATTCGTTTTGCTTGATTTGTCATTCTTTAGAGAGCAAAACGATTTATCAGAACTCTTATCTGATTTACTTGTTGTATCCGAGGACAAAATCCTTTCGAGATACTCTCTCGCCTTCTTCCTTTTCTTCCTCAGTTTGTCTTTCTGCCCTTGTGAAAGCTTAATTTTCTTTTCTTGAACTTTCTGTTCTTGAACTTTTGGTTCTTGAACTTTCTGTTCTTTAGGCTTAACACTAACTGGTTTCTTTGCCAATTTCTGAGATTTAGCCCTCGATCTTTCCTTTGATCTCATTGGGCAATCTCTGGCAATGTGTCCTCTGATGTGGCATTCAAAGCATCTTCTCGTCTCAAACCACTGACTTTGGCAGTTAACAGCAATGTGTTGGTGCAGTTGTCTGTCGACTACATCTTCGTTCGAGTCTTAGGACAGGGTTGTTCGTATTGTATATGTGTTTAGAGTTTTAGGGCCGCTTATAGGGTAAATGAGTCGGACCGCTTTTGTGGCAATCAATGTGGGTCGCCCATTTGTCAACTGGTAGGTTCGCTCATATGGACTTGTCCATATGAGCGGTTCCTGACTCCTATATATAGGTGTCATATGGGTGGTTCCAGTAGATAGAGAAGTCTTATGTAGGTGTTTTTCAAGGTGTAAAGGCGAAGCCCTGTCCGTTTGTCTCCACGAACGTGTAATTTGACAATTGATCAATAAAGGAGACGTTAAAGTGTGAAATCAAGCTTTACGAAGACTAATTCAATGAATTCCGCCTCTGGATTAGTCTAAGACCTCTTCTGATCGACTCATCGGGTCAGCAAACGATCCTACATGTGGTATCAGAGCTCAGGAGGAAGAGTTCTTGCTGTTTAGCTCGATTTTCGCTCGAAATTCTCACTACTACACCTTCTTTTTCTGATTCGGAGAGTTTTCACGGTCGGAATTTGATCAAAATCTCAGGGATTGTGCGAAATAGTACCGTGACAAACCCTGGAAAGTTTCAGATCAAAATTCAAAGTTTTTAGGGGTCAAAATGATGTTTGAAAGTGGACCGCGTTTCTGAACATTGTTGGAACCGCTCGAAAATTTGGTCTGGAACTGCTCGAAATTTTGGTCTGGAACCGCTCAACCGGACGGATCTTGAACCGCTCATTCAGTCGAATTGTCTTTGGACCGCCCATTCAGACATAGTTGGACCGCTAATCTGAACATTTGAGAACCGCTCATCCGGTCGATTGAGTTGGGACCGCTCGAACACTCAAGAGTTTGAACCGCTCTTTTGGACTAGACTGGATCGCTTATCCGTACAATCCTGAATCGCTTATTGATCAAATAACCTGGTCCGCTTCAAATCAACATTCATTTGGATCGCTTATTCGGACAGTTTGTGTGGACCGCTTATTCGACAAACTTGTCTGGGCCGCTTATCAGACCAATTGTTGATTCGCGTTTGTGTTCAAAATATATTTGTCGGGATATTTGTGAAAAATGACAATGAGGTTTGATGTGCAAGAAAACAATGATCTTGAGAGAATGAATAGTTGGTATCGAGGATATCTTAGTAGTTCTTATCAGAAAATATCAAAAGAAATTTGGTATGAACGTTTCAAAGGCTTTTTGAGTAAGAAAGATGAAAAATTGGATGATCTGGAGAAACGTTTTGATCGTTTGATAGACTATTTGAAGGAAAATCAAATAGTGATATCAGAAGCTGAGATGGTATCAAAGTTCGCTAATGGTTTATCAGTTGAATGGGATGACGTTTTGAAAAATTTGAAAGAAAATTCTAATTTTTCAAAATTAACTCTGAATAAATTCATCGGCGAACTTAAACATCACGATTATGAGAATCATCAAAAGAAGAGAGAATTATTGGATAAGATAAAAATAAATTTGGAAGATTTGAGTTTAGAAGTGATAAAAGAAATAAAGAAAAGAATCAATTTTTGTTTGGGAACAAAAAGAAAGTCGGTGTATGATATGAAAAGAGGCTGTTATATTGATGATAATAGAAATCCTCTTGATCTTGTTACAATCTTTGGTGCAGGTACATCTAAGATAGAGAAAGAACAAGTGCCGAAGGTTGAAGAATCTGTGAAGAATGAAACTTCAAGCTCTGCATCAGTTTGTTCAAAATGTGACCACTTCAAGACTGAAAATGACAAACTCTTGAAGGATGCGGAAAGTTTGACATTGGAAGTCAAGAAGCTAGAAGATGTGAAGCAAACTGATGATAAGCAGATTCTTATAGTTCAGGAAAATTATGAAAAGTTGAAAGTTGAAAATAACAAACTGTTAAGTAATCTGAACAGTTTGGCATTGGAAAACAAGAAGTTGAAAGAAAATGTAAAGGCTTTTGAAAGCAAACAGAAATCATCAGAAAATGAAGATTTCTGGATAAAATTGGAGAACAAAAATCTGAAAGCTAATGAAGTGAAACTTCAAGAACAGATAAATGTTTTGGAAAATGAAAAATCTGTTCTTGAAAACTTGAAAAATGAAAATGAAAATTCAATCAAGTCTCATCTTGAAAGAATCTCTCAGCTTGACAGTGAAGCTGAGAATTCGAGGAACAGAATTGATGAACTTGAAAAGAAATTGATCGGTTTTGTGACTTCATCTGACAAGTTGAATATTCCTTGTCCAAAACCAATCAACTCTGTTCCAATGAGTGACAAAGTCACAAACTTTGACAAAGTCAAAGTTAAAGATTGTTATGAAAAATCTGATGATAAAAAGGAAAAATTTCAGAAAACTGTTCTGCAATCAACTGAAAAGGGTGAATGCTCGAAGCAAAAACCTTTGAAGAAGAAAGCAGAACAGAATCAAAAGATTAAAAATGAGAAAATTGTTCAAAAAGATAGAAAAAATTCATCAGATCGTTCATTCAATCAAAAGAAAAAATTAAAAAATATAAAAAATGAAAATTCTAAAATTGTTGGTAATAAGTGGTGCAGGTTTGACCACAGTGCTCAAAAGCTAAATCCAGCAGAGTTGAGAAAGGAGTATCACCAGGCCAAACAATGCTTTGATCTGAGCGTTTGGACTAAAAATGGTGATAGGTACGATAACAGAATGTGCTACAGCTGCGGCTATCATGGACACATTGCTGTTAACTGCCGGTACTGGAGATATGAGACCAGGAGGTGCTTTAATTGCAATATCAAAGGTCACATTGCCAGAGATTGCCCAAGGAGATCGAATGAAAGATTGAGGGCTAAGTCTCAGAAATTGGCAAAGATTCCAGTCAAAGTCAAGCCCCAGGAACAGAAGGTTTTGAAACCTAAAGTTCAAGAACAGTTAATTCTGGAAAAGAAAGTCAAACTTTCACAGGGGCAGAAAGACCGACTGAGGAAGAAGAGGAAGAAAGCGAGAGAATATCTCGAGAAGATTTTGTCCTCGGGTTCACGGGATAAACAGAATAAAAGTTCTGATGAATCGACTCTTTCAGTTGCAAAAACAAGCAAGACGAATTCATCAGATACAAATCTGAGGACAGAAAAAAGAGGGAAGAAGAAGGAAAAGGTCGGCGATGAATCTGACAGATCAAAGTCGGACAAGCCACCTTCAGGCAATGATTCTGGTTCGTTAAAACCAGGGGAGCCTTTGGTTGAGGTAAAAAAGGAGAATTCAGGTTTAGCAATGGATGATGCAAATTTTCCACCATTGTTGAACAAGAATTCGAAATCACCCAAGGACCGTCAGGCTTGGGTGAATCTGTTTAAATGAAAAACCTGACTTGCCGGAGATCCCAAGATGGTATCGTGGATCATGAATCGGCACATTTCTTGAGAAATTTCACTTTGGTGATTTTTTGCCTCATAAGTGGTAAATCAGGGACATTAATTTGTACTTGATTTTCTACTGATGGTTTATGATAAAACTGGAAATGATAAATCTTTAAAATGTTTGAACAAAACAAGATGATGAGATAACCCCAAATCTACAAATGGTTGGAACACAAACTAATTTTTCCGGAAAAACCATTTTGATTGAAACAAACTTAAGTGTTTTGAAATCATTATGGGAAAATAGTTTGTTGTGAGGGGGAGTTCTGATTGTTTTTGCACGAGAATGGTGAATTGAGGTAATTCACATAATGTTGTCAAGTTTCTTGTATAGTTTGTTTTCAATTTTTTTCTCAGAAAATCAAAATTGATATATATTTTGATTTTAGGGGGAGTAATAAAATTTTGAAAAATTTAAAAAATTGAAAAATGAAAATGAGTTTTGTTGCAAAAAGAGGAGATGATAGTACATCGGTGGACTATCACAGCATGCTAGAGATTTGTAAAGACAAAATTGTTTTTAAACAAGTCTTACTAATGATGTGTCAGTAGGCTTCACACAGTTGGTAAATTGTATTCGAGATATAAACATAAAATCAAAACTTACTTATTTTGTGGGGAACACTACTTGGATATATAGGTAACCCCTGAAATCTCGTTTAAAAGGTTTCTTATTCTGGAATACTAGGTTCTTGTACTCAAATGATGTCTGGGGTATTATTCCGGGACTTCTGCTGAACGGTAGTTCTGACCTAGTCCCTGGCTAATACTTTCTTCATATGCTTGAAACATAGCATAAAGCCCTCAGCTGATTAGACAATAAAATTTATGATCAGTTGTTGTAGCTGAAAAGATCCTCTAAAGGGGACCCACTGCTAAGTCGAAGCTGATATCTCTCTGCTGAACGGAAGTTCTGACCTGAGATCCCTCAGTTCTCGCATTTTTCCCCTAATTTATATACAGATATCATTTGTAGTTATACTTACCTGTAAATCAGAATATTGGGATCTGGATACGGGAGTATATTCAAGAGGTGGGACACTCAAATAAGTTTAAGTGCTAATACATTAAATACGTATCTTGAATCAATTGAAAATTTGTGTAGAGGTTTAAGTGGACAACAATACTGACAATCAGAAGTAAATTTGTTTTTAACATTTGCTGATTAATCAAGATCAACGGTGTTGGTGATATGTCTCAAAAAACCGATATGATCCTCTTGCACAATCTCTCAAAAATAGTGTTCATTTTTGTATTTCATTAAATTCAAAAATAAAAAAATATTGTATTTTTGTTTGATATTTGAAAACTTCAAAAAGATTTTCGACAACAGAGTGTGAAGAACTGATTTTCGACATTTCAAGTGTAAAACATGTTGAACTTGTGGTTTGAGAGAGTATGTTAAATTGTGAAGATTTGAAATGCAAATTTGGTTCATTAACTTGATGAATAAGTTGAATGGTAACCTACAGTTTGATCTTCATAATTCTTCTTTTATGATTTGTTGATTCATTAAGTTGAATTGCAAATTGTATTAGTTTGTAATAGTATGGTTGAGTTTTGCAGGTTTCTGATCCTGTTGCTACGAATAGCCAGGAGACACATCAGAACCAGAGAAGAGCTTAAACAGAGAAAGCCAGGAGTTGATTTCAATGGTGATAACGATTTCCAGACAGAGATCCCAGCATGATGATAGGGGGAGTCTGACGAAAGTTAGAGCCAGAGAAAGATCCAGGCATATGATTCCAGGAAGGAATTCCTGAAGAAGATATTATTCCAGGCTGAGTTCCTGAAGAAGACCGAACAAGAGTGAGAAGCTGGAAATGATTGAAGACTCTCACTGAAGATTCCGTCAACATTCAAGGGGGAGTCTGTTGGTGCAGTTGTCTGTCGACTACATCTTCGTTCGAGTCTTAGGACAGGGTTGTTCGTATTGTATATGTGTTTAGAGTTTTAGGGCCGCTTATAGGGTAAATGAGTCGGACCGCTTTTGTGGCAATCAATGTGGGTCGCCCATATGTCAACTGGTAGGTTCGCTCATATGGACTTGTCCATATGAGCGGTTCCTGACTCCTATATATAGGTGTCATATGGGTGGTTCCAGTAGATAGAGAAGTCTTGTGTAGGTGTTTTTCAAGGTGTAAAGGCGAAGCCCTGTCCGTTTGTCTCCACGAACGTGTAATTTGACAATTGATCAATAAAGGAGACGTTAAAGTGTGAAATCAAGCTTTACGAAGACTAATTCAATGAATTCCGCCTCTGGATTAGTCTAAGACCTCTTCTGATCGACTCATCGGGTCAGCAAACGATCCTACACAATGTGTCCTTGATAGCCACAAGAGTAACACACTCTGTTATCATACCTCTTCTCACTTTCATATCGTACACCATTTTCATACCACACACTTAGATCGTAGCATTGAGTTGCCTTGTGGTAGTCATTTCTCTTCTTGTATCCTTGATTTGGCATTTGAGCACTGTAGTCAGACCTGCACCACTGGTTACCAACTATTTTTGAGTTTTGATTTTTTATTGTGATTGGATGATTGATCTGATGAGCTTTTATTTTCTTTTTGAAATTTTTTCGATTTATTATCTTTTTGTTTCTGTTCCACATTCTTCTTTACAGGTTTTTACGTTGAGCATTCACCTTTCTCAGTAGAATGTAAAACAGTATTTTTAAACATTTCATTTAATTTCAAAAATGTTTTTCTTTTTTCTTCTTTTTCTTTTTCATCATCAGATTTGTCATCACAATCTTCAATTTTGACTTTGTCAAAATTTGTGACTTTGTCACTTATTGGACCATAATTGATTGGTTTTGGACATACAAGATCTGGAAATGATGATGAAGTCACAAAGCCTTTCAATTTCTTTTCAAGTTCTTCAATTTTGTTCCTTGCATTCTCAGGTTCTTTTTCAAGCTGAGAAATTTTCTCAAGATGAGAATTGATTGCCTTTTCATTCACAATTTTGTTTTTCTCAAAAATTGACTTTCATTTTCTAGAATTTTTATTTGATTTTGAAATTCTGTTTCTTTCTCTTTCAAAACTTTGTTTTCCAGCTTTATCCAAGAAACATCTTTATTTTCACTTTTAATTTTTTCAAAATCTTTGTTTTCTAATGAGAAACTCTCAATATTCTTCAAAAGTTTGTCATTTTCAGATTTCAGTGTTTCACAGTTCAAGCGCAACTCCAGAATCTGTTCATCATCAGCTTTCTTCTCAATCTTCAAAGTTTTGTTTTCCAATGTCAAACTCTCCACATCCTTCAAGAGTTTAACATTGTCTGCTTCTGATTTTTCGCATTTCGAGCACACAGCTTCACTTTTTGAAATTTCATCTTTCTTGGATTCTTCAATCTTTGACGTTCCTGCAAGAAAATTTTTAACCATATCAGCAGGATTCAAATCTTCATTTAAAAAACAACCTCTCTTGTAATCATATTTCATCCTACTTCTTACATCAAGACCATTTTCAATTCTTTTGATTATTTCAAGAATCACATTCAAACTTATATATTTTGAACTTCTTTCTAATTCCTTTATCAACTCTTTCTTTTTCCTCTCAATTTCATCATTGTGTCTTTTAAGCTCTCTGAAGAAATCATATGGATCAAATTTTGAGAACCTAGAATCCTTTTTCAGTTTACCCAAAAATTCATCCCATTCCAAAGGTAAGGCATCTGCAAATTTTGATATCTTTTTAGCATTTGTCATCTTAATCCCATACCTTTCCAACTTATCAAGCAATTCAAAATATCTCTCTTTCAAATCATCAAACTTTTCAAATTTTTTATACAAAAAATATTCAGTTCTTTTAATCTAAGCATCCTTTTTCTCATCTTCTTTCCTGTATTGCCAATTCATATCAAACCAACTATTAATTCTTTCAAGTTTAGTGTTTTCTTGTTCATCAAACATTTTGACCAAATGTTAAACAATCTGATTTTTACTCAGTTAAATCTATTGATCCTCAAATTTGGACAATTTTCTTACTCAACTTAGGCCGACACTCTCACATGCAATTCTTTAGTCAACCAAGATGTATTAAATGTACTGACACATGCAAACTTACAATCATGCAAATCTCAATTTACATCCGACAATGCTAAATCATAATTCATTTTGATTGGGCCACAAACTTATAGTGGGCTGACACAAAGACTTTAAATGTTGATTGGACCGATATTAGACCAATGAATGTTATTACTTTGATTGTGATTGGGCCGTAAATGAGACCAATGAATGTTATTGAATTCCGCTCAACTCTTATTTAATCTTGTTGACAATTTTGATTGGGCCGAACTCCCAAGTGAGCTGACACTTGTTTTAAACTATGATTGGGCCAAAGTATTCACTAAGGACTAAACTAACAACCACAATTCACATGTCCGGCAAACTTTAATTGTATGTTAAAATCTATTGGGCCGATTTGTTTTGGTGAACAGACAAACTTTATCAACACATGGTTCAATGAAATGTTTTTTCTCGAAATCAGCACAGTCACGTTTAAAGCGGAATCAGGATTTAAACTTTGAGCAAAATCAGAATAAAGTTTCGGGCGAAATCAGATGTGGTGTCTTATGAGTGAAATCAGATTGTAAGCTACTTTGGAGCGAAATCAACTTGAAATTACAAGCGGAATTAATGTTTTTCGAGCGAAATCAATGTTTTTTGAGCGAAATCAAGGTATTTTCGAGAGAAATCAGACTTTTACTAATTTCGAGCGAAATCACACGTAAAATTTCGAGCGAAATCTGATTTTTGACGCGAAATCGGACCGAAAACCTTCGATTTCTCCTAAACGGCTAGGAGTTTGAATCTGAAATTTGGTAGGGTTGTAAATCAAGTGTTTTCGCACACCATATCAAAAATTCATCCGATTTTAACCGTAAAAACCCGTTCAATTTGACGTTTTTCAGTGAAAACCGTGATAAAAGTGAAAAAGATGAAGAAATAGATGAAATTCGGATCTGAAAACGCTGTAATCTGGTACGAATCTATGTGTTTGATCAAAGCAATTGAGCTCCTGCTCTGATACCACTTGTAGGATCGGTTTTGATACCGTACGATTGCGTAACGAACTTTCGACGTGCGGAATCCGTGAACGTGCGTGACCAAACACACAAGAACGTACTAATGACGTGATTCTATTGAATAATATGTCGTGTACAATGTCGTGAATCACGTGGAGAGACTTTCTCTCTCTAGACTTTCTCTCTCTAGGATTAGATCTCTAAATCTCCAGATGAGCCAAAAGTCTTAAACTTTACAACTAAAGCTCCCATTTATAGGCACAAAGTTATAATGAGAAATCTCATTATTTACAAAATTGCCACCTTGCCTTTACTAACTAGTAATATCATCAAGTCTTGCATTCTTTGGTTTCTACTACGATTTTGATTGACGGAGGCGATAGACACTTAATGCACTAACAGGGTTTCCTAATTATTGATCGCTTCAACCTTGGCAGGGTCTACATGAATTCCATTCTTATTCACCACGTGACCTAAGAATTGCACCTTGCGAATCCAAAATTCGCACTTTGACAACTTTGCATATAACTATTCTTTATTTGAAAGCTCCAAGATAGCTCGCAGATGTTGCCCATGACCTTCCTTGGTCTTTGAGCAAATAAGAATGTCGTCAATAAATATAATCACGACCTCATCCAGGTATGGCTTGCACACCTGATTCATTCATGGGGTCCATGAATACTATCGGTGCATTTGTTAAGCCAAACGGCGTGACAAGGAACTCGTAATTCCCAAAGCGAGTCCTAAAGATCGTTTTAGGGATAATTTCTTCTTGTGTCCTCAACTAGTGATATCGTATCCTTAAGTCAATCTTGGAATAGTAGCTGGAACCTTGTAGTTGGTCAAACAAGTCATCAATTCTCAGTAAGGGGGGTACCGATTCTTGATGGTTAGTTGTCTATCTCCCTGTAACTTTTGCACCATACTTTTTCCTCATTAAATCGTCTGAGTTCCTTTCAGATCAAGCTGTACAGCACATACGAAAGCTGTCGTCTTTCTTCCTAACAAGTAACACTAGAGCTCCCCAAGGTGAGAAGCTCGGCCTGATAAATTTCCTTGTTTGGCAACTCTTGCAGTCATGTTGAAAACTTCTGTATTTCGGACGGGACTAACCGGTAAAGCGCCTGTGCTACTGGTGCCGCTCCTGGCACTAGATCTCTCCAGAACTTCACTTGTCACTGTGGAGGTAGCCCAGTCAGGTCTTTGGGAAAGACTTTTGGGAACTTTATAGTGGGGATGTCTTTTAATCTTGGCTCCTTGGTCTCCTTGTCGACAATATAAGCAAGAAAGGCTATGCCGCCTTTTCGGAGACACTTCTGTGCTCTCATAGCCAATGTGAATTGTCGCAGTCTTCCGCCTTATGAGGTCCAGTGTCCTTGCATCATCCGTATGAAGGACGTGTACTAAAGGTGTTTCATCATTCGCAAGAGGGATGCGAGCGATTTTCTCATGGCAACCAACTTCAGCTCCATTCTTGGATACCCAATCCATACCAGCCGCAACATCAAAACTTCCTAACCCAACTGGTAGCAGATCAATAGAAAACTTTCGTTCCCCAAGTTCAAGTGTACAACCTCTAATAATTTCATCCTCTTTGACTAATTTCCCATTCGCTAATTCTATTGAATAGGGGGGGGGGGTGTCTAGCTTACTCGCTTCTAGACCAAGTAGGTTTTTAAATTTCTATAGATAAAATGCTATAGTCGGTGCCATTATCAATCAAAATGGATGCGTAGTGTTGGTTTACACAGAACGTTCCCGTAGCTACGTTCAGGTCATGGCGTGCCTTTGGTGCTTCTTTCGTAACAACTGCTCCCATGAACTTTATTTTTCCTTCGGGCAGTCCTTCTGCTAGTGTCCTTTGTCGCCACATCCGTAGCAACCCTTTCCCTTGTCGTTTCCATTGCTGCTCTGCTCCCTACTATCGCTCTGGTTTCTATCACTGTCCTGGCTCCAATTCCCACGCCCCGTACCGGACCACCATTGCCTCCTTGCTATGCCCGGTCTTGCCACAACTTCCACACCTATGTGCTCTGCACGGACCGGTGTGATGATAACCACACCTGTTATACTTTGGTAGTTCTCCTTGGTAGTTTTTATCACATGCCTTAGATGTGGTCACGTATGCCTTGACTGTCCTAGTCGCAACGTTCTTCCTTATGTTTGTTGCTTGGCTTAATTTATTGCTTGTAATGCGTATACTTCCTCTTATTCCTATCCAAAGAAGACTCCACATATGTCTTCTCTTTTACTGGACGTTTATTCAAATTCTCCATCATTACTCTGCCTTTGGCAGAACCTAGGGCATGAGTTATCGCCTAAGCGATTCCCAATATGATTCTTCTTATTTCGCTGTTGCTTGCAGTGTTGCTTGCTTCGTATTAGACGATTGCTTCAGCAACTTATTGGTTCCAAAGAGCTTCAAGCTCAGCTCTTGTTGCAGGTAAAGGTCCTGATTAGACTCGGCCAACGTTTCCTTCGCTGTGGTTCCATGTGCTTCTTATGTACAAAACACATCGGCGAAATTAAACATTCATTTTGGAGTAAATGTTTTCGTCCATCAATGAAAGCAAGCTCATTCGTCGTGCACCATAAGCATATAGGTAAGGTAATTCCTAATGAGGCCTTTGCGAATCTTCCCACCATAATCATCTTATCCTTGTAATGAGTCATAACAGAATCTTGCTAAGGATACATCGACCTTTACATACACCATATTAACTTGTTGCAATTAGTCTTGCATAGAGACCCTCCTCAAAGTCACCTTACTTCGATTGATGCAAGCCATCCAGTGCTATATAAAATACGGTGAGGCCTTCCCTTCACTTTGTTCCTTATTTATTCCTTAAGTTTCTGACTCCTCCATAGTCTTCGTTCTTACAAAAACAGGCATACTTCCCAAGGGATGGGGTCGTGTATTACTACCATGGGTAGGAGGGGATAGTAGAAACGCAGAGCTGTGACCGAATTGTGTTTTGCAGCAAATATAGAGCGGTTTCCATGGTGTGAATGCTCTACCCTAACGATGGGGTGCCCTACGGGATAAAGAGTGCGGAGGTACTGATAGAGGTGTAGATCGAGAAGAATCTTCTTGCATGTGTTCTCCATGTGCCTAAATGGAACAACATTATGTGGAGAATATCGAGTGGTTACTTCTGCCTTTATAATATGGGTTCTATACTTCATGGTTGTCGATTGTCCAATATAGGGAGGATCCCTTTGCCACACTGGGCTGTGCAACGCATACATTGATTTGTCTTGGGCTCCATGAGTCCCAATATGGTTGGCCTAGTCTTCCTGAATGCTGAATAGAGTGTGTTAAATAAGTTACACCGCAGCTCGCACCATGCTACCTCCTTGGGGTATAGCGGATGTCGAAGGTTGGGGTCTTATCATAGCTTCTACAATGGATAGGTTTGGGGGTGTTCTAAGTACCGTGCAAGTTCATACATAAGAATCCTGCGGTGTTGAGGTAAATCTTTCCCGAGCGTTAGCCATCTTCTCTTGCTTAGATACCGGGTCTCAAATGATTCGTACTACATGTAGAAGTGTTAAGTATGAAGCAGGCATAGGCAGACTTCCTACCTTGTGGAGTATCATAGTAACCATCTCGGTTGATGTTCTACTGGGTGGGGATTTGGAACAATATAGGAATTTCAAATAGGTAGCGATCATTTGCTTGACCCGCAGAGTCCACTAGGATTTCCATGCACTAAAAATTATTGTTACGCATAATAATAAATCGTCTTGCATGGTCACCCTAATTTTCTCTCGTTCAAAGCGGCTGATCAATCAGAAAGGGGGCATTACTGTCCTTATACCTTCAACATGGAATGGACCTTGACGGGTGGTCCATAGGACAACCCTTAAAAGGCTTAATTATACGCACATTCCATGTTTTACTCAGTTAATTGCATGAACATGATAACCACTAGATGATTTGATGTGCAGGTATTATAAGGCTCAAGATGCAGGTTTTAGAAGGTTGGATGGATGTCGGGAGTTGCAGGCAATAAAAAGTGAAAGAACTAGATACTTGATGAGGAAACAAGGAAGAAAACTTCACTGACCACCGTCGTAGGTTACGGCTCCCATTTTGGTTCGGGTGCATAACCGTAAAACAAAAGAAAGGAGCTGTAATGTTTAGCTGCTAGCCGTAACCTACGGCAGGCGGCCGTAGGTTATGGCTCTGTGTTGACTGGTTGACTGGTTTACTGCTGTAACTGATGCGTGTGTAGTGTAATATATTTTAGATGTATATTTTAAGCCCTTTTTACACTTTTAGCCAAGTTTTAAATTTATAAAACACCATATTTACTAACACTAAACACACATATGGGCAAGTGCACACATCGTGGACGTAGTATAGTGTTGGTAAGATACCGAGGTCGTCCAAGGACACAAGAGCTTTTAGTACCGGTTTATCCTCAACGTCTAACCAAATCAAAATGTAAGAAAAGATTTTTAAACTAAGAAAATAAAAACTAACTAAATGCTGAGAATAAAATAAAAATAAAAAACAGATAGATAAGATGAATCACTTGGATCCGACTCGTGTATTAGTATAACCTTTGATTATTTTCGCACTTTTGCACTTGTTTAAGAGATTATCTTAGTTATTGTAGTAGGCCCCTCTTTTGAAGGCGACGTTACCCTCAACCCAGTAGTTTGAGTCAGCAAGGATACAATCCTAAAGGGTCGGATTATTGAAAGATAATGAATTAAGTTATTAATGCAAATTATGGTAGGCCCCTCTTTTGGAGGTGACGTTACCCTCGACTAAGTAGTCCGAGTCAGCAGGGATACAGTCCTAAATAGCCGGGTTATAGTATTAATAGTAGTTAACTTATGAGGGGGTCAAAGAGTTTGGATCCCCGCCATCCAATACCTATGGGCATTGAAGGAGATCCTACTAAATTTGACCCAGGTCCCTTGCAGGACCTCTAAACGCTGAACAAGGGCAAGACCCTTACCAAACCGTTCCCTTAACCCCCGACCAGGTAGCCAACATACCTCCATATAGACCGTGGAGATATGAATGGTGAAAATCTTTTATTTTATATAGACAGTAAAATAATGCCAAGACACCACGGACAAACGATAAGGAAAGATCACCTTCAACATAAGCAACTAGTTATTAAAGTCATTAATACAAAACCAAATAAAAAGTGCAAAAGATTAAAAATAAAAAGTATTATACTGAACACTTGTCTTCACCAAGTGATGTAAGAGACTTAGGCAAACATGGCCTTGATTTTCAAGAACTCTTACGATAAATCTTGGATCCCGAGACGACTCACACACTCTATGATGGATAATGGATGATGGTGGTGGATGATGGTGTTATGGTGGTGGTGGGTGGTGGATGAAGTGTGAGAGAGGTGGTGTGCCAAGGGATGAGTTGCAATGAAACCAAACACTCCTATTTATAGGCTGAATAGAAGGCTGGGCACGGCCCCGTGTCCGCTGGGCACGGCCTCGTGCCTGTCTGACACTCTCTCTCTTCATTAATTGTAATTCGCAATTACAATTAATGCGCCTGCAGTACTTTTGCCACACCCCCGTGTTCACTGGGCACGGCCCCGTGGTGGGCAATAGAAGCTTCTACTGGTTTGTCTTTTATGCTGCTTCTTGGGCACGACCTCGTGTTGGCTGAGCACGGGGCGTGTTCAGTCTTCTGCCTTCTCTATTTTGCTTGGGAGGAAGCTGTCGAGAGGTCGGGCAATCCACTTACGTTCCTTTTCTTGTATTTATGTTAGATTTAGCTGTCTTTTTGCTTCGTTTGTTAATTTGAGCTCATTTAATCCCGAAAATACAAAAGGAAGACAAAAACACTCTTTTTCCAACATTAGTACTAAAAAAGGGTTAGTTTTATGCCTCATTTGATGTAATTTATATTTTGCATTTTACACACATCAAATACCCCCACACTTGAATCTTTGCTTGTCCTCAAGCAAAACTCTTTAATATGTGGCTTACACTTCCAAATGGAATGGGTAGAAGAGAAGGTTTTGGCTTGTCATAGAGTGTCGGGAATCCAAGGTCTTTATTGGGTTTTATTTTTATTTATTTACAATCCTATTCGTTATGATTTATTTAGAACGTTTCATAATAGAAATTACTTATTTGGGCATAGCATGCCTTTTTAAATTTCCATTTATATACAAGTTCCCATACCTCATGGGAGAAATCACTCACACTCGGCCGAAGGTGTATTTTTAGTGAATCACTCGAGAGCGGCATGGAACTTATTCATACCATAGGCTTGCCAAGCAATCAATCCTCCTCCTTTTTAACTTTTTACCTTTGTAAATATCAAGAGGACTTTTTGGGTAAAGGCTTGGGCTAAAGGTGGGTAGTTGGGTTAGTGGTTAGTAAAAGGGCGAAAATCGTAAAAAGCATCGGCTTTCGTAAAACATTTTGTTTTAGTGACTTTTTATTCTTGATGAAGTATTTCTTCAAACAAGCTTTTGTTTTAAGAGCTTTGTTTGTTTGTTTCTAACTTCATTATGTTTTTTTTTAGTCACATGAAAACCGAGCTTGTTACTAAAATAAAGGGGTAAAAAAAAAAGTTTTTGGTGGGTAAAAGGGTTTTTAGGGTAAAGAAATAAAAGGTTTAGGCTCAAAGGGGTTAACTAGGGGGAGTTTTTGGGTAGGTGAAAAGAAAAAAGAAAAATAATGGTTTTGAAAGAAAAAGGGTTAGTCCTAATGCCTCCATCATTTACTTACTTGGGTTTAAGTTGGTAAGGACCGGGAATGAATCGTCGTGGCAAGTTCTAGAGTCGTAAGAACCAAGCGGCTATTCACACAAGAAACGAAAAATGAGCATTTAGCGTAAAGATGTATATTCGTATGCTCAATAAAGGCTCAAAACTCACTTTTTGTGGGAATGGGTTTTTCTATATGATCAAGTATATATAACCGAATTTTAACTAAGCTTGTCATGCCGTTTCATAATTTTCTTATGTTACTTCTTTTTATCACGACGCTATCGGTTGTAAATGTGTAAAAATATAACCTTGTTAGTCTTAGAATTCCCAACTTAAACTTTAGACAAGTAAAAAAAATTGAAAATTTTTGAAAATTTTTTTTGGGGTGATTAGTGGTTCCAATAGAGTTTTGTGTAAAGCTTGTTATTAGGACTTGCAAAATTTCAAGGTTTTAGCATCCCCCCCACACTTAAATTACACATTGTCCTCAATGTGTCCCAAAAACAAATTTTTAGGTTGATTGAATGTGTAACATGGTGTTAAAAGCAAAAATTTATGTTACTGGCAGCCTAGACACGGCCCCGTGGGGACCGGGCACGGCCCCGTGTTCAGGTGCCAGTAACGAAAATTAAAGAAAAGAAACAGAAGCCTGGACACGGGGGCGTGTCTGGTGAACACGGCCTGTGTCCAGTTACCTGAACTGGGCATTTGTCTGCAGGGGGTTCAGCACTGGGCCGTGTTGGTTGGGCACGACCCGTGCTGAACCTACTGTAACGGAGAAATTGTTGACGTGTAGCCTTGTTCTTGTGCATGGGGTCATGTTTCTCATTTCCCTTATCATCCTTTACCACCATGAGTGTGTTTTATTTATTATGAAACCATTCAAACCCTAAAAACATCATTCCATTAAACCATAGAGAGATACATAATATTCCTAAAATAACAAAAGAAAACTTAAGTAATTAGGTCAGGAGGTACACGAGGTTATCATAAGGAGTTCTACTTTTCAAGAAAATTTCGAGAATAGTTTCTCGATGTAGTAGGACTTTCGGCCGACGGCTTTCTCCCCTAGATGTTGCTAAAGCCATTCTTCTATCTCCCTCGGAAGAAAGAAGGCAGCTTCACTTTCCTCAGCAGCTTGTGGAGGAGGGGGAACACTCACCGAGACTCCTTGCACTACCCTGTGCGGAGGCTCAGGGTGCATGGCATACCATTCGGCCGGTATGATGACTTCGGGTACCATGTTCCACGCCCTATGGGTTATTATAGGTACCAAAGGCGGGGAGGCGAGAAGGTTTAGCCTCTGGTGCAAGAGGTTTACCTCTCGAAGACATCCCTCCAGTCCCACCGTTAGATAGTTGATACGGTCGACCAATGCTTCTTCCACTCCCGTCATTTCATAAATAGCCTCCCTTAGGACGTAAACATAGTTTACAAGAGAGTCTTCTGCCGTCGATGATCTCCTCCCTTGTCGGTTACTCCTTGAAGAGGTTCCGCTTGTTCTGCTTGCCATTTCTGAGAAATAAACCGAAGAAAGCTAAATTTTTACGAAACAGAACCCCGGACACGACCCCGTGCTTGCTGAGCACGGCCCCGTGTCCACTTGTCTGCAGGATTTTAGGCTAAGGAGTTTTGGAGTTTTAAATTATTTTTATGATTTTCAGCTGGGTTTTAAGCACAGATAATTTAAAACAAAGTTATTCAACTAACTTTAAACAAGAATCCTTAGCAAATAATCTTACAAACTTCACATAAAAGGTTGGAATCATGGAGTTTCCAAGCTTTCATGGAGGAAACGTTTGAAAAATTTGAAAGAAGAGGTAATGAACAAAAGTGGAAGGGACAAGAGGGTTCTTGGGAACCTTCTTTTAGAACTTACCTAGGATGGTATAAGTGAAGATCCTAGGAATCTCTGTCTTTGGAAGTGGTAAAAAAATGAGCAGGAATCAGGCTGCATTTAAAGAAAACGACAGCGCACTGGACACGGCCCCGTGTTGGTTGGACACGGCCCCGTGTGCAGATGAAATCCTGACACATTTTGTCCGTATTCTGACAAAATCAGCAGAGAATCTTTTAGGTGAGCACGGGGGCGTGTTGACCTGGACACGGCCCCGTGTCTGGAAGCTGTCTTATGGTGTCTCTTTACTTCTAAGGACTTATTGATTATCGGGTGGTTCCTTACTGGTTGGAACAACCCCAAAGTGCCTATGATACCTTAATTGACCTAGACTAAGGCGAGAACGCAAGAGGTTGTCGATGAGGGTAATTCCTATTTTCATTCTAGGTGGACAAGTCCAACCCTTTCCCGGGCTCTCGTTAAAGAAGGTATATGCCGAATCGCTCAGGTCTATGTATGCACCGAACAAAGTCGATGGAGAGTCCTTCACGGCACAATCGGCACAGGGACGACTATCGTCCAAGTCTTCGCTAGGTATGAAGGTATTTTTGGGAACAACGAGGTTGTTGGAATGCGATCCCAACATTTCTTCATGGTCTTCGTCTTGGGGAGGATTAATGAAATCCTTCCTAAGCTCTTTTGATCAATTTAAAATTAGCTCTTCTAGTTGAAATAACTCGTCAAGGAGCATTTCTCCTAGAATATCTGGCTGGGCGCATTCGAGGGAGAGATAGTGATTATTTTTACTTTCGCCCCTCTTAAGGTTATAAGGAATCGGTGGGTCTATGTAGTGGGGCCTATAATTTAGAAAGTAACATTCTAAATCTTTATGTTCGCCTCCACATAACTGACACCACGTACCATAAGAGTGCCGAAAGTAAAAAGAATTACCATCACTCATGTTTGTGTCAGAAATTACCAACCGCCGGGATTTAACAGTTCTGTATTCAGTAAGTGAATCTTGGGCACGGGGGCGTGTTGAGTGGGCACGGCCCCGTGTTCAGCTTACTGTCTGACTTAAAACAGGATTGCTAGTTCCAATGATTGAGCACGGGGGCGTGTTTAGCAGGCACGGCCCGTGCTGAGCTCTGCAGAAGCTGAAAAACTAAGAAAATCCTAAAAAATTAAAAAGAAAAATAAAAATATGATTAGGCCGTTGATTCCTAAATTTCTTAAAATCCTTGTGTCCCCGGCAGCGACGCCAAAAACTTGATGCGTGTGTAGTGTAATATATTTTAGATGTATATTTTAAGCCCTTTTTACACTTTTAGCCAAGTTTTAAATTTATAATACATGATATTTAGTAACACTAAACACACATATGGGCAAGTGCACCCATCGTGGACGTAGTATAGTGTTGGTAAGATACCAAGGTCGTCCAAGGACACAAGAGCTTTTAGTACCGGTTTATCCTCAACGTCTAACCAAATCAAAATGTTAGAAAAGATTTTTAAACTAAGAAAATAAAAACTAACTAAATGCTGAGAATAAAATAAAAATAAAAAACAGATAGACAAGATGAATCACTTGGATCCGACTCGTGTATTAGTATAACCTTTGATTATTTTCGCACTTTTGCACTTGTTTAAGAGATTATCTTAGTTATTGTAGTAGGCCCCTCTTTTGAAGGCGACGTTACCCTCAACCCAGTAGTTTGAGTCAGCAGGGATACAATCCTAAAGGGTCGGATTATTGGAAGATAATGAATTAAGTTATTAATGCAAATTATGGTAGGCCCCTCTTTTGGAGGTGACGTTACCCTCGACTAAGTAGTCTGAGTCAGCAGGGATACAGTCCTAAATAGCCGGGTTATAGTATTAATAGTAGTTAACTTATGACGGGGTCAAAGAGTTTGGATCCCCGCCATCCAATACCTATGGGCATTGAAGGAGATCCTACTAAATTTGACCTAGGTCCCTTGCAGGACCTCTAAATGCTGAACAAGGGCAAGACCCTTACCAAACCGTTCCCTTAACCCCCGACCAGGTAGCCAACATACCTCCATATAGACCGTGGAGATATGAATGGTGAAAATCTTTTATTTTATATAGACAGTAAAATAATGCCAAGACACCACGGACAAACGATAAGGAAAGATCACCTTCAACATAAGCAACTAGTTATTAAAGTCATTAATACAAAACCAAATAAAAAGTTCAAAAGATTAAAAATAAAAAGTATTATACTAAACACTTGTCTTCACCAAGTGATGTAAGAGACTTAGGCAAACATGGCCTTGATTGTCAAGAACTCTTACGATCAATCTTGGATCCCGAGATGACTCACACACTCTATGATGGACAATGGATGATGGTGGTGGATGATGGTGTTATGGTGGTGGTGGGTGGTGGATGAAGTGTGAGAGAGGTGGTGTGCCAAGGGATGAGTTGCAATGAAACCAAGCACTCCTATTTATAGGCTGAACAGAAGGCTGGGCACGACCCCATGTCCGCTGGGCACGGCCCCATGCCTGTCTGACACTCTCTCTCTTCATTAATTGTAATTCGCAATTACAATTAATGCGCCTGCAGTACTTTCGCCACGCCCCTGTGTTCACTGGGCACGACCCCGTGGTGGGCAATAGAAGCTTCTACTGGTTTGTCTTTTATGCTGCTTCTTGGGCACGGCCCCGTGCTGGCTGAGCACGGGGCGTGTTCAGTCTTCTGCCTTCTCTATTATGCTTGGGAGGAAGCTGTCGAGGGGTCGGGCAATCCACTTACATTCCTTTTCTTGTATTTATGTTAGATTTAGCTGTCTTTTTGCTTTTTTTTTTGTTAATTTGAGCTCATTTAATCCTGAAAATACAAAAGGAAGACAAAAACACTCTTTTTCCAACATTAGTACTAAAAAAGAGTTAGTTTTATGCCTCATTTAATGTAATTTATATGTTGCATTTTACACACATCAGTAACCTACGGCAGAGGGCCGTAGGTTACGGCGCCGACTGGGCTCAAATTGTAACCTTCGCATTTAATGGCCTCTTGATGAAGAATTATGGTGTTTAATCATGTGTTTTCGGTTACTACTTGAGAAAAACGAGTTTGGGACTATATCTAGGGACTTGGAGTCAAGAGAACACTATCTTATCTTCTACCTTTTATCTAGTTTTGTTAGTGATCCTGTTGAACAATATTATCTTCTATTTTTGCATTATGATGTCACTTCAAGCCATGTGTGGCTAAACATTCTATGACTATCTTGGGTTGAAGGTTGTGTAAGAATTTATGCTTTTATTTTATATTTCTAGAATAACAACTCCTTTCTCTTTGAATTGTTTGTTATGGTGCATGATTGATTGTTAGTAAAGTATTGATTTTTATGCTAACTAATTAGAAACGATACGTTCTTGGTACCATTGGTAATCGAGATATCATGGGTATAGATAGGCTTGGGTAAGGGTTAATTGATCATCGGGTAACAACCTCACGTTCTAGGAATCTGAGTACTTAGTTCCCTTTCATCACTGCAATTGGTCATACATGAACTATGTCCATGTAGTTCTTTCTAGTTGAATGTTAGCACAAACGTCGAAGCAAACCGGAAATCTAGGATGGTCATTTGTCTCTAATTTGCTTACAACCAAAACTTTTCTCTTGCAATTCAATTAGTTAAATTTAGTTTTAAAACCAATCCAATCAAATCAACTCTTGAACTTTATTTTCTTGCAATTAGCTTAACTTAGTTCACTTAGATAAATCTTCAAATAACACATATTCCACAAAGTCCCTGTGTTCGATACCCACTTACCGCTATCTATTTAGTAGTAATTGGGTTAAATTTGACTGTGACCACGACATCACGTCAAATTTTGGCGCCGTTGCCGGGGAGTAGTGCGCAACGTGTGTTATTTTTGATTTTCTTAAGTTAGTTATTTTTCTGGTTTACGCGGGGTGTGTTAGTGTGCAGGTATTTACAAGTGCATGCGTACTAGAAGCTCTCACAAGCTTTCACCACTAGTATTTGATCTGGAAATCGAACGAACTTTGCGAGCAAACATGATTTTATTAAGAGAAAATACAATCAACGGTTCACCAACAACACCGATTACACCGATTACACCACTTCGATACATGGATCCACCACCACCACCACCCACTACGGGTGAACCTACTCCACCATTTATACCAACATCCACTCAACCTTCACCAAATACCACCATTCCAACAAATACCACCGAACCCACCATACTTCAAAATGTCACACCAACCAATACCACACAACCTATTACCACTCAAGAAGAACCAACCATTACCTTTAACCCCGCTACTACTATTCCACCATTATCCCATTTTTTCCCGGGTGCGGGTCCATCATATTCAAACTATACCATAGCACCAAACTCGACCATTGTCCACGCTTCATCATTTCGACCAGCAAACCAGTCGGGTTTTCAGTACTCGACTCTTCCATTTGGGCAGTCTTCGGGAATTCAAGGAGATGGTTATGATGAGGGATATGAGGAATTTGAGGGTTTTGATGAAGACGGGTATGCTTATGGGGGGTGATGGAGATCAAGGAGAATTCGGATACGTGCAAGGCCAATTTCAAGGAATGCCAAATGTTGGTGGAGTGCAACAACAACAACTTATACCACAACACATTAGGCCAAGGCCACAAGGGCCGCAATTGCAACGTTCGGTACCATTGCAACAAGTTCGTCCACCGAATGTTCAACAACAATTCCAAAGGCCAATTCAAAACCCACCGATGCCACAACAACAATTTCAACAACCAATTGCACCACAAGGGCATATACCAAGGCCAATGGGTCCTATCCGTCCAAGGGGTAGGTTTGGTGTACCAAGGAGGCATCTTAGAGAAAATGCGAGGAGTATTGAAGCGCATTTTAGGCCGGTGATTACTCACAATCCTTCACCGGTGGTTATTCCTCATAACAACCAAGGAAGAACTTTTGAAGTAAGGACTAATTCCTTACAAAGTTTGCCGAAATATAAGGGTCTAGCAACGGAGGAACCTTATTTTCATTTGGAGGCCTATAACTCAATTTACAATACTCTTGGGAGTCAAGGTTTTTCGGCCGATGATGTAAAGTTGGTTTTGTTTCAATTCTCCTTGGAAGATAAGGAAAAGAAGTGGTTCTACACTTTGCCATCGGCATCTATTTATACGTGGGCGGAGATGCAACAAATTTTCTTAGACGAATTTTATACCGCCCAAAAGACCAATGATGCAAGGAAGGGGTTGAGGAGTTTCCAACAACAACAAGGCGAAATGTTTCATGAAGCCTTCGAGCGCTTTAATATGATGATCAAGAATTGCCCGCATCATGGAATTGAACTTTGGGAGTTGATGAATGCATTTCATGAGGGGTTATGTGCCGAAGATGCACGCGATTTAATGTCCATCACAAATGGGACTTTTGGCACCAATTATGAGAATGATGATTGGGAGTTTTTGGAACAAATAGCCATTACATCGAAGAGAAAAGCTCAAGCATCAAGGAGAGCACGACCGGCCGTTACAAGAACACAAGTGCATGCGGTTGATGATTGTAATGTACAAACTTCTAACCAAATTTATGATGTTTGTGCTATTTGCAATGAAATAGGTCATGCGGCCGAAAATTGCCAAGGAATGGTGGAAGGGCAATATGAGGAGGTGAATGCTTTGCAAGGTCAAGGAGGGGCGGTAGAAACTTCAACATGAATTCTAACACTTACCACCCCGGGTTGAGGAACCACCCAAATTTCCGATATGGAAACCCTTCAAATCAAGCAAACCCGAATTTTCAAGGTAGCCAAGGAAACTATGGTTCGCGCCAACCTTACAATAACCAAAGTGGATATAGAGGTGGGAACAACCAAGGATATCAAAGGCAATATCAAGCGGGTTAAGAACAAGGGGGGTCTTCGAGTGGCAATGAAATGATGGAAATGTTGAAGAGCATGCAAGCGGAGATGCAAAAGAGAAATCAAATGGATGACGCTCGCATACAAAAGGATGAGGCCCGAGACAAAGCGATTCAAACTTTGACCACCCAAATGGGTCAACTTGCAACCGAAGTGTCCGAATTGAAGAAAAGCCAAGGTCAATTACCAAGCGACACTAAGGTAAACCCGTCTCATAGTACTTCAAGAGGTAATAATGTTAATATTCACCATGTAAGTATTTTGAGAAGTGGTAAAGAGTACAAAACCAGTCCTTCACCGGATTTGGTTGATGGGGTGGTTGAGGATATAACGGGTCAAGATAGTGAGGAAGAAAATGAATCACCCATTGTTTCTTCTAAAAAACCCAATTTTGAAAAAAACCAAGTTAATAAAGAAAAAGAAAAGGTAAATGAGGGTGAGGGATCTAGTGAAGTACCATTTCCTCCGGCTTATTAGATCCGGGTAGAAAAAATTTTATTTCAAAACGGGGACCTTAAAAAGAGGAAATGTGGGAGGTTTTTAAACAGGTTAAAATTAATCTTCCTTTACTTGAAGCTATCAAATAGGTACCCGCTTACGCCAAGTTTCTAAAAGAATTATGTACCCAAAAGAGGCAACAAAAAGTGCCTAAGTTGGTAGACTTGACGGAGCGGGTAAGTGCGGTATTGAAAGGCGACCTTCCTCCTAAGCTACAAGATCCGGGAACGCCTCTAATAAACATCCAAGTTGGAAATTTTCAAACCGCAAGGGCGTTATTGGATCTTGGAGCCGGAGTAAGTATCTTACCGTGGGGGGGGGGGTTATATGACCAATACGATTTTGGTCCATTGAAGCGGGTTAAGACAACGGTTGTACTAGCCGACTTGTCTCACAAACTTCCCCGGGGTATCGTACGGGATGTGATAGTTAAGGTTGATGAGTTTTATTATCCCGTGGATTTTCTTGTGCTAGATTACTCATTCGCGGACCCAATTCAACAGCAAAATGTCATTTTGGGTCGGCCGTTTTTAAATACCGCACATGCCGTTTGTTACAACTCGAACCCTTGATCCTGATCGTCGAGAGACGAGTATTTTATTAATGCTCATATTCACTATTATTATTATCATTATTATTATCCTTGGTTGTTATTAAATAACGATAACGCACGACGAGAGAAACACACAATTTACCGTCATACAACTTACGGGTTATTCTCGTAGACGAAAACAATTAACGGGTTCTTACACGGGCCGAGCCCAACACATCTCCCCTACACATAAACCCCCTACATATATATTCATATTAAACCCTAAATCCCCACTTTTTAATTGCAGCCGGCACACACACCCAATCCTTGCCCTCTCTTTCTCTCCGATGAACTCTCCGGTCGGTGTGGCCATTTACCGGCGACTGGTCCTCCTTCAACAAACACTTCCCCACTCTCCTTCAAAACCTCCTTCTTCTACACACTCAGCTCCAACCCCCCCCTGTACACTCTCCATCTCCAACAACTGGAGATATTTCCGGCTGAGTTCTGGTGTCTCACAACACTCCTCTTTCTCGCACATCTCTCACATCAGGGAGTAGATGGAACTGTTTTTCGACCAATATTCCGGCCACACCTGCTCACCAGCCTGCTCTCTATCTCTCTAAAATGGTCGACCGCCACCACCGTGAACAGCGACGACACTGGATATTACCCACAACAGCCAAAACCAGTCAGCAGTGCTTGGCGGCGGTATGAACCATCAGTTTGACGACACCGTGGTGCGACGATGATGAACGGTGGCAAACGGAGGTCTCCGAGACCCCGATTTAAGCTGCAATAGTGGCAACAGGGCATCTTTCTCTTTGTCTCGAATTCCCAGGGTCAGTGAGGTATTTGTTACCTTTGAATATTTATTTATGTGTATATTTAGTATATGAATCAAAATAGGAATAAGATGTTTCTTGCATTTTGAAGTCTTGAGTGCATACAGTAGTTAACCATCTTGGCCAATATGTATAAATTGTTTGTGTTTGTAAGTCTTGGTTAAGATATAGAGAATTGTTAAATTGTTGATGATAATAGGATTAAATAATGGTTTCATAACAGTTCTGTATGTTTGGTGGATTTAAATTGGGTTGGGGTTTTTCATATAGTTATGGCTGTGATAGTTGAAAATTGCTAGAGTTAGAATAATATAGTTTTTGAATGATGAAACTGCTATATACGTGATTGTTATATAAATGTTGGACTTTGATGAAGGTTGCGGTAGTAACACTTAGTCAGATGATTTTGGTTAAATGTTAATTGTAACGGTGGCATGAAGATGAATGAAACATTAGTGCTAGCTGTATGTTTATTACTTCTTCTAGAAATTAGTGTCGGAATGGAGGATAGGTGATAAATGGATGCTGTGTTATCGTGATTTGAATCTGTTTTGATGAATATAAAAAACCCCAATAAAGAACAGTTTGAATAATGATGAGTGTTTGAAATTTTTGGTTTGATCCATTTTGATTTAGGGTAGAATGTTGGAAAATTGTTTGTGCTATATGACTTGGATAGTACGTGAAATCATGATAAGGAAATCCTATTGGTTCGTACAATGTTTGGACAGGTTCTAGAAGGATTCCCACAGTGGTTGCAAGTCGAGAACATGTGGTTTCGACTCAAGAGCACTCAGTGACTACTCGAGACCGGGCATGCATATCTGGGGATTCGAGACCGACTAGGTTGCGACTCGAGATCTCCTTGTCTCGACTCGAGACCTGACTCGAAATCTCAAAGTTTCGACTCGTGCATGCATCACTCGAGACCTCACATTTGCAACCCGAGACCCCTTGGTTGCGACTCGAGACTGCATGTTCTCGAGTCGAGACCATCTGGTCTCGATTGGGCTGCTTAACTTGGTTATTGGGCCACAATGTGCATTGGCGTACTTTGACTGTGTGTTTAACTTTACAACATGCTGCTACTGGTTGACTGTTTATAGGATTAGGACAGACCCAATAACATTGGTGTGCCTTATGTACTATGTGTTAAATGATGTTTTAGACTGTGTGCTAGTGTTAATGTCTAACTGTAATGTCTAACTTTTCACATGCTAGGATAGGCCCAGTAATGTATATTCTAGTATGACATACATGGTATGTGATAGATACGTATAGGACTATACGTGACTACGTGACACTACTTGCATACGAACCTAATAAATATTTAATAACCATAATAGGGTATGGTTGACCAACGTAGCACAAGTAAATTGACTACCGAGCAAAGCAAAGGTGAGTTCACTACTTTTTTTACTTAAAGCATGCGTTCCAGGTGGTTGGGAAACGGAACGAAACAAATTTTCCTGGTTTGGAATTGCTTACTATCTCCTTGTGCGTGATGCGGTATTTCTATCTCTTTGTGTGGGATACGGGTAACAACACTATCCCCTGTGAGGGATACAAACCTACTTTTCTCCCCTTAAATGGGACTCTTAGTTAATTACTGTTTATACGGAATGCAACGAGCAATACTAAACGAAACTCTATCACTCAAGTCCCTACTACTTAATACCGATTAGTCACCGGGGCCAAGCGAACGGGTTATTAGTTGATAGCGCTATTTAGGTCTGACCAGCCTCACACTGACCCTTGTTACTGGGAACGGGCGTGAACTAATAGACTCTGGCAACCATCAATGATGATAGAACATTGACAAACGGGGCACTGTGAAAACGTATGGTTAAGTAAGTATTCGGTATTGGAAAAACAGTTTAGTCGCTTACTTATGGGGTAGCTCCCCATGGCATGTATAAACGGATAAATTAACTGGTGAAACAAGTTTTTGGTAATTAAAAACTGGACAACTCGTGAACTCGCCAACATTTTTGTTGATACTCTATTGAATGCTTTGCAGGTTGCTCGATACAGCTCTGGACGGACGTTGCAATCGGATGGAGTGCGTGGATCGTAAGTAACATGATAACAAACTTGTGGTTTTTAACTATGATGTGTTTTCTTCCCCTTTCCGCTGTGAACTTAAACTATGTTTTGAAAAATTTAAATTAGGTCACTAATTGTGTTAATATTTATAACAATAACTATCCCGTTCAAAATAATTAGTGGCTATTGGTTATAGCAAACTAGGTTTTAAATAAAATATTTTTATATATGAAAACCAGACTATAACCGTTCTTTAGTGGAAACCACAAGGACACCACACTCCGGATTGCATGGTTCGTCAACCTCAGATGCTCACCTGGTAATGGTAGGCTAACGACATTTACTTGTGCATAACTTATGTGCGTGAACACGCATGTGTGTATGTGTATAATTAGCATATATGTGTTAGTACGTATGCGTACATTTAGTATTTAATACAGTGAATCATACGAAGGCCAGGCTAGCGTGTTACATGCTAAACAGGAGCGAGTCCTCCTAAACCTGGTTCGAAACCACGATCCACTAAGGGGAAGGAATCAGTTATTCCAAGCCCTCGTCCAAGTATTTCCTGATATCATCCCTGGACTGCAAATCGACGCGAGGGACGTCCACTCGATAGACCTGCCCAGGAAAGGCCTGCTACGAAGCACATAGAGAAGTTACGAGAACGAATAGACGAAGGGGAGCTACCCCTACATCATGGGATATTAGAAGGAACGACGACGTCATTTGCATTCTTTTATTTGCATATTTCTTTTCCCAACTTAAGTAGTGAGACTTGTTCCCTCACACGAATGATCACCTGGATTCTTGAGGCATTCAAGTAAGTCTACACTTTTCGGGTTTCTGTTTGCACATCTCAAACACGAAAAGCATGCGTGGTGTATGCTTCTCATTGTAAGTGCCAGCAATTGTATCACCTTTCCATCGACCGCGAAGTTATTTCCCCTAATTCCTCGTTACATGGTTAATCCTTATTCAAGTTGAACCTTATACCTTAACACGCCCCAAAACCCAGCAAGGTGATATATTTCTTACAAACCGGTGTATTTGAAGGCGTGCCAAGACGAAGATACGAGCCAGTCAAACCACCGACGAGTACGGTGACCTAGATGCTTACCTTATCCTTCATTTGCTAGAACCGTTATTCTTTGACGACTTTTCTGATTCCGTGAATCCTTTCGCTAGTTTTTGTATGAATCCGCGTTTATTGCTCAAGATGGTATCCCCGTTTCTATCCTTTCTTTATCCTGACATCCACGTTTCTTCGTATAGAAACCTTGACCAGATTTCTCTTTAGTTTGGTGAATTCAATAAACTCAACCTTTAGCCGACAAAGTTTTTAGCCCTTGAAATTCAGCAACGTATTACTTCAATCGTGCTTTCTCAAAAACCTGTTTTCGCAATTTCACATCGAACCCCTCGACGACGCAAGCGCTACTCCGAACTCGTTCGCACGACTTAGAACAATCCACTCGAACTGGGTCTCTCACCGATTTAAGGAATCACATCCTGCCAGACGTCTCAATAGACCCTAAAACCTACAGACCCGCACGACGACCATCCCTCACTAGCTACTTCTTTTTGTGCTAACCCAATCGACGTAACACCCCTTGTCAGCAAGCGACATTCTTTATTCTAAACACCCATAACTTGTGTATGACCAGCTACCTCATAACTTTTGTCTCAAAGTTGAACGCACCAATTCTGACTACCTTTCTTGCCTTATCTCGCTACTCGTGTTATGTTTCACGGATTCCACAATCCTTATCCGACTCTACTTTGCACAAATCTCCGTTTGGACGAATTACTTTCTACAAATGTTACTCGTTGGAGCAACGAGCCAAAAATATACCCCGGGGAAAAAGGGGGTATCGCAAGCACTGTTCTTCGAATTCGATGCGATCAACACCTAGCTGCGACACTCGAATTTACTCCATCCTGTCAAAATTCGACACTTGTTTCTTTCGACGACGCCTAAACCTATTCCGAAAATCCAGTGGGAATCAGGACGAATCCTACGCTCTACCCTTGTACTTCTACAATACAAAACGCCTTGCGCTAAGTTTTCAATGCACCGACTTTTAACGTCGCAAAGCCCGCATTTCTCGACCATATAAGCAACCCCTCATTATTTAAACTCGAAAGAGTGCCACCTGACATTAGGGAGATGCTCGATAGTCCGGAACTCCAGCAATTGGAAGATGATCTATGAGATGCTTCCATCTAATTCTATCCTGCCCAAGGCATTGATGAGATACCTGCTAGTAACGGCACGAGACGACATGCGACCAAGGAAACCGACAAGTTTTCGAACTTGCAACCATCCACTTGATGAAAGCAGATACTGGGCACGGAGTGCTAAACTTCTATCACTTTTGATCGAAACCCACGTTTTATATTCGATTCGTCACAGGTTGTCCACAAAAACCTTTGGCTCACAGTTAGGCATGAGCACCACTTATTGCCCGCAAACAGATGGTCAGGCCAAACGCACCATCCGAACACTCAAAGGCGTGCTGAGAACATGTGTTATCGTCCTTGGATACGAGTGACACTTCCCTTTTGTAGAATTCTCTTCCAACAACTGCTACCGCGCTAGCATTCAGGCAGCACCATTTGAGGCATTGCACGGACGCAGATGCTGGTCACCTCTGTGTTGGGCGGAAGCCAAATTCCCGGCCCAGAACTTGCACTTGAAACAATGGGTAGGATTTCCCAGAATAGACAACACATGGCGGCAGCTCCAGACCGTCGGAAAGACTACGCGGATAAGCGTAAGAAACCTCTAGAATTCCTAGTCGGAGACTGGGTTCTACTTAAAGTCTCACCCTGGAAGGGTGCGGTTTGTTTTGGTAAATAAGGCAAGCTTGATCCACGATACATCGGACCATTCGAAATTACTGAGAGGATCAGTAAGGTAGCATACTGACTAAGCCTGCCTGAAGAGCTGAATGCGGTACACAACGTTTTTCACGTGCCTAATCTGAAGAAGTGTCTGTCAGATGAAACATTCATCATTCCTTTTTAGGAACTCGTGATCAGCAACAAACTACGCTTCGTTGAGAAACCAGTTGAGATCAAGGATCAAAAAATCAAAACCCTCGAGCATAGTGTAACCACAGACCGAGTTCGGTGGAACTCACGCTGTGGCCCAGAGTTTACCTGGGAACGAGAAAACTAGCTGATGCACATGTATCCCCAGTCGTTTACAAACATTACTTCCAGCACTGAAGCTACAACTGAATTTCGGGAAGAAATTTCAAACCAACAAGGGGATGATGTGACACCCCACGAAAACGTTTAATCACACTAGCTTGTCAGTGGCTTCGCGCTAAATTTCAGGACGAAATTTCTTGAACTTGGGGATAATGTGACATTTCGGGTTTTTCCTGTACGTTTCTTTGTTTTTATAATTAAATTCGTGGAATTATGTCCTGTGTGAAATAGTTGCAAGCTCTGTGAATCTAATGCTATGAGATTTTACGTGCCATGTGTGTATGTGCTATGTGGCTTACATGTTCGTTCTGTGGACTTTCGTGAAACTGCTGGTATCTACGTATGGTAATGGAGTCTATGTATACATGTAGAGTGTAGCGTATGACTTTTGTTTAAATTTCGAGGACGAAATTCCTGTAACATGGGGAGAATGTGACAAGTCGAACCCTTGATCCTGATTGTCGAGAGACGATGTCAGTGCATTACATCTATTGACTTCGTCTTGTATCATGTAATAGAATAGGATAGGATAGGAAGTGCACGAGGTTCGAGAAACGAAAGTTGGTGGTTTAGCAAGAAGTTCCGCTTATATGGACATTGTCCATAAAAGCGAAACCATTAGCTAATAGTTCCGCTCTTATGGCACGTCCATATAAGCGAAACTATCCAACTATATATAGTGCACTTGTTGTTCATTTGGCATCGAATCTTCGGACGTGTAACGAAGTGCTGCCAAAGTCTGTCCAGGTTGTAAACATTGTTAAATGCAATATAAGTGACAGATATTAGAGTATCAAGCTGTTTACGTGTCTAGTTCTCTGATTCCGCCTTTGAAACGGACTTAAAACTCTTCTGCTCGACTCATTCGGGGTCTACAACGATCCTACAAGTGGTATCAGAGCACAGGAAGAAGAGTTTAGCTTGATATCATTTTCATTCTGACTTCTACACCTTTTTTTTCATCATTTCAGAGAGATTTATCGGTCAAAATTCGCTCAAATTTTCACAGATCATAGACAATTGGACATAGATAAACCCTTGAAAGTTTCACATCCAAATTCGGACTAAAAATGGACTAAATTGACTTCGGACTTGGTTTCGCTTATTTGAACATTAACTAGGTTTCGCTTTTATGACACATATTAAGTGAGGTTTCGCTCCAAAGACTTCTGGTTTCGCTTATTTGACCATATAGTTCCGCTCCAAACTACATTGGTAGTTCCGCTCTTGTGTACAACATTGAGTTTCGCTTATACGAACATCAGCAGTTTCGCTCCAAGTGCACTTCAATATGTTTCACTCTTTCGTACATTAGTAGTTTCGCTCCAGTGGACCACATTGTTTGAAGTTTCGCTCATTCGGTCAATCAGATTTCGCTTTTGTGTACAAACATCATATTTCGCTCGAAAGTGAACATTTTCGTATCGGGATCATTTCGTGTCGATCAAGTGTCAGTCAGTTTCATTCTATTTGGTATTGATTGTACTGATTGTTTGTGTTTGTTTGGTTTTGTACAGGTTTGAAAATTAAAGTGAGAAATTCAAGAAACATTTTAAAGATGTCGGATTTTGGCGAAGAGTTTTACAACACGTTTTATAACGCGTTTACTTCAGAAGATACACCAATTATTCCAAAGAATGCTACTAAAGTGATATCAGAAAGTTTGAGTTACGATAACGTGTACGGAAACCATCAGAGACCACCAAAGCTCATGAATATCGAAGATTATCACTGGTGGTATGAAAGATTTGAAAATTGGGTGCAAGCTTATGCGTATGATAGATGGATTTGTTTGACTTTGGGATATGTAAAACCAAGAAATGAAAGACGTGAATTAGTCACACTGAAAGATTTCACAGCAGATGATAGGAGAGAACATTCAGCAGAATTGAGAATGAAGACTCTACTTCAACAATCTATCAGAGAGGATATTTTTTCACTGCTTCAGTATGGTGAAACATCTAAGTCAATTTGGGAAGCGTTAAAATTGAAAGCTGAAGGAGGGAAAGATATCAAGAAAAACAAAATATCACTGTTGAAAAAAGAGTTTGACATGTTTAGCTGCATGAAGAATGAAACAGTTCGTCAAATGATTGAACGATTTTGTCATCTAAAGATTGAGCTGGAGAGATTTGAAATTAAGAAAGAGAGAGAAGAAATGGTGGATAAACTTGTTGAAGCTTTACCACATGAAGATGATTGGAAAACATATGTGATTGTATTGAAAAATGATGCTAACTTTGATAAACTGACATTAGATCAACTGATAGAAAAAATAGAGGGGCATGATCTGTTGATTCAAAAACAAAACAAGATGTCTAGTTCTAACTATCAACAAAATGTTGGTTTGTATTATAGAAGAGGGATGCTACAAAACAATGAATCTCCAAGGATGAAAACGGGTTTTTCTGTAGAAAAGACAAATGATTCACCAAAGAATACATCCTTCAAGTTATGATCCGGGATATCATGCATCGTCTGCATCTGGATCGTCAAATTCAAATTCCAACCTTGATTGGAAGAATTCTCCATTGCTGAACAATGAATTTGCTCAACAGCATATGAGCTTTTTAGCTTCCATTCTGGTATCTTACGAAGGTTTAATTGCAGGAAAGATCGGAAATCCTAACATAACAAAAGAGGATTACGATCAGGTGGATCCAGAAGAAATGGAACTCATGGATATTCGCTGGTGCATGGCGAGTGTCATTCGAAGAGCTCAACGATTCATGGAGATCACTGGCAGAAGATGTTTGGAAGGACCTGAAATGAAGATGGGTTTTGACAAGAACAAAGTAACTTGCTTCAAATGTAAGGAAAAATGTCACTTCAGGAGAGAATGTCCAAACAACAGAGTTGATGAAAGTGTAAATCCGTTTCGTGAGGACTATTACAAAAAGGCTATCTATCACAAGAACAACGAACAGCCAACCAGAAAGCAAATTGATGGAGGATCATCCAAAGAAAAGAGAGCTGCTTTATCATTATGTAATCAAAATGAGGATAGTATAGATGATGATTATGAAAGATCTGTACAATCTATAGTTCAAAGTTATGATTGGCAAAAGTGTTTAAAAGAGTCAGAAGGACCCAATTTCATAATCTATGATGATGAAGGTTATGATTGGAGTCAACATGATGAAGAGGTTGTCAAAGTGGAAGCTAAAGCAATGACTGCTGAAGTAACACTTACTCGTGAAGAAAGACATGCACGTCTGAGATTGGATGATGTATATGATGCTTACAAAGAAGCAACACGAGCAGGCAGGTGGAGCAAAGAAAAAGAATGCTATGTTGATCCTCAAGGAAACCCGACAGTTGATCCAAAGACGGTTGACCTTGATGCATTAGTTGCTGCTATACCTACTGTGAGTGTTTGGTGCAAAGGCCTTAGGGAGATTCCAAGGTATAAAGAGTAGGTTGAAGAAGGTATTCGGAAGGTGATATTTGCTAGTCTGGAGAAGAAGAAGAAGACAGTTGAAGAAATAGTGACTGAGAGTGTGAAGATGGTGAATGAAGTGAAGAAGGTTGAAGGGAAAGCCGAGGAAGGTGTTGAAGAGAAATTGCAAGTGGCTGAAGAAGATCAAATTCAGAAAGCAGAGGAAACCACAGTGCCAGTCATTGAGGTAATTATGCAAACTGATACTTCTGATAAAATTGATGATGAAGCTGAACAACAATGCAAGAAGTGCATGGAAACGTGCAGTGCTTGTATTGAGAGAGATAAAAAACTCAACAACAGTGACATTGAATTTACTAAAAAAGAAAAATTTTCAAAGAAAAATGTCATGAGATGATTGAATCTGAAAAATTTTTGAAACCAGAAAATGAAAATTTGAAAAAAAAAATGTGATGATCTTGAAACATAAAACAAGAAATTAAAAGAAAAGTGTTCAGCTGTTTGCAACGAATGTGTTCCAAAAGAAATAAAAATTCAAGAGTTGCAAAAAGAATATGATGTAATGAAATTGTCATATGATACTGTAAAAGAAGCATATGAAACTTTAAAAAGTAAAGTCAAAAGTCTAGATGATAGATTGTGTGCTTGTCAAAGAAACACTAAATTTCTTGAAGCTAGATTTGAAGATAAACAAAGAGTGTTAAACCAATATATTGATGATGTTGCTAAGCTTAAACAAGAATTGGCAGACAAAGAAAAATTGGTCAATAAATTGCAAAGCTATCATTCATCGTCATATATTCTGGAACGTATTTTCAACATCACACCCGATGAGAAAGAGTCTGAAAAGAACAAAAAGGGAATAGGGTCTGAATACCATCAAGTTCCACCATCGTTGGAGAATAATTACACATTCTATGATGGCGAAAAAGTGGAAAAAGTAATCAACATGGTTGATCAGTTACCCGACAACATTGATGTGACTTACACCAAATCTGATGATATCAGTGATTCAGAGGTGGTAGGTAAGGTTGTTGAAAGTGTTTTCAAAGAAGAGTTGGTTGATACAGGTAAAACTGAATCACAAGATGCAAATGAAGGAAATTTTCATGATGGGTATCTGAAAAACACAAAATCTGAGAAATATTTGAATGATGATTCAAAGGGATTGGTTTATACCATGATTGGATCAGACAAATTATTTTTTGATGTTGTATTCCCGATTCAGAATGTGATTTCAGAAAAGGTTGATAAAGTTTTCAAAATGGTTGAGATTGAAAAATCTGAGATTTCAAAGTTTGCTGGTAAAGGTCACAAAGCTTTTTATAACAAACCGGGTGTCAAAAAGAAGAACATGAAGGCTGGATTGGGTTATAAAAAGAAACAAAATTGGAAGAAAAAATGTGATGCCATATTATCAAGGAAAAATGAGTTTTGTTCAAGGAGACAGTTTGGCAAAAGAAAAACAACTTAAAATTGGACGACAATCTAATTCTGAGTTTGATGAACAAAAGAGAAAGCAACAACCACAGGTCAAAGATGTGTCCATGAGAACATGTTTCAAATGTGCTAAAAAAGGACATCTTGCACGCAAGTGTCCAAATCCAAAACATGTGGATGTTGACAAAAAGAAGAATGATGTTGAGAAACAAAAATCTGAGAATGTGAGACAAAGGTCAACCAAATTTGACTCGAAACAAACTTGGAGGTACAATACAAACAAGTTTGCTTCAAATCAAAGCTGGAAATCAAACCAGAATAGGTTCGATTCAAGACAGACCTGGAATTCTCACACACCCAGATTCAGAACAACATAAAGATGGAAAACATCAGTTGATATGACAAAACCCCAACAATTTTGGAAACCAAAAGTTGTTGTTCAAAATCAAAGTGATCAAAAAGAGAAACATTTTTACAGAAGGGGTATTCTAAAAGGTCAGACATGGTCTGTTAAGAAACAGGTTGAGTTGGTAAAAGATGAGAAAGGTGAAGTTAATATTGCGAAAGTTTTTGTGAAAAATGATAAAGAATTTCCAGCATTGAATGAATATTGTGTTGAAATGCCTAAGGTCCAACAGACCTGGGCTAAATTGTTCAAGTAATTGAGATAGTTCAATGTGCAGGTGCTCAAGAATTGTGAAGATTGTAAGTTTGAAAGTTGGAGCATTCTGGCACACAGAAAGGAGAAGAAGGCTGCTGGACCCTGGTTTGGTTGAACAGGGTGTTTAGTTTGATTGTTTTTCTGTATATAAATAAACAATATGTTCTAAACTCTACAAACTTGAAAAATTAAAAACAAAAACCAAAAATATGTGTGTGTTTTCTTTGTGTTAAACATAGAAAATTACAAAAATTTATGTTGATTGAATACGTCGAAACCCTCACGGCTGAACAAACATGATTACATTCATCAGATTGAAAAACGGTTTTCAAACTGTAAAAATCAATGTGTTGTAAATCATGGGGGTAATTACTGTTTTTATTGTAATTCAGTTCACGAGATGCAGAACATGGATGGCGAGACAAAGCTATCAGTATTGCGTTGTCAAATTTCTTTTAATGGTTTTGCATTTTAGGGGAGAAAAACTGTTAGAAAATACAAAAACATTAGAAAATTTGAAAAAGCCAAAAACATGATAAAATTCAAAAATTTTGAGTTTTGCGTAAAAAGAGGAAATGATAGAACATCAGTAGACAGTTACTGTACGCTAAAGATTTGCATAGTATAAAGTGTTAAACAGTTTTACTGATGATGTGTTGATAGGTTTTCGCACATTTAGTAGATTTATTTGGGATATAAATCTAAAATTTCAAACTTGCGAAATTTGTGGGGAACACTACTTGGATATATAGGTAACCCCTGAAATCTCGTTTGAAAGGTCTTTTATTCTGATATACTAGGTTTTTATACTCGATGATGTCTGGGGTATTATTCCGGGACTTCTGCTGAATGGAAGTTCTGACCTAGTCCTTGGATAATACTTTGCTTCAAATGCTTGAAACTCAGCATTAGCCCTCAGTTGATTAGACAATAAAATTGATAATCATCTGTTGTAGCTAAAAGATCCTCTAAAGGGGACATACCAAAGTCGAAACTGATATCTCTCTGCGCATACGGAAGTATCGACCTGAGATCCCTCAGTTCTCGCATGTCCTAATTTATGAACAGACATCATTATAGTATAATCACCTGTAAGACTGAATTTTGAGATTCTGGATACGGGAGTATATTCAAGAGGTGGGACACATGAATGAGTTAAGTTCATAAGACATTTAAATCGTATCCTGAATAGATTGAAATGTGTGTGAGAATTTTGAGACAGTCTATGTGAATTGTTTAATTCTGAGTATGAATTAAAGCTTAACGGTACTAGTAATTTGTCAAAGTCTGATATGATCCTCTGTCGCATTCTTAAAACAAAAATATTGTCTGTAAATATGTTTTTATATATTTCTTTACTGCTTTATATTTTCAGAAAATACAAAAATATTTTGATTTCTGCTTTATTTTCGACAACCGATATCTGAAATGCGGAGTTTCAAAATCTATAGTAAGCTGATTGTGTTTCTGGTAATAAAACAAGTTCATTAATTTGATACTTGAATTTAATTCAAAAAATTTCAAAAACAGTCTGTGATATCTCCAAGGTCATTAAATTGGACTTGGATGATAAACTGTGAGGGAATTGGATTCTTTAACGTTGCCATATCTGTAAAGTTGGTTGATAGGGGGAGTGGATTAGAGAATTTGTTTGATGGTTTTAAAATGTTGTTACTTATATAGTGTTTGAGTGATTGCAAGATAAGATACCAGACTACGATCCTGAAAGCAAAGTCTAAGGGGGAGTCTGAAGACAAGCTGGAAGTTAGAAAGAGCTTGTAGCTGAAAAGAAGAGGTGTCGATCCCTAAAAAGCACGAAAGCTTGATGGGAGGGGGAGCCTGCTGATGATGAAGATGCTGTTGATAAAGATGTTGATGAATAAAGGCATGAGATGAGATTCTGATGTAAAAGTCAAAGAGAGAAGCTGATCATAGAGAAAGAATGATGGATGCTTTCATTGTTACAATCTGAGTGAGACAACAAAATGATCAAGACTGAAGTGGTGTCATAACAGAGAATTGTCACTGAAGACTTCGTCAATATCCGAGGGGGAGTCTGTTAGTGCATTACGTCTATTGACTTCGTCTTGTATCATGTAATAGAATAGGATAGGATAGGATATCCAGTACACGAGGTTCGAGAAACGAAAGTTGGTGGTTTAGCAAGAAGTTCCGCTTATATGGACATTGTCCATAAAAGCGAAACCATTAGCTAATAGTTCCGCTCTTATGGCACGTCCATATAAGCGAAACTATCCAACTATATATAGTGCACTTGTCTTCATTTGGCATCGAATCTTCGGACGTGTAACGAAGTGCTGCCAAAGTCTGTCCAGGTTGTAAACATTGTTAAATGCAATATAAGTGACAGATATTAGAGTATCAAGCTGTTTACGTGTCTAGTTCTCTGATTCCGCCTTTGAACCGGACTTAAAACTCTTCTGATCGACTCATTCGGGGTCTACAACGATCCTACAGACAAGCATTTTATTAATGCTCATATTCACTATTATTATTATCATTATTATTATCCTTGGTTGTTATTAAATAACGATAACGCACGACGAGAGAAACACACTATTTACCATTATACAACTTACGGGTTATTCTCGTAGACGAAAACAATTAACGGGTTCTTACACGGGCCGAGCCCAACACATCTCCCCTACACATAAACCCCCTACATATATATTCATTTAAACCCTAAATCCCCACTTTTTAATTGCAGCCGACACACACACACCCAATCCTTGCCCTCTCTTTCTCTCCGATGAACTCTCCGGTCGGTGTGGCCATTTACCGGCGACTGGTCCTCCTTCAACAAACACTTCCCCACTCTCCTTCAAAACCTCCTTCTTCTACACACTCAGCTCCAACCCCCCCTGTACACACTCCATCTCCAACAACTGGAGATATTTCCGGCTGAGTTCTGGTGTCTCACAACACTCCTCTTTCTCGCACATCTCTCACATCAGGGAGTAGATGGAACTATTTTTCGACCAACATTTCGGCCACACCTGCTCACCAGCCTGCTCTCTATCTCTCTAAAAAGGTCGATCGCCACCACTGTGAACAGCGACGGCACTGGATATTACCCACAACAACCAAAAAACCAGTCAGCAGTGCTTGGCGGCGGTATGAACCGTTACTCTGACGACACCGAGGTGCGACGATGATGAACGGTGGCAAACGGAGGTCTCCGGGACCCCGATTCAAGCTGCAACAGTGGCAACAGGGCATCTTTCTCTTTGTCTCGAATTCCCAGGGTCAGTGAGGTATTTGTTACATTTGAATATTTATTTATGTGTGTATTTTGTATATGAATCAAAATAGGAATAAGATGTTTCTTGCATTTTGAAGTCTTGAGTGCATACAATAGTTAACCATCTTGGCCAATATGTATAAATTGTTTGTGTTTGTAAGTCTTGGTTAAGATATAGAGAATTGTTAAATTGTTGATGATAATAGGACTAAATAATGGTTTCATAACAGTTCTGTATGTTTGGTGGATTTAAATTGGGTTGGGGTTTTTCATATAGTTATGGCTGTGATAGTTGAAAATTGCTTGAGTTAGAATAATATAGTTTTTGAATGATGAAACTGCTATATACGTGATTGTTATTTAAATGTTGGACTTTGATAAAGGTTGCGGTAGTAACACTTAGTCAGATGATTTTGGTTAAATGTTAATTGTAACGGTGGCATGAAGATGAATAAAACATTAGTGCTAGCTGTATGTTTATTATTTCTTCTAGAAATTAGTGTCGGAATGGAGGATAGGTGATAGATGGATGTTGTGTTATCGTGATTTGAATCTGTTTTGATGAATATAGAAAACCCCAATAAAGAACAGTTTGAATAATGATGAGTGTTTGAAATTGTTGGTTTGATCCATTTTGATTTAGGGTAGAATGTTGGAAAATTGTTTGTGCTATATGACCTGGATAGTACGTGAAATCATGATAAGGAAATCCTATTGGTTCGTACAATGTTCGGACAGGTTCTAGAAGGATTCCCACAGTGGTTGCGAGTCGAGAACATGTGGTTTCGAGTCAAGAGCACTCAGTGACTACTCGAGACCAGGCATGCATATCAGGGGATTCGAGACCGACTCGGTTGCGACTCGAGATCTCCTTGTCTCGACTCGAGACCTGACTCGAAATCTCAAGGTTTCGACTCGTGCATGCATCACTCGAGACCTCACATTTGCAACCCGAGACCCTTGGTTGCGACTCGAGACCGCATGTTCTCGAGTCGAGACCATCTGGTCTCGATTGGGCTGCTTGACTTGGTTATTGGGCCGCAATGTGCATTGACGTACTTTGACTGTGTGTTTAACTTTACAACATGTTGCTACTGGTTGACTGTTTATAGGATTAGGACAGACCCAATAACATTGGTGTGCCTTATGTACTATGTGTTAAATGATGTTTTGGACTGTGTGCTAGTGTTAATGTCTAACTGTACTGTCTAACTTTTCACATGCTACGATATGCCTAGTAATGTATATTCAAGTATGACATACATGGTATGTGATAGATACGTATAGGACTATACGTGACTACATGACACTACTTGCATACAAACCTAATAAATATTTAATAACCATAATAGGGTATGGTTGACCAACGTAACACAAGTAAATTGACTACCGAGCAAAGCAAAGGTGAGTTCACTACTTTTTTTACTTAAAGCATGCGTTCCCGGTGGTTGGGAAACGGAACGAAACAACTTTTCCTGGTTTGGAATTGCTTACTATCTCCTTGTTCGGGATGCGGTATTTCTATCTCCTTATGTGGGATACGGGTAACAACACTATCCCCTGTGAGGGATACAAACCTACTTTTCTCCCCTTAAATGGGACTCTTAGTTAATTACTGTTTATACGGAATGCAACGAGCAACACTAAACGAAACTCTATCACTCAAGTCCCTACTACTTAATACCGATTAGTCGCCGGGGCCAGGCGAACGGGTTATTAGTTGATAGCGCTATTTAGGTCTGACCAGCCTCACACTGACCCTTGTTACTGGGAACGGGCGTGAACTAATAGACTCTGGCAACCGTCAATGATGATAGAACATTGACAAACGGGGCACTGCGGAAACGTACAGTTAAGTAAGTATTCGGTATTGGAAAAACAGTTTAGTCGCTTACTTATGGGGTAGCTCCCCATGGCATGTATAAACGGATAAATTAACTGGTGAAACAAGTTTTTGGTAATTAAAAACTGGACAACTCGTGAACTCGCCAACATTTTTGTTGATACTCTACTGCATGCTTTGCAGGTTGCTCGATACAGCTCTGGACGGACGTTGCAATCGGATGGAGTGCGTGGATCGTAAGTAACATGATAACAAACTTGTGGTTTTCAATTATGATGCGTTTTCTTCCCCTTTCCGCTGTGAACTTAAACTATGTTTTGAAAAATTTAAATTAGGTCACTAATTATGTTAATGTTTATAACAATAACTATTCCGTTCAAAATAATTAGTGGCTAAGATCCTGGTCGTCACACGCCTCGCGGTAATACTCCGCGTGTGGATTTTGAGGGTGTGACACCGTTATTGATTGTCGATATGGTACGGTCGACATGACATTCGGTAATAGAAAGATGAGATTAAATGTTTTTACTAACGGTACTAACGTTTATGGTGATGAGTGTTTCTTAGCAGATTTCATAGATGGATATGACCCGAAGGAGTTCAAAGAGGAAATTTTGGGTTCTTGTGTTTGTGATGTGTCTTTGCAGGTTTATGCATGTGAGTTGGAGATAGAAGAGAAAGAGCAAGAGGCTCTTGCGGTGAAAGAAGGAAGACCGCCATGGACCCACCAAACGGATGCTTTACCTGTGGAAATTGATTCGGGTACAAAGCCTTCTTTGGAATGTCCACCAAGGGTGGAGTTGAAAGAGCTACCAAAGCACCTAAAGTATGCGTTTTTGGGGGAGAATGACACTTTACTGGTGATCATTGCTTCCAATTTGGCGGTAGCTCAAGAAGAGGAGTTGATACGGGTGTTGAAGGCTCACAAGGTGGCAAGTGGGTGGACGATAGCCGATTTAAAAGGTATTAGTCCATCCATTGTGATGCACAAAATCATTACAAGTGAGGATGCAAAGCCGACCCGTGAAACACAAAGAAGGTTGAATCCAAACTTGAGAGAGGTGGTAAAGAAAGAAGTTATCAAGTGGTTGGATGCGGGGATCATTTATCCCATCTCGGACAGTGCATGGGTAAGTCTGACTCAGGTAGTACCTAAAAAATCCAGCATCCAGGTAGTAAAAGACGAGCAAGGTGAGTAAATCGCCACCCGCCCGGTAACCGGGTGGCGAGTTTGTATTGACTATAGAAAACTAAACGCCGCTACCTCAAAAGACCATTTCCCGTTACCCTTCATTGACCAAATAATAGAAAAACTTTCCGGTCAAAAATATTATTGTTTTTTGGATGGGTACTCGGGATATAACCAAATTGCTATTCACCTGGACGACCAACACAAAACCACGTTTACATGTCCATATGGTACATTCGCTTTTCGGCGAATGCCATTTGGACTACGGCCACATTCCCAAGATGCATGATGAGTATATTTTCGGATATGGTTGGGGAATCTCTTGAAGTGTTTATGGATGATTTTTCCATCTGTGGCCCAAGTTTCGATTCTTGTCTTGATGAATTGGAAAAAATTTTAAAAAGATGTGTTGAGACGAACTTGGTCCTAAGTTGGGAAAAGAGCCATTTTATGGTTCAAGAGGGTATTGTGTTGGGGCATGTAATATCGGACTGGGGAATGGAGGTAGATAAAGCAAAGATTTGGGTAATTTCATCTCTACCCCCACCAAAGAATGTTAAGGGGGTGAGATCATTTTTGGGACACACGGGGTTCTATAGAAGGTTTATTAAGGGTTTTAGTGTAATTACAAAACCTTTATGCAACTTATTATTGAAAGATTTTCCATTTGATTTTACTGACGAATGTTTGCAAGCGTTTCATGTGTTGAAGGAACAGTTGGTTAAGGATCCTATCTTGCAACCACCGGATTGGTCAAAGCCGTTTGAAATTATGTGTGATGCTAGTGACACGACTATTGGCGCAGTTTTGGGTCAAAGAGTGGATAAGAAACCGGTGGTGATATATTATGCAAGCAAAACTTTGTCCGAGGCGCAACTCAATTACACCACGACCGAGAAAGAATTATTAGCGGTGGTGTATGCCTTGGACAAGTTTAGATCTTACATTTGGGGGAGCAAGGTGATAGTGTATTCGGATCATAGTGCGGTCCGATATTTGATGGAAAAGAAGGACGCAAAGCCCCGGTTGATTCGGTGGGTGCTTTTGTTGCAAGAATTTGATCTTGAGATTCGGGATAAAAAGGGATGTGAAAATGTTGTTGCGGATCATTTGTCCCGAATCCCATTGGAAGGTGTTGATGACCCAATCGAAATCAATGAACGGTTCCCCGATGAACATTTGTTGGCCGTCTCTACTTCTGTTGCACCTTGGTATGCCCATTACGTAAACTATTTGGCTAGGGTGCAATTCCAAATCATTGGACTAAGAAGAGACGACAACAATTTTTTAGTCAAGTGAAGCAATATATATGGGATGAACCGGACTTGTTCAAAATCGGACCGATCAAGTGATAAGAAGATGTGTTCCCGAAACTGAAATTTTAGAAATTTTGACCCATGCACATTCATCAGCATGTGGAGGGCATTTTAGTGGGAACAAGACGGGTTATCGGGTGTTATCTAGTGGGTTTTATTGGCCCACGATTTTTAAGGATTCTTGCGAGTATGCCCGAAATTGCATCAATTGTCAAAGAGTGGGAAGCATTTCGAAACGGGATGAAATGCCGTTACAACCGATTTTGGTGGTGGAAGTATTTGATGTTTGGGGAATAGACTTCATGGGTCCGTTTCCAAACTCAAATGGGTTTTTATATATATTGGTTGCGGTTGACTACGTTTCGAAATGGATTGAAGCTATCGCTACGAGGACCAACGATCACTCCGTTGTATGTAAGTTTGTGCAATCCAATATTTTTGCTCGATTCGGTGTGCCTAAGGTGATAATAAGTGATGGCGGTTCACATTTTAAGAACTTCAATTTTGGGAAATTGTTAAAAAGATATAATGTAAACTACCGCGTTGCTACACCGTACCACCCGCAAACGAGTGGTCAAGTGGAAGTGTCTAACCGACAAATTAAAGAAATTTTAATGAACACGGTGAGAACGGATCGGAAAGATTGGTCAAGCAAGCTTGATGACGCGTTGTGGGCTTATCGAACGGCCTAATAAACTTCACTTGATACAACCCCTTACCGAATGGTGTATGGAAAAGGGTGTCATTTACCCATGGAGTTGGCACATCGGGCATATTTGGCAATTAAAATGGTGAACGCAAACTATGACGAAGCGGGTCGGGCGAGAAAGCTACAATTGAATGAAATTGAGGAAATAAGGGATCAAGCTTATGAGTGTGCATCCGCATATAAAGACAAACTGAAGAAAGTTCATGATGCGAAGATAAGGAAAAAGAACTTTGAAGTGGGTCAAAAAGTGTGGTTGTACAATTCAAGATTGAAGATGTTCGCGGGGAAACTCAAAAGCAAGTGGATGGGTCCTTACGTTGTCTGAAGAGTGGGAAGATTTGGTGATGTTGACATTCAAGATGAACAAACAAATAAGCAACAAACGGTGAATGGGCATCGGCTCAAACCGTACTTGGAAGGTAACGATATCAACAATCTCGAGCTTGACAAAGTGGGTTACATTTTACGCCCAATGGATGATGAAGAAATGTGAAAGAGGCCCAGGTTTGGTGTTTGTAAATATTTAGTGTAGTTTATTTTGGTTTGAATAAGTTCCGTTTAAACCGGTGTTCGAAACAAGTGTGGGGAAATTTTTATGGATTTCCCGAACATAATGTTGAGGACAACACGGGTTTTTAACGGGTGGTAGGGTAATAATTTTCATGTTTTCATAAAGCTGATAAACACATAAAAATTACAAATTATAAAAGCTAAAAAAAATTCAAGTTATAAGATTTTTTTTTGTCTCCCCTTTGCTGTCCAGCTCTAGCCGTAGCCTACGGCAGGAAGCCGTAGGTTACGGTTCCATGTGTACAAAAAAAAGCCTTACGGCTCAAGGCTACTGTTCTACGGCTACATTTTGAGACCCTGGTACCGCCGTAACCGACGGCTTTGCCGTAGGTTACGGATCGCAGTAAAATGTTGGGACCCCCTTATGTCGGTTACGTTTATATAAAAAAAACCGAAAATGAATTAATAATAATAATAATCCTTTTAACAAAAACCTTTCAATAATCCCCAACCATACATCGATCTCTTTACTGCCCAACCACACATTCTTCTCCATCTTCTTCTTAGAAACCCTAACCTCCTTAACTTCAAAACTTCACATCTCCTTCAAAATTTGTCCGATTTTCGTGATTTTTGAGTCCATTTTGGGTGAAATTTCACAAGGAATCCAGATTTACACTTGTATCTTGAAGATTCCTTTGTTTTGGGGTCGAATTTGAGCATAGGGGGTACCGAATTTTTGGGGGGGTTTTTGTGTGAACTTCAAGTTTCGTGATTCTCATCTTCTACAACACTAAGGTATGCACTTTCTTGTTACTCTTTTATGTACATTGAGGTTTGTAAGTTTCAATCCTTGTTTTTGCTTACTTACACTTGCTTGTACATGATAGATGTAGGAATTTGTGAATTATAGATTGTATGGGTATAAATGTGTTGATGTCTAATGAAAATTTTTGGAAAAATTTTGGAAAAATTCTGAATTATAGAGGACATCATGCTGAATTTTTTTTTTGAAAGAATTTTTGGTTTTTGCACATCTATACCCATATCATAAAGCAAGTGTGGGGAAGATTGAGGCATTGGATTAACTTGAAGTTGTTTGTGTGGTTTTTGAATGTGTGGAGGTATGGTGACGAAAAAAGGGAAAGGAATTGCAAGTTCGTCTAATGAGCCTCAAGGGGATGATGCACAACAAAAGAGGAGGAGATTGACACGGGTTGGTGACCCGGACTCGGAGGAGGATGCACCCCCAAGGGGTCCGAAGCCGGATTGGACATCTGGTTCATTGTTAGACCAACCCGCAGAATGGAGAGAGAATCTATTTCATGAACAAATGAACAACTTGAAACAAAGAGATGAAGCATTTATTTGTGAAAAGGAGATCGGGGAGGTCGATTTCGGGCCATTCGGGGTCACGGCCAAGTTTAACGCATTGGGTTAGGGGGCGGCTATGAAGTGTTATGATGGTGAGGTAAAGAAGATGTATGACAAGCAGATTCAAGAATGGGTGGCATCACTTGAATGTCCCCCGTTTAAGGCCCCAAGCAAGATGAGACTTGTTGGACGGTGTAATGGAGTGAAAGTAGAAATGTCTTATGACTCTTTGCGCCGGTAACAAAGTTTGATGATGGGCCAGCCAATGAATACATCTACCCGAGTCTCAAAGATCTCTATCACGAGCCCAATCAACATCCACAATGGCAAAATATGCTCGATTACCTCTTCCTTCCGGGCACAACACATGGGAAGTTATATAGACGCAACTTAAGAATGGAAGGAAAGTTGTTGTTGACGTTGTGCATGTACAATGTTGTTCCGAGGCGGGGTGACATGATGGAAGTGCGACACCAAGAGGTACCGATCCTATATATGATGATGCATGGTTCTCCCAAGGTCCCATTCCGATTTCTAGTGTTGAATAATATCTGGTTGAGCAAGAATAGTGGGGAAAGAAAGATTATACCTCATTGCCGGTTGATTACGGCATTTCTTAAAAAAACATGGGGCGATTAAAGGAGATGAAAAAGGTTCTTACAAGAGGTTTAGACCATTCGACCTTAAGAATCTTGGACCAGGTTGGATTTACAAGGAATCGGAGAGGTATCATAAGCTGAAAACAGATGGGAGAAGATGGAGAGCGTTGAAGGTGGACGCGAGACCGTTACGACCGGGTGAGGCCGATGAGCCCGAAACATCGGATGACGAAGTGAGTGGAGATGATGACTACCGTGAAGACACCTTCATGGTTGATGCTCAAGTTCAGGGAGCCGGTGTGCAAGCTGGTTATGTGGGGGGTGCATTTGATTATGCACAACAAGCCTACGATCCGTATTGGGCCCATTCGGGGAATATGGGCCAAATTATTGAACAAAGGCGGCCACCCACTTTCGGTGAATGGAGTGAACAGAACCAGATGCTCTTTGATCAACAAACTTTTATGGGTGCTAGTGTGGAAAGAGCTATCAAACGGAGCTACGATAGAAATGAGCAATGGAACTGTGCTCATATGTATGCCCATGAAGAAGAAGTGAACAACCGCTATTTAGATGATCGCCAGAGACGCATGCATGATCAATGGCATGCGGGCCAACCAATTGAAGGAGATCCGCCCGTTGTGGACTACACCACATTGCCACCAAATGATGGTAGTGTGTCATACCCCACCCCACCATTGCATCATTCTCAGTGGGTGGATCCACATGCTATGAGTTATCAACAGGCGAATCCAAGTGGTGATCAAGGAAGTAGCAGTAGCGGTGGAGCATTTGGCTTTGGTGAGTGGACTGATATGATGACATCCATCTTTGGACCTCCACAACCGAAGTACTACTAGCCAGGTCGTATCTTGCTCCTTTGTATATGTTTGTTTGTGTTTATTTAGTATGTTTATGTTATGGTTGGGAGGTTGGGTGGTGTTTGATGTTGATATGTTTGTTGGGTTGTGAAAGTTGGTGGTGTCTATAGTAATAGAAAAATAAAAAAAAATACAAAAAGAAATTTGGGGTTTGAGAGTATAAGCAAATGTTGGTGTTTTTGGTTAAAGCGATCTTTCCCTCAAAACCATACATTGGGACAATGTATCCCAAGTGTGGGGATGGGGGAAATTTTTGAGAAATTTAAAATTTTTTTGTAAACCCAAGCGGAAATTGTCAAAAATTTGAAAACTTGATATGGTTCCACTTGACACACCGACACCCATTCCTAGTCTTTTCTTGGTGAGGATTTGAGCCACACATGATTGTTATATTTCATTGTTTGAGTGGCGGTGTGCATGGTGTGTTAATAGAACTTGTGTGAGAATTCTTGTTAAATCCTAGAGTTAGTATGCTTTTGAAAATGATAAGGGACTTTTAGGAAGCCTCGTCTAGATGTGTGAGAGTGCGGGATTGGTGGGTTGACTCATACTTTACATATATGAGCTAGGTATTGTGAGGGGTGGGGGTTTGGTCGTTAGAAAGCCATGTTGAGCCTTAGACTATTCGATTGTGACCCGAGCCTACGTCCTACAAAACTTTACCTTTTGAGATGACCTGGTTTAGAAAATTTAGTATGAAATGTTGATGTTCTTGCATATATTGTTGAAAAAAAAGAGAGAGAAAAATAGGAGAAAAATACAAAAAGAAGGATATAGTTGCGAAAGTTGAAGAAGTTGTGTATATAGTTGATGTTTGCTTTGTTTAGTAGTGAAAATAAAAACCGGGTCAAATCAATTAGCTCTTATATATATATATATACCACCATTTTCCTACCTTTGCATTTAGCCCCGTTACAACCCGTAAGTCCCTTTGATTCATAAGCATGTTAGATAGTTGTTAGGAGGAAACTTGATTTTTATACAAGCTTATTGTTGCACACACACACACACGCATTGAGTGGTTTTGCATTACATGCTAGAAACTCTTGTCACCGAGAGATTTTTGTAAGGGGTGTGTCTTGTGGTACGATTGAAAGTTAGTAAAAGGACTGCACATTTTAGCATGGTTTGCATAATTGATCGCTTGTGGTTGTGAATAGTTTTGAATGGGTTGCTTGGGACAAGCAACGGGTAAGTGTGGGGATGTGACGGGTGGTCCGTAGGACAACCCTTAAAAGGCTTAATTATACGCACATTCCATGTTTTACTCAGTTAATTGCATGAACATAATAACCACTAGATGATTTGATGTGCAGGTATTATAAGGCTCAAGATGCAGGTTTTAGAAGGTTGGATGGATGTCGGGAGTTGCTGGCAATAAAAAGTGAAGGAACTAGATACTTGATGAGGAAACAAGGAAGAAAACTTCACCGACCACCGTAACCTACGGCTAGGGGCCGTAGGTTACGGCTCCCATTTTGGTTCGGGTGCATAGCCGTAAAACATAAGAAAGGAGCCGTAATGTTTAGCTGCTAGCCGTAACCTACGGCAGGCTGCCGTAGGTTACGGCTCTGTGTTGACTGGTTGACTGGTTTACTGCCGTAACCTACGGCAGAGGGCCGTAGGTTACGGCGCCGACTGGGCTCAAATTGTAACCTTCGCATTTAATGGCCTCTTGATGAAGAATTATGGTGTTTAATCATGTGTTTTCGGTTACTACTTGAGAAAAACGAGTTTGGGACTATATCTAGGGACTTGGAGTCAAGAGAACACTATCTTATCTTCTACCATTTATCTAGTTTTGTTGGTGATCCTGTTGAACAATATTATCTTCTATTTTTGCATTATGGTGTCACTTCAAGCCATGCGTGGCTAAACATTCTATGACTATCTTGGGTTGAAGGCTGTGTAAGACTTTGTGCTTTTATTTTATATTTCTAGAATAACAACTCCTTTCTCTTTGAATTGTTTGTTATGGTGCATGATTGATTGTTAGTAAAGTATTGATTTTTATGCTAGCTAATTAGAAACCATACGTTCTTGGTACCGTTGGTAATTGAGATATCATGGGTATAGTTAGGCTTGGGTAAGGGTTAATTGATCATCGGGTAACAACCTCACGTTCTAGGAATCTGAGTACTTAGTTCCCTTTCATCACTACAATTGGTCATACATGAACTATGTCCATGTAGTTCTTTCTAGTTGAATGTTAGCACAAACAACGAAGCAAACCGGAAATCTAGGATGGTCATTTGTCTCTAATTTGCTTACAACCAAAACTTTTCTCTTGCAATTCAATTAGTTAAATTTAGTTTTAAAACCAATCCAATCAAATCAACTCTTGAACTTTATTTTCTTACAATTAGCTTAACTTAGTTCACTTAGATAAATCTTCAAATAACACATATTCCACAAACTCCCTGTGTTCGATACCCACTTACCGCTATCTATTTAGTAGTAATTGGGTTAAATTTGATTGTGACCACGACATCACGTCAGACCTTTATGATGGTCCACGCGCCAACGTCCGTTGTTGTTACGCGCGAAATGGCACAATGCTTAGATAGAATGGGAGTAAGGAGGGTTCCTAGTAATGGTAGTTGGAGGGGCACCTTTAAGGTGGGTACTTCATTCTCTTTGTCTGGAAGAGAGTGTCGTCATTCGGGTTTCGTAAATGCCTCAGGGACCTCATCCCACTGATAAAGTTGCTATCCAAGGTTGCCTCCTCCGCCTCGCCGTCGCTACCGTAGTCAGGCACCTTCGCATTCGAGAGGGAAAAGCAGCCATCTTCTACGGAATCAAGCTCAGGGTCTTGTTTAGCAATTACCTCAACCATGGGCTCCGCAATAAACACGAGGTCGATAGTAGCATTGTGCGAGTCAAGAACAATAATAGGATTCGTAGTCGAAGGTATCTCGTTCCCATCAATAATAATCCCATATGGATATATTCACATATATTAATAGATAATAATGTTACTTAGTATGTAAAAGCAAATAAATGCAACCTATCACATAAAATTTCCGTCTGTTCTTTTGGGGGGGGGGCATTTTATCTTTGGCAAGTCTATCCCACGTGGACCGACTATACCTCAATTGGCACATTAGTCAGGGTATTCCCTTCCCTACTAATGTCCTTACTTTGCCTTTGCTTTGTCTTTGCTTTGCCTTTCCTTTGAAAAATGTTCGACTCATGGATCTTGGCGCTTTTTGCAAATTCAATGAAAAATATTTTGTGAAAATGTTTTTCGTGAAAGAATCCTAGTGACTGTAGTCTAGACTCAAGAAGGAATCCTAGTTCATTACAATCGAAGCTCTGATACCAAACTGTCACACCTTGACTTTTGCGGAAGCGTAATGATGTGTGACTTGTTCAATACCATTGCATTCAATTATAATAAACAACTATATGATTTAAACATGATGTTCATCCATTCATAAGTTTGAAAAGTTACAAACACAAGTCTTTTAAATTTCAACCAAAATCCTCAAGTTAAGTTACAATACATAAGTGGATGACATCTAAACTTGGACTTTACGTCTTGAAAACAACACTTGCGCCCAAGATCCATCTCGTTTCCTGAAATACATGTAATTTTGAAAACATCAACAAAAGTTGAGCAAGTTCATGGGTTTCTATAAGAGTTCGAATAATCTTGTAAACATCTGTAAGTATGCCATTTGTAAACCGGTATGAAAGCGTCTATGAACAGATCAATTAATGTGTAGCTAATACATTAACATGTGTGCAATGGCATAGGAAGGCTCAAACCTTGCGGATTTTTTACTGGGCTTCCGGCTGTAAGACATACTCACCACCTTCGGACACTTCCGGCCCAGGGGTGGGGCTCGCAACACCCAAATAGATCTATCACCCATGTCCCTCGGTCCTTATACGAGGACTAATGGTCTTAAGTGTGTGCCTACCCATTCACATGATCTAACAGTTCATTCCTTAGCTAACCATACCATTTATAAACATTTGTAAACATTTGTAACATGCATTTCACCCCCGAAGTCATAAAACTGAAAACAATTAAAAGAAAAGGGGGACATGAACTAACTGAATTGCGTCCTGTCTCCTGTATACCCAAACTATGTATCCTTACGACGTACTACAACTTACACACGTGCTGAGTTTTATTAGACGTTAAGGTCGTGTAATGACTCTTAGTCTTAATTGTTTAGTAAGACTTGTTTCGGAGTTCTTGGTATACTTTGAGTTACATTTCTTGGCGTCATAAGTATTATTCCAAAGCATATAATTATTTGTTTAAATAATAATATTTTAACTTAAATTATATTTATTATTTATTGGAATATTAGTTAAAATAATATATTTTAACTTATTTGTTTTGTAATCCTTCTTGAATAATTTTCCCCAAGGATGGGTATACTTATACTTGTATTCTTGGACTTGTGTATTTTTGCCAAGTATTGGTGGCGTATTCCGGTGTGTATTTGTACGTACGAGAATACATATTCTTATTGTATTTATTAAGTACTAGTTTATAAACCTGTGTATTACACGAATTAAATATAAAAAAACTTAGATTGAATAATATTTTAATTTATAAGTGTTACAAACCCGTGTATTACACACATAAAATAATTTTTTTTTGTAAATCATACTTCTATATAATCCTGATCACATAGTTAAAAAAATGTAATAATAGTATAATCTAATTATTGCGTGTTTTCGATTAGTATTAATATAAGGATGGTTTAATAAAAAAGATCTAATTATTGTAATTTTTTATTTTACGATAATATTTAATAAAATACATTGTATTTATCTATAAAATTAATTAAATAGTGCATCCTAATATGGTTATTAACATATTTAAATTAAATTTATTATATTAGTAAGCATGAGGATTAAAAATATTTTTAAATAAATGTAAGTCTAAATTATAAAGTTGAAGGAGAGAGTGACCCGTGACAATAAATAGAATCTTATATTAAAAGTTAAATAAGATTTGATGTTTATTAAAAGTTAAATTAGAGTGACATGTGGCATTAAGGGGACTTTTTTTTATTAGTAAATTTGTTATTTTATCATCTTTATCAGTAATTAATATTTTAAGTCATTTGGTTTTAGAAATATATTTGGTTAATCTATATATGTGATTAATCTTAATGAGGTGTTATGTTATCAAATAAAGTAAATATAATAATGCATAAATAATTAAATCGGGGATATTAATAATAATAAAAAATAATAATAGTTTTGTTATAGATAATAATAAACATACGATTGAAAGGCTTTTGATTTTAAAGGATATTCATATTAAATATTAAATACAGACATATTAAAAAAATATAATGACCCTTTTATCATATGTCATACAGGTGAAGATAATCTTGATCTTTAATATGTAAAATCGGTATATTCAAGAGATGAAGTAATTCTTATATTTTTATCTATATAGACTTAACTGCCATTTTGGTCCCTGTGGTTTGGGCACTTTTGTCATTTTAGTCCAAATCTCAAACTTTTTAAATCTGGGTCCCGTGGTTTGCATTTTGTTGCCATTTTGGTCCAAAAGTGAAATTTAACCAGAATCCCCAAATTAAAACCCCTTATTTTGTCCTTACCTTAGGGATATTTTGGTCATTTTAGAATTATTATAACTAAATTTATATTTTCTTTTAATTGTTTTTGTTGGTATACAAAACCTTAGGAAACCATTCAAATCAAAATCAACATTTCCATTTTCCACACACACTCTAATCGCTCATCTTCATTTTCACCATTGTTGCGCAATGTTCTCTACAGGCACCAAGAAATCCGTCGCTAGAAGAACAGCTCCTACACATCCGCCTCCTGGAGACGGTTCTCCAACGACTCCTCTCACCGGAAACCGTAAGCCGGTGACGGATAATAATATTATTCCGGAATGTCCAGATACCGGCACCCCTGCCCCCTGGGCACCTCACTTGTCTATTCGCGCTAGGTATTATTAATCTGGGTCTGGGTCGTGAGAGAGAGAGAGAGAGAGAGAGAGAGAGAGAGAGAGGAGAGAGACAGATGGCATTCTTTCAGTTCTGAAAAATTCTTTCAGATCTATCGGCACGAACTCATATCTGAAACTTAGGGACGACGGTTGTAGTCGGAGCCTTTACAGCAGGGACGACGACGGTGGTGGAGTTCGGTGGCGGTGGTGTTCGAGAGAGAGGAGAGAGAGAAGAGAGAGATGATGGCAGTGGGATGGTGGTGTTGGCGACAGTGGGATGGTGGTGGTGGGGATGATGCGGTGGTGGGGGTGGTGGTGGTAGTTCAAAGGAGAGAAAGAGAGAAGAGAGAGGCAGAGGGGTGTTAGAGAGAGAGAAAGAGAGTGCAGGGGTGTTAGAGAGAGGGGCAGATTTTTGGGTTTAATTATTTTTAATCAATATTACTCTATAATAAAGCCAAAATGACTAAAATACCCCTGAGCATAAAGACAAAATAGCAGGTTCATTTTTGAAAATCTGACCTGATTTCGTTTTTGGACCAAAATGGCAACAAGATGCAAACCACAGGGACCCAGATTTAAAAAGTTTGAGATTTGGACTAAAATGGCAAAAGTGCCCAAACCACAGGGACCAAAATGACAGTTTACTCGTCTATATATAATATAGTATAATTTAGTAACTTAAGCATCATGGTATATCAATTTCCTTTGAGTGAGATGATGCATAAAAAAATTATTTATTAAAGTGGAGAATGGTCTTTAGATTAATTTAGTAATTATTATTATTTATTATGGTTTATATAATATAATAAATTGCCACATGGCATTTTGATAAAATCCTTAGCATGAGAGAACGCCATGTGGCATTAAAGGGACTTTTTTATTAGTATTAGATTCTTATACTTAATTTCTTTGTATTTAAATTTTCCGGAATATTATCTTTAATCAAATAAAAATCACCAATGTATATATTCTTAAAATATATATATATTTTAAGAAAACTTTTGTAGAAAATTATCTAAAATTTTCCGTTGGCAAAAAATAATTATATTTTCGTATAAACCTTAAAAATAATATATTTTCAAGATTAACTTAGAGAATATTGATAAATCCATTTATCACCCCAAAAATAATATATTCTACATTTATTTAAGAAAATATGATTTCTCCAAAAATAATATATCTTCTTAATAGTTCAAGAAAACACATATATTTTTCTTTACTCAACATAATATATTTTCTTCTTGATAAAAATATGGTATATTTTTGTAACACTTGTAAAAATCATATTTTTTCGTTTTCTTGGTTTCCAAAATACCGTTTAATTTATTATCAAAATATACACATGAATTTAATTCTGGAATATTTATATAATCCATATTCCTTGTTCGGTTTGTCCAATTTTTTTTGGGTATAAATTATACATTCACTTTCTTGGAATTTTGGTAATATTTTGTGTTACAATTCTTGGTATTTTGGTAAGTTATATTATTTCAAGTCCTAAAATAATATAACTAATACACATAATATACAAGTAATCACACAAATTGTGACATCTAAATATATATTTTCCTAAATGCATATTTAGTCACTTTTATTTATAAAAAACCAACCTCCAATATTTGAAATTTTTGTAACAAAAATTATGGCAAATTTTATATGAAAACCATGGTTAAAATCTACTTATAAACACTTGTTTAAAAATATTTTTCTAAGTGTTTAAATTCTAGAAAAAAATTGCCATAGTTTCCCCTTAAAAATGGAGGTTTCCATGCTTTCAAAGCATATCATTTTCTTTTAAAATCAACAACAATCAACAACAAATCAAACAACACTTACCATAAGCCAAAATCTCACAATTTACACTACACCTTGAACTTGAAATTTTTGTAAAAACTTGTAGTAACTTAGCATGTTGTTAAGTAAGCCTAGTTACCCTTAAAAGTGTGGTTATTTGTTTGTAAAACACATTCTTGAAGAATTTAGTCTTTCACAACTTATAAGATGATTTTTTCTAAAAATCATTCTTTTGTATTTTTCTTGTTATAAACATGTTTCTACACTTGATTTAACACTAAAAACATAGTTAGTTTCTTTAAAAATTATGTCTATGTAAATCTCATATATAAACTTGGTTTCTTGAGAAAATCATCTTTGAAATCATCCATGTAATAGACTAATAACATATATTCATCATCATCTTACACAAAATCATCTTTGTTTTCAAGTTCATGATGAACATAAAGGATGATCATCTTGATTTTTCACAAGATCATCCTCTCACTTGCTAGATCATGTGTTTAATCACAATCTCGCAAGTTTCATATGATGTTTAACATCATAAACACAAGAAATCAAGCATCAAGATTCACACATACACTTAAAAAAACAATGATTCTTATGATTTAGAGCTTTATGTTAAGAGTTATGTTCTTAATCTTTCATGATCTTCATGTTTAGTGACTTACATAACCTTTTAACCAACATAATAAGAAGTAAAATGGAGTTAGGATAGTCTTACTACTAGCACAAGGCTAGGGAAGAGATTCAAGATGATGAAGATGATAAACTTGGTGGTTAAAAGCTCTAGAGAATGGTCCTTCCACTTCTTATCCTAGCTCCATACACCTTTGTAGCACCTTAGATTGGTTGAGAAAGGTGGAAGTATGGTGGTGGTGTGGTGGCCGTAGACAAGGAAGAAGGAGGAGAAGAAGAGGAAACAATGCTTCTAGTGAAAATTTGGTGTTTCGGGTAGTGTCCGGTTGATTACCGGTTCGTTAAGTTGCTAAATTACGCAGTTTAGTGTGCTTTATGTTCCATTTTATGACAGTTTTGATTCCCGACACCTAGGAAGGCATTCTGGACCATTAAACCATAATTCTGCATGATATCTTAGAGTTAAAATGCTGAAAAATGCCGATTTGTGCTGTTTTCTGTAGAATTCTGCAGTTTTTGTGTGTTTCGGGCGCTTTCCGGCACTTAAATCATCACTAGGAAGGCAGTTTTGTGATCCTTACTTTCCTACGCACTATACAAGTGTAACTCTTGGTTTTGGACTAATTTTGTGTCTTAACATCATGTCTGCCTGAGTACTGAACTCCGGTTAGTACTTCTATTTTGTCTGATAACTGTGCTAACTTTGTTTCGTGCACTAACTGAACCATATGATGTTGCATGTAAAAATGATAAATAATCTTGCAACATGTAATGCACTTGTATGTATATGACAACATTCAGAAAATCATTCATGTCATTAATTAAATCAGGCATAATCATTAATGCACAAATTACTGTTTAACATTGTACGGAATATGTGGAAAAATGCGAGTTGTCACAAATATGATGTTCAAAGGAACACCATGATGAGTTACTATCTCATCAACGTAGATATTGGCAAGTTTGTCAGCAGAGAGATCCTCACAAATCGGAAAAAAGTGTGTTGATTTTGTTAAACAATCAATGACTACCCAAATGGCATCACGAGCTCTAGAAGTGCACGGTAGTTTAGTGATTAGATCCATCGCAATGTTCTCCCACTTCCATACCAGAATTTCTGGTTATTCAAGAAAACCAGATGGACGTTGATGTTTTGCCTTGACTTTTAGACAAGTTAGGCATTTAGATACGTACAAGGCTATGTCTTTCTTCATACCCAGCCACCAATACTAGGTACAAAGATCCTTATACATTTTGTCTGCACCAAGATGGATTGAATAACGAGACTTGTGAGCCTTGTTCATTAATAATGTGCGAAGTTTGTCCTGGTTTGGAACTCACAAACGATTCAAGAAGTAGAGTAACCCCATCGTCTTTAGTTTCAAGCTGAAGCTCGAGGCTTTGTGGCAATTCAGTACACATCTTGCCTTGGGTTACACAAATACATTGTGCTTCGAAAATTCGTATTTGAATTTCAAGTTGAACTCGAATGCAGTGAAGCTTGACATGTTCTTTACGACTAAGTGCATCGACTACGACATTCGCCTTACTAGGATGGTAGCGAATCTCGCAATTGTAGTCATTCAGAAGTTCAACCCAACGTCGTTGCCTCATGTTTAACTCCTTTTGGTTGAAAATGTGTTAGAGACTTTTGTGGTCTGTGAAAACCACACATTTCGTACCATAGAGGTAGTATCTCCAAATTTTGAGAGCAAAAACTACAGCACCTAACTCAAGATCATGAGTTGTGTAGTTTTTCTTGTGGAATTTCAATTGTCCTGATGCGTAGGCTATGACTTTGTCTCTTTGCATGAGAACACAACCAAGGCATATGTTTGAAGCATCATAATAGACAACAAAATCGTCGTTGCCATCGGGTAAGGACATAATAGACAACAAAATCGTCGTTGCGATCTTTGAGAAGTTCGTGATGAAGCGGCGATAATAGCCAGCAAGACCAAGAATGGAGCGAACTTCGGTAGGAGTACTGGGTGTATTCCAATCCTTAATCACAATATTTTTGGAAGGATCCACATGTATTCCTTGCTCGTTGACTATGTGACCCAAGAACTGAACTTCCTTAAGCCAAAATTCGTACTTGGAGAATTTAGCATATAGATGTTCTTTCTTTAGGAGTTCCATCGTTAGACGGAGATGTTGTTCATGATCAGCTCGAGATTTTGAATAAATCTGGATGTCGTCGATGAAAACAATGATGAACTTGTCTAAATAAGGTTTATAAACCCTATTCATTAAGTCCATGAAGATGCCATGAGCATTTGTCAAACCAAAAGGCATGACAGTGAACTCGTAGTGGCCGTATTGTGTGCGGAAAGCAGTCTTGGGAATATCTTCTTCGAGTACACGAAGTTGATGATACCTAGAACATAGGTCGATCTTCAAAAGCATGTAGCACCTTGTAGTTGATCGAAAAGATCATCAGTACGAGGTAGGGGATATCAATTTTTGATCGTGAGTTTGTTGAGCTCACGATAATCGATGCATATGCGGAAAAATCCATCATTCTTTTTCACGAATAAGACAGGAGCGCCCTAAGGTGAAAAGCTCGGTCGAATGAATCCTTTGCCAGAGAGCTCCTGAAGTTGTTTTGATAATTCTTGCATCTCAGGCAGTGCAAGACGGTAAGGAGATTTTGCTATTGGGTTGGCACCAGGTACAAGGTCTATACGTAACTCGACTTGACTTGCTGGGGCTAAACCAGGTAGTTCTTCAGGAAACACCTCAGGATAATCTCGAATGATAGGGATTCTTGAACACTCTTGCCCTTGCCTTTCTCCTCTACGACATGTGCTAAGAAGGCCACATAATTCTTTTGTAGGTATTTTTGGGCTTGGGTACATGTCACGAGTTTTAGGCTACTAGAGGGTTTCTCTCCACGAACCTCTAATATTTCACCAGACGAAAGGGGCACACGAACAATCTTGTCGAAACAGATCACCTCAGCATGGTGCTTGGTTAACTAATCCATTCCTATGATGACGCCAAAACTCCCGAGATGCATTGGTGTGAGGTCGATGGGAAAAAGGTGGTATTGAGGTCCAATTGGCAACCACGAATGATAGAATCGAGTACAAGGGGTTCGCCACTAGCTATCTCTACCGTTAAGGGCTTTCCTAGTTTAGTTCTAGACATCGAAAACAAAGGTTCGAAGGCTAGTGAAACAAAGATGATTGTTAACAAGGAACGTACCGTTGACTACTTTGTTATCAGCACGAGCCTCGTTGGCATTGATGTTGAATGCGCGTCCACAAGCTGGATTCACATTCACAAGTTTCGGGCAGTTGTTTCTAAAATGACCCATCTCGCCACAGTTGTAGCAAGAACCTGGTGGGAAGTGAACTCAAGTAAGATTCGCTTGGGTTTGAACAGGGTTTGGAATAGCTTGGTTCGGAGCAGATCGACAAACATTCGCTAAATGACCAAGTCGCCCAGATGAAGTGCATTGACGACACTGTAGGTGAGCTTGGTGGTGACCATTGCCATATTTACACAACGGTGCTGTACCAGCATAAGGTTTCCTCGCAGGAGGTTGAGCTGGTTGGTTGGTTGGTTGTGGGTGTTCTGGTTGGGTTGAGCAACAACCGCGAATTTTTTTGTGAAGCCTTACGCTTCCTCGATTTCTTGGAAGGTTCGGCTTTGTTTTCCTTGGTTTTCTCCTGAGTGGTCTTAGCAGCTTGTTTCTTGTCACCTTTACGGAACAATTTCCCCTTCCTGACTTGAGATTCGGTCAGGGTAGCAGCTAATTCGATAGCCTGTCTAACAGTAGTAGGATTGCTACCAGTGACAATGTCCTAAACTGGGTCAGGCGTGCCATCAATGTATCTCTCGATTGCTTTATCCAACGGTGTGACCATGGTGGGACATAGTAGGCTCAGTTCCTCGTATCGGTCGGTGTAGGCACGATGTTCTCCACTATCTTGTTTCATATCGTGGAATTCATTCTCGAGTGCCCATTGTTCGTGACGTGGGCATAATTCCTTCATCATGAGAGCTCTAAGCTCTTCCCACGTTTAAGCCATTGCAACATCGGCACCCCTATCTCCCATCACTCCGTTCCACCATGTGAGTGCCCTCTTTTGGAATACACTTGATGCAAACTCAACTTTGCGCTTGTTCGGACACTGAACATGATGGAATGTGCTCTCGAGACTCTCAAACCACTGTAGGAGCCCAGTAGATCCTTCAGACCCAATAAACTTGAGTGGTTTAGCCGAATTGAATTGTTTATAGTTGCACAGATCGGGTGCATTGTTGTTGTTGTTGTTGTTATTGTTGTTATTGGCTTGGTTTAGTTGCGTCACGAGGTTTGGGAGTACAACAACTATCTGCTGAGCGATTATAGCCGCCATATCGGCGTCTTGAGTAGCATTACGTCGTGGAGGTATTCTAAAAGAGAAGGGAATATGAGAGAAAACATGTAAGATTGACATTGGATAATCAAAAGAGATGCTAAAAATATTTATGAAACATAAGGATGGAGGTCATTTGTTCGTTTCTTAAAACAAACAAACGAAACACAGTGACTAATCAAAGTAAATGGGTCTTTATAATGTATCATGAAGACATGCTTTAGCCTATAAGTGGACACTCACCCCAAGAGTTCCCAGGTAAGAGTGACTGGTCCAATAATGTGGATTTGTATGAACACTTAGCCTTAGACAGAAAACTCAGGGTACATGCATCCACCCTTCCAGATTGCACGTTTTCACATTAATAAGACCCAAACTTTGACAAGATTTTGAAAAACTTTGAAGGCATAAAGCCAAAAAGTAAATCATCCGAGGATAGATGATTTCTTATAAGAGTTTTGGAAAAGAATTTGTGACTTTTATATTGTTTTGGTAATCACCTAAGGATAGGTGATGGTATTGTATTAAGAATCTAAACGCAAGATAACTTGCGTTAGGGTCCTAGAAAGGTTATAGTCTAGGTCAAAAGTATTACTAATAACCTAATTCCCTATAACCATGGATCTGATACCAATCTCAGTAACACCCCGATATCGTAAAACAACAAATCGCGACAGAAACATCGGGGAGTCACGTTATAGGAATTGTTTCACAACACATTGTACTTAAAGTTTTGTTTTATTTCATTAATTGATTTACATTATCTTTCAAGTTATAAAGTAACTAAGGCCCACGTCCATCCTATGTGAAGCATGCAATCAAACCATCAAACATTGGCTCCTGAAACATATGTGAAAAGACTGTCAGCATAAAAAGCTGGTGAGTACATAGGTTTTGTTGTTTGTCAAATTCATGGCTTTGTAATTGTTATTGTAATACCTCGTCCGACCAAGAGAGTCGATAAGTGAAAACCTTGTATCAAAAGTGTTTAATATTGAAATATATTTAACCAACTAAACAAGTTGGTATTAGTTATAAAACCTTGTAGCCATGAATCTTGATAAAATCGTTTCTTTTGTAAAACCGAGTAATAGATTGATTTAAAAGAAAACATTGTATGGTTTATATCTTTAAGTGAAAATCGTTCGTGACATCGTTCAAAACCATTTGTCCTTGTTGAAGTAATTTGGATAACGTTACGATATAAAATACAATAAAAGCACTTATATATACGAAGTACCAGCGGTGTATCTACCATGCTTTTATCATATTACACTCATCTCGTTATCTAAATTACTTATTATAAACCAATTATCCAATCTTCCGTGTTATAACCAATCGTCCATGATATAAACCAATCGTCCGTGTTATAAACCAACCATCCGTGCTATAAACCAATCATCTTGGTTTTGTATAAACACATTCAAACCTGTGTTGACTCGTCTAGACCACCAAAAGGTCTCTTTAAATTGATTAACAAACCACCAAAGGGTTTATTAATTATAAATTGTTTCTATCATTCCCCAAACTTCCCCACAAACCCTGGAAAATCTGGTAACAGGATTGTCAGTCCTATGGTACCATAACATACTACTGGTCAGCTCAGCCAAAGCTAATGAATGTCATTCGTGTTATGGATAACGCACCAACAAGTTTACCACATTATTAAAAGCAGTGGTTTTGTTTGAAACACACATTAGGAGGGTATGAAATCAAAACCTTTTTGCAGAAGGGAAGAAACCTTTTTGTAAGGTATCCCTCTTCATCATTGTATATGCATACCCTCTTTCAATAAAGTCAATTTTTAACTCGTTTTTAGGAAAGAAGGTTTTACCTTGCTGATCATCGAGTTGAAAGACATCAGAGATGGATTGTGGTGTAATTTTGACAGCTTTACCCTTTAGAGAAGAATTGATGGCTATGACAGTCTCTCCTTGTTTGTCAAGGGTTGCATTTTGCCAGAACTCTCTTTGGGTCGCCAAGTAAATTAGTGCATCTGCTATTAACAAAGTTTTGTACTTTGATGCAGACATGATATCAATAATGGAGTCCAAAGCATCGGTGGTGCCGGGTTTTGTGAGAAGACCCAAAAGGTTGTGAGAAGTTTTGTGTGGGATTTCGATGGGTTTAGCCTTTTGAGAGGCCTCTTTGGAAGATGATTTTGAAGTTGATTTTGCGGAGGACTTCGATTTAGTCATTTTGAAGAAGACGATCGAAGAAAGTTGTGAAGGAATTTGAGGAAATGAGATGAAAACTGCTTTGAGAAGAGAATTTTTATGAATCCAATTCGACAGTAAAACCCTGTTTGGGGTTTTGAAAGGGGGTTTTATGGAGAAAAAGTGAATGCTAACGTGGTAGCGGTTACAATAGTTCTGACCACTATGTACTGTCCACGTGCCAACCTCTGATGAAATGAAGGACAGTACTTTTATGAAAACTACTGATGAAGGCAGTGGTTGCAACGGTAACAGATGGAAGCAGTGGAAGATTTTTACTACCAGTAGATAGCACATCAGTAGATACAACACTGATTTTGAACAACAGTGCTTATCAAGAAATTGAGAAAATAGGGGATGACTTTCAGCAGTGGACAGACTTTAAAGTAAAACAGACTTTTGAACCCATCAGTGGTTATGGCAGACTTTTAAGGATTTAATGAAAAATTCATTTTTAGCTATTTTTAAGGATGGATTTTTTGATTTTCTAAAAACATTTTAATGCTTTTATTCATAGAGAAACATGATTTTGCCTGTTATTCCATGTTTAGCATGCCAATCCTAGAGATCAAGCTTTCAAAGGTGGATATGTCTAATGCTTTGGTTAGCACATCTGCCAGCTGATCCTTAGTTGGAACATGATGCAGAGAAATCAAACCTTTTTCATAGCAATCCCTCACAAAGTGATGTCTGATGTCAATGTGTTTGGTGGTTGAATGGGAAACTGGATGTTTGATGATATTTTCTACTGCCTGGTTGTCCAACATGAGTGGTGTCTTTAAGGAAGTGATACCAAAATCCAGCAACTGATTTTGAAGCCAGAGCAGTTGGGTTGTACAACTTGCAGCAGCTATATATTCTGCCTCAGCAGTGGATGTTGAAACAGTTGCTTGCTTTTTGCTTTGCCAAGACACTAAGCAATTGCCTAGGAATTGGCACCCTCCTGAAGTGGACTTCCTTGTTTTGTCACATCCAGCAAAGTCACTATCTGAGAAACCTGAAAACTCAATTTTACCATCAGCTGGATACCAGATACCAAGTGTGGGAGCACCTTTGAGGTATCTGAATATCCTTTTTACAGCAATAAGGTTTGACTTTCTAGGGGCTGATTGGGATCTTGCACAGACACATGTTGCAAATATGATGTCTGGCCTAGATGCAGTTAGGTACAATAAAGACCCAATCATGCTTCTATACAAAGTTTGATCAACCAATTCATCCTTCTTATCAGACATGACTAATTTATTAGTTGCAATGGGTGTACTACATGGTTTACAATCATCCATCTCAAATTTCTTTAAAAGTTCTTTGGCATATTTGCCTTGATGGATAAAAGTGCCATTTTGCAGTTGCCTTACTTGGAGACCAAGAAAGCACTGGAGTTCACCCATTGCACTCATTTCAAACTCAGCTGTCATGAGTTTTCTGAACTCTTCACACATTTTATTACATGTGCTTCCAAAGATGATGTCATCCACATAAATCTGGACAATCATCAAATCCTTCCCTCTCCATTTTAGAAACAATGTTTTGTCTATCTTACCTCTTGTGAAACCAATGGAAAGTAGAAAGGTGGACAGAGTTTCATACCAGGCCTTGGTGCTTGTTTCAGGCCATACAAAGCTTTATTCAGCTTATAGACATGATTTGGATTAAATGGATCCTCAAAACCTATAGGTTGACAGACATAAACCTCTTCTTGAATCTTACCATAGAGGAATGCACATTTCATATCCATTTGATATCCATTTGATACACCTTGATGTTGTGGTTGACAGCAAAGGCCATAAATAATCTGATAGCTTCAAGTCTTGCTACAGGGGCAAAAGTTTCATCATAGTCAATGCCCTCTTCTTGTCTAAACCCTTGAACCACAAGCCTGGCTTTATTTTTTACTACAATACCCCTTTCATCAGTTTTATTTTTGAAGACCCATTTTGTGCCAATAGGACTTACACCCTCTAGCAATGGTACAAGCTCCCAAACTTGTTGTCTTCGAAACTGTTGGAGCTCCTCTTGCATGGCTTCTACCCAGCTGTTGTCTTTTAGTGCCTCTTGGTACTTGACTGGCTGATGGAGTGATAGAAAACCAGCAAAAAGACAAATGTTTTGGGATTGACTTCTTGTGAGCACCCCTTCATTGATGTTGCCAATAACTTGGTCTGATGGATGAGATTTCAAGAAGATGAGCTCTCCTTGGTATGGAACAATGGCATTAAGTAGGGATGGCTGCAGATGTGAATCATCTAAGCTAGCCACTGTTGGTGACTTTGATGATCCAGCAGTGGCTTCAAAAGGTGATGGGATAGGTGGCAAAGGTGAGGACACATGCTGACTTTGATCCACTGTTTGAGGACTTTTATCAACAGTGTTTGATGATGTGGAGGTAAGGGTTAAGGGGCTACTTTGGTCAACAACTGTTGAGGTAGCAGTGGTTGAGCTTTGACAGCTGTTTTGTACATCTGCTGCTCTTCCCATTGTGACAGACTTTTGTTGAGGAATGATGATCTCATACCCATAGTCTGGTGATGAATTCTCTGATGGACCTGCACTGTTAGTCTTGACAGCAGTATTTTCAAAAGTGAATTTATCAAGATCAAACAATTCTGCAGGATTTGCTGGGATTTTCATTGATGAAAGTTCATTGAACTTTACATTCAAAGTCTCTTCCACTGCTTTGGTCCTTGTGTTAAACACTTTGTAGGCCTTAGCAGTGGTTGAGTATCCCAGATGATAACCACAATCAATTTTGGCTGCAAACTTAGAGATAGAATCTTTTAAGTTTAAAATGAAGCATGGGCAACCAAAAACTTTGAAATATGAAATTAATGGCTTTATTTTATACAACAGTTCATAGGCAGTCTTTTGATGCCTGGGGTTGATTAAAACTCTGTTTTGGACATAGCAAGTAGTGTTTACTGCCTCTGCCCAAAAAGTTAATGGCAAACCTGAATCTGCAAGCATGGTTCTGGCAGCCTCAATCAAAGTTCTGTTCTTTCTTTCAACAACCCCATTTTGTTCTGGTGTTCTTGGAATGTTGTGTTATCTCACAATTCCTTTTGACACACAGAAATCATCCAACTCCTTGTTCCTGAACTCTGTGCCATTGTCACTTATGAAGATTTTTACTGGAAGGTCAAACAGCTTTTCAACCTGTTTCATAAAGTCTTGCAGAATGCCTGTAGTCTCATCTTTTGAGTGTAAAAAGTAAGTCCATGTAAACCTAGAAAAGTCATCAACAATAACCAAACAATATCTCATTTTCTTAAGACTCGTGACGTTAACTGGGCCAAACAAATCCATATGAAGCATTTGCAAACATTTGGTTATTTTAGACTCATCAATGGATTTGTAGGAGCTTTTATGTTGTTTACCTTTTAGGCAGGAAACACAATGCTCAGGACAGGTGAACAGTTTTTGAGGTAAACCTCTTACTAACCCCTGTTTTGAAATGGCAGTGATTGTCTTAAGATTTATGTGCCCCAATCTTCTGTGCCATAGTTCTGTCTCTTTGTTTGATGCAGCTGAGAACAGACAGGCATCAGTTCTGGGGCACTCTTTTGACATATCAACAACATAAACATTGCCACTTCTTTGAGCAACAAGTTTAGTTTTACCATTTTTGATTATTGCTTCAATCTTTTCAACCATTTCTGGTCCAACAATCCTACAACACTCCTTTGTGAAGAATGATCCATACCCCTTATCACTCATTTGTGAAACACTCAGGAGGTTGAATTTTAGTTTGTCTATTAGATTGACATTTTCAAATTTTACATTACCAGACTGTACTGTACCAGACCCCAGAACTTTCCCTTTACTATTATTACCAAAGGATATATCACCCCCTCCATGGATTTTGAAATCTCTGAGAAGGGCTTTACCTCCTGTCATGTGCCTGGAGCCTCCACTATATACATGCCAAAGGCTATCTAAACATGCAGAAGCTCCCTGCACATGAAGTAAAAGGATTAGTTCATTAGGGTCTCCAAAGCCAACAAGGCTTTGGATGGGGTCTCAACAATGTCTGGGATGGTCTCAGGTGCATGGGCAGTGGTTAGATCATGGGTCTGGACAGTTTTAGGACTGTTTTTCTCTTACCACTGTTGTGGGTCTTGACCAATCACCTGTTGGTAACCAAAAGGATGCATGTTCACTCTTGGTTTAGAGGGCCTTTTGTAAGCCTCATAAACATGTGGGATCCTTTGGTATGATGGTTGTCCCTTGCCTCTCCTGAATTGATTGGCAGGGGGTGCATCAGTCACTTGAACATCTCTTTGGACAGATGTTTGGTTCAGCTGTTTTGTGACAGATGTTTGGTTCAGCTGTTTTGTGACAGCTGTTTGGACTGGCACAAACAGTGGTTGTTTCTTAGTGAATTTGACAGATGTTGATGAACTTAAGAATGTTTTTGCAGTGTACTCATTCTTTTATTTAGATCATATACTTTTAGATGAAAACAGTCTTTTGTTAGATGATTCCTCTTTTCACAAAAATCACAAAACAGGTGTTTAATCTTTTCTCTTTTCTTCCTTTTCTCAGATTCCTTAGCAACAGAGTTTTGAACCACTGTTGGGATATCTTTGATACGAATGACCTTTTCTTTTGGAGCTGTGACACCATCAGTGGTTGTGAAATCCATGGGCTTAAAATTTTCAAGAATGTCACACTCATCAGACCATGTGGGTTTGAATTGGTATTTCTCAATTTCCTCAAAAGTTGAGGATCCCCAGATGGTCTTTCCAGAGTAATTTTGTTACCAAGTTTGTCAGTAATTTTAACTTCTTGGCCATTCTTGTTGGTTGGTTTTACTTGAGTTGAACCAGCTTGTTTGACAGCATTGTTTTCAAGTTCATCATATTTTCTAAATCCTATTCCAAACTTGACATTGCTTTCAAGCTATTTCTCAAGCATGACTTCATAACCTTTGCAAGATTCCACCTATCTTTCACAAGTGATTTGGGTGGACTCCAACTCCTTTTTACAAACTTGGTATTTTTCTACCATAGTTTGGAGTTGAGACTTGGTTATGCTCTGCTCTTCTTTGAGACTGCTTATTTCTTTGTCTTTTTCAGTCAGTTTGTTTCTTTTAATGACTTTTCAAATTTGACTTCATCAGATAAGACTTTATCCCTAAGGTTTTCAGTTACCTCTTTAGTGTTAGCAAATGCAATAATACATTTGTCTAAACACAGTTTTTCAAGAACTTGAGGTGATACCTTAGCAGCAGCCATCATGGCACAATCACATTGATGATCACCTTCTTCATCAGCTCTAATTTCTTCCTCACCTGCTTTCTTCTCTTCCTCTTTCTCTTTGTCTTCTTTGGACCAGGGGTCAGACAGTGGTTCAATCAGGGTTTCTGAACTTTCTCCCAGCAGTAGTTCACCAGCAACTGCAGTAACCACTGCTTCAACCACTTCATCCACTGTTTCAGCACTTAGTTGTTCACCTTCAGTTTCTACCCCTTCTGGTATTGACTCTAATGCCATCAAACAAAATTCACCATTAAGATTATCATTAGAAGCATAGAGTGCAAAATTTTCATCACCAAGCTCATCAGGCATGCTGCTCCAGTCAACAAAGCCTTGGGTTAAAAAGCTTTGCTGATCTGGTTGTACCACTTTTGGAGCAGCTTGTTGAGGTGCAACAGGTTGCACTTGTGCCTGCGGGACAGGGGCTTGAACATACTAAATTTGTGGAACAGTGGTTTAAACATAATGCACAGGCACAGGGGTTGCAGCATAGTGAGCAGTGTTAGCATGTGCTGCAAGGGTATAATGGGTATATTGCACAGTGCTTTGATGTTATGGTCTAGGGTTTGAGTTGGGATGAGTTATTATAGGACCAGTGGTTTGGCTCCTGCATTCCCTAGCAAAATGACCTAGCCTATTGCACTTATAGCACTTAATTTTTTACTTATCCAACCCCACTTTTAAATTCCCATGTAACCCTAGGAATTTTCTCCCTGTTCTTTTGTAGAATTTTCTTGTTCTTACACTAAGCAAATCCAATTGATGCAAAATGTCCATTTCTTCTAAGTCAGTGGGATCAAAGTGTTGCAAATCATTGAGGTCAAAACACAAATTATCTGACATCTGGTTTTCACAATTTGCAGTGAAAGCATAATTTGCAGAGTGAGGATCAGAGTTGTTAAAACCAACAGTTATGTCAATAAAATGATCTAAACTCTGATCCTTACTGCTGCTACCAGATTCTCCTGACCAAAAAGAGCTGTGCTGCCAAATGAATAGTCATCTGCAACCTTTCCAGACTCTTGCAACCTCTTTTTCTAGTTTAACTCCCTTTCATAGGTCAGGAGTCTACCATGAAGTTGGGTCAGGGTCCGATCTTTGAACTCAGCTGAGTTTCTAGTCACAAAAGCAATTGTATCCCATTTTTCAGGTAGTGATCTAAGAAACCTGTTGTTTTGAGTTGCATTTGGAAATGTAACTTTAACAAGGCTTAGCTCACTAATGAGACAGCTAAAACGCTCAAACTGTTGGGTCAACGATTCACCCTTGATGTGACAAAAGGTTTCATACTGCTGATTCAGAATTTTCCTATTATTTTCAATAACTTCTTCTGTCCCCCCCCCAAACTGTTCCTTCAATGCATCCCATAGCTCTTTGGCACTGTTACAATGTAACAGTCCAGCATAGATTTCATTGGGTAATGCAGATGCAATGATGCTAAATGCTTTGGCATCGAGTTCGAACTTTTGGAAATCAGTTTCAGTATAATTTTCAGGTTTTTTAGGTTCGAACTTCTTTGAATCCTCAGCACTTGGCACCATGGGAAGATGTGGTCCAAAAACAACAGATCTCCAACATCCAGTATTCTATTGAGCAAGGATGTGACCCATCCTTCTCTCCCAGATGTTGTATTCATTACGTTTAAGCATGGGTGGTTTGAAAAGAGAGCCAATGTTATTCTTATCATCTTGTGATTGTGACGTCATCCTGGTTGTTTTACAGGCACTGATTAATCAACTATAATGGTGATTAAACCTTACTCTATTTTTCAACAAAACGAACAAACTATCAGTATCAACGATTACGAGCTGAACTATTTATGTCATGTTGGACCGGTTTGCGATCCTGAAAAGTCAGTTAAGGTAGTTCATCTTTGCGTATAAAGGCGGAATCAATGTACACAAAGTAACAACAGCTTTTCCTCTTTAATTCCTTCTCTATTGATACTTTCTGAATTGATTTTGACAGAGTTTCGTTACACCAAGCATGACATGATTTCGCTCCAAGTTACAAATGAGATCACACATGAGGGCATTTATAGTCTGACTGATTTCGCTCATATGGACTGCCCTATGAGCGAAACCCCATGTGATACATAAGCGAAATTACCTGGTTCCTGGAGCGAAACCCCTTAGTGACCTATAAGTGAAATCCCAACTAACTTATGTACACATAAGCGAAATCTCATCATTAAACCCTAATTTTGACTTTCAAGCTCTAATCTAACCTATTTTGACCTAAGACTTAATGCAAACGTAGTCAACAGACATTTCGTGCACCAACATGTCACAATGATTGTTAAATCAAATTTGACTGTCCGAGCTCTGATACCAATTGTTAGGATCTGAGTTTGGATTGATTGTGATTTATGTTTGAATTAAGATGAACAATGAAAGAGTAGTGCAGCGGAATTTAGATAATAACAAACTTTTCACAATCAAACAGGAGAATTGCTTTCAACATACATTTTCAACAAAGAACCGAATGCTTAAATTTATTTCAAACACTGATTACAATTGCATGTATGCTACAAACTCCCCCTCAGCCTGAGCTCAGTGATTTGTTCGTACAGGAAGAAGATGGTGAAGAGCTAATAGAACAGTACAGAGCACTGTTCTATTTATAGGCACGAGACAAACCACTTAGCATCTTTGCTGACATCACCATGAAAGTGACATCTAACCTCCTAACAAACTCTAACATCTGACCTATACAAACTCTGCTATGCTAACAACCGTTATTATAATACAATTCATAAAGTAAACTAAACTGCTGCTGCATCCTTCCACTGATGTGAACCCAACAGCACTTTACATATCCAACAGAGCTTGACTCATAACAGTAGATTGAATAGCAGAGCCTTAGTCTTTCATCAGTCTTTAACTTGGGCAGCAGTTGTTGGTCAGTAGATTGTAAAGATCAGTAGATTGGAGGTCAGCATATGTTGAAACCACTTTCAAGGGGAGAGATTTGAAGCATAACATATGCTTATTCTGGATCCAGTGCCCTGATCCAGTTTTGGCTTTAATTATCTGTTCCACTGATAGAGCTCAATCCCAACACACTTGTACTCGAATCACATTGTAACACCTAGTTGATCCGCATCATATCCTGCACTGTATCCTGATATTTGAAGTAATAGAAGAACAAGGCAGCTGCGATTGTCAGCTCCCGAGGTTTTGTGCCGGCGATCTAGATTGATCAAGGGCTTTCCTCGTACATCCTGTGTCATCCTTTACATTTTTGCTCATTGTTTTATCATAAATACAGCTCTATATCATGAGCCGTATCCTGAAACTGTTTTTGCAAATAACTTAACTAGCATATTTTCAACATACATTTCTAGCACACTACCTCACTTAACTAATTTGATCACTAAATTGCTTCGGTAATTTTTGACCAAAACACTTATGACTATAAGGTATAACCTCAAAGGGTTATTCCCTATATAACTATGGTTATAAAAATGCGCTTGGTCAAATCCTAAGGTTGACCAAACGGTTCAGATTCGAAAGTCAAAGCGGTAGTCAAACCGCTCGACTTACGACTAAAATAAAAGCACTAAACTAGAAATGACAAGTTAGGCATGTTGGAACATGTCTAATTAAGTTATAAAACTGATTTGGTGTCAAAACTTTAAGTTTTAAAACCCAAAAAGCAGTTTCGTTGTAAAATGCACTTTTGTAAAATGCACTTTTGTGCATTTTTTACTTTTAATTTATAAAACTTTGACTCGTCACTTCGCCTAGTAAACGTGGTAATCAGAAGGTGCAATCGTAAGGGATTATAACCTTCATGATTACAATCACGTTGCAAAGTTCAACTGAACTTTGACTTAACCAAAAATGGCCAGAACCGAAAGTCAAATAGAAAGTCAAACTGTTTGACTTTTGGCTAAAAAATGCCAAAATAATGAAATAACAAGGAAGAGCACTTACTTGTTTTGAAGAACACTTTCAAAACTCAGAGTAGGAGGCTTCCAAAAGCTGGAAACAAGCTCCAAGAGAGTGGGAGAAAGAATTTAAGAAATGCGCAAGTTGAAATGAAGAAATCTTTGGCTATTTATAGTGCTCTTGAACTCATAAGATCAAGCCAAGTGTCCTTGAGGTGTCATGATCTGAGGAATGTCATAACACATGTCCAAAGGAGGTAAGAAGCTGGAAAATTCACGACTAGGGGGGCCAAGGCATGAGCTAGGAAGCTGCCAACAAATCTAGTGTGCTGGGCACCCCTTACGGACCATATGGGGGTTCCCATTGCGGTGCGTAAGGCTTGGCTTGGGGCCAAGTTTAGCAGTATGGGAGATTTGGCCCCTGGACTTGTACTGTCGCGTTTTGTCATTTTAACCCCTTTAACCTAATATTTAGGTTATATAAAGGTGTTAAGGCATGTGTAACTTGGATTTTATCTGGAAATGTCATGGATATCGTTTCGTTCGATCGTCCGGTTACGTGTTCGTAAATAAAATATAACATTTTATCAAACACGAAAATGATCGAAATTGTACAACGATTAAAAATATTGCATTCTCGCAATAAAACACAAGATTTTATTGAATACGAAAAATGTTCGGAATCGTACAATGATTGAAAATGTGCAAATGTCACAGTTAGAGCATGTGTAACTTGGATTTTGTTTCGAAAGTGTTATGAATATCATCTTCCTCGATCCCACGATTTCGTATTTCGTAAATAAAAATAAACAATTTTATTAAAACACGAAAACGATCGAAATTATACAATGGTTGAAAATTGCAAATGTTACATGTAAACCCTAGATTTTTTCTCCCAATTCAATTTGTAGGTAAACCCAAAAACTTCTCCACCATCATCATTTAGAGAGAGAGGGCATCCTTTGTTTTGGCGGAGATCTGAGAGGGAGAGAGATTGGGGTGAGTAGGGTTTTAATTTTAAAAATGGATAGATTTGAGGGGGAGAAGAGGATGTGATTTTTGGTTTGAATTTTGAAAATGGATCTGATTGGATTGGGAGAAAATAACATTACGGATCCTGCAAAGTGGAGCAATGGATGGAGATCCAATCACCTTTCTTCACACGGATCGCCAAGAAGAACACATACTTCTTTGGAGGTTCAAATTTCAGAAAACTTTTTGATTCATGGATGCAGAATACCTATCTAAGGAATGAGAATACAAAGGTTATACATTGGGCTTAGATTCTAGTAAAATACTTAATTTTAAATTATCTCTCTCTCTCTCACACACACACACACACACACACATATATATATATATATATATAGGGAGCTGCTAGAATGAGAACCACCCCGAGTTGTAAGAACCGCGAGAACCACACCATCCGGGTCGCCGTTTACCATGATTTTTTTTACAACTAGATGTGTAAATTATAAACACATCCGTAAAAAAAAAATTTAAACGCCCCCCCGAGGGGGTAGTTTTTTACACCACAAATTTGGTGAAAAAAAAAAGAAAAAAGAAAAAAAAAATAAAAACACCAAACTTGTGGTGTAAAAAACTACCCCCTCGGGGGGGGGGGGGGTTAAATTTTTTTTTTACGGATGTGTTTATAATTTACACATCTAGTTGTAAAAAAAAATCGTGGTAAACGGCGACCCGGATGGTGTGGTTCTCGCGGTTCTTACAACTCGGGGTGGTTCTCATTCTAGCAGCCCCCTATATATATATATATATAATGAAAACCACTAGTTATTGTGAAAACTCGAAAACTAACTAAAAAAAACCAAAAAAACATACCAATTTTGTTTGCATAATAATTTTTGCAGGTTTTTTTATATAAAAAAATTTTCAAAAAAAAAAAATTGTATAGTGCACATGTGTATGTGTACTACACATGTGTACTACAAAAAAAAAAAATTTTTCTGAAAAAAAGTTTTTTTTCATATATAAAACCAGCGATTTTTATAAAAAAAATTGAAAAAAAAAATTTGTGTGTTTTTTAGACTTTTTTTAGTTAGTTTTCGAGTTTTCACAATAAAAGTGGTTTTCATTTGAACCATCCCCATATATATATATATATATATATATATATATTATAATAGTATAGATAGAACGATTATTTGAGAAGAAACTTAATTTGAGAACAAAGAGAAGAAAGGGCATATTGGTAAAACAATAAATAGTTTATAATTCCTCTCATTAATTAGTTTCTCTCTCCATGATTATTCAAAATATTTTATCCTACACATTTAAAACTTATCCTATACGTATCCTAATTTATCCTATACACACCGAAATTTGTCTAACACATATCAAAATTTAATCTACACATATCAAAAGTGTTATTCATCATAAATTAGGTTGTGTTGAAAGAATATATTTTAAAAATGATTTACAAGTTTGACTGGTTTGCTAATTTAAGAGAATAGAATAAATTAATTAAAATTATGATTTTACCAATATGCCCTTACAATAATATTAAATAGACATATTAATTATAGCATTTATATTAGTTTAAAACTTATCTTTTATATTTCTAAAAAAAAAAATCTTATTTGAACCCTCCACTATATATATATATAGGGGGCCGCTAAAATGAAAACCCCCTAGTTGTAAGAACCACTAGAACCACTTTCTAAATATTAGATCTTCAAGATGGATGGATGAGATTAAAAGTAGTAAAAACTATTATAAAATTCTTTTTGTCTTATTATGTTTTTAATATTTTATTGTTAAAGGGTATTTAAGTAAATTTGTTTTTTTGTCTTTTTTATATATTATTTTTTATTGCATTATTTGCCCTATGCATTAATTATTTATTATTAAAAACAGATTTTTTTTGTTAAATAATTTTTTGAAATCAGATGTTTTTTGATTTTTTTATTCAAGATTTGTTTAAAAAAATGTTTTTAAGAGCCGTTTTTTTACGCCGGACTTTTTCAGGCGCCGTTTTTATGTTAAAAAGTTTACGTTTTACGTTAAAAAGTTTTCGTTTTACGTTAAAAAGTTTACGTTTTACGTTAAAAAGTTACGTTTTACGTTAAAAAAATTATGCTTTACGTTAAAAACTTTACGTTTTACATTTTACGTTAAAAAGTTTACATTTTAAGTTTTACGTTAAAAAATTACGTTTTACGTTAAAAATTTACGTTTTACGTTAAAAACTTTACGTTTTACATTTTACGTTTTACGTTTTACGCCAAAAAAAATTTTACAGGTTAAAAAAAAACTTTTTACTCCAAACAAAAAACTTTTTACGGGGTTAAACAAGTTGTCTCAGATAAGTTGAAAACTTACCATCATGGACTTAAAAAAAAACTAAAAAACCAAACAACAAGAATCAAAAAACCATCTGTGGGTCTAGAAAAAAACGGGTTTTGGCGCAAAGTTTCCACTAATCATGGCTGCAAAAAGTGGGGTTGCATGTTCAAAAACCTACCCCTCCGCCATCCTTGCCACACCATCGTCATCACCGCCAATAAATCGATCTGCACCACGGGACACCACCGGGCACTGCCCAAACAACATTCAATGGAGTAGCAAAGGCAAACTTATAAAAACAAAAAAATTGTTTGCAGCTGAGCTAAAAGGTTTAGTTCTTGATGTCTTGGCTTCAATAAAACCAATACTATAGTTTAAATAGAGATGAACAAAATTCAACACAAATAGGATCATGACACACACCCAAACAACATTCAGTGGACACCAAAACACCCCTCTTAACCACCAACATAAAAGAGACAACAAAAACAAACAATTTAATATTTTTTTCTTAAAATATAATGGCAGGCAATCTCAAACAAGATGGGAACATTGATATAAATTTAACAAAAACCTAGAATTTCCAGCAGTATTACATACAATAAGAGTTTCCAAAAACACTAAAAAGGCAACATATCGATTAAAAAAAATGAAGTAGAAAAAAACACATCAAAAACATTACCCTAGTTTGCAAGCAAAAGCCCCAGTCTTAACTCAGATATCATACTAGAAAAAGGGTAAAAACATTACCCTTGTTTGCTATGACCGTGAACCGAAGCTCCGCCTGAAACACACCAGGGACGAAAAACTGACCCGAGTCTCAATCCAAGAACCACCACCATCATGCTTCAGTCAGAGCGAGTCTCTAGAGTCCCGATCCACTGGCGGTGACGGTGGAGACGACAGCCGTCACCGGTTTAGCGATTGACTGGCAAGTCTTGTAACTTGACTCCCGTGACTTGCGCTTGACCGGTTTAGCGATTATTACGCCGAAGGGGAGCCAATGGATCAGGGGGTTTCAGGTTCAGAAGCGGAGCCGCCGGGGTGACGGTGGAGACGACAGTCGGCAGGACCGTCGGACAACTTCCTGAAACACCGGCGACTTCCCACCTCCCTCCACCGTCTTCCACACCAACCACCTCCCCACCACCGTCTTCCCACCAACCATCCCCCACCACCGTCTCCCGCCACCGATCAACCACCGACCAACCAAGTGTTTTTCAGATCTAAAAGTTTTAAAGATGATTGTGATTTCTTGAGATGATTGTGGGTGAACGATGATGAAAGATCAGGGGTTTCAAGAGAGAGAGAGAGATGAGTGATGAGTGAATTGGATTGTATGATTTCTTTAAAAGAAAGAGACAGAGGACAGAGGACACAGATAGAGACATGTATGATAGTGGATGAAAATGACTATAATACCCTTTTGATTTTAAAATAGTCATGCATATGTGTCATTGATTGATTGGTGGAGAGTGGTTCTCGTGGTTCTTACAACTGGGAATGGTTTTCATTTTAGCGGCTCCATATATATATATATATATATATATATATATATATATATATATATATAGGGTTAGGATCATGAGTGAACAACATCCTTGTTTGTGAACAAAGTGAACTAATCTCAGCCATCTATTTGTTTTTTAATTAAAAGGATAGGATTGTAAATTTACCTTTAATTTTCATAAATTAGATTTAAATCATTTTGTTTTAATTCTTGATTTCAGTTACACGTTTCCTATTTAAATCATTTTGTTTGAATTCTTGATTTCAGTTACATGTTTCCTATTTTGTAGAGATTATACCTTTTCTCATGACATATTTACATATATGTACTTTTTAATTTACATGTGTATGTATGTGTATAAAAAGATATACATATGTGTATAAAACAGTTTGGTTGAATAGAAACTGTGTATAAAATATACATAAATAGAACTAATAAATGGTTTATACACATATGTAATTGTATTGGATACTGAAAGTACACATATGTATTATTCAAATTACATATGTATGCATGCGTATAAAATGGATATACATATGTGTATAAAACAGGGCTGAATAGTAATTGTGTTTATTTTTAAATTAATAAATTAGTTAATTGGTGAGAGAAATGAAGAGAGAGAATGTAATTAAATATTTAATTGGAAAGAGAACTAGTTAATAATTTACACTTATACCCTTTTCATTTATTTTCTGCACATAAATAATTAGGAAATTGTCATTATTATAAATCTCAAGATCTCCTAAACCAATGGACAAGATTTGTTCATTTTGTTCACAAAAACAATATGGTTCACTCTTGAACCCTACCCTATATATATATATATATATATATATATATATATATATATATATAAGGCTCATGCAAGAACCACCCTTATTGCGAGAACCGCGAGAACCAATGTGAACACAAAATAAAATCTAAAAAAATTAAAAAAGCACTCAAAAAAATTTATTTTTTTAATATTTTTCTTGAAAAAATCGCTATATTTCGTTACCATAAAAAAACTTTTTTCTTCGAGTAACAGTTATCTATGCACATGTGCATATGTATCATTACTTCAACAAATTCGGTAATACGTTATTAGGAATAGACAATTGCACTTTAATTTACAGTACCATTCGTAATTCACTACTTTTTACATTACCAATATTCAAAATGCACATGTGCATCATTAGGTATAACCATGATATAACGTGTTTTGATACAAAAAGTTTGTGATTTTGAATAGAGAAGTAGGCCAACATGTTTTCTGGTTAGTTATATCTAGTGGTTGATGGTTTGATTATAGTTGTCAATTTATGATGTAATATGTTGATTGGATGGTATAAATGGTGTTTACATACATGTAATAAAGTGAAAATGTTGGTAATGGCATTGTATTATGGATGGTAGGTGTAGGTCCCTCGGAGGTTGAGGTTAAACCTTATCCTTGTTATGTTTAACACACTAGCAAGTGCGGAATCCAAGCTAGAGTGCAAACCGTAGTTTATATGAAAGCACAAGCTACAAAGAGAAAGAGTAGACACGCAATATATCAAAGTTTTCCCTTGTATTTCAGTGGACACGGTTACAGCCCTTGACCAAACTGAAAATGCTCTCTACAAGACTTGGTTCACTCACATACACTAACAAAGGACTTTCGGATGTCTTTCTGAGAACTCACTGTGACATGAACCATACATGGGATATATATACCCATAACAGATTACATGCTCGAAGGATAAGAAAGTCTGGTCGAAGGATCATCTATCGACCAGAAACCTACCGAAGGATCCATACATACCTTGAAGGATGATATATCCTTCGAGGTCCATCTGTATCCATCGAAGGTTGTCTTTCGAGATCTTTCGAGGTCATCGAAGGATATAAACCATCCTTCGATGACATCCTTCGAAGCAATCAACCTTACAAACATAGTGTTGACTGTTTGGCCAAGTCAAACCAGGAGGATGGTTGACTTGGTCAAACTGTATTCAAACACATATACAACACAACAAAAGACGTAAACACGACAGACAAAAGACATCGTTTTATAACATTACAAAATACAGACAAAGTACAGACACAAGTGCACCAACAAACTCCCCCTTGGCTGTAGCTTTGTCTCGATCTTCGTGTCTTTAAGTCTCGGACGTCCTTTCAACTGTCAAATGATGTGATGACCATGCACTTCCCGCATTAACCAGGATATTGAAGCAGTACAAGGCCATCTTCTGAAATTTCATTGCTTGTTCACGATCTCTAACCAGGTAGTTGATCTCGTGATCCTTAAGAACAATAATATCCGACCTGGACATGTTAGTAATCCACATAGGATCTATTATTCGAAAGTTCTCTTGACTATCTCGGAATAAGATCACGGCTTCTCCAGTATCCGCATCATAGACCCAGCAACGAAAGTTTTCTAGAAAGTCAGTCTTCATTTTCAGCAAAGGTATCTTCTTCATCACTTTTGGAGGATCATAAACCAAACGATAGCGAGCAGTGTTTGTTTCTGGATCAAGTGTAAATCTGATCTGCTCGTATCAAGGAAACTGCGGCTTGTATAGAAGATCCTTCCAACCCCTTCTTCTTTCCAACCTGATTTTCTTTGCAAACAAATCCACCATCTTGTCTTCGACTCGATTGATAACATCTAGTTGAGCTAACACCGCAACATCATAGTACGGAAGTGACAGAATGCCTAGAAGAGTCCTAAAATACTGAAGACCACTTTCTCGTTTCACGACCATGCAGTGAAGTTCCTTAACGAATATCCAACTAATGATACGACCCCGAGCCTGATTCTTTTCCAGACTCATGTAATTAACCTGATCCAACGGAGCGAGCGGAGGAGGATTCCTAGCTAGGAAATCCGCTCGCCATTCGTTTACTGTCTTCTCACGGTTTTCTTGAGCTGTCGGAGAATCTGAAGAAAGATTGGCAAATTCTGTTGTCTTTTCTGCCACATACTCATCATTAAGAGCACTAACCTCCGTATTATCTTGCCCAACATAGACAGGACGTTCAGGATCCGAACCGATGAAGATTTCATCAATTGTAGAGAAATCGGTTTGGTCCTGAACCAACGGAGTAGCATCAATCATGCTCACATCAACTTCATCCAATTCTGTCAGAGCCAGTACCTGTTCATCAGACATTTCGGTAACATGTTCTCCCTCTTCTAACAGTTCACCCGTGACTGGATGATACTGAAGAACACCTGAGGATTCAGGGAGATCTGCAAACGTTTCTGGTTCCAGACTAACATGCTCATGCCCTGTCGAAGTTTCTAGTGTTTCTGTCTGTTCAGATGGGCTAGTGGTAGCTGTTGGAGGAGCAGAAGGAGCATCTTGAGATGTACCAGATCCACCTGCAGCACCGGATGCAGTTGCACCGGAACCTGAGGTAGCTGGTTGATCCGGATTTGCTGCATCATCATCCTTGTCATCCTCACGCCTTGAGGGTATGATGCCTAATGCATTGCATCTTCCATTCCACAGCGTACCCACTTTCTGATTAATCTTCTTGAAGTTTGCATGGACAGGCCTGAAGGCTTCCATTAATTTATCATCACGATTTTTATACCGCTCTGACAACTCATCATGTTTCTGCCTTAGTGCTTTTGCCTCATTCTCCAACACAGTACTATGCCTTTTCATTATCTCGACCTCCCTATCACGAGCCCTGTTCGCTTCCTTCAACCTGTCAATTTCTAGAGCCTATTCCTTAATCTTGGGATTCTGAGCATTAACAATTGAACACAGCGTGTTGTGTGCCACCACATCCTGTGTTCGCTGCACACGATACTCTTCAATTGTTCTTGTATGCCGACCGACTATGGAGCCCAATTCACTGACTTGTTCAATCAGGAATTGAATCTTCTCAGCTTCAGATAAAACAGACAAAGTCTCTACCAGAGTCGGTCGCGAAGGCTCAGGTCCTAAGGAGCCAGACTGACCAGCCTGACCAGAAGCACCTGTGGGACCAGTAATAACAAGAGGAGGTCGGACATGTGTACCTGAGGCGGGAGTTGCAGGCGGCTGTTGATCAACAGACACCGTGAACGTCCCAGAAGACCTCTGAGGAGAAGACATCAGGTCCAGCGTCTCTGATGCAGTCAGTTGATCACTAACAGGAGGCAGCTGTTGCTCTGGAGCAGTTGAAAGCTGAATAGAAACAGGAATAGAGGAATCACTAGCCGTTTTCTTTGACGCACGAGTACCCTGTCTTTTTGCTTTCCTCTTTCTAATAAAACCCGGAGCAGCAGGGATATAATCCTCCTCTTTGTCAGATTCTCTAGTTCTAACCGTCTTCTCTATTCGTTCAAAACGGAGATTCCCGCGATTATCATAGACCTTTCGCATCCCTGGAGGAGGAGGATTATCATCTTTAGAAGACGAACCATTGTCACCAGAACCTCCTTCCTCTTCAGAAGACGAACTACTATCATCCGCTAGTTTCCCAGGCTCATCTACCTTTCCTTTACCCTTGTCAGTTGCAACATCACCTGACTGAGTAGCAGGACCACCATCTCCACCTGCACTACCGCCTGTTTCAACAACTACAGTACCACCATCACCACCTACACTAACACGAGCATCAGGATCTACAAACACTCCCTGAACTTCTTCAGCAGCAACATTCACATCGACTTCCACATGTGCTGCTGCACTAGAACTGCCAGCAGACTTCCTGCTCGATGCTTTAATACCATGCTTAGCCCCAAGCTGCGTGTTAGCCAAAGCGATTAACCTTGGCTCTTCATCATCAGAATCACTCGCAGCTCGACGCCATTTGTTGTTCTGCGGTGCCTCGTAGTTCGGAACATCGAGATGACCAATAAGCTTTCTAATTGGATCCGATTCCTTATAGGCGGACATGGACTTGAAGATCAGTAGAGTACGCTCATTCATCGGATTGACAGGTAGAACATCTGCTTCAGCTTTAGGAAGATCAGGAATCTGATCATCAATCATCATCTGCAGAAATCTAGGATACAGCCAAAACTTGGTAGATGTTCGTTGAGTAGCTGACGGGAGTGGCCTTCGAGCATTTTCCTTCAGATTGTCGAAAATATAACGAGATATGTTGAACGGCTTATTCAGAATCAGAGCCGTAAACAATTCCGTTAAATCAATCGGCGACAGATCATATCCAGATCTTTTGTTGCTCAGGCAGTGAATAAGGATATGCAACAAGAGCTTGTATCGAAGCGGCATAAACTTCTTGTTGATCTGATTTGCAAGAACGTTGTCGCTGTACCGTAGCCTCATCAGTAATCCCCGCTGACATTGTAAATCAATAGAAGTAGAATCTTCTGGTTGATCGCCTAGTTGCAAGCGTGCTCTGATGGTGTTCTCTGTAATCACCACGGGTCTCCCAGCAACTGATCCATTAATCACTTCCTTGTTCTCCACTGTTTCAACCACAGCCGAATTCCAGAACTCCTTGATATGAGATTGATAAGCAGTATGCTGTGTAGTGATTGCATAGTTGATACGAGCGCGATGAAGATACTCCATAATTCCCGTGAATTCCGGACTGATTTTGCCCTCCGGTTGAAGATAAGCTGCCATGTTATGTCTAGGTTCAGACATAGATTCAACCTCAGATTTTTCCTTCTTCGTTGGCTTTGCCCGTTCTTTCCTCACTTTCGGTGCCATTTCTGTACATCAAAACATTGACACGTAATGAGAAAAGTCAAACAGTCAACAAGGATTTCACACTTTAGAAAAATTTCAATTTCTTGAAAAATTTCTAAGTGTTGAACCCTCGAAAGATGTCATTTAGCCATCGAAGGATTGAAACATGGCTCGAAGGATGACTGACTGTTCGAAGGATGTTACTTTCCTCGAAGGATGAAATTCCTTATCGAAGGATCATCTTTCAAAGAATCAAGAATTTGAAAGATATCTTGATCATTCGAAAGGTCTGACCAATCGAAGGATGGATCCTTCGAGAGACTTAACATCTTTCGAGTCTCAATTCGAAAGATACTTTACAGCACATCTTTCGAGGTTGAGTATCAACATCCTTCGTGTTGATTTCCGGCAACTGTTCATCGGCGATATTTTCTGGCGGTCATTTTTAAGTGTGTTTCCGGTGATAGTTTTTAAGTGGGTTTCAAGTGTGTTTTAGACCAAATAACAACAACACTAAAAACCATTTAAACATCAACATTTTATAATCAACTTAAACACTAAACACAACCCGGATTCACTGATTTAGATCAAACACCCAAACAATACTCTGTTTAACCCAAACCAAAGCCCTAGACACCATTACTCAATCAAAACTCTGTTTCATTTGAACAAACTTGAAGATCATCAAAACCTAACACTAAACATTTCACCACACATTCACATGCATCTTATTTTATCATTTTTAACAGAAGTGAACAACAAAGAAAATAAGAAACACATGATCAATGAAGATTACAAGTTGTTGTTTGTAAAATGCATTAAGGTTATCCTACCAAGAATGTTGTTATAAAACAGATATCCCAAATGTTGTTTTGATTTTGACAGAGTTTAGGGGTAATCAGAGGTTTTGTGTGATGAATTTTGAAACTGTTATGTTATTGTGAAGAAGATGACACCTTTATATAGTCTGACCTCGAAAGTCGAACCGTCTCGAAAGATCCATGACCTTTCGAAAGATGTAAAGGCGATTCGAAAGATCAACTTTGGGTCGAAGGATCCTTATCTGGATCGAAGGATACCAGATATTTGAAAGATCTGGATCGAAAGATACCAGATATTTGTTGTTATCCTTCGAAAGATATCTTTCAACCTTATCCATCTTTCAAAAAGATCTGATTAGCTCGAAAGATCAAATTGGTCAAATCCTTCGTTGACCAATTCATCTTTCGACTGAGATGATTGACTTTCATTGACTTTCGTTGACCATCTGATCTTTCGAGGGCCATTGCTTCCTCGAAGGATCAGATTTCCACCAACACTTTGGATTTTTGGGAATTTCCAATTCAAACCCTTCAAAAATTTAGAGGTTTTCAGAATTGACCATTTTGAAAAATTGTCCGTTATGAAGTTCTGCAAAGATTAGTTTTATGAAGTATCTCGGCTTGTCAGGTATCGGATCGAGCACCAACATCAGTTAATCAAAAATAATATTAAATTGAAAATCTTTTTGGATTTTTTATAAAATAAAAGACAACAATTTTAATATCCTTTGAATGTTATCAAACGACATCACCGCTAATGTCGTGCTGATATGCACCAAACGACAAAACTGTTTAAAATAAGACAATAAAACTAAGCAGTAAATAAATATGTACAAACACAACAATATTTTTGCGAGTTTCTGGCGAAGAGAATCATATCAGCTTGCGGTCTTTTGTCAAAACACATTTCCTTTTAAAATTCTTTTACAGACGCGGATAAGTATTCTACCACAATTACCGATATTGTTATCCACTTAAACTCAGCGATCAAGTGTAATCATAATACAATGAGATACATTTAAGGTATGATTTATACTTACCGACCGGTGTTCATCCACTCACGACACATTCCCGTATCAAGGTATGCACGAGAGTTCATCTTACTGGGGAGTATACCATTTATCATCCGTTTTTAACGTATATAAAATGTGAACAAGTCACTTATTTTGAAGTGAAAACAAGCCCTATGTGATAGAATCACTTATTGATGAGGAACTTGATTTTCGATGCATGAGGGCACAGGAGCAAGTCCGTGAACAGGTCAGTACTTCCGTACAGCAGAGAGACGAACTTGACTCCCGGATAAATGTGATATTTTATCACTTATTTTGAATGGACATGTGATTGTTTATCACTTATTGAGGTCGAATGCAGTATGAGATATGTACACGTATGTATGGTATCATGGAAGAACTTAGACTTTGTCTTTTATAGAAACAACCATGATACCCAGATGATAAACAGCATAAACCCCGAATATCTCAGAACCTCGGCAATCTATCAAACGAAATTTCGGTACCAAGACCATATGCCAATGAGCGGTTCCCACGCGGTTTTCAGTTCGTTATGTTTATATCTCCTGCATACTTTAAAGTGATCGTGAGTCTACCGGTACATCATTAGTAGAGCTACTTATCATTTTCTTTTTCTTTTGATTTCTAGAAACATGTTTCAACCGACCTCTGATGTAATATCATTTTCTCTTATATTACCAAGAAACTCATTTTTGATTTTCTATTGTTTTTGTGTTTTTCTGAATTTTCTCCCCCTTAAATGCAGAAAGTAAATAAATTAAAGACATATTTTTGTATTTTTGTGGTTTTTCAATGTTTTTGTATTTTTCTTGAAACTTTCTCCCCCTAAAATTCAAAGATAAAATAAAGTAAAAACATATTTTTGGATTTTTGGTTTTAGAAAAATATTTACAAAAACGATTTCCTGATGTCGGTTACTCTTGCTTCACCTTTATGCCGTTTACCAAAAGTAAATAATCGAATCTTGATTTATCAAATGCTTTGGTAAAAAGGTCGGCACGTTGGTGATCGGTATGAATGTGAACCACATCGATAAGTCTCTTTTCAAAGCAATCACGTATGAAGTGATATTTAATATCGATGTGCTTCGTTTTTGAGTGCTGTACAGGATTTCTAGTGATCTGTAAAGCAGCTTCATTATCAACATAAATAGGAGTAGTTAGGAATTCAAAACTGTAGTCCCGCATCTGTTGTTGGATCCATAGAACCTGGGAGCAGCAACTAGATGCAGCAATGTATTCCGCTTCACATGTAGACGTAGCCACACATGTCTGCTTCTTGCATTGCCAAGTGACTAGGCGATTGCCTAAGAACTGACATCCTGCTTTAGTTGATTTTCCATCCTTCTTGCAGCCGCCGAAATCAGAATCACTGTAAGCCTTGAGATCGAAGTTATCATCCTTAGGGTACCATAACCCGGTGTCAGGGCAACCCTTCAGGTAACGAAAAATCCTTTTGACAGCAGCATAGTGAGAGACCTTCGGATTCGCTTGGTACCTAGCGAGAAGACAAGTTGGATACATAATGTCGGGTCTTGATGCGGTGAGATACATTAAGGATCCAATCATAGCACGATAAAGTGAAGAATCCACAGCTTCCCCTTTTTCATCCGGAGTAATCCCGTGATTCTGCGGAAGAGGAGTAGAAATTGGCTTCGAATCGGACATCTGGAACCGGCTCAAGATGTCTCCGACGTACTTGGTTTGATGGATAAAAATTCCAGATTCGGACTGATTAACTTGCAAACCCAAGAAGAACGTCATTTCACCCATCGCACTCATCTCGAATCGATCTTGCATCACCTTCTCAAATTCCTTGCATAACTTATCATCAGTAGAACCAAAGATAATGTCATCGACATACACCTGTACCAACAGAAGATCTTCACCTTTTTCCTTGATGAAGAGGGTACAATCGATCAAACCCCGTCTAAACCCATTGCTCAGCAGGTAGGTAGACAGTGTCTCATACCAGGCCCTAGGTGCTTGATGAAGACCATATAACGCCTTGTTAAGTAATAAAACTCTGTCAGGATGTAATGGATCTTCAAACCCCGGTGGTTGCTCGACATATACTTCCTCTTCGACTACTCCGTGAAGAAAAGCACTTTTAACATCCATCTGGTACACCATGAATTTCTTGAAGGATGCGTAGGCTAGAAAGATTCTAATAGCCTCCAGACGAGCAACAGGTGCATACACTTCATTGTAGTCAATACCTTCGATCTGACTGAAGCCTTGAACAACTAACCTTGCTTTGTTTCGGACAACAATCCCACGGTCGTCCTTCTTGCACTTAAACACCCAACGAGTTCCGATCTTCTTGTAGTTGTCGGGCCTATCAACCAATTTCCATACGCCCAACTTCTCGAACTGCTGAAGTTCTTCTTGCATGGCTTCCACCCAGGAATCATCTTTCAATGCCTCCTTCCAAGATCTAGGCTCTTCTTGGCTAACATAGCAGGCGAAAGACCAATCATTTTGTTGTCCCGATTCTCGTATCTCAGCATACAAGCCAGCATTTTAGTTATTTCTGATTTGATTCCTTGTCCTTACACCACTGAGAACATCACCTATAATATTCTGCTGAGGATGAATGTTATGAATTCGGGTTTCAGAAACTGGAGGAACTTCAACATTTGACCTCAAGTTATTGATATTTAAATTCCCGATATCATTCTGAAGCTGTTGAGTTGTAGAAGATGATGCATTTTCTTCCTGGATAATTGGCGCAGACACTGGATCCGTTGCTTCTGAAGTACCTTGAACCGGACGCAGTGCTTCACCATCATTTGCATCAACATACTCCTCATCTTCCGATGACAAATTGTAATCGACAACATCATTAAACACCTCATTTGAAACGAGATTGTTGACAGAAGAAGATGCTTGTGAGTCAACAATGATTGGACGAGCTAACTGAGAGCCAGTCGCATTCTCGCTTTCAGACAACATTTGAGCAATTGCATTGTCATCATCAAATGTCGGCAGATTAAATGAGTCGAAAAGACCATCATAATCGAACATCCATGGATCTCCAGAAGGCTTCGGAGGATTAGAATATGTTTGAACTCTTACTTCACCCCATTCTTCAATCCTTTTGGTAGTCAGGTTCCATACTCGCAGATTAGGAGTAGCATACCCAAGGAAGTAACCTTCGATAGCTTTGGCACCAAACTTCCCGTCAGGCTCAATCATGGTACATGGTGCACCAAAAGGTTCTAGATATTCCAAGTCAGGAGTCTTCTTGTGTAGGAGTTCGAAGCACGTTTTGCCATGTCTTTTCACTGTGAGAACCCTGTTTAACGTGTAGCAAGCCGAGGCAACAGCTTCAGTCCAGAATCGAACTGGAAGCTGAGACTCAACCAACATGGTTCTTGCAGTCTCAATTAAGGTTCTGTTCTTTCTTTCAGCGACTCCGTTTTGTTGTGGCGTGTACCAAGAGCTGTATTCATGAAGGATTCCTTTTGCAGTGCAAAACTCATCCATAACCCTGTTTTTGAACTCGGTTCCGTTGTCGCTTCGAATTCGCCTCACCTTTAGATTATAAAGATTTTCCAACAAGGTGATCAAATTCTTAAGAATTTCTGGAGTCTCACTCTTGTGAACCATGAAGTCAACCCATGAAAATCTTGAATAGTCATCAGTAACTACCAAGCAGAAAACCTCCCCATGCACACTCTTGTGTTTGACTGGGCCGAAAAGGTCCATATGCAGACGTTCGAGTGGCATGTTTACAGTGTTAACCTTTTTCAATGGATGTGATTTCTTGATCTGCTTCCCTTTCTGACACGGCACACAGGCATCTTGAAGTTGAAAATTCTTCACATTGACACCTCTCACCAAATTGTTTTTGACAAGGTGATTCATTTTTCTGAGGTGAATATGACCCATCCGTCTGTGCCAAGAGATCGTCTCCTTTTCAGTGGCTTTTGAAATAAAGCAAGTAACTTGTTTGGACTGAGTTATTGCTTGGCTCATATCAAGGACATACAAATCATTAAATCTTGGTGCTGATAAGAGAATCCATTCTGCGGGAATCTTGAATCCTGGCTTCAGCACATAACAACCGGCATCATCAAAATGCACGGTGAACTTCTTGTCGCAGATCTGAGAAACACTCAGGAGATTGTGATCCAACTGTTGCACATAATTGATTTTGTCGAAACTCACAATTCCATTTGAGATCATTCCCTCGCCGGTGATATACCCTCCTTTGTCTCCAGCAAACGCAACATATCCTCCTCTTATACTTCGCACATCGAAAAGAAGACGATAGTCGCCCGTCATGTGCCTGGAAGCCCCACTATCAACAATCCAATGACTATTAATAGTTCCTCCTGGAGCCGCCTGCACATGCAACTAACTTATCAGTTTGAGAGGGGGACCCAAGCCTTTGTGGACTTGGGTCGTCCTTGATCATCAAGGAAGGTGATTTCAATCACTTGATGATTAGGAAAAAGAACCTGTGGTGCTCCTCCTGATTGAATTACCTGTTTTTGTTTCCAAGCTGTTTGTCCTTTACCAGTATTTGTATTAATTGTTTTTGCATTTACTGGTTTTACAGTTGTAGATTTTGCTTATACAGGTTTTTCTTCTTTGACCTCTGATTTTAAGGCCTTCTCAATTACCTTTTGATTCTTTTGTTTTAACTTCTTTTCCCTTTCTTTCAAGACACGTGGGTCTTGTTTCGGGGAAACATGTCGTTTTTGGTAATTGGTTTCTTGGGGAGCACTCGTTTTTGCCTTTAATTTTTGCAGGTATGGGCAGTATCTTACAATATGCCCAATTGTGCCACATTCAAAGCATGTTCTCCGCTCTACAAACCTCGGAGAAACATGTTGATGACCAGACGAAGAACCAGACAATGAACTTTGTGATCTAGACGTACTAGGACCTAAATCACATCCGTTGGTGTGTTGGGTGTAATTATTTTGATCATTTCGTTTTAAAATTCTAACTTGTTTTACAAAATCAACGTTAGATTTATCCTGAAATGTTTCAAGTTTGTCTGAACTAGTGGATCCAACAAAGTTCATTTTTGGTTCTTGTTTCTTAACAGGAGCTCTTTTGTTTTGCACCTTTTGTTGTTGAACCTTAGGTTGCTCAACCCTTGATTGTTGAATCTTAGGTTGTGCAGCCTTAGGTTGAGTAGCCTTAGACTGTTCAACTTTAGGTTGTTGAACCTTTGGTTGTTCAGTCTTAGGCTGCTGAACTCTAGGTGCTTGAACATTCTTGTTCTGAGCCTTCTTTCCCTGTACCTTACCCTTTCCGGAGTTGACTTGTTGTTTTCACTCAATTGGTAGTTTTTGGTTTCCGTACTGTTTTCTAATTTGTTCACACGGAATTGGATCACATTGAGTGACTGTAACTTTGCCACTTTTGTTCCCCAAAAACTTATCAGTGCATCCTTCAAAAATTTGCTCAATTAAATCTTGATTTACATTTTTAATTGGAAAATCTTTGTTAGAGTAGATTTTGCTATCTCCTTTGAGCGTATACAACAAGTTATTCCCTTCAGAGCTAACTACAAGGGATTCCATTGCTTTTGACATTTCAGTCTTACTCGGTTTCACTGGTGGATCACACAGAATGTGATTCTCGATAGGAATATCTGTTGTAACCGAGTTAGACTGTTGTTTCACAATTTCTTCCGATTCATCGTCCGAAGAATCAGCATCCTCAATAATGGGAGGACTCTGTTCCTTAAGACACGATGTATCTGTCACGTTCTCAGATTCTGATTGACCCGAGGATGATGTACCAGTTGTGAACCCGAGGCCTGCTGCAAAGTCATCTAGACCGAGTGGCATAGTAGGTTCAAAACGGGGCATATCCTCGTCATCAGGCAACTTGGAGTAATTGTGATTCATCGGGGGAGGACATGATTTGTAACCAATACATTTTGCATCCCCCTTTTTCTTTTGAACATCAATAATGTGATCCAAAACATAGCGGGAATTGGAATAGCTTTCCAATTTCTGCTTAATTGTCTCACATTCACATCGAGTTGTTGCTAACTCTACCATTTGCTTTTCAATTGTGTCAATTAGATTATTGTTAGCATGTTGTTTTCTCAAAACAGCCTTTTGTAATTCAGAAACATCATGTTTTAATGACGCAATTGTTGCTTTAAACTCCTTTTCATTTCTGGTTAAAAACAAGTTAGCTTCGGTTGCTTTAGAAAGATCTACAATCAATTCTTGATTGTGTTTGTGCGTGATTTCAAACTGAATTTCCTTTTCCGCATATTCTAAACACTTTGCACATTCAACAGAAGCAGAAATAGAGTCAGAATTAGTATCACATACCTGAGAGGTTTGACCTTCTACGTGAGCCATAAAGGCTGTATGAAAAGAAAAAGATCCATCTTCAGAGAAAAACTGAGCAAGCTTCTCGGAAGTTCCAGCAGATTTCTAGCAAAAAATAGATCTCCTTTTGCATAATGCTTCAGCTTCAGCCAACAACTCATCAACCTCCAAATCTAAAGCATCACTTGATAAATCACCAGCATCAAGTGATTCCCCATCCATGCTCCCACTATAACCCGAGCTATCTTCATCTTCCGAAGATTCACCAGTAGACACGGGTTCAACTACCTTTTCAACCACTTTAGCATAACATGCTGTTCCACCATTTCCTCCTTCTCCAAGCTGAAGCTTCCAGTTGCATATTTCATCAGCTTGAACAACTAATCCTCTGTGGGGATTAGTGTTTGTGGAACCAGATGTATTTCCTCCAACGGGAACTATTGATCTGTCAGAATTGTTGTTCTGTTGCTGTTGTGGCTGTCTTTGATTCCTGAAGGGATTCTGATTGCCTTGCTTAGGTGGCTTCTGACACTCCCGCTTGAAATGACCCTTTTCACCACAATTGAAGCAAGTGACAGCATTCTTATCAAAACCATACTTGGTGTTGTTGTTGCTTTCCAAGTTGGTTCTCCCGTCCTTTCCATAAACTCCTTTGCTCTTCGAATTGCACTAGCAAGAGCCCATTTGATATCCATCATCTCAAACTCTTCTTTATCCACTTGCTGATAATCTTCATTGGTTAGATTGATATTCCCAATCTGACCTGCAACTAATCCACAATAAGCACTAACCAAGGTATTCAACATCTCCATATGCTCCTTGGCTATTTCGACAGTGACTTTGGAAAAGTTGGAAGTGTCTAATCTGACTGTGTTCGGATTGGAAGTGGCTTGAAAATTTGAAGAGTTTCCATAAAACCCTTGCTGTTGCGGTTGTTGCTGCTGAGCTCTGCTTGGGTCTAAGAAAGGCGGTGGTGTGAATTGCTGAGCTGTCTGTTGTTGTTGTTGAGAAGAAGAATCTGGTCTTGAACACATCATCATGTATGCTGAAGGATCAAACTGATTTGTTGTGGAAGGTCCGGTGTTTGAGATGAAAGCTGTTTGAAGCTTCGCGTGTTGAGAGGCTGGTTTTTCTCCACTGATACCTCCTGCAATCCCATAGTACATCTCTGGATTCTGAGGAGTTATTGTTCTTTTTGCCTTTAGCTTTTTTTCTACATCTTTGTTTTCCAATTTTTGAATTAACTCATAAACGGTGATTGTGTCCAGAACACCATTTTCCATGAGAATTTCAAGATAACCGCTCCATTTTGCTGGTAAGCTATCAGCGAATCTCTTCACCATTTCTTGTGGAGTGGCAGTGACTCGGAAGGCAAACATCTCACTCAACAAGTGATGGAACCTTGTAGATAACTCTGCCAAACCCTCATTCTCCATACACGTGAAACCTTCAAACTCTTTCTTCAGCAATTCTTGCTTGATCTTTCTAGATTGAGCATTTCCTTCACATCGTAACGTGAGCATATCCCACAAGCTTTTAGTAGTCGTGCAGTAAACAAACTGGTGGTAAATGTCTCTGTGAAGAGCTTGCGTGAGAATCATGAATGCTTTCTTTTCCAACTCAAATTTCTTCTTATCATCATCAGACATAGTGCTGTAAGTTTCTGGATTGGATCCTGCAACTTCCAGCTCATTTTCAAATGGGGTGAAGAAACACATCCATAGATCTTGACCTTGCCCCTGAACATAAGTTCTCAGCCTTTCTTTCCACCATCCCCAATCATTGATGTGATTTAGTTTTGGCGGTTTTGTGCTTGTACCAGTTTCACTGTCGTTCTGCATCATTGCTTGAATGCTGCTGCTTTGATTTGTGACCAATGCCCATTGATTTGCAGTTATCATTGCAGCTTGAGGTGGGGCAATAGCCTGCATCCATGCAGTTTTGTTGAACTCTGACGCAGATTGCGTGGCTGATGATTGCGTAGCTGATGATTGGGGAGTCAAAGTTGTTGTAGTCCACGCGGATGGATCCCACTGACCGTTTGTTCCCATTTTATAAAAATTAATATATTAAGTGAAAATTGATTTAAAAATTTGAAAAACAAGTTTTTCTTTTTGAAAATTCAATTCACAAACTATGTTAATATGTGGAAATGAACAAACAGTCGAAGGATACTGGATCGAAAGACCTGAAAGACACAACTGTTAACTTAAACAGATAAGAATCGAAAGATAACACCTGTTCGAAGGATCAACAGTGTTCGAAAGATCACTGTTGAATTTCGAACAATGACTTCGAAAGATTCTCCAAGACGAAGGATCCTTATCTTTCAAAAAGAAACAGTAGCTCGAACGATATATCCTTCGAAAAGATTCCTTGGCTCGAAAGATAACTCACAGACTTCGAAAGATGTTCGAAGGATGGGTATCTGTCGAACCTCCTTGATCGAAAGATGATCTTTCGACTTCGAAGGATATCTTTCGAACACAACTGACACACTGACACAAAGTAGACAGGTTGGTGAAAAGGTGATGGGGTTGGTAGACAACTTTCGGCAGAAGGTATGTTCAGACCTCAACTTTCTACCAACTCAGATTTGACTTTTAAAATATTGCCCAAAAAGGAAGCTTCTTATCCAGAAACCGGTCACCGGAGTAAACCGGAATTTTGGCCGGAAATTACCAAACCTTTTAGAACAAGATTTTAAGTTACCCAAACCTTCCCTTAACACACCCGGTTAGTTTAGAACACGTTTTTAAGTTTATAAATGCAAGAAAAACACCAAAAACGGGTGCTAAACCAAGTGAGTTTTGTCCAAACACTCCAAAGTCTTGTACAAACCCGGTTTTTAACAAGGAAAAGAGCCACGACTCTGATACCACTTGTAGGTCCCTCGGAGGTTGAGGTTAAACCTTATCCTTGTTATGTTTAACACACTAGCAAGTGCGGAATCCAAGCTAGAGTGCAAACCGTAGTTTATATGAAAGCACAAGCTACAAAGAGAAAGAGTAGACACGCAATATATCAAAGTTTTCCCTTGTATTTCAGTGGACACGGTTACAGCCCTTGACCAAACTGAAAATGCTCTCTACAAGACTTGGTTCACTCACATACACTAACAAAGGACTTTCGGATGTCTTTCTGAGAACTCACTGTGATATGAAACATACATGGGATATATATACCCATAACAGATTACATGCTCGAAGGATAAGAAAGTCTGGTCGAAGGATCATCTATCGACCAGAAACCTACCGAAGGATCCATACATACCTCGAAGGATGATATATCCTTCGAGGTCCATCTGCATCCATCGAAGGTTGTCTTTCGAGATCTTTCGAGGTCATCGAAGGATATAAACCATCCTTCGATGACATCCTTCGAAGCAATCAACCTTACAAACATAGTGTTGACTGTTTGGCCAAGTCAAACCAGGAGGATGGTTGACTTGGTCAAACTGTATTCAAACACATATACAACACAACAAAAGACGTAAACACGACAGACAAAAGACATCGTTTTATAACATTACAAAATACAGACAAAGTACAGACACAAGGGCACCAACAGTAGGAGGTAATGGTATTGTATTATGGATGGTAGGAGGTAATGGTAGTGTATTATGGATGGTATGATAGATGAAAGGGAAAGTGTATTCAAAGTAGTGTACCAAAACACCTTATTTCATGTTGATACATATAGATGCACATGTGCATTTCTAATATTGGTAATGTAAAAAGTATTGTATTACACATGGTAGTGTAAATGAAAGTGCAGTTGTCTAATAGTTATAATGAATTACGGAATTTGTCAAAGAAATGACAAAAATGCACATGTGTATGTTTGTGTATTATGGATGGAATGATAGATGAAAGAGAAAGTAGTGTACCAAAACACCTTATTTCATGTTGACACATATAGATGCACATGTGCATTTCTAATATTGTTAACGTAAAAAGTAGTGTATTACACGTGGTAGTGTAAATGAAAGTGCAATTGTCTAATATTTGTAATGAATTACGGAATTTGTCAAAGAAATGATACAAGTGCACATGTGCATGGATAACTGTGACTCGAAAACCTTTTTTTTTTTTTGAAAATTTTTTTATCTTTTTATTGTAAACAAAATATAGCGATTTTTACAAAAAAAAAATGGTAAAAAAAATTTGGGTGTTTTTTTAGATTTTTTAGGTATTACTATTTGTGTTCACACTAGTTCTCGCGGTTCTCGTAATAAAGGGTGGTTCTAACGGATCCTTCTCCTATATATATATATATATATATATATATATATATATATATATATATATATATATATATATATGAGGAGGTTCATTTGAGAAGAAAATTAAATTGAGAAGAAAAGGAACAAATGGTACAATTGTAAAATATTAAATATTTTTTCTCTCATCTTATTTATTATTACATTTGACTAATTAATTAGTCATAAAGACTATCATCCTCCACACTATAATTTTTCCTAAACACATCAAAATTTATACTACACGTTTTGAAATGTATCCTACACATATTGAAATTTATCCTACACAGCTTGTAATTCATCCTACACAGCTCATAATTTATCCTACACGTTAAATTAATTTTTTGTTTGAAAAAAATATATATTTTTTGAAAATAAGTTATAAATTTAATGTAGTTAGCTATTAAAAAAGCAGACTAACAATTAATGATCTATCTAAGTTTAGCAATGTACTCGAACATGATCGTCAGGATCAGTTAAACCATTGATAGCGGGGCTAGAGCAATCTTTGGAATGAACTTCGAATGTTATGCAGCTTCAACTAGCCTATAGACGAGGCTGAAGTTTCATTCCGCTTCTTCGTTGTACGCGATGCGCTGCCTTGGCTTGTAAGATTCATGATTCTTCTGCAAGCGGTTGAAGACTGAAGAACCCTCATCATCTTGCCAAGTTGGATCGTTTGGGTCTGTGTTATCCCATTCGTTGTTCATGTTGCACGGCCCAAGCCGGCTATGAACTGGGCCCCTTTGAACGTTTGACGGATGCACATAATAACTGGCTGTCTCCCCATGTGTGTCGCGCGTGTCGTGCACGCTTGGCCTTCTCAGAGGAGGAGGTATGTTGGTTCTTACTTGGATATTCTGTTGCGGGGGTGTCTGGCGCACCCCCTAACTTGGACCCGGAGGTGTAACCAAGGATGGTTCAGCTTGCAGAGTTGCTTGTTGTGCGCTCAAAGACTGATACGCAGCATTTATGGTAGCAATCTGTTTGGCATACCAAGAGGCTAAAGTCTCGCCTTCTTGTAGCCCTAGTAACGCTAAAATGTTCGGGTTTGAAGCTGGGTTTGAAGGACTAGCGACATGACTTCCTGGGGTTCCCGTTGGAGTGATGCTCCCGCGGGGTCCCCCAGTGTTTGTTGCATCGATTTCGCCTATTTCTTCAGCAGGCTGGACTTGGACGTTGGGATTATCCACACCCAATCCTACGTTAGAGTTTGTGCCAAATCCAAAATCAGGGATGATTCCTTGACTAGCCATGATCAAGAGAACCGAAAAGACTCAGAAAAAAGAAGATGAAGGTGATTGCAAAAATCGGTGGGCGCCAATGAAGAAACACGGAACTAATTTTAGAGTTAATTAGTTTAGTTTTATGTTTAAACATGAGGGTTAATCTTCTTATAACTTTCCTGAGCTCCTTGATGGTCTAATCTTCTTGCAAAACAGAACACCGTTAGCTCGTTAAGAGGGGAATATGGGGGTTTCCCTCTTAACCAGACTCTGGCATGAGAATAAGTATCTGCTTTGAGGAAATAAGTGTGTGTTAAGAGTGAGAGTGAAGAGAGCAGAATGAATTAACCTGTGCATGAAGGTCCTCTATTTATAGCCGGAGAGGTGTAAGAAGAGATGGGCTGATGGGCCTTGGGCCGGAAGGCGACAACAGAGAATATCCTTCTTGTCTCACAAGTATCGACCGTTGGTGCCTTCTAGAAGATCTCCGGTGCTGGCGCACCTTGATTAGAGCCACGTGTCCCAGTTGTCGGCCCTGTTGTTCCTCTGCCATCAGCAGGTAAGTGGAGATCATGGGGCAAGTGTCGCCGCCCCCTGATTGGTTCCACGTAGACGTCCTTGTGTACTTATTGTCTCCTGCACGTTAGACGATCGTGGAGCACGATAGAGCACAGCCTGGTGGACACTGATTGGCTCTTTCTTCTACCACTTGTACCTTGTGTACTCTATGAAGTGGCCTTGCGCTCTAATCCCTGCGCGACCCTTGCTAAGCACGTAACCAACCCGCGCAGGGTTATAGGTGTTGAATGCTCTTACTCAGAATGCTAAGTGCTGAAACTGATGTTCTCTCTTTTTTGGACCTCGCGCGAGGTCAATCTTTTTTTATGTAACCCGCGCGAGTCTAAGATTGATCAGCTTGCTGAATAAGGAGTATGGTCCAACGCACGACCTGAAAAAGGTTTGCGCGGCTTTTTGGGACCATACCCCTTCAAGTCCCCCCAATCCAGTGCTGCACCATGCGCGAAGTAAATGGTTGGAGCTCTGAACTTAGAAAAAAGAAAGTGCTAATTGTGAGAAATGCTTGTTTAATCTTGGTAGACGGCGCGCGTGTAATTGTTTGTCAGTTACTACGGCGCGACTACCAGATTTAGCTGATGATGATACTCTGCTTTTGGGTTTAAGTGCATAGATCCATTGGATAATTGTGAACGCTGCGTGGTCTGGGTATCTTCTGCATGAAGTTTGTAATAATTTTGAGCGGGAAAAACCTCGAATTTTGAATTCTGACAGGTTGGTCCGAAATGTCGTTGATGGCGACGTTTGAGTTGACTGCTGACACGGCCGTCATCAAGTTGTCCTTGACGGTTCGGCTTTCCTTCAGGCGAGTGAGGCCCACGCGCGCGTGATAATCGTCACCCCGAGAATCCCGCCTTACGTGGCAGCTCCTGATAGTTTACGCGCGCGGTGAATCCAGCACGTTTACCCATCGCATTAAATGTGATGATATATATAGTCGATGAGGGGAGAGAGGAAACCACAAACTTCTTTTGTCTTTCCTTTTTCTCTCTCAAATCTTCAAAACTTCTTCAAATCTTCAGAGATTTTGCAGCAGATCTTCAAGTTTTTCTTGAACAGATCTTCAAGTTTCCCAGAAGTTTTAAGATATTTTACCTGTTCTTGCTTCCTTTGTATTCATGGCTGAAGAAGTATCTCAACATGAAGAAGGTCCGATCCCCGTCCTTAATTGGGATTAGGGCCTGTTCGAGCAAATTACTCGTGGATTCCGGTTTCCACCAAGTGGGATGCACAATATCCCCGGCAGGGTCAGACTGCCGCCGACGCACCGCCGGGGTATATAACCCTTTTTGAAGACTTCTTTCTTCAAGGCAACTTCCGGTTGTCGGCGACGCAGTTCCTGTCGCATATCCTTCATTATTATGGCTTTCATCTATCCCAGATGAGTCCATCCGGTATGGTGAGGGTGAGATACTTTGAGTTTTTATGCGGATCCCATGATATAGAGCCCACTGTGGAGAGGTTTAGGGTATTCTATAAGCTAATTAGGAACATGGGATTCTACTCCTTTGGCAACCGGGGGTCTGCCAAGAAGATTCTGCTTAACCCTCCGAAGAGTTTCCATGACTGGAAACATAATTTTTTCTTCATTAGAGAGGAGGTTATCCCGATAGTCATGATCTTCCGCGGGTCGGACACGATCGAGAAGGAGGAGCTACCGATTCCAAAGGGAGAAGCTTGGTACTTAAAGCTAACTGCGACGCCAAACCGAATTTTTGGTGAGAACGTTTTAGTTGTGGCGCAGATGAGCGACCAATGGCTAGAAGATAGTAATGAGGTTCCGGTTTTGAAGTTTCAAGATAGAGGTTAGTTATTTCCTTGACTACTTCTTTTTGTAATTCAGTTGTGCCTAACTGTTAACTTTGAATGCAGAGGCACACCTCTATCAAGCTGCTTTCCCCACCTTTGGTGGATCCATGGGGGTGCGCCCGCTGGAACCAGGGGAGCAATATTGGTATGAGTGCATCAAAGGTCATTTTCTGTATTCCTCTGCTGGAGCTTTTGCTAATCCTCCTACGGCAGCCGAAGGTGCACATCTACCTAACCCCAGACCCTTGAGAGCTGTGACGTCTGCTGGGAAAAAGATTCTTTATCTTTCCAGCGAGGAGTCTGTAGGGTCTTCAAATGGGGATCTAAGTTCCTGGTCTAACATCTTTGCAGGTGTGTTGCGCGACCTTGGCATCGACCTGGAGGAGAAGAAGAAGAAGGTTATCACCATTGATCCTGAACCAACCAGCAAGAAGGGCGGTGTCACACCCCGACCGCGTATAACATGCAACCGCGGCGGAAAACGTCGGGGAGTGTTGTGGACAGAATTAAATTGTTTCATAACCATGGCATACAAGTTGTATTTTATTCATAAATAAAGGTGTTACATTGTCTTAGAAAGAGAGTACGGAAATCAAAACATAATTAAGCTAGTTCAAACTTCATTTTTAGGCTCTAAGGCACAGGTCCGCCCTAGAATCATGATCATCGTCCTATGGAATAGCTCCTGAAAACACATGCGAAAGTAGGTACGTCAGCATAAAAATGTCTGTGAGATACATAGTTTTTGTGAAAATGGGATTCATGACTTGAGCTTAAAGAAATGTTTAATAACAGTCAGTCATGAACCTTGTAATTTGTTTTGCTTTGTAAACCATTTGAAAAACGATAACATCAAACGATATGTATAGATAAGCGCAAGGTTAAACGAATAACCAAGTAAAATGAGTTGAATAAGATAAGTTGTTTGTGAAAATAATGTCTTGTGAAGAATATGTTATTTATGTAAAATGTAATGTGTCTAAACTGAAATGACTTAGATAACGCTACGATATGTAATATTATACAAACATTTATGTATAGGAAGTACCAGCGGCGTATCCACCATGTTTGTATCATATTACATACGCCACGTTACTTAAATCATTTACCCAAACCAATCCACCATGTAAATTGTTCATGTGTAAACCAAATGTCAAGTGTTATTGTAAACCATGCCAAATGTTTATGTTCAAATGTAAACCACCAAATGTGTATGCCAATGTCAACGTGTTTATGTTCAATGTAAATCATGTAATGTGAAATCCCAAATTGTATCATGTATGGTAAGCGAAATGTATCAACTTAAACCATATGCACAAAACAATTCATTGAAGTAAAACGTGGTTTAAATCAACGTTATGTTCTGCGGAAAATGCATGCTCTATTGATATTAACATTTATGCGGTATTGTAAACTATGCATACATCCAAGCCTTGAGACTGCGGCGATAAACCCTTAAACTAATTAAAGGTTTATCTAAGTTATGTATATCGAATTCGGTCATTCCTTCTAGTCCTATCAAACCCAGGACTTCAGGAATGGGAGTTGTCAATTCCTATGGTACCACTACCTACTAACGAACGGCGTGATCAATGTTAATGAATGTATTGTCCCATGTTAAACAAACCAAATGTCATAACAAAATGAAGGCATGTGATGTAAACAATTGTACTAAGTATGCTAAGTAAACATACGAAGCAGAAATGTTCATGTAAATCAATGTGCCCATATGCTGAGTAAACATATGCAGCAGAAATGTTCATGTAATTCAATGTGTCCATATGCTGAGTAAACATATGCAGCAGAAATGTTCATGTAAATCAATGTGTCCATATGCTGAGTAAACATATGCAACAGAAATGTTCATGTAAATCAATGTGTCCATATGCTGAGTAAACATATGCAACACAAATGTAATGTAAATCAATGTGTCCATATGCTGAGTAAACATATGCAACAGAAATGTAATGTAAATCAAATGTACTTTGTACGCACACAATGGGCATACATAGCATGAAATGTAATGTAATCGTGTACTATAATGTACTAACAACATAGCAGGCATATGATGTGAAAACATGGAAAGCATGAAAGTAACAGATAGGCACATGTGTTTCACCCCAAAACAGTTTGGAAAACAGTAAAAGATAGGGTTCTATGTACTCACCTGAGATTGCTTTGAGTTCCTTGTACAATAACCAGATAATGCTAAAGATCACGGAATATCAACGACACCTAATAGGTAGCTTATGTTAATATACCGGACCAAATCGGAAGGATCGGATAGTACGCGGGTTCGAAAACCAAACGAGTCTGGAGACTCGTGTAATATGGTTTAACAAAGCCTACATACTAAAATGAAACTTAACCTAAGTGCTTACGGTCCATCACGACCCGTTGAGGTAGCTTATGCCACCCTAACGCGTCGTTCGCGTAGAACGCGTATGGAACGCCTAACATTGCGACCACAAGGTATAACCTCGGAAGGTTATTGCTATGGTCACCTAATATGCTTGGTCGGATCCTAAAGATCAACCAAATGGGTCGGGTTCGAAAGTATAAGCGATGGTCTAGATCGCTTACCTTACGACCCTATATAAGCACTATACTAAACGTGACGAGCTAAGCATGTTAGAACATGCTTAACTAAGTTTAGAAAACAGGTTTGGCATCAAAACAAACGGCTTTGATGCTCACGAGCAGTTTGGTTACAAAATACGCAAGAATGCGCATTTTGGCCGAAACTACGACTCGTCACTGAGCCTAGATAACGGGGTAATCAGTAGGTATGGTCACTTCGGACCATAACCATCGTGATCACGCTCACGTTATGAAGTTCCATGAACTTCGCATCGACCATAAGCTGGTCAATGCAGAAAGTCAACAAAACGTTGACTTTCGGACTCGAAAAGCAAATAAAAGAGCGAAAGAAGACTTACGGAGGGTCCCCGAGTGCTAATCTAGATCAAATAGCTCAGGTATGAAACAATGGTTTCAACTTAGAGCTTCAAGATCAGATTGTTGTGATTTTTACACAAAGGGGGGGGGGGGGTATTTATAGGAAAAGTGGAACCGTTAGGATCGTTTTATCGAATATCGTGCCTTGATCTCGTGCGTACATGTGTCCAGTGGTTAAATTCACTGAACTTGGCCCTTGGCCCTTCATTGGGTGAAAAGGCATCGCCTCTTGATCGAACGAAAGGCCAGATTTTGCATTAAATGCAAAATCTTTCTGTCAGACATCCTCACGCGGCCCGCGTGAAAGGGAGGGCAGATCTTACACGGGTCGCCTGGCCCCGTCTGATCTGCACCACTTGCAGAATTTACATATTTGGCCCCTGTTGCGTTTTTAGGCTATTTCCAACCCTTTTAAGACCTGTAAAGCCATCTTTAAGGCCCCAAAATGATGCCTAAACATTGTGGACATGAAACATGCCCAAAAATGTTCCGGATGTTGGCTCGTTTGGCCGTACGATCGCGATGTTCGCTTAATTACGACGGAATGTGCATAAGCGCGAAAGACGATCCAAATGACGCGACGAATGGATTTTTCTCATGCCAAACACTAAGGCATAATATAAGGATGCTTACATAAATTTTTGGATGTCCGGATGTATTCAGAACGTAAGTTATGCGCGAAAGTGCAAACTTATGCACTTTTTGACACTTTTAGTCCCTGAATGATCCAAAAGTTTATTTTAGCATACCAAACCCCTCAAAGCCTATTTCTAAGCTATGTAAAGGATATTTATGGTATGTTTAACTTATGGACATGTTCCGGAATGTTCGTTACAGTTCAAATTGGCATACTTTCACAGTTTGTCAAGTTTAGTCCCTGTAAGCGAATTAACTTGTTTTTGCCATGCCAAAGCCTTCAAAACTTATTTCTAAGTTATGTAAAGGTTATTTAAGGTATGTTGAGTATATGTTGATGTTCCGGAGCATTTGTCGCATTAAACTAAGTACGTTTACGCACCAGTTTGCGTATAATTCTCTAGAAAGCGATGTAGAGTTTGAATTTGAACAAAAGTCAAAACATGAAAAATGAAAAAGACAACCAAACAAACATTGGGATCAAATAACATTATTTTATTGATAATTGAACTGTTCACAATGATTACAAGCACAAATGTTACAGTCTCCCCTACTTGTGGAAATTTCGTCCCGAAATTTATTTAGAGGAAACTGATTGAAAAAGATGCGGATATTTTGCCTTCATTTGATCCTCACGTTCCCAAGTAAACTCGGGTCCACGCTTAGATTCCCAACGAACCTTGACCAAAGGAATGCGCTTGCGTTTAAGCCACTTGACTTCACGTTCCATGATTTCTACCGGTTTCTCAACAAACTTCAGTGTTTTATCTACACGAATTTCGTCAAGCGGTATGTGGAGGTTTTAATCAGCTAAACACCTCTTGAGATTGGACACGTGAAAGGTTGGATGAACGTTTCCAAGTTCAGGAGGTAACTCAAGTCTGTAGGCTACCTTGCCGATTCTTTCGACGATCTTAAATGGTCCAACGTATCTAGGTGCAAGTTTTCCTTTCTTTCCGAATCTGATCACAGCTTTCCAAGGTGAGACCTTAAGTAATACATGATCACCGACTTGAAAATCCAAGGGCTTGCGTTTTAAGTCCGCGTAGTTCTTCTGACGGCTTCTAGCTGTCTGAAGGTTATCACGAACTTTCTTTACCTTATCTGTTGTCTCTAAAATGAGGGCAGGTCCAGTAAGCTGAGCCTCGCCAATCTCATTCCAGCAGACTGGTGAACGACATTTTCGACCATAGAGAGCCTCGAAAGGAGCCATGTTGATGCTGGAGTGATAACTGTTGTTGTAGGAGAATTCGATCAATGGAAGATGTGAATCCCAACTACCACCAAAGTCGATCACACAAGCTCTAAGCATATCCTCCAGTGTCTGGATTGTTCTTTCAGATTGACCATCCGTTTGCGGATGATAAGCTGTGCTCAGATTAAGTTGAGACCCCATAGCAGATTGCATGGTTCTCCAAAAATGAGAAGTGAAACGAGCATCTCTGTCAGAAATGATGCTCAAAGGAACACCATGTCTAGCTACAATTTCATCCACGTAGATTTGAGCAAGTTTGTCAGCCGAAAAATCCTCACGGATTGGCAAGAAATGCGCTGATTTGGTAAGACGATCAACGATTACCCAGATGGCATCGTGACCTTTCTTTGTGCGCGGGAGTTTGGTAATGAGATCCATAGTAATGTTTTCCCATTTCCAAACTGGGATCTCTGGTTGCTCCAATAATCCGGAAGGACGCTGATGTTCAGCCTTAACCTTAAGGCAAGTAAGGCATTTTGATACATATAAGGCAATGTGTTTCTTCATACCAGGCCACCAATACTGTATACGAAGATCCTTATACATCTTATCTGAGCCAGGATGAATAGAATAACGAGACTTATGGGCTTCATCCATAAGCAAGGTACGAAGATTATCTTGGCTCGGGACCCACAAACGGTCCATGAAGTAATATGATCCATTGTCCTTCAGTTCAAGAGCAGGTGTTATGTGATAAGGAAATTCCTTATCCATTAAACCTTGTGAAACACAAGCTTGTTGAGCCTGAGAAATACGGGCTTGGATATCGGTTTGAATAACAGATTGGACACGTACACAATGAAGCTTAGTACGTTCCTTGCGACTCAATGCATCGGCTACGACATTCGCCTTACCAGAATGGTCGCGAATCTCGCAGTCGTAGTCGTTTAGAAGTTCAACCCAACGTCGTTGTCTCATGTTGAGCTCTTTTTGATTGAAGATATGCTGAAGACTTTTGTGGTCTGTGAAAACCACACATTTTGTACCGTACAAATAGTGTCTCCAGATTTTGAGAGCGAAGACAACTGCACCCAACTCAAGATCATGAGTGGTGTAGTTCTTCACATGTATCTCCAACTGCCTTGATGCGTATGCTATGACTTTGTTTCTTTGCATCAGGACGCAGCCAAGACCCAATTTAGATGCGTCGCAATAACCTACGAAATCATCGTTGCCCTCAGGCAATGTTAGGACAGGCGCGTCGCAAAGCTTTTGTTTCAAAGTCAGAAACGCTTCCTCTTGTTTGACTCCCCAATCAAATGGCTTGTTCTTCTGAGTTAGAGCAGTCAGAGGAACTGCAATCTTTGAGAAGTTCTCAATGAAGCGGCGGTAATAACCCGCTAGACCAAGAAAAGAACGAACTTCAGTAGGAGTAGTAGGCGTATCCCAATCCTTAATGGCACTGATCTTGGAGGGATCTACGTGAATACCTTGTTCGTTGACAATATGCCCCAAATTGAACCTCCTTAAGCCAGAATTCACACTTGGAGAATTTGGCGAAAAGTTGCTCTTTCTTTAGGAGTTCCAACGTAAGACGAAGATGTTGCTCATGATCAGCTCGCGTCTTAGAATATATTAAGATGTCATCAATAAAAACGATGATGAACTTATCTAAATAAGGCTTGCAGACCCTATTCATTAAGTCCATGAAAACAGCAGGAGCATTAGTCAAACCGAATGGCATGACTGTGAACTCATAATGTCCATAACGAGTACGGAACACTGTCTTGGGAATGTCTTCTTCATGTACACGAAGCTGATGATATCCAGATCGTAGATCAATCTTTGAAAAGTAAGATGCGCCTTGTAATTGATCGAAGAGATCATCAATGCGAGGTAGGGGATATCGATTTTTGATGGTAAGCTTGTTAAGCTCACGATAATCGATACACATCCTAAAAGATCCATCCTTCTTCTTTACAAAGAGAACGGGAGCACCCCAAGGTGAAAAGCTAGGACGGATAAAACCTTTGTCGGAGAGTTCCTGCAGCTGTTTAGACAACTCTTGCATCTCGGACGGTGCAAGACGATATGGAGCTCTGGCAACGGGATTTGCACCAGGTACGAGATCAATACGGAACTCGACTTGGCGTGCTGGAGGTAGACCAGGTAAGTCTTCAGGGAATACTTCGGAATAATCCCGAACGACAGGAATATCTGAAATAAACTTACCCTTGCCTTTATCTGCTGTAACATGTGCTAAGAAAGCCACATAGTGCTTTCGCAGATACTTACGTGCTTTAAAACAGGACATGAGTTTGAGACCACCGGCAGGCTTCTCACCACGAACCTGTAGGATCTCGCCTGTAGACAGCGGCACACGAACAATCTTCTCAGAACAAACTATCTCTGCGCAATGCTTGGACAACCAATCCATTCCCACTATAACGTCGAAGCTTCCAAGTTGCATTGGCGTGAGGTCAATAGGAAAAATATGGTCGTTAAGATTCAACTGGAAGTTGCGTAGAACAGAATTAAGAACAATGGGTTCACCACTGGCAACCTCTACTGTCAAAGGTTTACCTAGTTTTGTTCTAGACACGCGAAGCATTGTCTCAAAAGACAATGACACAAAGCTCTTGTCGGCACCCGAATCAAAAAGAACAGATGCTGGCTGATTATTAATAAAGAACGTACCGTTCACCACCTCGTTGTCTGCTTGTGCTTCTTGTGCATTCATGTTAAGGACTCGACCTCGAGCCGGTGCCGGATTCTGGTTTGCATTCTGGTTCTGGTTGACTAGTCTTGGACACCAATTTCTGTAGTGGGTCAGATCCCCACAATTATAACATGCACCTGGTGAGTAGTTTGGTCGTGCAGCCTGACCCTGTTGTTGAGCAACCTGTTGAGCAGGGTTCTGGACTGCGTGATTCTGAGCAAACCGACAAACATCGGCAAGATGACCCGATTTCCCACAGTTAATACAGAAACGGCACTGATATTGTGGCTGGTGGTGACTGTTGCATTGATTGCACAAAGGTGCACTTCCTGAGTAGGGTTTCTTTGCTGGAGGCTGGTTGGGAGCTGCCTGGTTAGCTTGGGCAGTCACAGCAAAATTTTGGGAAGCCTTACGCTTCCTTGACCCCCTTGAGGAACCAGAGTCCTTTCCCTTCTTGTTCTGGCCTTTCTTACTATCCTCCTTGTCAGCCGACTGCTTCTTGCCCTTGTCACCCTTCCTGTGTAGTTTATTCTTTCGGATCTGCGACTCAGTCAACGTCGCCGATAACTCGATTGCCTGACGGAGTGTGGTAGGGTTGCTACCAGTAAGGATGTCTTGTACTGAGTCAGGTAGGCTGTCGATGTACCTTTCGATGGCCTTATCGAGTGGGGTAACCATAGTTGGGCAAAGAAGACTCAACTCCTCAAACCTATCTGTATAAGCCCTGTGCTCACCACTATCTTGCTTCAAAACATCAAATTCTTTCTCCAACGCTCGCTGTTCATGACGAGGACAAAACTCCTTCATCATAAGGGCTCTCAGTTCAGCCCATGACTGAGCTAGAGCAACTTCTGCACCTTGATCTCTCATAACCCCATTCCACCATGTTAGAGCCCTCTTCTGAAACACGCTTGAAGAAAACTCGACCTTGCGATTATCCGGACACTGCACGTGGCGAAAAGTGTTCTCGATGCTCTCGAACCACTGAAGAAGCCCAGTTGCTCCCTCAGAACCACTAAACTTGAGTGGCTTAGCCGAGTTAAAATCCTTGTATTTGCATGTACCATTGTTGTTGTTGTTGGCCTGGTTCCATTGAGCAAAGAGATTCGGAAATTGAGCAGCCATCTGCTGCGCAATAATCTCCGCCAGCTCGGCAGTAGCTATCTGGTTGTCGCGTCGAGGAGGCATTCTAGAAGAGAAAAACATGAAATGAAACGAGTGAGATGATTGGGTGTAGAGAACGAGATGAAACAGAATCAATAAAAGCAAAGATGGTGGTTATGCATCGCAATGCAAACAAGCGATATGAAATGTCTAGTCAAAGTAAATGGGTCAGGATTAGTGTATCGCGAAGACATGCTCGCCTATAAGTGAACACTCACCCCAAGAGTTCCCAGGTAAGAGTGACTGGTCCGATTATGTGGATTTGTATGAACACTCTAGCCTTAGATAGAAAACCCAGGGTACAGGCATTCACTCTTCCAGTTCGCACGTGTTCACACTATTAACCCAAAACTTTGACGGGATTTTTGAAATCCAAAGAGGTTCAAAACCATATAACAGAGGGTTCAAAACCTTATAATAGAGGGTTCAAAACCTAGTAATCAATCATCCTAGAACAGATGATTAATTTTCAAAGCGGATTCGGAACCGAAGTTCCCGTTGTGGTTATCACCTAAGGATAGGTGATGTGCATGTTTTAAACTCTAAACACAAGATAACTTGTGTTAGGGTCCTAAAGTTATAGTCTAGGTCAAAGCATTACTAATAACCTAATTCCCTATAACCATTGGCTCTGATACCAACTCTTCTGTCACACCCCGACCGCGTATAACATGCAACCGTGGCGGAAAACGTCGGGGAGTGTTGTGGACAGAATTAAATTGTTTCATAACCATGGCATACAAGTTGTATTTTATTTATAAATAAAGGTGTTACATTGTCTTAGAAAGAGAGTACGGAAATCAAAACATAATTAAGCTAGTTCAAACTTCATTTTTAGGCTCTAAGGCACAGGTCCGCCCTAGAATCATGATCATCGTCCTATGGAATAGCTCCTGAAAACACATGCGAAAGTAGGTACGTCAGCATAAAAATGCCTGTGAGATACATAGTTTTTGTGAAAATGGGATTCATGACTTGAGCTTAAAGAAATGTTTAATAACAGTCAGTCATGAACCTTGTAATTTGTTTTGCTTTGTAAACCATTTGAAAAACGATAACATCAAACGATATGTATAGATAAGCGCAAGGTTAAACGAATAACCAAGTAAAATGAGTTGAATAAGATAAGTTGTTTGTGAAAATAATGTCTTGTGAAGAATATGTTATTTATGTAAAATGTAATGTGTCTAAACTGAAATGACTTAGATAACGCTACGATATGTAATATTATACAAACATTTATGTATAGGAAGTACCAGCGGCGTATCCACCATGTTTGTATCATATTACATACGCCACGTTACTTAAATCATTTACCCAAACCAATCCACCATGTAAATTGTTCATGTGTAAACCAAATGTCAAGTGTTATTGTAAACCATGCCAAATGTTTATGTTCAAATGTAAACCACCAAATGTGTATGCCAATGTCAACGTGTTTATGTTCAATGTAAATCATGTAATGTGAAATCCCAAATTGTATCATGTATGGTAAGCGAAATGTATCAACTTAAACCATATGCACAAAACAATTCATTGAAGTAAAACGTGGTTTAAATCAACGTTATGTTCTGCGGAAAATGCATGCTCTATTGATATTAACATTTATGCGGTATTGTAAACTATGAATACATCCAAGCCTTGAGACTGCGGCGATAAACCCTTAAACAAATTAAAGGTTTATCTAAGTTATGTATATCGAATTCGGTCATTCCTTCCAGTCCTATCAAACCCAGGACTTCAGGAATGGGAGTTGTCAATTCCTATGGTACCACTACCTACTAACGAACGGCGTGATCAATGTTAATGAATGTATTGTCCCATGTTAAACAAACCAAATGTCATAACAAAATGAAGGCATGTGATGTAAACAATTGTACTAAGTATGCTAAGTAAACATACGAAGCAGAAATGTTCATGTAAATCAATGTGCCCATATGCTGAGTAAACATATGCAGCAGAAATGTTCATGTAATTCAATGTGTCCATATGCTGAGTAAACATATGCAACAGAAATGTTCATGTAAATCAATGTGTCCATATGCTGAGTAAACATATGCAACAGAAATGTAATGTAAATCAATGTGTCCATATGCTGAGTAAACATATGCAACAGAAATGTAATGTAAATCAAATGTACTATGTACGCACACAATGGGCATACATAGCATGAAATGTAATGTAATTGTGTACTATAATGTACTAACAACATAGCAGGCATATGATGTGAAAACATGGAAAGCATGAAAGTAACAGATAGGCACATGTGTTTCACCCCAAAACAGTTTGGAAAACAGTAAAAGATGGGGTTCTATGTACTCACCTGAGATTGCTTTGAGTTCCTTGTACAATAACCAGATAATGCTAAAGATCACGGAATATCAACGACACCTAATAGGTAGCTTATGTTAATATACCGGACCAAATCGGAAGGATCGGACAGTACGCGGGTTCGAAAACCAAACGAGTCTGGAGACTCGTGTAATATGGTTTAACAAAGCCTACATACTAAAATGAAACTTAACCTAAGTGCTTACGGTCCATCACGGCCCGTTGAGGTAGCTTATGCCACCCTAACGCGTCGTTCGCGTAGAACGCGTATGGAACGCCTAACATTGCGACCACAAGGTATAACCTTGGAAGGTTATAGCTATGGTCACCTAATATGCTTGGTCGGATCCTAAAGATCAACCAAATGGGTCGGGTTCGAAAGTATAAGCGATGGTTTAGATCGCTTACCTTACGACCCTATATAAGCACTATACTAAACGTGACGAGCTAAGCATGTTAGAACATGCTTAACTAAGTTTAGAAAACAGGTTTGGCATCAAAACAAACGGCTTTGATGCTCACGAGCAGTTTGGTTACAAAATACGCAAGAATGCGCATTTTGGCCGAAACTACGACTCGTCACTGAGCCTAGATAACGGGGTAATCAGTAGGTATGGTCACTTCGGACCATAACCATCGTGATCACGATCACGTTATGAAGTTCCATGAACTTCGCATCGACCATAAGCTAGTCAATGCAGAAAGTCAACAAAACGTTGACTTTCGGACTCGAAAAGCAAATAAAAGAGCGAAAGAAGACTTACGGAGGGTCCCCGAGTGCTAATCTAGATCAAATAGCTCAGTTATGAAACAATGGTTTCAACTTAGAGCTTCAAGATCAGATTGTTGTGATTTTTACACAAAGGGGGGGGGGTATTTATAGGAAAAGTGGAACCGTTAGGATCGTTTTATCGAATATCGTGCCTTGATCTCGTGCGTACATGTGTCCAGTGGTTAAATTCACTGAACTTGGCCCTTGGCCCTTCATTGGGTGAAAAGGCATCGCCTCTTGATCGAACGAAAGGCCAGATTTTGCATTAAATGCAAAATCTTTCTGTCAGACATCCTCACGCGGCCCGCGTGAAAGGGAGGGCAGATCTTACATGGGTCGCCTGGCCCCGTCTGATCTGCACCACTTGCAGAATTTACATATTTGGCCCCTGTTGCGTTTTTAGGCTATTTCCAGCCCTTTTAAGACCTGTAAAGCCATCTTTAAGGCCCCAAAATGATGCCTAAACATTGTGGACATGAAACATGCCCAAAAATGTTCCGGATGTTGGCTCGTTTGGCCGTACGATCGCGATGTTCGCTTAATTACGACGGAATGTGCATAAGCGCGAAAGACGATCCAAATGACGCGACGAATGGATTTTTCTCATGCCAAACACTAAGGCGTAATATAAGGATGCTTACATAAATTTTTGGATGTCCGGATGTATTCAGAACGTAAGTTATGCGCGAAAGTGCAAACTTATGCACTTTTTGACACTTTTAGTCCCTGAATGATCCAAAAGTTTATTTTAGCATACCAAACCCCTCAAAGCCTATTTCTAAGCTATGTAAAGGATATTTATGGTATGTTTAACTTATGGACATGTTCCGGAATGTTCGTTACAGTTCAAATTGGCATACTTTCGCAGTTTGTCAAGTTTAGTCCCTGTAAGCGAATTAACTTGTTTTTGCCATGCCAAAGCCTTCAAAACTTATTTCTAAGTTATGTAAAGGTTATTTAAGGTATGTTGAGTATATGTTGATGTTCCAGAGCATTTGTCGCATTAAACTAAGTACGTTTACGCACCAAAGCGATGTAGAGTTTGAATTTGAACAAAAGTCAAAACATGAAAACTGAAAAAGACAACCAAACAAACATTGGGATCAAATAACATTATTTTATTGATAATTGAACTGTTCACAATGATTACAAGCACAAATGTTACAGGCGGGAGTAGCCGCGCGACCACTGGTGCCTCTGAGAAAGGTACTCTTCGATTCCGGCAGAGTAACTTAGAAGATTATGTAATTGCAAGTGACTCACTTGAAGGCTTGTCTCGTATAGGCGAGAAGAAATCCAGCGCTGCTGCTTCAAGGAGTTCGGGGAGCGCGGGGTGGAGGAACCCTGATGCTAGTGCTACTCCCTCCTCTATCGCTCTGGATGAGGAGGAGGAAGAGGAAGAACAAGAAGAAGAGGAACCCGCTCTCAAGCTAGTGAGCCGGAAGAGGGTCAGAGAGGAAGTTGCTGCTGAGCCTAAGATAGAGCAAAAGGCTGAGGGGGTCCCTGTAATAGGGAAGCAAAGCAGGTTGCGCACCCTGTATAAATTCTCTCTAGGTTAGTATGGCATTTCAATACTTGTTTTCTTTTGGTCAACTTTCTTAACACTTGATTTCTTCAGAGGCCCAGAAGAAGACCCCTGAGAAAATGAAGGGTATTGAGTTGAAGGATCCCAAGGAACCGACAGTGAAGAAAACGAAGTTTACCATCAAGCATCCCCAGAAAACCGTGGGGACGATTGAGAAGATAATTGAGAAGGAGGCAGACAAAGAGAAGGAAAAGGAGAAGAAGAAGGCTGCTGAGAAGCCTGTCGGTGATAAATCAAAGGAGACCCAAACCGCTGCTACTACCGCGCAAGAAAAAGAGCAGGGTCCGGAGGTCGTTCATATTACGGGGATTGACCAGCCCTTGCATGAAAAAGAGAAAGAAGCTACTCGGGGGAAGGGACCCGAGGTTGTTAAACCTACCAAGCCTGCGCAGGTTGATGCCCCCACCCAAACTGCGCAAGTGACTTCTGCTGCTGGGGGATCAGTTGCTGCTACTCATAAAGAAACTACCACCGCTGCGGGTGGTGCGAGCGGTGTTAATGTGCGTTCAAGCGCCTTTGCAGATGGGCAGGCTGGAGCCAGGAGCCAGAGCATGATGCCACATCCTCCGATAGGTCCTAAGGATACTCTTGGGGATATTTATTACAAGACCTATACCGAGGAAGCACGTGGCGATGCTCCCCATCATCCTCCATGGAGCTTAAAGCAAAAAGACACATTCCTGGAGTGTGCTCCTTGTCGCAATTGGTATTTAAATTCCTTCCCTCCTGGTGAAGTGAACCGATAGAGGGCGCGAACCCATGATGGGTTATATCATGCGTATGTGGTTGGAGAAGCCAACACCCGGGTTGCGAACCACCAAATTGTGCGCGAATGGCATACAATGGTTAAAGAGCGGGGTGATTGGGAAAAGTACTGTGATCGCCTGGTGAGGCAGGTTAAGGATTTTGAGAAAGCGAAGGCTGCACTTACTGAAGAGAAGGCCGCCTTTGAAGCGGAGAAGAAGTCTGAGGAATGGGGGCGCGAGGGCCTGAGGAGCAAGCTTCGTGCCGCTGAGGAGCTCTTGTCTAAAGAGCGAGCTGATTGGAAGGAAGTGTGTAAGAAGGACAATCAGCGCATGTATGCAGCTCGCGCCAAGATTACCGACCTTGAAGCTCAAAATGCTACATTAACAAAGAAGGTTGAAGATATTGAAGCTGACAAAGAGCGCTTTGAGGTTCAACAATCTTTAACCCTTTCTTCTTTGTTGCCTTTACTTGTCAAAAATATTACTAAGTTATTATCTCATCCCTCGCAGGCTGAGTTAAAGGCGCAGGTGGCCAGCAAGGACAAGGATTTGCATGCCAAGGATGTGGAGATTGCTAAGTTAAAACGCAGATTGCGCGAGCAAACTGACAAAAGTGAATCCTTGGAGATTGATTTGGAGGCTGAAAGAGTAAAGGCTACTACTGCTGAGGAGGCCAAACAGAGAGCCAAAGAGGCGCGAGATATCAACACTTCTGCCCTCAACGTAGCATAGAACAATTACTCGAAGCCCAAGGCATCGTTGACGCGCTTGTCTCGGAAGCTGAGTGGATGCGCAGTAGAGGGGTAGCTCTGGTAAGGTTCCCCTCTCTTAACTTAGGCATTATATTTGTTTTCTTTATCTCATCCGTTTCCTTCTGTGCAGATGGCTAACTCTATTCTAAATGCCTCTGAGCTGGATGCGGCAATTGCCGCCCTCATAGATGCCTCACGAGGGGCTAGGCATCATGGAGGTTATCTACAATGTGCTCACAATGTTGAAGAGGTCTTTGGGCAGGAGTTTGATGTCAGCCATTGCTCAGTGACAGATCAGGCTGATGCTGCCTTAGCACACGCTGAAGAAGTTTATGATCATCTGTCGTTGGCTGTGATGGACTTGGTCACTGAAGCGCTGAAGCACGACGACTGGTGTCAGCGGCTAAAGACTATCCTAGACCCTCCACAGACTATGGAGTTATCTGATGAAGAAGAACCAGACGGTGGTGGTGGCGATGATGATGGCGATGGCGTTGATGGTTAGTAATAGATGATAGTGTTGATAGGCGTTGTGCCTTGTATTTTTTGCTTTGGACTTACGTAATCGTTGCGCGGGTGCGCTTTTTTGAATCGAACTGATGATGCACTATTGCTTTTTAATGTAACTACTGCGCGGTCGCGCTTTCTTGAATATAGGACTTATGTTTGCTTTTTATTTGCCAAGTTACAATTATTGCATTGTTGTTAGAAACTTTGGTTAAGTTAGCGCGAATAAATGTAAGTGTGGCTCTTGTGTGAGTGTAACTGCCCGGTCTCGCGCTATGCTCGCGGAGGACCTTGGAGGCATAACTCAAGAGCTCGTAATTTACTGAAGTGTTTTCGTGCTAATCAAAAGTTTAACATGCATTTGTAACGTAGAAATCATGATGATAAAAAACATAAGGCATAACCAATGCTTCATAAATTAGCTAGGAAACAGGCGCTAGGCCAATCGTACATCATCGAAATAAAATAAAGGGCGTAAAGCCGGCATAAGTAATAAAAAGGGCGCGTGGCCAACATAACTGGATAACGGTGCATGGCCGAGAGTAGTCACATGTAACACTTGCGCAATTGTTGCGCGTTCCATGTGCGCAGGATGATGTATCCATCCAGTGTGCGCAGCTTGTATGCCCCTTTTCCTAGCACCTCATGTATTAAGTATGGGTCTTCCCACTTGGGTGCTAGCTTCCCGGGGCGTCCAGCATTGGATGCTTCATTGTCTCTGAAGACATACTCTCCTGGAGTGAAGGTACAAATGTGCACTCTTGCATTGTAGTACCTCTCCAGCTGTGTCTTGTACTTGGCCTCTTTGATTCGCGCTATTTCACGCCTCTCTTCGAGTAGGTCCAAGTCTAGACGGCGCTCCGCCTCATTATCGATTTTGTTGACCGCTGTCAAGCGCGGTGAGGGGAGGCTAATTTCAGCTGGGATAACCGCCTCCGAGCCATAGACCAGGCTAAAGGGGGTTTCGCTAGTGCTTGTTTTCGGCATGGTTCGATGAGCCCACAGGATGCTCGGGAGCTCATCTACCCAGCCTCTTCTCTTAGTGCCTAGGCGGGCCTTTATCCCTTCAACGATACTTTTGTTAACACTTTCTACTTGGCCATTGCCCTAAGGGTGTGCAACAGAAGAGAAAGTGTGTTCGATATTCATCTCTTTCATCCATTCTTGAAGGTCTTCAGAAGCAAAATTGGTGCCATTATCTGTTACAATCTTGAGTGGGAGACCAAACCTGCAAATGATGTGCTCCCATATGAACTTGCGCACCATCATTGCAGTAGTTGAAGCGAGTGCTTTTGCCTTCACCCACTTGGTGAAATAATCAACGGCAACAATTATAAACTTCACAGCTCCAGGAGCTTCAGGGAAAGGTCCCACCATATCGATCCCCCACTGCTGGAAAGGCCAGGCAGTGGACACAGGGATGAGATTATTTTTTGGGCGTAGGGTTTTTGGGGTGTGCCTTTGACAGGAGTCGCATTTGCGCAATTCCTTTAGGGCGTCAACATGCATCTCTGGCCAATAGTAACCAGCGTTCATTATCTTCGCGACAACCATGCGCGGGCACACATGAATGTCGTAGATGCCTTCATGAATCTCCCTGATCAGGTAACTTGCATCTTGGGGGTCCACACAGCGCAAAAGTGGCCCCAAGAAGGATCTTAGGTACAAGATTCCACCATTCATCTCATAGAACAATGCCTTATTCAGTATCTTCCTAGCTTCTGCTTTGTTTTCAGGGAGAATTCCTTCTTGAAGATATTGACTGATAGGAGTCATCCATGATGGCGGCCCTATCTCGATTACATTCACTTGTCGCAGCAAAACATATGGGTTTCTTAAGACTTCGATCCTGACATCTTTGGCGAGGTGTTGGAAGGCTGTTGAAGCGAGCTTGCTTAGCGCGTCCGCTGGCTTGTTCTCAGATCGATTAATATGAACAACTTTATATGATTTGAACTGCTGAAGCAACTCCTTCGCTTGCTCTAAGTACAAAGCCATAACTTCGCCCTTCACATCATATAACCCATTGATTTGACTTGCGTTCAGCAGAGAATCGACGTGTGCTTGTAAGTTTTGAGCTCCCATTTTGATGGCCAAGCGCAGGCCTGCCAAGAATGTTTCATATTCAGCCTCGTTGTTGGTATTCTTGAAATCCAACTTGATGGCGTATGTAAACTCATGTTTCTTAGGGCTAACAAGGCGCAACCCAGCTCCTGCGCCATCTTCGTTTGAGGCCCTATTAGTGTATAGCAGCCATACTCCATCGGAGGTATCTTTGATGGGAGTGTCAACAACTTCACAATCTTTGATCTTGTCTTCTAGGACCTCTATGATGAAGTCCGCTAATACTTGACCCTTAATGGCTGGGCGCGGCCTGTACAGAATGTTGTGGCCCCCCAACTCAATTGCCCACTTTGCTAAGCGACCTGACATTTTTGGCTTTTGCAGAATTGTGCCGATATGGAAGTTAGTGAGTACTATGATTACATGCCCTGTAAAATATCTGCGCAGCCTCCTGGAGGCGTGTAGCAGCGCAAGCACTAACTTTTCCATGGTTTAATATCTTGTTTCTGGATCTGTAAGCACCCTACTGACATAGTAAATCGGAGTCTGAACTCCGTCTCTCTCCTCCAACAATACCGACCCAACTGCCTTGTCCGAAGAAGAGAAGTATAGAATGAGTGGCTCTTTTTCAAACGGCACGGTTAGGGTAGGGAGCTTGATCAAACACTCTTTCATTTGCTGGAAGGCAGTTTCTACTTCTGGCGTCCACTTGAATTCTAGCTTTTTCACGCAGTTGCGCCAAGTACTGATAAAAGGGTACGATTTTGCAGCATGGTTTGATAGAAAACGATTAAGCGCGGCTAGGCGGCCGACCAATCTTTGCATCTCTTTGATCGTGCGCGGTGACGGCATCCGCTCTATTGCTTGAACTTTTTCGGGGTTAATCTTGAATCCGCAGTTTGTAACTACGAAGCCCAAGAACTTGCCTTCCTCCATACCAAAAGAACATTTTGCTGGGTTCAGCTTCATGTTCACACTTCTCAGAGAGTTGAATGTCTTCTCTATGTCCTTTAACATTTGGTCCTCCTCGGGACTCTTGATCACAAGATCATCAATGTAAACCTCGATGTGCTTCCCGATATCTTCAGCAAATATCGTATCCATCAATCGCTGGTAGGTTGCGCCAGCATTCTTGAGCCCGAAGGGCATCATTGTGTAACAGAAAATTCCGATGTCAGTGCAGAACGCTGTCTTATCTTCGTTTTCCAGGGCCATCTGAACTTGATGATACCCTTTGTAGCAATCCAAAAAACATTTCCACCTATATGGCGCGAGAGAGTCTATCTTCTTGTCGATCTCAGGCAGTGAGTAACAATCCTTGGGACATGCCTTATTGAGATCAGTGTAATCAACACACATGCGCCATCCTCCATTAGACTTCTCGACCATAACAGGGTTCGCTACCCAACTTTGATAGTGCACCTCCCTCAGAATCCCTGCTTTTAGCAGCTCACAAACTTGCTCATTCATAGGTTTAGTTTTATCCGCCCCTAGGCTACGCCTTCTCTGCACTTTTGGCTTGACGGAGGGATAAGTGTTCAGATAATGTTCAGTAACGTCGCGCGGGACACCGGTCATGTCAGCCGGAGTCCAGGCGAAGATGTCCATGTTCCTGAATAGTAACTGCTTGAGGTGCGTTATGATATTTGGTGAGATTGCATGGCCTATCGTCACCGTTTGTTCTGGGTATTTACGGTTCAAGACCCATTTTTGTGGCTCGGTTGTGAAATTTTTGGCGCTTTGACTGCGCGCGCATCCTCAACTGCCATCACTTCTTTCTTTGCATAGATAATCGCCACCCCCGTCTCGGTTGGGAAACCAATGGCTGAGTGGGGTGTGGAGGTTACCATGTTCAATTCTCCTTGGGTTTCTCTCCCAATCAAAACATCATGCCTTGATTTGACTGGCATTACCATGAAGTTGACATTTGTAGTTCTTGAATGTTTACCGTCAGATAGCGTGACGGGGAAACTAATCTCGCCTAGTGGGAAGACCATCTCATTGCAAAATCCTGAAAGAGGATAGTCGACAGGCTCAAGGCACGCTTTATCTTCATCATCAAACTGATTGAAACATTGTTCATAAATGATATCAGCCGTACTCCCGGGATCGATGAAGATGTATTCTGTTTCATAGTGACCTATGATGCCTGTAATGACAACGGGGCACGTGGCGCGTGGTCCCCCGTGCACTACCGGGAAGATGACTTGTTGTTCTTGCCATGCTGGTTCGAATGGGCGCTTGCCCTTGTCTCTCGCGTTGTATCTTGGTCCATTGACCATGTGCGTCTCTAAGCGTCTAACCTTCTTCTGGTTTCCATCATCATTCCTCTGAATCTGGCGCGTCTCCTTGCGCACGTTCTTGACCAAATGGCTTAACTTTCCGCTCTTCAGCGCTTTTTCGATTTCTTGCCTTAGACTGATACAGTCATCCGTCAGATGACCTGTATCTTTGTGAAAATCGCAGTACAGGTTTGGGTCTTTGCCCTTCTTGTTCTTCATAGGCTTTGGTTCCTTGAAGTCATGGTTCTCCGTCATGAGCAACTCTTTCGGTGTCTTGATGAGCGGAGTCCAGTGCTTTTCTCGATTCTCGTTCCTGATTGCCTTTCGATAACCAATGCTGATCGATTGTGTCTCGCGCGTCCTCTCTAAATCGAGGCCTTTCATCATAACCGCTGGACTGGTTTGCTTTCCATCCAGGATTTCTGTTTTTGTTTCGCCTGTTTTTATCGCGCGAGCTTCCCTTGGAAAAACGATCTTCAGTGTAAGAGTTCTTGGTACCAGCCAATGACTCTTCGGTTTGCGCTACAATCTTCGCGGCTTCCATGAGTTTGTCCTATTCCTTGGGCATACCGTCTTTGCCTGTGATAGTCCTGATGAGGCTATCACATCGAATGGCTTTCTTGAAGTGCGCGCGCATCAACTGTTCATTTACACCACCAATCTCCAAACACTCCTTATTCAAGCGAGTGATGAAATCTTCTAGCCCTTCGTTGTCTCTGCGCCAGATGTCTGTTACCTCAGCTGTGTCGCGCTGCTAACGTCTTTGCTGGCTGAAATGATTTACAAATTGGGTTTTGAAGTCAACCCATGACGTGATCTTTCCAGGCGGAAGGCTGTCGAACCAGGCGCGAGCAGCCCCCATGAAGGTCTGGATAAACAGATGGCACCACATTGGCATGTTCCATTCTCCCATAACGCCAACGCTTGTAAATACTAGAACATGTTCGTCAGGATCAGTTAAACCATTGAACTTTCCCAGTGTTGGAGGTAATTTTTCTTTTAATAGCGGGGTTAGAGCAATCATTGGAATGAACTTCGAATGTTCTGCAGCTTCAGCTGGCCTATAGGCGAGGCTGAAGTCTCATTCCGCTTCTTCGCTGTACGCGATGCGCTGCCTTGGCTTGTAAGATTCATGATTCTTCTGCAAGCAGTTGAAGAGTGAAGACCCCTCATCATCTTGCCAAGTTGGATCGTTTGGGTCTGTGTCATCCCATTCGTTGTTCATGTTGCGCGGCCCGAGCCGGCTATGAACTGGGCCCCTTTGAACGTTTGACGGATGGTCAGAATAACTGCCTATCTCCCCATGTGTGTCGCGCGTGTCGTGCACGCTTGGCCTTCTCAGAGGAGGAGGTCTGTTGGTTCTTCCTTGGATATTCTGCTGCGGGGGTGTCTGGCGCGCCCCCTGACTTGGACCCGGAGGTGTAACCAAGGATGGTTCAGCTTGCAGAATTGCTTGTTGTGCGCTCAAAGACTGATACGCAGCATTTATGGAAGCAATCTGTTTGGCGTACCAAGAGGCTAAAGTCTCACCTTCTGGTAGCCCTAGTAATGCCGAAATGTTCGGGTTTGGAGCTGGGTTTGAAGGACCAGCGAAATGACTTCCAGGGGTTCCCGTTGGAGTGATGCGAGTGATGCTCCCGCGGGGTCCCCTAGTGTTTGTTGTATCGATTTCGCCTATTTCTTCAGCAGGTTGGACTTGGACGTTGGGATTATCCTCACCCAATCCTACGTTAGAGTTTGTGCCAAAACCGAAATCAGTGATGATTCCTTGACCAGCCATGATTAAGAGAACCGAAAAAACTCAGAAAAAAGAAGATGAAGGTGATTGCAAAATCGGTGGGTGCCAATGAAGAAACACGGAACTAATTTTAGAGTTAGTTATTTTAGTTTTATGTTTCAAACATGAGGGTTAGTCTTCTTATAACTTTCCTGAGCTCCTTGATGGTATGATCTTCCTGCAAAACAAAACACCGTTAGCTCGTTAAGAGGGGAATATGGGGGTTTCCCTCTTAACCAGTCTCCGGCGTGAGAATAAGTATCTGCTTTGAGGAAATAAGTGTGTGTTAAGAGTGAGAGTGAAGAGAGCATAATGAATTAACCTGTGCATGAAGGTCCTCTATTTATAGCCGGAGAGGTGTAAGAAGAGATAGGCTGATGGGCCTTGGGCCGGAAGGCGACAACAGAGAATATCCTTCTTGTCTCACACGTATCGACCGTGAGTGCCTTCTAGACGATCTCCGGTGCTGGCGCACCTTAATTGGAGCCACGTGTCCCTGTTGTCGACCCTGTTGTCCCTCTGCCATCACCAGGTAAGTGGAGATCATGGGGCAGGTGTCGCCGCCCCCTGATTTGTGCCATGTAGACATCCTTGTGTACTTATTGTCTCCTGCACGTTAGACGATCGTGGAGCACGATAGAGCACAGCCTGGTGGACGCTGATTGGCTCTTTCTTCTGCCACTTGTACCTTGTGTACTCTCTGAAGTGGCCTTGCGCTCTAATCCCTACGCGACCCTTGCTGAGCACGTAACCAGCCCGTGCAGGTGCTGAAACTGATGTTCTCTCTTGTTTGGACCTCGCGCAAGGGTCCTAAGACTATATATATAGTCCTAGAATCCTGTAGAAAGGATATTTTTCATGAGAAGTGTAAAAAGACATAAGAATTGACATGTAGGCATCATGGTTTGGACTTGGGTATAATGTTTTGGGTTGTTTTGGTAAGAAAAACACCAAACATAACAATTTAAGACACAATACAATGAATTCTAGGCTTAAAACTTAAAACACCATTCTAAGAACGTTAAGTAGTGTGTTTTATTTGTGTTTTAAATTTCACGCCTATAATATGTTGCATTGTGTTTAAATTTGTTATGTTTGGTGTTTTTCTTGCCAAAACAACCCCCAAAACATCATATCTAAGTCCAAAACATGATTCCTTCATGTCAATTGCTATGCCTTCTCACACTTCTCATGAATGAAGTCCATTTTACATGAACCCCACCCTATATATATATATATATATATATATATATATATATATATATATATATATATATATATATATATATATATATATATATATATATATATATATATATAGGTGGGAGTTGGCTACAAAGTCCATTTTTCCTACAAAGTGTAAAAGTCATAAAACACCATAATGTCAACCATAAAACATACTCAAAACCCACAAATAACAAAGTGAAGATTACTAAAACACCATATTTGTGGGTTTTGTGTTGTGTTTTGGATGATAAGACTTTGATTATCAAATAACTAATATTGGTGTGTTTTATATTGACTATCATGTTGTGTTTTATATTCATAGTTCTATGATGGTGTGTTTAAAGTTTTTATGGACTGTTAGGGTTTAGATATTGTGTTTGAGTGATCTTCACTCTGTTATTTGTGCGTTTTAGGTGTGTTTAATAGCTGTAAATTTGTGCTATTTTATGACTTTGTACACTTAGTAGGAAAAATGGACTTTGTAGTCAAACTCCACCTATATATATATATATATAGGGCTCGGTTCAAATGAGAACCACCACAAGTTATGAGAACTGTGAGAACTTTTTCTTCCAGCGCGAGTTGGGCCAAAAATTTTTCGCACAAACGTAGATGAAAATATTATAAACACATTTGAAAAAAAAATTAAAAAAAATTGTCGAGACGGTAGTTTTGACTGATGCAAGTTTTTTTACGTGTTGGTGTAAATTTTGTACAAAGATAAATATTTTTTTACGCCTCATGTAAATGTGGGTATGCAACATTTTTTTAATTTTTTTTTTTTGCAGAAACAAGTGATTTTTTTATAACTTTTGAGAAAAAAACAATTTCGGAAAAACTAATTTGGATGGCCTAGTTCTTACGGTTCTCACAATTCAAGGTGGTTCTCATTTTAACTCATCTATATATATATATATATATATATATATATATATATATATATATATATATATATATATATATATATATATATATATATATATATATATATATATATATATATATATATATATATATATATATACGGGGGAGTTATCTTGAGAACGCTAAATATTGTGAAAACAATTTGAACGAATGAAAAAAATCACTCAAAATCATTTTTTAAACAAACCTCATTGTAATTAAAATATAACATTAAAAAAAGAAGTTACTCTTTAAATAATACAACTCTCCCCTCAAAATAACTATTAATAAGTTATTTACAGATGTGTAAATGACAAACTTAAACATGTGTAATTTTTTTATTTACAAATACATGTAAATTTATTTTCTAGTATTTTATTCGGTGTAAAAAATTGAATTTGAATTGTTATTTACCAAGTTCTCCTCACGTAATATATGCATTCTCTAGATAACTCCCCCATATATATAATGCTAAATCATACATCTCTTTAGGACAACAATGCAATTTCAATTCAAGTTTAAGACACTTAAGAATAAGGTGTTGAATCTTCTTTGTATTTTTTTGGAGGTGTCACACCCCGATCCGCAGCAGAAATAGGTGATCAGGGCATGATTGGGTTGAATTGAGAGCTTATGACTTGCTATTACATGTTTTAAATAATCATTAATTCATAAAAAATGTTTCACGAAACAAATAATTCAAATAAACAAATACAAAAGAGACATTTATCAACAACCACTAAGCTACACTAATCCGTTTCTTGTTAACTAAGGCCCATCCGATGTCCAATCTTCTCTTCGTACCTGTTCACCTGTATCATGTGTAAAAAATGGTTTTTGGGTCAACAAAAGTTGGCGAGTGAACCTTATTGTTTTTGGAAAAAAAAATATGTTTAAGTTTAATTTATAGTGAAAACGTGCGTTAACCAATGTAAGTAAGTATGTTGTATGCCATATATCATTACTCATAACACAATCTCAAACAATAAACAAACCAACTGAAATGATTCAATAAATGCACGCATGTTGCACTGTATTACGGTGTGCCAATGAATGAATGTATGTTGCACGGTATTACGGTGTGCTGCAAGGTCTAAGCTCAATCAAACGGAGCTGACCTCGTATGGGTGGCAACGTCAAGTTCCGCCCATAGGTAATGGGGAACCGACGAGCCTATGATGATATGATATCCAAAAGTATGAAATGCACCAAGTGATAAACAACCAAACAACACATAACACATCCTCAAACAATAAACAAACCAATATAATGCTTCATATGAATGTATGCATGTTGCACGTTATTGTGGTGTGCTGCAAGGTCTAAGCTCTATCAAACGGAGCTGACCTCGTATAGGTGGCAACGTCAAGTTCCGCCCATAGGTAATGGGGAACCGATGAGCCTATGATGATGTGATGTCCAAAATGAATGAAATGCACCAACATGATAAACAGTCAAACAACACATAACATAGATACTCCACATAATGGTAATTGCACGGAACTCAACTTGTAAAATGCGATAAAAACATTATGACACATGATACACCCCAAAAATGTATAAATAAAATAAAAGGGGGAGTTGTAAGATTCGCTCACTGTGGTTGCGTTTGCGATTCCTTGTAACATAACGCACAAGTAAGGATTGAGAATCCGAATGAACGAAATGGTTATCCTAGATATTCAAAATACCACATAACGATCTCGTTAATATTTGTAGGTTAAATACAATTCCTAATATTTATGGTTTACAGTTTTAAGGAATTAGTTATTATATTTTCCCATTATTTAATGTTATAAAAGAAATAAATGGTCAATTATTTATATATTAAAAGTTAAGTTATAAAAGAAAGTGAATTGGAATTAAAGAAAAAGGGAAACTGTTAATTAGTTATTTTCTTTTGGATTTAAGGATTAAAAAAAAGGAAAAATGAAATTAAAATAAAACATATTAATTTGTTTGTTGCTTGGGAATTCTACGCATGTCACAAACCATATTTAATATGGTATTGAGTTTTATATTAAGGCTGTATATCATGTGAAGATTTAAAAGTTCCACAAGGCAATTAAAGAGGAGGTTTGAAGGATGGAGCTGCTTCAAGAAAAAAAATATGAATTTTGTATAAGCGAAGAGAAGTTGCCATTGGTTTTTAGACCACCCGTAGTGGGGCGGTTTTTTTTTTTAAAATAAAAAAAAAACGCTCAAAAACTCCCCCCCGATGCTAGGAGTAGCCAACCTATTCCGATTAGTACCTGCACTTAGCCTTTTTGGAAAATACGTCAGTTTACACTGGTAAATACAATTTAATTGACTCATTTTGAAAATGTTTTTAGAAAATTGATTTGAGTGCAAACGGCACAAAACTTTTTATAACTTGGGATAATTATTTGTATATAATACTTGTAAAAGAATTACATGTTTCTTATACGTTCAGTAGCCCGGCCTATATGTCAGGTTAAAGATTAATAGACACACCACAGGTATAATGCCCACGAGGTTTATTCCTCTAAGTGGATTACCAGTTTTTACATAGGCACTGTTAGGTGTACGCCTACACCCCGTGCTTAGGTCGTGGCCATTTCATGAATGATGTCAAGGATATCCGGGACATGGTCATTAACCCCCCAAAGGTTTTAAGCAAACAAAATAATTTAAACGGGTCATCTCAATGAATTAACCACCAAACAATTAAAGATTCAATGCCCGACCAAGCGGTATTTTATATACCGTACCCCAAGCCCGTATAAGGGAAAATAAGTTAAAAGTATTTACCTGAGCAAATTTATACAATTTATCCCAGCCGTATACCACCAAGCAAGTACAGATAGCTTTTACTGGGCTCCTAAATCTGGAATGAAGGTTTTTAGTAACCTCTTAGATTTCTAACGGGTCTTTAATTAAGCCTATGCTTAGACCGGTTAGTTTTAAAGGAAGATACGGTTCAAAACGCATGATTAAGCGAGAACTGGATTAGAATGTGGTTTAGACCCGACAAGCTTGTATACTTATGTAATATGGGTAAACTAAACACATTCTAGATTTTGAGATAAAAATGATAAGGTTTGTCTCGTTTCGGCTAATTTATGCAAACTAGTTACATAAGCCGATCCGAACGCGAAAAGGGCGTAACGGGTAACCACAAGAGTCATGAATAGGTTTCCTAAGTTAATAAGACTTAAACATGTTGTGATATCAGTAGGATACCTTCCATTATGCCCAAAACGAATTTAAAACCAATTTATGCCCCGTAGGGGTATTTTGGTCATTTTGAAGGTTATAAAAGAGTTTAAATGTTAATCTGAGTTACAAGTCTGATATAATCAGTAAAAATATTTATTTTTATAAGTTATAACGGTAGGGTATTATATATATGTGAAATTTATTAATTATAACCAAATTATGCACCGAAGGGGCATTTTGGTAATTTCACATAAGCTTTAAAGGCCAAAATCAGAGTTTTGAGTTTAAAACTTTTATTTACTATTAAAATATATAAATTTACTTAAAAAATCAGTAGGTATTAAGTTTCATATGCCAAAAATAGTTTTAACTCATACTATGCGCTTAAAACGCGTAAAAGTCAGTTTTAAGCGATTTTCGGGTTTAAATAGGAAATCTGAGTTTTTGATCAGTTTATAAAGTTCAAAATATTTTATTTATGATATAAAATCAGTAGCAAAAAGTTTGGTATCAAAATATTATGTAAAACTCATTTTATGGCCAAAAGGGCAAAACCGACAATTACCGAATCAAAGCTATAACCCTATGTTATGCTCAGCCTAAAAATAAATAAAAATCTTCAAAAATCCTAAAATATTATTTTATATCAGTAGGTAACAAGTTTGGTATCAAAAATTGGGTTTAGATAGGATATACGCTATTTATGCCGTTTAATTAATAAAAAGCTTTTCATTTACGCTAATGAGCATAACTCCTAATCTAGACCTCAAACTGATGTCAAATTTTAAGGACAAGTTTATAAATCAGTAATAAATCTCACATTTTCAAAATTCTCGTTTTAGGGTCAAAAGGGCATAACGGTCAACATTTAGGCATTTAACGGAAACATGCATGAACTAGGATTTCTATGGAACCAAGTTGTACAACCTCAGAGGGTTATACTAACCTATAATATGGTCCTAATGGAATCCTAAGGTATATCTAAACTAAGCTAAATCGGGTCAGAATTGAAAGTCAAAGCAACAGTCAACTTTTGCGACTTTCGGTTACGAACTGAGCCTATACTTAGAATTGTCGGGTTGAATCATGCTTAGGCATGTTCAACTAACATTTACCAAGTTATTAAAGTGAGAAAACTGATTTCATGGCTTTTATATTAATAGTTATGTATTTTATTTAAAACTAACATGTTTGACTTTTATTTGACCCGACAATTTACCTAAGTAAACGTGGTAATTAGGAGGTGCCCTTTTGAGAGTTAAACACCTACCTAATTACGGTCACGTAGCCATGTTTGTTGTGAACCATGGCCCAACCGTTTAAAAGTCAAAGCGTTTATCGAAAACGCTTGACTTTTTGGTTTAAAACGCTAAATAATTAAACTAAGCATGAAGGGATTACTTAAAGAGTCCAAAGGACTGAAGGAGGTTCTCAAAGGGTCCAAGATCCTCCTAATTCAGAGACAAGAGCAGAAATGAATGAAGGTGAAAGTTGGAAATGAAGTGGTGAAGGGTATTTATAGGTTTTTCAAGACCGTTAAGATCGTTCATCGATAAACGAGCCTTGATCTGAGCCGTATAAGTGCACCACCTGATTTAGAATACTATGGGCGCCCCTAAACAAGCCCATAGACTTGTTAAAACCACTTGCAAACCCTGGAACCAGCTGGAACAAGCTGTAAACAACATTTTGCAGGTCTGGCAGGTTCACTTGCCCCGCGTAAGACCCAAGGGGGGTCTACGCGGCCCGCTTGGGCTGCTCAGTTCAGCAAATCATTGAAATAATTACAGGAATGGTCCCTGTGAGTGTACAAGGTCATTTCAGGCACGTATAAGGACCGTTAAGCCATCTCCAAGGCTCTACAATGTTGCCTAAATATGAGGGACATGAAACATGCTCAAAAACATGTCGGATGTCGGTTCGTTTGGTAGTACGGTCACGTTGTTCGTCTAATTACGACGAAACACGGACGGACGCGAAAAACGATCCAAACTATGCGACGAATGGAATTTTATCAAGCCAAACACTAAAATAAAATATTTTACTTCTTACATAAATTTTTGGGTGACCAGGGATATTCAGAATGCGAGATATGCGCGAAAGTGTAAACTTGTGCACTTTTTGACACTTTTAGTCCCTGCATGACGTAAAAGTTTATTTTTACGCACCAAACACCTCTAAGCCTATATCTAAGCTATATAAAGGATAACTAGGGTATGTTTAACTCATGGACATATTCCAGAAGGTCCGTTACCCTACGAATCGACATACCTTTGCAGTTTGACGCAATTAGTCCTTTAATTGCGCAAAGTAGCGCGAAATGTTGTTTAATGATATCCAAGCCTTCCATGGCCCATAATGGGCATTCCCAAGCGTATACTTAAATATTACTATGCTCCCGTTCACTTAAATGGTCACCGAAAGGCATAGATCCAAAAGTTGACGCTTTAGGTCCCTCTATTGCGCAAACTTGCACATCTCATCATTTAATGGCATTGAAGCCTCATATAATCCGTATTAGGCATTCTTGAAAGTATTATTAAACATCACGATGCTTCGGGTTTGCTAAAAGATCATTCAGATGTATAATTAAACATATTGACACTTTTAGCCCCTCTAACTTGTAAAGTTGCGCGTAACTTTACTTATAGGCATAAAAACCTTAGACGGCCATTATTTGGCATTCCCGAGAGTATAATCAAATATCATGAAGCTCCCGGTTTGTTAAAAGGTCACTCAGAGGTAAGAATTAACATGTTGACACTTTTAACCCTTCATCGCGCAAACTTTTAATTAATTACGCAAACGGCTACACTCGATCGACAAATGGCTCATTTGTGAACATAATCATCGTGAGAGGTTATTTAGAAACTTATTTTAGGTATGCTAACACTTCCAGTCCTTTCATAATCAAAGTTTTCGATATTTTCAAAAAATTAATCCCTTAATTTCAGTGTTTGACTTCATTAGGGTTTATTACACGTGTCAATACATCATTGGACGTGATTTTACGAGGTGTTACATCCTCACCCCCTTAAAAGAAATCTCGACCTAGAGATTTGCTAAAATGCTGGAAGTACTTTTTTGTCGCATAATGGACTTTAACTTCTATAGCATATCTGGAGCCTCTCCAAGCTCCCAAGTTGACCTCTATAATAGGTACATGTATCCTTTTCGTAGCTTCTTAACCTGTCGATCCTCAATCGATACAGGTTCCTCATCATATAATAAATCTGCATATCACTATGTGATAATGCTTCTCTACTTATTGGGGAAACATATCCTTAAACCATTAGTGTGGGTCACATTGCGAGTTCCACCAAGCTCCTTAAGTTGGTCTTAGCTTATAAGCTATTTAATCTTGATATATTCGAATCCTTCGAATGATTTTATATATTCAAAGCTTAACTAACCTGATAATTAACAAATTGGCACACCTTTCCATGGTGATATCTTTTGTTGAACCTTATTTCTTAACACGAACTTAGGAGGGTTGCTACTTTAATAAATCCGTGATTTTCTGCCGAATATTGGCAACTTACAGACGATTGTGGATTCGTTCAATCTTATTCGTTGTTCCCAAGGCAACTTTCAGATCTTGATAATTGGACTTACCAATCTTCTGTCTATCATTAGATGTTTAACATTCTATCTATACAAGGTCTCCCAAGGAGCAGCCTTAAAACTTATACATCAACTATTATAGAAAAGCTTATCTTAAGGTGAGGTGGTTATTCCATCCACTACTTAAACTAATTTTTAAGGAATAGCTAATCCTTACAACTAGTTGAATATATCGACGATCCTGGGCAGCTGATGGCGATTCTTAATTGTTGTCTAAATAGGGTTGTGGTAGTCAATGCATAAGCAAAATGAACCGTCTTTCTTAATTAATAATACCGAATTCTCATAATATTGAATTAGGCTTTATGAACCTATATCTTAAAACTTACTTAATTAGGGTTTCGATTCTTCTAATGATGGTACTAGCCGTCTTGGAGATTTCATAATAATACAGCCCTAAATGGGATATAAATCTTAACTCTACTTGCCTCTCAGGAGGTAAACAGGGTAATCTTAGGAGAAGATGATCAAGATACAAGGAGGTTACAGAGATTTTCCAATCTCAAGCTTCACTTCATCCATCATTGCTCGTGTCAAATAAGTGACACATTTATGTTACAAGTCCACAAATTCTTTAATCGGGAATATTTACTTGGACAATTCCATTCTGGATATCCTCTTTGAATACCATTAGTTGACTTTAGTACCATATGACCATTAGAATATCCTTGCGGTTCCATGCATTAAACCTCCATACTGATCAGGCATGGAAGCAATCTATGGAACTTATTAAGATACATCAATCCTCATATGGCGCTTTTGTCATACTATCTGGTATTCGTAATCAATAGAGATCAAAGAGATATCAACTATGTATGCTGACGCACTTCCTTTTAGAGAGAGGATACTTCTAAAATTTTATGACTGGAGGTTTTTGACAGGAACAAAAGAAATGGTTCTTATGATTTTTCCTGTATGTTTTATCTTACACTTAATATCTGGGGTTCTTACGGGAGAATTTCTAACAGTTTGCTAAACTTATGGTCTTAAGAGAGACTTAGCAGTACCTGAAACTAAACGTAACTCCTAGCAATAAAACCACAATAAGGGATTTATCTGGTGTCATTGTTAACGTGAACTGCCTCTAATCATCCATCAGGAGGGTTAAACGCCTCCATTCTTAATCCTTTTAAACTTAGCTGCATAATCTCTGACAAAATTTTAGGGCAGTCTCAGCTTTGACTAGTTATTCCTTAATCTATAAAACGTGAGCAGCTGAGGTAGATCCATAATGGATTTATAATAAGCAGAACTTTGAAACTTTTTCATGACTTTTCTCATAGCCTTTCTAACAGCTACGTTAATTGCAGTTTTGGAGATTAACTTCATTAATATTGAGGTTCACATCTGATGCACCATTAACATTTGTCGCGTTTCTAGCATCGTGACTTATGTATGTCTCTTCTGAGTTTTCCATACTCGAAGCTTATTAAATGCCAAATTCAGCAAGTGTTTGGGCAATCCATACCCGGTGTTTCCTTGAATTGTCAAAGGCTTACCCTAAGGTGTCTTGATAACTACTTGCTTCTTATTACACCCAATATGGGCTTGGTTACAAGACGACCAATCCATTCCTATCACTGTATCGAGTCCCTCAATTTTAACGGAAACAAGGACAACGGAAAAGAATGATTCCTGATGGATATAAAACATCCATCTAATATTGCTGAAGCAGTCTCTGAGGTACTATCGACCAATTCTTCTTTATACTTAACACTTAGAGTTTTAACACGCAGATTTAATAATTTACAAAATCCATTGTCTACGAAAGACTTATCTGAACCTGAATTAAATAATACTCTAGTATGAGTGATATTGATAAAGAAAGTACCTGTTGTGACATTGTCATCCTGAATAGCCTCTTGAGCATCCATTTGAGAGCTTCCAGCCTTGGTCTTCTTAGCCTTGCCAGGCTTCTTGGTTTTATTTGGGCAATTTGTTTTGATGTGCCCTATTTCATTGCAACCATAGCAGGTTGCGTCCTTTATGCCTTGGCACTCCAAGGTCTGATGCTCCTTGGACTTGCAGATTCCACAGAGTAGAGGCTGAGATTCAAATCTGCAACTCCTGAAGTGGTATTTCCTACAGGTTTTGCATCTGGTCTTTTCACCGGTCTGCTGGTTGTCCTTCAAGTCCTTGCATTCATGAGTCTTGTGATCCGTTTCCTTACAGATGTCACATCCCCTGGTCTGTTCATAGAAGCATTTTCCGAAGTGCTTCTTCTTGCAGGTGTTACATTTGGGTTTTGCCTCCTTTGGCTTGGACTGGTTATAGCTTGAACCGGTCTTACCCTTTTTACAACCTTTATTTGGGGTATTATCGCACTTTCGCTTATGATCCTTCAACACACGGCCACAGCGTTGTTTACGGCTGTATCTATCGTAGGCTGTAACTCGGTGCTTGTTAAGTTCAACCTTGCATCATTATTCTGATCAACTGGATGATTGTGAGCTTCAGAGGAGTCAGCCATGGTGAAGCTTTGAAGACTACAAACCAAGTAGTAATAATTTATTTAACTATAGTGAATTGTCGAATTTGATAATTAAATAGCCATGGTACAAACAAACCACATAGGCCAATAGATAGTATTAAGTTTATTTGATTATGTTTTGCCTAGGTTTTTAAATAAACCATCTTTGGCGTTTAAACGGAATATAATCCTTCATATTTATTAGACAGGGGACATCAGTCACAACCGTCGATGTCATACCGACATTTTATATAGCACAAGGGCTTGTTCCAAAGGACTTTTTGATGGCACAGATGCCTTGTCACTAGGGAAATTTTAAAGGATAATCAATGATTCCTTTGGATCGGAAAATTTCACAGTTCTTTGTTTTGACAAGAAGTTATGAAATAATACTATCCTTTCTGTGTACATATCTTTGCCCATAGGCATACATTCCAAATGGATGTTTTGATGTGTACATCATGTTCGATGTTTATTAGCCATGATTCCTATTGATCATTAGGCTAAATAAGGGGTTTGGAAATTCCTAATATAAAGATGACAAGTGTGATTTTATCGCATCACTTTTGTCAGGAGTGTTAACATGTTTTCAGATGTTAACAAGGATCTGAATCTCTTTTAAACAGGTTTTACCATCTTAGCCAGGCCTTTAATGACATTCAAGCTAGGTTATACCCTTTAAGATTCTCTTTAATATGAATACTGGCATGAAAGGAATGATATTGATTTTATTCAAGATTTTTATTATAATTATCCTAAATTTATTTAAATTACAACTACGGCACAAAAGGCCAAGTCACAAGGGCAACTTTAAATTATAAACCATGATTTTGTAAATCACGGTATTTAGGCTTGAACGTTGTTCATTGCCTTTCTTTGACATGGAGTTGTAGGCTACGACTGTCTTTTGTCTTATATGACAATGGATATGGCCCATAAGTATTTTATCCCTAATGGATGCTCAATCACAATTAAGAAAAGATTTCGGGAGAATCTAGTATAAGGATGATTTATGCGATTCTATCGAACCACGTCTGCCAGGAATGTTAACATATTACAGATGTTAACAAGGATTTGAATCTTTTAAACAAGTTCTACCATCTTGGCCATGTCTGAAACGACATCTAGGCTAGGTTTTACTTTTAAGATTCTTTTCAATATTTAACGCAGAACAATCCTAAATTGAGATGTTAATAAGGATCTGAATCTAATTGAGGAACTACCATCTTGGCCCTGTCTTAAAATGACACATAAGCTAGGTCTTGTCCTTTTTAGATTTTGCGATTTTATTATAATGGTAGATCTTATAAAAGGAATGTTATTTTAATTTATTTCATATATTATATTTATATACAATGATATAAATGAAATTTAGATAAAACATCCCAATGATTTTTAAAAGAGGTACACAATTGCCCTGAACGGGACTTGAAAGGAATAATGTTGTCCTCGAAGGGACTGAAAGATAAAAATGCCCTTATAAGGACTTACTGAGGAGACGAATTTCAGCAAAAGGAGTTTCTTCTTCATTTTATTTCTGAATGCTTTCTCCTTGCTTGCACGTTAATCCTAGTCGCAGTACGAAGCTCGGCCTTCCCTAGGCTTCAAATGGGGAGAATTTCCATTATGGCTTCTTTGCTTGGCGTTTAATATAGAATTGAAGGCAATAATTCTCCGAATAGAGATGAGAGTATTCCTATGTTAAGTCTAGACTCAGAAGGTCAAGGAATGTGCTACTGTGTCATTGAGATTAAACACAAAAGGGGCGTTATTGTCACACCCCGATATTTCCACGTATCACTGGTGGGCCCGGTGGGGAGTATGGTGACGTAGTTGATATCATGATAGTCAAACAACACAATTTAAATGCACAGTGGAAGAAAAAGATAAACATATTACAATCCGATATAAAGTAATATCAAAGTATTACAAACGGGAAGTAAAGGATCCACAGGCGGATCGAAAATAAAATGAAACATTATTCAACAGACTTTAGGTATCTTAAGCTTGCGAGACTCTTTATCGATGCTAGGAGTAGCCAGCCTATTCTGATTAGTACCTGCACTTAGCCTTTTTGGAAAATACGTCAGTTTGTAAATACAATTTAACTGACTCATTTTTAAAATGTTTTTAGAAAATTGATTTGAGTGCAAACGTGATGTATTGCAAAATACATCGGTATTCGCGTCGGTTTTAGTCGTTAGTTAGTTAGTTTTAGTGTCGATTTAGTTTAGAATGTACATACTATTGATTTATTTATGTTTCCAGGTTTTTCCAGCCAAAAGGAGCGAAAACGAGCCGGAATCTTGAATGGCAAAAGGCTGGCACGGAAACCGAGGAAGTCGGGAGCTGAAACGAACAAAATTTGCAGTTCTGGAGCTTCCAGGCGGCCCGCGTTGACTAAACATGCATTCTGAGGCGGGCCGCTTTGACTTAAAGAAGGAACAGAAGAAATACACCCTCTCGCGCCCCGCGTAAACTTGAACAGAAACGTGAGGCGGGCCGCGAGCATCTTGTAAAACAACTCAGGAGTTATTAGCTTAGGCGACCCGCGAAAGATCAGGAAAATACTTCATGCGGGCCGCCTAAAGTTGTTATGTCGGCAGACTTACGAAGATTGCATGGCAAGTTAGGGTTTGTGGATATATATGAAGATATACGCGTACACAGCAAATGATTGACGAACTAGGGCATCTTTGGGGCTGTTTTGGCTGCTGATTGATGGTCTTGATCGTGTTGGAAGCATACCGGAAGCTGGGAATCATCGGGAAAGCATTCTTGAGCATTCGGGAGTGAAGATTCGGGTTTCATACACCTATTTCTTGCATTCTTTGTTTGTTTAGATATTGTTAACGATGAATTCAGTTGATACCTTGATTTTGACTTTGTTTCTGATTATGTTTTCCGGCTAAAACTCATAAACTACCTAGGCGATGACTATGGCATAACGAAGATTGGATTTTTATATGATTATTGATGTGGTTGTGATTTTTCTTGCATTGTAAACACTATGTTAGTTTGTCTTGGTGCGTTTGTATGCTTGTGATTTCTTAGTTAATCGTTTATTTGTTCCATTCAATTCTTGGTGACGGTCTTTATCACGGAATAGAGTTGAATTAGGGTTTTTGACTTAGGTGAGTGTCTATATCACATAATAGGTCATTAATTCTTTAGGGTGAAAAGTGCACTAGTAACCTTAGGAACAATATTCGGTAATTAATTAAAATCAAGTGTGCTGCTAGACTCGTCGCGGAAAGGCTCGAGGATATTGGTAGATCTAGGAGTAGTTAAAAGGAATTAACCACCCATTGTCTATCAAGCCAAGTTTAAACCCATAGTTGCTTTAGACGTTCGCGCGGCAAAGTAGAGCGTCTTACATAAGCACTTTCAAGAAACTAGAGGACGGACAAGAAATCTAGAAAACCGGTAGTTTAACAACCTCTAGGGAATCTTAGTGTGCTCTTGAGAGGGATTAGGGGTCCTTAGATCTTCCTAGAGGTGAGAATTTCACGATCCCGGTTTCACACCACATCATTATCATTTAGGAATCCATTCCGAGTTTAGCCTGCGTCTAGCCTAGGTAGTCTTCATTCTCACTGATCAGACCCTTTGCTTGTGTTCGTGTCTTGTTTGCTAGTAATATTTTATTATTTTATTTAGGATTTTTAGAAACCCCCCCCCAAAATTAATAAACAATTTAGTATGTCGTGTCAGTCCGAGTCTAGATAGAGTAGTAGCGTAGTCAGTAGAGTCTCGTGGGTTCGATACTCGGACTTACTTTAGCTTTGCTACATTCGATCGGTTCACTTGCCGATTGTGTGTTTAGGGTTTAGGTCGAGTCTTAGTTTATAAATTTAAAGCTTAGAGAGTCTAGAATTAGGGTATTTTATTTAGTTTTATTTGACCCATTTTCAGCACATCAAGTTTTTGGCGCCGTTGCCGGGGACTCTTGACGATTGCGCTGATTACTTTGTTTGGACTTACTTGACATATTACGTGCTATTTTGTTTCTTTGTTTGAGTCATAGGTGTCTAAGTATTTTAGTGTTTTTTTATAGTTAGTCGAGTCGTTTAGTAGAGTCTTCTTACTTGTTTGTTTTCGGTTTTTGCAGTGGATGCCCCATACGCGCTCGCAGGGACCGCCGCCGTTGCCGCTTGCACTCAGGTCTTCCTTCTCGTCATCTACGTCTGAGGTACGTGCTTCTAGCTCTACTTCATTTTCTCAGTCCACCCCATTTTTCGATCTTACACCAAAATCTTCACCCCACAATTCCCCACCACCCACCCGCCCACCTAGTCCACCACCCGTAGCTCACATGGCCCGTAGGATAGTTTACGACCAGGCTACCACCGGCTTCGCCGGTGGTAATTCCCCCATCACCCTTCCTGAGATCCCGAACGATCGGTCTTGGCAGATACCATCCTACATTATGACCGCCATCACCAATTCCTGCCAGTTCCATGGTCGTGACGACGAGGATGCCCCCGCTCATATCAATCGCATCACTCGTCTCTGCAGCACTTTCTGCATTGAGGGTGTCAATCTTGATGCTAGGTATCTTCAGGTTTTTCCGTTCTCACTTGCTGGACGCGCAGCCGTCTGGTTCGATTCCCAGCCTGCTGGCACTTTCCGTACTTGGGCAGGCCTTCGCGATGCATTCTTAGCCAAATATTTTCCGCCAGCCAAGGCATCTCGCCTTCGTGACCAGATCCACTCATTTCGTATGGAGCCAGATGAGCCGTATCATCTGGCTTGGGAGCGTTTTCAGACCCTGATCACCCGTTGTTCTCAGCATGGTCTATCTGATTGGGCGTTAGTGGAGAAGTTCTACAATGGACTTACTCCAGAGATTAGGGCTCGTTTCGACACCTCAGCAGGAGGTCAGCTTATGGGGAAGAAGACAGTTGCAGAGTGCAACGATTTGTTTGAGAGTTTTGCCCACTCCGATATGGACTACAGCACTACCAGCAGGACTTCCATTCCTGTGCGTACCACCTCGGCCGGTCGAGGGGTAAACCAAGTTAGCTTGGATTCATCGGTAGCTGCTGCAGTCGAGAGAGCGAAAGAGGAGATTAGGCAGGAGATGAGGCAGGAGTTGAGTGAGATAAAGAAGAAAGTCGATAGGTGTGAAGTTTGTCGAGGAGGTCACGACACCATAGATTGCCCCACGCTCACTCTTGAGCAAGTAGAGTATATAGCTGGTCAGCCTAGGGGTCCCACGAATCCGTTCAATAATTCTAGTTCCAACTGGCGAGGTAGTGGTAATTCGAGTGGGTATCGTTCGTCTGGAAACCCTCCTGGGTTTTCATCTGGTCAGTATCAGAGTAGAGGGCCCGGTATTTACACGCAGTCTAGTTCAGGGCAGTTTAGTGGGTCGGGGTCTAGTGGTCAGTTTTCGAATAGGGGACCGCCTCAGGAGAGTCAGGGTGGTGCGAAAGCCCCTGAGGTTAGCACGAGTAGGTTAGAGGAGATGTTTGCTCAGATGATGACGCGTAGCGATGCATTCATGAAAAATCAGGAGCAAATCAATAAGAATAATGACCTTCAGTTCAAAAATCAGCAGGCCGCCCTCCTCGACCTTCAGAGGACAGTAGGCGGAATTGCTCAGCAGTTACAGGAGCACCCACCGGGTCAGTTTTCGGGAAACACTTTCCCGAATCCAGCGAATCAGTCAGCGAAGGCGATTACGACCCGTAGTGGGAGGAGTGTAGGAGAGGTACTTAGAGAGAGAGAGAGAGGTTGAAGAAGTAGAGGAGGAGGTTGATGAGGAGATCGAGATGGAGGCTCCAGGCAAGGTGCACACGAGGCTAGCCCCAGCAAGTACAGCACACGCCGAGGAGTCGCCAGTAGAGCAGAGAGTGGAGAGACAGCCGACGAGAGGTCGGCCGGCACCCGTGATTGATCATTCCCGCCTTCCATTTCCCGCCCGTGCCAGGCAGCAGAAATATGCTCAGGAATACGGGAAATTCCTTGAGATGTTTACTCAGTTGAAGATAAATCTTCCGTTCATCGAGGCGCTTCAGTCTATGCCTAAATACGCGAAATTTCTTAAGGATCTTTTGAAGCGTAAGGAGAGAATCGGTGAGCTTTCGAATATTCCACTGACAGGGGGTTGTTCTGCGGTAGTCTTGAATAAGCTACCAGAGAAGTTGACTGACCCCGGCACATTCACGATTCCATGTTTCTTCGGGGGAGCCGCTACCCCTTCTCACGCCTTAGCCGATTTAGGAGCCAGCATCAATCTGATGCCATTCTCGTTGTATGAGCGTCTTGGTCTAGGAGAGCTTACCCCCACGCGCATGTCATTGTCCTTGGCTGACCGATCAGTCAAGTATCCTCGGGGGGTAGTAGAGAATTTGTTGGTGAAGGTCGATAGGTTTGTGTTCCCAGTAGACTTCGTTGTGCTTGATATGGAGGCCGATGAGAGAGTTCCTATTATTCTTGGCCGTCCATTCCTTCGAACCGCAAAGGCGATCATTGACGTCTTTGACGGTAAGATTTCTCTTCGTGCGGGTGACGAGGTTGTCACATTTGAGATCGATAGAGCGATGCAGCATCCTAGCTGTGGAGATGATGTTAGTGGGCCGTGTCATTCCGTCTATTTCCTCAATTCATTCATATCTTGTGTCGACACGTGTTTCGAGTACATTAGTGGAGCCGATCTGGTAGGTGAGGGAGGTGTTGACGAGCATTCTAAGGATGAGGTAGACGAGGTAGAGGAGGAGTGTTTAGATGAGAGCGATGAGGTTAGTGCTGAGCCATTAGGGCTAGATGCGATTAGTGATGAGAGTACTCCGGTAGAGATTCCACCGTCCTTAGAACTTAAGGTTCTTCCATCCCATCTCGAGTACGCGTTCTTAGGAGAGAAGCCGGATATGCCTGTCATCATTTCGTCGAAGTTGACAGAGGAGGAGAAGTCGAGGCTGATTGAGGTGCTTAGAGAGCACAGTGATGCGATTGCATGGAGGCTATCCGACATCAAGGGCATCAGCCCTACCTTTTGCACGCATCGCATTCTGATGGAGGACGTCTTCAAGCCTGTAGTACAGCCACAGCGTCGGTTGAATCCGAATATGCAGGAGGTAGTGAAGAAGGAGGTGATGAAGTTGTTAGCGTCTGGGTTGATCTACCCCATTTCTGACTCAGCTTGGGTGAGTCCTACGCAGGTTGTCCCGAAGAAAGGGGGGATGACGGTTGTTCTGAATTCGAAGAATGAGCTTATTCCGTCTCGCACTGTTACGGGTTGGCGTGTATGCATTGACTATCGAAAGTTAAATGACGCCACTCGTAAAGATCATTTTCCGCTCCCATTCATTGATCAGATGCTTGAGCGTCTCGCGGGTCAGCAGTTCTATTGCTTTCTCGACGGGTTTTCGGGTTATTTCCAGATTCCTATTGCACCAGAGGATCAGGAGAAAACCACTTTTACATGTCCATATGGCACCTATGCGTACCGACGCATGCCGTTTGGATTATGTAACGCTCCTGCTACATTTCAGCGTTGTATGATCGCGATCTTTCAGGATATGGTCGAGAGTTCGATGGAGGTTTTTATGGATGATTTCTCAGTGTACGGTAATTCTTTCGATCAGTGTCTAGTGAATCTTGAGAGGATGTTGAAGAGATGTGTAGAGACGAAGTTGATGCTGAACTGGGAGAAGTGTCACTTCATGGTGACCGAGGGGATTGTGCTAGGGCACAAGATTTCGCGAGCAGGTATTGAGGTCGATAGAGCGAAGATAGATACGATTAGCCAGCTTCCTCCGCCGACTAGTGTCAAGTCGGTTCGTAGTTTTCTCGGTCATGCGGGATTTTATAGGCGCTTCATTAGGGATTTTTCCAAAATCACTCGCCCCATGACACGACTGTTGGAGAAGGACGTTCCTTTCGTCTTTGACGAGGAGTGCCTTCGAGCGTTTGAGTTTCTGAAGGAGAGGTTAGTGAGTGCACCGATCCTCGTATCGCCTGATTGGAGCTTACCATTCGAGCTGATGTGCGATGCGAGTGACTACGCAGTTGGTGCGGTGTTAGGGCAGAGACGGGAGAAGCATTTTCACCCGATTTACTACGCGAGTAAAACGTTGAATGATGCCCAGGAAAATTACACCACCACGGAGAAGGAGTTGTTGGCGGTGGTGTTCGCGTTCGATAAATTCCGATCATATCTCGTTCTTTCAAAGACCGTCGTGTTCACTGATCATTCTGCTCTGCGTCATCTGTTTCAGAAGAAGGACGCGAAGCCGCGTCTCATACGATGGATTCTGCTTCTTTCCAAGTTCGACATTGAGATTAAGGATAAGAAGGGGGCAGAGAATGTGGCAGCGGACCACCTGTCCCGATTAGAGGATCCGAAGCGTGAGGAGATTCGTGAGGAGGCGATAGGAGATAGATTCCCTCACGAGTCCATTGATGCTGTCACGGCAGGAGCCGTAGACCTCCCGTGGTTTAGTGACATAGCCAATTATTTGGCCGACGGGTTTGTGATGGAGAGTTGGAGCTTGCAGGAGAAGCGCAAGCTGACGAGGGACGCTAGGAAGTACATTTGGGACGATCCCTATCTCTTCAGGATAGGCGGTGATAGAGTCTTGAGGAGATGTGTGAGTAGAGAAGAGGGCGAGAGTATCCTGAGGCACGTGCACGAGGGATTGACTGGCGGACACCACGGCGCGCATGCGACCGCGGAAAAGGTGTTTGATTGTGGTTTTTATTGGCCGACAGTAGTAGATGATGCGGCCGAGTTTGTGAGGAAGTGTGACCGGTGTCAGCGAACCGATAACATCTCATCCAAGGATGAGATGCCCCAGAATCCCATTCAAGTGTTAGAAGTCTTTGACGTTTGGGGCATCGATTTCATGGGACCATTTCCATCTTCGAGTGGAAATCGGTACATCCTCGTTGCGATTGATTACGTTTCGAAGTGGGTGGAAGCTCAAGCTTCGCCCACTAATGACGCACGAGTGGTGGTGAGGTTCTTGAAGAAGTTGTTTACGCGATTTGGTACGCCTAGAGCCATTATTAGTGATCGCGGCACGCATTTTTGTAATGCGGTTATGGAGAAGGCGTTGGAAAGATACGGGGTTACGCACCGCTTGTCTACCGCGTATCACCCACAAACGAGCGGTCAAGTGGAGAATGCAAATCGGGGAGTGAAGCGAATCTTAGAAAAGACGGTAGGGAAGAGTAGGCAAGATTGGTCCGACAAGTTGGACGATGCGTTGTGGGCTTTCCGAACCGCCTACAAGACGCCATTAGGTACGACACCGTTTATGGTCGTCTACGGGAAAGCGTGCCACTTACCGGTCGAGTTAGAGCATCGGGCTCTTTGGGCGCTTAAAACGGTGAATTTAGATTTGACCGAGGCCGCTAGGAGACGGTTTTTCCAACTCCATGAGTTAGAGGCGCTTCGTGACGCCGCGTATGATCGTTCTTGGAGTATCAAGGAGAAGTCGAAAGCGTTGCATGATAGGAAGTTGCGGAAGTTGAAGGAGTTTAAAGTGGGCGATCGGGTGCTATTATTCAACTCGAGGTTGAAATTGATCGCCGGGAAGTTGAAGTCGAGGTGGTCCGGGCCGTACGTCGTGAAGGAGGTTTTCCCATATGGTACCATTGAGTTGTTTGATGAGGAGAGTTCGCATGTGTGGAAGGTAAACGGGCATAGGTTGAAACATTACATAGGAGGTCCTATCGATACCACCGAAGAGGAAACCGTTCCTCTTTCGGACCCGCCTAGCACCGCCCCGTAGGTTCTTGAGTGAAAACTCAAGTGTAGAGTTTGTATATTGCGTCGTTGTCCGTGTCGTGTCTTTAGTTTAGTTTTTGTGCGTTTTTTTTTTTTGCGTCATTTTGTGTCGTTTTGTGTGTTTTTGCGTCGTGTGTGTGTCGTAAGTGTTTTGCAGGATTCATCACCTTTATCGGAGCCGACGTCGATCAACCAACAGTGGCGCAGGTACGTTTAACGCTAAAAACTCGGGAATAAATACAGGGGGTAAAAGGGTAATTAAAGGAAACGAAATTTGGCTGAAACATGCTGTTGCTGTTCACCAAACAGCAGTTCTGCACTGTCCATGCGGCCCGTGTAGGGTTATTCCCTAGTTCACGCGGGTCGCCTGGACTTATAAAGAATTTCAGCATCATCAAACGCTCGCGACCCGCCTACACTAACTCATATACTTCACACGGGTCGCCTGGGGTTTAAGGAATTCAAAAACAATAACAAAGCCAAAGCGACCCGCCTCACTGTGACTTCACACTTCATGCGGGTCGCGTAACAGTCATAGTCGGGTTCCCCTTTCAAAACCCCCAAAATGCATCATTTGAAACCCTAACTCTTTTGCACTTTCCCCTCCGGCGACTCAAACCCCCACAACCACCCTCTCCACCACAGTGTTCCGCCATCAACCACCGATTACCACCACCCACTTCTACCTCCGGTCACCACCATCTTGCCCACCTTCTGCAACCATCACCCACCACCCCGTTCACCACCGACTCCCACCTGCCACCACCACGGTTACCCACTTAGCCGCTGCCATCACCATCGACTTCCCCACCATCCAAATAGTACTCAGGGTCTGATCGGTTCGGCCTAACAGGTATGATTTCTGTACTACTCTTTTGAGTCGAGTCAGTGTTTTAAGTCGAGTCAATGTTTTGAGTCGGGTTAGTAGCAAGTAAGATGTTTGTTTCGAGTCAGTGTTTTAAGATGTTTGTGTTGGTTCAGTGAGTTTTAAAAGTTAGGTCAGTAGGTTCTAAGTCTGGGTCTAATTTTGTTAGTGTCGTTTTGTCGGTTTCGTAAGTAATTATGGGTCGGGTCCGTGTGTGTTGGTATGTTCAGGTCACGCAGCCTGGGTTGGTTTGTTATGAGGGATTGCTTGCTTGTTTTGAGAGGCGTGCGCGTCGGGTATGATAGATAGATATAAGGGGGGTGGTTTTGTCCGCGGATTGTGCGATCACATTATTAGGCGCGGACAGTTGTTTTAAGATAAGTGTGGGGAGGTTTTTCGCGCCATATCATAAAAAAGTACCATTTTCACCCATTTTGCGCGAATGGCCTCCATTGCTTCCACGCTTCGAGGTTAGTCTTGATTTCTCGGCACTTAGGATTGCTCGGGGGCGAGCAAGGTGCCGGGAGGGGGTAACTGTTGTACATTTTTGTCAAATGAGTCTTAAGTGTCGTAGCGTTTAGTTTCGCGTCGTTTAAGGTCCATTAGTGTGTTTCGAGTCGTAGTTGCGTCTTTTTAAGTCGTGTCGTGCGCGTACTATTGCACCGCTCGATTTTAGGCCACGTTGCCCGTACTCAATCTCCATTCGGGCGAGGTTGACCTAGTTTCGGGTTGCTGTGTAATATGCACTTGTATCGAACGACGGCCGCGAACGAAATGCTATACGGCCGTCGCCCGATTGTACACTATTATAATATTATTTTATTATATATAAAAAAAAAATCAAAAAAATTCAAAAAGAACAAAAATAGTTTGTGATTACTAACGGTTCACCTGTTTTGCGTGTTTGTTTGATTCTTTGTGAACAGGATGTCAGGTGAAGGAACGTCGTCGGGCACAAAGCGCAAGAGGCGCACCACTCGTTCACAGACGGCTGCATCGGAGCAGCCGGGTACTCCGGTACTTCGGGAGATTAGGTATAGGGATGCTGGGGTCCCACATGGACAGAGTGATAGGTTGGTTCAGAGTCCGTTGTTGCGGTTTGAGGTAGGATCGTACGAGTTTATGAAATTTGAGGCGCTGAAGAATGTGAGGTTGTTAGAAAGTAAGCGGGTTGACTGGGAGTTGCTTAGGAGGTTAGGGCAGGTTGAGAGAGTTCAGGAGTTGCTGGGTGATAAGTTTAGGTGGGCAGTGGAGTGTGAGTGGCCACAGTATTTAGAGCTGACTATGGAGTTTCACTCCACGTTTATTTATAGGCACCTAGGGGGTTTGATCAGTCAGATGTAGTGTCGTTTGCATTAGGTAGACAGGTTTACAATATGAGCCTGATTCAGTTTGCAGAGGCGACAGGGTTGTATTCAGCTGAGGAGGTTAGGTCAGCTGAGTTTAGGAGTTTACTGAGGCAGGTGATGAGGGATCCAACGGAGGCGTGTGTTGTGAAGGAGGATTTAGCACGTTTCTGGCACACCATTGCTATTTCACCGTTTTCTAGCAATTTGGTGGCGTCGGACATTAGGGATCCAGTTTATAGGTTCGTGCATAAGATTCTATGTTCTACGCTGATAGGAAAGCACGAGGGAGATAAGGTGAACCAGCACAGTTTGTTCTGCTTGATGTGCATGGTTGAGAGGCGGCCAGCCAACGTAGCTAGTATTCTGGCGTGGTCTTTGGCGAGGCCGAAGAAGGGGGGTAGTACGGCCAGGTTGTATGGTGGGCCGTATATCACTATGTTGGCCGCCAATTTAGGAGTGTTTGCTAGGTTTCCAGCTGATAGGATGACTGCGGGCCCCGCTCCATCTCTTGTGGAGTTAAGGAGTCTACAGCTAGCCGGGATTGTCACATTCATTGAGCCGCTAGCGTGGACAGAGGTTTTGCCAGCACCACCGTCTCCGGATCCGACTGCCGAGGAGGCAGCGACCACTACGATTCCGGAGCGGTACCAGGTGCCACTTCAGCGACATCAGCTCCCAGCTCGGGAGTATCCACTCAGGCAGCCGCGGTCAGAGCCGCTTACGTTAGAGGGTTTGTATGATCGGGTCGAGCAGGTGAGACATGAGATGCAGCTGGGTTTTCAGGGTCTGTATGACCACTTTCAGTTACAGCTACCACCAGCACTGCAGCCACAGCAGGGGGGTCCCGCTGGTGGAGAGGAGGAGCAGGATAGTGGAGATGCATGAGGATGAGCAGCAGTGATAGCAGCGGTTATATCTTTTGTTTTATTTTTATGCTGTTTTAATCCTCGATAGTCGGTTTGTATAATACGATATATTTGGTTGGTTGGGTTTTTGGGTTGGATGATACTTGTTGGTTGATGCTTTGATCGTATATATTATTTTGGGTTTGGTATGTTTGAATTGTTAGGTTGTTTTGCCGCTTCCGTTCGCGTGTCCGAGTTAGTACAGTTTGCTGAGCGCGTTATGGATTGGAGGGCATGTGTGGTATCGACTGGCATACTGACAGTCTCACATATGATTCAGCTAAGTCGTTCCACTTGTATACTTGTATATTATTTTATTATATTTTTGTTTTGGGTTTTTAGGAGTCCGGTTTCCATCCTTGCATTAGGGACAATGCAACATTCAAGTGTGGGGATGGGAACTTGTAGTTAGTGAGTCAACGTTTGTAAAAAAAAAAAAAAAAAAAAAAATTAAAAAATAGAAAAATGTCTTTTGAAATAAGAAGTTTGCAAAATAAAAACGGAAAATGATAGAAAAGTCGGGTTTTTGATCGGGTTCAAATAATAATAATATGAGATAAAATATTCGTGCTTGTGTCTAGTTTGGGATGCGCGGGTAGGCTTGATTCGGTTTCGGGTTCCTTTGATATTAATTTTACCTAATTGTCGGTCTACTAGTGGGTTCTCATCTAGGGAGAGTGAGGAAATTGAAACCGCCAATAATAGTATAAGGGATGCCGTTATAAGCTAAGATCGTTAGAGTTTTTGGTCATTATCTCGTTGAAAAAGATAAATAAATAAGCGAGCTAGAAACTAAATGAAAGTAGCCATTCTATGTAATCTGTGGTTGGGGATAGCGACTCTACAGCCGGAATACCGCTAGAATGTGTGAAATCGACCTTGCAAAATAAATAAAAAGTACCGAGGCCTATGTAATCTGTGGTTGGGGATAGCGACTCTACAGCCGGAATACCTCTAGGATTAGGGAAAGCAACGTCTACGCTCGTAAATGAAAAAAAAAATGGAAAAATAGATTTGATTTTAAACTCTCTTGATCTTGGTATAAGGCGGTTAGGAAATAACCCAGTGGTGGTTCCTTTTGTCCTATAAGCTTGAGGGGGGAGTAGGTGGACTTGCAATTCGTAGCGTGAGACCCTAGGTGGATTGACCGAACTTGAACCTAAATTGCATGATAAGGGCTTGAAACCGGGTTGGGTTTAAGAGGATCATTATACTTGCAATCGCGGCTAACACGAGTATCGATTTAATAAAATAATCTAAGCTTTTGTCCCGATCGACTATCTTGACTATGATTCCGTTTGCATTATTCTTTTTCGAGGACGAAAAAAAGATAAGTGTGGGGATATTTGATGTATTGCAAAATACATCGGTATTCGCGTCGGTTTTAGTCGTTAGTTAGTTAGTTTTAGTGTCGATTTAGTTTAGAATGTACATACTATTGATTTATTTATGTTTCCAGGTTTTTCCAGCCAAAAGGAGCGAAAACGAGCCGGAATCTTGAATGGCAAAAGGCTGGCACGGAAACCGAGGAAGTCGGGAGCTGAAACGAACAAAATTTGCAGTTCTGGAGCTTCCAGGCGGCCCGCGTTGACTAAACATGCATTCTGAGGCGGGCCGCTTTGACTTAAAGAAGGAACAGAAGAAATACACCCTCTCGCGCCCCGCGTAAACTTGAACAGAAACGTGAGGCGGGCCGCGAGCATCTTGTAAAACAACTCAGGAGTTATTAGCTTAGGCGACCCGCGAAAGATCAGGAAAATACTTCATGCGGGCCGCCTAAAGTTGTTATGTCGGCAGACTTACGAAGATTGCATGGCAAGTTAGGGTTTGTGGATATATATGAAGATATACGCGTACACAGCAAATGATTGACGAACTAGGGCATCTTTGGGGCTGTTTTGGCTGCTGATTGAAGGTCTTGATCGTGTTGGAAGCATACCGGAAGCTGGGAATCATCGGGAAAGCATTCTTGAGCATTCGGGAGTGAAGATTCGGGTTTCATACACCTATTTCTTGCATTCTTTGTTTGTTTAGATATTGTTAACGATGAATTCAGTTGATACCTTGATTTTGACTTTGTTTCTGATTATGTTTTCCGGCTAAAACTCATAAACTACCTAGGCGATGACTATGGCATAACGAAGATTGGATTTTTATATGATTATTGATGTGGTTGTGATTTTTCTTGCATTGTAAACACTATGTTAGTTTGTCTTGGTGCGTTTGTATGCTTGTGATTTCTTAGTTAATCGTTTATTTGTTCCATTCAATTCTTGGTGACGGTCTTTATCACGGAATAGAGTTGAATTAGGGTTTTTGACTTAGGTGAGTGTCTATATCACATAATAGGTCATTAATTCTTTAGGGTGAAAAGTGCACTAGTAACCTTAGGAACAATATTCGGTAATTAATTAAAATCAAGTGTGCTGCTAGACTCGTCGCGGAAAGGCTCGAGGATATTGGTAGATCTAGGAGTAGTTAAAAGGAATTAACCACCCATTGTCTATCAAGCCAAGTTTAAACCCATAGTTGCTTTAGACGTTCGCGCGGCAAAGTAGAGCGTCTTACATAAGCACTTTCAAGAAACTAGAGGACGGACAAGAAATCTAGAAAACCGGTAGTTTAACAACCTCTAGGGAATCTTAGTGTGCTCTTGAGAGGGATTAGGGGTCCTTAGATCTTCCTAGAGGTGAGAATTTCACGATCCCGGTTTCACACCACATCATTATCATTTAGGAATCCATTCCGAGTTTAGCCTGCGTCTAGCCTAGGTAGTCTTCATTCTCACTGATCAGACCCTTTGCTTGTGTTCGTGTCTTGTTTGCTAGTAATATTTTATTATTTTATTTAGGATTTTTAGAAACCCCCCCAAATTAATAAACAATTTAGTATGTCGTGTCAGTCCGAGTCTAGATAGAGTAGTAGCGTAGTCAGTAGAGTCTCGTGGGTTCGATACTCGGACTTACTTTAGCTTTGCTACATTCGATCGGTTCACTTGCCGATTGTGTGTTTAGGGTTTAGGTCGAGTCTTAGTTTATAAATTTAAAGCTTAGAGAGTCTAGAATTAGGGTATTTTATTTAGTTTTATTTGACCCATTTTCAGCACATCAAAACGGCACAAAACTTTTTATAACTTGGGATAATTATTTGTATATAATACTTGTAAAAGAATTACATGTTTCTTATACGTTCAGTAGCCCGGCCTGTATGCCAGGTTAAAGATTAATAGGCACACCACAGGTATAATGCCCACGAGGTTGATTCCTCTAAGTGGATTACCAGTTTTTCATAGGCACTGTCAGGTGTACGCCTACACCCCGTGCTTAGGTCGTGGCCATTTCATGAATGATGCCAAGGATATCCGGGACATGGTCATTAACCCCCCAAAGGTTTTAAGCAAACAAAACAATTTAAACGGGTCATCTCAATGAATTAACCACCATACAATTAAAGATTCAATGTCCGACTAAGCGGTATTTTATATACCGTACCTTATTACTCAAATTTCTTGCGTATAATTTACATGCTCACAAATCTATTAAACAAATGCTAATCACAACATCTATGCGGATGATTCTTTTACATAATAAACTACATCCCCTGCTTACACAGTCACTTAATTTCCTTTGAACACCCAACTATAATAGGTGCACCATTCCTTTTTTATAAGCATGTTACCATATACTAGTTACGTTACTTCACATATATATAGCGTCTCAATAAGTTTTACTTATTAAAAACTTAGCCATGTCCAAAAAGAAAACATATCAACATACATGCCACATCTTCGTACTTGCCCTCCTAAGTTTCCATTCTTGCATGTACCTCACAATACTCTATAGTAAGCTTGGGATACCTTTGGGAAGCTTATCGGGGCCTTAAAAGCAAGGAAAAGTGAGAAAGAACGCAAAAAACGGGTTTCCGACGTCGGACCCGCATAGACAACAAGATAAGGCGTCAGCTGCAACAGGGCAGGGTGTCGCCGACTTGTAGTTTCGATTCAAGTTTAAGACACTTAAGAATAATCCTCATGTAATATATGCATTCTCTAGATAACTCTCCCATATATATAATGCTAAATCAAACATCTCTTTAGGACAACAATGCAATTTCAATTCAAGTTTAAGACACTTAAGAATAAGGTGTTGAATCTTCTTTGTCTTTTTTTGGAGGTGTCACACCCCGACCCGCAGCGGAAAGAGGTAATCAGGGCATGATTGGGTTGAATTGAGAGCTTATGACTTGCTATTACATGTTTTAAATAATCATTAATTCATAACAAATGTTTCACGAAACAAATAATTCAAATAAACAATTACAAAAAAGACATTTATCAACAACCACTAAGCTACACTAATCCGTTTCTTGTTAACTAAGGCCCATCCTATGTCCAATCTTCTCTTCGTACCTGTTTACCTGTATCATGTGTAAAAAATGGCGAGTGAACCTTATTGTTTTTGAAAAAAAAAATAATATGTTTAAGTTTAATTTATTGTGAAAACGTGCGTTAACCAATGTAAGTAAATATGTTGTATGCCATATATCATAACTCATAACACAATCTCAAACAATAAACAAACCAACTGAAATGATTCGATAAATGCACGCATGTTGCACGGTATTATGGTGTGCCAATGAATGAATGTATGTTGCACGGTATTATGGTGTGCTGCAAGGTCTAAGCTCAATCAAACGGAGCTGACCTCGTATGGGTGGCAATGTCAAGTTCCGCCCATAGGTAATGGGGAACCGACGAGCCTATGATGATGTGATATCCAAAATGCATGAAATGTACCAAGTGATAAACAACCAAACAACACATAACACATCCTCAAACAATAAACAAACCAATATAATGCTTGATATGAATGTATGCATGTTGCACGGTATTGTGGTGTGCTGCAAGGTCTAAGCTCTATCAAACGGAGCTGACCTCGTATAGGTGGCAACGTCAAGTTCCGCCCATAGGTAATGGGGAACCGACGAGCCTATGATGATGTGATGTCCAAAATGAATGAAATGCACCAACATGATAAACAGTCAAACAACACATAACATAGATACTCCACATAATGGTAATTGCACGGAACTCAACTTGTAAAATGCGATAAAAACATTATGACACATGATACACCCCAAAAATGTATAAATAAAATAAAAGGGGGAGTTGTAAGATTCGCTCACTGTGGTTGCATTTGCGATTCCTTGTAACATAACGCACGAGTAAGGATTGAGAATCCGAATGAACGAAATGGTTATCCTAGATATTCAAAATACCACATAACGATCTCGTTAATATTTGTAGGTTAAATTAAATTCCTAATATTTATGGTTTACAGTTTTAACTAATTAGTTATTATATTTTCCCATTATTTAATGTTATAAAAGAAATAAATGGTCAATTATTTATATATTCAAAGTTAAGTTATAAAAGAAAGTGAATTGGAATTAAAGAAAAAGGGAAACTGTTAGTTATTTTCTTTTGGATTTAAGGATTAAAGAAAAGGAAAAATGAAATTAAAATAAAACATATTAATTTGTTTGTTGCTTGGGAATTCTACGCATGTCACAAACCAAATTTAATATGGTATTGAGTTTTATATTAAGGCTGTATATCATGTGAAGATTTAAAAGTTCCACAAGGCAATTAAAGAGGAGGTTTGAAGGATGGAGCTACTTCAAGAAAAAAAAAATATGAATTTTGTATAAGCGAAGAGAAGTTGCCATTGGTTTTGAGACCACCCGTAGTGGGGCGTTTTTTTTTAAATTCAAAAAAAAAAAAAAAAAAAAACGCTCAAAAACACCCCCCATTACATTGGGCGTTGTTTGGCATTATTTTTGAAAAAAATTTACTTCATCGTTTTTAAAACAACGCTCAACATTTCATGCAACCGTGTTGACTGGCCAATGGGAGTGGTCCACTAGTAGTTTCTTTTTTTTTTAACCTCTTCTTAATAAAAAAATAATTGTTTAATAATTGGAAAGGGCGTTATTGGGCATTATTCCCACTACGCCACTTTTACAATAACGCCCAATAATGCCCCATGCTGACTGGACTGCCACGTGTCGCAAAACGCCCTATGGTGGGGGCATTATTTGGCTAAACCACTACACATGGTCTTAGTGGGAAAGAGAATAGGCTAAAAAAAGAGTTGGAACATAGACTTATATGCCATTAATAAATCCCACTTAATTATCACCACCACTATTCTACAATCATTGTTTTGAAAGTATTTGTATTTTTAACTCATTTGAACCTGATTGCTATTCGTCTTCTTTGTAAAAAAAAAGGACCATACAAGCAATAAGTGAACATGACGCACACTCAGTCATATGATCATGTTTCTTCTAAGATTATAGTATACATGAAAACGAAAAGAAAGATTAACAACAGAGAAAAAAGTATACCGAACGTTGAAATGGTTCCCGTTGCGAACTTTGGGAGGCTCCGACGGCTTTGGTTTTCTCCGGTGGCTTCTGATTTCTCCGGCGAAGTTCTCCGACTCCGATCTCCGGCGTTTTGCGGGTTCTTCGCCGGCGAGTCTTTATTATCTTTCGAGTGAAGAAGCTGTGAGAGGGTGGTGAAACCGTATAGGGTGTTTTATGGTTTCGGAGGGATGGAGTTCACAAGTTCTTAGTGTGATTAGCGTTTTCATGAAGGTTATGAGTTGTGATATGCTTGATTTGTTAAGGTAAGATTTGAAGACGTGTGATGATGGACGTATACTCGTCCAGGTCCGTGCGTCACGGGTTTGGAAACTCGATCAATCAATGACAATGAAAGAAATCTGTTGATTTCTTTCCTTGCGTGTCGACAGGTTTGGGCGGCAAACTTCTTGTTCTCCAAAAGAAATGTCGGATGCTTGTATACAAGTATAAATAGCTTAAGCCCCCTCTAGTTTGTAAGGTTTATATTGGTAAAAGAGAGTTCTAAAAGTTTGGTTGAAAAGTTAATATCGTTATTTTTTTTTCTATTGTTATTATTATTATTATTATTATTATTATTATTATTATTATTATTATTATTATTATTATTATTATTATTATTATTATTTATAGCAATATTAAATAAATTAGTTAATTAACAATTAAAGTAAATGAATAAATTTACTCAATAAATGAATCCGGATATATCCTTCAAACGGTCTTTATTTCGCGCAAAAATTTTCGAGGTTTAAAAGTTGGGATCCAGATTTCACAACCGGTCGGGTTTCGGGAGGTCATTTTGGCGGATGTTACAGGAGGGGTGAAGCACGGGGAGGTGTTTTGGGAGACATGGCAAGGTCTAGTTGTAGCAACTTTTTCCTTTTCTTGAAATGCCCAACGATGGGGGCGAGTCTTGGGAAACATGTGGCGTACTTTGTGTGTTTCTTGTAAAAACTTAATTTCCAACATGAAAATGCTTAATTTTTCATTTTGCAGTCAATTTATCCCTAAAAATCAAAAGTAAGCAAATAAAGAACATAGTTAACATATTTAACAATGAAAATGACTAAAACTGGACCGTGAATGATGTGAAATATAAGTATTTTTTTATGTGTGTGTCAGTGGGTTTATACATATATACATACACATATATAAATGTATGTTGGGAGGGGACCTAGAACAAATACCTAATTAAAGTGTTGTGTGTCAACCATGGAGTGCCTATAAATATATATCCATGTGTGTGTATTCTTGACTTTTTAGGCACCGCATTAACATTTCAAAACCCCTAAGAAGTCCTACCCCATGCCTATAAATACCATTATCTTCCATCGCACCAAGAGTCATTCATTTGTACAACATATCCTCTGTCATAAAAAAGCTGATACCTATAATGGAGGTTTCTATGGAGATAGAGGTCGCTTCTTCACTCTCTTCCGAAAAACTTTTCAAGCTCTATAATAACTACGACACAATCGCACCCAAGGTCGATCCTCAATCTTTCAAATCCATTACTATTATACAAGGTGATGGTGGTGTTGGAAGTATCATCAGCACTGTGTATGGTGACGGTAATCGGCTTCCCGTTATTCACATTTGTAATTATTTATTGATATTATTGAACTTGGCCGATCTTCTTTGATGGCTTTCATAACTATTACTTTAATAAAATCTCTCACAGGCTCAACTTCAAAACACACGGTGGATGCCATTGATACAAGCAACCATCTTATCAGCTACACGTACTTTGAAGGGGATGTCTTTAAGGGTATTATAGAGAAAATCACTCATCATATTAAGTTCACACCTTCTCCTAATGGAGGAGCTATATACAAACGTACAGTCATATTTAAGTGCATCGGTGATGCTAAGCTAAGCGATGAGGCTATGAACATTTCCAAAGAAACAATAAAGAATATTTTCAAGAGGATGGAGTCTTATGCTATTGCTCATCCTGAAGATTTCTAATTCACTCACCTAAATGACGGAGTGTATCTGACCATGTTATTATTGTATCTTTTCATTTGCTGAAATAATGTTATATGTATGCTTAATATATGTTAACAACAATACATTAATGTATGTCGGTTTGCATTTGAATGGGTAAACAAAGTAACTATAACTCTTAAAGGTGATTATGAGATGGATTCATATAACGCCCACATTTTAACATTAGAAAAATAAAGTAATAACATATATTTTTAACAAAAATTGGGCATGACCCGTCCGTAACATGAGCAAATCCCTGTTTTGGCAAACTTCATTTCAAGTAAATTAATGACACTTTCAAAAGACTTAACAAAACCATAGCATTACTTTTAAATATCTACCAACATCTAGAATTTTTTTTAAAGATCTAACAAGTCAAACTTCAAAAGTCTAGCTACTAAACAAAGTAGTTACAACAAAAATACTTTTTGACCATAAACATTGTTACAAAAGTAGCAGAAGCGCAAATAGGCGAGATTCATATGGGTGCTCGTTCCAAGTCGCCAAACCGATTAAGTTGAGGATTTACCTACATCAACAACAAAATTTATTTTGTCAAATACATTACTACTAATACAATAAATCGAATTAATCCGTTTCATACTTTCACTTTCATACACATTCTTACCCGATTGAACGGGTCAAAACATACCCTCTCGCAATCGAGATAAATCATGCCATTCATTGACCCGTCGAAACGGGCAATTGTAAACTTCCATAAACATCCATTCGGTTCGTTTATAACGAATCGAATACGTGCATTTCATTACTATTACATACATCACTTTTCAACCCGTTTATAATGGATTTAATTATTTCCTTCCTTTTTGCATCACTATACATTCCATCGACTCGTTTATGACGAGTCATAAACGAGTCGACTTCAATATTCATCCATTCATAAATACTCATACCATTGACCGTTCACAACGGGTTAAGCTACTTACTTCATATTCATACTAAACCATTATTGCCTAAGCTTTTATACAAAATATTGAACAACCAAACAAAGTTGAGTTCGAAATACACTTAACTCGATCTTGTGCGTTTTCCGTTTTCCTAGCACTTGAACTTTCTTCCTTCACGCCTACATTAACATGTTCATTCTATCATTTAGTCCATCCGAACATCATTTCAATAATTACATAGTTTATTTTATGGCAACATTATCACAATTTTCCGAATTTCGTATATATGTTCACTTAAGCATTTCATCGAACACTTGGCGGGTTTCGCATTAGTAGGACATTAAACACATATGTTCTAGGACATAATTGAACTAGTTCTTCTAGCAAATCATAAACAATCAATCAATTGTATGATACTTTTACTCCATATCAATTTATCTAGTGTTAATACATCAAAATCAAGATTAAACGTCAATATTTCAAGGTTTTACATAACTACTTCTATTATCTTGATTATCCTACATTTATGAAGATCTCATACAAACGCGTAGGTTTTACATAACTACTTCTATTATCTTGATTATCTTAATATCAGGTATTGACTCCATGAGATGGAGAATTAAATTTCGAACGCGTAGGAAAAAGAATCGGGTAAAATGATCTTGTAGATAAAAAGTTATGGTCGTTTAAAGTTTGATTTTTTATAAAAACCATAGCTGGCAGATATGCAAGTCCCAGATGTGGAACTGCTGGAAAATGGTCTCCCTCGTGCCACGCGAGGGAGTGTGATGGATTGGGCGCGACACACGACGGACGTCGCGGCACGCGAAGGTCAAGAGTAAGCCTCTCGTGTGGCGCAAGAGGCATAAAAACTAGGAAAATTGTTTTTAATTGTTGTTTGATGCTTAGAACTGGTTTAATCCTATTTTTTAAGTTATCAAAACTAACTTTTAAGTTGGTTTTGATCGTAGGTGATTATCAAGAAAACCCGGATGTAGATCAAGTGCAAGGAAGAACCGAACACGATCAATTTGCAAGCTTCCGCACATTATTATGTCGTCGTTGCAAACAACGAATTTAATTACATTATGTTATATGCTTATAAATTGTAAAAGTTTTAAATAACCCGTATTTTGTAATGTATATGTGCTCATAATCACATGTTTATTTTTCCTAAATTATACGAAAATCGTTAAATAATAGCAAGGGTGTTACAAGTTGGTAATCAGAGCTCATGGTTAAAGAATAAAGTGTGTTCGGTTCGAGGCTTGATCGCAAATCCGGTAAGTACATGTATGTTAATAGTTTAGTAGGATTAAAGTGTTGTGAACAACACATAGGGTTATCGTGTAATACACGTTCCCCCTATGAAAATGATTGGTATAGTTAACGAAATCACGTGCGTTAACACGTACAGTAAAAGCCTTGTATTACAATACGGGCGTTTATTAATGTCGAAATTACTGACTTTTGTAAATGTTTAGTTGAAGGATACTCGCATCTGAAGATGGTGAGAGTGTAACAAGTGACGGACATGACAGAGGAACGGTCCGAAATACGACAAGTAGAGTATGCTCGTCAAGGTCCTAAATTGCGTGATGATCGCGAACAAGGTAAATGACATGGAAAGCCCGACCGGGCAAGCATTTACAGGTGCACATTTTAAATTTATTGCGCGAATAGTAATATGCAACAAATACGTATCTAGGATATTATTTCCAAGAGACTGATTGTTGCATATGTAATTAAAAACTTGGAAAAAGCCTGAATAGAATACCTATCTAGGATATTATTTCCAAGAAAACTAAATAGAGGCGTTACTTACATGGGATGTAATGTGAAAATTATAAAAGGGCATGTATATCAAATGTTGAACGCTTACTCTGGCCAAGTAAGTAGTGAACACGTGGTACCATGAACTTTTATGATGGACATACTTACATTCAATGTAGTAAGGACGGGTGAATGGGACGAACTAAAAAGGTACCCAAATAAATCAAACAGGCAAGATGTTTAATAATAAACGTAAACGCAAGTCGGACATGGAAACGTATTACGTTAGAATAACGAGCCCGAGAGAAGGGACAAAGATTAAAGTAAATGAAAATACAAATCAACTGATGAGAGGCATAGGGGATAAGGTTTGACTATCATAGGTGATGAAATTCACACGGACAAGTCGAACGAATTAAATAAAAAAAATAAATAAATAAAGGGCTTTGATTGAATAAAAGCGATGGATTTCGCTAAGACGACCAAATAAATTAAAACAAAGTCTAAAACCATATGAGAATGGTTACTTCAAAAATGACTTCGGTAAAAATACCCGATAGATGGGTAGGATTTTGAATGAATGCGTAAACCAAGAGATGGGAACGCGGATTGAAGGTCAAAAGACTCGGATTGAGAGTTATGACTAAAAGACGACAAAATTTTGCTAACATAAATTTTGAAAATTTCATTCAATTGTTTCAAAGTTGAACGGGTAGGATAAAGAATGAAGTTTGACAGTCACAAGTAATGAAATTTCACAAGAACAAGTTAAACGAGTTGAATAAAGAATAACCTGTGCTAATATAAGTAAGCACGAACCGAATAAATAAAAGCGCGAAATGTTAAGATAAAAGAGCCCGGGTAATGGGTTGTAAATAAATATAGGAATAAACCGTATAACAATAAGTGGAAAACAAACCGACGCGTAAATGACGTAAAAAGTCATAGAGTCGGAAAGATAATGCGAAAGAAAGATAATGTAGCCTTGGACTATGATCAAGGTAGAATGAACTTCAAAAGCGAAGATGAACGATTCCAAACATAAAAGGGGTGCCTTGACGCCATATACATATGTAAATATATATACATTAGAATAAAGACTCGAATAAAGAGAAAATGATGATCTACGGGATCATCATAACCTACGGGATTATAAGTAGTGTTAAAGTCTAACGGAACAAAAAGACCCGTGGGTCAAAAATAAGAATGAAACAAACCGTTGGGGTTTCTTCTTAAAAAGGTGAAAATCTAGAGAAAAAGCCTACGAGGCTAAGAAAAAGAACATACGGGTCACTAGGGTAAAAGCGTGAAAAAAAAACTGGTCACAATTCTCCATGTAAAATAATAACGGTCAGGAATAAAACTTAGAACGAAAATTCCTAGACATGAGAAAGAGAAGTAAAACTGATAAAACGTAAACAAAAAAAAATTAAATTAAATTAGTTTTTTTTAGTCGAAAGCAATGTTTTAACAAACATAAGTAATATGAGGTGGTTTAGAAAATCTTAAGCACACATAAGGCCGGAGATGGCAAAATGGTATACCCGGGTGACGGGGTATGAAGTGACGGCGACGAATTAGTCTAGCCGATAAAACTATTCAAAGTCAAGAAAGTGTCATGACAAATACAAAGCGCTTGTCAATATAAGACAAGCGCGGAATAAACATGTTAACAGACTAATGCGAATGAGTGGTCAACTGACAACTCGGTCAAATAGGTGACAAAGATAAGAAATATAAGATGAAAGTTACGGTTCGTAAGGACTTACACATGAAAGACACACATGTCAATACGAATGATAAAATAATGACCAAAAAGAATGAATGCTTTAAAAATGAAACCAAGTTCGTTTGGTTTAAACCAATGAACTACGCAAGCAAGGTTTCGGGGACGAAACCTCTTTAAGGGGGGTAGACTTGTAACACCCCGAAAACGGGTTTGGTAATTAAACCACGTTAATACTAAAGAGCGGGTAAAATACTGTTAGCGGTAAAGGTTTACCCGGAAATTATTAGGATTTAAATAAATAAGCCTAATAATAAATTAAAAGAGAGCAAACGACTTGAGAAGACAAAGTTTATAAAAAGGGACCCGAGTTAACAGGACTTAAAACAAACGGGTTATAACTCCCGGAACATACTAAGTTAACTAGAAATCATTAACTTAGTTATAAATGGGTAATTAAGAGAATGAGTAAAAATAAAAAATCAAATATTAATAACTCCTTTTTATAAAACCTCTAACAAGGGGGACTAAATGTGGGAAACTAGGAAAGTGTTTTAATTAAAAGATTTATAAAAAAAGGAAAAAAACACACACTGGTGTGTGTGGGTCGATCGACCAGAGCAGGAGAAAGGGAGCCATCCCTAGTTCTTTAAGAATCTACAAAATTGAAGCTCAATTTAGGCCCTAAATCGATGCATGAACACATAAAAACGATCACCAAGCTTAGGGGATCATGAGGTATGTCAAATTTTTGATTTTTATGAAGTTGAGAATCTTGATGAATTTATGAAAATCGAAATTCAAGCTTGAATGATTGATATTTGGGTCAAACTAGGATGAATCCATGTTTAGGAACGAACCCTAGTCAATAAATTTGTGAATTTGTGTTCATGATTATGAACTTCCTAATCACCGACTTAGTTGTTAAATGGGTTTTGTAGGTTGGGGAAGAACACTAGAATTTTGATTATGAGATGGGTGTTGTTTGAATTTTATGAAGTGAATCTAGGGTTGTTATGTATGTTAGATATAATGAATTTGAGAATGATGTTAAACTTGGTAGAAACAACTAGTTTATAAAGGTGCAAAAATTATGCCCACTAGGTGTTTGTTAAAATGCCTAAGTGAAATCACGCGTCTACTTGGTTGTAAGTAGAACTTGATTTGGGTAGGTATCCGTAGGAATACCTAATAACATGATAAAAGGGGTTTCATTTATAGGTGAAAACCCGTAGAAGTTGTCTAATGAATAAAGTATTTCTGATAATTGATGAGATTGCCTAAACGAGTCATTGAACGCAAATTGGCATTTTTATGATTAAGGGTAGATGACTTTTATAAGTCAAATTAACCGATGAAGAAGTCGAATAGTAGTTTCGACATAGAATTTGTAAGATGAAAGTCGTGATTGAAAATGACTAAACTATCTTACGAATTATAATGATTGTTTGACGCTTAACAAGCTAGGTGGGAGCTTGTGGAGGAAGCGGGTCAAACGGATCAAGAACGAAAAGAAAAGGGTGGTTTGGATGCAAGGTAAGTAAAGCTTACACTTTTCTATTAGATCATTTACTCGTTGAAGTTGTTATTATTATGATAAAACCGTAAATTAATCATGGTGATCCGGCGTGAAATAATGCGGGTCGGAATAAGTAAAAAGGGGGTAAAACGGTAATTCGGTCTTGAATAGACCGAATAAACAAGAGTTTGAGAAAAGACATAATATGGGATAAACCATAATGAGTAGAAAAAAAGGGGTTAATACGGTAATTGGCCACGGGCTAACGGACCAATAATTGTTTTCTAAAAAGACGCTCTACGACGTAAAACATGATAAGCCAAAAAGAGAAAGAAATGATTTTTAGCAATATGATAACATGGCATAAACCGGAATGGGTACATGAATGGGATGGTAAATAAATACCATCATACGATGAATAAATGGTCAAATGATTAAATGGGTCAAAAGCGGATGAAATCACCAATTGACATTAGTGATTAATGTTGTTGTCGAGTTTTATGCTAACAGGAACGAATAGCGCGTGAGACGCCGTTGTTTATGACTAATAACTTATATGATGAGGTATTAAAATGGGTCAATACTTTGACCTGAGCCAGGTACGCATGTTTAGAATTATAGCTAAAAGCGATATTTTGGTCTAATATTAGCAAAAGTCCTTCGTAGTAAAAATGAAGGACTAAAAATTGACCGAAAAGGCCCATGAGGGGTAAATAGGGCAAGCAACCTTTAAGAGTTGTTTAGAAATAAGCGTTTTGTTAAATTGAGTCCTTGGAATATGTATAAAAATGAAGGTAGGATATAAACTAAAATGAAGCAGGATTTAAGCTCGAAAATGTTAAATACCCTTAACGGGTCAAAATAAGTGGATATGCAAAACGGGGTAAAATTTGCATAAGAATCCATAATTTGAACCTTGAATATTGGTAAACTGATATAATGTGATTTGCATGACATTTTAATGGTAATTAACAAGCGTGTTTGATTAAAACATAAATGGGTCAAAAGTGTTAAAAAGGGATTTCAAGCCGAGAACTTGAAATCCGAATTTTTGAAGTAGTTTAATATCAGGTATTGACTCCATGAGATGGAGAATTAAATTTCGAACACGTAGGAAAAAGAATCGGGTAAAACGGACTTGTAGATAAAAAGTTATGGCCGTTTAAAGTTTGATTTTTGATAAAAACCATAGCTGGCAGATATGCAGGTCCCAGATGTGGAACTGCTGGAAAATGGTCTCCCTCGCGCCACGCCACGCGAGGGAGTGTGATGGATTGGGCGCGACACGCGACGGACGTAGCGGCACGCGAAGGTCAAGAGTAAGCCTCTCGCGTGGCGCGAGAGGCATAAAAACTAGGAAAATTGTTTTTAATTGTTGTTTGATGCTCAGAACTGGTTTAATCCTATTTTTTTAAGCTATCAAAACTAACTTTTAAGTTGGTTTTTATCGTAGGTGATTATCAAGAAAACCCTGATGTAGATCAAGCGCAAGGAAGAACCGAACACGATCAATTTGCAAGCTTCCGCACATTATTATGTCGTCGTTGTGAACAACGAATTTAATTACATTATGTTATATGCTTATAAATTGTAAAAGTTTTAAATAACCCGTATTTTGTAATGTATATGTGCTCATAATCACATGTTTATTTTTCCTAAATTATACGAAAATCGTTAAATAATAGCAAGGGTGTTACACTGGACCCTGAATGATTTGAAATATATGTATTTTTTTATGTGTGTGTGTCAGTGGGTTTATACATATATACATGCACATATATAAATGTATGTTGGGAGGGGACCTAGAATAAATACCTAATTAAGGTGTTGTGTGTCAACGATGGAGTGCCTATAAATATATATCCATGTGTGTGTATTCTTGACTTTTTAGGCACCGCATTAACATTTCAAAACCCCTAAGAAGTCCTACCCCATGCCTATAAATACCACTATCTTCCATCGCACCAAGAGTCATTCATTTGTGCAACATATCTTCTTTCATAAAAAAAAGCTCATACCTATAATGGAGGTTTCTATGGAGGTAGAGGTCGCTTCTTCACTCTCTTCCGAAAAACTTTTCAAGCTCTATAATAACTACCACACCATCGCACCCAAGGTCGATCCTCAATCTTTCAAATCCATTACTGTTATACAAGGTGATGGTGGTGTTGGAAGTATCATCAGCACTGTGTATGGTGACGGTAATCGACCTCCCCTTATTTACATTTGTAATTATTTATTGATATTATTGAACTTGGCCGATCTTCTTTGATGGCTTTCATAACTATTATTTAAATAAAATCTCTCACAGGCTCAACTTCAAAACACACGGTGGATGCCATTGATACAAGCAACCATCTTATCAGCTACACATACTTTGAAGCGGATGTCTTTAAGGGTATTATAGAGAAAACCACTCATCATATTAAGTTCTCCCCTTCTCCTAATGGAGGAGCTATATACAAACGTACAATCATATTTAAGTGCATCGGTGATGCTAAGCTAAGCGATGAGGCTATGAACATTTCCAAAGAAACAATAAAGAGTATTTTCAAGAGGATGGAGTCTTATGCTATTGCTCATCCTGAAGATTTCTAATTCATTCACCTAAATGACGGAGTGTATCTGACCATGTTATTATTGTATCTTTTCATTTGCTGAAATAATGTTATATGTATGCTTAATATATGTTAACAACAACACATTAATGTATGTCGGTTTGCTTTTGAATGGGTAAACAAAGTAACTATAACTCTTAAAGGTGATTATGAGATGCATTCATATAACGCCCACATTTTAACATTCGAAAAATAAAGTAATAACATATATTTTTTAACAAAAATTGGGCATGACCCGTCCGTAACATGAGCAAATCCCTGTTTTGGCAAACTTCATTTCAAGTAAATTAATAAGTAAATTAATGACACTTCCAAAAGAATTAACAAAACCAAAGCATTACTTTTAAATATCTACCAACATCTAGATTTTTTTTTAAAGATCTAATAAGTCAAACTTCAAAAGTCTAGCTACTAAACAAAGTAGTTACAACAAAAGTACTTTTTGACCATAAACATTGCTACAAAAGAAGCGGAAGCGCATATAGGCGAGATTCATATGGTGCTCATTCCAAGTCGCCGGACCGATTAAGTTGAGGATTTACCTACATCAACAACAAAGTTTATTTCGTCAAATACGTTACTACTAATACAATAAATCGAATTAATCCGTTTCATACTTTCACTTCTTTCATACACTTTCTTACTCGATGGAACGGGTCAAAACATACCATCTCGCAATCCAGATAAATCATGACATTCATTGACCCGTCGAAACGGGCAATTGTAAACTTACATAAACATCCATTTGGTTCGTTTATAACTAATCGAATACGTGCATTTCATTACTATTACATACATCACTTTTCAACCCGTTTATAACAGATTTAATTTATTTCCTTCCTTTTGCATCACTATACATTCCTTAGACTCGTTTATGACGAGTCGACTTCAATATTCATCCATTCATAAATACTCATACCAGTGACCCGTTCACAACGGGTTAAGCTACTTACTTCATATTCATACTAAACCATTGTGCGTTTTCCGTTTCCCTAGCACTTGATCTTTCTTCGTTCACGCCTACATTAACATGTTCATTCAATCATTTAGTCTATCCGAACATCATTTCATTAATTACATAGTTTATTTTATGGCAACATTATCACAATTTTCCGAATTTCGAACACTTGGAGGGTTTCGCATTAGTAGGACACTAAACACATATGTTCTAGGACATAATTTAACTAGTTCTTCTAGCAAATCATAAACAATCAATCAAGCTGTATGATACTTTAACTCCATATCAATTTATCTAGTGTTAATACATCATAATCAAGATTAAACATTAATATTTCAAGGTTTTACATAACTACTTCTATTATCTTGATTATCCTACATTTATTAAGATCTCATACAAAAATGGCTCTATGAATCAAGATGTTCAAATCATCAAAATCAATCATAAAACTTATTCTACATAGCAATTCCAACTTCCAATAACACCTATCATAACATAATCTCATGATTGGGTTGAAACCCATTTCCTTGAATATACCAAATCAAAGAATTGGACTTACCACTTCAATAAACATGGTTAGATGTTCGAAAATATGAGTTCATGCATTCGTTTTTCCTTGGAATTTCTACTAAATTTGATGTATGTGATGAAATTAGGGTTGCCCCTTTGCTACTGCCTTTGTTCGATCGACTAGAGACACACAGTGTGTGTGTCTTTGATTTTTAACTCTTTTAATCTTTTGAGTTTTCAAAAGTTACACCTTTGGCCCTTCTAATTTGTTCACTTATTTGATTTAAACATTTTTCAATTCATTACTAGAAGTTCTAACATTACCACTAACTAAGTTAATTTTTTAATTAACTTAACTTATATTCAATAAACCATTATGGAGTGTAACATATTCAAGCACAACTTTCATCCCCCTACACAAGAGTCATTCTTACTTAAATTAGTTAGTCAACTAAAGTTATTTTATTACATATAAATACATTTAAAGGCACAATAATCAATTACGCATTTTGGGGTGTTACAAGTCCACTCCCCTTAAAAAGGGTTTCGTCCTCGAAACCTGAATACGTATGGTTTAATAACATGCATACACATTATGTAGTCCAACTCTTTCAGGTATAAATGGTCCTACTACGATCATACATACCTTATTTCTTACGTATAATTTACATGCTCACAAATCTATTAACCAAATGCTAATCACAACATCTATGCGGATGATTCTTTTACATAATAAACTACATCCCCTGCTTACAGATTCACTTAATTTCCTTTGAACACCCAACTATAATAGGTGCACCATTCCTTTTTTTTATAAGCATGTTTGTAGGATCGTGTTTCGACCCGAACGAGTCGTTCAGAGGAGTTTTGATCGGATATAGGTGCGGAAAACAAGTATCTGACTTAGAAACAGCTAGCAAATCACATTAAACACCTTTTCGTATTGATTTGACAATGATTCCATCCAAATCTCACACCGGCAGCACTTCGGCGTGGTATACAAGGCAATGTTTTATGGTTTCGCTCATAAGCACCTATATATAGTGCTTGAGGGTTCGCTCCAATGTACAGGTCACATGAGCGAAACCCTCATGACCACATAAGCGAACCTATCAATAGCCATATGAGCGAAACCCCTATGTCTCTATAAGCGAAACCCTCGTCTAATAACATACATTTTCCAGTTTTCTCTTAAAACGTGTCCTGATCTAACAATATAAGACTAAGACTCGATACAAGACGAAGTCGATAGATGTAGTGCACCAACAAACTCCCCCTCAGATGTTGACGAGTCGTTCATCGAGCCTTTTACAATGCTGTGTCTTCACTTCTTCAGTCTTGATCAGTCTCTGGGCTTCTCTCTCTCTATCTTCAACTCTTTCTCTTAGATGTTGACATCTTTAAATTCATCATCACCAACATGTACTCCTCCTCAAATGTTAACTCTTCCTGCATAAAACTCTACCACAAACATAAGTTTTATGATAAACATTTAAGCATATAGACATCATTTGAAACTATCTCAAACAAATCAAACAATTAGATGCTGATGAACCACTTGAGACTATATCATTTTTTTTATCAAAACAACACATTCTCCCAAACCATCTGTTCATCATGTTTAGCACTTGGAATTTTGAAAATCAGCTTTTCAATATCAGTCACCGAAAATCTTTTTGAATTTTTCAAAATTTATATTAAAAACACACACAAAATCTTTTTGGATTTTCTGAAAGAAATATAATGGACACCACTTGTAAAACAAAAAAATGCAGAAATGAAATATTTACAGACAATATTTTTGTAAGTTCGTGTAAGAGGATCATATTAGTTTTTGAGACATGTCACCAACACCGTTAAGCTTCATTTCATTTTAAGTTCTAAACAATTCACCTAGATTGTCAGTATACTGATCCACTTAAATTTTCACACAAAGTTCAACTGATCCGAGATACGATGTTAATGTTTTAATGACTTGAACTTATTCGTGTGTCCCATGTCACACCCTGGCTTTGCGGAAGCGTGGTTATTTTGGTGTGACTTCTTAATACCATAGCTTAATCATAACAAAGCTACATGAATTTAAAATATGCAAGTTCATCCATTAAAATAAAAATATCGAAACATTGTCTTAACGGGTTAACACCCAACAACCATAAACTTGTCTAAACATTACAACCCAAACACAACATAAACATGATTCAAGGACTGTGACTTGTCCAGGAAAGAGTCATATTCCCCGAACCCTGGATGACCCTGGTGACTTATGCAACGGAAAACATGCCATACCGTGCCAGATCTTTAATTCCCTGAAATACATGTAAGTTGAAAAATCAACAATAATGTTGAGCGAGTTCATGCGATAGTGAGTAAATAAACCTTTATCTTTATCAAAACCTGGTATGTAGCAAATAAGGAAAAAGAGATCACCAATGGTTTGCAAGGCCATTGATATGTGTGAAATGCAAGTAGGAAGGCTCAAACCTAGCAAATTTATGCGTCGGGAACAAAGTCATCCCAAGGTCCGTTATGCTGGACCTGGGACTGGGCTCGCTACACCCAAATAGATCTACCGCTCCTGCCCCTCGGTCCTACCCTGAGGATTAATGACCTCAAGTTTCCGCCTACCCATTCACATGATCTAAAAGTAACCCTCCTTACGCTAACCATACCATGTAATAAGTAATCATAATCATTGTAACATGTATTTCACCCCCGCAGTTAGAAAACTGAAAACAGTTAAGAGAAAAGGGGGACATGAACTCACAGTCAGTGCGTCGCTAAATCAAGCACTCCAAATGTCCGAAAGCTGTGCAACGACCTACATGTGCTAATTCTATTAGACGGATGGCCGTGCTTTAGCTTTATAGTTTAATTTTTGGGAAACAGTTAGACAACTGTTCCGTGTATATATTTGGTAGTTAATCTCCTTCCCAAGGATGGGGGAATTAATACATGCGCGTTTATAATATTAAGTCTCACTTAATATATTTTACTTCTCATTCCAAAATATAATTATTTTTCTCAAAAATATTATATTTTCTCTTCGCATAATTCTTTCCAAAAATAATACGTTGACAAAATACGCATTTATGAATATTCCCGTATAAAGCGTAAGTTACGTTTTGGCGATTTAGTGGTAATAGTAATTACCGTTGTAACTTATATGTTTGTCGTGTAGGCGTTGGTATTATTTTGGGTTCGTCTACGTTTGTAAATATTATTTTTACGCTAAAAATAATATTTATATATTTTCACAAAATAATCATAAATAGTGTGGTGAAAAATATATTTATCGAATAAATATTTACCACGTTTAGTTTTGTGAAAAATCCCACCTCCGATTATTTAATAAATAAAGTCATGGCGAAATATATTTGAAAATATATCAAAAATAGTCTAACACTTGTAAATAATTCTAAGTGTTAGATTTTAGAAAAATTTCGCCAGAGTTTCCCCTGTAACTGGAGGTGGCCACGCTTTCAAGCGTATCATTTTCTTTTACAAAATCATTCCAATACTTCTTTAAATCAACCAATCAATTTCCGATACTTCAAACTAGTTTCAACACATCAAACTTGTAGACTAGTATGTAAAATCGCATAATTACATGAACTTGTAGTTTTTCCGAAAGTCATAGTGTAGATCACCTTATATTTAGTGGATCTATGTATAAAATAGTTTAGTCTTGTAAAAACCCCGTTTTTAAAACAAACCATCCTTTACAACTTCCCGACAACTTTTATAAAAATTGTTACTTTGTCGGATCTTTCGTTTCACAAGTGTTTATACACTTGTAGTTTGTAAAAATCATATTTGTTAACATGTCACCCAACTTTTATAAAACATGATTTTCTCGACACTTGGTTCTACGAATATACCACTTGTACATACGTAGATCGGCTCGTTTTAAATACTATTTTACAAGTCAAAATACTTTTACACAAGTTCATGTTTCTCGTGTGGTGGAGTTTCACCTTTTAACCCTCGTACCGACAAAAACAAGCTTATGTCAAGATCTATGATCTTAACAAAGTCGGGTTAAATGATGATAAGAGCCACCACATCGTAGATCGGGCCTCAATAATCAACATATTCGAATACTACAACATTTACACATGTTATGAGCTTTTAACCAACAATATTCGAGTTTTAGTAGACTTTATAGATTCAAAACGCATGATTCCGACTTTTAACCGTTAAAAATCATATTAACCACTTTAGATACGATCGAGAGTGAGTTTTAAACATTATACCTCTAGCTCGGGGCTAGGGAAGAATCTAGTCGAAAATGGCGTGGATAAAAGCAAAGAAACGAGGTCCTTCAACTTCCGCTTGCTTCAAGGCTCCTTATACGTGATCCTCGACACTTGTATATACTTGGAACTTGCAAGATGGAAACCGAAATGGATGGATGGATGGATGTGAGGTGCTCTCGGCCGAGAGTGGGAGGAGAGGAGAGAGTGGGAGTGAGTTGGTGATTTGTGAGGTGTGATCTCTAATGTGTGAAGTGAAGGGTTTTTATAGAGAAAATCAAGGCTATCGTCCATCGGTCACCATGTCCTCTAGATATGGAACAAGATTATATAAAATATTCAAAAGGTGTACTCCCTTGTCCCTTGGTTTGGCCGATTTCTTTAAGGGGGGGGGGTATCCGGTTGGATTTCGATTGTTCAGTTAGAGTTCAGTTACATCTAATAAGTTATCTTTAGAGGTTAACTCCGTTAGTTAAATGATGCGTTATAAAGCGGGTGTTAGGGTAATCAGGGACCCTAACTGGCTCAGAAAAAGACTAATAATGTGACACCCCAGGAAAACCGGGAAAACCAGACAACTTAACTAGCTTCCTCAGTGAGTGCCATCAAATTTCGGGACGAAATTTCTTTCAACTTGGGGATGATGTGACAACTCGAAATTTAGAACCTTTCTTGTGCCTCGATGTAGTATACTTGTACGTTATGTGGCTAGTTAACTGATTAAACTTAATGATAAACGTGAACCTTTTATGTGATATGTACCTTGTTATGTGTGCACTGGTATGTATATATGTACGTGTTATATGTGAGCCGAGAACCCAACTCGAGACAACAAGGAACCCGACTCGAGACCATGAGGTCTCGAGTGTATAGTAACCGAATGGGCCTTGGGCCGAGAACCTAGTGACCGGTTTGGGCCATTGGGCCGTGACCTCCTTAACCGGCTAGTAAGCCCTTTAGGGTGCACCTTGTGGAACTAGTATATATAGCAAACCCCTTGCCAACCTTGTCACTCTTTGGGCAACCACACTCACACTCCTACACACACACTCTCACTAAAACCCTAGAAACACAAACACACCTCCAAGCTCTCGAACCCAATCGGTTGGCACAAGAACCCTCGGATTTGGACTTTGGATCGACTCACACACGCACCTCATCAACCGGTTAGTGTTTCTCGATGTTTATGGTTGAATATGGTTGATTCTTGTTGTGTTTTGTGATGCATGATAAAGCTAATTGACAAGATGATGTTGTTGAGATATGCATGATGTTCAAAGTTCAAAATAATTGATTCATAAGTGTTTTCATTACTATGTGTTATAACCGATTGATAAGGATGAAGAGTTAATGCTTAGTTATGATAAAAATGTGTAGTATGCTTCAATGAAAATGATGTTATCGGTTGTACTTGGGTTTGGATCCGAAAGGTTTGGGTGTTTATACTAAACGAATCGGCTAATGAATATGTTTGTCATGATAGGATGCATGATAGTGAATGATAGTTCATGATCTTGTTGAATAAGGGTTAAGTATGTTATGAATATGATGAATATGTGTTTGAGTGATTAAAGAACACAAAGAACAGCTTGAATGTGCTTTGAATGTTTGAATTCTGCTTGTTTGATCTGAATTCATGAATGTTTAGACAATAAAACATGTTTTAGTGGATAGTACAATGTTTGTGTTGCATGATATTCAAATGCTATTGGATAGTACAAACTGTGCAGAAATCAGCAGATGTTGGGGAGTCGAAACCCTGGTTGCGACTCGAAATCTCCATGTTACGACACCGGTTGCGAGTCGAGAACCCCTGGTTGCGACTCGCAACCACAGCATGATGAACCGAGACCACAGGTTGCGAGTCCCGTTGCGACTCGAGACCTTAGCATAACGAGCCGAAACCATGGTTGCGACATAGGTTGCGACTCGCAACCATCCATGATCAACACAAACAGCATGACTCGAAACCACGTTTGCGAGTCCGGTTGCGACTCGAGACCACTTAGTGGGCTTGCTTAGTTATGGGCCTAGGATAGTGGGCTGGACTTAAGGACTTCTGTATTACTGTTGACGTGTTGTTTTGGGCCTGTTACTACGAGCCCAACTGTTTGGGCCTCACACTTGGACTTTGGGTTTGTATTTGACTGTTACCTGTGAACTGTTTATGTTAAACGTGTTGCCATGATTATTACCTGTGTACAATACGTGTTGAACATACGTGCACTGCTTGGCTTGAATCTGATGCGAATAATACCTGTGATAGGACCTAATTGATTACCTGCAACTTTATTGACTTTCCGTGATTAACTGCCGAGCAAACCAAGGTGAGTTCACACCCTTACAAAGCATGGGATTCCCTGGGTTGGGAATGTGGTTCAGGAACGTGGGTTCCTCGTTCTCCTTGGGTAGGACGGCTATGGTTCAGGAATGTGATTCCTCGTCCGGACGGACGGATAACTCGTACTAGACTAAAACTCTATCACGAAGTCCCTCCTTTTTGTATCGACTTAATCACCGGGCCAATGGCGAGCGGGTCATTAGTTAGATAGCGCTATTTAGGTCTGACAAACCTCACACCGTGCCGCAGAGGACGGGCGTGAACTAATGGATCTGGGGCACGTCAATGATGATAGACATTGATGTTTTCAGGGCACATAAACATGACTACAGTCAGCAGTCGATATGGTAACGAGTCTAGTGTACGCATGGGGTAGCCCCCACGGCCGAAATGCCTGATAACTAATATGGGGTAGCCCCCACGGCTAGAGTGCCGGAGTAACTGGGAATGAACATGTCACGTTTTTAAACTATGGGGTAACCCCCACGGCAGGATGCCAGTTAAAGGAAACTGTTTTTGAAATAACAAAAATGAACACCCAACCGTGAACTCACTCAACTAGTTGTTGACTCGTTACTACATGCTTTGCAGGACCATAGGTACTCAGCTGGAGCTTGCATGGAGGAGAGTCGTTGTGGGACTCGGATTGCTGCGTGTCATGTTTTATTTGAAAACATTTGAACTTATGTTATAACTTTAAACTTATGCTTCCGCTCGCAACTTAAACTTGCTTGTTTTGAAACACCAAATCGTATTGGTTAAACTTTTATAACTGTTTATATGCTTGTTCAGTATGATTGGTGGCTGGATCCTGGTCAGTCACGCCTCCAAGCGGTAGTACTCCGCGGGTGGATTTTGGGGGTGTGACAGATTGGTATCAGAGCCATTGGTTATAGTGAACTAGGTTTTAATACAAGAGAAACGTTTTTGTTAAAACCAGACTATAACCGGTACAGTGCTCAACGGTCCACAACGACGCTCCACTCCACATGCAAGGCTCGACATTCTAGGTGATATGATATGTGTATATTGCCTATTTGCTAGTTACATAGTACATTACTCATGGTATGCTTGATTAGTATAACTACTGTTGTTTGAACACGTGCGTGCTTACCCTATCCTACTATCGTACTTTCGCGAATCTCTCTCACTCGTATTGCTCTTGTTATGAAGAAACATGTCTGGACGCGTTAACATGACACAAGCCCAGTTGACTGCACTGATCAACGAACGAGTTGCCGCAGCACTCGCAGCTGCACATGCAGGAGGTATATCCTGCAGTCCGAAATTGTTCTAGGATCATTTGGATCCTACTCTCGTGAACCAACCTTTGTGTTAAACTCTGTCTTTCTTTCACCTACCTTAGGTCAATACGCTCAGGCACCGGTGTGCACTTTTAAGACCTTTATGGACTGTCGACCCACTACTTTTAGCGGAACTGAAGGAGCAGTAGGTCTCCTACACTGGTTTGAGAAACTGGAATCTGTGTTCGAAATGTGTGAATGCCCTGAAGCGCGCAGGGTGAAGTATGCTACTGGTACTCTCGAGGGTTTGGCCCTCACGTGGTGGAATGCTCAAGTGCAAATGCTGGGGTTGGTTGCTGCCAACGCCACCCCGTGGGAAACTTTCAAGGAAATGGTCAAGGAGGAATACTGCAGTCGCGACGACATCCATAAGCTGGAATATGAGTTCAACAATCTCAAGATGACGGGGTCAGAGATTGAGGCGTACACTAAGAGATCGCATGAGCTTGCCTTGTTGTGTCCTACTATGGTGGACCCTCCGTATAAGCGAATTGAACTTTATCTCAAGGGCTTGGTGCCAGAGATCCAAAGCCATGTGACTTCAGCAAACTTGACTACTATCCAGCAGGTTGTTCAGTTGGCTCACCGTCTCACTGATCAGGCGGTGGAGCAGAACAAGTTACCAAAGCGCATAGGTGCTGCAACTACTTCTGGTACCTCTAGTGGGGACAAACGGAAATGGGATGGAACTTCAAGCAAGGGTTCAACTTCTGTGCAATCTCAGTCTCAGCAGAGAAAGACTGACGACCACAAGAGCCCCAGTCAGCAATCGTCTGGTGGTCAAAGTCATGGTGGGTACAAGGGGAATCACCCCAAATGCAATCGTTGCAATGTACACCACAGTGGGCCATGCACCAGGGGCAACTGTCATCGGTGCAACAAGCCTGGACATGTTGCAAAGGATTGCAGGAGCGCATACCCCGCCAATCAGAATCGTCAGCAACCTCAGCAGAACCAGCGACAGCAGCAGGGTAACAACAAAGGGTGCTTTCAGTGTGGAGCTGAAGGCCACTTCAAGAAAGATTGTCCCCAACTGAACCAGAACAACAACAACAACAATCAGGGGAATGGTAACAATGGGAACAACAACAATGGTGCTAGGGGACGAGTGTTCGTGATTGGTCAAGGTGAAGCAAGGAATGATCCCAATGTTGTGACGGGTAAGTTCCTTCTCGACGACTTTTATGTTACAGTCTTATTTGATTCGGGTGCCGATACTAGCTATGTGTCACTAGAAGTTAGTAAAATGCTTAAGCGTATTCCAACACCCCTGAACACCAAGCACACCGTAGAGCTAGCTAATGGTAAGAGTTTGGAGGCCTCACACGTAGTCAAAGGTTGCCAACTTATTCTCGCTAACCAGACCTTCTCTATCAACCTCATTCCTATCGTCTTGGGTAGTTTCGACGTTGTCATTGGGATGGATTGGTTATCCCAACACCGAGCAGAGATTCTTTGCAACGAGAAGATCGTTCGTATTCCTGGTTTAGGTAGTGAACCTCTCCTGATTCGTGGCGACAAGAGAAGTGCTGTTGAGAACATCATCTCTCTCCTTAAGGCCCAGAAGTGCTTACGAAAGGGCCACACTGCGATTTTGGCTTTAGTTACTGACACCACAGAGAAAGAGAAGAAGCTAGAAGATTTTCCAGTTGTACGAGACTATCCTGAGGTATTCCCTGAGGAATTACCTGGTCTTCCGCCCCATCGCCAAGTCGAGTTTCAGATTGAACTAGCTCCTGGAGCTGCGCCTGTAGCACGTGCACCTTATCGTTTAGCTCCATCAGAGTTGGAAGAACTCTCTACGCAACTACAAGAACTCTTGGATAAGGGTTTCATTCGTCCTAGCTCATCGCCTTGGGGAGCTCCAGTACTATTTGTGAAAAAGAAGGATGGTACCTTCAGGATGTGCATCGACTATCGAGAACTCAACAAGGTAACTGTGAAGAACCGTTATCCTCTACCACGCATTGACGACTTGTTCGATCAGTTGCAGGGGTCGAGCTACTATTCAAAGATCGACCTGAGATCGGGATATCACCAGCTGAGAGTTCGGGAAGAGGATGTCTCTAAGACAGCCTTTAGGACTCGATATGGGCACTATGAGTTTTTGGTCATGCCGTTTGGGCTGACGAACGCACCCGCAGTTTTCATGGATTTGATGAACCGAGTTTGCAAGCCGTATCTGGACAAATTCGTTATAGTCTTCGTCGACGACATCCTGATCTATTCTAAGAATAAAGAGGAGCACGAACAGCATCTACGGCTTATTTTGGAACTCCTACGAACAGAACAGCTTTACGCAAAGTTTTCGAAATGCGACTTCTGGCTTCGTGAAGTCCATTTCCTAGGGCATGTGGTGAACAAGGATGGGATTCACGTTGATCCATCCAAGGTAGACGCTATTAAGAACTGGCCTGCGCCTCGTACACCAAAGGAGATTCGCCAATTCTTGGGACTGGCCGGTTACTACAGGAGATTCATTAAGGACTTTTCTAAGATCGCGCAGCCTCTCACCTCGCTAACGCAGAAAGGCGTTGTTTATCATTGGGGAAATGCACAAGAGTTAGCTTTTCAACATCTAAAGGATAGACTTTGTAGTGCACCTATCCTTTCACTGCCAGAGGGCACAGAAGATTTTGTGGTTTATTGTGATGCATCAATTCAAGGTCTTGGTTGTGTATTGATGCAACAAGATAAAGTCATAGCTTACGCCTCACGACAACTCAAGGTTCATGAAAAGAACTACACAACCCATGATTTGGAACTGGGAGCTGTTGTTTTCGCACTTAAACTATGGCGGCATTACCTGTACGGAACCAAGTGCGCCATCTACACCGACCACAGAAGTCTAGAGCACATATTCAAGCAGAAGGAACTGAATATGCGGCAACGACGATGGGTCGAGCTGCTGAACGACTACGAGTGCTCTATCAGGTATCACCCGGGCAAGGCCAACGTAGTGGCTGACGCCCTCAGTCGAAAGGACACTGCGCCTAAGCGCGTAAAAGCTCTACAACTCACGATCCATTCTAGTCTACCTTCGCAAATACGAGCTGCTCAGATAGAAGCACTGAAACCAGAAAACGTAAGGGCCGAAGCCCTACGCGGGTCAAGGCAACGCTTAGAACAGAAGGAAGACGGTGCTTACTACGTAACAGGACGCATTTGGGTCCCACTCTATGGCGACTTACGAGAACTTGTGATGGATGAAGCACACAAATCTCGCTACTCGGTACACCCTGGTTCGGACAAGATGTACCACGATATTAAAACTACGTATTGGTGGCCTAGCATGAAGGCCCACATAGCAACTTACGTCAGCAAGTGTTTGACTTGTGCGCGAGTCAAGACGGAATATCAGAAACCCTCAGGCCTACTCCAACAACCGGAGATACCACAATGGAAATGGGAGCAGATTTCCATGGATTTCGTTACTGGCCTACCTAGATCACAGCGCGGAAATGATACTATCTGGGTGATTGTGGATCGACTCACGAAATCCGCACACTTTTTGGCAATTAAGGAGACGGATAAATTCTCCACTTTAGCGGAAATATACCTCAAGGAAGTTGTTTCGAGGCACGGGGTGCCCACTTCTATCATCTCTGATCGAGATGCACGTTTTACTTCGGAACTGTGGCAAGCAATGCACAAGTCTTTTGGCTCACGTCTTGATATGAGCACAGCGTATCACCCACAGACGGACGGGCAGTCCGAGCGCACTATCCAGACATTAGAAGACATGCTTCGTGCTTGTGTAATCGACTTTGGCAACAGCTGGGAAAGGCATCTGCCACTCGTGGAGTTCTCGTATAATAACAGCTACCACACCAGCATTAAAGCTGCTCCGTTTGAGGCATTGTACGGACGTAAATGCCGGTCACCTCTTTGTTGGGCAGAGGTGGGGGATAGTCAAATCACTGGCCCAGAACATGTGGTAGACACTACTGAGCGGATTGCTCAAATACGACAGCGCATGGCGGCCGCTCGAGACCGTCAGAAGGCCTACGCCGATAAGGGCAGGAAACCACTTGAGCTCCAGGTTGGGGAGCGGGTGTTACTCAAAGTTTCACCCTGGAAGGGTGTGGTTCGTTTTGGTAAACGAGGCAAACTCAACCCACGATACGTTGGACCTTTCGAAATCATTGAGAAAATAGGCAAGGTGGCCTACAGACTGAACCTACCAGCAGAACTCGGTGCAGTTCACAACGTCTTCCATGTGTCGAATCTGAAGAAGTGTCTGTCAGATGAGACCCACATAGTTCCTCTGAAAGAACTCACGATCGACGAACAGTTGAAATTCGTCGAAGAACCAGTCGAAATCACGGACCGGGATGTTAAGGTCCTCAAGAGCACTAGAATACCTCTCGTCCGAGTTCGTTGGAACTCACGTCGCGGCCCAGAGTTCACCTGGGAGCGCGAAGATCGGATGAAACAAAAGTATCCCCAACTGTTTGAGAACAGTACAACCGCTACTGAGGCTGAAGCTACGGAATTTCGGGACGAAATTCCAGATCAACGGGGGGTGGATGTGACACCCCAGGAAAACCGGGAAAACCAGACAACTTAACTAGCTTCCTCAGTGAGTGCCATCAAATTTCGGGACGAAATTTCTTTCAACTTGGGGATGATGTGACAACTCGAAATTTAGAACCTTTCTTGTGCCTCGATGTAGTATACTTGTACGTTATGTGGCTAGTTAACTGATTAAACTTAATGATAAACGTGAACCTTTTATGTGATATGTACCTTGTTATGTGTGCACTGGTATGTATATATGTACGTGTTATATGTGAGCCGAGAACCCAACTCGAGACAACAAGGAACCCGACTCGAGACCATGAGGTCTCGAGTGTATAGTAACCGAATGGGCCTTGGGCCGAGAACCTAGTGACCGGTTTGGGCCATTGGGCCGTGACCTCCTTAACCGGCTAGTAAGCCCTTTAGGGTGCACCTTGTGGAACTAGTATATATAGCAAACCCCTTGCCAACCTTGTCACTCTTTGGGCAACCACACTCACACTCCTACACACACACTCTCACTAAAACCCTAGAAACACAAACACACCTCCAAGCTCTCGAACCCAATCGGTTGGCACAAGAACCCTCGGATTTGGACTTTGGATCGACTCACACACGCACCTCATCAACCGGTTAGTGTTTCTCGATGTTTATGGTTGAATATGGTTGATTCTTGTTGTGTTTTGTGATGCATGATAAAGCTAATTGACAAGATGATGTTGTTGAGATATGCATGATGTTCAAAGTTCAAAATAATTGATTCATAAGTGTTTTCATTACTATGTGTTATAACCGATTGATAAGGATGAAGAGTTAATGCTTAGTTATGATAAAAATGTGTAGTATGCTTCAATGAAAATGATGTTATCGGTTGTACTTGGGTTTGGATCCGAAAGGTTTGGGTGTTTATACTAAACGAATCGGCTAATGAATATGTTTGTCATGATAGGATGCATGATAGTGAATGATAGTTTATGATCTTGTTGAATAAGGGTTAAGTATGTTATGAATATGATGAATATGTGTTTGAGTGATTAAAGAACACAAAGAACAGCTTGAATGTGCTTTGAATGTTTGAATTCTGCTTGTTTGATCTGAATTCATGAATGTTTAGACAATAAAACATGTTTTAGTGGATAGTACAATGTTTGTGTTGCATGATATTCAAATGCTATTGGATAGTACAAACTGTGCAGAAATCAGCAGATGTTGGGGAGTCGAAACCCTGGTTGCGACTCGAAATCTCCATGTTACGACACCGGTTGCGAGTCGAGAACCCCTGGTTGCGACTCGCAACCACAGAATGATGAACCGAGACCACAGGTTGCGAGTCCCGTTGCGACTCGAGACCTTAGCATAACGAGCCGAAACCATGGTTGCGACATAGGTTGCGACTCGCAACCATCCATGATCAACACAAACAGCATGACTCGAAACCACGTTTGCGAGTCCGGTTGCGACTCGAGACCACTTAGTGGGCTTGCTTAGTTATGGGCCTAGGATAGTGGGCTGGACTTAAGGACTTCTGTATTACTGTTGACGTGTTGTTTTGGGCCTGTTACTACGAGCCCAACTGTTTGGGCCTCACACTTGGACTTTGGGTTTGTATTTGACTGTTACCTGTGAACTGTTTATGTTAAACGTGTTGCCATGATTATTACCTGTGTACAATACGTGTTGAACATACGTGCACTGCTTGGCTTGAATCTGATGCGAATAATACTTGTGATAGGACCTAATTGATTACCTGCAACTTAATTGACTTTCCGTGATTAACTGCCGAGCAAACCAAGGTGAGTTCACACCCTTACAAAGCATGGGATTCCCTGGGTTGGGAATGTGGTTCAGGAACGTGGGTTCCTCGTTCTCCTTGGGTAGGACGGCTATGGTTCAGGAATGTGATTCCTCGTCCGGACGGACGGATAACTCGTACTAGACTAAAACTCTATCACGAAGTCCCTCCTTTTTGTATCGACTTAATCGCCGGGCCAATGGCGAGCGGGTCATTAGTTAGATAGCGCTATTTAGGTCTGACAAACCTCACACCGTGCCGCAGAGGACGGGCGTGAACTAATGGATCTGGGGCACGTCAATGATGATAGACATTGATGTTTTCAGGGCACATAAACATGACTACAGTCAGCAGTCGATATGGTAACGAGTCTAGTGTACGCATGGGTTAGCCCCCACGGCCGAAATGCCTGATAACTAATATGGGGTAGCCCCCACGGCTAGAGTGCCGGAGTAACTGGGAATGAACATGTCACGTTTTTAAACTATGGGGTAACCCCCACGGCAGGATGCCAGTTAAAGGAAACTGTTTTTGAAATAACTAAACTGAACACCCAACCGTGAACTCACTCAACTAGTTGTTGACTCGTTACTACATGCTTTGCAGGACCATAGGTACTCAGCTGGAGCTTGCATGGAGGAGAGTCGTTGTGGGACTCGGATTGCTGCGTGTCATGTTTTATTTGAAAACATTTGAACTTATGTTATAACTTTAAACTTATGCTTCCGCTCGCAACTTAAACTTGCTTGTTTTGAAACACCAAATCGTATTGGTTAAACTTTTATAACTGTTTATATGCTTGTTCAGTATGATTGGTGGCTGGATCCTGGTCAGTCACGCCTCCAAGCGGTAGTACTCCGCGGGTGGATTTTGGGGGGTGTGACAAATAATATTTCTGGCAATATTTTTATGTTCCGGGTATAGTCCGGTTGTTCGGTTGGATAGTAATCCGTTAAAGTGCTTAAGTAATCCTTTAAGCGTCGTAATTAATATTTTTAGCGACACAATTTATTCTGCAAAGTGTCAGGAATATTTCCTCATGTTTTGGCACTTTATTAGTTAGCTAGAAGCTAGTGTGTTGATAAAAGTGCTGTGGTTCGTGCTCAGAGTACGTTTTAGGCACATCCAATCTCTGTATCTTATTCCTAAAGACGCAGTTTAACAACCCTTGTATCCCTACACACACTATGGGTGTAGTAAAATATTTCTGGCTCATACAGGCCTTTAGAGGCAGTGTCTGCCTGATGCTGGCTATATCAGCATGTTCAATAGGTTATCCGTTCAAATGCTACTGTGCTTTTGTGCATCATGTTTGTCACTAGAGTTCAGTAAGTAAATAATGTAGTGACGGAAATCAAAGTATGATGCAGATATGTACATGTATCAACAGTCAAGTAGCAGTTTATCAGTAATCTCAGGCAAGCACAGTAATTAAGCAACAATTAATAGTTAATTAAATCGTACGGATACCTGGTTTTGTGAGGGTTGTCACATCCCACTACTTGAATATACTCCCGTATCCAGATCCCAATATTCAGTCTTACAGGTGAGTATACCACAGATGATATCTGTAAAGGGGTTATGTGCGAGGGCCGTGAGAGCTCAGGTCGATACTTTCGTATACGCAAAGAGATGACGGCTTCGACTTTTTGGTGTGTCCCCTTTAGAGGATCTTTTGATTTCAACAGCAGCGACTATCAATTTTATTGTTTCATCAGCTTGCTGAGGGCGATGCTATGTTTCAAGCATATTGCGGATAGCATTATCCGGGGACTTGGTCAGTACTTCCATACAACAGAAGTCCCGGGATAATACCCCAGATATCACTGAGCATAAAGACCTAGTATCTCAGAATAAGGGACCTTTCAAACAAGATTTCAGGGGTTACCTATATATCCAAGAAGTTGTTAACCCACAGAATAAGCAAGTTTGATTTTTAGGTTTATATCTCGTCACAATTTACTGAATGTGTAAAAACCTACTGACACATCCGCAGTAAGATTGTTTATCACATTTTATCTCTACATTTCTTTAGCATGTTGTGACAGTCTACTGATGTACTATCATTTCCTCTTTTCACAACAAAACTCATTTTGATTTTATCATGTTTTTGGCTTTTTCAAATTTTCTAATGTTTTTGGATTTTCTGAAAAATTTTCTACTCCCCCTAAAATTCAAACACATTAACGAAATTTGAAAACTATCTAAGCTCTTGACACACTTGAAATATAAAATGTAAAACAAACTGTACAAAAACATGACAACCGATATCAAATTGCATCAATTCGCCATTCATTTGGCATAAACAATCAGAACTCCCCCTATCAACAAACTATTTTCCCATTTAGATTTCAAAACACTTAAGTTTGTTTTAATCAAAATGGTTTTTCCGGAAAATAAGTTTGGATGATTTACCACTTGTAGGTATATCAATAATAAGTTCGGGGATGTGGTTCATCATCTTGTCTTTCAACCACTTGTAGGAAAATGCAAGTACAAATTAATGTCCTTGATTTACCATATGCAATAATACACAATCAAATCTCCAAACCACTTGTAAACAAACACAAACAAACCTCTTTACCGTTTGTATGATTGACATTACCGAATAAATCCTCAAGAAAGATGCCGATACCTGCTCCTCGCTTACCAACCTGGGAGCTCCGGCAAGTCAGGTTTTTTAGTTGAAGAAAATATCCACCCAAGCCTGACCAGCCTTGGGTGTCACCGAGTCACCATTACTCGGTTTCTTACCTTTCCTCTTCTTTTCATAAAATTCTTTAACCCCTTTGACTTTTCGATCTATCATCTTTCCAAAGATATGTTTTACCTTGGGGTAAAGACCTTCTCAGCATCAAACTCCTGTTTGTCATTATAAAACTGGTTAGAAATTTCAACTTTACCAATTTTCTTTTTATAATTTTCAGCCCGAAGTGATGGAAAATCCTCATCCTTCACAGTCGGAACTGATTTTTCATCTTTTAAAATAGCTTCACTTTTCAAAACAACCTGTGGCTCATTTGACTTTGTGGAGTCAGATTCATCGCCAGAAGATAGCTCCTCTGATTTTGACCTATCAGAATCATCGCTAGAGCTTTCAGCAGCTTTCTTAACAACCCATTTCTGGTTGTCAGATATAGCTCTCTTCTTGTAAAATTTGTTTGAACATTCACCAATTTCAAATGTAGAATTTTTAAACAATTTGGTTCTATCAATTGGTGGTTCAAACTCAATCACTTTCTCTTTGAGTTTACGAGATACTCCCTATTTTGATTGTATTGCCTTAGAACAATCTCCGGCAATATGTCCAACAATGTTGCATTGGAAACAGGTTCTCGAATCCTTTTTCTGCTCAGTTAACTTCTTTATTTCATCTTGCTTCTTTGCAAGGAACTCATTGTTTGACTGCCTCCAGAATGCTTTCTTTTCTTCTTCTTCTTCTTCAGATATGACGTTCCTGAAACAAATGTCATTTTTGATTTAAAATCACCAACATATTTTTCATCTTTCTGTTTTTCTGTTGGAGTAAAACCCAGACCTTTCTTTTTGAAATTACCGTTATGGTTTGATTTCTTTTGGAAACCAGGACCAGAACCGTAACCCTTTTTCTTGTTTAGTCTTTGTTGAACTCTTGAGGTGTATTTTTTAGGTTTTTCATTAAAACATAGATCTTTTATTTCAGAAATATTAATTTCTGTGAGTTTGAAAACCTTGTTTATCAGTTTAGTTTTGACACCTCTTATTGGAAATTCCTCATCAGAATATAATTTGTCAGAATCATTCAAAGTGTAAGCAACTTTAAACGGTTCATCATCCAAATTAGATTTTGATAACAGGAATTCTTTGTCATAAACTATTTTGCCCTGTTTATCTTTTTGACCCGGAGTGCTTGACTCAGACTTTGACTCTGACGCAGACTCCGACTTTGACTCTTCTGTTTCATCATTTTCTAACAAATGATCCACCACTATTTTCATCAATTGAGACTGTTGATCAGTGTCAGACGATGTATAAACGACATCAATACTTTCTGGTAGATTCACTGACGACTCCGACTCCCATTGTAAGTTTGTTGCCTTTTTGACTCTTTCATCATTTGGGTTTCTAGCCAAATATCCATTTTCCAGAGGGGGTGGACACTTGTTGTAACTGACACCTTGTTTCTTATCAGATGTCGTCTCTACAGTGCGTTTCTTCTTTTTGGTCTTTTTCACTGGAGTCTTTTCTTCAATCTTTTCTTCTGTGACTTACTTCAGTTACATCATCATCCTCAAATGCCTTTAAGCTCTCAGCTGTCGGATAAATCCTGTCAATAACATAAGATAAACATGAGTAACTTTTCAACAAGCGATTAACTCTTTTAGTTTCAATTCTCTGAAGTTCATGTTTCTGTTCGAGTTCAGCACACTTCTCAATATAGTTGTTCACAACTTTTTGCTTAACCATGAACGCTCCCTGAAGTGTTTTCATTGCTGTAGCCTGCTCTTCACTTGTGTCATTATACATATTCATTGCCCTGTTCAACACATCATATGATTCTTTCAGTCTGTTCATGTTGTGGATCAATGAACTGTTCTGTTTCTTTACAACTTTACAATTTTCACAAGTTATTGGACTTTTCTTTTCAATAGCTTCTTCATTAATCTCGAACTTTGGAATTTCTTTCACTTTTCTTCTCACTACCGGTTCTGCCTCATCATCACTGCTAACCGGTGTCTTTACCTTCTTCTTTTTCTTCTTTGCCTTCTCATCTTCACTGTCGCTTTCTTCCATCATCTTCAGCTGTTTTTCCATTTGTCTGGCATAATACTCAGTATCATCATCACTTTCATCTTCAATTCTGGCAACAAATGCTGTGTAAGCTGTAGCTTAATTAGGAATGTAGTTATCCAAGAGAAATTCTCCCAGCTAAAACCTTCAGGTAATTTCTCATCATCTTGATCAATTACCAAGGCACTACCATCATTTCTCTTCAAACAATCTTGATTAACCACACAAGCTCTCTTTCTAGAATCTTCAATTATGGGTCTTCCATGTACAATTTGTGCTTGATGTTGATGCTGTTGAGATGGTTGTTGAGCAACTTGATGGTAGATGGCTTTCCGATAGTAATCATTGTTGTTGTTGAAAGGATTCTGAGCTCCACTTGCTTCGCGATTGGTGCACTCCCTCTTAAAGTGACCTTTCTCCCTGCAACAAAAACAAGTAACTTTAGATTTGTCAAAACCTAAAGTAGAAACATTAGCCTCACGAAGATCATCTCTCCCCGTGATCTGCATGAATTTCTCAGCTCTCCTTAACAAGCTGGCCAAACACCATTTTATGTCCATCAGCTCCATTTCTTCAGCATCTATTTGGTCATAATCCTCTTTTGTTAGCATTGGATTCCCGATACGACCTGCAACAAAACAACTATAAGATTCTAAAACCATTCCCAATAAAGACATGTGGTTTTTAGCAACTTCTTCAGAATAATCTTGATCATTTTCAAGATTTAAAACAATATTGCACTAAAGTTTTCTCCCATTTTTTGTTGCTGAAATGTTTGGATCAAAAGACGGAAATAATGTAAAACTTGTTTTGCTGTTTGATCCTGATGATGAACCTCCAAAAGAATTCTTGGCGTTGTAAGCAGTTTCTATTTTTGGAGATAAATTTGAAGATTTCTCATTCACTCCTGCTTTGTAATACAACCCAATATCCTGTTCACCATCGAAATCTTTCATTCGAACAATCTTTCTTTGTTCCATTTCCTGAGCTTCCAACTTCTCAATGAATTTGCTCAAGGTTAACGTGCTAAAACCCTTTTTGTTCCTGAGCATCATCAGATATGTTCCCCAAGTTTCATGTGGTAAAGCATCTGCAAGTTTCTCAATCAACTCTTCATTATCTTTGTTGATGCTTAACCTCTTCATGTTTACTAACAAGTTGCAATATCTTTCAATGATTTGTTTTGTACTTTCATTCTTCAATCCTCTAAACAGATCAAACTCCTTTTTCAAAAGCGACTTCTTATTCTTTACCATCTCTTGACTACCAACAAATTTTGAACGCAACGCTTTCCAAATTGAATATGAACCCCCGTTGTGTTGCAATAACACCATAATATCCTCTTTCACAGCTTGTTGTAGCAGACTTAGCATCATTTTCTCATTTTTGTACTTCTTCTTGTCATCGGCACTCATGTCTTTTATCGCAACTTCCTCTTCATCATCATTTAACGGTCTCACATATTTGGTTTCAACACACTCCCAAGCGTCTAGATAGTTAGCTTGTACCCAGTTCTCGAAACGACCCTCCCAACCTTTATATTCTTCAATGTTCAATAGTTTGGGCGGTTTTTGCATTGTTCCCGTTTCATTTTCGAGCATTGTAGTTTGTGCAACAGTGATCGGGGTAACCGGAGTAGCGAATGCGTGGTAAAATTCCTCGTCCATTTTTCAGATGTTAAGAATTATCACAACTGTCCTTAAAAGTGAAATAGCAATGTTCACAAAAGCGAAATCACTGAACTTGTTCACAAGAGCGAAACCTTATATGGTCAAATGAGCGAAACCTCTGATTTAGTGACACAAGAGCGAAATATGATGGTCAAATGAGCGAAACCCCTGATATTGTGTAGCTATGAGCGAAATCAAAGTGTCCAAATAAGCGAAATCACTGAATATACGTATAAGCGAAACCTAATCGGATCCAATTTTAGTCCATTTTTAATTCGAATTTAGATCTCAAACTTTCCAGGGTTTGTTAATGTCCAATTATGCACAATCTGTGAAATTTTGAGCTGATTTTGACCGGAAAAATTTTCAGAACTGAAGAAAGAAGGTGTTGAAGTAAGAAATCTTGATGAATTCCAGCAAATCTCTGCAGAACTCCTCCCCCTGATGCTCTGATACCACTTGTAGGATCGTGTTTCGACCCGAACGAGTCGTTCAGAGGAGTTTTGATCAGATACAGGTGCGGAAAACAAGTATCTGACTTAGAAACAGCTAGCAAATCACATTAAACACCTTTTCGTATTGATTTGACAATGATTCCATCCAAATCTCACACCGGCAGCACTTCGGCGTGGTATACAAGGCAATGTTTTATGGTTTCGCTCATAAGCACCTATATATAGTGCTTGAGGTTTCGCTCCAATGTACAGGTCACATGAGCGAAACCCTAATGACCACATAAGCGAACCTATCAATAGCCATATGAGCGAAACCCATATGTCTCTATAAGCGAAACCCTCATCTAATAACATACATTTTCCAGTTTTCTCGTAAAACGTGCCCTGATCTAACAATCTAAGACTAAGACTCAATACAAGACGAAGTCGATAGATGTAGTGCACCAACAATGTTACAATATACTAGTTACGTTACTTCACATATATATAGCGTCTCAATAAGTTTTACTTATTAAAAACTTAGCCATGTCCAAAAAGAAAACATATCAACATACATGCCACATCTTCGTACTTGCCCTCCTAAGTTTCCATTCTTACATGTACCTCACAATACTCTATAGTAAGCTTGGGATACCTTTGTGAAGTTTATCGGGGCCTTAAAAGCAAGGAAAAGTGAGAAAGAACGCGAAAAACGGGTTTCCAACGTCGGACCCGCATAGACAACAAGATAAGGCGTCAGCTGCAACAGGGCAGGGCGTCGCCGACTTGTAGTTTCGATTCAAGTTTAAGACACTTAAGAATAATCCTCATGCAATATATGCATTCTCTAGATAACTCTCCCATATATATAATGCTAAATCATACATCTCTTTAGGACAACAATGCAATTTCAATTCAAGTTTAAGACAATTAAGAATAAGGTGTTGAATCTTCTTTGTCTTTTTTTGGAGGTGTCACACCGACCCGCAGCGGAAATAGGTGATCAGGGCATGATTGGGTTGAATTGAGAGCTTATGACTTGCTATTACATGTTTTAAATAATCATTAATTCATAACAAATGTTTCACGAAACAAATAATTCAAGTAAACAATTACAAAAGAGACATTTATCAACAACCACTAAGCTACACTAATCCGTTTCTTGTTAACTAAGGCTCATCCTATGTCCAATCTTCTCTTCGTACCTGTTCACCTGTATCATGTGTAAAAAATGGTTTTTGGGTCAACAAAAGTTGGCGAGTGAACCTTATTGTTTTTGGAAAAAAAAATAATATGTTTAAGTTTAATTTATTGTGAAAACGTGCGTTAACCAATGTAAGTAAATATGCTGTATGCTATATATCATAACTCATAACACAATCTCAAACAATAAACAAACCAACTGAAATGATTCAATAAATGCACGCATGTTGCACAGTATTATGGTGTGCCAATGAAGGAATGTATGTTACACGGTATTATGGTGTGCTGCAAGGTCTAAGCTCAATCAAACGGAGCTGACCTCGTATGGGTGGCAACGTCAAGTTCCGCCCATAGGTAATGGGGAATCGACGAGCCTATGATGATGTGATATCCAAAATGTATGAAATGCACCAAGTGATAAACAACCAAACAACACATAACACATCCTCAAACAATAAACAAACCAATATAATGCTTCATATGAATGTATGCATGTTGCACGGTATTGTGGTGTGCTGCAAGGTCTAAGCTCTATCAAACGGAGCTGACCTCGTATAGGTGGCAATGTCAAGTTCCGCCCATAGGTAATGGGGAACCGACGAGCCTATGATGATGCGATGTCCAAAATGAATGAAATGCACCAACATGATAAACAGTCAAACAACACATAACATAGATACTCCACATAATGGTAATTGCACGGAACTCAACTTGTAAAATGCCATAAAAACATTATGACACATGATACACCCCAAAATGTATAAATAAAATATAAGGGGGAGTTGTAAGATTCACTCACTGTGGTTGCGTTTGCGATTCCTTGTAATATAACGCACGAGTAAGGATTGAGAATCTGAATGAACGAAATGGTTATCCTAGATATTCAAAATCCCACATAACGATCTCGTTAATATTTGTAGGTTAAATTAAATTCCTAATATATATGATTTACAGTTTTAAGTAATTGGTTATTATATTTTCCTATTATTTAATGTTATAAAAGAAATAAATGGTCAATTATTTATATATTAAAAGTTAAGTTATAAAAGAAAGTGAATTGGAATTAAAGAAAAAGAGAAACTGTTAGTTATTTTATTTTGGATTTAAGGATTAAAAAAAAAGGAAAAATGAAATTAAAATAAAACATATTAATTTGTTTGTTGCTTGGGAATTCTACGCATGTCACAAACCATATTTAACATGGTATTGGGTTTTATATTAAGGCTGTATATCATGTGAAGATTTAAAAGTTCCACAAGGCAATTAAAGAGGAGGTTTGAAGGATGAAGCTGCTTCAAGAAAAAAATATGAATTTTGTATAAGCGAAGAGAAGTTGTCATTGGTTTTTAGACCACCCGTAGTGGTGGGGCGGTTTTTAAAAAAAAAAGAGTAAATTACAAGTTTTGTCCTTTATGTTTGTCCAAAATTTCAGGCGCTGTCCTTTATCTTTAAAATTGATGTGTTTTGTCCTTAACGTTTCAAAATCCTGCACGTTATGTCCTTTAGAGCAAACCCAGTTAATTTTTTTTTGTTAAATCTGATCATGTGCAAGGCACATGAGGGTAAAACTGTCTTTTTACCTATTATTTAAAAGCACATTTTTAAAGAAAAAAGAAATGTAAATATTAATATTCAATCCACCTCTTTCTCTCAATCCTCTCTATGAACACTCTTTCTCTAATTCTCTCTCTACTCTGTCACTTTACCACCACCACAAACTCCTTCCACCATCACCACCATTCTTCCTCTCTCCACCTCTCTCTGTCTCTCTACAATACACCGCCCCCACAGCCACCACCAACCATCATCGCCCCACCTGCTATCAGCGCCACCACCATAGTCCCCACCAGCCACCACCGGCTCCACCATGATACCCAAATCTCTTAGCAACCGGGTCTCCAGGAACCTGATCTGGATCTGATAACTTTGAAGTCAACGAGGTTTGAAGCGGTACTCAGATAATCTCTCATCCCTTCGTTGAATTTTGGGGATCTGATGACTTTGGAGTCAACGAGGTTTGAAGTTGTACGCATATAATCTCTCATCCATTCGTTGAATTTTAGGAAATAACATTGTATCAAAGGCTTTTTAGCTCGTCTTTTTACTACCTTAGTTACTAAAAAAGTAAATCTCTTCTGATGCATATATTGGGAAAAAAATTTGTAGTGCAAGCAAGTCACTGGGCAACAGATAAAACACTTTTGAAACTTTCATTGCTAATAACTATTATTTGGAATTTGTTGATTTTAGAATATGGGAATTTTGAATTTGTACGCAAATGGGGCATTAGAAATTTGATGATTTTAAATTTGGGAATTAGGGTTCTTAATGATTTATTAAAGAGGGGGGGGGGTGTTTGTTCAGATGATTTTGGGATATTTTGTTTGTTTAGATGATTTGGGGATTTTTTGGTTGTTCAGAGATTTGGGGTTTTTTTTGTTGAATCTGGTTCAGGCGATGTAATTGATGGTGATGTTGGAGACGGTGGAGTGGTGATGGTGGGTGGTGTTTTTGTTGAATCTCGTTCAGGCGATGTAATTAATTGATGGAGAGGAGCGAATAACCATTCATGACTTATAGCCAAATTTACATCCAGGCCCACTTGGTTCGTGATATCTACCATTACTTGTTCAACCATGTTATACTTCTCATCAGATGTAAGAAGGCAGGTGGTGTTTTTAGAGAGAGAATGATATATAGAGAGAGGTGAGGGAGAGTGACTGGTTGTGAGGGCGATGTAGAGTGGCGGTGGAGGACCTGGAGGTGGCGGTGGAAGAAGGTGGTGGTGGTGGTGGTGGTGGTGGAAGTGGTAGAGAGAGAGGAAGAGAGAGAGTTAGATGTTGTAGAGAGAGAAGGTTTTGTTTAGAGAGAGTTGAGTTAATATATATTATTTTTATTTTTTCTTTTAAGATATTTTTTTAAATAATAGGATAAAATGTCAAAAATGCCCTCATGTGCCTTGCACATGATCAGATTCAACAAAAAAAATTAACTAGGTTTGCTCTAAAGGACATAACGTGCAGGATTTTGAAACGTTAAGGACAAAACACATCAATTTTAAAGGTAAAGGACAACGCCTGAAATTTGGGCCAAACATAGAGGACAAAACTTGTAATTTACTCTTAAAAAAAATTAAAAAAAAACGCTCAAAAACGCCCCCCCTCCCCCATTACATAGGGCGTTGTTTGGCATTATTTTTGAAAAAAAATTACCTTAGCGTTTTTAAAACAACGCTCAACATTTAATGCCACCGTGACTGACCAATGGGAGTGGTCCACTAGTAGGTTCTTTTTTTTTAACCTCCTCTTAATAAAAAATAATTGTTTAATAATTGGAAGGGGCGTTATTGGGCATTATTCCCACTACGCCACTTTTACAATAACGCCCAATAATGCACCATGCTGACTGGACTGCCACGTGTCACAAAACGCCCTATGGTGGAGGTATTATTTGGCTAAACCACTACACATGGTCTTAGTGGGAAAGAGAATAGGCTAAAAAAAGAGTTGGAACATAGACTTATATGCTATTAATAAATCCCACTTAATTACCACCACCACTATTCTACAATCATTGTTTTGAAAGTATTTGTATTTTTAACTCATTTGAACCTGATTGTTGTTCGTCTTCTTTGTAAAAAAAAGGACCATACAAGCAATAAGTGAACATGAAGCACACTCAGTCATATGATCATGTTTCTTCTAAGATTATAGTATACATGAAAATGAAAAGAAAGATTAACAACAGAGAAAAAAGTATACCGAACGTTGAAATGGTTCCCGTTGCGAACTTCGGGCGGCTCCGGCGGCTTGGTTTTCTCCGGTGGCTTCTGATTTCTCGGGCGAAGTTCTCCGACTCCGATCTCCGGCGTTTTGCGGGTTCTTCGCCGGTGAGTCTTTATTATCATTCGAGTGAAGAAGCTGTGAGAGGGTGGTGAAACCGTATAGGGTGTTTTATGGTTTCGGAGGGATGGAGTTCACAAGTTCTCAGTGTGATTAGCGTTTTCATGAAGGTTATGAGTTGTGATATGCCTGATTTGTTAAGGTAAGATTTGAAGACGTGTGATGCTCGTCCAGTTTCATGCGTCACGGGTTTGGAAACTCGATCAATCAATGACAATCAAAGAAATCTGTTGATTTCTTTCCTTGCGTGTCGACAGGTTTGGGCGGCAAACTTCTTGTTCTCCAAAAGAAATGTCGGATGCTTGTATACAAGTATAAATTGCTTAAGCAATTAAGCAATAAGCCCCCTCTAGTTTGTAAGGTTTATATTGGTAAAAGAGAGTTGTAAAAGTTTGGTTGAAAAGTTAATATCGTTATGTTTTTTTTTTCTATTGTTATTATTATTATTTTTTATAGCAATATTAAATAAATTAGTTAATTAACAATTAAAGTAAATAAATAAATTTACTCAATAAATGAATCCGGATATATCCTTCAAACGGTCTTTATTTCGCGCAAAAATTTTCAAGGTTTAAAAGTTGGGATCCAGATTTCACAACCGGTCGGGTTTTGGGAGATCATTTTGGCGGATGTTACAGGAGGGGTGAAGCACGGGGAGGTGTTTTGGGAGACATGGCATGGTCTAGTTGTAGCAACTTTTTCTTTTCTTGAAATGCCCAACGATGGGGGCGAGTCTTGGGAAACATGTGGCGTACTTTGTGTGTTTCTTGTAAAAACTTAATTTCCAACATGAAAATGCTTAATTTGTCATTTTGCAGTCAATTTATCCCTAAAAATCATAAGTAAACAAATAAAGAACATATTTAACATATTTAACAATGAAAATGACTAAAACTGGACCTGAATGATGTGAAATATAAGTATTTTTTTATGTGTGTGTCAGTGGGTGTATACATATATACATACACATATATAAATGTATGTTGGGAGGGGACCTAGAACAAATACCTAATTAAAGTGTTGTGTGTCAACCATGGAGTGCCTATAAATATATATCCATGTGTGTGTATTCTTGACTTTTTAGGCACCGCATTAACATTTCAAAACCCCTAAGAAGTCCTACCCCATGCTTATAAATACCATTATCTTCCATCGCACCAAGAGTCATTCATTTGTGCAACATATCTTCTTTCATAAAAAAGCTGCTGATACCTATAATGGAGGTTTCTATGGAGGTAGAGGCCGCTTCTTCACTCTCTTCCGAAAAACTTTTCAAGCTCTATAATAACTACGACACCATCGCACCCAAGGTCGATCCTCAATCTTTCAAATCCATTACTATTATACAAGGTGATGGTGGTGTTGGAAGTATCATCAGCACTGTGTATGGTGACGGTAATCGACCTCCCCTTATTTACATTTGTAATTATTTATTGATATTATTGAACTTGGCCGATCTTCTTAGATGGCTTTCATAACTATTATTTTAATAAAATCTCTCACAGGCTCAACTTCAAAACACAGGGTGGATGCCATTGATACAAGCAACCATCTTATCAGCTACACGTACTTTGAAGGGGATGTCTTTAAGGGTATTATAGAGAAAATCACTCATCATATTAAGTTCACACCTTCTCCTAATGGAGGAGCTATATACAAACGTACAGTCATATTTAAGTGCATCGGTGATGCTAAGCTAAGCGATGAGGCTATGAACATTTCCAAAGAAACAATAAAGAATATTTTCAAGAGAATGGAGTCTTATGCTATTGCTCATCCTGAAGATTTCTAATTCACTCACCTAAATGACGGAGTGTATCTGACCAGGTTATTATTGTATCTTTTCATTTGCTGAAATAATGTTATATGTATGCTTAATATATGTTAACAACAATACATTAATGTATGTCGGTTTGCTTTTGAACGGGTAAACAAAGTAACTATAACTCTTAAAGGTGATTATGAGATGCATTCATATAACGCCCACATTTTAACATTAGAAAAATAAAGTAATAACATATATTTTTAACAAAAATTGGGCATGAACCGTCCGTAACATGAGCAAATCCCTGTTTTGGCAAACTTCATTTCAAGTAAATTAATGACACTTTCAAAAGACTTAACAAAACCATAGCATTACTTTTAAATATCTACCAACATCTAGAATTTTTTTTTTTTAAAGATCTAACAAATCAAACTTCAAAAGTCTAGCTACTAAACAAAGTAGTTACAACAAAAATACTTTTTGACCATAAACATTGTTACAAAAGTAGCGGAAGCGCATATTGGCGAGATTCATATGGGTGCTCGTTCCAAGTCACCGAACCGATTAAGTTGAGGATTTACCTACATCAACAACAAAATTTATTTTGTCAAATACATTACTACTAAGACAATAAATTGAATTAGTCCGTTTCATACTTTCACTTTCATACACTTTCTTACCCGATTGAACGGGTCAAAACATACCATCTCGCAATTGAGATAAATCATGCCATTCATTGACCCGTCGAAACGGGCAATTGTAAACTTACATAAACATCCGTTCGGTTTGTTTATAACGAATCGAATACGTGCATTTCATTACTATTACATACATCACTTTTCAACCCGTTTATAATGGATTTAATTTATTTCCTTCCTTTTTGCATCACTATACATTCCTTCAACTCGTTTATGACGAGTCGACTTCAATATTCATCCATTCATAAATACTCATACCAATGACCCGTTCACAACAATGCAATTCTCTAGATAACTCTCCCATATATATAATGCTAAATCATACATCTCTTTAGGACAACAATGCAATTTCAATTCAAGTTTAAGACACTTAAGAATAAGGTGTTGAATCTTCTTTGTCTTTTTTTGGAGGGGTGAAGCACGGGGAGGTGTTTTGGGAGACATGGCATGCTCTAGTTGTAGCAACTTTTTCTTTTCTTGAAATGCCCAACGATGGGGGCGAGTCTTGGGAAACATGTGGCGTACTTTGTGTGTTTCTTGTAAAAACTTAATTTCCAACATGAAAATGCTTAACTTGTCATTTTGCAGTCAATTTATCCCTAAAAATCATAAGTAAACAAATAAAGAACATATTTAACATATTTAACAATGAAAATGACTAAAACTGAACCCTGAATGATGTGAAATATAAGTATTTTTTTATGTGTGTGTGTCAGTGGGTTTGTACATATATACATACACATATATAAATGTATGCTGGGAGGGGACCTAGAACAAATACCTAATTAAGGTGTTGTGTGTCAACAATGGAGTGCCTATAAATATATATCCATGTGTGTATTCTTGACTTTTTAGGCACCGCATTAACATTTCAAAACCCCTAAGAAGTCCTACCCCATGCCTATAAATACCACTCTCTTCCATCGCACCAAGAGTCATTCATTTGTGCAACATATCTTCTTTCATAAAAAAAGCAGATACCTATAATGGAGGTTTCTATGGAGGTAGAGGTCGCTTCTTCACTCTCTTCCGAAAAACTTTTCAAGCTCTACAATAACTACGACACCATCGCACCCAAGGTCGATCCTCAATCATTCAAATCCATTACTGTTATACAAGGTGATGGTGGTGTTGGAAGTATCATCAGCACTGTGTATGGTGACGGTAATCGACCTCCCCTTATTTACATTTGTAATTATTTATTGATATTATTGAACTTGGCCGATCTTCTTTGATGGCTTTCATAACTATTATTTTAATAAAATCTCTCACAGGCTCAACTTCAAAACACATGGTGGATGCCATTGATACAAGCAACCATCTTATCAGTTGGGTCGCACACTTATGTTATTTGGCACTCAAAACTCCCTTAGTCTCGGCCTAGATTGCGCAACCCAAACATGTTAATCTCCGATCGGACTCTCTTTTTGAAGCACTTCCCGTCGCGTTTCAACTCGTCCTCAACGACTACTTGGTTAGTATAATTGTAATTGTTTTAAATCTGGTCGGTCCTACTTGTCTACGTGTGAATTTATTACTGATTTGTATGATTATTACAGAAACCTTTATGTCGCAAAACAAGTAGAAAACATGTTTTGGCACTATGATCGATAACTTTATGATAAAGAAACTTGCATGATGATAATTCCATGATCTAGGGTTTCACCAAGTTATTGATATTTATTTGTTATTTATAATTAAAGAGGTAGTGGGCTACATGTGCAATGATAACAGTTGTATGGCATGAGTTGAGTTTGTGGGTTTGGTGATGATATGTCTGATGTCATTATGAATAATGATAAGGTTAAATTATGAATCAATGACTAGGGTAGATTACTATAAATTACCAATGAATTATGATGTGCCACTCATGATTTTCGGTTGAATGTTAAGGTGCATTCATTGGAATAATAGGAGCTCTTGAATTGATTACATAATTCCAATGAGTAACTGTTTGATGATAACTAAAGAATTGTGAATTGATCTTGTTTGTATCTGATTTGGGCTGTACACAACACTAATGGGCTACAGGCCTTCTTACACATACAGTTGGGTCGCACACTTATGTTATTTGAATTACACAAATATGATAAATCACACACCTTTGGCTGGGCTGCACAACAAAGTAAATTACTTGTAATGATTAGGCTGTGCATATACTCATTTGGGGCCGAACACTAGAGCTGGGCTGCACACATACACAAAGATAATAGTTGGGCCGAACCATGTAAAGAGACCAGTTAGGTAGTCACGTAGAAGAATGTTTGATGCATCGAATTTATTAATGGTCGCATAAATTGTGAACTTGCACTACTCGATATATGTAATAAAATGGTTTACATCATATGCTAGGTGTTAAGAGGAAAATAATGTGTTATGGGCAATGGACTTCATGATAAACTGTTACAACTTGTATGAGGGTAATGAACTGATAAGATGCATGATTAACTGGTATGCCTTGTATAGTGATATATGGTGATATGGGAATTACTTGTTCGTTTCTCGAATGATGTGTAAGAAGAATCCACGATCTATGTGTAACTGACTATCTTTGGTAACCACGGTAGGGTATGGTTGACCAACTCGGAACGGGTAATATAACGTAATATACCGAGCAGTCTAAGGTGAGTTCATATCTCTTGAGCATGCGTCCCGGTGGTTGGGACAGTCAGTGGTATCCCGGGGAGGGATAAGTCTTTTGGGTAAAAACGGGAATGTTGGATAATATACTCATCCTATCACCTTTAAAGTCCCTCCGTGTTGTTTGGTTACCGGGGAGGTAACATGGTATTAGTTGGTAGCGCTACTTAGGTTTGGCAACCTCACCCCGTACCTGGGAGGACGGGTGTTGATCTAATAACCTAGTCATGACCAATGCTTTGATAGGAGCATTGGAGAAAGGGAAAAATAATCAGAAGCCGTCTTGTATTCGGGGTATTATCAACATTACTTTCGGAATTAAATTCAATGAACTGAACTAAACAGTTGGTAACTTACGTTTTCATAAAACTATGAACTCACTGATACACTTGTGGCATGCTCGCAGGTCGTTAGATGTTTTGGATTGGGACTTGTTGTCTGGAGCATGGTTGTAAAAGTCCCGCCTAGGCTCCGAGTACTCCCCGAGTATTCGCTACAAGGTAGGATGCCGAGGCACGAGTACTGGTCTCCCAGGCCAATTACTCCCCGAGTAATCTCCGCCTAAGCCGAGTACTTCCCGAGTACTCCCGAATCCGACTAGGGAGCGCCTAGCGACTTTTGCAACCATGGTCTGGAGTAGCTGGAGTGGTCATGGGTCGAACTGGAGGGATACATGTGTTTGAATTATTGATATGACACGTTGGTTTTGAAATAGTTAAACTATGATTTCTTTTAGTTGCTTCCGCTGAACATGTTGGTTTTCATTTAGACTTGTTAATGGTAGTTTTCATTAATAATTAAGCATTTTATTTTGAAACTTGTATGGGTTCAAGGTAATTAGTGGCTCGTTGTCGGTACGTCACACGCCTAACAGGGATATTCCCTAGGTGGTGTTTTGGGGGTGTGACAGTTGGGTATCAGAGCCACTGGTTATAGTGAACTTGGTTTTAAAAACGTTTTCATAAAACCAGACTATAACCGAACAATTCCGAAAACGGGAATACGACCATGACACTCAGCTCCAGATTGAAAGGTTCGTCTTTTTCACTTGATGCATACATTACATGACTAGTGTACACCTGTTTTTGATGTAGCATACGGACACACTCTCGTCACTATAGCATAATTACATGAACTGCTTGTTTACATTATGATGTGTTGTTAGTGTGTCGTAGCCCTGGGATTCTTGTAACCTTGATGTTTTGACAGCCCCTGTTAGATATCTGAGTTCGAAGGACCATTTGACATGAGTTGGGAGGAACTGAGATGAGCATGCAAATCACAATATTATTGTGGGTGCACACATAATAATAATGTGCGGTGCATGTGAGTCCCAGTGAGGCTTAACAAGTGAAAAAGGGGTTCCGTTCTGTTATTTGGTTGATGTGAAACACAACAGTCTATAGGAGTCATAGCAGTGATTGTCTCCTACTTGAATGTGATCTTTTCACTTCCCTCTGAAACCTTTCGAATCTCGATGCTATCGAGTATTACCTGAACACCCATCGGAATGCCTAGTGAACTGTGTAGAATGTTAGGTGCTGGTACGAACGCCCCTGAGTTGGACGTCACAACGTCGAATGATGGGTCAATACCTTTCCCACTTCCCTTCGTCTGCTGGAACTCAATGTATTGACGTCTTAGATCCCGAAGTGCGATCACTTCTGCGACACCCTCGTAACATACCGTGTATTACTCAGTCAACTTGCTAGATCGATGGACAAGAGGATGAGCGTAGTACTTTACCGGTCCCAGTATTTGGACAACCCTGATCACCAGCAACGAACATCAACGAATTGACTTCAATCGAATCCTTAACCCTAGTCAGCGACTTATGGAAGTCAACTCTTACGATGTTAATTGGGATATAAACGATGACCATGGACTATGATATGAAATGTAAAGCTGCCAGTACAATGAGTAACGCCTAGGACGTGACACGAAAATGTGACAGGATGGACCCTATTGGTGAAAGATTGTAGGGCTCCGTTTTAAGCAACGACAGTAGAGGCAACAGTCACGGCAACATCAAGGAACTCGTAATCATAGCCTACGGTATGGAAGAAGGAGGTACCTACGACATAGATCGGCCGTTGGTAAAACAAACACGACAACAACCAGGGGAACGACGACAGTATTGGGAATCCTAGTAACTGTGATAATAACGTTGGAAGTGGTACTCGTGGAAGGGCAGTGGCGTAGGCGACGCCAGGTGAAATAGCAGCATGGTAGCTTGTATGTCTTTGGGATAAGTAATCGCTTCATCTTTGTTCTGTGTAACTCTGACGATTCTTAAAACCGAACTTGTTGTGGAGTTGGCTGATAGCAAGTCAATTGAAGCCTCATATGATCGTTGGGATGCAAACTCGACCTTGTGGGATAAGTGTTCGACATCTATCCTTGATAGTTTTGTTGTAGTAGTTAGTGTGGACGGGTTATCCAGATAACACGCAGATATACCTAGTGGAGAATTGTCGTCTGCATTAAAGAATCAGAGTGGTGTAAAGGTTAATGTCATTTCAGCAATGAAGGCCCAGGAATGTCTACGGAGGGGCTACCCCGCCATGTTGGCAAACGTTACTAATGTTAAGGCTAAGGAGAGAGGATCGAGGATTCCCAGATTGCGCAACCCAAATCAAGCCCAACATTGTTATTCCATGTGCATGTGGGTATGTATAGATCATACACGCTACCTCCCACACTTCATGTTGCAAACCCTAAAGTTCTCTCTCAACTCCGCAAACCCGACGACAACCTCTGATATCCGATCGGACTCTCTTTTCGAAGCACTTCCCGTCTCGTTTCAACTCGTCCTCAACGACTACTTGGTTAGTATAATTGTAATTGTTTTAAATCTGGTCGGTCCTACTTGTTTACGTGTGAATTTATTACTGATTTGTATGATTATTACAGAAACCTTTATGTCGCAAAACAAGTAGAAAACATGTTTTGGCACTATGATCGATAACTTTATGATAAAGAAACTTGCATGATGATAATTCCATGATCTAGGGTTTCACCAAGTTATTGATATTTATTTGTTATTTATAATTGAAGAGGTAGTGGGCTACATGTGCCATGATAACAGTTGTATGGCATGAGTTGAGTTTGTGGGTTTGGTGATGATATGTCTGATGTCATTATGAATAATGATAAGGTTAAATTATGAATCAATGACTAGGGTAGATTACTATAAATTACCAATGAATTATGATGTGCCACTCATGATTTTCGGTTGAATGTTAAGGTGCATTCATTGGAATAATAGGAGCTCTTGAATTGATTACATAATTCCAATGAGTAACTGTTTGATGATAACTAAAGAATTGTGAATTGATCTTGTTTGTATCTGATTTGGGCTGGACACAACACTAATGGGCTACAGGCCTTCTTACACATACAGTTGGGTCGCACACTTATGTTATTTGAATTACACAAATATGATAAATCACACACCTTTGGCTGGGCCGCACAACAAAGTAAATTACTTGTAATGATTAGGCTGTGCATATACTCATTTGGGGCCGAACACTAGAGCTGGGCTGCATACATACACAAAGATAATAGTTGGGCCGAACCATGTAAAGAGACCAGTTAGGTAGTCACGTACAAGAATGTTTGATGCATCGAATTTATTAACGGTCGCATAAATTGTGAACTTGCACTACTCGACATATGTAATAAAATGATTTACATCATATGCTAGGTGTTAAGAGGAAAATGATGTGTTATGGGCAATGGACTTCATGATAAACTGTTACAACTTGTATGAGGGTAATGAACTGATAAGATGCATGATTAACTGGTATGCCTTGTATGGTGATATATGGTGATATGTGAATTACTTGTTCGTTACTCGAATGATGTGTAAGAAGAATCCATGATCTATGTGTAACTGACTGTCTTTGGTAACCACGGTAGGGTATGGTTGACCAACTCGGAACGGGTAATATAGCGTAACATACCGAGCAGTCTAAGGTGATTTCATCTCTCTTGAGCATGCATCCGGGTGGTTGGGACAGTCAGTGGTATCCCGGGGAGGGATAAGTCTTTTGGGTAAAAACGGGAATGTTGGATAATATACTCATCCTATCACCTTTAAAGTCCCTCCGTGTTGTTTGGTTACCGGGGAGGTAACATGGTATTAGTTGGTAGCGCTACTTAGGTTTGGCAACCTCACCTCGTACCTGGGAGGACGGGTGTTGAACTAATGACCTAGTCATAACCAATGCTTTGATAGGAGCATTGGAGAAAGGGCAAAATAATCAGAAGCCGTCTTGTATTCGGGGTATTATCAACATTACTTTCGGAATTAAATTCAATGAACTGAACTAAACACTTGGTAACTAACGTTTTCGTAAAACTATGAACTCACCAGCGTTGTCTGATACACTTGTTGCATGCTCGCAGGTCGTTAGATGTTTTGGATTGGGACTTGCTGTCTGGAGTAGCTGGAGTGGTCTTGGGTCGAACTGGAGGGATACATGTGTTGGAATTATTGATATGACACGTTGGTTTTGAAATAGTTAAACTATGATTTCTTTTAGTTGCTTCCGCTGAACATGTTGGTTTTCATTTAGACTTGTTAATGGTAGTTTTCATTAATAATTAAGCATTTTATTTTGAAACTTGTATGGGTTCAAGGTAATTAGTGGCTCGTTGTCGGTACGCCACACGCCTAACAGGGATATTCCCTAGGTGGTGTTTTGGGGGTGTGACAAAAATCCATTCGTCGTGTAATTTGGATCGTTTTTCGCGTCCATTCGTGTTTCGTCATAATTAACCAAATAACGCAATTATACGACCAAACGAACCGACACCCGAGATATTTTTGAGCACATTTCATGTTCCCTATACTTAAACTTCATTATTGACCCTTGAAAATGGGTTAACGGGGTTTAAATGCATCAAAATAGGCCTTAAACATGTGCAGGGACCAAAACTGTAAATATTTGAAACTTTCTGGAACTGGCAGATGGTGGCGCTGCGCCACCACCACATGGCTCTGCCGTCGCGTGACGCGACGGCCTCATCTGGGCAGAAACTCCATTTCAGCAACTGCAGGTCCATTTTCAGCATTTAACTTGAAGTTTAGGGGGCTATTTTGTAACATTTGCAATACCATTTGATGGTTTTGGGGCACCCCTAGTATTCCAAAACCTTGTGCCCACTTGGACGGTCCAGATTGAAGCTCGGATTTCGAGGAACGATCTCAACGGTTCTTGGTTTTCTATATAAACCCCCACCATTTTCACTCCCAACTCACATTTGATTCTGAAATTTCTCTAAGTTGATGTGATTATCACTTCATACCTGAGAATATTTGGAATCAAACCTCCATTCTTGGACCTTTTGTAAGTATTCTTTCGTTCTTTTACGTGTTTTTAAGCATGAAAGTCAAACTGTGTTTGACTTTCTACATTGACCAGTTTATGGTCAACACGAAGTTCGTTTGAACTTCATAACGTGAGCGTAATCATGATGGTTATAGTACCTAGTGACTATACCTACTGATTACCACGTTATTTAGGCATAGTGGCGAGTCGTAGTTTCGTCCAAAATACGTATTCTTGCGTATTTTGTAACCAAACTACTTTTAGGTATCAAGACCCTTTGTTTTGATACCAAACCTGTTTTCAAACTTCATTAAACATGTTATAACATGTTTAGCTCGTGACTTTTAGATTTGTGCTTATATAGGGTCGTAAGGCAAGCGATCTAATCAATCGCTTATACTTTCGAACCCGACCCATTTGGTCGATCATTAGGATCCAACCAAACACATTAGGTGACCATAGTTGTATAGGGAATAACCTTCGGAGGTTATACCTTATAGTCACGACGCTTAGTTAGTTGTATGATAGGTAGTTTATATGCCTTAGGAAAATTACCAAAATCCTCCCTTTTTACGCCAAAATTCATTTTAAGCATATGTAACATAATTTTTTTGACATCTAGACTGATTAGGCAACAATATTAGACATGTTAAGGCATATTTTACTTCTCATAGGACTAGTGCGGTCCGAACGCGTTTTACGCGAAGACGCGTTAAAGTAGTGCAAGCTAACTAAACGAGTCATAATGGGTCGTAAGCACTTAGGATAGGTTTCGTTTTAGAATGTAGGCTTTGTTAAACCATATTACATGAGTTCGTACACTCATTTGGTTTACGAAACCTCATTCTATCCGATCCTCCGATTCTGGTCCGTTTATTAACATAGTTACCTATATTAGGTGCCGTTTGATTCCGCAATCTTTATTGCTTTACTTGGTGGTTATCTAAAGACTATTGAGCAATCTCAAGTGAGTACATAGTCCCCTCTTTTACTGTTTTTCAAACGTTTTGGGGTGAAACACATGTGCCTACTTGTTACTTTCGTGCTTTCCATGTTTTCATATCATTTACTTGTTATATTCATTAGTACACTTATAGTACATGATTTCATTGTGTTTTTACTATGTATGTCCATTTGTTGCATACTTAGTACATCGTTTTACATTACATTTTATGCTATGTATGTCCATTTAGCGCATACTTAGTACATTGTTTTTCATCACATGTTATGTATGTTCATTAGTTGCATACTTAGTACATTTGTTTCACATCACATGCTATGTATGTCCATTTGTTGCATACTTAGTACATTTTTTTTACATCACATGCTTACATTTTGGTATGACATTTGGTTTGTTTAAATGGGACCAAAATACGTTCATTAACATTGGCCCTGTCGTTCGTTAGTAGGTAGTGGTACCATAGGAATTGACAACTCTCGTTCCTGACATCCTAGGTATGTTTGGATGGAGGGAATGACCAAATTCGATAAACATAACTCAGATAAACCTTTAATTTGCTTAAGGGTTTATCGCCACATTCACAAGGCTTGAATGTATGCATTTTCACAATACCGCATAGATGTTTGTATCAGTATAGCATGCATTTCCACAAAACACAACTTTGATTTAAACTAAGTTTTACTTCAATACCTTGTTTTTGTGCATTTTACCTATGGTTTAGTTGATATATTTCACATGCCATACATGATATTTTGGATACACATTACATGATTTACATTTGACACATGAACATTTTGACATTTAATATACATTACATGGTTTACATTTTGACATAAACATTTTGACATTTGATTTAAACATAAACATTTTACCTTGGTGGCTTGGTTGGGTAAGTGATTTAAGTAACGAGGCGTGTGTAATATGATACAAGCATGTTGGATACGCCGCTGGTACTTCCTATATATAAGTGCTTGTATGATATTACACATCGTAGCGTTATTTAAATCATTTCAGTTTAGACATATAACATTTTACATCAATAACATATTTTTCACAAGACATTTACAAAACAGTTTGTTTCATACAACTCATTTTACTTGGTTATTTAATTAACCATACACCTTTCTTTTGTATAATCTGATTTCTTATAACATTTTCATATGATTTATAAAAGAAAACACTTAACAAGATTCATGACCAATTTTTATTAAACATTTCTTTAAACTCAAGTAATGAATCCTATTTTCACAAAACCTATGTTTCTCACAGGCATTTTTATACTGACGTACCTATTTTCACATGTGTTTTCAGGCGCTGGTGCATAGGTTTGATTCAGGATACACTAGGGTAGACTCGGGCCTTAGTGACATAAAAGAAGCAAGATTAGTTTAAATAATGTTATGTACTCTTGTTTTCTTTCGTTTAAGACAATGTAACTCTCATGTTTGATCAATAAAATATAACTTTAATTACCATGGTTGTGAAACAATAATTCTGTTGCAACACTCCCCGACGTTTCCGCCACGTTTTGTTGTTTTACGTGGTCGGGGTGTAACAGAAGAGTTAGTATCAGAGCCAATGGTTATAGGGAATTAGGTTATTAGTAATGCTTTGACCTAGACTATAACTTTTCTAGGACCCCAACACAAGATATCTTGTGTTTAGATCTTAAAACATGCACTTCACCTATCCTTAGGTGATTGCCAAAACAAGAACCCAATTTTCCGAAACGATTTTTGAAAATCAATCTTCTGTTTTTTAAATGATTTGTTACAAGGTTTTGAACCCTTTAAATTTTTTTTTCAAAATGATTTTGAAAATTTATCATCCGCTTTTGAATGATTCTTTTGGCCTTGTGCCTTCCAAGTTTTCAAAATCTCATCAAAGTTTTGAGTTCTAAATAGTGTGAACACGTGCAAAATGGAAGAGTGAATGCCTGTACCGTGGGTTTTCTGTCTAAGGCTAGAGTGTTCGTACAAATCCACATAATCAGACCAGTCACTCTTACCTGGGAACTCTTGGGGTGAGTGTTCACTTATAGGCGAGCATGTCTTCGCGATATATTATTTTTGACCCATTTACTTTGATTAGTCATTGTGTGTCATTTGTTTGCTTTGTGGTAACAAACAAATGACCACCAGCTTTGCTTTTGTCGATTTTTGTTTCATCTCATTCTTCTCATCTAATCATCTCACTCGTTTTCCTTCATGTTTCCTCTTTTAGAATGCCTTCTCGACGCGAAAATCCGCTATCTAATGCCGAAATGGCAGATATCATGGCGCAGCATATGGCTGCTATACTCCCCGACATTCTTGCTCAAGTGAACCAAGCCAACAATAACCAGAATGCTCCATGCAATTTCAAGAGTTTCAATTCGGCTAAACCACTCAAGTTTAGTGGTTCTGAAGGAGAAACTGGGCTCCTTCAATGGTTCGAGAGCATTGAGAGTACGTTTCGTCACGTTCAGTGTCCAGAAAATCAGAAAGTCGAGTTTGCTTCAAGTGTATTTCAGAAGAGGGCTCTTACATGGTGGAATGGGGTTATGAGAGACCATGGTGCTGAGGTTGCGTTAGCACAAACTTGGGCTGAGCTTAGGGCTCTTATGATGAGGGAGTTTTATCCACGTCATGAATTAAGAGCATTAGAAAGGGAGTTTGATGATTTGAAGCAGGATAGTGGTGAGCACCGGGCATACACTGACAGGTATGAGGAATTGAGCTTACTTTGCCCTACCATGGTTACTCCACTTGAGAAAGCTATCAAGAGGTATATTGATGGCTTACCTGACTCTGTTCAAGACATCGTCACTAGTAGTAATCCTACCACAGTTCGTTAGGCAATTGAGTTAGCTGCGACATTGACTGAGTCGTAGGTTCGAAAGGGTAAGTTACACAGGAAGGGTGACAAGGGCAAGAAACAGTCGTCTGATAAGGGTGAGAGCAAGAAAGGTAAAAACAAGAAAGGTAAGGAATCTGGTTCCTCGAAGGGGTCAAGGAAGCGTAAGGCTTCCCAGAATTTTGCTATCACTGCCCAACCGAACCAGGCAGCTCCCGATCAACCTGCACAACCACCAGCAACGAAGCGGTATGCGGGGAATGCACCTTTGTGCAATAGATGCAATAGTCACCATCAGCCGCAACTTCCATGCCGTTTCTATACCAACTGTGAAAGTCAGGTCATCTCGCTAAGGTTTGTCATTCTGCTCAGAATCAGGCCGCTCGTAATCCAGCTCAGCAGGCTGCCTAACCGCCTGCTCAACAAGCTGCATGACCTCATTTTCCTCCTGGTTCGTGCTATAATTGTGGAGACCTGACTCACTATCGAAACTAGTGTCCAAGGCTGGTTAATGCAAATCAGAATCAGGCTCCGGCTCGAGGTCGAGTTTTTAATATAAATGCTAATGAAGCACGCGCAGACAACAAGGTGGTGAACGGCACTTTCTTTGTTAACAATCAGTCTGCTTCTGTTCTTTTTTATTCAGGTGCCGATAAGAGTTTTGTGTCATTGACTTTTGAGCCATTGCTTCACGTGTCTAGAACGAAACTAGGTAAGCCTTTGACAGTAGAAGTTGCTAGTGGTGATCCCATTGCTCTTGATTCTGTTCTTCGTAACTGCCAGTTGAACCTTAACGACCATCTTTTTCCCATCGACCTCACGCCAATGCAACTTGGGAGTTTCGACGTTATAGTGGGTATGGATTGGTTAGCCAAGCACCACGCAGAGGTAGTTTGTTTTGAGAAGATGAACTTGTTTGTTGATGATGAACTTGTTTTTTGTTGGTGCACTACATCTGCTGATTACGTCTTGTATCGAGTCATTGTCTTAGAACGTTAGATCTGGGCTCGAAATACGAGAAATAGTGAAATGTATAGGTTTTAGAAGTTGGGTCGCTTATTAGTCCATTAGATATTGTGGATCGCTCGAGTGTTAGTTAGGTTGGATCGCTCATGTGACAATAGGTTGGATCGCTCATGTGTCAACAGGTAGAACCGCTAATGTGACATATGTATGGACCGCTTATTGGGCCTGTCCAATAAGCGGTTCCAGATCTCTATATATACCATAGGAGCGATCTCATTTGTAACGTTCCTGATTTTCGTACCGAAGTGGTGCCGGATCGAAAACAGGTTGTACTCATCGTCAAATCAATAGAAAAGGAGTTTAAAGTGATATACTAGCTATTCCTACATCATTTACTTGTTTTCCGCACCTGTACTTGACGAAAACACCTCTGAACGACTCGTTCGGGTCTGCATACGATCCTACAAGTGGTATCAGAGCTTCAGGAGGAGGAGTTCTACAGGAATTAGCTGGAAATTGCCGAAAATTCTTTCTTCTACTCATTCTTTTTCAGTTTCAGATACTTTTCAAAGTCGAAACTTGCTCAATATCTCAGGAATTGTGCACGATGGTATAAAGATAAACCCTTGAAAGTTTGGGGTTGAAATTCAAAGATTTAGTGGGTCAAATCATTGTCCGAAGATTGGATCGCTTTTCTAGAACATTCTGGATCGCTTATTGGACCAATCCTGGATCGCTTATTCGGTCGAGTAACTTGTGAACCGCTCGAACAACACTTGTGAACCGCTCTTAGATCACATCTGGAACCGCTCATTCATACACTTTTGATCTGGACCGCTCCAAAGTAGATTCTTGAATCGCTCTTTCGAACATTCTTGGATCGCTCGAACAACTCATCTTGAACCGCTCATCCGGACGATCAGGAACCGCTTATTTGGATTATCAGGGATCGCTTTTTCGGACATAGTGTGGATCGCTTTTGTGATTGTTGTTAAACCGCTTTTCTGTCAGCTGTATTGAATTTTTGTGTTAAGTCAACATGAGTTCTGAATTCTTCAACGTGTTTGCTACACCGAGCACTCCAGTCGCAATTGCTCAAGCCATGAGTATTGAAAATGAGACGGGAACCACCCAGAAACCTCCGAAACTGATGAGTATTGAAGAATACTACGGGTGGAAAGATCGCTTTGAAAACTGGGTTCAGGCAAATCATCTCAGATCGTGGGAGTGCATATTGGAAAAGTACACACAGCCTAAAACAGAATTGCAAGTCACTAAACAAATATCTGAATTCTCAGAACAAGAACGTGCAATGTACAGAGCAGAGAAAATGATGATCAGTTTATTACAGCAGGCGATTAAGGAAGATATATTCATTCTGCTACAACACGACAAAACTGCGAAGTCAATTTGGGATGCTCTTAAAGCAAAATTCGAGGGTAGTGATAGTATGATCAAAAGCAAGAAGGCATTGCTTAAAAAGGAATTTGATTTGTTTAGCAGTTTGCCGGGAGAGGATACTAAAAAGCTAATAGAGAGATATTGCCACTTAGTGCGTTCGCTATCGATGTTGGGAGTTGAAAAAGGTCGTGAGGAATGGGTTGATAAATTGGCTGACGCGTTACCTCAGAAACAATGGGGAACGTATTTGATGATACTAAAAAACACGGGTGTTTATGAGAAACTTACAATTGGTCAGTTTATTGAGAAAATTGAGAGTCAGGATCTTGAACAGCAAAAGATCGCAAGGATGAATAATCCTAGTGGTCAACAAGATGTTAAAATGTACTATAAAGGTAGTATTCCAGTTTCTGAAGCTGAAAGAAGTCCGAAAATTCAAACCGCTTTCAGTGCTGGTGATTCATCTGAGAAAGCTGATCAGGGTTCAAACAAGAGCAGCAGCGGGTTTTCATCGTTTCCGAGTGTGAATCCGAAAGAGACTAACACAGATTTTCAGTCTTAGAGTACAAAAACCGGAAATGGATACATAATTCAGTGCAACATAGCTCTCAACCTTCCAGAAGGTCAAAGCTTCTCTGAAGACACTGCTAAAGACCATATGGCACTTCTAGGTTCAGTTCTATTATCCTATGAAGGTCTTGTTGCTGGTAGAATCGGAAATCCTATGCTCACTAAAGAGGATTACGATCAGATAGACGCTGAGGAAATGGAACTTATGGATATCAAATGGTGTCTTGCGAGTGTTCTTCGTCAGGCTGAAAAATTCAAAACCATTACCGGGAGAAATGACTTTCTTGATACACATGTTTCTACTTTAGGTTTTGACAAATCTAAAGTTACGTGTTTTTGATGCAGGGAGAAGGGCCATTTCAAACGGGAGTGCAAAGGAAGAGAAGCTAGCGGAGCACAGAATCCATTTGGAAAAGATGACTACTACCGCAAAGCTATCTATCAGCAAGTTGGTCAATCCCAGGAACCTCAGACAGGTCACGGAAGAAAAATTGAAGATTCCAAAAGAGCTTGTGTTGTAGATTTCAGCTGGAGCGACTACATATCATCTGAGGCCACTGCAGAACGCATTATCGATCAAGATGATGAGAAACTACCAGAGGGTTTTAGTTGGGACATGTTTGTAGATGAAAAGGGAGGTTTTAAAGCTTTCATTGCAAAGATCGTCCGAGAGCCAAATTTGTTTGCTACTTGGATGAGATCTATTGGAGAGAATGTGTCAAGTGGAGATGAAAAATCTGTGTCGTCTGATAATAGTTCAGATAGTACTGATGGAATCTCAGAACACTCTGGAGATGTTTCAGATAGTTCAGATGAAATTGTACAAGATGAAACTGTGCAAGAACAGGATGTTGTATTTGACAAAACACCATCGGATTCTGATGGATCAGATGGTGATTCTGATAAGTCTGTACCCCTGATATAAGCAGCAGTGATGATGAGGAAGAGAAACATATAAAAATTGAAAAATCTCAATTGTCTCCTAATAGTTTTCATTTCTATTTTGCAGAAAAAATGGAGAAACAGGAGGAGGAACGAGCTGAAAAAAATAAACAATCTGAATCTGAAGATGAATTTCAGAATGTTGAAAATGTTGTTGAGAAGATTACTGAAAAGGTGATCGAAGTGGAAAAGGTGATCGAAGTCGAGAAAGTGGTAGAAGTTGTGAAAACAGTCGAAATTGAAAAAATAGTTGAAGTTGTCAAGCCATGTGAGAAGTGTTTAGAAGCATGCAAGGATTGTGCAGCTAAAGATGACATCATTGCTGAGTATGAAAAGAAGAAAGAGCAGTTATTGTTCAATCTCAACTACGTGAAGGAATCGTACGACGTATTGAACAAAACAGTAACTGGTCTACAAACAACAAACACTGAGAGAGAACAGGCGCTGACAATGATGAATGCAACTTTAATGTCGAAGCAAAAAGCGATAAATTTCTACATTGAAGAGAGTGCGAAATGGAAGCAAGAGTTGGAAACGGAAAAGATAGAGAATGAGAGAATTAGGAGGTTATTGTTAAGCTACACTACTTCTGATTATCTCATTGATCGTGTTTATCCAACTATTGCAGGTTTGGAAGCTTTTCAAGACGAGAAGCTAAAGAAGAAGAAAGACTGTGGTAAGAAACCGACTGTTAGCTATAACAAGTGTCCACCTCCAATTTGGGATGGGTATTCACCTAGGAAACCAAATGAGGAACAACTTGCAAAAGCAGTCAATATACAGCTTAAAACCAACACGACTGACGTTTTACCAGAAAACATTGATGTGACGTTTACCTCGTCCGATACTGATCATGAGTCTGTTCTATTCAAAAAGATGGTAGATCAGGTGTTAGATACTGATGAGGAGACAGAGTCAAAGTCTGAGTCTGGAGGGTCAAAGTCGTCAGTCAACAGTCAAAATTCGTCGGTTAAACAGTCTTATAGTAAAGAATTTTCGTTATCAAAAGCTGATTTGAATGATGAAGCATTCGAAGTTGTTTATACTTTGAATGGTTCTGACAAATTATATTATAACAAAGAGTTTCCAATTTTAAGTGTTAAAACGGATCTAATAAACAAAATTTTTAAACTAGTAGAGATTAATATTCTTGAATTAAAAGCTTTGACCAATTTTGAAAAATCTAAAAAATATACTTCCAGATTTCAACTGTCACACCCCGGCCGCGTATAACATGCAACCGCGGCGGAAACGCCGGGGAGTGTTGAGGACAGAATTAAATTGTTTCATGACCATGGCATACAAGTTGTATTTTATTTATAAACAAAGGTGTTACATTGTCTTGGAAAGAGAGTACGGATATTCAAAACATAATTAAGCTAGTTCAAACTTCATTTTTAGGCTCTAAGGCACAGGTCCGCCCTAGAATCATGATCATCGTCCTATGGAATAGCTCCTGAAAACACATGTGAAAGTAGGTACATCAGCATAAAAATGCCTGTGAGATACATAGTTTTTGTAAAAATGGGATTCATGACTTGAGCTTAAAGAAATGTTTAATAACAGTCAGTCATGAACCTTGTAATTTGTTTTGCTTTGTAAACCATTTGGAAAACGATAACATCAAACGATATGTATAGATAAGTGCAAGGTTAAACGAATAACCAAGTAAAATGAGTTGAATAAGATAAGTTGTTTGTGAAAATAATGTCTTGTGAAGAAAATGTTATTTATGTAAAATGTAATGTGTCTAAACTGAAATGACTTAGATAACGCCACGATATGTAATATTATACAAACATTTATATATAGGAAGTACCAGCGGCGTATCCACCATGTTAATATCATATTACATACGCCCCGTTAGTTGAATCATTTACCCAAACTAATCCACCATGTAAATTGTTCATGTGTAAACCAAATGTCAAGTGTTATTGTAATCCATGTCAAGTGTTTATGTTCAAATGTAAACCACCAAATGTATATGTCAATGTCGACGTGTTTATGTTCAATGTAAATCATGTAATGTGTAATCCCAAAATGTATCATGTATGGTAAGCGAAATGTATCAACTTAAACCATATGCACAAAACAAGTCGTTGAAGTAAAACGTGGTTTAAATCAGCGTTATGTTCTGCGGGAAATGCATGCTCTATTGATATTAACATTTATGTGGTATTGTAAACTATGCATACATCCAAGCCTTGAGACTGCGGCGATAAACCCTTAAACAAATTAATGGTTTATCTAAGTTATGTATATCGAATTCGGTCATTCCTTCCAGTCCTATCAAACCTAGGACTTCAGGAATGGGAGTTGTCAATTCCTATGGTACCACTACCTACTAACGAACGGCGTAGCTAGTGTTAATGAATGTATTGTCCCATGTTAAACAAACCAAATGTCATAACAAAATGAAGGCATGTGATGTAAACAATTGTACTAAGTATGCTAAGTAAACATACGAAGCAGAAATGTTCATGTAAATCAATGTGCCCATATGCTGAGTAAACATATGCAGCAGAAACGTTCATGTAAATCAATGTGTCCATATGCTGAGTAAACATATGCAACAGAAATGTTCATGTAAATCAATGTGTCCATATGCTGAGTAAACATATGCAACAGAAATGTTCATGTAAATCAATGTGTCCATATGCTGAGTAAACATATGCAACAGAAACGTTCATGTAAATCAATGTGTCCATATGCTGAGTAAACATATGCAACAGAAATGTTCATGTAAATCAATGTGCCCATATGCTGAGTAAACATATGCAGCAGAAATGTTATGTAAATCAATGCACTAAGTACGCACACAATGGGCATACATAGCATAAAATGTAATGAAATCGTGTACTATAATGTACTAACAACATAGCAGGCATATGATGTGAAAACATGGAAAGCATGAAAGTAGCAGATAGGCACATGTGTTTCACCCCAAAACAGTTGGAAAACAGTAAAAGAGGGGTTCAATGTACTCACATTGACTCCTCGAAAACATGTAAAAGATGGGGTTCAATGTACTCACCTGAGATTGCTTTGAGTTCCTTGTATAATAATCAGATAATGCTAAAGATCACGGAATATCAACGGCACCTAATAGGTAGCTTATGTTAATATACCGGACCAAATCGGAAGGATCGGACAGTACGCGGGTTCAAAAACCAAACGAGTATGGAGACTCGTGTAATATGGTTTAACAAAGCCTACATACTAAAATGAAACTTAACCTAAGTGCTTACGGTCCATCACGACCCGTTTAGGTAGCTTATGCCACCTTACGCGTCGTTCGCGTAGAACGCGTCTGGAACGCCTAACATCGTGACCACAAGGTATAACCTCGGAAGGTTATAGCTATGGTCACCTAATGTGTTTGGTCAGGTCCTAATGACCGACAAAATGGGTCGGGTTCGAAAGCATAAGTGATGGTTTAGATCGCTTACCTTACGACCCTATATAAGCACTAAACTAAAAGTGACGAGCTAAGCATGTTAGAACATGCTTAATTAAGTTTGAAAACAGGTTTGACATCAAAACAAGCGGCTTTGATGCTCACGAGTAGTTTGGTTACAAAATATGCAAGAATGCACATTTTGGCCGAAACTACGACTCGTCACTGAGCCTAGATAACGTGGTGATCAGTAGGTATGGTCACTATGGACCATAACCATTGTGATCACGCTCACGTTATGAAGTTCCCTGAACTTCGCATCGACCATAAGCTGGTCAATGCAGAAAGTCAACAAAACGTTGACTTTCGGACTCGAAAAGCGAATAAAAGAGCGAAAGAAGACTTACGGAGGGTCCCCGAGTGCAAATCAAGATCAAACAGCTCAGGTATGAAACAATGGTTTCAACTTAGAGCTTTAGGATCTGATTTTGTGATTTTTACACTAAAGGGGGGGCGTATTTATAGGAAAAGTGGAACCGTTAGGATCGTTTTATCGAATATCGAGCCTTGATCACGTGCGTACATGTGTCCAGTGGATAAGTTCAGTGAACTTGACTCTTGGCTCTTCATTGGGTGAAAAGGCATTGCCCCTTGATCGAACGAAAGGCCAGATTCTGTATTAAATGCAAAATCTTTCTGTCAGACATCCCCACGCGGCCCGCCTCATATTTGGGCAAAACTCACGCGGGCCGCCTGGCCCTCTCTGATCTGCACCACTTGCAGAATTTACACATTTGGTCCCTGTTGCGTGTTTAAGCTATTTCCAGCCCTTCTAAGACCTGTAAAGCCATATTTAAGGCCCTAAAATGATGCCTAAACATTTTGGACATGAAACATGCCCAAAAATATGTCGGATGTCGGTTCGTTTGGCCGTACGATCGCGATGTTCGCTTAATTACGACGGAATGCGCATAAGCGTGAAAGACGATCCAAATGACGCGACGAATGGATTTTTCTCATGTCAAACACTAAGGCATAATATTAGGATGCTTACATAAATTTTTGGGTGTCCGGATGTATTCAGAACATAAGTTATGCGCGAAAGTGCAAACTTATGCACTTTTTGACACTTTTAGTCCCTGAATGATCCAAAAGTTTGTTTTAGCATACCAAACCTCTCAAAGCCTATTTCTAAGCTATGTAAAGGATATTTATGGTATGTTTAACTTATGGACATGTTCCGGAATGTTCGTTACAGTTCAAATTGGCATACTTTTACATTGTCAAGTTTAGTCCCTGTAAGCGAATTAACTTGTTTTTGCTATACCAAAGCCTTCAAAACTTATTTCTAAGTTATGTAAAGGTTATTTAAGGTATGTTGAGTATATGTTGATGTTCCGGAGTATTTGTCGCATTAAACTGAGTACGTTTACGCACCAGTTTGCGTATAATTCTCAAGAAAGCGATGTAGAGTTTGAATTTGAACAAAAGTCAAAACATGAAAAATGCAAAACACAACCAAACAAACATTGGGATCAAATAACATTATTTTATTGATAATTGAACTGTTCATGATGATTACAGGCACAAATGTTACAGTCTCCCCTACTTGTGGAAATTTCGTCCCGAAATTTATTTAGAGGAAACTGATTGAAAAAGATGCGGATATTTTGCTTTCATTTGATCTTCACGTTCCCAAGTAAACTCGGGTCCACGCTTAGATTCCCAACGAACCTTGACCAAAGGAATGCGCTTGCGTTTAAGCCACTTGACTTCACGTTCCATGATTTCTACCGGTTTCTCAACAAACTTCGGTGTTTTATCAACACGAATTTCGTCAAGCGGTATGTGGAGGTTTTCATCAGCTAAACACCTCTTGAGATTGGACACGTGAAAGGTTGGATGAACATTTCCAAGTTCAGGAGGTAACTCAAGTCTGTAGGCTACCTTACCGATTCTTTCGACGATCTTGAATGGTCCAACATATCTAGGTGCAAGTTTTCCTTTCTTTCCAAATCTGATCACACCTTTCCAAGGTGAGACCTTAAGTAATACACGATCACCGACTTGAAAATCCAAGGGTTTGCGTTTTAGGTCCGCGTAATTCTTCTGACGGCTTCTAGCTGCCTGAAGGTTATCACGAACTTTCTTTACCTTATCTGTTGTCTCTAAAATGAGGGCAGGTCCAGTAAGCTGAGCCTCGCCAATCTCATTCCAGCAGACTGGTGAACGACATTTTCGACCATAGAGAGCCTCGAAAGGAGCCATGTTGATGCTGGAGTGATAACTGTTGTTGTAGGAGAATTCAATCAATGGAAGATGTGAATCCCAACTACCACCAAAATCGATCACACAAGCTCTAAGCATATCCTCCAGTGTCTGGATTGTTCTTTCAGATTGACCATCCGTTTGCGGATGATAAGCTGTGCTCAGATTAAGTTGAGACCCCATAGCAGATTGCATGGTTCTCCAAAAATGAGAAGTGAAACGAGCATCCCTGTCAGAAATGATGTTCAAAGGAACACCATGTCGTGCTACAATTTCATCCACGTAGATTTGAGCAAGCTTGTCAGCCGAAAAATCCTCACGGATTGGCAAGAAATGCGCTGACTTTGTAAGACGATCAACGACTACCCAGATGGCATCGTGACCTTTCTTTGTGCGCGGAAGTTTAGTAATGACATCCATAGTAATGTTTTCCCATTTCCAAACTGGGATCTCCGGTTGCTCCAATAAACCAGAAGGACGCTGATGTTCAGCCTTAACCTTAAGACAAGTAAGGCATTTTGATACATATAAGGCAATGTCTTTCTTCATACCAGGCCACCAATACTGTATACGAAGATCCTTATACATCTTATCTGAGCCAGGATGAATAGAATAACGAGACTTATGGGCTTCATCCATAAGCAAGGTACGAAGATTATCTTGGCTCGGGACCCACAAACGGTCCATGAAGTAATATGATCCATTGTCCTTCAGTTCAAGAGCAGGTGTTATGTGATAAGGAAATTCCTTATCCATTAAACCTTGTGAAACACAAGCTTGTTGAGCCTGAGAAATACGTGCTTGGATGTCGGTTTGAATAACAGATTGGACACGAACACAATGAAGCTTAGTACGTTCCTTGCGACTCAATGCATCGGCTACGACATTCGCCTTACCAGGATGGTAGCGAATCTCGCAGTCGTAGTCGTTTAGGAGTTCAACCCAACGTCTTTGCCTCATGTTGAGTTCTTTCTGGTTGAAGATGTGTTGAAGACTCTTGTGGTCAGTGAAAACCACACATTTTGTACCGTACAAGTAGTATCTCCAAATCTTAAGAGCGAAGACAACTGCACCCAACTCAAGATCATGAGTGGTGTAGTTCTTCTCATGCATCTTCAACTGTCTTGATGCGTATGCTATGACTTTGTTTCTTTGCATCAGGACGCAGCCAAGACCTAATTTAGATGCATCGCAATAAACGACGAAATCATCATTACCCTCGGGCAAAGTTAGGACAGGCGCGTCACAAAGTTTCTGTTTCAAAGTCAGAAACGCTTCCTCTTGCTTGACTCCCCAATCAAAGGGCTTGTTCTTCTGAGTTAGAGCAGTTAGAGGAACTGCAATCTTTGAGAAATTCTCAATGAAGCGGCGGTAATAACCCGCTAGACCAAGAAAAGAACGAACTTCAGTAGGAGTAGTAGGTGTATCCCAATCCTTAATCGCACTGATCTTGGAGGGATCCACATGAATACCTTGTTCGTTGACAATATGTCCTAAGAATTGAACTTCTTTAAGCCAAAATTCACACTTGGAGAATTTGGCGAAAAGTTGCTCTTTCTTTAGGAGTTCCATGGTAAGACGAAGATGTTGCTCATGATCAGCTTGCGTCTTAGAATATGTTAAAATGTCGTCAATGAAAACGATGATGAACTTATCTAAATAAGGCTTGCAGACCCTATTCATCAAGTCCATGAAAACAGCAGGAGCATTAGTCAAACCGAATGGCATGACTGTGAACTCATAATGTCCATAACGAGTACGGAACGCTGTCTTTGGAATATCTTCTTCATGCACACGGAGTTGATGATATCCAGATCGCAGATCAATCTTTGAAAAGTAAGAAGCGCCTTGCAACTGATCAAAGAGATCATCAATGCGAGGTAGGGGATATCGATTTTTGATGGTAAGCTTGTTAAGCTCACGATAATCGATACACATCCTAAAAGATCCATCCTTCTTCTTTACAAAAAGAACAGGAGCACCCCAAGGTGAAAAGCTAGGACGGATAAAACCTTTGTCGGAGAGTTCCTGCAGCTGTTTAGACAACTCTTGCATCTCAGACGGTGCAAGACGATATGGAGCTCTGGCAACGGGATTTGCACCAGGTACGAGATCAATACGGAACTCAACTTGGCGTGTTGGAGGTAGACCAGGTAAGTCTTCAGGGAATACTTCGGAATAATCCCGAACGACAGGAATATCTGAAATAGACTTACCCTTGCCTTTATCTGCTGTAACATGTGCTAAGAACGCCACATAGTGCTTTCGCAGATACTTCCGTGCTTTAAAACAAGACATAAGTTTGAGACCACCGGCAGGCTTCTCACCACGAACCTGTAGGATCTCGCCTGTTGACAGCGGCACACGAACAATCTTCTCAGAACAAACTATCTCTGCGCGATGCTTAGATAACCAATCCATGCCCACTATAACGTCGAAACTTCCAAGTTGCATTGGCGTGAGGTCAATAGGAAAAATATGGTCGTTAAGGTTTAACTGGCAGTTGCGTAGAACAGAATTAAGAACAATGGGTTCTCCACTGGCAACCTCTACTGTCAAAGGTTTACCTAGTTTCGTTCTAGACACGCGAAGCATTGTCTCAAAAGACAATGACACAAAGCTCTTGTCGGCACCCGAATCAAAAAGAACAGATGCTGGCTGATTATTAATAAAGAACGTACCGTTCACCACCTTGTTGTCTGCTTGTGCTTCTTGTGCATTCATGTTAAAGACTCGACCTCGAGCCGGTGCCGGATTCTGGTTTGCATTCTGGTTCTGGTTGACTAGTCTTGGACACCGATTTCTGTAGTGGGTCAGATCCCCACAATTATAACATGCACCTGGTGGGTAGTTTGGTCGTGCAGCCTGACCCTGTTGTTGAGCAACCTGTTGAGCAGGGTTCTGGACTGCGTGATTCTGAGCAAACCGACAAACATCGGCAAGATGACCCGACTTCCCACAGTTAGTACAGAAACGACACTGATATTGTGGCTGGTGGTGACTGTTGCATCGATTGCACAAAGGTGCACTTCCTGAATAGGGTTTCTTGGCTGGAGGCTGTGCGGCTTGGTTGGGAGCTGCCTGGTTAGCTTGGGCAGTCACAGCAAAATTTTGGGAAGCCTTACGCTTCCTTGACCCCCTTGAGGAACCAGAGTCCTTTCCCTTCTTGTTCTGACCTTTCTTACTGTCCTCCTTGTCTGCCGACTGCTTCTTGCCCTTGTCACCCTTCCTGTGTAGTTTATTCTTTCGGATCTGCGACTCAGTCAACGTCGCCGATAACTCGATTGCCTGACGGAGTGTGGTAGGGTTGCTACCAGTAAGGATATCTTGTACTGAGTCAGGTAGGCCGTCGATGTATCTTTCGATGGCCTTATCGAGTGGGGTAACCATAGTCGGGCAAAGAAGACTCAGCTCCTCAAACCTATCTGTATAAGCCCTGTGCTCGCCACTATCTTGCTTCAACACATCAAATTCTTTCTCCAACGCTCGTTGCTCATGACGAGGACAAAACTCCCTCATCATAGGAGCTCTCAGTTCAGCCCATGTTTGAGCTAGAGCAACTTCTGCACCTTGATCTCTCATAACCCCATTCCACCATGTAAGAGCCCTCTTCTGAAACACGCTTGAAGAAAACTCGACTTTGCGATTGTCAGGACACTGCACATGACGGAAAGTGTTCTCGATGCTCTCGAACCACTGAAGAAGCCCAGTTGCTCCCTCAGAACCACTAAACTTGAGTGGCTTAGCCGAGCTAAAATCCTTGTATTTGCATGTACCATTGTTGTTGTTGGCCTGGTTCCATTGAGCAAAGAGATTCGGAAATTGAGCAGCCATCTGCTGCGCAATAATCTCCGCCAGCTCGGCAGTAGCTATCTGGTTGTCGCGTCGAGGAGGCATTCTAGAAGAGAAAAACATGAAATGAAACGAGTGAGATGATTGGATGAAGAGAATGGGATGAAGCAAAAGCAATCAAAAGCAAAGATGGCGGTTATGCATCGCAAAGCAAATAAGCGACGTGAAATGTCTAGTCAAAGTAAATGGGTCAGGATTAGTGTATCGCGAAGACATGCTCGCCTATAAGTGAACACTCACCCCAAGAGTTCCCAGGTAAGAGTGACTGGTCCGATTATGTGGATTTGTACGAACACTCTAGCCTTAGACAGAAAACCCAGGGTACAGGCATTCACTCTTCCAGTTCGCACGTGTTCACACTATTAACCCAAAACTTTGACGGGATTTTTGAAATCCAAAGAGGTTCAAAACCATATAACAGAGGGTTCAAAACCTTATAATAGAGGGTTCAAAACCTAGTAATCAATCATCCTAGAACAGATGATTAATTTTCAAAGCGGATTCGGAACCGAAGTTCCCGTTGTGGTTATCACCTAAGGATAGGCGATGTGCATGTTTTAAACTCTAAACACAAGATAACTTGTGTTAGGGTCCTAGAAAGTTATAGTCTAAGTCAAAGCATTACTAATAACCTAATTCCCTATAACCAATGGCTCTGATACCAACTCTTCTGTCACACCCCGGCCGCGTATAACATGCAACCGCGGCGGAAACGCCGGGGAGTGTTGAGGACAGAATTAAATTGTTTCATGACCATGGCATACAAGTTGTATTTTATTTATAAACAAAGGTGTTACATTGTCTTGGAAAGAGAGTACGGATATTCAAAACATAATTAAGCTAGTTCAAACTTCATTTTTAGGCTCTAAGGCACAGGTCCGCCCTAGAATCATGATCATCGTCCTATGGAATAGCTCCTGAAAACACATGTGAAAGTAGGTACGTCAGCATAAAAATGCCTGTGAGATACATAGTTTTTGTAAAAATGGGATTCATGACTTGAGCTTAAAGAAATGTTTAATAACAGTCAGTCATGAACCTTGTAATTTGTTTTGCTTTGTAAACCATTTGGAAAACGATAACATCAAACGATATGTATAGATAAGTGCAAGGTTAAACGAATAACCAAGTAAAATGAGTTGAATAAGATAAGTTGTTTGTGAAAATAATGTCTTGTGAAGAAAATGTTATTTATGTAAAATGTAATGTGTCTAAACTGAAATGACTTAGATAACGCCACGCTATGTAATATTATACAAACATTTATATATAGGAAGTACCAGCGGCGTATCCACCATGTTAATATCATATTACATACGCCCCGTTAGTTGAATCATTTACCCAAACTAATCCACCATGTAAATTGTTCATGTGTAAACCAAATGTCAAGTGTTATTGTAATCCATGTCAAGTGTTTATGTTCAAATGTAAACCACCAAATGTATATGTCAATGTCGACGTGTTTATGTTCAATGTAAATCATGTAATGTGTAATCCCAAAATGTATCATGTATGGTAAGCGAAATGTATCAACTTAAACCATATGCACAAAACAAGTCGTTGAAGTAAAACGTGGTTTAAATCAGCGTTATGTTCTGCGGGAAATGCATGCTCTATTGATATTAACATTTATGTGGTATTGTAAACTATGCATACATCCAAGCCTTGAGACTGCGGCGATAAACCCTTAAACAAATTAATGGTTTATCTAAGTTATGTATATCGAATTCGGTCATTCCTTCCAGTCCTATCAAACCCAGGACTTCAGGAATGGGAGTTGTCAATTCCTATGGTACCACTACCTACTAACGAACGGCGTAGCTAGTGTTAATGAATGTATTGTCCCATGTTAAACAAACCAAATGTCATAACAAAATGAAGGCATGTGATGTAAACAATTGTAGTAAGTATGCTAAGTAAACATACGAAGCAGAAATGTTCATGTAAATCAATGTGCCCATATGCTGAATAAACATATGCAGCAGAAATGTTCATGTAAATCAATGTGTCCATATGCTGAGTAAACATATGCAACAGAAATGTTCATGTAAATCAATGTGTCCATATGCTGAGTAAACATATGCAACAGAAATGTTCATGTAAATCAATGTGTCCATATGCTGAGTAAACATATGCAACAGAAACGTTCATGTAAATCAATGTGTCCATATGCTGAGTAAACATATGCAACAGAAATGTTCATGTAAATCAATGTGCCCATATGCTGAGTAAACATATGCAGCAGAAATGTTATGTAAATCAATGCACTAAGTACGCACACAATGGGCATACATAGCATAAAATGTAATGAAATCGTGTACTATAATGTACTAACAACATAGCAGGCATATGATGTGAAAACATGGAAAGAATGAAAGTAGCAGATAGGCACATGTGTTTCACCCCAAAACAGTTGGAAAACAGTAAAAGAGGGGTTCAATGTACTCACATTGACTCCTCGAAAACATGTAAAAGATGGGGTTCAATGTACTCACCTGAGATTGCTTTGAGTTCCTTGTATAATAACCAGATAATGCTAAAGATCACGGAATATCAACGGCACCTAATAGGTAGCTTATGTTAATATACCGGACCAAATCGGAAGGATCGGACAGTACGCGGGTTCGAAAACCAAACGAGTATGGAGACTCGTGTAATATGGTTTAACAAAGCCTACATACTAAAATGAAACTTAACCTAAGTGCTTACGGTCCATCACGACCCGTTTAGGTAGCTTATGCCACCTTACGCGTCGTTCGCGTAGAACGCGTCTGGAACGCCTAACATCGTGACCACAAGGTATAACCTCGGAAGGTTATAGCTATGGTCACCTAATGTGTTTGGTCAGGTCCTAATGACCGACAAAATGGGTCGGGTTCGAAAGCATAAGCGATGGTTTAGATCGCTTACCTTACGACCCTATATAAGCACTAAACTAAAAGTGACGAGCTAAGCATGTTAGAACATGCTTAACTAAGTTTGAAAACAGGTTTGACATCAAAACAAACGGCTTTGATGCTCACGAGTAGTTTGGTTACAAAATATGCAAGAATGCACATTTTGGCCGAAACTACGACTCGTCACTGAGCCTAGATAACGTGGTGATCAGTAGGTATGGTCACTATGGACCATAACCATTGTGATCACGCTCACGTTATGAAGTTCCATGAACTTCGCATCGACCATAAGCTGGTCAATGCAGAAAGTCAACAAAACGTTGACTTTCGGACTCGAAAAGCGAATAAAAGAGCGAAAGAAGACTTACGGAGGGTCCCCGAGTGCAAATCAAGATCAAACAGCTCAGGTATGAAACAATGGTTTCAACTTAGAGCTTTAGGATCTGATTTTGTGATTTTTACACTAAAGGGGGGGGGGGTATTTATAGGAAAAGTGGAACCGTTAGGATCGTTTTATCGAATATCGAGCCTTGATCACGTGCGTACATGTGTCCAGTGGATAAGTTCAGTGAACTTGACTCTTGACTCTTCATTGGGTGAAAAGGCATTGCCCCTTGATCGAACGAAAGGCCAGATTCTGTATTAAATGCAAAATCTTTCTGTCAGACATCCCCACGCGGCCCGCCTCATATTTGGGCAAAACTCACGCGGGCCGCCTGGCCCTCTCTGATCTGCACCACTTGCAGAATTTACACATTTGGTCCCTGTTGCGTGTTTAAGCTATTTCCAGCCCTTCTAAGACCTGTAAAGCCATCTTTAAGGCCCTAAAATGATGCCTAAACATTGTGGACATGAAACATGCCCAAAAATATGTCGGATGTCGGTTCGTTTGGTCGTACGATCGCGATGTTCGCTTAATTACGACGGAATGCGCATAAGCGTGAAAGACGATCCAAATGACGCGACGAATGGATTTTTCTCATGTCAAACACTAAGGCATAATATAAGGATGCTTACATAAATTTTTGGATGTCCGGATGTATTCAGAACATAAGTTATGCGCGAAAGTGCAAACTTATGCACTTTTTGACACTTTTAGTCCCTGAATGATCCAAAAGTTTGTTTTAGCATACCAAACCTCTCAAAGCCTATTTCTAAGCTATGTAAAGGATATTTATGGTATGTTTAACTTATGGATATGTTCCGGAATGTTCGTTACAGTTCAAATTGGCATACTTTTACAGTTTGTCAAGTTTAGTCCCTGTAAGCGAATTAACTTGTTTTTGCTATACCAAAGCCTTCAAAACTTATTTCTAAGTTATGTAAAGGTTATTTAAGGTATGTTGAGTATATGTTGATGTTTCGGAGTATTTGTCACATTAAACTGAGTACGTTTACGCACCAGTTTGCGTATAATTCTCCAGAAAGCGATGTAGAGTTTGAATTTGAACAAAAGTCAAAACATGAAAAATGCAAAACACAACCAAACAAACATTGGGATTAAATAACATTATTTTATTGATAATTGAACTGTTCATGATGATTACAGGCACAAATGTTACATCAACAACGTCTAAACAAGAAAAAATGTTACAATTCTGGTTCTGGTTTTCAAAAGAAACCTAACCAAAATCGTAGCTACAAAAAGAAAGGTTTAGGTTTTATTCCACCAGAAAATGATAAAAATATGAAAAATTCTAAAACGAAATCTGAATTTGTGTCAGGAGGAAGCTCAGACGAGGAACAGCAGAAACCGTTCTGGAGACAGTCCAACAAAGAGTTTCTTGCTGAGAAAAAGAAAAATGGAGATGAGATTTGTTATCAAAGAGAGACTCGTACCTGTTACAGATGCAATGAAGTCGGTCACATTGCATGGAACTGCACACGGAATGCCAAAGCAAAACAGGGAGTTTCTCAGAAGTTGAAAGAGAAAGTTGTTGATGTTGAACCACCGACTGAAAAACTTAGAATGTTTGAGAATTCAAAATTCGAGGTTGGTGAATGTTCACAAAAGAACAAGTATGAGAAGAAAGGAAAAGACAACCAGGTGTGGGTTGCGAAGAAAGATGATGTGATCGTTGGCGATGAATCTGGTTCCACAAATCCAGAAGAGCCACAGGTTGAGAAGAAAATTTTAGTAAATGATGAGGAGTTTCCATCATTGAAGTTTGAGGAAGTAAAGAAGAAAGTGGGAAAAACTGAAATTTCGAATCAGTTCTACAAAGAAAAGAATGATTTTGATGTCGAGAAAACATTCAACGGGAATGTTAAAAAGATATTTGGGAAAATGTTGAATGGAAGAGCAAAGGGGGTCAAAGATTTTTACGCTACGAAAAAGGCTACATACAACCCGACTGCTCAGGAGTTGAAATCCATCAAGTCTGAGAAGACTTGGATGGATGTTTGTTTTCCATGATAGTCTTATGACTACGCCGGAGATCCCAAGTTTATATCGTGGATCATGAATCGGCATCTTTCTAGTATTTGATAAGTTTGAATGATTGTGTTTAATGCTTGAATGTTTTGTTTACAAGTTGAAGGACTACGCCGGAGCTTCCAGGTGGGTAATTGCGAAGCAGGAATCGGCATTTTGATTGAAAAATGGTAATGTAGAGGTCACATTCCTACAAGTGGTAACCATTATATCTACAAGTGGTAACGTTGATCCCACAAGTGGTAATTGTGGTTAAATTTTGATATACTTGGATATTTTGAAGTGTTTACATTTACAAGTGGTACAGAAGGTTCTTAGAGGCAAATGGTAAATCAGGGACATTAATTTGTACTTCATTTACTTTTCATGACATAAGATAGACAAGATGATGAACCACATCCCCGTTTTTAAGATTGATAAACCTACAAGTGGCTGTTGGAGAAAAGGTTGAAATAAGCTCCATAACTCATTTGCAGCAGATGCTTGTGGTGGAGCAGGTGCTTGAGGTGGAACAGCAGTGGGTTGCATCTTTGGTACTTTCAACAACTGATGCAGCATTTCTTTGATTTCAGCAACAAATGTATCCAGTTTTTCAACTCTGTCCGTCAATTCTAAGTACTTTAAACCATCACCCAATTTAATGGGATCATCTGATTTCCCACTAACAGTGGTTGTATCAATGGTTGATGCAGGGAGTGTACTCCAAACATTATCCACTGATGCCCCTTTTTCTTGGTACTGGGGTCTTCTTCCTTCAGCACTTGATAACCTTTTAATGGTACCAGTGGTCAAAACAAACTCACTAGTGGATATCAAAGGTGCTATAGAAGGAATTGCCTCCAAGGAAGTCTTATTGATGTAACTACTGTCCAAATGTAAACCAGTGGGTTCAATACTTGTAGTGGCTGCTTCACTTGGACTACCACCAAGAGTTACTTGTAACTCAAGGGGTGTAACCTCCTCAGGCTGTGTTGGTCGGTTAGCAAGGATTGATGCATCAGGCCCAGTAATTTGTTGAGGCATATTCTCATTGGCAGGTGATTGAGAAGGACTGGTTTGTGCCTGGTTCAAATCAATTGCATCTAACAAAATCTTTGTTTGTGGTGGAAGTGTGGATATGAGGTTGGGTTTGGAAAGAGAATTGGCCCCGGGCATTGGGTTGTGGATGATGGAAGCAAGTGATTCCAGAGCATCATATTGTGGTGTCCCTATTTGTACAACCTGTTCTTTTTTAGAAGAAGCAGGAGGAGTTTCAGCCATGGGTTGAGATATTTCTATCAACTACTATGAGGAAGTAGCAGCAGTGGTTTCTTGTGACTTTTCTGCTGGCACAGGCAGTTGCTCTGGTATCTCATCTTCCAGAGTTGCCTTATTGGTAGGTTTGGGGGGTTTTTGAATTTTCTTTGTTTTGGATTTTTGTGGATTGTAGGTGTGGGTTTCAAAGCAGTTGTTTTGCTGCTTTGATCACCTTGAGCAGTGGGCTCAGCAGCAGATACCTGAGGAGCAGTGGTAGCTGCTAAATTCTGCTCAGGCACCTCTGCTTGTGTTTTGCAAGGTGTTGACATTCTTGTAAAAGTTTCAGCAGTTTAGCTGTGCATTTGAAAAGATTCACCTTGTTTTATTGCAGAAGCATCATCCTTACCAAGTTTCTTTTCAAAATAATAACTTAGAAATCTTGGAAACAGTAAGAATGATTTTGTTTCAACATTTTTAACCAGATCATTAAAGATTTCCTGAGAATAATAAAAAATTTCTTCTTAAAGAATAGCATATCCCAGATTTTGAATCTTTAATGGTATTTCATTAAAAGCAGTGGTTTTGTTTGAAACACACATTAGGAGGGTATGAAATAAAAACCTTGTTGTAGAAGGGAAGAAACCTTTTTGTAAGGTATCCCTCTTCATCATTGTATATGCATACCCTCTTTCAATAAAGTCAATTTTTAACTCGTTTTTAGGAAAGAAGGTTTTACCTTGCTGATCATCGAGTTGAAAGACGTCAAAGATGAATTGTGGTGTAATTTTGACAGCTTTACCCTTTAGAGAAGAATTGATGGCTATGACAGTCTCTCCTTGTTTGTCAAGGGTTGCATTTTGCCAGAACTCTCTTTGGGTCGCCAAGTAAATTGGTGCATCTGCTATTAACAAAGTTTTGTACTTTGATGCAGACATGATATCAATAATGGAGTCGAAAGCATCGGTGGTGCCGGGTTTTGTGAGAAGACCCAGAAGGTTGTGAGAAGTTTTGTGTGGGATTTCGATGGGTTTAGCCTTTTGAGAGGCCTCTTTGGAAGATGATTTTGAAGTTGATTTTGCGGAGGACTTCGATTTAGTCATTTTGAAGAAGACGATCGAAGAAAGTTGTGAAGGAATTTGAGGAAATGAGATGAAAACTGCTTTGAGAAGAGAATTTTTATGAATCCAATTCGACAGTAAAACCCTGTTTGGGGTTTTGAAAGGGGGTTTTATGGAGAAAAAGTGAATGCTGACGTGGCAGCGGTTACAAAAGTTCTGACCACTATGTACTGTCCACGTGCCAACCTCTGATGAAATGAAGGACAGTACTTTTATGAAAACTACTGATGAAGGCAGTGGTTGCAACGGTAGATACAACACTGATTTTGAACAACAGTGCTTATCAAGAAATTGAGAAAATAGGGGATGACTTTCAGCAGTGGACAGACTTTAAAGTAAAACAGACTTTTGAACCCATCAGTGGTTATGGCAGACTTTTAAGGATTTAATGAAAAATTCATTTTTAGCTATTTTTAAGGATGGATTTTTTGATTTTCTGAAAACATTTTAATGCTTTTATTCATAGAGAAACAAGATTTTGCTTGTTATTCCATGTTTAGCATGCCAATCCTAGAGATCAAGCTTTCAAAGGTGGATATGTCTAATGCTTTGGTTAGCACATCTGCCAACTGATCCTTAGTTGGAACATGATGCAGAGAAATCAAACCTTTTTCATAGCAATCCCTCACAAAGTGATGTCTGATGTCAATGTGTTTGGTGGTTGAATGGGAAACTGGATTTTTGATGATGTTTTCTGCTGCCTGGCTGTCCAACATGAGGGGTATCTTTAAGGAAGTGATACCAAAATCTAGCAACTGATTTTGAAGCCAGAGCAGTTGGGCTGTACAACTTGCAGCCGCTATATATTCTGCCTTAGCAGTGGATGTTGAAACAGTTGCTTGCTTTTTGCTTTGCCAAGACACTAAGCAATTGCCTAGGAATTGGCACCCTCTTGAAGTGGACTTCCTTGTTTTGTCACACCCAGCAAAGTCACTATCTGAGAAACCTGAAAGCTCAATTTTACCATCAGCTGGATACCAGATACCAAGTGTGGGAGCACCTTTGAGGTATCTGAATATCCTTTTTACAGCAATAAGGTTTGACTTTCTAGGGGCTGATTGGGATCTTGCACAGACACATGTTGCAAATATGATGTCTGGCCTAGATGCAGTTAGGTACAATAAAGACCCAATCATGCTTCTATACAAAGTTTGATCAACCAATTCATCCTTCTCATCAGACATTACTAATTTATTGGTTGCAATGGGTGTACTGCATGGTTTACAATCATCCATCTCAAATTTCTTTAAAAGTTCTTTGGCATATTTGCCTTGATGGATAAAAGTGCCATTTTGCAGTTGCCTTACTTGGAGACCAAGAAAGCACTGGAGTTCACCCATTGCACTCATTTCAAACTCAGCTGTCATGAGTTTTCTGAACTCCTCACACATTTTATTACATGTGCTTCCAAAGATGATGTCATCCACATAAATCTGGACAATCATCAAATCCTTCCCTCTCCATTTTAGAAACAATGTTTTGTCTATCTTACCTCTTGTGAAACCAATGGAAAGTAGAAAGGTGGACAGAGTTTCATACCAGGCCCTTGGTGCTTGTTTCAGGCCATACAAAGCTTTATTCAGCTTGTAGACATGATTTGGATTAAATGGATCCTTAAAACCTGTAGGTTGATAGACATAAACCTCTTCTTGAATCTTACCATAGAGGAATGCACATTTGATATCCATTTAATACACCTTGATGTTGTGGTTGACAGCAAAGGCCAGAAATAATCTGATAGCTTCAAGTCTTGCTACAGGGGCAAAAGTTTCATCATAGTCAATGCCCTCTTCTTGTCTAAACCCTTGAACCACAAGCCTGGCTTTATTTTTTACAACAATACCCCTTTCATCAGTTTTATTTTTGAAGACCCATTTTGTGCCAATAGGACTTACACCCTCTAGCAATGGTACAAGCTCCCAAACTTGTTATCTTCGAAACTGTTGGAGCTCCTCTTGCATGGCTTCTACCCAGCGGTTGTCTTTTAGTGCCTCTTGGTACTTGACTGGCTGATGGAGTGATAGAAAACCAGCAAAGAGATAAATGTTTTGGGATTGACTTCTTGTGAGCACCCCTTCATTGATGTTGCAAATAACTTGGTCTGATGGATGAGATTTCAAGAAGATGAGCTCTCCTTGGTATGGAACAATGGCATTAAGTGGGGATGGCTGCAGATGTGAATCATCTGAGCTAGCCACTGTTGGTGACTTTGATAATCCAGCAGTGGCTTTAAAAGGTGGTGGGATAGGTGGCAAAGGTGAGGACACATGCTGACTTTGATCCACTGTTTGAGGACTTTATCAACAGTGTTTGATGATATGGAGGTAGGGGTTAAGGGGCTACTTTGGTCAACAACTGTTGAGGTAGCAGTGGTTGAGCTTTGACAACTGTTTTGTACATCTGCTACTCTTCCCAATGTGACAGACTTTTGTTGAGGAATGATGATCTCATACCCATAGTCTGGTGATGAATTCTCTGATGGACCTGCACTGTTAGTCTAGACAGCAGTATTTTCAAAAGTGAATTTATCAAGATCAAACAATTCTGCAGGATTTGCTAGGATTTTCATTGATGAAAGTTCATTGAACTTTACATTCAAAGTCTCTTCCACTGCTTTGGTCCTTGTGTTAAACACTTTGTAGGCCTTAGCAGTGGTTGAGTATCCCAGATGATAACCACAACCAATTTTGGCTGCAAACTTAGAGATAGAATCTTTTAAGTTTAAAATGAAGCATGGGCAACCAAAAACTTTGAAATATGAAATTAATTGCTTTATTTTATACAACAGTTCATAGGCAGTCTTTTGATGCCTGGGGTTGATTAAAACTCTGTTTTGGACATAGCAAGCATTGTTTACTACCTCTGCCCAAAAACTTAATGGCAAACCTGAATCTGCAAGCATGGTTCTGGCAGCCTCAATAAAAGTTCTGTTCTTTCTTTCAACAACCCCATTTTGTTCTGGTGTTCTTGGAATGTTGTGTTGTCTCACAATTCCTTTTGACACATAGAAATCATCCAACTCCTTATTCCTGAACTCTGTGCCATTGTCACTTTTGAAGATTTTTACTGGAAGGTCAAACTGCTTTTCAACTTGTTTCACAAAGTCTTGCAAAATGCCTGCAGTCTCAGCTTTTGAGTGTAAAAAATAAGTCCATGTAAACCTAGAAAAGTCATCAACAATAACCAAACAATATCTCTTTTTCTTAAGACTCATGACTTTAACTAGGCCAAACAAATCCATATGAAGCATTTGCAAACATTTGGTTATTTTGGACTCATCAATGGATTTGTAGGAGCTTTTATGTTGTTTACCTTTTAGGCAGGAAACACAATGCTCAGGACAGGTGAACAGTTTTTGAGGTAAACCTCTTACTAACCCCTGTTTTGAAATGGCAGTGATTGTCGTAAAATTTATGTGCCCCAATCTTCTATGCCATAGTTTTGTCTCTTTGTTTGATGCAGCTGAGAACAGACAGGCATCAGTTCTGGGGCACACTTTTGACATATCAACAACATAAACAATGCCACTTCTTTGAGCAACAAGTTTAGTTTTACCATTTTTGATTATTGCTTCAATCTTTTCAACCATTTCTGGTCCAACAATCCTACAACACTCCTTTGTGAAGAATGATCCATACCCCTTATCACTCATTTGTGAAACACTCAGGAGGTTGAATTTTAGATTCTCTATTAGATTGACATTTTCAAATTTTACATTACTAGACTGTACTGTACCAGACCCCAGAACTTTCCCTTTACTATTATTACCAAAGGATATATCACCCCCTCCATGGATTTTGAAATCTTTGAGAAGGGCTTTACCTCCTGTCATGTGCCTGGAGCCTCCACTATCTACATGCCAAAGGCTATCTAAACATGTAGAAGCTCCCTGCACATGAAGTAAAAGGATTAGTTCATTAGGGTCTCCAAAGCCAACAAGGCTTTGGATGGGGTCTCAACAATGTCTGGGATGGTCTCAGGTGCATGGGCAGTGGTTAGATCAAGTGTCTGGACAGTTTTAGGACTGTTTTTCTCTAACCACTATTATGGGTCTTGAGCAATCACCTGTTGGTAACCAAAAGGATGCCTGTTCACTCTTGGTTTTGAGGGCCTTTTGTAAGCCTCATAAACATGTGGTATCCTTTGGTATGATGGTTGTCCCTTGCCTCTCCTGAATTGATTGGCAGGGGGTGCATCAGTCACTTGAACATCTCTTTGGACAGATGTTTGGTTCAGCTGTTTTGTGACAGATGTTTGGTTTAGCTGTTTTGTGACAGCTGTTTGGACTGGCATAAATAGTGGTTGTTTCTTGGTGAATTTGACAGATGTTGATGAACTTAAGAATGTTTTTTGCAGTGTACTCATTCTTTTATTTAGATCATATACTTTTAGATGAAAACAGTCTTTTGTTAGATGATTCCTCTTTTCAAAAAAATCGCAAAACAGGTGTTTAATCTTTTCTCTTTTCTTCCTGTTCTCAGATTCCTTAGCAACAGAGTTTTGAACCACTGTTGGGATACCTTTGATAGGAATGACCTTTTCTTTTGGAGCTGTGACACCATCAGTGGTTGTGAAATCCATGGGCTTAAAATTTTCAAGAATGTCACACTTATCAGACCATGTGGGTTTGAATTGGTATTTCTCAATTTCCTCAAAAGTTGAGGATCCCCCAGATGGTCTTTCCAGAGTAATTTTGTTACCAAGTTTGTCAGTAATTTTAACTTCTTGGCCATTCTTGTTGGTTGGTTTTACTTCAGTTGAACCAGCTTGTTTGACAGCATTGTTTTCAAGTTCATCATATTTTCTAAATCCTATTCCAAACTTGACATTGCTTTCAAGCTGTTTCTCAAGCATGACTTCATAACCTTTGCAAGATTCCACCCATCTTTCACAAATGATTTGGGTGGACTCCAACTCCTTTTTACAAACTTGGTATTTTTCTACCATAGTTTGGAGTTGAGTCTTGGTTATGCTCTGCTCTTCTTTGTGACTGCTTATTTCTTTGTCTTTTTTAGTCAGTTTGTTTCTAAGTTCTTTTAATGACTTTTCAAATTTGACTTCATCAGATAAGACTTTATCCCTAAGGTTTTCAGTTACCTCTTTAATGTTAGCAAATGCAATAATACATTTGTCTGAACACAGTTTTTCAAGAACTTGAGGTGATACCTTAGCAGCAGCCATCATGGCACAATCACATTGATGATCACCTTCTTCATCAACTCTAACTTCTTCCTCACCTGCTTTCTTCTCTTCCTCTTTCTCTTTGTCTTCTTTGGACAAGGGGTCAGACAGTGGTTCAATCAGAGTTTCTGAACTTTCTCCCAGTAGTAGTTCACCAGCAACTGCAGTAACCACTGCTTCAACCACTTCATCCACTGTTTCAGCACTTAGCTGTTCACCTTCAGTTTCTACCCCTTCTGGTATTGACTCTAATGCCATCAAACAAAATTCACCATTAAGATTATCATTAGAAGCATAGAGTGCAAAATTTTCATCACCAAGCTCATCAGGCATGCTACTCCAGTCAACAAAGCCTTGGGTGAAAAAGTTTTGCTGATCTGGTTGTACCACTGTTGGAGCAGCTTGTTGAGGTGCAATAGGTTGCACTTGTGCCTGAGGGACAGGGGCTTGAACATACTAAATTTGTGGAACAGTGGTTTAAACATAATGCACAGGCACAGGGGTTGCAGCATAGTGAGCAGTGTTAGCATGTGCTGCAGGGGTATAATGGGTATATTGCACAGTGCTTTGATGTTGTGGTCTAGGGTTTGAGCTGGGATGAGTTATTATAGGACCAGTGGTTTGACTCCTGCATTCCCTAGCAAAATGACCTAGCCTATTGCACTATAGCACTTAATTTTTTACTTATCCAACCCCACTTTTAAATTCCCATGTAACCCTGGGAATTTTCTCCCGGTTCTTTTGTAGAATTTGCTTGTTCTTACACTAAGCAAATCCAATTGATGCAAAATGTCCATTTCTTCTAAGTCAGTGGGATCAAAGTGTTGCAAATCATTGAGTTCAAAACACAAATTATCTGACATCTGGTTTTCACAATTTGCAGTGAAAGCATAATTTGCAGAGTGAGGATCAGAGTTGTTAAAACTAGCAGTTATGTCAATAAAATGATCAAAACTCTGATCCTTACTGCTGCTATTAGATTCTTCCTGACCAAAAAGAACTGTGCTGCCAAATGAATAGTCATCTGCAACCTTTCCAGACTCTTGCAACCTCTTTTTCTAGTTTAACTCCCTTTCATAGGTCAGGAGTCTACCATGAAGTTGGGTCAGGGTCCGATCTTTGAACTCAGCTGAGTTTCTAGTCACAAAAGCAATTGTATCCCATTTTTCAGGTAGTGATCTAAGAAACCTGCTATTTTGAGTTACATTTGGAAATGTAACTTTAACAAGTTTTAGCTCACTAATGAGACAGCTAAAAAACTCAAACTGTTGGGTCAATGATTCACCCTTGATGTGACAAAAGGTTTCATACTGCTAATTCAGAATTTTCCTATTATTTTCAATAACTTCTTCTGTCCCCCCCCCCCCAAACTGTTCCTTCAATGCATCCCATAGCTCTTTGGCACTGTTACAATGTAACAGTCCAGCATAGATTTCATTGGGTAATGCAGATGCAATGATGCTAAATGCTTTGGCATCGAGTTCGAACTTTTGGAAATCAGTTTCAGTATAATTTTCAGGTTTTTTAGGTTCGAACTTCTTTGAATCCTCAGCACTTGGCACCATGGGAACATGTGGTCCAAAAACAATAGATCTCCAACATCCAGTATTCTATTGAGCAAGGATGTGACCCATCCTTCTCTCCCAGATGTTGTATTCATTACGTTTAAGCATGGGTGGTTTGAAAAGAGAGCCAATGTTATTCTTATCATCTTGTGATTGTGACGTCATCCTGGTTGTTTTATAGGCACTGATTAATCAACTTTAATGGTGATTAAACCTTACTCTATTTTTCAACAAAACGAACAAACTATCAGTATCAACGATTACGAGCTGAACTATTTATGTCATGTTGGACCGGTTTGCGACCCTGAAAAGTCAGTTAAGGTAGTTCAACTTTGCGTATAAAGGCGGAACCAATGTACACAAAGTAACAACAGCTTTTCCTCTGTAATTCCTTCTCTATTGATGTTTTCTGAATTGATTTTGATAGAGTTTCGTTACACCAAGCATGACATGATTTCGCTCCAAGTTACAAATGAGATCACACATGAGGGTATTTATAGTCTGACTGATTTCGCTCATATGGACTGCCCTATGAGCGAAACCCCATGTGATACATAAGCGAAATTACCTGGTTCCCTGGAGCGAAACCCCCCTAGTGACCTATAAGCGAAATCCCAACTAACTTATGTACACATAAGCGAAATCTCATCATTAAACCCTAATTTTGACTTTCAAGCTCTAATCTAACCTATCTTGACCTAAGACTCAATGCAAACGTAGTCAACAGACATTTCGAGCACCAACATGTCAAAATGATTATTAAATCAAATTTGACTGTCCGAGCTCTGATACCAATTGTTAGGATCTGAGTTTGGATTGATTGTGATTTATGTTTGAATTAAGATGAACAATGAAAGAGTAGTGCAGCGGAATTTAGATGATAACAAACTTTTCACAATCAAACAGGAGAATTGCTTTCAACATACATTTTCAACAAAGAACCGAATGCTTAAATTTATTTCAAACATTGATTACAATTGCATGTATGCTACAAACTCCCCCTCAGCCTGAGCTCAGTGATTTGTTCGTACAGGAAGAAGATGGTGAAGAGCTAATAGAAGAGTACAGAGCACTGTTCTATTTATAGGCACGAGACAAACCACTGAGCATCTTTGCTGACGTCACCATGAAAGTGACATCTAACCTCCTAACAAACTCTAACATCTGACCTATACAAACTCTGCTATGCTAACAACCGTTATTACAATACAATTCAAAAAGTAAACTAAACTACTGCTGCATCCTTCCACTGATGTGAACCCAGCAGCACTTTACATATCCAGCAGAGCTTGACTCATACCAGTAGATTGAATATCAGAGCCTTAGTCTTTCATCAGTCTTTAACTTGGGCAGCAGTTGTTGGTCAGTAGATTGTAAAGATCAGTAGATTGGAGGTCAGCAGATGTTAAAACCACTTTCAAGGGGAGAGATTTGAAGCATAACATCTGTTTATTCTGGATCCACTGCCCTGATCCAGTTTTGGCTTTAATTATCTGTTCCACTGGGGTAGGGTTCAATCCCAACACACTTGTACTCGAATCACATTGTAACACCTAGTTGATCCGCATCATATCCTGCACTGTATCCTGATATTTGAAGTAATAGAAGAACAAGGCAGCTGCGATTGTCAGCTCTCGAGGTTTTGTGCCGGCGATCTAGATTGATCAAGGGCTTTCCTCGTACATCATGTGTCATCCTTTACATTTTTGCTCATTGTTTTATCATAAATATAGCTCTATATCCTGAGCCGTATCCTGAAACTGATTTTGCAAATAACTTAACTAGCATATTTTCAGCATACATTTCTAGCACACTACCTCACTTAACTAATTTGATCACTAAATTGCTTCGGTAATTTTTGACCAAAACACTTATGACTATAAGGTATAACTTCAGAGGGTTATTCCCTATATAATATGGTTATAAAAATGCGCTTGGTCAAATCCTAAGATTGACCAAACGGTTCAGATTCGAAAGTCAAAGCGGTAGTCAAACCGCTCGACTTACGACTAAAATAAAAGCACTAAACTAGAAATGACAAGTTAGGCATGTTGGAACATGTCTAATTAAGTTATAAAACTGATTTGGTGTCAAAACTTTAAGTTTTAAAACCCAAAAACAGTTTGGTTGTAAAATGCACTTTTGCGCATTTTTTACTTTTAATTTATAAAACTTTGACTCGTCACTTCGCCTAGTAAACTTGGTAATCAGAAGGTGCAATCGCAAGGGATTATAACCTTCGTGATTACGATCACGTTGCAAAGTTCAATTGAACTTTGACTTAACCAAAAACGGTCAGAACCGAAAGTCAAATAGAAAGTCAAACTGTTTGACTTTTGGCTAAAAATGCCAAAATAATGAAAGAACAAGGAAGAGCACTTACTTGTGTTGAAGAACACTTTCAAAACTCAGAGTAGGAGGCTTCCAAAAGCTGGAAACAAGCTCCAAGAGAGTGGGAGAAAGAATTTAAGAAATGCGCAAGTTGAAATGAAGAAATCTTTGGCTATTTATAGTGCTCTTGAACTCATAAGATCAAGCCAAGTGTCCTTGAGGTGTCATGATCTGAGGAATGTCATAACACATGTCCAAAGGAGGTAAGAAGCTGGAAAATTCACGACTTGGGGGCCAAGGCATGAGCTAGGAAGCTGCCAACAAATCTAGTGTGCTGGGTACCCCTTACGGACCATATGGGGGTTCCCATTGCGGTCCGTAAGGCTTGGCTTGGGGCCAAGTTTAGCAGTATGGCAGATTTGGCCCCTGGACTTGTACTGCCGCGTTTTGTCATTTTAACCCCTTTTAACCTAATATTTAGGTTATATAAAGGTGTTAAGGCATGTGTAACTTGGATTTTATCCGAAAATGTCATGGATATCGTTTCGTTCGATCGTACGGTTACGTGTTCGTAAATAAAATATAACATTTTATCAAACACGAAAATGATCGAAATTGTACAACGATTAAAAATATTGCATTCTCGCAATAAAACACAAGATTTTATTGAATACGAAAAATGTTCGGAATCGTACAATGATTGAAAATGTGCAAATGTCACAGTTAGAGCATGTGTAACTTGGATTTTGTTTCGAAAGTATTATGAATATCATCTTGCTCGATCCCACGATTTCGTATTTCGTAAATAAAAATAAACAATTTTATTAAAACACGAAAACGATCGAAATTATACAATGGTTGAAAATTGCAAATGTTACATGTAAACCCTAGATTTTTTCTCCCAATTCAATTTGTAGGTAAACCCAAAAACTTCTCCACCATCATCATTTAGAGAGAGAGGGCATCCTTTGTTTTGGCGGAGATCTGAGAGGGAGAGAGACTGGGGTGAGTAGGGTTTTAATTTTAAAAATGGATAGATTTGAGGGGGAGAAGAGGATGTGATTTTTGGTTTGAATTTTGAAAATGGATCTGAGATTGGATTGGGAGAAAATAACATTACGGATCCTGCAAAGTGGAGCAATGGATGGAGATCCAATCACCTTTCTTCACACGGATCGCCAAGAAGAACACATACTTCTTTGGAGGTTCAAATTTCAGAAAACTTTTTGATTCATGGATGCAGAATACCTATCTAAGGAATGAGAATACAAAGGTTATACATTGGGCTTAGATTCTAGTAAAATACTTAATTTTAAATTATCTCACACACACACACACACACACACACACACATATATATATATATATATATATATATATATATATATATATATATATATATATATATATATATATATAGCGGAAGGTTCAAATGAAAACCACTAGTTATTGTGAAAACTTGAAAACTAACTAAAAAAGTCAAAAAAACATACCAATTTTTTTTTTTTTTTGCATAATAATTTTTGCAGGTTTTTTATATAAAAAATTTAAAAAAAAAATTTGTGTAGTGCACATGTGTATGTGTACTACACATGTGTATTATTACACATGTGTACTACAAAAACAAATTGAAAAAAAAGTTTTTTCATATATAAAACCTTTTTATAAAAAAAAATTGAAAAAAAAAAAATTTGTGTGTTTTTTAGGCTTTTTTTTTCGAGTTACCCGCGCGATGCGGCGGGAGTGGCGATTTACAATAGGATACTCGTTTACCGTTAGTTTATCCGTCGTCTCGTGATATATCGTATAGTACTTAAGTTAGTTTTCTTATTCGTGATCTTCTACAAGAATAGTACAAAATAAGGAAGTAGATGTAATTAAAAACAAGAAGAGTTCGAAACAGTCAAGTAGCTAGACAAAACAATAAAAACAAAATGCGGGGAGTCTCTTGTATCTCTTCCTGTTTTACCAATACATCCGTTCGCTTATGACTTTCTTGTATCTTCTCCTCTCCTGTACCAGATTTCGACACATAACAAAATGTTACACGCTTACAGGTGCTTTAAAATAGTAATTAAAAAGTAATTTCAGGAAGCAAATAAGGCACATAATCTACTAACTTACCTTCGTTTTGATACGGATGCGATTAATTAATCACGCAACACTTCCTGGTAGACAACATTTGATGTGTAAACTCCGCGTTGTTTGAATTCTTTGGCGAGATGTACCAACACCTTCGTACTTTGTCTTGAAATCCCTCTTGATAACGCGACATAAAGTTGTCCATGTGAAAATACAGAATCCGGTAGATAAATACCAACGTTCGGAATTGTTTGACCTTGAGCTTTATTAATCGTCATGGAAAAGCTAAGTCGAATTGGAAATTGTTTTCTTTTCAGCTTAAATGGGAACATGTCATCTTCAGAAAGGGTTAGAGGGATTCTTGGCAAAAAAAACTCTTTTTCCGGCATGTTGACCGACTGCAATTTCCGCATCAATAACATTTCGCATGAAACCCTTACATATCAACCGCGTGCCATTACACAGGCCATGTGATGGATCGATATTACGTAACAATATTATTGGGCATCCAATTTTTAAATGAAGCTTATGAGGCGGCAAACCACTAACATTTAGCGAATTTAAGAACTCGACCGGATAGAAGTTGCGCTGATCGTCTTCAGCTTCATCAAAACTGTAATAAACTTTTTCCTCCCCTTGAAAAATTTCAATCATTTGATTATTAATCTCGTCAACACTATCATTTTTAGTGGACAATATTGCTCTAGAGATTATATAATCTGAAGAATATACATTATCTTCAATTGATGGAAAGATGGCATGGATCAATTCTTTTATAGCGTTTTCTCTGTTGTTGCACTGAATTGTCATGTCATCGGGTATGCGGATATAGTTTCCTTCGATTGGTTCTTCAGTTCCATCGCCGACTCTTAAAAGAAATTTAGAAAACCATGGATCTTTCAGCGCTCTCATATTTATGGTCAACCGCATCTTCTTAGTCAAAGACCAAAGAGGTGACATTCGTACGCTGGAGTCTACAATCTGTGCTCGAGTGCCACGTTTGATAACCGGCAACACCTGTCTGAAGTCACCTCCCATAACCATTATCTTTCCACCAAATGGGAGACTAACACCTATAATGTCTTGGAATGTACGATCGACTGCCTCTATCGCTTGTCGTTTAGCCATCGACGCTTCATCCCATATGATTATTTTGGCAGAGCGAATCAGTTTAGCGGCCCCACTCTGTTTTTTAATATTGCACATTGAATTATTTTCAAGATTAAGAGGAATCTTGAATCTCGAGTGAGCCGTTCTACCTCCTGGCATATTATTAGCCACTGCACCTGATGAAGCTGTTGCGAGAGCAATAAGACCACGTGACCGAATTTCAGCAAGCAAGGCAATGTACAAAAATGTTTTTCCAGTTCCACCTGGACCATCAATAAAGAACACGCCTGGAAGATCATTATCAACATGCATCATGATCTCATCAAACACGTTTTTTTGGTCCGGATTAAGTGAATGTTTGGCACTCAAGTGTTCAGGTTCCAAAACAATCCCATACTCTTCTTGTAACTCACGATAACCTGCATCTTGTAAGTTAACATCGTCAGTTATCTTAGGAAGGTCGAATTCATTGAAATTTTTACCCATGGATTGTACCAAGACACTTATTTCGGTAAGAACCATATTTTGAACTCGTTCTATACTTTGACAGTGTAACCGATGATCTTCAGATAGTGAATCAAAGTGGTCATTCCATAACTTTCGAATATCTCCAGGTTGGCAAAAAATCATTATGGTCGCAAATAACCTTCTAAGAGCATTGGGAAACTGAAACGTAGAGGCTTCTTCGAGACATTGTGATAGATATTCATCGTCTTCTATTAAGCCTAACTCAAGAGCTGCTTTCCGAAATGTCGCACACCGTTGACCATTAACTGTGCAAAGATGTTCGAAAGAAGTAGGCCCTTTGACATTTGACAAAAGTAGGCGTAAGTAGTACCTTTCTCCTTCGGCTGGATTAGCGGAAACGATACGACCTCTTTGTTTTTTACCGAAACGACGACTCCAACGGCGTGTGCTTCCATTCCAAGTATAGTGTTTTGGAAAATCTTTATACAAATGTACCCTTGCTGTTTCATCGTTTCTATTCTGATCAAAAAATGCTGTTAGCATGGTTCTCTTATCCCTTTCCCTATCAACAATATTAGGCATCAAGTCATCATCTCTAAATCTAACCATCTGATTATTTGGGAGATGAAGTTGTAAGGCTAGAACAGCAGGAAAGATTTGAGAAAGAGAGAAGGAAAAAATTCGCCACATAGCCTCTGGGGGCAATATGTAGCGTGCATCTTGAAATCTTTTTATCTCATTAATAACAACCCCTGGCTCACTTTGATCGACTTGAATAACCTGTTTGTCATGTCCTTTATAAACATATTTGAAAAGATATTTCACAGATTTTATACTTGAGCAAACTTCAACATTCATGTGGCAGTTAAACATCATCAAAAGCCTTGGGTTATATGGGACCACCCATCTATTATCAAGTGTTTGTCCTCGTAGGTCCACTTCTATCCCGGTGTCTCTCCTTCGATACAACGGATACGAATCTTCTCCTTGTGTCGTCTGTTCGTTAAATTGTCTAGGATAGTGAAAACGACAAATTTTAGGATCACCCTGCATACAAGGACTGCTTGATCGTAAATTGCCGCAAGGACCGTGAATCATGTGCTTGACAACCATCTCATGCAATCTGGGATGTGTTAGTTTGTTAGGAATTTCAGCACACACAACCTTATCATAATGGTCCGCGTTATTGATCTTGTGTTGCGGGTACATGATTAGGAGAAAATGTGCGTGCGGCAAACCCCGCTTTTGAAATTCAATGACATAGACGTATGACTTAACTTCCCCGAGGACATGTTTCTTGAAGAGTTGATCCTTAAGATCTTCTAATTTAGCCCGGAACACTCTTGAAACAAGGTCTGGACGATCTGTAGCAGTTTGACCAACATGTAAGTTATCACATATCTCAGGCCACTTAGGATTACATGTCATTGTAAGGAATACATCAGGCTTGCCGTCGTCTTGAACTAACGTCATCGCATCTAGAAACCGACGTCGCATGTCGCGAGGCCCCCCGATGAAAGATGCAGGCAACACAATTCTTTTCCCGACTCTGTTTGCATGAACCTCGCCAGTATTGACGCAATCCACAATACCTTGGTACAATTCGGCTCGAATTTTTTCCTGGTTTCTCTCACAAAATTCTAAGCGTGACGTCTCAATTTTGATGTAAACATCAACCACAAACTGCTGTAGCAGCCTACCACCGAACAAAAGCACATTATCGGTAGATCGAATCTGGAACTTGTAACAGTAGTACTCTCGCATAGCCACGGTTGTTCTACCACTTCGTGTGTTAGCCTCTGAACGATGAAGATATATTAAAAACAAACAGTTAATAAAAATAAAACGCATTACGCTATTTTTATGATCTTCACTTAAAAAGGATAACAAATTGTTGGTACCTTCCATTTCACCTTCGATGTTGTCATTGTTGCTAACCTCATTGATTGATACTCCTTGACGTGGTATGTTAGCATGCCAACCCGACTCACCATTAGGAAAAAATAAAGGATACGACAATGGATCGTAACAACTGAAGTACGGCTGAATAGTTTGTCTATATTCAGACCTACCGTACACTACAATACTTCGTTTATACGAAGTGATATTGTCATTACCTTCAACCCAAATACCAGCAACCTATATAATTGTGAACTATAAGTAAGTAAAATAAGCAATTATATTAAATAATTGCAATTAATATAATATATTATATATACCTCCGATGTCGTTGGTCGGTTGTACACCCTTTGGTCAAGTTCAACCGAAGTATTCAAAGTGACTCTATAGTTGTCCAGAGGTCCTAGTTCCGCAAGTCTTCTAAATGTATCGACATATGGGTTTGTAGAAAGAACGCGTGTTAAAATCTGAGTAATACGCCGATCAAGATTTGGCCATCGGAGTCTGTGATCTAACTCAGTATCAGGATCGTAAAAATACAACTGCAAGTACCTAGGAGTCCCATCCCTCGGAACTAATTGGTCGATTCTGTGATATATTCCTTTATGTGCACGAAAAGTATATACGCCGTCTCTCATATTGTTCAATGTATCATCCAATGTCACACCCATTGAGGCAAAAGAAAAATTGGTGTTATAAGCACGGATGTTTTGCCTAAACAAATCTCCAATTTCATCTTGAGACGTGAAAAGTCGGTACAATTCCTCTGGAATTTCTAAGTTTGCTAACACGGTTTTCCCACTCATACAACAAAAGGTATCAAATTCAAATTGAAATCGTTTGGCTCCACAATTAGGACATGCGCCTCGTTCCTTTAAAACACGATGCTCTCCAGGTACACCATTGTAAACAAAATTATAAGGATCATCTTCTACGCTCCCATGTTGGGGGGAAGGTTGATCAACTACTTCAGCAAATTGGGGTAATAAAGTACGCGGATGAATTTGAATACCTAAAAAAATTGGTGTATTAAGTAATGAAGGTTGTAAAAGATGTCAAGTTCGAAAAAGAAATCTTTGTTAAATAAATAGAAACCTCGTGATGTTCTATGCCTGACTACGTCAATTACATCATCTATCGGGGTTTGGTTGACTTGACTGCCATTTGAAATACGCATTCCATTATCGTTTGGTGTATTAGAACATCCTTCATTGTACTCCTTGCATTTTGTAGTAGAAACACTTGAGGCGTTCTCATTTGTTGTTTGTAGAAATTGAGTAATATTAGTTTGTAAACTTCTTAACGGTGTCCTTTCTGTTGACCTATTATTCATTAAAGATATTGATGAAGGACTTTGGGGGGCATCACCACTCCCAAATTTAGATACTTTGTTATTTTCTTTGCGTGCAGCATAGTATCTTTTTTGATACTCTTTTCGTTTTTCAGCTTTAGTAGATGCACTCGAGCTAGAAGCATGATTTCGAGGGTTTGAGAGTCCATTAGTCATTGTAAATTGAAAAAATGACAAATACCTTGCAAATTAAATAAAAGAGAGTTATCATAGATGATGAAATTCTCAAATCATAACAACATTCCAACACATAACTTAGAGAAAAACAAACCGAAGGATAACATTGAAATACATAATGATAACATTAAAATACATGACTTAAACGGAATATCATGACTTACAGAAAAAAAAACACAAATCCTTAAAACATTGACATACATAATGATAACATTAAGTGAAAGCCAATCTAAATACTTGGTGAAACAATGGTCTGCACAAACACCGCACCCTTAAAACCTCGAAACCAAGAAACGGGATAAAAACATTCGAAGGGCTTCATATCCATTTCAATTGTAAACAACTTCCCTAATTTAGTCATCACAAACCAATTACCATTTGTCACATAATGTGTTATATCGCACCACAATGACAATGATATCGGGGGGATCGGAGGACATGATAAGACCTTAATCCAGTAATCCCCTTGTAGTGTCCATAGGTCAATTGTCATCTCAAACATGCCAGTGCTAGCAAACATGTGAAGCACATTTTTTACATTAACTAAAACACCTTGAACCATTCCATTAGAAGGAACGGGTGGAAAGCTTATCTCCTTGAACTGCTCCGAATTAACATCAAAACAAATCACCACATTCGTACCTCCAATCCAACATTCGCAAACAGTGAAATATAGAGTACCACCACAAAATGTGCCAGCTGACCAATTGAAATGAGGGCTTAGGTACTCTTGTCTTGTTATGAAAGGAATATTTCTCCAAGAGTCTACTTCCCTAGAATAAACATAGACACCAAGTACACCACTCCTACGCTTTATATGCAAGACCTTGTAATCATCGTCAGCGTCAACGTACAAACCAATGGCATCAAGGTTATTTATATAGAATCCATGAGAATCAGGGGTTGACAAACGCTTGAAAGCAGTAGTTGTTGGATTCCAAAGAAGCAGCTCGTATGTATGATTCAAGCAAACACACAACAATCCGTTCAAATGTGAAAGTATTGAGACATCATTATTTTGGTGATGGAATGGAAATGTAACTGTTGAGCTTGGACCATAGTCATTGTTATTAGAGATGATTGGACGAACAGAACACGTTAGGTCATCAATTAGTAGAACTCTCTGGTTAGATGAAACTACTGAGCGAGAACAATGTATCTTTACGAAATCTTGTGTTGACAATAACGCATACCATTGCTTACATACACTCTTAGAACGACCTACATCCTTTGCTGGCAGCCTCGTTAATATCTCAAACACGATTGTATGAGTAGGAAGATCAGCCATGGTTATACCTTCGTTTAATACAGATAATGATTATTTATTTGTCCAATCTAAGAAGATTATACCTTGGTGATAGATTATAAATAATTCTACAATTACATCAATATGAGGGAAACAAAAAGCAAAACACGAAACACCAAGAGAGACTTTAATATTCAACAACTAAACAAATAACAACACCAAATGTTTCTAACTTAAACACAAATTGGATAACGATCCATAATTTACATATCCCGTGCCTCGACCATATCCGGTTCGTACGTAATCGTACTCAACTCCGTAGACTTCAAAATATTAACTGAAATAACAAATAAAATATAACTTTTATTAAACTACATGAGCCATTAGATCTAACTAATTATTAGAATGTTCATGTGTAAAGCATAACATACTATCTGGTAGATGAACCAACTTGAGACGTGATACATATATGATGGACCTTTGTTGCACGGCTCGAATGGAACGTATAACATCGGAAGGCTTCAGGGCAGACAAAAACAATTGTATTGTGTGACCACTGTATATTACGATTTTGGGTTAAAGTTCTTCTAATAATAATATTTTCTTACATATAACGTAAATATTATGTTTGTAATATGTTAATAATAAATAATAACGTACGTCTTATCTTGAAGAGAAAGTTCAAAACAACATCGATCACGTTTGCCTTCTGTTATTCTCCCAACCACATCTAAAACCAAATCAGTTAAATCGTATAGACCATATATAAAGTTTTATATATTTAATAAAAATTATAGATAGAGAATTAATATGTACCAACAATATCCATTTGAGGTCTCCTGTCATGCTTCAATTCTATAATGGAAGGGACCAATGGATATAAAGAAGCACCCCTTGGAATCGTAAGCGTAAGTGAAGAAAGCTTTGTATATTCGTTGATGACAATTTTCTTCTCGGACCAAACTAACACGTAATTCTGGTACTTTGGGCACTCAAGATAGTTGAGATTCTCAATTTGGAAATGATTCAACGAAAAAAAACCACCCATCAATGACGCGTCATTATATTTGTGTATCAAATTTTGTGGGACGAACGCAACAATTTTTTGTCTCTAAAATGAAAAGAAATTTAGTGGTGGAAAAACGCTTATATAACACAAAGTAAATTAAAATAATGTTCTTACGTGTTGATCAAGAAATATAACCACTAATCTCTTTCCATCGACGTCATGCCAAATAAACTCCACCTTAACAAAGATTATATTATACCATGCTCTATCATTTGTCAATGATGAAAATTCTTCAACGGAAAAATGATCAGACATATCCTATTAAGTGTTCAATATTAGTTAACTAAAAAAATAAAAACTCCAGAAATAAAATTTAAACTAAAACATGATTAAAATTAAACAGCAACAAATTTAAATTTAAACTAATACATAATTAAAAGTTACATAATTAAGATTCAAACTAATTCGAGAAAAAAAAAACTACAGTCATCATAAAAGTTGTTCTAAGGTTCCCAAACCATTTTTTCATCCAATGGTGGTTCGTAAACCGCCCCAGGGTCAGTTTCGTACCCTTCAGCCCAGGTCGGTAGTTCTTGTGTTTGACTGTAGTTTTCCACATAAGGGGGGTTTGAAGGTGGAGGATGCATAGGAAGTATAGGAGTGTTTGGCACCGGACGATGGCACCCCTCAATTTGTAGTCCACCAAATTGTAGTTGAGCGAAGGTATAGTCATACGCCCAATTCAACTCTTCATCCGTCCAACCAAATGGATCATCATATTCAGGGTTTGCCAATGGAGGTGGGGTTGAAACCGAAGGTGGGGTTAAAACCGGAGGTGGGGTTGACACCGGAGGTGGGTTTGAAGTTAGAGGGTTTGAATCAGGAAGGTTTAAATGGTTTGTTGATCCTAGTGATTCAACGGGAATTGGATAACCACCGCCCATACCTCTCAATTGATATGTGTTTGGAGTGATTTGTAAACTGAAAAATACACATAATTACTATAACAATCAGCTTTGTGAATACAGTATTGTTTTAAATACAGTATTGTTTTGAATACAGTATTGTTTTGAACACAGTATTGTTTTGAATACAGTATTGTTTTGAATACAGTATTGTTTTGAATACAGCTTTGTGAATACAGTATTGTTTTGTGAATACGGCGTTTTATTTTGTTTTGAATACAGTATTGTTTTAAAAAAAATTCCTGTAATGATGAAGGAAAAGATCAAAATATAACAGAACAAAGTAAATGAATGAAAAGATCATAATTATCACAAAACCATGACACATATCAGTCCCAAAAATGAAGGAAAAGATCAAAATATAACAGAACAAAGTAAAATCAAAACTACAAAAACAATTTACTATAATTTACACATATACATAATAACTATAACAATCAGCTTTGTGAATACAATATTGTTTTAAATACAGTATTGTTTTGAATACAGTATTGTTTTGAATACAGCTTTGTAAATACAGTATTGTTTTGTGAATACGGCGTTTTATTTTGCTTTGAATACAGTACTGTTTTAAAAAAAATTCCTGCAATGATGAAGGAAAAGATCAAAATATAACAGAACTAAGTAAATGAACCTAAATATCATAATTATCAAAAAACCATGACACATATCAGTCCCAAAAATGAAGGAAAAGAACTAAGTACATAACAATTTATCTTTTCACTATTCCATAACAGAACTAAGTACACATATCACAAAACCATGACACATAACAGAACTAAGTAAATGAAAAAATATATCAAAACATCCCACAGAACAAACTAAAATAAAAAGTACATAACAATTTATCTTTTCACTATTCCATATCTAAAATTGACCTAACTATCATAATTTTCATTGAACTACAACACTTATCATCCCCAAAAATGACCTAAATATAATAAGTATCACAAAACCATGACACATATCAGTCCCAAAAATGAAGGAAAAGATCAAAATATAACAGAACAAAGTAAAATCAAAACTACAAAAACAATTTATCCTTTCACTATCCCGAAAAATGAAAAAGTATATCAAAACATCCCACAGAACAAACTAAAATAAAAAGTACATAACAATCTATCTTTTCACTATTCCATATCTAAAATTGACCTAACTATCATAATTTTCTTTGAACTACAACACTTATCATCCCCAAAAATGACCTAAATATAATAAGTATCACAAAACCATGACACATATCAGTCCCAACAATGAAGGAAAAGATCAAAATATAACAGAACAAAGTAAAATAAAAACCACAAAAACAATTTATCCGTTCACTATCCCGAAAAATGAAAAAGTATATCAAAACATCCCACAGAACAAACTAAAATAAAAAGTACATAACAATCTATCTTTTCACTATTCCATATCTAAAATTGACCTAACTATCATAATTTTCTTTGAACTACAACACTTATCATCCCCAAAAATGACCTAAATATAATAAGTATCACAAAACCATGACACATATCAGTCCCAACAATGAAGGAAAAGATCAAAATATAACAGAACAAAGTAAAATAAAAACCACAAAAACAATTTATCCGTTCACTATCCCGAAAAATGAAAAAGTATATCAAAACATCCCACAGAACAAACTAAAATAAAAAGTACATAACAATCTATCTTTTCACTATTCCATATCTAAAATTGACCTAACTATCATAATTTTCTTTGAACTACAACACTTATCATCCCCAAAAATGACCTAAATATAATAAGTATCACAAAACCATGACACATATCAGTCCCAACAATGAAGGAAAAGATCAAAATATAACAGAACAAAGTAAAATAAAAACCACAAAAACAATTTATCCGTTCACTATGTCATATTTGAAAGAACTTACAACAATGCAAGAGGGAGATGTGAAAAGCCGACAAAAATTTTAAAACCTTGATGTGAGAGCCGAGAAACAACGCAAGATCCGAATGCAAAGAGTTGATATATTCTGAAATCGAAGTAAATAGAAGTTGTTAAGTTGATGTTTTGAAAGTAGGATTATTCAACTGAGATAAACTTACGATTTCAGTTGAGTGTAGTTGAGAGTTTGTAAAGTGTGAGTAGAGTGTAGATATCTCTGGATTATTTATAGAGACTGAAGGAAGCAGTGCTGTCTTTCAAACAGTGTATGGAAGAGTGTTGATATATTATAGAGACTGCAGCAAGCAAGCTGTCTTTCACACAAAAGTAAAGTGTTGCTTTTTCCGGTAGATTGTACTTCCCTGCTTTTGGCATCCCTTTTTGTCAGATGTGTGAGCATTGAGAGAGAAAGCAGATGGTGATCCGTGTGAAGTCAAATGGACGGTCCCGATCTTGATCCCTTTTTGTCTGTAGCATAAGTCAAATGGGTTAAGATCAGTTAAAAAACAAAAAGCATAAAAATAACAAAACACATCAAAAAACAGAGAATATAGTGAAGTTTATATTCTCTCAGTAGCATAGCATGTTAAAAATTAATATTCAAGGCTTAGAAATTACCAAAAAAGAGCGAAAAACCGACTGAATTCGAATCTCAGCCCATTCTTGACACTAATGCTCCGTTAGTTCTCGCAAAGTCAACCATCATAAAAAGAAATCAAGTATTAGTAAAGATTTGATATTAGTTATAACCAGTACACTATTAACTTAAAATAAATTTAATATAAATCACATTTTGTCAAGTTGCAAATATAAAAACCTTTATTATAAACAAAAAAGAAAAGAAAATTGATGAATGATGATAAACTTTACTTTACCTCTGATCAAATAACAGAGAATATAGTCAAGTTTATATTCTCTCAGTAGCATAGCATGTTAAAAATTAATATTCAAGGCTTAGAAATTACCAAAAAAGAGCGAAAAACCGACTGAATTCGAATCTCAGCCCATTCTTGACACTAACGCTCCGTTAGTTCTCGCAAAGTCAACCATCATAAAAAGAAATCAAGTATTAGTAAAGATTTGATATTAGTTATAACCAGTACACTATTAACTTAAAATAAATTTAATATAAATCACATTTTGTCAAGTTGCAAATATAAAAACCTTTATTATAAACAAAAAAGAAAAGAAAATTGATGAATGATGATAAACTTTACTTTACCTCTACTTGAGTGAGCATGAGACCACTAAGTGAGGGAACATTCTGCATATGAAGCCCCCATCGATTCGAATGAAGCAGCGTTCAGCGTCGCCAAAGCCAATTCCGAGACTCTCCAAGCAGATACACTTTCTCCGGCAGCGTTCAGCGTCGCCAAAGCCAATTCGTGACAGTCGTTAACCAAAGGTATAACTAATTAAATTCAGATCCTAAAAAAAGGTTTCCTTGCGAGTTGCGAGTGACATACCTGAGTCGATTCATCACAAAACACATGCGAAAATCCTTCGTAAACCTCAGATTTCGTCCTTCGAACATCCGTCAACCGCTTCACCTGAAAAGTAAGAATCACAAAAGAACATGGTAAGATATATAACACTCATTGCAACTTATCAGAACATCAAACGGATCCCTTGTTTAAATCTGTGGATCCCTTGCCAGATAAAGCTTGTGATACATCTCATGAAACCCTAGATCTGCTCATCGAGCATCCCACAGAACAAACCAAAAACAAAAATACATAACAATCTATCTTTTCACAATTCCATATCTAAATGACCTAAATATCATAATTATCACACAACCATGACACTTATCAGTCCTAAAAATGAAGGAAAATATCAAAATATAACAGAACAAAGTAAAATCAAAACTACAAAAACAATTTATCCTTTCACTATGTCATATCTGAAATTAATCTAACTATCATCACCAAAAATACAAATTCAAATATCACAAAACTTTCAACCTAATTTGAAATAACCGCATCTACTAACAAATCTACATCAAGATTAAAGATAAGAATCACAAAAGAACATGGTAAGATATATAACACTCATTGCAACTTATCAGAACATCAAACGGATCCCTTGTTCAAATATGTGGATCCCTTGCCAGATAAAGCTTGTGATACATCTCATGAAACCCTAGATCTGCTCATCGAGCATCCCACAGAACAAACCAAAATCAAAAATACATAACAATCTATCTTTTCACAATTCCATATCTAAATGACCTAAATATCATAATTATCACACAACCATGACACTTATCAGTCCCAAAAATGAAGGAAAAGATCAAAATATAACAGAACAAAGTAAAATCAAAACTACAAAAACAATTTATCCTTTCACTATGTCATATCTGAAATTAATCTAACTATCATCACCAAAAATACAAATTCAAATATCACAAGACTTTCAACCTAATTTGAAATAACCGCATCTACTAACAAATCTACATCAAGATTAAAGATAAATCAACATTTAGAACCTAACCTGAGTCGATTCATCACAAAACACATGCGAAACTCCTTCGTAAACCTCAGATTTCGTCCTTCGAACATCCGTCGACCGCTTCACCTGAAAAGTAATAATCACAAAAGAACATGGTAAGATATCTACTAACAAATCTACATCAAGATTAAAGATAAATCAACATTTAGAACCTAACCTGAGTCGATTCATCACAAAACACATGAGAAAATCCTTCGTAAACCTCAGATTTCGTCCTTCGAACATCCGTCAACCGCTTCACCTGAAAGTAAGAATCACAAAAGAACATGGTAAGATATCTACTAACAAATCTACATCAAGATTAAAGATAAAGCAACTTATCAGAACATCAAATGGATCCCTTGTTCAAATCTGTGGATCCCTTGCCAGATAAAACGGATCCCTTGTTCAAATCTGTGGATCCCTTGCCAGAACATCTCATGAAACCCTTGATCTGCTCATCAAACGGATCTGATGATAGATTCAAACGGATCTGGTGATAGAACTCATGAAACCCTAGATCGCCGATAAGAGAGAAAAGAGAGAGAGAAGAGAGAGAAGAAGATCTGATGTTGTTTTGTGAGATGTGTGAGCATTGAGAGAGAAAGCATATGGTGATCCGTGTGAAGTCAAATGGACGGTCCCGATGTTGATCCGTGTGAGAAGTTAAAACATTTGGACGGCAGATGTATACCCTTGTAAAGGGTAAAAGGGTTTGTGTTTTCTTGTGCCTTAACAGTTGTACATTGTGCATTAAGTGTTTTTTCAACACCATGTTCAATTACCATCTTGTCCTTCACATATCCTTATTAAAGTAGTATATATATATATATATATATATATATATATATATATATATATATATTATAATAGTATAGATAGGAACGATTATTTGAGAAGAAACTTAATGTGAGAACAAAGAGAAGAAAGGGCATATTGGTAAAACAATAAATAGTTTATAATTCCTCTCATTAATTAGTTTCTCTATGGATGATTAATCAAAACATTTTATCCTACACATTTAAAACTTATCCTACACGTATCGAAATTTATCCTATACACACCGAAATTTGTCTGACACATATCAATATTTAATCTACACATATCAAAAGTGTTATTCATCATAAATTAGGTTGTGTTGAAAGAATATATTTTAAAAATGATTTACAAGTTTTGACTGGTTTGCTAATTTAAGAGAATACAATAAATTAATTAAAATTATGATTTTACCTATATGCCCTTACAATAATATTAAATAGACATATTAATTATAGCATTTATATTAGTTTAAAACTTATCTTTTATATTTCTACAAAAGAAATCTTATTTGAACCCTCCACTATATATATATATATATATATATATATATATATATATATATATATATATATATATATATATATATATTGGGCCGCTAAAATGAAAACCACCACTAGTTGTAAGAACCACTAGAACCACTTTCTAACTATTAGATCTTCAAGATGGATGAATGAGATTAAAAGTAATAAAAACTATTATAAAATTCTTTTTGTCTTATTATGTTTTTAATATTTTATTGTTAAAGGGTATTTAAGTAAATTTTTTTTTTGTCTTTTTTATATATTATTTTTTATTGCATTATTTGTCCTATTCATTAATTATTTATTATTAAAAACAGATTTTTTTTGTTAAATAATTTTTTAAAATCAGATTTTTTTGATTTTTTTTATTTAAGATTTGTTTAAAAAAAATGTTTTTAAGAGCCGTTTTTTTACGCCCCGTTTTTACGCCCGGCTTTTTCAGGCGCCGTTTTTTATGTTAAAAGGTTTATGTTTTACGTTTTACGTTAAAAAGTTTACGTTTTACGTTAAAAAGTTTACGTTTTACGTTAAAAAATTTAAGTTTTACGTTTTACGTTAAAAAACTTTACGTTTTACGTTAAAAAGTTTTCGTTTTACGTTAAAAAGTTTACGTTTTACGTTAAAAAGTTACGTTTTACGTTTAAAAATTTATGTTTTACGTTAAAAACTTTACGTTTTACATTTTACGTTTTACGTTAAAAAGTTTATGTTTTAAGTTTTACGTTAAAAACTTTCGTTTTACGTTAAAAATTTACGTTTTACGTTAAAAACTTTACGTTTTACATTTTACGTTTTACGTTTTACGCCAAAAAAATTTTACAGGTTAAAAAAAATCTTTTTACACCAAACAAAAAACTTTTTACGGCAGATAAGTTGAAAACTTACCATCATGGACTGAAAAAAAAAACTAAAAAACCAAACAACAAGAATCAAAAAACCATCCGTGGGTCTAGAAAAAAACGGGTTTTGGCACAAAGTTTCCGCTAATCATGGCTGCAAAAAGTGGGGTTGCAGGTTCAAAAACCTACCCCTCCGCCATCCTTGCCACACCATCGTCATCACCGCCAATTCGATCGGCACCACGGGACACCACCGGGCACTGCCCAAACAACATTCAATGGAGTACCAAAGGCAAACTTATAAAAACAAAAAAATTGTTTGCAGCTGGGCTAAATGGTTTGGTTCTTGATGTCTTGGCTTCACTAAAACCACTACTATAGTTTAAATAGAGATGAACAAAATTCAACACAAATATGATCATGACACACACCCAAACAACATTCGGTGGACACCAAAACACCCCTCTTAACCACCAACATAAAAGAGACAACAAAAACAAACAATTTAATATTTTTTTCTTAAAATATAATGGCAGGCAATCTCAAACAAGATGGGAACATTGATATAAATTTAACAAAAACCCAGAATTTCCAGCAGTATTACATACAATAAGAGTTTCCAAAACACTAAAAAGGCAACATATTGATTAAAAAAAACAAAGTAGAAAAAACACATCAAAAACATTACCCTAGTTTGCAAGCAATAGCCCAGTCTTAACTCAGATATCATACTAGAAAAAGGGTAAAAACATTACCCTTGTTTGCTATGACCGTGAACCGAAGCTCCGCCTGAAACACACCGGGGACGAAAAACTGACCCGAGTCTCAATCCAAGAACCACCACCATCGTGCTTCAGTCAGAGCGAGTCTCTAGAGTCCCGATCCACTGGCTGTGACGGTGGAGACGGCAGCCGTCACCGGTTTAGCGATTGACCGGCAAGTCTTGTAACTTGACTCCCGTGACTTGCGATTGACCGGTTTAGCGATTATTACGCCGAAGGGGAGCCAGTGGATTAGGGGGTTTCAGGTTCAGAAGCGGAGCCGCTGGGGTGACGGTGGAGACGGCAGTCGGCAGGACCGTCGGACAACTTCCTGAAACACGGGCGACTTCCCACCTACCGCCACCGTCTTCCACACCAACCACCTTCCCACCACCGTCTTCCCACCAACCATCCCCCACCACCGTCTCCCGCCACCGATCAACCACCGACCAACCACCTGTTTTTCAGATCTAAAAGTTTTAAAGATGATTGTGATTTCTTGAGATGATTGTGGGTGAACGATGATGAAAGATCAGGGGTTTCAAGAGAGAGAGAGAGAGAGAGAGAGAGAGAGAGATGAGTGATGAGTGAATTGGATTGTGTGATTTCTTTAAAAGAAAGAGACAGAGGATAGAGATAGAGACATGTATAACAGTGGATGAAAATGACTATAATACCCTTTTGATTTTAAAATAGTCATGCATATGTGTCATTGTTTGATTGGTGGAGAGTGGTTCTCGTGGTTCTTACAACTGGGAATGGTTTTCATTTTAGCGGCTCCATATATATATATATATATATATATATATATATATATATATAAGGTTCATGCGAGAACCACCCTTATTGCGAGAACCGCGAGAACCAATGTGAACACAAAATAAAATCTAAAAAAAAATCAAAAAAGCACTCAAAAATTTTTTTTTTTTAATATTTTTCTTGAAAAAATCGCTATATTTCGTTACCATAAAAATTTTTTTTTTTCGAGTAACAGTTATCTATGCACATGTGCATATGTATCATTACTTCGACAAATTCGGTAATACGTTATTAGGAATAGACAATTGCACTTTAATTTACAATACCATTCGTAATTCACTACTTTTTACATTACCAATATTCAAAATGCACATGTGCATCATTAGGTATAACCATGATATAACATGTTTTGATACAAAAAGTTTGTGATTTTGAATGGAGAAGCAGGCCAACATGTTTTCTGGTTAGTTATATCTAGTGGTTGATGGTTTGGTTATAGTTGTCAATTTATGATGTAATATGTTGATTAGATGGTATAAATGGTGTTTACATACATGTAATAAAGTGAAAAAATTGGTAATGGCATTGTATTATGGATGGTAGGAGGTAATGGTATTGTATTATGGATGGTAGGAGGTAATGGTAGTGTATTATAGATGGTATGATAGATGAAAGGGAAAGTGTATTCAAAGTAGTGTACCAAAACACCTTATTTCATGTTGATACATATAGATGCACATGTGCATTTCTAATATTGGTAATGTAAAAAGTATTGTATTACACATGGTAGTGTAAATGAAAGTGCAATTGTCTAATAGTTGTAATGAATTACGGAATTTGTCAAAGAAATGACAAAAATGCACATGTGTATGTTTGTGTATTATGGATGGAATGATAGATGAAAGAGAAAGTAGTGTACCAAAACACTTTATTTCATGTTGATACATATAGATGCACATGTGCATTTCTAATATTTGTTAACGTAAAAAGTAGTGTATTACATGTGGTAGTGTAAATGAAAGTGCAATTGTCTAATATTTGTAATGAATTACGGAATTTGTCAAAGAAATGATACAAATGCACATGTGCATGGATAACTGTGACTCGAAAACTTTTTTTTTAAATTTTTTTATTTTTGTATTGTAAACAAAATATAGCGATTTTTACAAAAATAATGGTAAAAAAAAATTTTGGGTGTTTTTTTAGATTTTTTAAGTATTACTATTTGTGTTCACACTGGTTCTCGCGGTTCTCGCAATAAAGGGTGGTTCCTAACGGATCCTTCTCCTATATATATATATATATATATATATATATATATATATATATATATATATATATATATATATATATATATATATATATATATATATATATATATATATATATATATATATATATGGGGAGGTTCATTTGAGAAGAAAATTTGTTAGTGCATTATCTGTCTATCGCCTCCATCAATCTAGTCCGTAGCAGAAACTGAAGAATTCTAAGCTTTTAGTGTTATATCTAGTTAGAAAGGCAAGGTGGCAATTTTGTAAATAATGAGATTTCTCATTATATCCCTTAGCCTATAAATAGATCATTTAGTTGTAAAGTTTAAGACTTTTGGCTCATTTGGAGATTTAGAGATTTATTCTAGAGAGAGAAAGTCTAGAGAGAGAAAGTCTCTCTACGTGATTCACGACATTGTACACGACATTATATCAATTGAATCACGTCATTAGTACGTTCTTGTGTGTTCGATCACGCACGTTCACGAATTCCGCACGTCGAACGTTCGTTACGCAATCGTACGGTGTCAAAACCGATCCTACAAGTGGTATCAGAGCTAGGAGCTCGATTGCTTTGATCAAACACATTGATTCGTACCAGATTTCAGCGATTTCAGATCTAAATTTCATCTAATTCTTCATTTTTTTCACTTTTATCACGTTTTTCGCTGAAAACGTCAAATTGAACGTGTTTTTACGGTCCAAATCAGCTAAATTTTTGATATGTTGTGCGAAAACACCTGATCTATAACCCTACCAAGTTTCAGATCCAAATTCATAGCCGTTTAGGAGAAATCGAAGATTTTCGGTTCGATTTCGCGTCAAAAATCAGAGGTTTCGCTCATACAGCACTGGTTTTGCTTTTGTGTCAGGCTAGTTTCGCTTTTGTGACCTCATTTCGTGTGAGTTTCGCTCCAAAGTTCACACAAGTTCAGAGGTTTCGCTCATTTGTCAATCTAGTTTCGCTCATTTGAACAACAAGGTTTCGCTCATATAAACAACGAGGTGTTGCTCAAACTGACATTTTAAGGTTTCGCTCACTGGAACTTAGTGGTTTCGCTATTAGGACATCTAGTGGTTTCGCTCATTTGAACAAGAGAAGGTTTCGCTTTTGTAACATCATATCGGAGGGATTTCGCTCTTGTGGTTGTGTGTTGAAACAATAAATTGTCTGATCATTAAGTTCACGGTCCAATCAGGTTCAGATCACGTGAAATCATAATTGAAAAGCCACTTTAAGTCGCGTGAATTCATATTAGTGGTCCAATTAAAATCAAAATCTCAAAACAGATTTCAAGAATAGTGGGATATTGCATGTGTTCTCTGAACAATCACATGGCTCATGTGAGTTCACATTAAGGTCCAATTAAAATGGGTTGATATCATAAACTTGTCGGCCATTGTGAACTAGGATATTAATGTGATTTAATTTGAGGTCTAATAGATTTACCTTGTGAAACACAATTGCATTAAGTGTAATCGGCCTTTGCATGTGAATGAACTACAATTAATAGGCCTAATCATGTTCTCTTGATATTTGATTTTGTCGGACACCCATATAAGATTGGTTACATGTGATATACTTGGATCTGTCAGTTAATTCACGTGTAAACAAACATAATTACATGTTTGCGGCTCAATAAAGGTCTGATAGTGTGCACCGGCCCATGTGATTTTCCTTGTCAAATTGAAAGGCCCAAAGAAGTGAGATGATTTCAAGTGTTGGCCCAAGTAATCTTGAACTAATTAGATTTGAGTGAAACATCACTATTGTCGGCTTTAGTGGATTTGTTGTTCCAATTAAATCAAGTGTAAAAGTTTACGGCCCAATCAGTGAAGGCCCAAGTTCATTCATTTAGAGATTTCTTCCGACCAACATTTATCCGCGAATCTTTGACACGAGTCTTAGATTGATTCCATCGTCACACACTGTTACGGATTCAGTCTATTTGAACTGGTAGATTGTTTGTTTGTTTGTTTGCAGGTGACTCGAGGCAATTTACAAGGTGCAAATACCAGTGCAAATATCAAGACATTGAAATTTTGTAGACTTTGAACTTAAATAGAAATTTTAATCAAGTCACTTAACAAAGAAATTGGGATCAAAATGTTTGATGAGAAGGAAAATGCTAATCTTGAAAGAATAAACAATTGGACTTGTGGTTCTCATTTTGAGAAAAATGAGGTTTTGGTTGAAAGATTTGAACATTTTACGTGTAGGAAATATGAGAACTTTAATGATACGTATAATCGAGATGATGATTTACATAAAGGTTTTGGAATGTATTACTTAAAGATATCAGATGCTGAAAAGATATCTAAGTTTGCAGATGTGTTACCTTCAGATTGGGATGAATTTTTGGGAAAATTGAAAAAGGATTTTAGGTTCTCAAAATTTGGTTTTTATGATTTCATCAGAGAGCTTAGAAAACACAATGATAAGAATGAAGAGAAAAAGAAAGAGTTGATAGAGGAATTAAAAAGATGCTCAAAATTCTTCGGTTTGGATGTGTTGCTTGAAATAATCAAAAGAATTAAAAATGGTATTGATGTAAGAAGAAAGATGAAATATGATCACAGGAGAGGTTGTTTTTTAAATGAAAAATTGAATCCTGTTGATATGGTTAAAATTTTTCTTGCAGGAACGACAAAGAATGAAGAAAAAGAAAAAGATGAAATTTCAAAAAGTGAAGCTGTGTGCTCAAAATGCGAAAAATCCGAAGAAGAAAATGTCAATCTCTTGAAAGATGTGGAGAAGTTGACATTGGAAAACAAAGCTTGGACGATCGACAAGAAAGCTGATGATGAACAGATTCTGGAGTTACGCTTGAACTGTGAAAAGCTGAAATCTGAGAATGATAAACTGTTAAACGATTTGAACAGTTTGACATCAGAAAACAAAATTTTGAAAGAAAAAGAAAAAGATTTTGAAAGCAAAAGGAAATCTTCAGAAAATGAAGATTTCTGGATAAAACTGGAAAACAAGAATCTGAAAGAAAATGAAACAAAATTTCAAGAACAGTTAAAAGTTTTGGAAAATGAAAAATCTGTTCTTGAAAATATTAAAATTGAAAATGAAAAATCAATCAAGTCTTATCTTGAAAGAATATCTTAGCTTGAAAATGAAGCTGAGAATTCAAGAAACAAGATTGATGAATTTGAAAAGAAATTGAAAGGTTTTGTGACCTTATTAGATTTTTTGAATATTCCCTGTCCAAAACCGATCAATTCTGTTCCAATAAGTGACAAGGTCAAAATTGAAGATTGTGATGACAAATTTGATGATGAAAAAGAAAAAGAAGAAAAAAGAATAACATTTTTGAAATTAAATGAAATGTTTAAAAATACTGTTTTACATTCTACTGAGAAAGGTGAATGCTCAACGCAAAAACCTGTAAAGAAGAGTGTGGAACAGAAACAAAAAGATAAAAAATCGAAAAATTTTCAAAAAGAGAATAAAAGTTCATCAGATCAGTCATCCAATCACAATAAAAAATTGCAAAAATTTAAAAATCAAAACTCAAAAATAGTTGGTAATCAGTGGTGCAGGTTTGACCACAGTGCTCAAAAGCCAAATCCAGCTTACAAGAGAAGATGGGATGAAGATTCTTCAAGGACAAATCATTACAATGATAGAAAACAGAGAAATGGTGATTACCACAATGCAACTCAATGCTATGATCTAAGTGTGTGGAATAAAAATGGTATACGATATGAAAGAGAGGAGAGGTATGATAACAGAGTGTGTTACTCTTGTGGCTATCAAGGACACATTGCTGTTAACTGCCAAAGCCAGAGATTTGAAACAAGAAGATGCTATAATTGTCATATCAGAGGACATGTTGCAAGAGATTGCCCAATGAGATCAAAGGAAAGATCGAGGGCTAAATCTCATAAAATGGAAAAGAAACCAGTCAGTGTCAAGCCCAAAGGACAGAAAGTTCAAGAACCAAAAGTTCAAGAACAGAAAGTTCAAGAAAAGAAAGTAAAGCTTTCACAAGGGCAGAAAGACAAACTAAGGAAGAAAAGGAAGAAGGTGAGAGAGTATTCGGAAAGGATTTTGTCCTCGGATACAGCAAGAAAATCAGAGAAGAGTTCTGATAAATCGTTTTGCTCTCAAAAGAATGACAAATCAAGCAAAACGAATTCATCAGATGCGCAAATCTGAGGACAGAATGCAGTGTTAAGAAAGAAAAGGTTCCTGGCAAGGAATTTGTTTCTTCGGGAACAAAGGAGCCACGTGTTGGTGATGAATCTAACTCATCAAAGTCAGACAAGCCACATTCAGGCAATGATTCTGGTTCGTCAAAACCAAAAGAGCCTTTTGTTGAGGTAACAACTGTCATACCCAAGGCTGGTCAGGCTTGGGTGAATCTGTTTAAATGAAAAACCCTGACTTGCCGGAGTTCCCAGGTTGGTAAGTGTGGAACAGGTATCGGCATCTTTCTTGAGAAATTCACAGGTTGGTAACTGTGATATTTCGAATTACAGAAGACTATTCAAGGACATTAATTGTACTTGATTTATCTTTCCGTCAAGTGATTAAAGGAAAACAATGTGATGAAATAACCCCGAATTTGTGAAAAGACGAACAACACTAATTTTCCGGAAAAACCATTTTGATTAAAACAAACTTAAGTGTTTTGAAATCTAAATGGGAAAATAGTTTGTTGTCAGGGGGAGTTCTGATTGTTTACGTCACAAGGATGACGAATTGAAGTGATTCGATATTAGTTTGTCACTTTATGTGTACAAGTTTGTTTTCAAATTTTCCTTGAAAATCAAAATTGAAACATATTTTGATTTTAGGGGGAGAAAAATTTAAAAAAAATTAAAAAATTTGAAAATACCAAAAACATTGAAAAAGCAAAAATGAGTTTTGTTGAGAAAAGAGGAAATGATATTACATTAATGGACTATCATAGCACGCTAAAGAAATGAAATGTCAAATGTGATAAACGGTCTCATTATTGATGTGTCGATAGGTTTTCGCACATTTAGTAGATTTATTGGGGATATAAACCTAAAATTTCAAACTTGCAAAATTTGTGGGGAACACTACTTGGATATATAGGTAACCCCTGAAATCTCGTTTGAAAGGTCTCGTATTCTGATATACTAGGTTTTTATACTCAATGATGTCTGGGGGTATTATTCCGGGACTTCTGCTGAATAGAAGTTCTGACCTAGTCCTTGGATAATACTTTGTCTCAAATGCTTGAAACACAGCATAAGCCCTTAGCTGATTAGACAATAAAATTGATAATCATTGCTGTTGAAGCTAAAAGATCCTCTAAAGGGGACATACTGAAAAGTCGAAACTGATATCTCTCTGCGCATACGGAAGTATCGACCTGAGATCCCTCAGTCCTCGCATTACCTAATTTATGTACAGATATCATTGTAGTATACTCACCTGTAAGACTGAATATTGAGATTCTGGATACGAGAGTATATTCAAGAGGTGGGACACATGAATGAGTTATGTTCCTAAAACATCTAAATCGTATCCTGAATAGATTGAAAATTGTGTGAAAATTTAAGAGGACAACTATATCGTCAATCTACGTGAATCGTTTAGAACTTAATATGATTAAAGCTTAACGGTGCTAGTGATTTGTTTCATGAACTGATATGATCCTCTTACACAAACTCACAAAAATATTATCTGTATATATATGTTTACTGCATTTCATTCAAAAACAAAATCCAAAAAGATTTTCGGAGTGTTTTAGCCTAAAATTTTGAAAAATTAAAAAGATTTTCGACAAACTGATGTTGAAGAGCTGATATTCAAAATTCGAGTGCTAAACATGATGAACAGGATTGGGAGAATATGTTGAAAACTTTGAATGTCATATACAAATGTTTTGTAAGGTTGTATGCTTAGTTAATCAAGGTCATTCATTTGAACTTGATGTAACTATATAGTTTGATGAATGAATGATTTCTACCAGTAAGTTTCTTAAATCTAATTGCTATAAATTTGTGAAACTTATGTTGAGGTAGAGGATGTGCAGGTTAACCAGGTTTCAAGTCCTGAGCAGATGCAGAACAAAGCCAGGAATTGATCCTGAACTTGTGAAACGGTGAAAGCCAGACTACCATCCCGACAGCTGAGTCTAAGGGGGAGTCTGAAGACGAACTCAACGCAAGACGAAGCGTGGATTAAAAAAGCCAGATAAATATTTTGGAGGAGCTTGTATACGGAAAATCAGGTGCCGATCCCAAAAGCACGAAAGCTTGATGAAAGGGGGAGCCTGAAGGAAAAAGAGTCTAAAGAGATGGGGAGCAACGGAAGCTCGAAGACAGATCCACGGGGATTCTGTTCGAGAAAGAGAAAGACAAGACGCTACGAGATTGACTACGGTAATATCCAAGGGGGAGTCTGTTAGTGCATTATCTGTCTATCGCCTCCGTCAATCTAGTCCGTAGCAGAAACCGAAGAATTCTAAGCTTTTAGTGTTATATCTAGTTAGAAAGGCAGGGTGGCAATTTTGTAAATAATGAGATTTCTCATAATATCCCTTAGCCTATAAATAGATCATTTAGTTGTAAAGTGTAAGACTTTTGGCTCATTTGGAGATTTAGAGATTTATTCTAGAGAGAGAAAGTCTAGAGAGAGAAAGTCTCTCTACGTGATTCACGGCTTTGTACACGACATTATATCAATAGAATCACGTCATTAGTATGTTCTTGTGTGTTCGATCAAGCACGTTCACGGATTCCGCACGTCGAACGTTCGTTACGCAATCGTACGGTGTCAAAACCGATCCTACAAAATTAAATTGAGAAGAAAAGGAACAAAGGGTACAATTGTAAAATATTAAATATTTTTTCTCTCGTCTTATTTATTATTACATTTGACTAATTAATTAGTCATAAAGACTATCATCCTCCACACTATAATTTTTCCTAAACACATCAAATTTATACTTCACGTTTTGAAATGTATCCTACACATATTGAAATTTATCCTACACAGCTTGTAATTCATCCTACACAGCTCATAATTTATCCTACACTTTAAATTAATTTTTTATTTGAAAAAAAATATATATTTTTTGAAAATAAGTTATAAATTTAATGTAGTTAGCTATTAAAAAAGCAGACTAACAATTAATGATCTATCTAAGTTTAGCATTGTACTCGAACATGATCGTCAGGATCAGTTAAACCATTGAACTTTCCCACTGGTGGAGGTAATTTTTCTTTTGATAGCAGGGCTAGAGAAATCATTGGAATGAACTTCGAATGTTTTGCAGCTTCAACTAGCCTATAGACGAGGCTGAAGTTTCGTTCCGCTTCTTCGTTGTACGCGATGCGCTGCCTTGGCTTGTAAGATTCATGATTCTTCTGCAAGCGGTTGAAGACTGAAGAACCCTCATCATCTTGCCAAGTTGGATCGTTTGGGTCTGTGACATCCCATTCGTTGTTCATGTTGCACGGCCCGAGTCGGCTATGAACTGGGCCTCTTTGAACGTTTGACTGATGCTCATAATAACTGGCTGTCTCCCCATGTGTGTCGCGCGTGTCGTGCACGCTTGGCCTTCTGCTGCGGGGTTGTCTGGCGCACCCCCTGACTTGGACCCGGATGTGTAACCAAGGATGGTTCAGCTTGCAGAATTGCTTATTGTGCGCTCAAAGACTGATACGCAGCATTTATGGTAGCAATCCGTTTGGCGTACCAAGAGGCTAAAGTCTCGCCTTCTTGTAGCCCTAGTAATGCTGAAATGTTCGGGTTTGGAGCTGGGTTTGAAGGACCAGCGACATGACTTCCTGGGGTTCCCGTTGGAGTGATGCTCCCGCGGGGTCCCCCAGTGTTTGTTGCATCGATTTCGCCTATTTCTTCAGCAGGTTGGACTTGGATGTTGGGATTGTCCTCACCCAATCCTACGTTAGAGTTTGTGCCAAAACCGAAATCAGGGATGATTCCTTGACTAGCCATGATCAAGAGAACCGAAAAGACTCAAGAAAAAGAAGATGAAGGTGATTGCAAAAATCGGTGGGCGCCAATGAAGAAACACGGAACTAATTTTAGAGTTAATTAGTTTAGTTTTATGTTTCAAACATGAGGGTTAATCTTCTTATAACTTTCCTGAGCTCCTTGATGGTCTGATCTTCTTGCAAAACAGAACACCGTTAGCTCGTTAAGAGGGGAATATGGGGGTTTCCCTCTTAACCAGACTCCGGCGTGAGAATAAGTATCTGCTTTGAGGAAATAAGTGTGTGTTAAGAGTGAGAGTGAAGAGAGCAGAATGAATTAACCAGTGCATGAAGGTCCTCTGTTTATAGCCGGAGAGGTGTAAGAAGAGACGGGCTGATGGGCCTTGGGCCGGAAGGCGACAACAGAGAATATCCTTCTTGTCTCACAAGTATCGACCGTTGGTGCCTTCTAGAAGATCTCCGGTGCTGGCGCACCTTGATTGGAGCCACGTGTCCCAGTTGTCGGCCCTGTTGTCCCTCTGCCATCAGCAGGTAAGTGGAGATCATGGGGCAGGTGTCGCCGCCCCCTGATTGGTTCCACGTAGACGTCCTTGTGTACTTATTGTCTCCTGAACGTTAGACGATCGTGGAGCACGATAGAGCACAGCCTGGTGGACACTAATTGGCTCTTTCTTCTACCACTTGTACCTTGTGTACACTCTGAAGTGGCCTTGCGCTCTAATCCCTGCGCGACCCTTGCTGAGCACGTAACCAACCCGCGCAGGGTCATAGGTGTTGAATGCTCTTACTCAGAATGCTAAGTGCTGAAACTGATGTTCTCTCTTTTTTGGACCTCGCGCGAGGTCAATCTTTGTTTAAGTAACCCACGCGAGTCTAAGATTGATCAGCTTGCTGAATAAGGAGTATGGTCCAGCGCACGACCTGAAAAAGGTTTGCGCGACTTTTTGGGACCCTACCCCTTCAAGTCCCCCCAATCCAGTGCTGCACCATGCGCGAAGTAAATGGTTGGAGCTCTGGACTTAGAAAAAAGAAAGTGCTAATTGTGAGAAATGCTTGCTTAATCTTGGTAGACGGCGCGCGTGTAGTTGTTTGTCAGTTACTACGACGCGACTACCAAATTAAGCTGATGTTGATTCTCTGCTTTTGGGTTTAAGTGCACAGATCCATTGGATAATTGTGAACGCTGCGTGGTCTGGGTATCTTCTGCATGAAGTTTTTAATAATTTTGAGCGGGAAAAACCTCGAATTTTGAATTCTGACAGGTTGGTCCGAAATGTCGTTGATGGCGATGTTTGAGTTGACTGCTGACACGGCCATCATCAAGTTGTCCTTGACGGTTCGGCTTTCCTTCAGGCGAGTGAGGCCCACGCGCGCGTGATAATCGTCACCCCGAGAATCCCGCCTTACGTGGCAGCTCCTGATAGGTTACGCGCGCGGTGAATCCAGCACGTTTACCCATCGCATTAAATGCGATGGTATATATAGTCGATGAGGGGAGAGAGGAAACCACAAACTTCTTCTGTCTTTCCTTTTTCTCTCTCAAATCTTCAAAACTTCTTCAAATCTTTAGAGATTTTGCAGCGGATCTTCAAGTTTTTCTTGAACAGATCTTCAAGTTTCCCAGAAGTTTTAAGATATTTGACCTGTTCTTGCTTCCTTTGTATTCCTGGCTGAAGAAGGATCTCAACATGAAGAAGGTCCGATCCCGTCCTTTATTAGGATTAGGGCCTGCTCGAGCAAATTACTCGTGGATTCCGGTTTCCACCGGAGTGGGATGCACAATATCCCCGGCAGGGTCAGACTGCCGCCGACGCACCGCTGGGGTATATAACCCTTTTTGAAGACTTCTTTCTTCAAGGCAACTTCCGGTTGTCGGCGACGCAGTTCCTGTCGCATATCCTTCATTATTATGGCTTTCATCTATCCCAGATGAGTCCACTCGTTATGGTGAGGGTGAGACACTTTGAGTTTTTATGCCGATCCCATGATATAGAGCCCACTGTGGAGAGGTTTAGGGTATTCTATAAGCTGATTAGGAACATGGGATTCTACTCCTTTGGCAACCGGGGGTCTGCCAAGAAGATTCTACTTAACCCTCTGAAGAGTTTCCATGACTGGAAACATAATTTTTTCTTCATTAGAGAGGAGGTTATCCCGATAGCCATGATCTTCTGCGCATCGGACACGATCGAGAAGGAGGAGCTACCGATTCCAAAGGGAGAAGCTGGGAACTTAAAGCTGACTGCGACGCCAAACCGAATTTTTGGTGAGAACGTTTTAGTTGCGGCGCAGATGAGCGACCAATGGCCAGAAGATAGTAATGAGGTTCCGGTTTTGAAGTTTCAAGATAGGGGTTAGTTATTTCCTTGACTACTTCTTTTTGTAATTCAGTTACGCCTAACTGTTAACTTTGAATGCAGAGGCACACCTCTATCAAGCTGCATTCCCCACCTTTGGTGGATCCATGGGGGTGCGCCCGCTGGAACCAGGGGAGCAATATTGGCATGAGCGCATCAAAGGTCATTTTCTGTATCCCTCTGCTGGAGCTTTTGCCAATCCTCCTACGGCAACCGAAGGTGCACATCTACCTAACCCCAGACCCTTGAGAGCTGTGACTTCTGCTGGGAAAAAGATTCTTTATCTTTCCAGCGAGGAGTCTGTAGGGTCTTCAAATGGGGATCTAAGTTCCTGGTCTAACATCTTTGCAGGTGTGTTGCGCGACCTTGGCATCGACCTGGAGGAGAAGAAGAAGAAGAAGAAGCCGAGCAAGAAGAAGAAGAAGGTTATCACCATTGATCCTGAACCAACCAGCAAGAAGGGCGGGAGTAGCCGCGCGACCACTGGTGCCTCTGAGAAAGGTACTCTTCGATTCCGGCAGAGTAACTTAGAAGATTATGTAATTGCAAGTGACTCACTTGAAGGCTTGTCTAGTATAGGCGAGAAGAAATCCAGCGCTGCTGCTTCAAGGAGTTCGGGGAGCGCGGGGTGGAGGAACCCTGATGCTGGTGCTACTCCCTCCTCTATCGCTCTGGATGAGGAGGAGGAAGAGGAAGAACAAGAAGAAGAGGAACTCGCTCTCAAGCCAGTGAGCCGGAAGAGGGTCAGAGAGGAAGTTGCTGCTGAGCCTAAGATAGAGCAAAAGGCTGAGGGGGTCCCTGTAATAGGGAAGCAAAGCAGGTTGCGCACCCTGTATAAATTCTCTCTAGGTTAGAATAGCATTTCAATAATTGTTTTCTTTTGGCCAACTTTCTTAACACTTGATTTCTTCATAGGCCCAGAAGAAGACCCCTGAGAAAATGAAGGGTATTGAGTTGAAGGATCCCAAGGAATCGGCAGTGAAGAAAATGAAGTTTACCATCAAGCATCCCCAGACAATCGTGGGGACGATTGAGAAGATAGTTGAGAAGGAGGCATACAAAGAGAAGGAAAAGGAGAAGAAGAAGAAGAAGAAGAAGAAGGCTGCTGAGAAGCCTGTCGGTGATAAATCAAAGGAGACCCAGACCGCTGCTACTACCGCGCAAGAAAAAGAGCAGGGTCCGGAGGTCGTTCATATTACGGGGATTGACCAACCCTTGCATGAAAAAGAGAAAGAAGCTACTCGGGGGAAGGGACCCGAGGATGTTAAACCTACCAAGCCTGCGCAGGTTGATGCCCCCACCCAAACTGCGCAAGTGACTTCTGCTGCTGGGGGTCAGTTGCTGCTACTCATAAAGAAACTACCACCGCTGCGGGTGGTGCGAGCGATGTTAATGTGCATTCAAGCGCCTTCGCGGATGGGCAGGCTGGAGCCAGGAGCCAGAGCATGATGCCACATCCTCCGATAGGTCCTAAGGATACTCTTGGGGATATTTATTACAAGACCTATACCGAGGAAGCACGTGGCGATGCTCCCCATCATCCTCCATGGAGCTTAAAGCAAAAAGACACATTCCTGGAGTTTGCTCGTTGTCGCGATTGGTATTTAAATTCCTTCTCTCCTGGTGAAGTGAACCGACAGAGGGCGCGAACCCATGATGGGTTATATCATGCGTATGTGGTTGGAGAATCCAACAACCGGGTTGCGAACCACCAAATTGTGCGCGAATGGCGTACAATGGTTAAAGAGCGGGGTGATTGGGAAAATTACCGTGATCGCCTGGTGAGGCAGGTTAAGGATTTTGAGAAAGCGAAGGCTGCACGTACTGAAGAGAAGGCCGCCTTTGAAGCGGAGAAGAAGTCTGAGGAATGGGGGCGCGAGGGCCTGAGGAGCAAGCTTCGTGCCGCTGAGGAGCTCTTGTCTAAAGAGCGAGCTGATTGGAAGGAAGTGTGTAAGAAGGACAATCAGCGCATGTATGTAGCTCGCGCCAAGATTACCGACCTTGAAGCTCAAAATGCTACATTAACAAAGAAGGTTGAAGATATTGAAGCTGACAAAGAGCGCTTTGAGGTTCAACAATCTTTAACCCTTTCTTCTTTGTTGCCTTTACTTGTAAAAAATATTACTAAGTTATTATCTCATCCCTCGCAGGCTGAGTTAAAGGCGTAGGTGGCCAGCAAGGACAAGGATTTGCATGCCAAGGATGTGGAGATTGCTGAGTTAAAACGCAGATTGCGCGAGCAAACTGACAAAAGTGAATCCTTGGAGATTGATTTGGAGGCTGAAAGAGTAAAGGCTACTACTGCTGAGGAGGCCAAACAGAGAGCCAAAGAGGCGTGAGATATCAGCACTTCTGCCCTCAACGTAGCATAGAACAATTAATCAAAGCCCAAGGCATCGTTGACGCGCTTGTCTCGGAAGCTGAGTGGATGCGCAGTAGAGGGGTAGCTCTGGTAAGGTTCCCCTCTCTTAACTTAGGCATTATATTTGTTTTCTTTATCTCATCCGTTGCCTTCTGTGCAGATGGCTAACTCTATTCTAAATGCCTCTGAGCTGGATGCGGCAATTGCCGCCCTCATAGATGCCTCACGAGGGGCTAGGCATCATGGAGGTTATCTACAATGTGCTCACCATGTTGAAGAGGTCTTTGGGCAGGAGTTTGATGTCAGCCATTGCTCAGTGACAGATCAGGCTGATGCTGCCTTAGCACACGCTGAAGAAGTTTATGATCATCTGTCGTTGGCTGTGATGGACTTGTTCACTGAAGCGCTGAAGCACGACGACCGGTGTCAGCGGCTAAAGACTATCCTAGACCCTCCACAGACTGTGGAGTTATTTGATGAAGAAGAACCAGCCGATGGTGGTGGCGATGGTGATGGCGATGGCGTTGATGGTTAGTAATAGATGATAGTGTTGATAGGCGTTGTGCCTTGTATCTTTGGACTTATGTAATCGTTGCGCGGGTGCACTTTTTTGAATCGAACTGATGATGCACTGTTGCTTTTTAACGTAACTACTGCGCGGTCGCGCTTTCTTGAATATAGGACTTATGTTTGCTTTTTATTTGCCAAGTTACAATTATTGCATTGTTGTTAGAAACTTTGGTTAAGTTAGCGCGAATAAATGTAAGTGTGGCTCTTGTGTGAGTGTAACTGCCCGGTCTCGCGCTATGCTCGCGGAGGACCTTGGAGGCATAACTCAAGAGCTCGTAATTTACTGAAGTGTTTTCGTGCTAAGCAAAAGTTTAACATGCATTTGTAACGTAGAAATCATGATGATAAAAAACATAAGGCATAACCAATGCTTCATTAAGTAGCTAGCAAACAGGCGCTAGGCCAATCGTACATCATCGAAATAAAATAAAGGGTGTAAAGCCGGCATAAGTAATAAAAAAGGCGCGTGGCCAACATAACTGGATAACGGCACATGGCCGAGAGTAGTCACATGTAACACTTGCGCAATTGTTGCGCGTTCCATGTGTGCGGGATGATGTATCCATCTAGTGTGCGCAGCTTGTATGCCCCTTTCCTAGCACCTCATGTATTAAGTATGGGCCTTCCCACTTGGGTGCTAGCTTCCCGGGGCGTTCAGCATTGGATGCTTCAATGTCTCTGAAGACATACTCGCCTGGAGTGAAGGTACAAATGTGCACTCTTGCATTGTAGTACCTCTCCAACTGTGTCTTGTACTTGGCCTCTTTGATTCGCGTTATTTCACGCCTCTCTTCGAGTAGGTCCAAGTCTAGACGGCGCTCCGCCTCATTGTCGATTTTGTTGACCGCTGTCAAGCGTGGCGAGGGGAGGCCAATTTCAGCTGGGATAACCGCCTCCGAGCCGTAGACCAGGCTAAAGGGGGTTTTGCCAGTGCTTGTTTTCGGCATGGTTCGATGAGCCCACAGGATGCTCGGGAGCTCATCTACCCAGCCTCTTCTCTTAGTGCCCAGGCGGGCCTTTATCCCTTTAACGATACTTTTGTTAACACTTTCTACTTGGCCATTGCCCTGAGGGTGTGCAACAGAATAGAAAGTGTGTTCGATATTCATCTCTTTCATCCATTCTTGAAGGTCTTCAGAAGCAAAATTGGTGCCATTATCTGTTACAATCTTGAGTGGGAGACCAAACCTGCAAATGATGTGCTCCCATATGAACTTGCGCACCATCATTGCAGTAGTTGAAGCGAGTGCTTTTGCCTCCACCCACTTGGTGAAATAATCAACAGCAACAATTATAAACTTCACAGCTCCAGGAGCTTCAGGGAAAGGTCCCACCATATCGATCCCCCACTGCTGGAAAGGCCAGGCAGTGGACACAGGGATGAAATTATTTTTTGGGCGCATGGTTTTTGGGGTGTGCCTTTGACAGGAGTCGCATTTGCGCAATTCCTTTAGGGCGTCAACATGCATCTCTGGCCAATAGTAACCAGCGTTCATTATCTTCGCGACAACCATGCGCGGGCCCGCATGAATGTCGCAGATGCCTTCATGAATCTCCCTGATCAGGTAACTTGCATCTTGGGGGTCCACACAGCGCAAAAGTGGCCCCAAGAAGGATCTTCGGTACAAGATTCCACCATTCATCTTATAGAACAATGCCTTGTTCAGTATCTTCCTAGCTTCTGCTTTGTTTTCAGGGAGAATTCCTTCTTGAAGATATTGAATGATAGGAGTCATCCATGATGGCGGCCCTATCTCGATTACATTCACTTGTCGCAGCAAAACAGATGGGTTTCTTAAGACTTCGATCCTGACATCTTTGGCGAGGTGTAGGAAGGCTGTTGAAGCGAGCTTGCTTAGCGCGTCCGCTGGCTTGTTCTCAGATCGATTAATATGAACAAATTTGTACGATTTGAACTGCTAAAGCAACTCCTTCGCTTGCTCTAAGTACAAAGCCATAACTTCGCCCTTCGCATCATATAACCCATTGATTTGACTTGCGTTCAGCAGAGAATCGACGTGTGCTTGTAAGTTTTGAGCTCCCATTTTGATGGCCAGGCGCAGGCCTGCCAAGAATGTTTCATATTCAGCCTCGTTGTTGGTATTCTTGAAATCCAACTTGATGGCGTATGTAAACTCATGTTTCTCAGGGATAACAAGGCGCAACCCAGCTCCTGCGCCATCTTCGTTTGAGGCCCCATCAGTGTATAGCAGCCATACTCCATCGGAGGTGTCTTTGATGGGAGTGTCAACAACTTCACAATCTTTGATCTTGTCTTCTAGGACCTCTATGATGAAGTCCGCTAATACTTGACCCTTAATGGCTGGGCGCGGCCTATACAGAATGTTGTGGCCCCCCAACTCAATTGCCCACTTTGCTAAGCGACCTGACATTTTTGGCTTTTGCAGAATTGTGCCGATATGGAAGTTAGTGAGTACTGTGATTACATGCCCTGTAAAATATCTGCGCAGCCTCCCGGAGGCGTGTAGCAGCGCAAGCACTAACTTTTCCATGGTTGAATATCTTGTTTCTGGATCTGTAAGCACCCTACTGACATAGTAAATCAGAGTCTGAACTCCGTCTCTCTCCACCAACAATACCGACCCAACTGCCTTGTCCGAAGAAGAGAAGTATAGAATGAGTGGCTCTTTTTCAAATGGCACGGTTAGGGTAGGGAGCTTGATCAAACACTCTTTCATTTGCTGGAAGGCAGTTTCTGCTTCTGGCGTCCACTTGAATTCTTGCTTTTTCATGTAGTTGCGCCAAGTACTGATAAAAGGGTACGATTTTGCAGCATGGTTTGATAGAAAACGATTAAGCGCGGCTAGGCGACCGGCCAATCTTTGCATCTCTTTGATCGTGTGCGGTGACGGCATCCGCTCTATTGCTTGAACTTTTTCGGGGTTAACCTTGAAGCCGCCGTTTGTAACTACGAAGCCCAAGAACTTGCCTTCCTCCATACCAAAAGAACATTTTGCTGGGTTCAGCTTCATGTTCACACTTCTCAGAGAGTTGAATGTCTTCTCTATGTCCTTTGACATTTGGTCCTCCTCGGGACCCTTGATCACAAGATCATCAATGTAAACCTCGATGTGCTTCCCGATATCTTCAGCAAATATCGTATCCATCAATCGCTGGTAGGTTGCGCCAGCATTCTTGAGCCCGAAGGGCATCTTTGTGTAACAGAAAATTCCGATGTCAGTGCGGAACGCTGTCTTATCTTCGTCTTCCAAGGCCAACTGAACTTGATGATACCCTTTGTAGCAATCCAAAAAACATTTCCACCTGTATGGCGCGAGAGAGTCTATCTTCTTGTCGATCTCAGGCAGTGAGTAACAATCCTTGGGACATGCCTTATTGAGATCAGTGTAATCAACACACATGCGCCATCCTCCATTCGACTTCTCGACCATAACAGGGTTCGCGACCCAACTTTGATAGAGCACCTCCCTCAGAATCCCTGCTTTTAGCAGCTCACAAACTTTCTCATTCATAGCTTTAGTTTTATCCGCCCCTAGGCTACGCCTTCTCTGCACTTTTGGCTCGACGGAGGGATAAGTGCTCAGATAATGTTCAGTGACGTCGCGCGGGACACCGATCATGTCGGCCGGAGTCCAGGCGAAGATGTCCATGTTCCTGAATAGTAACTACTTGAGGTGCGTTATGATATTTGGTGAGATTGCATGGCCTATCGTCACCGTTTGTTCTGGGTATTTACGGTTCAAGACCCATTTTTCTTGCTCGGTTGTTGAAATTTTTGGCACTTTGACTGGGCGCGCATCCTCAGCTGCCATCACTTCTTTCTTTGCATAGATAATTGCCACCCCCGTCTCGGTTGGGAAACCAATGGCTGAGTGGGGTGTGGAGGTTACCATGTTCAATTCTCCTTGGGTTCTCTCCCAATCAAAACATCATGCCTTGATTTAACTGGCATTACCATGAAGTTGACATTTGTAGTTCTTGAATGTTTACCGTCAGATAGCGTGACGGGGAAACTAATATCGCCTAGTGGGAAGACCATCTCATTGCAAAATCCTGAAAGAGGATAGTCGACAGGCTCAAGGCGCGCTTTATCTTCATCATCAAACTGATTGAAACATTGTTCATAAATGATATCAGCCGTACTCCCGGGATCGATGAAGATGTATTATGTTTCATAGTGACCTATGATGCTGGTAATGACAACGGGGCGCGTGGCGCGTGGTCCCCCGCGCACTACCGGGAAGATGACTTGTTGTTCCTGCCATGCTGGTTCGAATGGGCACTTGCCCTTGTCTCTCGCGTTGTATCTTGGTCCATTGACCATGTGCGTCTCTAAGCGTCTAACCTTCTTCTGGTTTCCTCATCATTCCTCTGAATCTGGCGCGTCTCCTTGCGCACGTTCTTGACCAAATGGCTTAACTTTCCGCTCTTCAGCGCTTTTTCAATTTCTTGCCTTAGACTGATACAGTCATCCGTCAGATGACTTGTATCTTTGTGAAAATCGCAGTACAGGTTTGGGTTTTGGCCCTTCTTGTTCTTCATAGGCTTTGGTACCTTGAAGTCATGGTTCTCCATCATGAGCAACTCTTTCGGTGTCTTGATGAGCGGAGTCCAGTGCTTTTCTCGATTCTCGTTCCTGACTGCCTTTCGATAACCAATGCTGATCGATTGTGTCTCGCTCGTCCTCTCTAAATCGAGGCCTTTCATCATAACCGCTGGACTGGTTTGCTTTCCATCCAGGATTTCTGTTTTTGTTTCTCCTATTGTTATCGCGTGAGCTTCCCTTGGAAAAACGATCTTCAGTGTAAGAGTTCTTGGTACCGGCCAATGACTCTTCGGTTTGCACTACTATCTTCGCGACTTCCATGAGTTTGTCCTATTCCTTGGGCATACTGTCTTTGCCTGTGATAGTCCTGATGAGGCTATCACATCGAATGGCTTTCTTGAAGTGCGCGCGCATCAACTATTCATTTACACCACCAATCTCCAAACACTCCTTATTGAAGCGAGTGATGAAATCTTCTAGCCCTTCTGTGACAACTCAAACTTCTAAGGTTGGTAGCGTTTAATCTCGTTATCTATTCTAATCTCGTTATTTATTCTTTTCTTTCGATGTGTTAAGGTTATGTGCGGATATAACCCCGTTTAACTCAAATCGTAACTTACGGCAACTCGGTTAGATAATACGTACACCATGTGGGCCGCACCTGCACTTGTCGAATGCACCATTGGGCCACTCGGCCCAACTCTTTATACTATTTCCTTAAGATTTATATATTAGAACTAGGCCCAATCCTTCAACATATTAGAACTCGGCCCAACTCCTCCCTTATTTTATGTATGCGTAGATTAGAGAGTAATACACAACCGTTGCCATATTTTGCAAACCCTAATCAAGTTGTGAACGGCCGTAGCAAAACCCCCTGTCGTGATCATCATCATCATACTCTCATCAGTCATTCGGTTAGTGTTTCATGCGATTATTGAAATTAGTTGGTTATTTGATAATTGTGCATCTAAGTGAAACTATTGTGTGATATTCCATATGTATTGTGTGATCTAGAACTACGAACATCAAATGCGGTTTCGATAAGTATTCATAGGAAACCAGTTGTATGTTGTGATAACTGTGCGATTTGACATATACATGTGGTAGCATAGGTAGGTATCATGTGCATGAATTGGTATTTCTCTATAAAAGAAAATCGGTCCAATGGCATGAAAACAATAGCCATGTATATTATTGGTTCTATGCACATGATATAAAAGAAAATGTGTAACAGAGAATCGGTCCAATGTTGTGAACTATTGTAAAAATAACCATGTGCAAATCTGAATTTGTGTCAGAACATCAAACAATGTGCAATAGGTTATTATTGGTTCTATAGGTTTGGGTGTAAAATATTGGTCAAACAAATAATAACCATGTAACAATTTAGAAATATGAACCGACCAAATACTGTTGTGGGGAAAGGGGATTGGACCGAAATGTCCATGTGTGTGATGGTGGGCTACTGAAACAAATCAATAACATCACACTAAGTAAAGGTGCCGAGTACATAAGCAAGCCGTGAACAAGTTCACGTAACCGGTAATTGGATAGTGGGCTGAGATCTTCTTGCAACTTGGGCTGAGTAGTTGTTGTTGCTGGCCTAGTTTGACGTCAGTGAACCACATGTTAACATGATCTGGGCGGCTGGCACATGATGGACCGCACACAAACCGTAGAAAACACACACACATCATTAGATTGATTGAACCATATGTGTGATTAGAGTAGAATACTTGCTTTGGATTGCATGACTTACTGTGCGATATTAATATTAGTTGCATGACAATTGATGATGCTAAGTATAACCTAGGCTGTACATGATAAATGGGCCGCTCTCATTTGCTGGACCTCGGGTAAAACCTGGACCGCATACACTTGGGTTGCACGTCCCCAGGTGGATCGCTCAGCCTCCAGGGCCGATATACTAATGGGCTTGCACGATTAGCTTTGGGCTGACTATATTTGGTTGTATATTACGTGTTTGTCGCACACTCGGATGTATGATGTATTGATTAGTAATTAAACTATTGCTTATGGTGAACTTGTATACCAGCTTGAAGATGAACCGAACTGCTTGTTAGGTGCCATTGTGGATAACATGAGCCTGTAATATGAATTCGTGCATGGCCAGAACACCTACTATATGATGATCATAAACTGTTATGTGCATGAGAAACCGGTATGACTAGTAGTAGGTTGTGTGTATTGCTGGAACACTACACGTGTGATATGCGTATATGAACATGCATGTTAGTCTGTAAGTTACTGCAAGTGATAACTATGTGATAGTATAGCACCTGTTCACAAAATGAGGCAACAAGCTCACCTAAGACGGCTGTTTGGGCTGCGGGCCAGCAATGCTTGAGCCGAATAGTTTTATAAGCTCACATTAACAAACGGTTATAATATGTATGTTGAACTGGGACTTGAAGGATGTAATTTCCATGTGATCAAAATGGCTAGCATATGTAATGGTTACGATGCATGTTATGGTTAAGTGTGTTACATGATCAACTATTGGTTGTTGCATGCCATTATGTGTATATATATTCTGTGAATGCTACTTGTTACGAAATACGTGGTCAAACGTGAATACTAAATTGATTGCTACTGGTAAATTGTGATAGGACGCATTTAATCATCTGATAAACAAGTAACATAATCTACCGAGCACTCTAAGGTGAGTTCACTACATTCGAGCATGCGTCCCAGTGGTTGGGGACAGTCAGTGGGTATCCCGTAGAGGGATAAGTCTTTTGGGTAAAAACGAGTATATTGGTTAATATTCTCACCTATCATCTTTGTAAGTCCCTTATTATGTTACCTGGAGGGTAACGGGTATTAGTTGGTAGCGCTACTTAGGTTTGGCACCTTCACACCGCTCCTGGATAGGACGGATGTGAACTAATGACCCAGTCGTGGCCCAGTACTAGATAGGAGTACGTGGGAAGGGCAGTCATGTATTTCAGGAGCCGTCTTGTTCGGAATTGAGATATTAACAATATTACTTGCATTGGTTATTGAACTGTTTTACATACAACTGGTAACAAACGTTTTCCAAACTGTGAACTCGCCAGCTTTGTCCATACACTTGTTACATGCTCGCAGGTCGTTAGGTGATTGAAACAGGAGCTTGTTGGCTGGAGAGCAGGAGTGGTCATGGTCATGCTGATGAACTTGTTTATCAAACACTTAATTATTACGCTCATTTAGTATTTACTTTATGGTATCTTTACGCTTCCGCTGAACTTATGGTTTTGGATAATTTATGGTTGGGATTTTAGTATTATTAAACAATGGAACTTCATTTTAATCTTGTGATTCAATGTAATTGGTGGCTCATTGCTAGTCGTCACACGCCTAACAGGGACACTCCCTAGGTGGTAATTTGAGGGTGTGATAGTTTGGTATCAGAGCCACTGGTTATAGTGAACTTGGTTTTAAAATGTTTTATAAAACCAGACTATAACTGAACTGATCCGACATTGACCATGACACGCAGCTCCAGACAGCAAGGTTCGTCTCTTATTTACTATTGCATAGCATACTTAGTACATACTCATGATTAGTATCACATTCAACCGCGCACTTGACATTACAATACGAACTCACATACTATCGGTCTATGCTACGTGTTTTAAGAGTAGGACTCTTCTTGAACATACATGCTCTATGTTGTGATGTCATTGGTCGTACAGCTTGAATTTGGGGAAACCTTTTAACACGAGTTGGGAGGAGCCGGGATAAACATGCAAATTGGGTTATTATTATGGGTGCACACATAATAACAACGTGGGGTGCATGTGAGTCCCAGTAAATCTCGACTGGCGTGAAAAAGGAATTCCGCGTTGTTAGTCAATCTTGTATTAGAACGTCGAAAACTGTGAATACCATAGCAATACTTGACATCTACTTGAACCTGTCTGTTAATCCGTTCTTTTTCACATCTTTATAGAATCATGAATGGACGTGGTGGAGGTCGTCGAGGTGGACATGGTGGAGGCCGCGGTACGTGGCCATATAGCTATGACTCAGGCTGAGTTAACCGATCTTATTAACACTCGCGTGGCTGAAGCTTTAGCGGCTTATCAGGCTGGTACGATGGGTACCAAACATTCTTTATCCTTGAGTCGCATGCTTGAGTCTTACTTGTTGTTATATTTCCTCTCATTAATAGGTCAGCCGGCGCCACAAAATCCGCCTCACCCGCCTGTTTGCACATTCAAAACCTTCATGGATTGTAAGCCGCAGACCTTCAGTGGAACTGAAGGGGCTGTAGGACTCTTGCGCTGGTTCGAAAAGGCAGAGTCCGTATTCGCGATGTGTAACTGCCCGGTTGGGGACAGAGTGAAATTTGCTGCAGGCACGCTCGAAGATGGTGCCTTGACTTGGTGGAATGCCCAGGTTCAGCTGTTAGGCATCGAGGCGGCGAACGCCACTACGTGGGACGACTTTAAAGAATTGATGAGGGAGGAATATTGTCCTCGTGATGAAATACAGAAATTAGAAAATGAGTACTATGATCTGAAAATGGTGGGGTCTGAGATTGAAGCATATGTGAAGCGGTCGTATGAGTTGGCTGACTTGTGTCCGAATTTGTCTCGACCTATGCCTCGAAGAATTGAGTTGTTCATTAAGGGGTTACCTCCACGGGTGAAGGGTTTGGTTACGGCAGCAAACCTCAATAATTTAACTCAGATTGTTCGTTTGGCTCACAAGATCGTTGATCAGGAGGTGGAAAGCAACTCATTGCCACCACGTATTTCCAGCACTGCTACAGCCGCTACTACTTCCACTGCACCTGCTACTGATAGCAAGCGTAAGTGGAACGATATGGACAAGGGGTCCAACTCTGCACAGCCTCAGAAGAAGACGGATACTGGCAGCAACCGCAGTTTCAGCCAGTCATCGTCAGTGAATCAAAACCAGAGTAACAAGTCAGGGCAGGGATCATATGCGGGGAAGCTACCTTTGTGCAACAAGTGTAACTATCATCACAAGGGACAGTGTGCTCGGGTTTGTCATCGGTGTAACCGATCAGGGCATGTGGCTAGGGATTGTAGGGCCACACTTCCAGCTCAGCAGCAGCCATCACAGCAGTCGGGTAGACAACAGACTCAGCAGAACCAGGGTACTCAAAAAGGGTGTTATCAGTGTGGGGCTGAGGGGCACTTCAAGCGAGACTGCCCTCAGCTGAAGCAGAACACAGGGGGTAGCAACGGGAATAACAATGCGGGAAACAATGGGGGTAATGTTGCGCGTGGGCGCGGGTTTGTGTTAGGAGCTGGGGAAGCGCGGAACGACGGCAACGTGGTTACTGGTACGTTTTCAGTGAATGGTGTGATTGCTTCTATTTTATTTGACTCTGGTGCCGATTGGAGTTACGTGTCTTTGGGGTTCAGTTCTCAGTTAGGGTTAAGTCCTACACCACTCGTAATGAAACACATTGTAGAGATAGCAAATGGTAAAACAATCGAAGCTTCGCATGTCCTAGTGGGGTGTAAACTCGATCTTCTGGGTCAAGTATTCGACATTGACCTACTTCCCATTACTCTTGGAAGCTTCGACGTGATTATCGGTATGGACTGGTTGTCCAAGTATCAGGCGGAGATTCTCTGTAAGGAGAAGATCGTACGTGTCCCCCTTCCTAGTGGAGGATCTTTATCAGTTCAGGGTCATCGCAGTGGGACCCCAGTTAGTATTGTTTCAGCAATGAAGGCTCAGAAGTATCTGCGTAAGGGCTATCCTGCTATTTTCGCCCTTGTCACTGATTCACAGTCTGATGAAAGGAAGATTGAAGATCTTCCAGTTGTTCGCGAATATCCTGACGTATTTCCTGAGGAACTCCCTGGTTTACCTCCACATCGTCAGGTGGAATTCCAGATCGACCTCGCCCCAGCGGCAGCCCCGATTGCTCGTGCTCCTTACCGTCTTGCGCCAGGGGAGTTGCAGGAATTGTCAAACCAACTCCAAGAGCTGTTGGATAGGGGTTTCATCCGACCTAGCTCTTCCCCTTGGGGAGCCCCAGTTCTATTTGTGAAGAAGAAGGATGGGTCTTTTCGGATGTGTATAGATTATCGCGAGCTCAACAAGGTGACGGTTAAGAATCGTTATCCTTTGCCTCGTATTGACGACCTGTTTGACCAGCTGCAAGGGTCAAGTTTCTATTCAAAAATCGACTTAAGGTCGGGATATCATCAGGTGCGAGTCAGAGAGGAAGACGTTCCCAAAACAGCGTTTCGGACGCGATATGGTCACTATGAGTTCTTGGTTATGCCATTCGGGTTGACCAACGCACCAGCGGTCTTCATGGATCTCATGAACCGCGTGTGCAAGCCATACCTTGACGACTTCGTTATCGTTTTTATCGACGACATTCTAATTTATTCCAAGAACAAGGAAGATCATGAGCGACATCTACGCCTTATCCTAGAACTCCTGAGGAGGGAGCAGTTGTACGCGAAATTTTCTAAGTGTGATTTTTGGATATGGGAGGTACATTTTCTGGGGCATATAGTTAATGAGATGGGCATACATGTGGATCCTGCCAAGATCGATGCCATTAGAAATTGGGCGGCACCAAAGAATTCTTCGGAGGTGCGACAATTTCTCGGTCTAGCAGGGTATTATCGTCGTTTTATTCAGAACTTTTCGAAGATTGCTCAGCCACTCACCTCATTAACACAGAAGAAGGTAGTTTACTCTTGGGGAACGAAACAGCAGGATGCTTTCCAGCTTTTGAAACAAAAATTATGCAGCGCGCCGATTCTATCTCTACCAGATGGCACTGAGGATTTTGTGGTTTATTGTGATGCTTCGATCCAGGGTCTCGGATGCGTGTTGATGCAACGCGAGAAGGTGATAGCTTACGCTTCTCGACAGTTGAAAGTACACGAGAAGAACTACACGACACACGACTTGGAGTTAGGAGCAGTGGTCTTTGCACTGAAGATTTGGAGGCATTATTTGTACGGTACGAAATGCACCATCTATACTGATCACAAGAGCCTTCAGCATATCTTCGACCAGAAGGAATTGAATATGCGGCAGCGTCGTTGGGTAGAGTTGTTCAATGATTACGAGTGTGCCATCAAGTATCACCCAGGTAAAGCTAACGTTGTAGCAGATGCTCTTAGCCGCAAGGAACCAAAGCCGAAGCGTATTCGTGCCCTACAGCTTACTATTCACTCTGATTTACCTGCTCGGATTCGTTCAGCTCAGATTGAAGCATTAAAGGAAGAAAATATCGAAGCTGAAGGATTACGAGGTCTACACAAGAAGAAGTTCGAGCAACGGTCTGACGATATCTACTACTTCATGGAACGAATATGGGTTCCTTCATTTGGTGATCTTCGAGAGCTTGTGATGGACGAAGCACACAAGTCACGATATTCTATTCATCCAGGGTCCGATAAGATGTACTAGGACCTCAAGGTTTTGTATTGGTGGCCGAACATGAAAGCTATTATTGCCACCTACGTGGGTAAGTGTTTGACCTGTGCTAGAGTCAAGGCAGAGTACCAGAAACCTTCGGGTCTACTTCAGCAGCCAGAGATACCCATGTGGAAATGGGAACAGATCGCTATGGATTTTGTTACGGGGTTACCTAGAACACAGGCTGGGAACGATACTATATGGGTGATTGTCGACCGTCTCACAAAGTCAGCACACTTCCTAGCGATCAAGGAGACAGATAAGTATTCGCAGCTCGCAGCAGTGTACCATAAAGAGGTGGTTTCTAGGCACGGGGTGCCGACTTCTATTATTTCTGATCGAGATCCTCGTTTTACTTCGGAGTTATGGCAGGCTATGCATAAGTCGTTCGGCTCACGTCTCGATATGAGCACGGCCTATCACCCACAAACGGATGGTCAAAGTGAACGCACTATTCAGACGTTGGAGGATATGCTGCGGGCATGCGTTATTGATTTTGGGAAAGGATGGGAGAAGCACTTGCCGTTAGTAGAGTTTTCCTACAATAACAGCTACCACACCAGTATCAAAGCGGCACCATTTGAGGCACTGTATGGGAGGAAGTGTCGTTCACCTCTCTGCTTGGCTGAGGTGGGTGATAGTCAGATCACAGGTCCTGAGATGGTACTCGAAACTTCAGATATGATCGTGAAAATCAGAGGACGTATGGCAGCTGCTCGTGACCGCCAGAAGGCCTATGCGGACAAGCGTGCCAAAGAGGTAGTGTTTGAAGTGAATGACCGAGTCATGCTGAAAGTCTCACCGTGGAAAGGGGTTGTACGCTTTGGGAAACGTGGCAAGCTGAACCCACGTTATGTTGGGCCGTTTAAGGTTCTGGAGCGTATTGGTAAGGTGGCTTATAGGTTGGAGTTACCTACTGAGCTGGGTAATGTTCACGACGTATTTCATGTATCACAGTTAAAGAAGTGTTATGCTGACGACCCATTAGCGGTACCTTTTCAAGAGTTAAAGATCGACGACAAGCTACAGTTTGTTGAAGAACCCATCGAGATCATGGACCGTGAGGTCAAAGTGCGTAAACACATTCGTATTCCCATCGTTAGGGTTCGTTGGAACTCAAGACGTGGACCGGAGTTCACGTGGGAGCGCGAGGATCAGATGAAACTAAAGTACCCTCACCTCTTTCCCAAAGACAAGGCAGAGTCAAGCAAAACTGGTGAATCTCGGGGCGAGATTCCCCTTCAAGTTGGGGATGATGTCACACCTGAGCAAAATCCGCAACAATCTTGAATTCTCACTTCATTTCTCCGTGTTACTTGGCGAATTTCGGGACGAAATTTCTTTCAAGTTGGGGATGATGTGACAACTCAAACTTCTAAGGTTGGTAGCGTTTAATCTCGTTATCTATTCTAATCTCGTTATTTATTCTTTTCTTTCGATGTGTTAAGGTTATGTGCAGATATAACCCCGTTTAACTCAAATCGTAACTTACGGCAACTCGGTTAGATAATACGTACACCATGTGGGCCGCACCTGCACTTGTCGAATGCACCATTGGGCCACTCGGCCCAACTCTTTATACTATTTCCTTAAGATTTATATATTAGAACTAGGCCCAATCCTTCAACATATTAGAACTCGGCCCAACTCCTCCCTTATTTTATGTATGCGTAGATTAGAGAGTAATACACAACCGTTGCCATATTTTGCAAACCCTAATCAAGTTGTGAACGGCCTTAGCAAAACCCCCTGTCGTGATCATCATCATCATACTCTCATCAGTCATTCGGTTAGTGTTTCATGCGATTATTGAAATTAGTTGGTTATTTGATAATTGTGCATCTAAGTGAAACTATTGTGTGATATTCCATATGTATTGTGTGATCTAGAACTACGAACATCAAATGCGGTTTCGATAAGTATTCATAGGAAACCAGTTGTATGTTGTGATAACTGTGCGATTTGGATATACATATACATGTGGTAGCATAGGTAGGTATCATGTGCATGAATTGGTATTTCTCTATAAAAGAAAATCGGTCCAGTGGCATGAAAACAATAGCCATGTATATTATTGGTTCTATGCACATGATATAAAAGAAAATGTATAACAGAGAATCGGTCCATTGTTGTGAACTATTGTAAAAATAACCATGTGCAAATCTGAATTTGTGGCAGAACATCAAACAATGTGCAATAGGTTATTATTGGTTCTATAGGTTTGGGTGTAAAATATTGGTCAAACAAATAATAACCATGTAACAATTTAGAAATATGAACCGACCAAATACTGTTGTGGGGAAAGGGGATTGGACCGAAATGTCCATGTGTGTGATGGTGGGCTACTGAAACAAATCAATAACATCAGACTAAGTAAAGGTGCCGAGTACATAAGCAATCCGTGAACAAGTTCACGTAACCGGTAATTGGATAGTGGGCTGAGATCTTCTTGCAACTTGGGCTGAGTAGTTGTTGTTGCTGGCCTAGTTTGACGTCAGTGAACCACATGTTAACATGATCTGGGCGGCTGGCACATGATGGACCGCACACAAACCGTAGAAAACACACACACATCATTAGATTGATTGAACCATATGTGTGATTAGAGTAGAATACTTGCTTTGGATTGCATGACTTACTGTGCGATATTAATATTAGTTGCATGACAATTGATGATGCTAAGTATAACCTAGGCTGTACATGATAAATGGGCCGCTCTCATTTGCTGGACCTCGGGTAAAACCTGGACCGCATACACTTGGGTTGCACGTCCCCAGGTGGATCGCTCAGCCTCCAGGGCCGATATACTAATGGGCTTGCACGATTAGCTTTGGGCTGACTATATTTGGTTGTATATTACGTGTTTGTCGCACACTCGGATGTATGATGTATTGATTAGTAATTAAACTATTGCTTATGGTGAACTTGTATACCAGCTTGAAGATGAACCGAACTGCTTGTTAGGTGCCATTGTGGATAACATGAGCCTGTAATATGAATTCGTGCATGGCCAGAACACCTACTATATGATGATCATAAACTGTTATGTGCATGAGAAACCGGTATGACTAGTAGTAGGTTGTGTGTATTGCTGGAACACTACACGTGTGATATGCGTTTATGAACATGCATGTTAGTCTGTAAGTTACTGCAAGTGATAACTATGTGATAGTATAGCACCTGTTCACAAAACGAGGCAACAAGCTCACCTAAGACGGCTGTTTGGGCTGCGGGCCAGCAATGCTTGAGCCGAATAGTTTTATAAGCTCACATTAACAAACGGTTATAATATGTATGTTGAACTGGGACTTGAAGGATGTAATTTCCATGTGATTAAAATGGCTAGCATATGTAATGGTTACGATGCATGTTATGGTTAAGTGCGTTACATGATCAACTATTGGTTGTTGCATGCCATTATGTGTATATATTCTGTGAATGCTACTTGTTACGAAATACGTGGTCAAACGTGAATACTAAATTGATTGCTACTGGTAAATTGTGATAGGACACATTTAATCATCTGATAAACAAGTAACATAATCTACCGAGCACTCTAAGGTGAGTTCACTACATTCGAGCATGCGTCCCAGTGGTTGGGGACAGTCAGTGGGTATCCCGTAGAGGGATAAGTCTTTTGGGTAAAAACGGGTATATTGGTTAATATTCTCACCTATCTTCTTTGTAAGTCCCTTATTATGTTACCTGGAGGGTAACAGGTATTAGTTGGTAGCGCTACTTAGGTTTGGCACCCTCACACCGCTCCTGGATAGGACGGATGTGAACTAATGACCCAGTCGTGGCCCAGTACTAGATAGGAGTACGTGGGAAGGGCAGTCATGTATTTCAGGAGCCGTCTTGTTCGGAATTGAGATATTAACAATATTACTTGCATTGGTTATTGAACTGTTTTACATACAACTGGTAACAAACGTTTTCCAAACTGTGAACTCGCCAGCTTTGTCTGATACACTTGTTACATGCTCACAGGTCGTTAGGTGATTGAAACAGGAGCTTGTTGGCTGGAGAGCAGGAGTGGTCATGGTCATGCTGATGAACTTGTTTATCAAACACTTAATTATTACGCTCATTTAGTATTTACTTTATGGTATCTTTACGCTTCTGCTGAACTTATGGTTTTGGATAATTTATGGTTGGGATTTCAGTATTATTAAACAATGGAACTTCATTTTATTCTTGTGATTCAATGTAATTGGTGGCTCATTGCTAGTCGTCACACGCCTAACAGGGACACTCCCTAGGTGGTAATTTGAGGGTGTGACACCTTCGTTGTCTCTGCGCCAGATGTCTGTTACCTCAGCTGTGTCGTGCTGATAACGTCTTTGCTGGCTGAAATGATTTACAAATTGGGTTCTGAAGTCAACCCATGACATGATCTTTCCAGGCGGAAGGCTGTCGAACCAGGCGCGAGCAGCCCCCATGAAGGTCTGGATAAACAGATGGCACCACATTGGCATGTTCCATTCTCCCATAATGCCAACGCTTGTAAATACTCGAACATGATCGTCAGGATCAGTTAAACCATTGAACTTTCCTAGTGTTGGAGGTAATTTTTCTTTTGATAGCGGGGTTAGAGCAATCTTTGGAATGAACTTCGAATGTTCTGCAGCTTCAGCTGGCCTATAGGCGAGGCTGAAGTCTCATTCTGCTTCTTCGTTGTACGCGATGCGCTGCCTTGGCTTGTAAGATTCATGATTCTTTTGCAAGCGGTTGAAGAGTGAAGACCCCTCATCATCTTGCCAAGTTGGATCGTTTGGGTCTATGTCATCCCATTCGTTGTTCATGTTGCGAGGCCCGAGCCGGCTATGAACTGGGCCCCTTTGAACGTTTGACAGGTGGTCATAATAACTGCCTATCTCCCCATGTGTGTCGCGCGTGTCGTGCACGCTTGGCCTTCTCAGAGGAGGAGGTCTGTTGGTTCTTCCTTGGATATTCTGTTGCGGGGGTGTCTGGGGCGCCCCCTGACTTGGACCCGGAGGTGTAACCAAGGATGGTTCAGCTTGCAGAATTGCTTGTTGTGCGCTCAATGACTGATACGCCGCATTTATGGTAGCAATCTGTTTGGCGTACCAAGAGGCTAAAGTCTCGCCTTCTGGTAGCCCTAGTAACGCTAAAATGTTCGGGTTTGGAGTTGGGTTTGAAGGACCAGCGACATGACTTCCTGGGGTTCCTGTTGGAGTGATGCGAGCGATGCTCCCGCGGGTCCCCTAATGTTTGTTGCATCGATTTCGCCTATTTCTTCAGCAGGTTGGACTTGGACGTTGGGATTGTCCTCACCCAATCCTACGTTAGAGTTTGTGCCAAAACCGAAATCAGTGATGATTCCTTGACCAGCCATGATTAAGAGAACCGAAAAAACTCAGAAAAAAGAAGATGAAGGTGATTGCAAAAATCGGTGGGTGCCAATGAAGAAACACGGAACTAATTTTAGAGTTAATTAGTTTAGTTTTATGTTTCAAACATGAGGGTTAATCTTCTTATAGCTTTCCTGAGCTCCTTGATGGTCTGATCTTCCTGCAAAACAAAACACCGTTAGCTCGTTAAGAGGGGAATATGGGGGTTTCCCTCTTAACCAGACTCCGGCGTGAGAATAAGTATCTGCTTTGAGGAAATAAGTGTGTGTTAAGAGTGAGAGTAAAGAGAGCATAATGAATTAACCTGTGCATGAAGGTCCTCTATTTATAGCCGGAGAGGTGTAAGAAGAGATAGGCTGATGGGCCTTGGGCCGGAAGGCGACAACAGAGAATGTCCTTCTTGTCTCACAAGTATCGACCGTTAGTGCCTTCTAGAAGATCTCCGGTGCTGGCGCACCTTGATTGGAGCCACGTGTCCCTGTTGTCGGCCTTGTTGTCCCTCTGCCATCACAAGGTAAGTGGAGATCATGGGGCAGGTGTCGCCGCCCCCTGATTTGTGCCATGTAGACGTCCTTGTGTACTTATTGTCTCCTGCACGTTAGACGATCGTGGATAGATTTGCGTTTATTACTCAATTCGGTATATAATCATGTCTAAATCAGGTTATCTCCAAACAAATCACAAGTTACTAATCATCAATCTAGACAATAACCTGATTGGCTCTTTCTTCTGCCACTTGTACCTTATGTACTCTCTGAAGTGGCCTTGCGCTCTAATCCCTGCGCGACCCTTGCTGAGCACGTAACTAGCCCGCGCAGGTGCTAAAATTGATGTTCTCTCTTGTTTGGACCTCGCGCAAGGGTCCTAAGACTATATATATATATAGTCCTAGAATCCTGTAGAAAGGATATTTTTCATGAGAAGTGTAAAAAGACATAAGAATTGACATGTAGGCATCATGATTTGGACTTGGGTATAATGTTTTGGGTTGCTTTGGTAAGAAAAACACCAAACATAACAATTTAAGACAGAATACAATGAATTCTAGGCTTAAAACTTAAAACACCATACTAAGAATGTTAAGTAATGTGTTTTATTTGTGTTTTAAATTTCACGCCTATAATATGTTGCATTGTGTTTAAATTTGTTATGTTTGGTGTTTTTCTTTCCAAAACAACCCCCAAAACATCATATCTAAGTCCAAAACATGATTCCTTCATGTCAATTGCTATGCCTTCTCACACTTCTCATGAATAAATTCCATTTTACATGAACCCCACCCAATATACAGGTGGGAGTTGGCTATAAAGTCCATTTTTCCTACAAAGTGTAAAATTCATAAAACACCATAATGTCAACCATAAAACACACTCAAAACCCACAAATAACAAAGTGAAGATTACTAAAACACCATATTTGTGGGTTTTGTGTTGTGTTTTGGATGATAAGGCTTTGATTATCAAATAACTAATATTAGTGTGTTTTATATTGACTATAATGTTGTGTTTTATATTCATAGTTTTACGATGGTGTGTTTAAAGTTTTTATGGGCTGTTAGGGTTTAGATATTGTGTTTGAGTGATCTTCACTCTGTTATTTTTGGGTTTTAGCTGTGTTTAATGGCTGTAAATTTGTGCTATTTTATGACTTTGTACACTTAGTAGGAAAAATGGACTTTGTAGTCAAACTCCACCTATATATATATATATATATATATATATATATATATATATATATATATATATAGGGCTCGGTTCAAATGAGAACCACCACAAGTTATGAGAACTGTAAGAACTTTTTCTTCCAGCGCGAGTTGGGCCAAAAAATTTTCGCACAAACGTAAATGAAAATATTATAAACACATTTGAAAAAAAAATTAAAAAAAATTGTCAAGACGGTAGTTTTGACTGATGCAAGTTTTTTTTACGCGTTGGTGTAAATTTTGTACAAAGATAAATATTTTTTTACGCCTCATGTAAATGTGGGTATGCAACATTTTTTTATTTTTTTTTTTTGCAGAAACAAGTGATTTTTTTTTATAACTTTTGAGAAAGAAACAATTTCGGAAAAACCAATTTAGATGGCCTAGTTCTTACGGTTCTCACAATTCAAGGTGGTTCTCATTTTAACTCATCTATATATATACATATATATATATATATATATATATATATATATATATATATATATAGGGTAGAGATATGGTAAAAAGTGTCTAAAATGTAAGAAGGGTAAGAAGTGTTTTAAACCATTGGATATTTGATCTAATGGTTGAGATCAATAGGGTATAAAAATGTAAATTGTGTTTTAATTAGAGGGACCTTATGTAAAATTGAAGGGCAATAGTGTCTTTTTCAATGTTTGAAATATGGTAACCATATCATACACGACCAAAAAACTCCTACATTTACTCATTTTTCCTTAAATATCGGAATTAATGATTCACCTTAATTCTAGGAGGTCTTTGGTTGCATATTCGTCATACATTATCATAACGAGAACTGTAATCAGATTCATGGCATGGTGTTTTAAAACAACTGGATAAATTGACTATGATTCAAGTCATGGTGTTTATGGTGTTTTATCTGGAGACATTGTTCATGGCGTGGTGTTTTAAACATCTATGATTCAAGTCATGGTCTTTTATCTGGAGACATTGTATAAAAATCGTAAACACCATGACTATGATTCAAGTCATGGTGTTTTATCTGGAGACATTGTTCATGGCGTGGTGTTTTAAACATCTATGATTCAAGTCATGGTGTTTTATCTGGAAACATTGTTCATGGCGTGGTGTTTTAAACATCTATGATTCAAGGCATGGTGTTTTATCAATACAAAACATTCCCAGATTTAAAAACACCATGACTATGATTCAAGTCATGGTGTTTTATTTGGAGACATTGTTCATTGCGTGGTGTTTTAAACATCTATGATTCAAGTCATGGTGTTTTATCAATACAAAACATTCCCAGATTTTAAAACACCATGACTATGATTCAAGTCATGATGTTTTATCTGGAATCCAAAAGACATTGTATTGTGATTACATCCATGGTGTATTAACATCTGGAGAATCAATACAAAACATTCCCAGAATTTAAAACACCATGAGTATGATTCAAGTCATGGTGTTTTCTCTGTAGACATTGTTCATGGCGTGGTGTTTTAAAACATCTGGATATATTCTGGAGACATTGACTATGATTCAAGTCATGGTGTTTTATCTGGAATCCAAAAAACATTGTATTGCAATTTAAAGATGATGAAAAGAAGATATGAACAATATACGATTAAAAGATGTTGGGATTAAGATGATGAAGAAATGATACATAGGTGAAAATCGAATTGGATCTTGCAAAAAAATAGGACGACAGTTTTTTTTTCAGTTATCTTGAAACTCAATTAATTGATAAGAAAGGTAAATTACTAATATACCCTTTTGAATTAATTAAGATAGAGGACACTTGTCATCACCAAATTATTTCTCACACTTCTTACAAAAGTATGATTTTGTACAGGATCCTTTACCTATATATATATATATATATATATATATATATATGGCCTAGTTCTTACGGTTCTCACAATTCAAGATGGTTCTCATTTTAACTCATCTATATATATATATATATATATATATATATATATATATATATATATATATATATATATATATATATATATATATATATATATATACGGGGGAGTTATCTTGAGAACGCTAAATATTGTGAAAACAATTTGAACGAATGAAAAATATCACTCAAAATCATTTTTTAAACAAACCTCATTGTAATTAAAAGATAACATTAAAAAAAGAAGTTACTCTTTAAATAATACAATTCTCCCCTCAAAATAACTATTTATAAGTTATTTACAGATGTGTAAATGACAAACTTAAACATGTGTAATTTTTTTATTTACAAATACATGTAAATTTATTTTCTAGTATTGTATTTGGTGTAAAAAAATTGAATTTGAATTGTTATTTACCAAGTTCTCCTCACGTAATATATGCATTCTCTAGATAACTCCCCCATATATATAATGCTAAATCATACATCTCTTTAGGACAACAATGCAATTTCAATTCAAGTTTAAGACACTTAAGAATAAGGTGTTGAATCTTCTTTGTATTTTTTTTGGAGGTGTCACACCCCGACCCGCAGCAGAAATAGGTGATCAAGGCATGATTGGGTTGAATTGAGAGCTTATGACTTGCTATTACATGTTTTAAATAATCATTAATTCATAACCAATGTTTCACCAAACAAATAATTCAAATAAACAATTACAAAAGAGACATTTATCAACAACCACTAAGCTACACTAATCCGTTTCTTGTTAACTAAGGCCCATCCTATGTCCAATCTTCTCTTCGTACCTGTTCACCTGTATCATGTGTAAAAAATGGTTTTTGGGTCAACAAAAGTTGGCAAGTGAACCTTATTGTTTTTGGAAAAAAAAAATATGTTTAAGTTTAATTTATTGTGAAAACGTGCGTTAACCAATGTAAGTAAATATGTTGGATGCCATATATTGTCACACCCCGACCACGTAGGACAACAAACCGTGGCGGAAACGTCGGGGAGTGTTGCAACAGAAGCTATTGTTTCACAACCATGGATACAAAAAGTGTTTCGTTTTATTGATAATATTAAACATTGCATTGTCTTAACATAGAATAAACAAGTTTTACACAGTCTATCACTATTATTATGTCACTAAGGCCTCGTCCAGATCCTATGTGACGCATGCATCCTAGTAGTCATTCAAGCATCAACACCTGAAACATATGTAAAAACTTAGTCAGCAAAGAAATGCTGGCGAGTACATAGGTTTTATAGGAGTGTCGAATTCATGGCTAGTTTAAGTGTTGCAATACTTTATTAAAAACTTTGTTTTGAAAAGAGTATAATATTGCAACTTAATTAACCAACTCAAATCAAGCAGGTTATAGTTTATAAAACCTCGTAGCCATGATTCTTAACCCAAAAACATTTGCTTTAGAAAACCAACTTGTAAAACATCTTGTAAAAACTCGTTAAAAACTCGTATAGTTTATATCTCTTAGAAAAACATCGTTGTGTGACATCGTTTCAAAATCGTTTACCCAAGTGAACTAAATAACGCCACGATATGTAATATGATGAAAACACTTATATATAAGAAGTACCAACGGCGTATCTACCATGTTTTCACCACATTACCCCCGTCTCGTTATCTAAACACTTAACCAAAAACCAATCGTTTATCGAAATTGTTTAACATCGTTTCCAAATCGTTCCCAAATCGTTTCCAATCGTTCCCAATCGTTTACTCGTTTCCAAATCGTTTAAATCGTCATCGTTTTAATTGTGAAAACTTATATATGGTCGTCTCGTTAACAACATTCAAACCTTTGTGACTCGTCCATCGTTCAACTCGTTCTCGTATTAACAAACCACCAAAGGGTAAGTTAACAAACATCAGATTCAGTCGCTACCCACAACCCCCACACACAACCATGGGTGTAGTAAAGTAACGGGATTTGTCAGATCCTATGGTACCATAACCTAATACTGGTCGGCTTGATCAATGCTAATGAATGTCATTCGTTATGTAACTACAACCAACAAGTTCGTTCACTTTATCGAAATCGTTCTTAGTTTAGTAAAAATCGTTTTAATCGTTTTTGAAATCATCGTTTAAACTTTGAAAACATTTCGTACATATGAATCACCCCAAAAACTTTAAAAACAGTAAAATAGGGGAACTATGTACTCACATGTAGTGCAAAGTATCCTCAATCAAATAGAACTTCAACAAACTCGAGCAAACCAGAGAAATCAAGTAGCTCCTAGTAATCGAACCACTAGTCAAACAATAGACGCCTAAATCGGAAGATCGGACAGAATGAGGTCTTGTAAACCAAATGAGTGTTGGAACTCATGTGATATGGTTTAAAAAAGCCTACATCCTAAATCGGAACCTAACCTAAGTGCTTTCGACCCATCGTGACCCATTAAGGTAGCTTACGCCACTTTAACGCGTCGTGCACGCAAAAGCGCGTTCGAGACGTCTAACTAGTCCTATGACAAGTATTATATGCCCATACATGTTTAATTATGTTACATAATTAGTTACGTGTCAAAAGTTTAGGTTACATATGCTTAATTACCAATTATGTATGAAAAGGGTATTTTGGTAATTTACCAAAGGCATATACCTACCTATCATGCGACTAATTAAACCTAAGTGACCATAAGATATAACCTTGAAAGGTTATTCCCTATGCTACTATGGTCACTAAACCTGTTTGGTCGGATCCTAATGATCGACCAAACGGGTCGTGTTCGAAAGTCTAAGCGGGTGTTTAGTCCGCTTGACTTACGACTCTACACAAGCACTAAACTAACAAGTGACGAGCTAAACATGTCGAAACATGTTTAGTTAAGTTAGAAAACAAGTTTTGATATCAAAACAAACGGTTTTGATATCCTATAGTAGTTTGGTTACAAAATACGCGAGAAAACGTATTTTGGCCGAAACTACGACTCGTCACTGAGCCTAGATAACGTGGTAATCAGTAGGTATAGTTACTAGGGACTATAACCATCATGATTACGCTCACGTTATGAAGTTCAAATGAACTTCGCGTTGACCATAAACTGGTCAAAGCAGAAAGTCAAACGCAGTTTGACTTTAACGAAAAAAACGAATGAAAAGAACGAAAGAATACTTATAAAAGGTCCCCGCAAGCTCTTGATCCGATTTACTCTCAGGTATGAAGCATAAACTTCAACTTAGAGAGCCAAAATCAGATTCAAGTGTGCTTTGGGAAGAAAGTGAGGGTGGGTATTTATAGATTTCCTTGAAGCGTTAAGATCGTTCGTCGAGAAACGTGATTTGATCTAGACCTTACATGTAGGCACATGGTTTTCAAAACCATGGGAATACTTAAAACCATCAAATGGTATTGCAAAACAAGGATCAAAACCATCCATGTGTGGCACATTGTTTTGAAATACCATGGATGCCTAAAAAATGGACCAAGTTCAATGTATCTGCCAGAATTTTCAAAAATGGTCCATGCACTTGTAAAACTTGATTTTTTTGGCACTTTTAAACCCCTTTAACCTCATTTCAAGGTTCTAAAACAATATTAAAGTATAGGGAACTTAAAATATGCTCAAAGACATCACGGATGTCGGTTCGTTTGGCCGTACGGTTGTGTTATTCGGTTAATTACGACGGAAGTCGTAACGAATGCAAAAACGATCCAAATTAAGCGACGAATGGAATTTTATCATGCCAATCACTAAAATAAAATATTTTAATGATTACATAAATTCAGGACGTAAGATAAGCGCAAAAATGCAAACTTATGCACTTATGACGCTTTTAGTCTCTTTTGATCAATAAAGTTTATTTTAGCATACCGAACCCTTCAAAGCCTATTTCTAAGATATGTAAAGGTTATTTAGGGTATGTTTAACTTATGATCAAGTTCCGGAGTGTTCGTAACTATACAAATCGGTATGGTTTCGCAGTTTGACACAAATAGTCCCTGCGATCGAACAAACTTGTTTTCGACACACCAGACCATCCAAAACTTATTTCTAAGTTATGTGGAGGTTATTTAAGGTATGTTAAGCCTATTTCACTATTCTGGAGTGTTTGTTGCATTAAACTGGTTATATTTACGCCTCAGTGCGTGTATAACCTTCCAGAAAGCGATTTAAAGCTTGAAATTGGAATCGAATCGAATTGTAAAATCACCAAACACAAATACACATAAAATAATACCAAAACACATATAAGAACACCAAAGCACATTGTTTTATTAATAATCAACATTGTTTTACATCGTACAGAGATTACAGAGCACAGTTGTCACAGTCTCCCCTACTTCAGGAAATTTCGTCCCGAAATTTTAACTAGAGGAAACTTGTGAAAACAAATGCGGATATTTGGCCATCATTTGGTCCTTACGTTCCCAAGTAAATTCTGGGCCACGTTTGGACTCCCAACGAACTTTAACCAAAAGAATCCGTTTGTTCTTCAATTGCTTGAAAGTACAGTCCACTATCTCCACTGGTTTCTCGACAAAGTGCATCGTATCATCGATTCGGATCTCGTCGAGAGGAATGTGAAGATCAATTTCAGCTAAACACTTTCGCAAGTTGGACATGTGAAAAGTCGGGTGAATATTTCCAAGCTCTGGAGGTAGCTCTAGTCGATAGGCAACTTTCCCAATTCTTTCCACAATCTTGAATGGTCCCACATATCGAGGTGCAAGTTTTCCTTTCTTTCCAAATCTCACGACTCCTTTCCAAGGTGAAACCTTGAGCAGGACACGATCTCCGACTTGAAATTCTAAGGGCTTGCGTCGCATATCCGCATAACTCTTTTGACGGCTTCTAGCTGTCACAAGATTATCGCGAATTTTCTTGATTTTATCTGTTGTTTCTAGAACGAGCTCAGGTCCAATAAGCTGAGCTTCACCGGTCTCGTTCCAACAGACAGGTGAACGACATTTTCGACCGTAGAGAGCTTCGAATGGTGCCATATTGATGCTAGCATGATAACTATTGTTGTAAGAGAACTCGATCATTGGCAGATGAGAATCCCAATTACCACCAAAGTCTATCACGCATGCTCTAAGCATATCCTCCAAAGTTTGAATCGTCCTTTCAGATTGACCATCTGTTTGGGGATGATAAGCAGTGCTTAGATTTAGTTGGGTTCCCATGGCAGATTGCATGGTCTTCCAGAAATGAGATGAAAATCGAGCATCACGATTAGAAATGATATCCAAAGGAACACCATGTCGTGAAACAATCTCATCAACATAAATCTTTGCAAGTTTATCAGTAGATAGGTCCTCGCGAATCGGGAGAAAATGAGCTGACTTCGTTAATCGATCGATAACAACCCAAATAGCATCATGACCTTTAGATGTACGCGGTAATTTAGTGATGAGATCCATTGCAAGGCTCTCCCACTTCCAAACCGGTATCTCTGGTTGTACAACCAAACCAGAAGGTCGTTGATGTTCAGCCTTGACTTTAAGACAAGTAAGGCATTTTGATACATACAAGGCAACATCTTTCTTCATACCAGGCCACCAGAACTTAGTACGAAGATCCTTGTACATCTTATCAGCACCAGGATGGATAGAATATCGAGACTTGTGAGATTCGTCTATCACTAGGGCGCGAAGATTATCTTGTTTTAGAATCCACAAACGATCCTTGAAGTAGAGTAAACCATCGCCTTTCCTTTCGAGCTTAAGCTCAAGTTGAAGCGGCAACTCCTCACCTATTTGTGAAACACAAAATTGTTGAGCTTGAAGAACACGAGTTTGAAGATCAGATAGCGTTTGAACAGAATGAAGCTTGACTCGCTCTTTTCGACTAAGCGCATCGGCCAAGACATTCGCCTTACCAGGATGGTAGCGAATCTCGCAATCGTAATTGTTCAAGAGTTCAACCCAACGTCGTTGCCTCATGTTCAGCTCTTTCTGATTAAGAATATGCTGGAGACTTTTGTGGAAGACCACACACTTCGTTCCATAGAGGTAGTGTCTCCAGATTTTAAGCGCGAAAACCACAGCTCCTAACTCAAGATCATGAGTCGTATAGTTCTTCTCGTGAACTTTCAACTGTCTAGATGCATATGCTATAACCTTACCTCGTTGCATGAGGACGCAACCAAGGCCTAAGTTGGACGCATCGCAATAGACAACGAAATCATCGCTTCCCTCGGGCAGAGATAGAACAGGAGCATTACATAACTTCTGCTTCAGCGTTTGGAACGCTTCTTCTTGTTTGGGTCCCCAATCAAAAGGCTTATTCTTTTGAGTCAAAGCAGTGAGTGGAACCGCGATCTTCGAGAAATTAGAAATGAATCGACGATAATAACCAGCAAGACCAAGAAAAGATCGAATCTCTGTAGGTGTCGTTGGCGTACTCCAATCCTTAATAGCAACAATATTGGATGGATCCACATGAATACCCTGCTCGTTGACTATATGACCCAGAAACTGAACTTCTTTAAGCCAGAAGTCACACTTGGAGAATTTAGCGAAAAGTTGTTCCTTCTTAAGGAGTTCCAACGTTAAGCGAAGGTGTTGCTCGTGATCGGCTCGAGTCTTCGAATAAATGAGAATATCGTCGATGAATACAATAATGAACTTGTCTAAATAGGGTTTATAGACCCTATTCATTACGTCCATAAAGATAGCTGGAGCATTTGTTAAGCCAAAAGGCATGACTGTGAACTCGTAATGCCCATATCTCGTGCGGAAAGCAGTTTTGGGAATATCTTCTTCGAGAACACGAAGTTGATGATACCCAGAACGCAAATCGATCTTAGAAAAACATGAAGCACCTTGCAGCTGGTCAAAGAGATCATCAATTCGAGGTAGGGGATATCGATTCTTGATGGTAAGCTTGTTAAGCTCACGATAATCGATACACATTCGAAAAGATCCAACTTTCTTTTTCACGAAGAGGACAGGAGCTCCCCAAGGTGAAAAGCTCGGACGAATGAATCCTTTATCAGATAACTCTTGAAGCTGTTTTGATAACTCTTGCATCTCCGATGGTGCAAGACGATAAGGTGCTTTCGCAATCGGGTTGGCATTGGGTACAAGGTCGATATGAAACTCAACTTGACGAACTGGAGGCAAACCAGGCAGTTCATCAGGAAACACCTCTGGATAATCTCGAACGATCGGAATATCCTGAATACTCTTACTCTTGTCTTTCTCCTCGGTGACATGTGCTAGAAAAGCAACATATCCTTTTCTCAAATAACTCTGGGCCTTTGTACACGACATAAGCTTCAAACCGCCAGATGGCTTCTCACCACGAACTTCCAAAACATCGCCAGACGAAAGAGGAATACGAACAATCTTATCGAAACAAACCACCTCAGCATGGTGTTTGGTTAACCAATCCATTCCAACGATAATGTCGAAACTCCCAAGTTGCATCGGTGTGAGGTCAATAGGAAAAAGATGGTTATCAAGGTTCAACTGACAATCACGAATAACAGAATCGAGAACAAGAGGTTTACCAGTAGCAACTTCGACAGATAAGGGTTTCCTCAATTTATTTCTAGGTATCGCAAGCAAAGGTTCAAAAGATAACGAAGCAAAACTTCTATCGGCACCAGAATCAAAAAGAATAGATGCGGGTCGATTGTTAACAAGAAACGTACCATTGACAACAAAGGTACCATTGACAATGAGGTTGTCAACTCGAGCCTCATTTGCATTCAGATTGAATGCTCGTCCACGAGCAGGATCGATCATTGGAAAAACAAAAGAGGCATTGAAAACATTGACAAAACACAAGAAAGGTGATCATTTGTTCGTTACCTCGAACAAACAAACGACACGCAGGGACTAATCAAAGTAAATGGGTCAATATAATGTATCAACGAAGACATGCTCGCCTATAAGTGAACACTCACCCCAAGTTTCCCAGGTAAGAGTGACTGGTCCGATTATGTGGATTTGTACGAACACTCTAGCCTTAGACAGAAAACTCAGAGTACAGGCATTCACTCTTCCAGTTTGCACGTGTTCACATTATTTAGATCCAAACTTTGACGAGATTTTGAAAATTCAAAAGGCACTAAGCCAAACATGAATCAAACTGGTGGGGTTCAAAACCATAAAACAGAGGGTTTAAAACCTAGTAATCAATCATCCTAGAACGGATGATTAATTTTTGAAGCAGATTCGGATTTGTGTTCTCGTTGTGGTTATCACCTAAGGATAGGTGACGGTTTTGTTTTAAAATCTAAACACAAGTAAACTTGTGTTAGGGTCCTAAAGTTATAGTCTAGGTCAAAGCATTACTAATAACCTAATTCCCTATAACCGTTGGCTCTGATACCAACTTTCTTCTGTCACACCCCGACCACGTAGGACAACAAACCATGGCGGAAACGTCGGGGAGTGTTGCAACAGAAGCTATTGTTTCACAACCATAGATACAAAAAGTGTTTCGTTTTATTGATAATATTAAACATTGCATTGTCTTAACATAGAATAAACAAGTTTTACATCGTCTATAACTATTATTATGCCACTAAGGCCTCGTCCAGATCCTATGTGATGCATGCATCCTAGTAGTCATTCAAGCATCAACACCTGAAACATATGTAAAAACTTAGTCAGCAAAGAAATGCTGGCGAGTACATAGGTTTTATAGGAGTGTCGAATTCATGGCTAGTTTAAGTGTTGCAATACTTTATTAAAAACTTTGTTTTGAAAAGAGTATAATATTGCAACTTAATTAACCAACTCAAATCAAGCAGGTTATAGTTTATAAAACCTCGTAGCCATGATTCTTAACCCAAAAACATTTGCTTTAGAAAACCAACTTGTAAAACATCTTGTAAAAACTCGTTAAAACTCGTATAGTTTATATCTCTTAGAAAAACATCGTTGTGTGACATCGTTTCAAAATCGTTTACCCAAGTGAACTAAATAACGCCACGATATGTAATATGATGAAAACACTTATATATAAGAAGTACCAACGGCGTATCTACCATGTTTTCACCACATTACCCCCGTCTCGTTATCTAAACACTTAACCAAAAACCAATCGTTTATCGAAATTGTTTAACATCGTTTCCAAATCGTTCCCAAATCGTTTAATCGTTCCTAAATCGTTTCCAATCGTTCCCAATCGTTTACTCGTTTCCAAATCGTTTAAATCGTCATCGTTTTAATTGTGAAAACTTATATATGGTCGTCTCATTAACAACATTCAAACCTTTGTGACTCGTCCATCGTTCAACTCGTTCTCGTATTAACAAACCACCAAAGGGTAAGTTAACAAACATCAGATTCAGTCGCTACCCACAACCCCCACACACAACCATGGGTGTAGTAAAGTAACGGGATTTGTCAGATCCTATGGTACCATAACCTAATACTGGTCGGCTTGATCAATGCTAATGAATGTCATTCGTTATGTAACTACAACCAACAAGTTCGTTCACTTTATCGAAATCGTTCTTAGTTTAGTAAAAATCGTTTTAATCGTTTTTGAAATCATCGTTTAAACTTTGAAAACATTTCGTACATATGAATCACCCCAAAACATTTAAAAATAGTAAAATAGGGGAACTATGTACTCACATGTAGTGCAAAGTATCCTCAATCAAATAGAACTTCAACAAACTCGAGCAAACCAGAGAAATCAAGTAGCTCCTAGTAATCGAACCACTAGTCAAACAATAGACGCCTAAATCGGAAGATCGGACAGAATGAGGTCTTGTAAACCAAATGAGTGTTGGAACTCATGTGATATGGTTTAACAAAGCCTACATCCTAAATCGGAACCTAACCTAAGTGCTTTCGACCCATCGTGACCCATTAAGGTAGCTTACGCTACTTTAACGCGTCGTGCACGCAAAAGCGCGTTCGAGACGTCTAACTAGTCCTATGACAAGTATTATATGCCCATACATGTTTAATTATGTTACATAATTAGTTACGTGTCAAAAGTTTAGGTTACATATGCTTAATTACCAATTATGTATGAAAAGGGTATTTTGGTAATTTACCAAAGGCATATAACTACCTATCATGCGACTAATTAAACCTAAGTGACCATAAGGTATAACCTCGAAAGGTTATTCCCTATGCTACTATGGTCACTAAACCTGTTTGGTCGGATCCTAATGATCGACCAAACGGGTCGTGTTCGAAAGTCTAAGCGGGTGTTTAGTCCGCTTGACTTACGACTCTACACAAGCACTAAACTAACAAGTGACGAGCTAAACATGTCGAAACATGTTTAGTTAAGTTAGAAAACAATTTTTGATATCAAAACAAACGGTTTTGATATCCTAGAGTAGTTTGGTTACAAAATACGCGAGAAAACGTATTTTGGCCGAAACTACGACTCGTCACTGAGCCTAGATAACGTGGTAATCAGTAGGTATAGTTACTAAGGACTATAACCATCGTGATTACGCTCACGTTATAAAGTTCAAATGAACTTCGCGTTGACCATAAACTGGTCAAAGCAGAAAGTCAAACGCAGTTTGACTTTAACGATAAAAACAAATGAAAAGAACGAAAGAATACTTATAAAAGGTCCCCGCAAGCTCTTGATCCGATTTACTCTCAGGTATGAAGCATAAACTTCAACTTAGAGAGCCAAAATCAGATTCAAGTGTGCTTTGGGAAGAAAGTGAGGGTGGGTATTTATAGATTTCCTTGAACCGTTAAGATCGTTCGTCGAGAAACGTGATTTGATCTAGACCTTACATTTGGGCACATGGTTTTCAAAACCATGGGAATACTTAAAACCATCAAATGGTATTGCAAAACAAGGATCAAAACCATCCATGTGTGGCACATTGTTTTGAAATACCATGGATGCCTAAAAAATGGACCAAGTTCAATGTATCTGCCAGAATTTTCAAAAATGGTCCATGCACTTGTAAAACTTGATTTTTTTGGCACTTTTAAACCCCTTTAACCTCATTTCAAGGTTCTAAAACAATATTAAAGTATAGGGAACTTAAAATATGCTCAAAGACATCACGGATGTCGGTTCGTTTGGCCGTACGGTTGTGTTATTCGGTTAATTACGACGGAAGTCGTAACGAATGCAAAAACGATCCAAATTAAGCGACGAATAGAATTTTATCATGCCAATCACTAAAATAAAATATTTTAATGATTACATAAATTTTTGGATGTCCGTATATATTCAGGACGTAAGATATGCGCAAAAATGCAAACTTATGCACTTTTGACGCTTTTAGTCTCTTTTGATCAATAAAGTTTATTTTAGCATACCGAACCCTTCAAAGCCTATTTCTAAGATATGTAAAGGTTATTTAGGGTATGTTTAACTTATGATCAAGTTCCGGAGTGTTCGTTACTATACATATCGGTATAGTTTCGCAGTTTGACACAAATAGTCCCTGCGATCGAACAAACTTGTTTTCGACACACCAGACCATCCAAAACTTATTTCTAAGTTATGTGGAGGTTATTTAAGGTATGTTAAGCCTATTTCACTATTCTGGAGTGTTTGTTGCATTAAACTGGTTATATTTACACCTCAGTGCGTGTATAACCTTCTAGAAAGCGATTTAAAGCTTGAAATTGGAATCGAATCGAATTGTAAAAACACCAAACACAAATACACATAAAATAATACCAAAACACATATAATAACACCAAAGCACATTGTTTTATTAATAATCAACATTGTTTTACATCGTACAGAGATTACAGAGCACAGTTGTCACATATATCATAACTCATAACACAATCTCAAACAATAAACAGACCAACTGAAATGATTCAATAAATGCACGCATGTTGCACGGTATTACGGTGTGCCAATGAATGAATGTATGTTGCACGGTATTATGGTGTGCTTCAAGGTCTAAGCTCAATCAAACGGAGCTGACCTCGTATGGGTGGCAACGTCAAGTTCCGCCCATAGGTAATGGGGAACCGACGAGCCTATGATGATGTGATATCCAAAAGTATGAAATGCACCAAGTGATAAACAACCAAACAACACATAACACATCCTCAAACAATAAACAAACCAATATAATGCTTCATATGAATGTATGCATGTTGCATGGTATTGTGGTGTGCTGCAAGGTCTAAGCTCTATCAAACGGAGCTGACCTCGTATAGGTGGCAACGTCAAGTTCCGCCCATAGGTAATGGGGAACCGACGAGCCTATGATGATGTGATGTCCAAAATGAATGAAATGCACCAACATGATAAACAGTCAAACAACACATAACATAGATACCCCACATAATGGTAATTACACATGATACACCCCAAAAATGTATAAATAAAATAAAATGGGGAGTTATAAGATTCGCTCACTGTGGTTGCGTTTGCGATTCCTTGTAACATAACGCACGAGTAAGGATTGAGAATCCGAATGAACGAAATGGTTATCCTAGATATTCAAAATACCACATAACGATCTCGTTAATATTTGTAGGTTAAATACAATTCCTAATATTTATGGTTTACAGTTTTAAGTAATTAGTTATTATATTTTCCCATTATTTAATGTTATAAAAGAAATAAATGGTCAATTATTTATATATTAAAAGTTAAGTTATTAAAGAAAGTGAATTAGAATTAAAGAAAAAGGGAAACTGTTAGTTATTTTCTTTTGGATTTAAGGATTAAAAAAAGGAAAAATGAAATTAAAATAAAACATATTAATTTGGTATTGAGTTTTATATTAAGGCTGTATATCATGTGAAGATTTAAAAGTTCCACAAGGCAATTAAAGAGGAGGTTTGAAGGATGGAGCTGCTTCAAGAAAAAAAATATGAATTTTGTATAAGCGAAGAGAAGTTGCCATTGGTTTTTAGACCACCCGTAGTGGGGCGGTTTTTTTTTTAAAAAATAAAAAAAAAACGCTCAAAAAAGCCCCCCCCCCATTACATAGGGCGTTGTTTGGCATTATTTTTGAAAAAAAATTTACTTCAGTGTTTTTAAAACAACGCTCAACATTTCATGCAATCGTGTTGACTGGCCAATGGGAGTGGTCCACTAGTAGTTTCTTTTTTTTTAACCTCCTCTTAATAAAAAAAATAATTGTTTAATAATTGGAAGGGGCGTTATTGTCACACCCCGATATTTCCACGTATCACCGGTGGGCCCGGTGGGGAGTATCCGTAGTTGATATCATCATAGTCAAACAACACAATATTAATGCACAGCGGAAGCAAAAGATAAACATATTACAATCCGATAAAGTAATATCAAAGTATTACAAACGCAAAAGTAAAGGATCCACAGGCGGATAGAAAATAAAATGAAACATTGTTCAACAGACTTTAGGCATCTTAAGCTTGCGAGACTCTTTATCGATGCTAGGAGTAGCCAGCCTATTCCGATTAGTACCTGCACTTAGCCTTTTTGGAAAATACGTCAGTTTACACTGGTAAATACAATTTAACTGACTCATTTTGAAAATGTTTTTAGAAAATTGATTTGAGTGCAAACGGCACAAAACTTTTTATAACTTGGGATAATTATTTGTATATAATACTTGTAAAAGAATTACATGTTTCTTATACGTTCGGTAGCCCGGCCTGTATGCCAGGTTAAAGATTAATAGACACACCACAGGTATAATGCCCACGAGGTTGATTCCTCTAAGTGGATTACCAGTTTTTACATAGGCACTGTCAGGTGTACGCCTAGACCCCGTGCTTAGGTCGTGGCCATTTCATGAATGATGCCAAGGATATCCGGGACATGGTCATTAACCCCCCAAAGGTTTTAAGCAAACAAAACAATTTAAACGGGTCATCTCAATGAATTAACCACCATACAATTAAAGATTCAATGCCCGACCAAGCGGTTTTTTATATACCGTACCCCAAGCCCGTATAAGGGAAAATAAGTTAAAGTATTTACCTGAGCAAATTTATACAATTTATCCCAGCCGTATACCACCAAGCAAGTACAGATAGCTTTTACTGGGCTCCTAAATCTGGAACGAAGGTTTTTAATAACCTATTAGATTTCTAACGGGTCTTTAATTAAGCCTATGCTTAGACCGGTTAGTTTTAAAGGAAGATACGGTTCAAAACGCATGATTAAGCGAGAACCGGATTAGAATATGGTTTAGGCCCGACAAGCTTGTATACTTGTGTAATACGGGTAAACTAAACACATTCTAGATTTTGAGATAAAAATGATAAGGTTTGTCTCGTTTCGGCTAATTTATGCAAACTAGTTACATAAGCCGATCCGAACGCGAAAAGGACGTAACGGGTAACCACAAGAGTCATGAACAGGTTTCCTAAGTTAATAAGCTTTAAACATGTTGTGATATCAGTAGGATACCTTCCATTATGCCCAAAACGAATTTAAAACCAATTTATGCCCCGTAGGGGTATTTTGGTCATTTTAAAGGTTATAAAAGAGTTTCAATGTTAATCTGAGTTACAGGTCTGATATAATCAGTAAAAATATTTATTTTTATAAGTTATAATGGTAGGGTATTACATATAAGTGAAATTTATTAATTATAACCAAATTATGCACCGAAGGGGCATTTTGGTAATTTCACATAAGCTTTAAAGGCCAAAATCAGAGTTCTGAGTTTAAAACTTTTCTTTACTGTTAAAATATATAAATTTACTTAAAAAATCAGTAGGTATTAAGTTTCATATGCCAAAAATAGTTTTAACTCATACTATGCGCTTAAAACGCGTAAAAGTCGGTTTTAAGCGATTTTCGGGTTTAATTAGGAAATCTGAGTTTTTGATCAATTTATAAAGTTCAAAATATTTTATTTATGATATAAATTTAGTAGCAAAAAGTTTGGCATCAAAATATTATGTAAAACTCATTTTATGGCCAAAAGGGCAAAACCGATAATTACCGAATCAAAGCTATAACCCTATGTTATGCTCAGCCTAAAAATAAATAAAAATCTTCAAAAATCCCAAAATATTATTTTATGTCAGTAGGTAAAAAGCTTGGTATCAAAAATTGGGTTTAGATAGGATATACGCTATTTATGCCGTTTAATTAATAAAAAGCTTTTCATTTACGCTAATGAGCATAACTACTAATCTAGACCTCAAACTGATGTCAAATTTTAGGGACAAGTTTATAAGTCAGTAATAAAGATTTTTGTCCTCTCACATTTTCAAAATTCTCGTTTTAGGGTCAAAAGGGCATAACGGTCAACATTTAGGCATTTAACGGAAACATGCATCAACTAGGATTTCTATGGAACCAAGTTGTATAACCTCAGAGGGTTATACTAACCTATAATATGGTCCTAATGGAATCCTAAGGCATATCTAAACTATGCTAAATCGGGTCAGAATTGAAAGTCAAAGCAAAAATCAACTTTTGCGACTTTCGGTTCCGAACCGAGCCTATACTTAGAATTGTCGGGTTGAATCATGCTTAGGCATGTTCAACTAATATTTACCAAGTTATTAAAGTGAGAAAACTGATTTCATGGCTTTTATATTAATAGTTATGTATTTTATTTAAAACTAACCCGTTTGACTTTTATTTGACCCGACAATTTAACTAAGTAAACGTGGTAATTAGGAGGTGCCCTTTTGAGAGTTAAACACCTACCTAATTACGGTCACGTAGCCATGTTCGTTGCGAACCATGGCTCAACCGTTTAAAAGTCAAAGCGTTTATCGAAAACGCTTGACTTTTCGGTTTAAAACGCTAAATAATTAAACTAAGCATGAAGGGATTACTTACAAGAGTCCAAAGGACTGAAGGTGGTTCTCAGAGGGTTCAAGATCCTCCTAATTCAGAGACAAGAGCAGAAATGAATGAAGGTGCAAGTTGGAAATGAAGTGGGGAAGGGTATTTATAGGTTTTTCAAGACCGTTAAGATAGTTCGTCGATAAACGAGCCTTGATCTGAGCCGTACAAGTGCACCCCCTGATTTAGAATACTATGGGCGCCCCTAAGCAAGCCCATAGACTTGTTAAAACCACTTGCAAACCCTGGAACCAGCTAGAACAAGCTGTAAACAACATTTTGCAGGTCTGGCAGGTTTACTTGCCCCGCGTAAGACCCAAGGGGGGTCTACGCGGCCCACTTGGGCTGCTCAGTTCAGCAAAACATTGAAATAATTACAGGAATGGTCCCTGTGAGTGTACAAGGTCATTTCAGGCACGTATAAGGCCCGTTAAGCCATCTACAAGGCTCTACAATGATGCCTAAATATGAGGGACATGAAACATGCTCAAAAACATGTCGGATGTCAGTTCGTTTGGTCGTACGGTCACGTTGTTCGTCTAATTACGACGAAACACGGACGGATGGAATTTTATCAAGCCAAACACTAAAATAAAATATTTTAGTTCTTACATAAATTTTTGGGTGACCAGGCATATTCAGAATGCGAGATATGCGCGAAAGTGCAAACTTGTGCACTTTTTGACACTTTTAGTCCCTACATGACGTAAAAGTTTATTTTTGCGCACCAAACACCTCTAAGCCTATATCCAAGCTATATAAAGGATAACTAGGGTATGTTTAACTCATGGACATATTCCAGAAGGTCCGTTACCCTACGAATCGACATACCTTTGCAGTTTGACGCAATTAGTCCTTTAATTGCGCAAAGTAGCGCGAAATGTTGTTTAATGTTATCCAAGCCTTCCATGGCCCATAATGGGCATTCCCAAGCATATACTTAAATATTACTACGCTCCTGTTCACTTAAATGGTCACCGAAAGGCGTAGATCCAAGAGTTGACGCTTTAGGTCCCTCTATTGCGCAAACTTGCACATCTCATCATTTAATAGCATTGAAGCCTCATATAATCCGTATTAGGCATTCTTGAAAGTATTATTAAACATCACGATGCTTCGGGTTTGCTAAAAGATCATTCAGATGTATAATTAAACATATTGACACTTTTAGCCCCTCTAACTTGTAAAGTTGCGCGTAACTTTACTTATATGCATAAAAACCTTAGACAGCCATTATTTGGCATTCCCGAGAGTATAATCAAATATCATGAAGCTCCCGGTTTGTTAAAAGGTCACTTAGAGGTAAGAATTAACATGTTGATGCTTTTAACCCTTCATCGCGCAAACCCTTTAATTAATTACGCAAACGGCTACACTCGATCGACAAATGGCTCATTTGTGAACATAATCATCGTGAGAGGTTATTTAGAAACTTATTTTAGGTATGCTAACACTTCTAGTCCTTTCATAATCAAAGTTTTCGATTTTTTCGAAAAATTAGTCCCTTAATTTCAGTGTTTGACTTCATTAGGGTTTATTACACGTGTCAATACATCATTGGACGTGATTTTACGAGGTGTTACATCCTCACCCCCTTAAAAGAAATCTCGACCTAGAGATTTGCTAAAATGCTGGAAGTACTTTTTTGTCGCATAATGGACTTTAACTTCTATAGCATATCTGGAGCCTCTCCAAGCTCCCAAGTTGACCTCTATAATGGTACATATATCCTTTTTGTAGCTTCTTAACCTGTCGATCCTCAATCGATACAGGTTCCTCATCATATCATAAATCTGCATATCACTATGTGATAATGGTTCTTTACATATTAGGGAAACATATCCTTAAACCATTAGTGTGGGTCACATTGCGAGTTCCACCAAGCTCCTTAAGTAGGTCTTAGCTTATAAGCTATTTAATCTTGATATATTCGAATCCTTCGAATGATTCTATATATTGAAAGCTTAACTAACCTGATAATTAACAAATTGGCACACCTTTCCATGGTGATATCTTTTGTTGAACCTTATTTCTTAACACGAACTTAGGAGGGTTGCTACTTTAATAAATCCGTGATTTTCTGCCGAATACTAGCAACTTACAGACGATTGTGGATTCGTTCAATCTTATTCGTTGTTCCCAAGGCAACTTTCAGATCCTGATAATTGGACTTACCAATCTTCTGTGTATCATTAGATGTTTAACATTCCATCTATACAAGGTCTCTCAAGGAGCAGCCTTAAAACTTATACATCAACTATTATAGAAAAGCTTATCTTAAGGTGAGATGGATATTCCATCCACTACTTAAACTAATTTTTAAGGAATAGCTAATCCTTATAGCTAGTCGAATAAATCGACGATCCTAGGCAGCTGATGGCGATTCTTAATTGTTGTCTAAATAGGGTTGTGGTAGTCAATGCGTAAGCAAAATGAACCGTCTTTCTTAATTAATAATACCGAATTCTCAGAATATTGAATTAGGCTTTATGAACCTATATCTTAAAACTTACTTAATTAGGGTTTCGATTCTTCCAATGATGGTACGAGCCGTCTTGGAGATTTCATAATAATACAGCCCTAAATGGGATATAAATCTTAACTCTACTTGCCTCTCAGGAGGTAAACAGGGTAATCTTAGGAGAAGATGATCAAGATACAAGGAGGTTACAGAGATTTTCCAATCTCAGGCTTCACTTCATCCATCATTGCTCGTGTCAAATAAGTGACACATTTATGTTACAAGTCCACAAATTCTTTAATCGGGAATATTTACTTGGACAATTCCATTATGGATATCTTCTTTGAATACCATTAGTTGACTTTAGTTCCATATGACCATTAGAATATCCTTGTGGTTCCATGCATTAAACCTCCATACTGATCAGGCATGGAAGCAATCTATGGAACTTATTAAGATACATCAATCCTCATATGGCGCTTTTGTCATACTGTCTGGTATTCGTAATCAATAGAGATCAAAGAGATATCAACTATGTATGCTGACGCACTTCCTTTTAGAGAGAGGATACTTCTAAAATTTTATGACTGAAGGTTTTTGACAGGAACAGAAGAAATGGTTCTTATGATTTTTCCTGTATGTTTTATCTTACACTTAATATCTGGGGTTCTTACGGGAGAATTTCTAAAAGTTTGCTAAACTTATGGTCTTAAGAGAGACTTAGCAGTACCTGAAACTAAACGTAACTCCTAGCAATAAAACCACAATAAGGGATTTATCTGGTGTCATTGTTAACGTGAACTGCCTCTAATCATCCATCAGGAGGGTTAAATGCCTCCATTCTTAATCCTTTTAAACATAGCTGCAAAATCTCTGACAAAATTTTAGGGCAGTCTCAGCTTTGACTAGTTATTCCTTAATTTATAAAATGTGAGCAGCTGAGGTAGATCCATAATGGATTTATAATAAGCAGACTTTGAAACTTTTTCATGACTTTTCTCATAGCCTTTCTAACAGCTGCGTTAATTGCAGTTTTGGAGATTAACTTCATTAATACTGAGGTTCACATCTGATGCACCATTAACATTTGTCACGTTTCTAGCATCGTGACTTTTGTATGTCTCTTTTGAGTTTTCCATACTCGAAGCTTATTAAATACCAAATTCAGCAAGTGCTTGGGCAATCCATACCCGGTGTTTCCTTGAATTATCAAAGGCTTACCCTAAGGTGTCTTGATAACTACTTGCTTCTCATTACACCCAATATGGGCTTGGTTACAAGACGACCAATCCATTCCTATCACTGTATCGAGTCCCTCAATTTTAACGGAAACAAGGACAACGGAAAAGAATGATTCCCAATGGATATAAAAATCCATCTAATATTGCTGAAGCAGTCTCTGAGGTACTATCGACCAATTCTACTTTATACTTAACATTTAGAGTTTTAACACGCAGATTTAATAATTTACAAAATCCATTGTCTACGAAAGACTTATCTGAACCTGAATTAAATAATACTCTAGTATGAGCGTTATTGATAAAGAAAGTACCTGTTGTGACATTGTCATCCTGAATAGCCTCTTGAGCATCCATTTGAGAGCTTCCAGCCTTGGTCTTCTTAGCCTTGCCAGGCTTCTTGGTTTTATTTGGGCAATTTGTTTTGATGTGCCCTATTTCATTGCAACCATAGCAGGTTGCGTCCTTTATGCCTTGGCACTCCAAGGTCTGATGCTCCTTGGACTTGCAGATTCCACAGAGTAGAGGCTGAGATTCAAATCTGCAACTCCCGAAGTGGTATTTCCTACAGGTTTTGCATCTGGTCTTTTCACCGGTCTGCTGGTTGTCCTTCAAGTCCTTGCATTCATGAGTCTTGTGATCCGTTTCCTTACAGATGTCACATCCCCTGGTCTGTTCATAGAAGCATTTTTCGAAGTGCTTCTTCTTGTAGGTCTTACATTTGGGTTTTGGCTCCTTTGGCTTGGACTGGTTATAGCTTGAACCGGTCTTACCCTTTTAACAACCTTTATTAGGGGTATTATCGCACTTTCGCTTATGATCCTTCAACACACGGCCCACAGCGTTGTTTATGGCTATATCTTTCATAGCCTGTAACTCGGTGCTTGTTAAGTTCAACCTTGCATCATTATTCTGATCAACTGGATGATTGTGAGCTTCAGAGGAGTCAGCCATGGTGAAGCTTTGAAGACTACAAACCAAGTAGTAATAATTTATTTAACTATAGTGAATTGTCGAATTTGATAATTAAATAGCCATGGTACAAACAAACCACATAGGCCAATAGATAGTATTAAGTTTATTTGATTATGTTTTGCCTAGGTTTTTAAATAAACCATCTTTGGCGTTTAAACGGAATATAATCCTTCATATTTATTAGACAGGGGACATCAGTCACAACCGTCGATGTCATACCGACATTTTATATAGCACAAGGGCTTGTTCCAAAGGACTTTTTGATGGCACAGATGCCTTGTCACTAGGGAAATTTTAAAACATAATCAATGATTCCTTTGGATCGGAAAATTTCACAGTTCTTTGTTTTGACAGGAAGTTGAAATAATACTATCCTTTCTGTGTACATATCTTTGCCCGTAGGCATACATTCCAAATGGATGTTTTGATGTGTACATCATGTTCGATGATTATTAGCCATGATTCCTATTGATCATTAGGCTAAATAAGAGGTTTGGAAATTCCTAATATAAAGATGACAAGTGTGATTTTATCGCATCACTTTTGTCACGAGTGTTAACATGTTTTCAAATGTTAACAAGGATCTGAATCTCTTTTAAACAGGTTTTACAATCTTAGCCAGGCCTTTAATGACATTCAAGCTAGGTTATACCCTTTAAGATTCTCTTTAATATGAATACTGGCAGGAAAGAAATGATATTGATTTTATTCAAGATTTTTATTATAATTATCCTAAATTTATTTAAGTTACAACTATGGCACAAAAAGGCCAAGTCACAAGGGCAACTTTAAATTATAAACCATGATTTTGTAGAATCACGGTATTTAGGCTTGAACGTTGTTCATTGCCTTTCTTTGACAGGGAGTTATAGGCTACGACTGTCTTTTGTCTTATATGACAATGGATATGGCCCATAAGTATTTTATCCCTAATGGATGCTCAATCACAATTAAGAAAAGATTTCGGGAGAATCTAGTATAAGGATGATTTATGCGATTCTATCGAACCACGTCTGCCAGGAATGTTAACATATTACAGATGTTAACAAGGATTTGAATCTTTTGAATAGGTTCTACCATCTTGGCCATGTCTGAAACGACATCTAGGCTAGGGTTTACTTTTAAGATTCTTTTCAATATTTAACGCATAACAATCCTAAATTGAGATGTTAATAAGGATCTGAATCTAATTGAGGAACTACCATCTTGGCCCTGTCTTAAAATGACACATAAGCTAGGTCTTGTCCTTTTTAGATTTTGCCATTTTATTATAATGGAAGATCTTATAAAAGGAATGTTATTTTAATTTATTTCATATATTATATTTATATACAATGATATAAATGAAATTTAGATAAAACATCCCAATGATTTTTAAAAGAGGTACAGAATTGCCCTGAACGGGAGTTAAAAGAAATAATGTTGTCCTCGAAGGGACTGAAAGATAAAAATGCCCTTATAAGGACTTACTGAGGAGACGAATTTCAGCAAAAGGAGTTTCTTCTTCATTTTATTTCTGAATGCTTTCTCCTTGGTTGCACGTTAATCCTAGTCGCAGTACGAAGCTCGGCCTTCCCTAGGCTTCAAATGGGGAGAATTTCCATTATGGCTTCTTTGCTTGGCTACATATTAAAATATATAGAATTGAAGGCAATAATTCTCCGAATAGAGATGAGAGTATTCCTATGTTAAGTCTAGACTCAGAGGGTCAAGGAATGTGCTACTGTGTCATTGAGATTAAACACAAAAGGGGCGCTACTGTCACACCCCGATATTTCCACGTATCACCGGTGGGCCCAGTGGGGAGTATCGTGACGTAGTTGATATCATCATAGTCAAACAACACAATTTAAATGCACAACGGAAGAAAAAGATAAACATATTACAATCCGATATAAAGTAATATCAAAGTATTACAAACGGAAAGTAAAGGATCCACAGGCGGATCGAAAATAAAATGAAACATTGTTCAACAGACTTTAGGCATCTTAAGCTTGCGAGACTCTTTATCGATGCTAGGAGTAGCCAGCCTATTCCGATTAGTATCTGCACTTAGCCTTTTTGGAAAATACGTCAGTTTACACACTGGTAAATACAATTTAACTGACTCATTTTGAAAATGTTTTTAGAAAATTGATTTGAGTGCAAACGGCACAAAACTTTTTATAACTTGGGATAATTATTTGTATATAATACTTGTAAAAGAATTACATGTTTCTTATACGTTCAGTAGCCCGGCCTGTATGCCAGGTTAAAGATTAATAGGCACACCACAGGTATAACGACCACGAGGTTGATTCCTCTAAGTGGATTACCAGTTTTTTCATAGGCACTGTCAGGTGTACGCCTACACCCCGTGCTATAATAGGTGGATTACCAGTTGATTCCTCTACGAGGTTGAACACCCAAGTATAATAGGTGCACCATTCCTTTTTTATAAGCATGTTACCATATACTAGTTACGTTACTTCACATATATATAGCGTCTTAATAAGTTTTACTTATTAAAAACTTAACCATGTCCAAAAAGAAAACATATCAACATACATGCATGTTGGTGCATGTTATGTGACAACAGCTTTGGATTGGTCTTTGGATATTAAACAGAAGATTGGATCATGAAGACTTAAAGAAAAACGAGTTCTATGAAGCCCAATCAACTCCATGTTTGTTTTAAGTCTATTAGGCCCAAGTTTATGTAATGGTAATATGGGCAAAGCCCAAATTCGTAGGCTTTGGCTGTGTGTATATAAACAACCTTAGTCTTGAGTTTTAGGGTTAGACACTTAGACACTTGGGAAGATATCTTAGACATAATAGACACTTTGAGAGAGCATTCCAGTTTGAGAGGTTAAGAACAAAACAGAAATCGACTGTTAGGTTCTTGGAGATCTTAGTGATTGTAAAACGTTTTCTAAAGGTTTGATAATCACAGAAGATCAGTTGGAAAAGCTTGTGTGTTTGTGTGTTCAAGTTCTTATTCTTCTACATATTCTTGTTTCTGTATTCGAAGGTTTATCAAGGGGATTCCGCACCCTTGATAGATTAACAGTCTTGTTACGATCCATACGGGATACGGGGACTTACAATTGGTATCAGAGCTTTTGCTCTTGTGCGTGGTTCAAGACTGATCGAAGGATTCAAGTTTTTTTTTGTTGAAAAATTTTTGGTGTCTCGTTCATAATCTTCGTGAAGAACAGCAAGAACAGTTCAAATTTCGTATAGTTTGATCTGTTTTGGTTATTGGCTGTTAGTTTGTTTGGGAATTTTCGAGTTAAAATTATGGGTTTTTACGAAGAACAGGAAGAATAGGAAGAACAGTTGAAGAACACTTTAAATTCGCGTATATTAATCTGTTTTGATTATTGTTTTGACTGTTTTCGTGTTTGTTTGAAGCTTTGCTTGGATTTCGTGTATGGAAAGAAGTGTTGATTGAGACTTTGCTTGATAAGTTTCAAAAAGGAAGCAATTTCGTGTGGTCAGCTGCTACTTTTTTGTGATTGGGTGGCTGGGTGGCCCAATCAGCTCTTGTACGATCATTAGATATTCAAAAGTTGAAATTTTGAATCTTGTGCGACCCAGATTAGCTCTTGTGCGACCCGGATTGTTCTTGTGCGGCCCGTTTTAAGCTTGTGCGATCAGAGCTCAGCTTGTGCGATCAGAGTTCAGCTTGTGCGATCCAAAACTTGTGCGATCAGGCCCATTCGGTGACAGATTGGCCCAAAGTTAGTGGATTGTGCGATCCAGAAGACATTGTGCGATTCTAAGGGTCTTGTGCGATCCTATATTGTGCGTTTCACTTGTGGTGGAATTTTGAGAGGCAAGCGTAGGAAATTTTTTAGTGTTTGGAGTTTAGAGAACAATCTATAGCTCATCTGAAGAAGCCGTTTGCACCGTTTAACTCGTGGGATTTTTAGGACAAAAAAAAATTATGTACGGTTTTCGAATTCAGTTTTCGACATTAAAAAAAATTTCTATGTGGCCAAGTCTGGAAAATCCCGAATTCAGTTTTCGACATTATATATCATTGGATTCGTCTTCTCGAGACGATTCTAACGGTGTAATTTGGTAACCACTGTTTTCGAAAAAAAAAATTCTGTACAGTTTTATCAGTCTGTTACGTTAAAATGTCGAACATGACAAAATTGAATGAACTCTTAAGGATGAAGCATGAGGTTGGCACAACCAACAAACCACCTAAGATGATGAAGGTGGAGAACTACTTGACATGGAAGGATAGGTTTCAATCCTTCATTGAATATCAGGACACACGAATGTGGATCTGTATCGCTGATGGGTACACAAACCCTACACATGACTTTGAGGGCAGACCTCGTGTCACAGCCTATGTGAACATGCAGGAGAATGATAAAAAGATGTATGAGGCGGAAAAGAGAGCCTTGGCTGCTATCAAGATGTCTCTACCTGATAGCATCAAGCATACCTTTAAGAAGTACACTACTTCAAAGGAAATGTGGGATGCACTTGAGAAGAGATATGAGGGAAATTCTGATGTCAAGAAGAACAAAGTTGACCTACTGAAGAAGCAGTTTTCTGTATTCAAGTACATGAAGATTGAGTCACTTGAAGACATCATCACTCGATACTACCATCTGATGTCAACACTGGATAATTATGATATAGATTGCTATACTGACATTGAGAAAAATGACAAGCTGCTTGATGCTCTACCTGCTAAATGGGATATCTACACTCTCATGATTAAGGGAGAAGCAGATTATGACACAAAGGAATTGGAGGAAGTAGTTGGAAAGCTAAGAGCTTATGAGCTCAGCATGAAGAAGAAGGACACTGGATATGATCAGGTTCAAGATCCAGGGATCTACAATGGGCTTATATCTTCTTCATCTCATGATGCTTCTAGCGACTCTGCAACTGCATTTCTTTCGTGTGATAATGAGCAGGTCACAGTGAATGAGGATGGTGATGTGTGTTTTGTAGCTGCTTCAGGAGGATTAACAGGAGTTAAGAGACCATCAGCTTCTAAGCAAACAAGCAGTGCAAAGTCAATGCCTATGAGTGTGAAGTCTGCTGAAGAACATCTTGCTCTACTTGCTTCTTTTGTTGCGTCATATGAGAACTACATTCAGGGGAAGATATCTGATCCTGCCACTTTAGAAGAAGATTATGATCAGATTGACCCTGATGATCAAGAAGAGATGGATTTACAATGGCAGATGGCCATGATTTCGAGTCGTGTGAAGAGGTTCATGAATAGAACAGGAAGGAAGTTTGTGGGGAAGAGTGTTGGTTTCGACAAGACCATAGTCAGGTGCTTTAACTGTCAGAGCTATGGTCACTTCGCTAGGGAATGTCAGAAACAAAAGCATGAGACTGCGAGTCAGAGTTCAAACAACAGAAATACATCAAACAGCTCGAACTCAAGGGCGTTGATATCTACTGCAAGAGAAGGTTCATATGACTGGAGTATTCACTTAGAAAATGATGAGAATGTCACTCAAGCATTCATGGCAGAGATCACTCCAGTCGATGATGGTGAAGCTACAATAGATGAGACTAAAGTTGAGAAAAAGAGTGAAGCTGAGGAAGATAAGGCTGATCAGACAACAGATGCTGAAGAGGAAAGGCCAGAGTTTGAGCATGTAATGGAAGCTGAAGCAAAAGATGAAATCATCAAAAGAATGGAAGCTCAACTTGCTGCTCTCATGGCCAACTCAGACAAATCGACAGGAGAGGTATGTAACTCTGCTACTTCTGTTTGTTTAAAGTGTCGTGAACTACAGGGTGAAGTTGACAAATTGTCAACTCAAAACAAATGTCTTGTGAGCGAAATGTCTAATGTAAAAGAATCAAATTTCTTTGCTAAAAGAAACGAGTCATCATATTTGAAAAAGATAAAAGGCTATGAAGCTGAAATTGAAGCTTTAACCTGCAAATTAAATGAAAAACTTCAAGTCATAGACTTAGCTCATGACATGATGGCTGAGAAAACAAAAGAGATTTCTGATAAAAACAAAGAGTTGTCAGATGCACAACTTAAAATTGTTGAACTTGAAAAGAGGTTAGGTCAATTCAGGGATTCTACTTTTGTTATGAAACATATGATGGGTGGGTTAAAGAAGAGTAATGACAAGACAAGTGTGGGATTCCAGGGCTTTAATGAAGTCCCACCTCCTCTTAGTCATGACTATTCCTTCCTACCTGATGAGGATGAGCTTACAGATTTTCTGTCAATATCACCAAGTAGTTCCACATCCAATCAAGGTGATGTGTTTGAAGATAATGATGCTAAGAAGGAAAATAACAGCAAATCTGTTTTGAAAAAGAAAATTACACCATCTAAAAACAATAATCAGACTTTTGTTAAAAAGGTTAATTTTGTTCAAGGAAGTGATATGAAAACCGAAACAGCTGTTATCGAAAAGGAATCAAATGTAGAGTTTGCTAAAAACAAAAACATAGAAAAATCTGAAATTAAGCAAACTGAACAAAATCCTTCCAAGGCATCATCACCAAAACCAGAATCTAGTTCAAAGGCTTCAACTAAGAAGTCTTCGAAAAAGAGATCGTGCTTCAAATGTCACACAAAGGGACATGTAGCTAGCTGCTGTCCTAATAAAAAGGTTGAAGCACAAGTTAGTGAGAAACAAAGAGGGAAGTCACCAGAAAAGAACGGTGATAAAAAGGAAAGAGAGTCTAACTCTCCAAAGAAATCTGCTCCAAAGCAACAACAGGGTGTTGCTAGTGGTGTAGATAAGGCTGAAAAAGGAACTCCTCAAGTTCCTCGTTTTCAAAGAAATCAACCAAGATTTCAGCCTGCATCTACATCAGGCAGACATGAGAGACCTAGAAGTAGTTCACCAAGAATGAACAACCAAAATTCAAATAATTTCACAAGTCAAGGTCAATATCAAAATCGATACCAAAATAATGGTGGTCGAACTTTTTATAACAATGGCTTTAGAAATTACAACAATCAAGCTTCTTAGAATCCAAACTCAAGATTTCAAAGGTCACATAGTCCAAACACATATAGGAACCCTCAGGACCAGAGACCTTATGGAAATCATACCCCATTTCCATCAACAGGTCCGAGATCCAAGACTCCAATTAGGGGTGATGGTTCTTGGATGGATGTTCAAGTAGTTGGTGAATTTGGACGACCCAAGACCATTAAGGCTTGGGTCCCCCAATCTAACTAATCTTTTGGTTGGTGGGTGCAGGAGCTGCTAAGGAGGACTATCAACTTATGGTATGTTGATAGTGGCTACTCCAGGCACATGACGGGGGATGCGAGATTGTTTTCTGAATTTGAAGAATATGATGGTGGACATGTAAATTTTGCTGGTGCTAAAGGTGGAAGAATTACTGGACGAGGAATAGTGACGAATGGGAAGATCACATTGGACAAAGTAAACTATGTTGAGCAGCTTAAACACAATCTGATGAGCGTGTCACAAGTCTGCGACAAGGGTCACTCGGTCCATTTTACCAAGTCTGAGGCTTTGGTGTTGAAACCGGGTTTGGTCATTCCGGACGATTGGATAGTAATGCGTGCACCAAGGAAAAATGACACTTATGTCATGGACATGGGTGCCAAGGATCCAACTGCGGCGGTGGCGTGTTTACTGTCAAAAGCATCTGAAGCTGAATCAATGTTGTGGCACAGACGCATGGCCCACATTCACTACCGCAAAATGAATTACATTATTAAAAATGAGCTAGTGAAAGGGGTTCCATTGCTGAGGTTTCAAGTGGAAGATAAATGTCTTCCATGTCAAAAGGGAAAACAAGACAAGAAACCTCATAAGTCTAAAATAGTAAATTCCATTAATGCCCCTTATGAATTACTTCACATGGATTTATTTGGTCCAGTGAACGTAAGGAGCATAGGTGGAAAGTACTACTGTCTTGTTGTCACTGATGATTACTCACGTTATTCATGGGTTTTCTTTTTAGGTACAAAAGATGAGACAGCAGAGATACTTATTGATCTTTCTACAAAATTGGAAAATGTTCATGATGCAAGGATCATGAGGATAAGGAGTGATAATGGCACGGAGTTCAAGAATCGGATTCTTGATCTCTACTGTCTTCGAAAGGGAATTGAACATCAATATTCCGCTCCTTACACTCCTCAACAAAATGGAGTCGCTGAGAGGAAAAAACAGGACGTTGATTGAAGCCGCTAGGACGATGCTTTCAGATTCAAAGCTACCAGTTCTTTTCTGGGGAGAAGCTGTGAATAAAGCTTGCTATGTCCTAAACAAAGTTTTAACCGTTAAACGTTTTAACAAAACTTGTCATGAGTTGATGTTTAACGAAAAACCAAACTTAACAGGCTTTGAACCATTTGGATTACCCTGCACCATTGTGCGAAACAAAGATAAACAAAAATTCGGTGAGGTGGCAGATGAAGGCTACTTTCTAGGCTACGTGCCTGGCACACCGAATAAAAGGGTTTTTAATCTAAAAACTGGTAGAATTGAGGTTGTTTTCAATGTAGAAATTACTTCTTACAAACCTCAACAATCAACGAGTGGTCCTGCTATATTATATGATTATGACAGTGTGTTTAAATCTTTAATATTCCTGAGGTTTCTGATGCAGATGCTTCTCAGCTGTCACACCCCGATTTCCACGTGTTTCACCGGTGGGCCCGGTGGGGGATTACCGTGACGTAGTTGGCAACAATATAGTCAAACCACAATATTTAAATGCACAGCGCAAGCATAAAGATAGATTATATTTAAACCATCAAATGTAATATCCAAGTATCACAAGTAGTTGAAACGAATCCACAGGGGATCAAAATAAAAATATAAATATTGTTCAACAGATATGGCATCCCAAGCTTGCGAGACTCTAACGATGCTTAAGGAGTGGCCAGCCTAGTTCGTGTAGATCCTGCATTTAATCTTTTGGGGAAAATACGTCAGTTTACACTGGTAAATACATTTAACCGACACTTTTGTAAAATGTTTAATAAAAATTGATTTGAATGCACAAGGCACAAACTCTTTATAACTTGGGATAATTTATCAATTAAATCTTGTAAAGGAATTACATGTTACTATGCGTTCAGTCGCCCGGGTTGTGCCGGGTTTAAGGTTAATAGACACGCCACAAAGCATAAAGTTGTGGCGGGAAAACCAACAGTTATATCTTTAATTAATATAGACACATTGCCGGGTGTACGCCTACACCCGCGTGTCGAGGTCGTGGCCATTTCATAAAATGATGCCAAGGATATCCGGGACATGGTCATTAAGCTCCCAAAGGCGTAAAGCCAACAAAACCAATTTTTAAACGGGTCACATTGATAATACCCAACTACTAATGAGTTGGGGTCAATTGCCCGACCAAGCGGTATTTTAAATACCGTAACCCAAGCCCGTATAACGGAAAATAAGTTAAAAGTATTTACCTGAGCAAGTAATAACCTCAATCAAATAAATGCAAGTTTCTTTTACTGGTCTCCTACTCTGGAACGAAGGTTTAAACAACCTATTAGAATCCTAACGGGTCTTTAATCTAGCCTTCGCTTGGAACGGTTAGTTTCAAAGGATAATTTCGGTTTAATCGCGTGAAAGGCGAAAACCAGGAATGGAATGTGGTTTGGACCCAACAAGTTTGAAGACTTGTTTTATATGGGTATAATAACCACACTCTAGATTTTGAAGTAAAAACGATAAGGTTTGACCCGTTTCGGCTAGTTTATGTAAACTAGTTACATAAACCGAACCGTGCGCGTAAAAGGCGTAACGGGTAACCGTAAGAGTCCTACACAGGTTTCCTAAGTTATTATGCTCTAAAGAGGTTGTGGTATCAGTAGGATACCTTCCATGATGCCCGTAATGAGTTTAAATCCAATATACGCCCCGTAGGGGTATTTCGGTCTTTTTAAAGATAATAAAAGAGGTTTCCGAGTTCTACAGGAAATCTGAGTTTTCCAAACAGTTTATAAAGTCCAAAATACTCTATCTATTATTTAAAATCAGTAGCAACTGGAATCGGGTCAAAATACCTTGTAGAACTCAAGTTATGTCCAAAAAGGGTATATTCGGTATTTACCGAACCGATGCCATAACCGCAGGTTATGAGCAGGTTAAAATGATTAAAAATATTTAAAAATCTCAAAATATTATTTTACATCAGTGTGTAGAAGGTTTGGTGTCGAAATTTGGGTTTAGATAGGCTTTATGCTAAATGCGCCGTTTAATTACTAAAGTTTCCGTAATTGCGCTATTTAGCATAACTCCTATTGTAGACCTCGGATTGACGTGAAATTTTAGGGACATGCTTAGAAATCAGTAACTAAGGTTATTGTCCCTTCACATGTCCAAAATTCTCGTTTTAAAGTTAAAAGGGCGCTATGGTCAACTTCTAGGCGTTTAACGGAATTGTGCTAAAGACTCGGACAAACAATGAACCGGTCACAGAGGGTTATACCATCATGTAACCTGGTCCTAAGAGAGTCCTAAGGCATATCTAAAACATACCATAACGGGTCAGAACTAAAGTCAAAGCAAAAGTCAAAGTTTTGCGACTTTCGGTTCCGAACCGGGTCAAAACATTGAATGGTCGGATCAAACAAGCTTAGACTAGTTAATATACTTATTATCATGTTATAAGAGTGTTAAAACAGGTTACACGCTATCTACATTACTGATTATGCATAAAATCGCAAATTAGCATTCTGTTGACTTTTTCTAAGCAAGTTTGACTCAACATTCGGACTAGTTAGAGTGGGAATCAGAGGGTGCCCTTTTAGGGGTTTAATGCCCACATGATTACCAACATGTAACTACCTTTGATTCTGCAAATCAATGGACCATTTGTGATTTATCGTAAAGTCAATTGTTAATTACGACGGTTTGACTTTTGGGCTAAAACTAAGCAAAACTTAACCAAGAAAGGGTGGAGCATACTTACAAGAGTCCTATGCACGACCAGGGATGAGCAAAGAAGGAACTTGAGCTCCAGAAATGATCAGAAGAGTTGATTGAAGGTGTGAAGAACTTGTGGTTACAAGGTGGCCTTTTATAGTGTTCATTAGCCTTTAGATCCTTGACAACAAGTGCTATAAGTGCTCTTGGATCATCAACATGTGTCCCTGAGTGCTAGGGGACATTTAGGGGGCGCCCATGCTCTCATAATGGCATTCTATGTCGGTTAATACAGCAAACAGTGAACTTGTCCGCATTATTTGCAAATGGGGGGCTGACGCGGCCCGCATAAGAGGTCAGCCTATCCTTACGCGGGTAGCCTGAATCCTATTTGTTAGAGCCCGGATCTATACATGGCTCGCAGCCCGAGTAAGATCCCTCAATATGTGACATCTCGTATTTTCAATCTTTCCATTTTTGGCAAGTCTATTTGTACTTTCTATTTTTGTAAGTTGTACCTTTGTGGTATTTGATTGTATTTCAAAATTGTACACGAGACTTGAAATCATAATGAAAGTGCATCATTTTAATCATATTTGTGTTTGAATGCTATGTATTGTCGAAACAATTGAAAACACGTTGAAACCATGTTAAACACGTAAAAACAGAGAAATTCCATCTTAATCTCAGCTCTTAAATTCATCGTTGCCAAGAGATTACCCTAAACCGTACAAAAATTGGGAATTTATACGCTAATTCGGTAAAAATATTGAAGTTTGGGTTAAATTTGATTTTTATATTATTTTATTAATATTTTAGATAAATAAAATAACAATTTAAATTAAATAAATAATTATTTTCTGAATTTTCTTTGATTTTAAGCATTTTCGTTAACTAAACTAACCCCGTTGGTGAAAACCCGGTTAAATAAGACTAACCAGGTTAAGTTTACTAAAGGGCAGCACTAACTGAGTCAGAAAACTCAGTTAGTGGCTAACTCAGTTAGTTATAACTAACTGTATTAAAAAAAGGGATTAAATCCCAAGAACATGCGTGACCCGGGAATCGAACCCGCGTCCCACAACAACTCAATCAACCACAACCAACTGGGATATAGCCCAACATGTGAACAAACTGGATCGGAATCGTATTTATACACGCATTAAATGCTGAATTTGAATCAAAAAAAGAAACCGCCCGACTGTTGATCGTCTTCTCCGATTGGCAGATGATCGGACTTCGACCCTTCAACTCTGTAACCGACCCTCTTCACCCTATATATATATATACGACCACATTTCAGCATTTGTTCCTTTACACTTAGTTCCCGATTACGAATCAAACCGAAATCGATCACCCGAAACCGAAGTAAACCGTGAACCGAACTCGACTCGCCGGAACTGCAACCGTCTCCTCGCTGGAACTACGAACCGCCGGAAATCACCGCTGACCACCACCCGCCACCGTCGTCGCACCGGTAAACACTTCCGACCCGTCTTTCTTTTCCGATCGTGATAATTATTACAGTAACTGTTATATTATTATTAATATTATTATTATTATTATTATATTATTAAAACTAGGTTAATTATATTATATATTAATATATAAATCAGGTTTATATTTGTTAATATATGATTCTTAATAATAAAATAAAATCAGATATATTTATTTAGAAAACAGATTTATTATTTATATTTATTATTTACTATTATAAATAAAACAGAATTTTATTTTTCTGAAATTTATTTATTTCAGTTCTAATTATAAAAAATCAGAAATATTATTTATTTATTTATATCTGAAATATTACTTAAATCAGATTTATTTAATTATTAAACTAATTAGATTTACAATTATTATTTTATTATTAAAACAGATTTATTATTTCAGAATTTATATTTATTATTTCAAAATTTTATTTCTTATTTATTTAATTCAGAAATTTTTATTATTTTCAGAATTATATATATATTTCAGAATTATTATTGATTAAATCAGAATTATTATTTTTGTTATTTATATAATCAGAATTATTATTTAAATATCAGAACTATTTTTCAGAATTTTATTAATTATTTCAGAATATTAGTTATTTCAGAATTTTTATTGTTTATTTATTTAAAACAGAATTATTATTTTATATGCATCAGAATTATTGTTTATATATATTAAATCAGAATTTTTAAATTAATAAAAACAGAATTTATATTGCATTTATTTATTAATTCCAGAATTTATTATTTAATTTTTTTTTATTTATTATCTTATTTTATATAACTAGAATTTTATAAATAGATTTATTATTTATAGAATTGTTAATTGATACTAGATTATTTGTTTAAGATTGTTAATCTAAAATAATTATATACATATTTAAATTTTTATTTATTTAATCCAACATTTTGGAAATTCTATTTGTGATGTTTTGGTAAGATTAGTATTTATTTTACCTATTTAATTGTCATATTATAATTCCCAAAATTCCCAATATTTAACAAAATCCTTCCAACTTAATAGGGTAATCTTCTTGTGCACGCCTCTTGAGAAATCTATTATTCTATTATTCTATCTTATTCCAAGAATACGCAACGCACTCTAAGGTGAGTATACTTGACCCATTTTCCTTTTTACACATTTTGGGTGTAGTATGCATTTCCTTATCAAAAACACAATGCTAAACAATTTTTGCACAATCTATCCATACTATTGTGAAACTACTTGATTATTGATTATCTATGTTATGCTAATGTTAACATCTATGACTATGTGTTCATTAACTTTGCAAGCCTCCCCTATCAATGGCAGCGCTGTAGGTTGTAACGCCCCTCCCGTATATTATGGGTATTGCTAGGTCTTTTAACTCTATCACCACCCTTTCGAGGGTTAGGCTATGTTAATTGCGTTAAACTATGGTTTGGACATGTGGATTTCATCGTTACGAGTATAACAGTTAATTTGATATCAGTTGTTCACATGGATTAGATTTGATAAACTATTTAACTCTATTATGCTATGTACAAACCTGTATACTCGCCAGCAATTATTTGTTGATTGTATTTTAAATGCATACTGCAGGTTGACGATTCAAGAAAACAAGAATATGGCTAGGATGGCTTAGAAACCCATCAAACATTTAAATTTCAATCTATGTTATGTATTTTTCATTTCCATGTATTGTATGAAACTATTGGTTATCAATGAATAAAACTTTAATTATTGTCACAACTAGTGTTATGATGTCTTTGAACAGTTTGTACGTCTCATCTCGATGTTTCCGCCATCGGTTGGGGTGTGACAGATTGGTATCAGAGCCATAACTATAGAGAATTAGGTAGAATTCCTATACTTTTCCCTAGTCTATAGTAGGAGTACTCTGATACCAGATTGGTATCAGAGCCATAACTATAGGGAATTAGGAATGCCTTGCTTTGCCTAGTCTATAGTTTAGGAGCTTTCTCATTTATTTGCTGTTAAAGACATTATTCCTTTCTCTCTTCCTTGCTTCCCTCTATTCTTTTGGACTTCTAATATACAAGCCTTTCCTAAGGCTAACACAATACACACATGGAAGCTTTGAAGACACTCTTACAACACAATCGAAATGATTCGTCAAGATAGGGGTGATTCCCACACTTGGTGATGATTTTCACTCAGCTATACTTTGATTTTTGCACGAAATCTACCCTCAAGTTAGGAGTGATATCCAAACCTTGTTGGGAGTTTTCCATTTCATATTCTAGTGGACCCTCATCCTTGGATGAGTACCAACCACATTAGGGTACGATGTTATCAAGTTAGAGGTGAAACTCGCATCTTGTTAACTAGTCCCATTCCTTGATTTTCGATCTCGCCAAAGTTTCGATTTTCCCAATCAATTAAGGACGTGTAGTAACTGGAAGGACAATACCGTTAGTCGCTCCTCGATGAGAGTATTTGTCTATTAGGCCAAAGCACGTCTCCTTAATTCGAAAAGGATTTCGATTCACTTTGGAACAGTCTTATGTTACGTTCCGTGACAATCCATGTTTTTATGATAAATCTCTTTTTATGTTATCTCAATTATCATGTGATTTACATTTGAGCGTTATTTTCATTTCAAGTTTGGGAACACGAATCACGTTATTATCGCAATCTAAAACAATTAATAATTACTCTATCGTGAACAAACTAAATTTATCTTGCTTTCATTATACATGATATTCTATGTGTAACACTATGTTATTCTATGTGCAATACTATCTTATTCTATGTGAAACTATTTGACAAATTATGTGAAAAACAATTTGCTATGTGATGCATACATGAAACCAATTTTCCTAAACAAAAACATTATGATCAAAGTCTCATTTATTCTTTAAATATAATCTTTTCAAAAGTTTCCTCTTAGACTTCGAGGACGAAATCTCCTAAAGTAGGGGAGACTGTGACATCTCGTATTTTCAATCTTTCCATTTTTGGCAAGTCTATTTGTACTTTCTATTTTTGTAAGTTGTACCTTTGTGGTATTTGATTGTATTTCAAAATTGTACACGAGACTTGAAATCATAATGAAAGTGCATCATTTTAATCATATTTGTGTTTGAATGCTATGTATTGTCGAAACAATTGAAAACACGTTGAAACCATGTTAAACACGTAAAAACAGAGAAATTCCATCTTAATCTCAGCTCTTAAATTCATCGTTGCCAAGAGATTACCCTAAACCGTACAAAAATTGGGAATTTATACGCTAATTCGGTAAAAATATTGAAGTTTGGGTTAAATTTGATTTTTATATTATTTTATTAATATTTTAGATAAATAAAATAACAATTTAAATTAAATAAATAATTATTTTCTGAATTTTCTTTGATTTTAAGCATTTTCGTTAACTAAACTAACCCCGTTGGTGAAAACCCGGTTAAATAAGACTAACCAGGTTAAGTTTACTAAAGGGCAGCACTAACTGAGTCAGAAAACTCAGTTAGTGGCTAACTCAGTTAGTTATAACTAACTGTATTAAAAAAAGGGATTAAATCCCAAGAACATGCGTGACCCGGGAATCGAACCCGCGTCCCACAACAACTCAATCAACCACAACCAACTGGGATATAGCCCAACATGTGAACAAACTGGATCGGAATCGTATTTATACACGCATTAAATGCTGAATTTGAATCAAAAAAAGAAACCGCCCGACTGTTGATCGTCTTCTCCGATTGGCAGATGATCGGACTTCGACCCTTCAACTCTGTAACCGACCCTCTTCACCCTATATATATATACGACCACATTTCAGCATTTGTTCCTTTACACTTAGTTCCCGATTACGAATCAAACCGAAATCGATCACCCGAAACCGAAGTAAACCGTGAACCGAACTCGACTCGCCGGAACTGCAACCGTCTCCTCGCTGGAACTACGAACCGCCGGAAATCACCGCTGACCACCACCCGCCACCGTCGTCGCACCGGTAAACACTTCCGACCCGTCTTTCTTTTCCGATCGTGATAATTATTACAGTAATTGTTATATTATTATTAATATTATTATTATTATTATTATATTATTAAAACTAGGTTAATTATATTATATATTAATATATAAATCAGGTTTATATTTGTTAATATATGATTCTTAATAATAAAATAAAATCAGATATATTTATTTAGAAAACAGATTTATTATTTATATTTATTATTTACTATTATAAATAAAACAGAATTTTATTTTTCTGAAATTTATTTATTTCAGTTCTAATTATAAAAAATCAGAAATATTATTTATTTATTTATATCTGAAATATTACTTAAATCAGATTTATTTAATTATTAAACTAATTAGATTTACAATTATTATTTTATTATTAAAACAGATTTATTATTTCAGAATTTATATTTATTATTTCAAAATTTTATTTCTTATTTATTTAATTCAGAAATTTTTATTATTTTCAGAATTATATATATATTTCAGAATTATTATTGATTAAATCAGAATTATTATTTTTGTTATTTATATAATCAGAATTATTATTTAAATATCAGAACTATTTTTCAGAATTTTATTAATTATTTCAGAATATTAGTTATTTCAGAATTTTTATTGTTTATTTATTTAAAACAGAATTATTATTTTATATGCATCAGAATTATTGTTTATATATATTAAATCAGAATTTTTAAATTAATAAAAACAGAATTTATATTGCATTTATTTATTAATTCCAGAATTTATTATTTAATTTTTTTTTATTTATTATCTTATTTTATATAACTAGAATTTTATAAATAGATTTATTATTTATAGAATTGTTAATTGATACTAGATTATTTGTTTAAGATTGTTAATCTAAAATAATTATATACATATTTAAATTTTTATTTATTTAATCCAACATTTTGGAAATTCTATTTGTGATGTTTTGGTAAGATTAGTATTTATTTTACCTATTTAATTGTCATATTATAATTCCCAAAATTCCCAATATTTAACAAAATCCTTCCAACTTAATAGGGTAATCTTCTTGTGCACGCCTCTTGAGAAATCTATTATTCTATTATTCTATCTTATTCCAAGAATACGCAACGCACTCTAAGGTGAGTATACTTGACCCATTTTCCTTTTTACACATTTTGGGTGTAGTATGCATTTCCTTATCAAAAACACAATGCTAAACAATTTTTGCACAATCTATCCATACTATTGTGAAACTACTTGATTATTGATTATCTATGTTATGCTAATGTTAACATCTATGACTATGTGTTCATTAACTTTGCAAGCCTCCCCTATCAATGGCAGCGCTGTAGGTTGTAACGCCCCTCCCGTATATTATGGGTATTGCTAGGTCTTTTAACTCTATCACCACCTTTTCGAGGGTTAGGCTATGTTAATTGCGTTAAACTATGGTTTGGACATGTGGATTTCATCGTTACGAGTATAACAGTTAATTTGATATCAGTTGTTCACATGGATTAGATTTGATAAACTATTTAACTCTATTATGCTATGTACAAACCTGTATACTCGCCAGCAATTATTTGTTGATTGTATTTTAAATGCATACTGCAGGTTGACGATTCAAGAAAACAAGAATATGGCTAGGATGGCTTAGAAACCCATCAAACATTTAAATTTCAATCTATGTTATGTATTTTTCATTTCCATGTATTGTATGAAACTATTGGTTATCAATGAATAAAACTTTAATTATTGTCACAACTAGTGTTATGATGTCTTTGAACAGTTTGTACGTCTCATCTCGATGTTTCCGCCATCGGTTGGGGTGTGACAGATTGGTATCAGAGCCATAACTATAGAGAATTAGGTAGAATTCCTATACTTTTCCCTAGTCTATAGTAGGAGTACTCTGATACCAGATTGGTATCAGAGCCATAACTATAGGGAATTAGGAATGCCTTGCTTTGCCTAGTCTATAGTTTAGGAGCTTTCTCATTTATTTGCTGTTAAAGACATTATTCCTTTCTCTCTTCCTTGCTTCCCTCTATTCTTTTGGACTTCTAATATACAAGCCTTTCCTAAGGCTAACACAATACACACATGGAAGCTTTGAAGACACTCTTACAACACAATCGAAATGATTCGTCAAGATAGGGGTGATTCCCACACTTGGTGATGATTTTCACTCAGCTATACTTTGATTTTTGCACGAAATCTACCCTCAAGTTAGGAGTGATATCCAAACCTTGTTGGGAGTTTTCCATTTCATATTCTAGTGGACCCTCATCCTTGGATGAGTACCAACCACATTAGGGTACGATGTTATCAAGTTAGAGGTGAAACTCGCATCTTGTTAACTAGTCCCATTCCTTGATTTTCGATCTCGCCAAAGTTTCGATTTTCCCAATCAATTAAGGACGTGTAGTAACTGGAAGGACAATACCGTTAGTCGCTCCTCGATGAGAGTATTTGTCTATTAGGCCAAAGCACGTCTCCTTAATTCGAAAAGGATTTCGATTCACTTTGGAACAGTCTTATGTTACGTTCCGTGACAATCCATGTTTTTATGATAAATCTCTTTTTATGTTATCTCAATTATCATGTGATTTACATTTGAGCGTTATTTTCATTTCAAGTTTGGGAACACGAATCACGTTATTATCGCAATCTAAAACAATTAATAATTACTCTATCGTGAACAAACTAAATTTATCTTGCTTTCATTATACATGATATTCTATGTGTAACACTATGTTATTCTATGTGCAATACTATCTTATTCTATGTGAAACTATTTGACAAATTATGTGAAAAACAATTTGCTATGTGATGCATACATGAAACCAATTTTCCTAAACAAAAACATTATGATCAAAGTCTCATTTATTCTTTAAATATAATCTTTTCAAAAGTTTCCTCTTAGATTTCGAGGACGAAATCTCCTAAAGTAGGGGAGACTGTGACATCTCGTATTTTCAATCTTTCCATTTTTGGCAAGTCTATTTGTACTTTCTATTTTTGTAAGTTGTACCTTTGTGGTATTTGATTGTATTTCAAAATTGTACACGAGACTTGAAATCATAATGAAAGTGCATCATTTTAATCATATTTGTGTTTGAATGCTATGTATTGTCGAAACAATTGAAAACACGTTGAAACCATGTTAAACACGTAAAAACAGAGAAATTCCATCTTAATCTCAGCTCTTAAATTCATCGTTGCCAAGAGATTACCCTAAACCGTACAAAAATTGGGAATTTATACGCTAATTCGGTAAAAATATTGAAGTTTGGGTTAAATTTGATTTTTATATTATTTTATTAATATTTTAGATAAATAAAATAACAATTTAAATTAAATAAATAATTATTTTCTGAATTTTCTTTGATTTTAAGCATTTTCGTTAACTAAACTAACCCCGTTGGTGAAAACCCGGTTAAATAAGACTAACCAGGTTAAGTTTACTAAAGGGCAGCACTAACTGAGTCAGAAAACTCAGTTAGTGGCTAACTCAGTTAGTTATAACTAACTGTATTAAAAAAAGGGATTAAATCCCAAGAACATGCGTGACCCGGGAATCGAACCCGCGTCCCACAACAACTCAATCAACCACAACCAACTGGGATATAGCCCAACATGTGAACAAACTGGATCGGAATCGTATTTATACACGCATTAAATGCTGAATTTGAATCAAAAAAAGAAACCGCCCGACTGTTGATCGTCTTCTCCGATTGGCAGATGATCGGACTTCGACCCTTCAACTCTGTAACCGACCCTCTTCACCCTATATATATATACGACCACATTTCAGCATTTGTTCCTTTACACTTAGTTCCCGATTACGAATCAAACCGAAATCGATCACCCGAAACCGAAGTAAACCGTGAACCGAACTCGACTCGCCGGAACTGCAACCGTCTCCTCGCTGGAACTACGAACCGCCGGAAATCACCGCTGACCACCACCCGCCACCGTCGTCGCACCGGTAAACACTTCCGACCCGTCTTTCTTTTCCGATCGTGATAATTATTACAGTAACTGTTATATTATTATTAATATTATTATTATTATTATTATATTATTAAAACTAGGTTAATTATATTATATATTAATATATAAATCAGGTTTATATTTGTTAATATATGATTCTTAATAATAAAATAAAATCAGATATATTTATTTAGAAAACAGATTTATTATTTATATTTATTATTTACTATTATAAATAAAACAGAATTTTATTTTTCTGAAATTTATTTATTTCAGTTCTAATTATAAAAAATCAGAAATATTATTTATTTATTTATATCTGAAATATTACTTAAATCAGATTTATTTAATTATTAAACTAATTAGATTTACAATTATTATTTTATTATTAAAACAGATTTATTATTTCAGAATTTATATTTATTATTTCAAAATTTTATTTCTTATTTATTTAATTCAGAAATTTTTATTATTTTCAGAATTATATATATATTTCAGAATTATTATTGATTAAATCAGAATTATTATTTTTGTTATTTATATAATCAGAATTATTATTTAAATATCAGAACTATTTTTCAGAATTTTATTAATTATTTCAGAATATTAGTTATTTCAGAATTTTTATTGTTTATTTATTTAAAACAGAATTATTATTTTATATGCATCAGAATTATTGTTTATATATATTAAATCAGAATTTTTAAATTAATAAAAACAGAATTTATATTGCATTTATTTATTAATTCCAGAATTTATTATTTAATTTTTTTTATTTATTATCTTATTTTATATAACTAGAATTTTATAAATAGATTTATTATTTATAGAATTGTTAATTGATACTAGATTATTTGTTTAAGATTGTTAATCTAAAATAATTATATACATATTTAAATTTTTATTTATTTAATCCAACATTTTGGAAATTCTATTTGTGATGTTTTGGTAAGATTAGTATTTATTTTACCTATTTAATTGTCATATTATAATTCCCAAAATTCCCAATATTTAACAAAATCCTTCCAACTTAATAGGGTAATCTTCTTGTGCACGCCTCTTGAGAAATCTATTATTCTATTATTCTATCTTATTCCAAGAATACGCAACGCACTCTAAGGTGAGTATACTTGACCCATTTTCCTTTTTACACATTTTGGGTGTAGTATGCATTTCCTTATCAAAAACACAATGCTAAACAATTTTTGCACAATCTATCCATACTATTGTGAAACTACTTGATTATTGATTATCTATGTTATGCTAATGTTAACATCTATGACTATGTGTTCATTAACTTTGCAAGCCTCCCCTATCAATGGCAGCGCTGTAGGTTGTAACGCCCCTCCCGTATATTATGGGTATTGCTAGGTCTTTTAACTCTATCACCACCCTTTCGAGGGTTAGGCTATGTTAATTGCGTTAAACTATGGTTTGGACATGTGGATTTCATCGTTACGAGTATAACAGTTAATTTGATATCAGTTGTTCACATGGATTAGATTTGATAAACTATTTAACTCTATTATGCTATGTACAAACCTGTATACTCGCCAGCAATTATTTGTTGATTGTATTTTAAATGCATACTGCAGGTTGACGATTCAAGAAAACAAGAATATGGCTAGGATGGCTTAGAAACCCATCAAACATTTAAATTTCAATCTATGTTATGTATTTTTCATTTCCATGTATTGTATGAAACTATTGGTTATCAATGAATAAAACTTTAATTATTGTCACAATTAGTGTTATGATGTCTTTGAACAGTTTGTACGTCTCATCTCGATGTTTCCGCCATCGGTTGGGGTGTGACACAATACCTTAACGCGGCCCGCCTGAAGCCTTATATTCAAGATTTTCAAATCTTTTGTAATTATTGCCCTGGCCTTTCGGTTCTGAAGGGGTAACTTTGCGTTTTGGGCCTCGTTTATTTACGAATAAGGGCCTCGGAACTTTTACCCAACTTATTAGCCCTTGGTTAATTTATTATTACCCGAAAAGTCTTTACTTTCAAAGTTTGACGCTTTTAACCCTTTTTAATGAATTCGATCATAACTTTCTCGTTTTAAAATGAAACTTCGCGAAATTTAAATCGCGCATTCTGGTGAGTATAATTTACCATTACAAACCTCGGGTATGCCCAAAGGTCACTCAGAGGTATAACTTAAGCATGTTGACACATTTGGCCCCTGTAGTTTGTAATTCCTCACTTTATTCCACAATTCGTTCCGTACGATCCATGATTCATTCGTTTGAAGGTACGAGCATCATTTAGGGTTACTGTACAGTATATTTATCCCTTTTTGACATTTTTAACCCTCGAATTTGCATACATTCAATGTTTGTCAACTTTAGTCCTTTATTTAGTATTTAACACCACGTGTAAACCTAAGACACGTGTCAATACATTATTGGACGCAAAATTTCGAGGTGTTACATCCTCACCCCCTTAAAAGAAATCTCGACCTCGAGATTTATTGAAATAAATGAGGGTATTTTTCCTTCATCGTGGATTCTACCTCCCACGTGTACTCGGGACCTCTACGGGCATCCCATTTTACTTTCACAATCGGTATATACTTCCTGCGAAGTTTCTTAACCTGTCGATCCTCGATCGACACAGGTTTCTCAACGAACTTTAAGCTCTCATCGATGTGTACATCTGTATGCGGTATAACCAGTGATTCGTCAGCGAAACACTTCTTTAGGTTACAGATGTGGAACACATTGTGGATACCACTGAGCTCTTCTGGTAAGTTTAATTTATAGGCAACCGATCCGACACGTTCGATTACCTCGAAAGGTCCAATATATCTCGGGCTTAACTTGCCTTTCTTACCGAATCGCATTACCCCCTTCCAGGGTGACACCTTAAGTAAAACCTTGTCGCCTACTTCGAAATTGAAAGGCTTACGATTCAAATCTGCATAACTCTTCTGCCTATCTCGGGCAGCTTTCAATCGATCGCGAATTTGGACAATCTTGTCCGTTGTTTCGAATATTATATCAGGTCCTGTCATCTGGATATCTCCAACTTCTGCCCAACAAACGGGCATTCTACATTTTCTACCATATAGAGCTTCAAAAGGTGCAGCCTTAATGCTTGTATGGTAGCTGTTGTTATAGGAGAATTCGACCAATGGTAGGTGGTTATCCCAACTACCACCTAAGTCGATCGCACATGCACGCAGCATGTCTTCCAACGTTTGGATTGTACGCTCACTTTGGCCATCCGTCTGAGGGTAGTAAGCCGTACTGAAGTTCAAACGTGTGCCCAAAGATTGTTGGAAACTTTTCCAAAAGTGTGATGTGTATCTGGTATCTCTATCAGAGATGATAGACACAGGCACGCCATGAAGGGCTACAATCTTGTCTACAAACAACTGGGCTAATATATCGGAGCTATGAGTCTCCTTTATGGGTAGGAAATGTGCTGACTTAGTCAGTCTATCGACTATTACCCATATTGTATCATTTCCCTTCTTTGTCTTTGGTAATTTGGTGATGAAATCCATCGTCACCATTTCCCATTTCCACTCGGGAAGTTCAGGCTATTGTAGCAAGCCTGGCGGCTTTTGATGTTCAGCTTTTACTTGCGCACAAGTCAAACACTTTGCTACGTGGGTGGCTATAGACTTCTTCAAGCCTATCCACCAAAAGTTTGCCTTCAAGTCCTGGTACATTTTATCAGCACCAGGATGAACGGAATATCGGGAACTGTGGGCTTCCTGAAGGATAACGTCACGAAGACCTCCATAAACAGGAACCCATATCCTTCCATTCAATCTCAGAATTCCGTCTTTGCCATAGGATAACTGTTCTTCAGTTACTCCTAACTTTTCGTTCGGATAGTTAGCTTCTAACACAGCCTCTTTCTGTGCAGCTAACAATTTCTCATTTAGACTGTTCTTGATTTCAATGCTCTTGGCATTGATCCTTATTGGTTTCACTCTTTCTTTCCTGCTCAAGGCATCTGCGACTACGTTGGCCTTGCCTGGATGGTATCTTATTTCACAGTCATAGTCGTTCAGAGTTTCCATCCAACGTCGCTGCCTCATATTCAGATCTTTCTGATTGAACAGATGTTGAAGGCTTTTGTGATCAGAATAGATCACAAATTTAATGCCATAAAGGTAATGCCTCCAAAGCTTTAGTGCAAATACAACGGCACCCAACTCCAAGTCATGGGTGGTGTAGTTCTTTTCATGCACTTTTAATTGTCGCGAAGCATAGGCAATCACCTTGCCCCTCTGCATAAGCACACAACCCATACCGGTGTGCGATGCATCACAATACACAACAAATTCTTCCATTCCTTCCGGCAATGTCAACACTGGAGCATTGCTCAGCTTTTGTTTGAGGACATCAAAAGCTTCTTGCTGCTTAGGGCCCCAATTGAACTTTATACTCTTCCTAGTTAAGGAAGTTAGAGGTGCAGCAATTCTTGAGAAGTTTTCGATGAAGCGTCTGTAGTATCCTGCGAATCTCCGTAGGCGTCTTTGGCTCCTGCCAATTCATGACGGCTTCAACTTTGGCGGGATCCACCTGGATACCACGCTCGCTGACTACGTGTCCAAGGAACTGGACTTCTCGTAGCCAAAATTCACATTTAGAGAATTTGGCATAAAGCTTTTCTTGATGGAGCAATTTAAGAATACATCGGAGATGCTTCTCATGGTCAGCTTGACTCTTCGAGTAGATGAGGATGTCATCGATGAAGACAATGACAAATTTATCCAAATAAGGCTTACAAACGCGATTCATGAGATCCATGAATGCGACAGGTGCATTTGTGAGCCCAAAAGGCATCACTAGGAACTCGAAATGACCATAACGAGTCCTGAAAGCAGTCTTGTGCACGTCTTCGTCTTTGACTTTCAATTGATGGTACCCTGACCTTAGGTCAATTTTGGAAAAGTAGCTCGCTCCTCGCAACTGATCGAACAGATCGTCGATCCTAGGCAAAGGATACCTATTCTTGATTGTAATTTTATTCAACTCACGGTAATCGATGCATAGACGCATCGAAACATCTTTCTTCTTGACGAACAGGATTGGTGCTCCCGAAGGAGATGAACTTGGTCTAACAAAACCCTTGGCCAGCATATCATCTAACTGCGTCCTCAATTCTTTCATTTCCGTGGGTGCCAATCTATAAGGTGCTCTCACAATAGGCGCGGCTCCTGGAATGATGTCGATACTGAATTCCACTTGCCTGTCTGGTGGCAAACCAGGCAGTTCTTCTGGGAAAACTTCAGGATAGTCAGAGATGACTGGAATGTCTTCAATCTTGGGTCTATCCTCACCAATAGTCACCTGTGCCATATAAATGACACATCCTTTCTTCAACCATCTGGATGCCTTTAGCATAGATACTTGAGCAGGCAATCCATGTCGAGTATCTCCCTGGATGGTAAGTGGTTCTCCAGACGGAGTTTTAATCACCATTTGTTTCTGGTTGCACACGATTTGGGCTTGGTTATGCGATAACCAATCCATACCCAACAATACGTCGAAACCAGCGAGTTTAAATGGTAATAGAGATAAAGCAAATGAGTAATTCCTAATGGATATAACACATCCATCTAAAACAGTTGAGACTGTTCCCATAGTCCCATCAGCTAGTTCTACTTCGTATTTCACATTCAAAGTTTTAACAGGCAATTTTAACAACTCGCAGAACTTATCATCCACAAAGGATTTATCTGCTCCATAATCAAACAAGACTCTTGCGAATACATCATTGATAAGAAACGTACCGGTTATGACGTTGTCGTTCTGGATAGCCTCTTGAACATTCATCTGAAAGACCCTTGCATTGGTCTTTTTCCCTTCTTCAGCCTTCTTCACTATCTTTGGGCAATTAGTCTTGATGTGCCCTTTCTCGTTGCAACTATAGCAAGTTGCATCCTTGAGTTTCTTGCACTCAAGAGTCCTATGCTCAGAGGACAGGCCTTCGGCTGGGATTTCTTTTCATACTTGCACCTTCCGAAATGGTGCTTCTGACAAACCTTGCACAAGGGCTTGTCGCCCGACTGTCGGTCATTCTTCTTGTTCTCTAACCCCTTCTTGTGGTCACGATTCCCCCGGTGCTTCTTGCTAGACCTACGTGAATCATCATCTTCACGTTTCCTCTTCTCACTATCAACATTTCTTAACGATCTCTGCCTCACTGCATCCAGTGTGAGAGACAGGGATATATCTGCCACGGATCTGAAGGTAGCAGGCCTAGAAGCCTTCACGCTAGCTTTTATCTCTGGGGCCAAACCCAATGAAGCGCGCGATCCGCTTGGGTTCCGGTTTCACAAGGTACGGAACCAATCTCGACATAGTGTTGAAAGTCGTGAGATATGCCTGGCAATCCAGGTTCTTCATGACCAGTGATAAGAAATCAGACTCTATCTTCTCAACCTCATGCTGAGGGCAGTAGTTTTCTTTGATGAGAGCAATAAATTCCTCCCATGTCATGCTATACAAAACAGCCTTCCCAGAGGCTTGAACCAAAGATCTCCACCATGCTAGGGCTTCACCCTTAAACGACTGTGATACAAACTTCACCACGTCTCTCTCAACACAACCACTGATGTCCACCACAGTGTCCATTTTGTCTAACCAGGTCATACAATCCACCGTGCCTTTCTCCCCAGTAAAATCTCTGGGCTTGCAGGAGACAAAGTACTTATACGTGCAACCCTTGGCGCGAGGTGCATCATCGACCACTTTCTTCTTAGGATGGACACTATTCTCATTTGATGAGTGTCGATCGTCATCCTTCTTAGGCTTAGACGGGGTCGAGGGTGGTTTGCTGTGAGATTTAGAATGGGTTCTTGGCTTTGAGTGTGGTGTAGATAGGGTTCTGCTTCGAGACTCGGTGTATTCTTCGTACTGACGATCTAAGGCCGTCTTCACAGCGTTGTCTACCAAAGCTTTCAATTCAGCGCCCGTTATATGAAGTTGGGCGTTATCATTGTCATCCTCCTTTGAATGACTATTAACTTCATTTGGGTTAGCCATCGCGATCTTGATCTGCTACAAGGAATATGACAGAATTCTATTTAGGAGTTTATTAAGGAATTGTCTTTTATGGCAATTCATTAACCATGGTAAGCATAGACCATATTTGGTTAATTTGTTACTCATTTTTTTTAGGATTTGAACATAACTTATCCTTAATTACAGATAATATTGTTAGTGGCACAAAAGCCTAGTCACAAGGACGTTTTATATATCATTAGCCAGGATTTCAGAGAATCAAGGCATGAAGGTTTGAACCATAGTTCTTTTACCTTTTCTGACAGGGAGTCATAGACTACAACTGTCTTTTGTCTTATATGACAATAAGTATGGCCCGTAGGCACTACATCACTAATGGATGATTTAACCCATGACTTATAAATCATTAACTTAGGTCTTGGAATCCTCTGAAGGATTCTTATATAAGAATGACGCGTGTGATTTTAACGAATCACATCTGCCAGGAATGTTAACATGTTTACAGAGGTTAACAGGGATCTGAATCTTTTAATTAGGTCTCACCATCTTGGCCGGGCCTTATAAAGACACCAGGCTAGGTCTCACCATTAAGATTATTTATTTAATAACTGACAGGCAGATTATTTTAAAAGGAATGATTTTTAATTTATTTCATATAATAATGTATATAATGACAAAAATGAAATTTATAAGCTTAACATTCCATTAATCATAATAATGATTACACACTGCCCTAAACGGGACTTTTAATAGACAATTACCTACGCAGAGGTTTACAGAAAACAAGTCCACGCAGGGACCAAATACAAGGATAGATGTCCGCATAGGGACAAAAGATAAGTCCACGCAGGGACTGAAAGGCGATTGTCCACGCAGGGACTAAACATAATGAATGTCCTCGCAGGGACTAAAACAAATAGATGTCCACACAGGGACTTGATTAAAATAGGAAATACAATAGTAGATCTAGAGACTAATGATCTCGCTTCTTCTTTCCCTTTAATAGGTTTGCTAGGCCTTTAAGGAATCCACGAATGTTCTTACGTTCTTGCTCAAAGTTTCGTTCCACACGATTCAAACGGTGGAGGATTTCTTCCTGTTCTGGTGGGGAAAAACGTGTCTGCTGCGTTATTTGCTGAGCCGGAGTTCTAGTAGGAGCTGGATACCCATGAGCTGCGTATCCTAATCCCCAAGGATCCCCATAAGGTCTATCGGGATGGAGGGCGTTGTAGTTGGCCGCTACCACGTATGGGTCGGCATCCGCATAATTATAGTTGTAGTGCGTGTGAGTCGGCTGCTCAAACGGGTTGTACGCGGTGGAACCGGCGTACGCTGGTATAAGATTGTCATAGCCGAATGGTGGCGGAGGTGGTGCAACTGGTGCAGAATTCACCTCTGCAGGGTGGTTTGAAGGTTCACCCAATTGTGGTTCTTCAGGTACTGGCGGAAAGTGACTTGCACTCGAGTGGCGAGGGGTGCTAAAGTGGAATTCCCCTCCTCGGGTGGACATCCACGCGCCTGATCTCCTACGCCTTGGCGGATCTGGAGGTGCTTGCTGAACTGGTGGCGGTGGAGGCGGTGGCGTAACTGCCACGAAACGCGAATCCTCGGAAGGATCCTGTTGCTGTTGCTGCTGGTGAGGTGACGAATGGTGAGAGGGTGTAAAGTACCAATCACACTGGTTAAACTTCGCCTGGTAACTGTCGGGACCTTGGTAGGGTGTTCCATGAAAGGATGACCCATTAGAGATCTCGATAGGATGGTTGGGAGTACCTCGTGCAGGTTCTATGGGGTCCGTGTCCTCGTCCATATCCATCGCGTTATCTTCGGAGAAATGGTCTTCTGGTCCTAGCGGGTTAAAACCTACTGGTTCCTGTACATAGTCCGCCGGGTTGAACCGGCCTTGGAAGAAAGGAGTAGGATCACCATAGGAACGGTGCGAAGCAGATCGCTGGAGAGGTATAAACGAAGGTTGAGGGTTACTAGGCTCGTTCTCCGAATTTGGTCCAAAAGAGTGACGGTATGAAGGTGTCGAACTGTGTGAGGTGGACCGTCTTGCTGGCTCAAAGAGGTTCCTCCTACGCCTCTGAGGCTCCTCACTCCTTGTACTGGAAGGAGCTCACATGTTTGAAGGTCCGGCCTCGTGATCATTATGAGTAGTGATCGGCCCTTTGCCTCTTCCTCCTCTTCTAATTGCTGGTGGCATAATTCCTGCTTAACAGATCTTTAAATCACAATAAACAATAAAAGACAAACTAGAATGACAATTCGAATTTGTCCTATGTTCTTGTCTAGACTCAAGTATGTGCAATTGTTTCATTGAGATTAAACACATAAGGATAGTGTTTAATTCACTCAACATTGGCTCTGATACCAACCTGTCACACCCCGATTTCCACGTGTTTCACCGGTGGGCCCGGTGGGGGATTACCGTGACGTAGTTGGCAACAATATAGTCAAACCACAATATTTAAATGCACAGCGGAAGCATAAAGATAGATTATATTTCAACCATCAAATGTAATATCCAAGTATCACAAGTAGTTGAAACGAATCCACAGGGGATCAAAATAAAAATATAAATATTGTTCAACAGATATGGCATCCCAAGCTTGCGAGACTCTAACGATGCTTAAGGAGTGGCCAGCCTAGTTCGTGTAGATCCTGCATTTAATCTTTTGGGGAAAATACGTCAGTTTACACTGGTAAATACATTCAACCGACACTTTTGTAAAATGTTTAATAAAAACTGATTTGAATGCACAAGGCACAAACTCTTTATAACTTGGGATAATTTATCAATTAAATCTTGTAAAGGAATTACATGTTACTATGGGTTCAGTCGCCCGGGTCGTGCCGGGTTTAAGGTTAATAGACACGCCACAAAGCATAAAGCCGTGGCGGGAAAACCAACGGTTATACCTTTAATTAATATAGACACATTGCCGGGTGTACGCCTACACCCGCGTGTCGAGGTCGTGGCCATTTCGTAAAATGATGCCAAGGATATCCGAGACATGGTCATTAAGCTCCCAAAGGCGTAAAGCCAACAAAACCAATTTTAAACGGGTCACATTAATAATACCCAACTACTAATGAGTTGGGGTCAATTGCCCGACCAAGCGGTATTTTAAATACCGTAACCCAAGCCCGTATAACGGACGATAAGTTAAAAGTATTTACCTGAGCAAGTAATAGCCTCAATTAAATAAATGCAAGTTTCTTTTACTGGTCTCCTACTCTGGAACGAAGGTTTAAACAACCTATTAGAATCCTAACGGGTCTTTAATCTAGCCTTAGCTTAGACCGGTTAGTTTCAAAGGATAATTTCGGTTTAATCGCGTGAAAGGCGAAAACCGGGAATGGAATGTGGTTTGGACCCAACAAGTTTGAAGACTTGTTTTATATGGGTATAATAATCACACTATGGATTTTGAAGTAAAAACGATAAGGTTTGACCCGTTTCGGCTAGTTTATGTAAACTAGTTACATAAACCGAACCGTGCGCGTAAAAGGCGTAACGGGTAACCGTAAGAGTCCTACACAGGTTTCCTAAGTTATTATGCTCTAAAGATGTTGTGGTATCAGTAGGATACCTTCCATGATGCCCATAATGAGTTTAAATCCAATATACGCCCCGTAGGGGTATTTCGGTCTTTTTAAAGATAATAAAAGAGGTTTCCGAGTTCTACAGAAAATCTGAGTTTTCCAAACAGTTTATAAAGTCCAAAATACTCTATCTATTATTTAAAATCAGTAGCAACTGGAATCGGGTCAAAATACCTTGTAGAACTCAAGTTATGTCCAAAAAGGGTATATTCAGTATTTACCGAACCGATGCCATAACCGCAGGTTATGAGCAGGTTAAAAATGATTAAAAATCTTTAAAAATCTCAAAATATTATTTTACATCAGTGTATAGAAGGTTTGGTGTTGAAATTTTGGTTTATATAGGCTTTATGCTAAATGCGTCGTTAAATTACTAAAGTTTCCGTAATTGCGCTATTTAGCATAACTCCTATTCTAGACCTCAGATTGACGTGAAATTTTAGAGACATGCTTAGAAATCAGTAACTAAGGTTATTGTCCTTTCACATGTACAAAATTCTCGTTTTAAAGTTAAAAGGGCGCTATGGTCAACTTCTAGGCGTTTAACGGAAATGTGCTAAAGACTCGGACAAACAATGAACCGGTCACAGAGGGTTATACCATCATGTAACCTGGTCCTAAGAGAGTCCTTAGGCATATCTAAAACATACCATAACGGGTCAGAACTGAAGTCAAAGCGAAAGTCAAAGCTTTGCGACTTTCGGTTCCGAACCGGGTCAAAACAGTGAATGGTCTGATCAAACAAGCTTAGACTAGTTAATATACTTATTATCATGTTATAAGAGTGTTAAAACAGGTTACACGCTATCTACATTACTAATTATGCATAAAATCGCAAATTAGCATTCTGTTGACTTTTTCTAAGCAAGTTTGACTCGACATTCGGACTAGTTAGAGTGGGAATCAGAGGGTGCCCTTTTAGGGGTTTAATGCCCACATGATTACCAACATGTAACTTCCTTTGATTCGGCAAATCACTGGACCATTTGTGATTTATGGTAAAGTCAATCGTTAATTACGACGGATTGACTTTTGGGCTAAAACTAAGCAAAACTTAACCAAGAAAGGGTGGATCATACTTACAAGAGTCCTATGCACGACCAGGGATGAGCAAAGAAGGAACTTGAGCTCCAGAAATGATCAGAAGAGTTGATTGAAGGTGTGAAGAACTTGTGGTTACAAGGTTGTAACATTTGTGCTTGTAATCATTGTGAACAGTTCAATTATCAATAAAACAATGTTATTTTATCCTAATGATTGTTTGATTATGTTTTACATTTTTCATGTTTTGACTTTCGTTCAATTTCAAACTCTACATCGCTTTCTGGAGCATTATACGCAAACTGGTGCGTAAACGTACTCAGTTTAATGCGACAAATACTCCGGAACATCAACATATACTCAACGTACCTTAAATAACCTTTACATAACTTAGAAATAAGTTTTGAATGCTTTGGTATAGCAAAAACAAGTTAATTCGCTTACAGGGACTAAACTTGACAAACTGCGAAAGTATGCCAATTTGAACTGTAACGGACATTCCGGAACATGTCCATAAGTTAAACATACCATAAATATCCTTTACATAGCTTAGAAATAGGCTTTGAGAGGTTTGGTATGCTAAAACAAACTTTTGGATCATTCAGGGACTAAAAGTGTCAAAAAGTGCCTAAGTTTGCACTTTCGCGCATAACTTACGTTCTGGATACATCCAGACATCCAAAAATTTATGTAAGCATCCTTATATTATGCCTTAGTGTTTGGCATGAGAAAAATCCATTCGTCGCGTCATTTGGATCGTCTTTCACGCTTATGCGCATTTCGTCGTAATTAAGCGAACATCGCGATCGTACGGCCAAACGAACCGACATCCGACATATTTTTGAGCATGTTTCATGTCCACAATGTTTAGGCATCATTTTAGGGCCTTAAAGATGGCTTTACAGGTCTTAGAAGGGCTGGAAATAGCTTAAACACGCAACAGGGACCAAAAGTGTAAATTCTGCAAGTGGTGCAGATCAGAGAGGGCCAGGCGGCCCGCGTGAGTTTTGCCCAAATGTGAGGCGGGCCGCGTGGGGATGTCTGACAGAAAGATTTTGCATTTAATGCAGAATCTGGCCTTTCGTTCGATCAAAGGGCGATGCCTTTTCACCCAAATGAAGGGCCAAGGGCCAAGTTCAGTGTATTTAACCCCTGGACACATGTACGCACGAGATCAAGGCACGATATTCGATAAAACGATCCTAACGGTTCCACTTTTCCTATAAATACCCCCCCCCCTTTAGTGTAAAAATCACAAAATCAGATCCTAAAGCTCTAAGTTGAAACCATTGTTTCATACCTGAGCTGTTTGATCTTGATTTGCACTCGGGGACCCTCCGTAAGTCTTCTTTCGCTCTTTTATTCGCTTTTCGAGTCCGAAAGTCAACGTTTTGTTGACTTTCTGCATTGACCAGCTTATGGTCGATGCGAAGTTCATGGAACTTCATAACGTGAGCGTGATCACGATGGTCATGGTCCGTAGTGACCATACCTACTGATTACCCCGTTATCTAGGCTTAGTGACGAGTCGTAGTTTCGGCCAAAATGCGCATTCTTGCGTGTTTTGTAACCAAACTACTCGTGGGCATCAAAGCCGTTTGTTTTGATGTCAAACCTGTTTTCAAACTTAGTTAAGCATGTTCTAACATGCTTAGCTCGTCACTTTTAGTTTAGCGCTTATATAGGGTCGTAAGGTAAGCGATCTAAACCATCGCTTATGCTTTCGAACCCGACCCATTTTGTCGGTCATTAGGACCTGACCAAACACATTAGGTGACCATAGCTATAACCTTCCGAGGTTATACCTTGTGGTCACGATGTTAGGCGTTCCAGACGCGTTCTACGCGAACGACGCTTAAGGTGGCATAAGCTACCTAAACGGGTCGTGATGGACCGTAAGCACTTAGGTTAAGTTTCATTTTAGTATGTAGGCTTTGTTAAACCATATTACACGAGTCTCCATACTCGTTTGGTTTTCGAACCCGCGTACTGTCCGATCCTTCCGATTTGGTCCGGTATATTAACATAAGCTACCTATTAGGTGCCGTTGATATTCCGTGATCTTTAGCATTATCTGGTTATTATACAAGGAACTCAAAGCAATCTCAGGTGAGTACATAGAACCCCATCTTTTACATGTTTTCGAGGATTCAATGTGAGTACATTGAACCCCTCTTTTACTGTTTTCCAAACTGTTTTGGGGTGAAACACATGTGCCTATCTGTTACTTTCATGTTTTCCATGTTTTCACATCATATATCTGCTATGCTCATTAGTACATTATAGTACATGATTTCATTACATTTCATGCTAAGTATGCCCATTGTGTGCGTACTTCGTACATTGATTTACATAAACATTTCTGTTGCATATGTTTACTCAGCATATGGACACATTGATTTACATGAACATTTCTGTTGCATATGTTTACTCAGCATATGGACACATTGATTTACATAAACATTTCTGCTGCATATGTTTACTCAGCATATGGGCACATGCCTTCATTTTGTTATGACATTTGGTTTGTTTAACATGGGACAATACATTCATTAACATTAGCTACGCCGTTCGTTAGTAGGTAGTGGTACCATAGGAATTGACAACTCCCATTCCTGAAGTCATGGGTTTGATAGGACTGGAAGGAATGACCGAATTCGATATACATAACTTAGATAAACCTTTAATTTGTTTAAGGGTTTATCGCCGCAGTCTCAAGGCTTGGATGTATGCATAGTTTACAATACCGCATAAATGTTAATATCAATAGAGCATGCATTTTCCGCAGAACATAACGTTGATTTAAACCACGTTTTACTTCAACGACTTGTTTTGTGCATATGGTTTAAGTTGATACATTTCGCTTACCATACATGATACATTTTGGGATGCACATTACATGATTTACATTGAACATAAACACGTCGACATTGACATACACATTTGGTGGTTTACATTTGAACATAAACATTTGACATGGTTTACAATAACACTTGACATTTGGTTTACACATGAACAATTTACATGGTGGATTGGTTTGGGTAAATGATTTAAGTAACGTGGCATATGTAATATGATACAAACATGGTGGATACGCCGCTGGTACTTCCTATATATAAATGTTTGTATAATGTTACATATTGTGGCGTTATCTAAGTCATTTCAGTTTAGACACATTACACTTTACATAAGTAACATATTCTTCACAAGACATTATTTTCACAAACAACTTATCTTATTCAACTCATTTTACTTGGTTATTCGTTTAACCTTGCACTTATCTATACATATCGTTTGATGTTATCGTTTTTCAAATGATTTACAAAGCAAAACAAATTACAAGGTTCATGACTGACTGTTATTAAACATTCTTTAAAACTCAAGTCATGAACCCCATTTTCACAAAACCTATGTATCTCACAGGCATTTTTATGCTGACGTACCTACTTTCACATGTGTTTTCAGGAGCTATTCCATAGGACGATGATCATGATTCTAGGGCGGACCTGTGCCTTAGAGCCTAAAAAATGAAGTCTGAACTAGCTTAATTATGTTTTGAATATCCGTACTCTCTTTCCAAGACAATGTAACACCTTTGTTTATAAATAAAATACAACTTGTATGCCATGGTCATGAAACAATTTAATTCTGTCCACGACACTCCCCCGCGTTTCCGCCGCGGTTGCATGTTACACGCGGCCGGGGTGTGACAAAGGTGGGCTTTTATAGTGTTCATTAACCTTTAGATCCTTGACAACAAGTGCAATAAGTGCTCTTGGATCATCAACATGTGTCCCTGAGTGCTAGGGGACGTTTAGGGGGCGCTCATGCTCTCATAATGGCATTCTAAGTCGGTTAAAACAGCAAACAGTGAACCTGTCCGCATTATTTGCAACTGGGGGGCTGACGCGGCCCGCGTAAAAGGTCAGCCTATCCTTACGCGGGTCGCCTGAATCCTGTTTGTCAGAGCCCGGATCTATACATGGCTCACGGCCCGCGTAAGATCCCTCAATACCTTAACGCGGCCCGCCTGAAGCCTTATATTCAAGATTTTCAAATCTTTTGTAATTATTGCCCTGGCCTTTCGGTTCCGAAGGGGTAACTTTGCGTTTTGGGCCTCGTTTATTTACGAATAAGGGCCTGGGAACTTTTACCCAACTTATTAACCCTTGGTTAATTTATTATTACCCGAAAAGTCTTAACTTTCAAAGTTTGACGCTTTTAACCCTTTTTAATGAATTCGATCATAACTTTCTCGTTTTAAAACGGAACTTCGCGAAATTTAAATCGCGCATTCTGGTGAGTATAATTTACCATTACAAACCTCGGGTATGCCCAAAGGTCACTCAGAGGTATAACTTAAACATGTTGACACATTTGGCACCTGTAATTTGTAATTCCTCACTTTCTTCCACAATTCGTTCCGTATGATCCATGATTCATTCGTTTGAAGGTACGAGCATCATTTAGGGTTACTGTACAGTATATTTATCCCTTGTTGACATTTTTAACCCTCGAATTTGCATACTTTCAATGTTTGTCAACTTTAGTCCTTTATTTAGTATTTAACACCACGTGTAAACCTAAGACACGTGTCAATACATTATTGGACGCAAAATTTCGAGGTGTTACATTAGCTGATTCAAACAGTGATTGGTGAAGACGATGAAGGCGAATTTATGCCTAGATCGAATGTAGATATGTCAGATGCTCTGGAAGCTTCTCAAGGTGCTACTAATGATGATTCAAGTGATAGTGAACCCGAACCCAATCAGGGGGAGGATTTCATTAATCTGTTTGCTAATCAGTATATTCAGGGGGAGGTTGGATCAAACTTGGGTGATAATCTAGAATTCGATGTTGTTGCTACTACACGAGCAAATAGAGATCATCCAGTTGACATGATACTTGGAGATCCTACTGCAGGTGTTCAGACTAGAAGTAGCATAGCAGTGAATTCTAGGTTATTTGTTTCGATTAAGAAGACTGGGATAGTGAACGAGTGCTTGTATAGTTGCTTTATTTCTCAAGAGGAGCTGAAGAACATTCATATGGCTCTTAAAGACAATTCATGGGTTGAAGCTATGCAAGAGGAATTGGCCCAGTTTGCTAAGTTGAAGGTTTGGGAATTGGTGGACCTTCCTAAAGGTGAGAGAGAGATTGGCACTAAATGGGTATTTAGATGCAAGAAGGATGAAAGAGGTATTGTCACACGCAACAAAGCTCGGTTGGTTGTCAAAGGTTTTAATCAGCAAGAGGGGATTGATTACAATGAGGTGTTTGCACCAGTGGCGAGGTTGGAGGCAATTTGCTTGTTTCTGGCTTTTGCTTCATTCAAGGGCTTCAAAGTTTACCAACTAGACGTGAAGAGTGCATTTCTTTACGGGAAAGTCCAAGAAGTGGTGTATGTCTCACAACCAGATGGGTTCGTTGATCCAGACTATCCAGATCGAGTGTACAAACTTGATAAGGCATTGTATGGGTTACATCAAGCTCCCAGGGCGTGGTACGAGACATTGTCTACACATCTGCTCAAGAATGGTTTTGAAAAAGGTCAGATTGACAGTACACTGTTCATTAAGAGAAAGAAGAAAGATTTTCTGCTGGTACAGGTATACGTGGATGACATCATCTTTGGGTCATCTGAGGAAAACATGTGCAAGGAATTTGAACAGGTGATGAAAAGCAAGTTTGAAATGAGTGCTATGGGTGAGCTGTCTTACTTTCTGGGATTACAAGTTGAACAGAAGAAGGATGGGATGTTTATACATCAAACGAAGTATGTGTATGACATTTTGGCTCGATTCAAAATGAATGATTACTCTACTTTCAACACACCCATTTGTGAAAACCACAATCTCGGTCCAGATCATGAAAGCACTGAAGATGTTGATCCAACTCAATACAGGGCGATGATTGGTTCTCTAATGTACTTGACTGCTTCAAGACCTGACATCATGTTTGCCGTATGCTTGTGTGCCAGATATCAGGCGAATCCGAAAGAGTCACATATAAAAGCAGTGAAGCGTATTTTTCGTTACTTGAAGGGGAAACCTAAACTTGGGTTGTGGTATCCAGCTGATAGTGACTTGAGGTTCGTTGCTTACACTGATTCAGACTTTGGAGGATGCAAGTCAAACAGAAAGTCTACAACAGGTGGTTGTCAGTTCTTAGGAGGCAGGATCGTGTCTTGGCAATGCAAGAAACAATCCTGTGTGTCTACCTCTACGTGTGAATCTGAATATATTACTGCGGGTAGCTGTTGCTCTCAGGTTCTCTGGATCCAACAGCAGATGCGCGATTACGGTTTGGATTTCACTCGTACTCCTATTATGATAGATAATGATGCCACGATATCAATCACAAACAATCCCGTAAAGCACAGTAGAACTAAACATATTGACATACGTCATCACTTTATACGGGATTGTGCTGAAAACGATTAATTGAATTACATCGAGTCGACACAGAAGATAACCTTGCTGTATCGAGTCCCTCAATTTTAACGGAAACAAGGACAACGGAAAAGAATGATTCCTAATGGATATAAAACATCCATCTAATATTGCTGAAGCAGTCTTTGAGGTACTATCGACCAATTCTACTTTATACTTAACACTTAGAGTTTTAACACGCAGATTTAATAATTTACAAAATCCATTATCTACGAAAGACTTATCTGAACCTGAATTAAATAATACTCTAGTATGAGCGTTATTGATAAAGAAAGTACCTGTTGTGACATTGTCATCCTGAATAGCCTCTTGAGCATCCATTTGAGAGCTTCCAGCCTTGGTCTTCTTAGCCTTGCCAGGCTTCTTGGTTTTATTTGGGCAATTTGTTTTGATGTGCCCTATTTCATTGCAACCATAGCAGGTTGCGTCCTTTATGCCTTGGCACTCCAAGGTCTGATGCTCCTTGGACTTGCAGATTCCACAGAGTAGAGGCTGAGATTCAAATCTGCAACTCCCGAAGTGGTATTTCCTACAGGTTTTGCATCTGGTCTTTTCACCGGTCTGCTGGTTGTCCTTCAAGTCCTTGCATTCATGAGTCTTGTGATCCGTTTCCTTACAGATGTTACATCCCCTGGTCTGTTCATAGAAGCATTTTCCTAAGTGCTTCTTCTTGCAGGTGTTACATTTGGGTTTTGCCTCCTTTGGCTTGGACTGGTTATAGCTTGAACCGGTCTTACCCTTTTAACAACCTTTATTTGGGGTATTATCGCACTTTCGCTTATGATCCTTCAACACATGGCCCACAGCGTTGTTTACGACTGTATCTATCATAGCCTGTAACTCGGTGCTTGTTAAGTTCAACCTTGCATCATTATTCTGATCAACTGGATGATTGTGAGCTTCAGAGGAGTCAGCCATGGTGAAGCTTTGAAGACTACAAACCAAGTAGTAATAATTTATTTAACTATAGTGAATTGTCGAATTTGATAATTAAATAGCCATGGTACAAACAAACCACATAGGCCAATAGATAGTATTAAGTTTATTTGATTATGTTTTGCCTAGGTTTTTAAATAAACCATCTTTGGCGTTTAAACGGAATATAATCCTTCATATTTATTAGACAGGGGACATCAGTCACAACCGTCGATGTCATACCGACATTTTATATAGCACAAGGGCTTGTTCCAAAGGACTTTTTGATGGCACAGATGCCTTGTCACTAGGGAAATTTTAAAACATAATCAATGATTCCTTTGGATCGGAAAATTTCACAGTTCTTTGTTTTGACAAGAAGTTATGAAATAATACTATCCTTTCTGTGTACATATCTTTGCCCATAGGCATACATTCCAAATGGATGTTTTGATGTGTACATCATGTTCGATGATTATTAGCCATGATTCCTATTGATCATTAGGCTAAATAAGGGGTTTGGAAATTCCTAATATAAAGATGACAAGTGTGATTTTATCGCATCACTTTTGTCAGGAGTGTTAACATGTTTTCAGATGTTAACAAGGATCTGAATCTCTTTTAAACAGGTTTTACCATCTTAGCCAGGCCTTTAATGACATTCAAGCTAGGTTATACCCTTTAAGATTCTCTTTAATATGAATACTGGCAGGAAAGAAATGATATTGATTTTATTCAAGATTTTTATTATAATTATCCTAAATTTATTTAAGTTACAACTATGGCACAAAAGGCCAAGTCACAAGGGAAACATTAAATTATAAACCATGATTTTGTAGAATCACGGTATTTAGGCTTGAACGTTGTTCATTGCCTTTCTTTGACAAGGAGTTGTAGGCTACGACTGTCTTTTGTCTTATATGACAATGGATTTGGCCCATAAGTATTTTATCCCTAATGGATGCTCAATCACAATTAAGAAAAGATTTCGGGAGAATCTAGTATAAGGATGATTTATGCGATTCTATCGAACCACGTCTGCCAGGAATGTTAACATATTACAGATGTTAACAAGGATTTGAATCTTTTGAATAGGTTCTACCATCTTGGCCATGTCTGAAACGACATCTAGGCTAGGTTTTACTTTTAAGATTCTTTTCAATATTTAACGCAGAACAATCCTAAATTGAGATGTTAATAAGGATCTGAATCTAACTGAGGAACTACCATCTTGGCCCTGTCTTAAAATGACACATAAGCTAGGTCTTGTCCTTTTTAGATTTTGCCATTTTATTATAATGGTAGATCTTATAAAAGGAATGTTATTTTAATTTATTTCATATATTATATTTATATACAATGATATAAATGAAATTTAGATAAAACATCCCAATGATTTTTAAAAGAGGTACAGAATTGCCCTGAACGGGACTTGAAAGGAATAATGTTGTCCTCGAAGGGACTGAAAGATAAAAATGCCCTTATAAGGACTTACTGAGGAGACGAATTTCAGCAAAAGGAGTTTCTTCTTCTTTTTATTTCTGAATGCTTTCTCCTTGGTTGCACGTTAATCCTAGTCGCAGTACGAAGCTCGGCCTTCCCTAGGCTTCAAATGGGGAGAATTTCCATTATGGCTTCTTTGCTTGGCGACATATTAAAATATATAGAATTGAAGGCAATAATTCTCCGAATAGAGATGAGAGTATTCCTATGTTAAGTCTAGACTCAGAAGGTCAAGGAATGTGCTACTGTGTCATTGAGATTAAACACAAAAGGGGCGCTATTGTCACACCCCGATATTTCCACGTATCACCGGTGGGCCCAGTGGGGAGTATCGTGACGTAGTTGATATCATCATAGTCAAACAACACAATTTAAATGCACAGCGGAAGAAAAAGATAAACATATTACAATCCGACATAAAGTAATATCAAAGTATTACAAACGGAAAGTAAAGGATCCACAGGCGGATCGAAAATAAAATGAAACATTGTTCAACAGACTTTAGGCATCTTAAGCTTGCAAGACTCTTTATCGATGCTAGGAGTAGCCAGCCTATTCCAATTAGTACCTGCACTTAGCCTTTTTGGAAAATACGTCAGTTTACACACTGGTAAATACAATTTAACTGACTCATTTTGAAAATGTTTTTAGAAAATTGATTTGAGTGCAAACGGCACAAAACTTTTTATAACTTGGGATAATTATTTGTATATAATACTTGTAAAAGAATTACATGTTTCTTATACGTTCAGTAGCCCGACCTGTATAAGATTAATAGGCACACCACAGGTATAACGCCCACGAGGTTGATTCCTCTAAGTGGATTACCAGTTTTTTCATAGGCACTGTCAGGTGTACGCCTACACCCCGTGCTTAGGTCGTGGCCATTTCATGAATGATGCCAAGGATATCCGGGACATGGTCATTAACCCCCCAAAGGTTTTAAGCAAACAAAACAATTTAAACGGGTCATCTCAATGAATTAACCACCATACAATTAAAGATTCAATGCCCGACCAAGCGGTATTTTATATACCGTACCTTACTACTCAAATTTCTTACGTATAGTTTACATGCTCAGAAATATATTAAACAAATGCTAATCACAACATCTATGCGGATGATTCTTTTACATAATAAACTACATCCCCTGCTTACACATTCACTTAATTTCCTTTGAACTCCCAACTATAATAGGTGCACCATTCCTTTTTTATAAGCATGTTACCATATACTAGTTACGTTACTTCACATATATATAGCGTCTCAATAAGTTTTACTTATTAAAAACTTAGCCATGTCCAAAAAGAAAACATATCAACATACATGCCACATCTTCGTACTTGCCCTCCTAAGTTTCCATTCTTGCATGTACCTCACAATACTCTATAGTAAGCTTGGGATACCTTTGGGAAGCTTATCGGGGCCTTAAAAGCAAGGAAAAGTGAGAAAGAACGCGAAAAACGGGTTTCCGACGTTGGACCCGCATAGACAACAAGATAAGGCGTCAGCTGCAACAGGGCAGGGCGTCGCCGACTTATAGTTTCGATTCAAGTTTAAGACACTTAAGAATAATCCTCACGTAATATATGCATTCTCTAGATAACTCTCCCATATATATAATGCTAAATCATACATCTCTTTAGGACAACAATGCAATTTCAATTAAAGTTTAAGACACTTAAGAATAAGGTGTTGAATCTTCTTTGTCTTTTTTTGGAGGTGTCACACCCCGACCCGCAGCGGAAATATGTAATCAGGGCATGATTGGGTTGAATTGAGAGCTTATGACTTGCTATTACATGTTTTAAATAATCATTAATTCATAACAAATGTTTAACGAAACAAATAATTCAAATAAACAATTACAAAAAAGACATTTATCAACAACCACTAAGCTACACTAATCCGTTTCTTGTTAACTAAGCCCCATCCTATGTCCAATCTTCTCTTCGTACTTGTTTACCTGTATCATGTGTAAAAAATGGTTTTTGGGTCAACAAAAGTTGGCGAGTGAACCTTATTGTTTTTGGAAAAAAAATAATATGTTTAAGTTTAATTTATTGTGAAAACGTGCGTTAACCAATGTAAGTAAATATGTTGTATGCCATATATCATAACTCATAACACAATCTCAAACAATAAACAAACCAACTGAAATGATTCAATAAATGCACGCATGTTGCACGGTATTATGGTGTGCCAATGAATGAATATATGTTGCACGGTATTATGGTGTACTGCAAGGTCTAAGCTCAATCAAACGGAGCTGACCTCGTATGGTTGGCAACGTCAAGTTCCACCCATAGGTAATGGGGAACCGACGAGCCTATGATGATGTGATATCCAGAATGCATGAAATGCACCAAGTGATAAAAAACCAAACAACACATAACACATCCTCAAACAATAAACAAACCAATATAATGCTTCATATGAATGTATGCATGTTGCACGATATTGTGGTGTGCTGCAAGGTCTAAGCTCTGTCAAACGGAGCTGACCTCGTATAGGTGGCAACGTCAAGTTCCGCCCATAGGTAATGGGGAACCGACGAGCCTATGATGACGTGATGTCCAAAATGAATGAAATGCACCAACATGATAAACAGTCAAACAACACATAACATAGATACTCCACATAATGGTAATTGCACGGAACTCAACTTGTAAAATGCGATAAAAACATTATGACACATGATACACCCCAAAAATGTATAAATAAAATAAAAGGGGGAGTTGTAAGATTCGCTCACTGTGGTTGCGTTTGCGATTCCTTGTAACATAACGCACGAGTAAGGATTGAGAATCCGAATGAACGAAATGGTTATCCTAGATATTCAAAATACCACATAACGATCTCGTTAATACTTGTAGGTTAAATTAAATTCCTAATATTTATGGTTTACAGTTTTAACTAATTAGTTATTATATTTTCCCATAATTGAATGTTATAAAAGAAATAAATGGTCAATTATTTATATATTAAAAGTTAAGTTATAAAAGAAAGTGAATTGGAATTAAAGAAAAAGGGAAACTGTTAGTTATTTTCTTTTGGATTTAAGGATTAAAAAAAAGGAAAAATGAAATTAAAATAAAACATATTAATTTGTTTGTTGTTTGGGAATTCTACGCATGTCACAAACCATATTTAATATGGTATTGAGTTTTATATTAAGGCTGTATATCATGTGAAGATTTAAAAGTTCCACAAGGCAATTAAAGAGGAGGTTTGAAGGATGGACCTGCTTCAAGAAAAAAAATATGAATTTTGTATAAGCGAAGAGAAGTTGCCATTGGTTTTTAGACCACCCATAGTGGGGCGTTTTTTTTTAATTAAAAAAAAAAACGCTCAAAAACACCCCCCCCCATTACATAGGGCGTTGTTTGGCATTATTTTTGAAAAAAATTTACTTCAGCGTTTTTAAAACAACGCTCAACATTTCATGCAACCGTGTTGACTGGCCATTGGGAGTGGTCCACTAGTAGTTTCTTTTTTTTTTAACCTCTTCTTAATAAAAAAAATAATTGTTTAATAATTGGAAGGGGCGTTATTGGGCATTATTCCCACTACGCCACTTTTACAATAACGCCCAATAATGCCCCATGCTGACTGGACTGCCACGTGTCGCAAAACGCCCTATGATGGGGGTATTATTTGGCTAAACCACTACACATGGTCTTAGTGGGAAAGAGAATAGGCTAAAAAAAGAGTTGGAACATAGACTTATATGCCATTAATAAATCCCACTTAATTACCACCACCACTACTCTACAATCATTGTTTTGAAAGTATTTGTATTTTTAACTCATTTGAACCTGATTGCTGTTCGTCTTCTTTGTAAAAAAAAGGACCATACAAGCAATAAGTGAACATGAAGCACACTCAGTCATATGATCATGTTTCTTCTAAGATTATAGTATACATGAAAACAAAAAGAAAGATTAACAACAGGGAAAAAAGTATACCGAACGTTGAAATGGTTCCCGTTGCGAACTTCGGGCGGCTCCGGTGGCTTTGGTTTTCTCCGGTGGCTTCTGATTTCTCCGGCGAAGTTCTCCGACTCTGATCTCTGGCGTTTTGTCGGTTCTTCACCGGCGAGTCTTTATTATCTTTCGAGTGAAGAAGCTGTGAGAGGGTGGTGAAACCGTATAGGGTGTTTTATGGTTACAGAGGGATGGAGTTCACAAGTTCTCAGTGTGATTAGCGTTTTCATGAAGGTTATGAGTTGTGATATGCTTGATTTGTTAAGGTAAGATTTGAAGACGTGTAATGATGGACGTATACTCGTCGAGGTTCGTGCGTCACGGGTTTAGAAACTCCATCAATCAATGACAATCAAAGAAATCTGTTGATTTCTTTCCTTGCATGTCGACAGGTTTGGGCGGCAAACTTCTTGTTCTCCAAAAGAAATGTCGGATGGTTGTATACAAGTATAAATTGCTTAAGCAATTAAGCAATAAGCCCCCTCTAGTTTGTAAGGTTTATAGTCGTAAAAGAGAGTTGTAAAAGTTTGGTTGAAAAGTTAATATCGTTATGTTTTTTTTCTATTGTTATTATTATTATTATTATTATTATTTATAGCAATATTCAATAAATTAGTTAATTAACAATTAAAGTAAATAAATAAATTTACTCAATAAATGAATCCGGATATATCCTTCAAACGGTCTTTATTTCGCGCAAAAATTTTCGAGGTTTAAAAGTTGGGATCCAGATTTCACAACCGGTCGGGTTTTGGGAGATCATCTTGGCGGATGTTACAGGAGGGGTGAAGCACGGGGAGGTGTTTTGGGAGACATGGCATGGTCTAGTTGTAGCAACTTTTTTCTTTTCTTGAAATGCCCAACGATGGGGGCGAGTCTTGGGAAACATGTGGCGTACTTTGTGTGTTTCTTGTAAAAACTTAATTTCCAACATGAAAATGCTTAATTTGTCATTTTGCAGTCAATTTATCCCTAAAAATCATAAGTAAACAAATAAAGAAGATATTTAACATATTTAACAATGAAAATGACTAAAACTGGACCCTGAATGATGTGAAATATAAGTATTTTTTTATGTGTGTGTCAGTGGGTTTATACATATATACATACACATATATAAATGTATGTTGGGAGGGGACCTAGAACAAATACCTAATTAAAGTGTTGTGTGTCAACCATGGAGTGCCTATAAATATATATCCATGTGTGTGTATTCTTGACTTTTTAGGCACTGCATTAACATTTCAAAACCCCTAAGAAGTCCTACCCCATGCCTATAAATACCATTATCTTCCATCGCACCAAGAGTCATTCATTTGTACAACATATCCTCTTTCATAAAAAAGCTAATACCTATAATGGAGGTTTCTATGGAGGTAGAGGTCGCTTCTTCACTCTCTTCCGAAAAACTTTTCAAGCTCTATAATAACTACGACACCATTGCACCCAAGGTCGATCCTCAATCTTTCAAATCCATTACTATTATACAAGGTGATGGTGGTGTTGGAAGTATCATCAGCACTGTGTATGGTGACGGTAATCGGCCTCCCCTTATTCACATTTGTAATTATTTATTGATATTATTGAACTTGGCCGATCTTCTTTGATGGCTTTGATAACTATTACTTTAATAAAATCTCTCACAGGCTCAACTTCAAAACACACGGTGGATGCCATTGATACAAGCAACCATCTTATCAGCTACACGTACTTTGAAGGGGATGTCTTTAAGGGTATTATAGAGAAAATCACTCATCATATTAAGTTCACACCTTCTCCTAGTGGAGGAGCTATATACAAACGTACAGTCATATTTAAGTGCATCGGTGATGCTAAGCTAAGCGATGAGGCTATGAACATTTCCAAAGAAACAATAAAAAATATTTTCAAGAGGATGGAGTCTTATGCTATTGCTCGTCCTCAAGATTTCTAATTCACTCACCTAAATGATGGAGTGTATCTGACCATGTTATTATAGTATCTTTTCATTTGCTGAAATAATGTTATATGTATGCTTAATATATGTTAACAACAATACATTAATATATGTCGGTTTGCTTTTGAATGAGTAAACAAAGTAACTATAACTCTTAAAGGTGATTATGAGATGGATTCATATAACGCCCACATTTTAACATTAGATAAATAAAGTAATAACATATATTTTTAACAAAATTTGGGCATGACCCGTCCGTAACATGAGCAAATCCCTGTTTTGGCAAACTTCATTTCAAGTAAATTAATGACACTTTCAAAAGACTTAACAAAACCATAGCATTACTTTTAAATATCTACCAACATCTAGAATTTTTTTTAAAGATCTAACAAGTCAAACTTCAAAAGTCTAGCTACTAAACAAAGTAGTTACAACAAAAATACTTTTTGACCATAAACATTGTTACAAAAGTAGCGGAAGCGCAAATAGTCGAGATTCATATGGGTGCTCGTTCCAAGTCGCCGAACCGATTAAGTTGAGGATTTACCTACATCAACAACAAAATTTATTTTGTCAAATACATTACTACTAATACAATAAATCGAATTAATCCGTTTCATACTTTCACTTTCATACACTTTCTTACCCGATTGAACGGGTCAAAACATACCATCTCGCAATCGAGATAAATCATGCCATTCATTGACTCGTCGAAACGGGCAATTGTAAACTTCCATAAACATCCATTCGGTTCGTTTATAACGAATCGAATACGTGCATTTCATTACTATTACATACATCACTTTTCAACCCGTTTATAATGGATTTAATTTATTTCCTTCCTTTTTGCATCACTATACATTCCTTCGACTCGTTTATGACGAGTCGACTTCAATATTCATCCATTCACAAATACTCATACCAATGACCTGTTCACAACGGGTTAAGCTACTTACTTCATATTCATACTAAACCATTATTGCCTAAGCTTTTATACAAAATATTGAACAACCAAACAAAGTTGAGTTCGAAATACACTTAACTCGATCTTGTGCGTTTTCCGTTTTCCTAGCACTTGAACTTTCTTCCTTCACGCCTACATTAACATGTTTATTCTATCATTTAGTCCATCCGAACACCATTTCATTAATTACATAGTTTATTTTATGGCAACATTATCACAATTTTCCGAATTTCGCATATATGTTCACTTAAGCATTTCATCGAACACTTGGCGGGTTTCGCATTAGTAGGACACTAAACACATATGTTCTAGGACATAATTTAACTAGTTCTTCTAGCAAATCATAAACAATCAATCAAGTTGTATGATACTTTTACTCCATATAAATTTATCTAGTGTTAATACATCAAAATCAAGATTAAACGTCAATATTTCAAGGTTAATTATCTTGATTATCCTACATTTATGAAGATCTCATACAAACGCGTAGGTTTTACATAACTACTTCTATTATCTTGATTATCCTACATTTATGAAGATCTCATACAAACGCGTAGGTTTTACATAACTACTTCTATTATCTTGATTATCTTAATATCAGGTATTGACTCCATGAGATGGAGAATTAAATTTCGAACGCGTAGGAAAAAGAATCGGGTAAAATGATCTTGTAGATAAAAAGTTATGGTCGTTTAAAGTTTGATTTTTGATAAAAACCATAGCTGGCAGATATTCAGGTCCCAGATGTGGTACTGCTGGAAAGTGGTCTCCCTCGCGCCACGCGAGGGAGTGTGATGGATTGGGCGCGACACGCGACGGACGTCGCGGCACGCGAAGGTCAAGAGTAAGCCTCTCGCGTGGCGCGAGAGGCATAAAAACTAGGAAAATTGTTTTTAATTGTTGTTTGATGCTTAGAACTGGTTTAATCCTATTTTTTTAAGTTATCAAAACTAACTTTTAAGTTGGTTTTGATCGTAGGTGATTATCAAGAAAACCCGGATGTAGATCAAGTGCAAGGAAGAACCGAACACGATCAATTTGCAAGCTTCCGCACATTATTATGTCGTCGTTATAAACAACAAATTTAATTACATTATGTTATATGCTTATAAATTGTAAAAGTTTTAAATAACCCATATTTTGTAATGTATATGTGCTCATAATCACATGTTTATTTTTCCTAAATTATACGAAAATCGTTAAATAATAGCAAGGGTGTTACAAGTTGGTAATCAGAGCTCATGGTTAAAGAATAAAGTGTGTTCGGTTCGAGGCTTGATCGCAAATCCGGTAAGTACATGTATGTTAATAGTTTAGTAGGATTAAATTGTTGTGAACAACACATAGGGTTATTGTGTAATAAAGGTTCCCCCAATGAAAATGATTGGTATAGTTAACGAAATCACGTGCGTTAACACGTACAGTAAAAGCCTTGTATTACAATACGGGCGTTTATTAATGTCGAAATTACTGACTTTTGTAAATGTTTAGTTGAAGGATACTCGCATCTCAAGATGGTGAGAGTGTAACAAGTGACGGACATGACAGAGGAACGGTCCGAAATACGACAAGTAGAGTATGCTCGTCAAGGACCTAAATTGCGTGATGATCGCGAACAAGGTAAATGACAAAGAAAGCCCGATAGGGCAAGCATTTACAGGTGCACATTTAAATTTATTGCATGAGTAGTAATATGCAACAAATACATAGAGACTGACCGTTGCATATGTAATTAAAAACTTGGAAAAAGCCTGAATAGAATACCTATCTAGAATATTATTTCCAAGAAAACTAAATAGAGGCGTTACTTACATGGGATGTAATGTGAAAATTATAAAAGGGCATGTATATCAAATGTTGAACGCTTACTCTGGCCAAGTAATTAGTAATTAGTGAACACGTGGTACCATGAACTTTTATGATGGACATACTTACATCCAATGTAGTAAGGACGGGTGAATGGGACGAACTAAAAAGGTACCCAAATAAATCAAACAGGCAAGATGTTTAATAATAAACGTAAACGCAAGTCGGACGACGGAAACGTATTACGTTAGAATAACGAGCCCGAGAGAAGGGACAAAGATTAAAATAAATGAAAATACAAATCAACTGATGAGAACGCTAAGGCATAGGGGATAAGGTTTGACTATCATAGGAGATGAAATTCACACGGACAAGTCGAACGAATTAAATAAAAAAATAAATAAATAAAGGGCTTTGATTGAATAAAAGCGATGGATTTCGCTAAGACGACCAAATAAATTAAAACAAAGTCTAAAACCATATGAGAATGGTTACTTCAAAAATGACTTCGGGAAAAATACCCGATAGATGGGTAGGATTTTGAATGAATGCCTAAACCAAGAGATGGGAACGCGGATTGAAGGTCAAAAGACTCGAATTGAGAGTTATGACTAAAAGACGACAAAATTTTGCAAACATAAATTTTGAAAATTTCATTCAATTGTTTCAAAGTTGAACGGGTAGGATAAAGAATGAAGTTTGACAGTCACAAGTAATGAAATTTCACAAGAACAAGTTAAACGAGTTGAATAAAGAATAACGTGTGCTAATATAAGTAAGCGCGAACCGAATAAATAAAAGCGCGAAATGTTAAGATAAAAGAGCCCGGGTAATGGGTTGTAAATAAATATAGGAATAAACCGTATAACAATAAGTGGAAAACAAACCGACGCGTAAATGACGTAAAAAGTCATAGAGTCGGAAAGATAATGCGAAAGAAAGATAATGTAGCCTTAGACTGTGATCAAGGTAGAATGAACTTCAAAAGCGAAGATGAACGATTCCAAACATAAAAGGGGTGCCTTGACGCCATATACATATGTAAATATATATACATTAGAATAAAGACTCGAATAAAAAGAAAATGATGATCTACGGGATCATCATAACCTACGGGATTATAAGTAGTGTTAAAGTCTAACGGTCCAAAAAGACCCTTGGGTCAAAAATAAGAATGAAACAAACCGTTGGGGTTTCTTCTTAAAAAGGTGAAAATCTAGAGAAAAAGCCTACGAGGCTAAGAAAAAAAACATACGGGTCACTAGGGTAAAAGCGTGAAAAAAAAAACTGGTCACAATTCTCCATGTAAAATAATAACGGTCAGGAATAAAAGAACGAAAATTCCTAGACATGAGAAAGAGACGTAAAACAGAGAAAACGTAAACAAAAAAAATTAAATTAAATTAGTTTTTTTTAGTCGAAAGCAATGTTTTAACAAACATAAGTAATATGAGGTGGTTTAGAAAATCTTAAGCACACATAAGGCCGGAGATGGCAAAATAGTATACCCGGGTGACGGGGTATGAAGTGACGGCGACGAATTAGTCTAGCCGGTAAAACTATTCAAAGTCAAGAAAGTGTCATGACAAATACAAAGCACTTGTCAATATAAGACAAGCGCAGAATAAACATGTTAACAGACTAATGCGAATGAGTGGTCAACTGACAACTCGGTCAAATAGGTGACAAAGATAAGAAATATAAGATGAAAGTTACGGTTTGTAAGGACTTACACATGAAAGACACACATGTCGATACGAATGATAAAATAATGACCAAAAAGAATGAATGCTTTAAAAATGAAACCAAGTTCGTTTGGTTTAAACCAATGAACTACGTAAGCAAGGTTTCGGGGACAAAACCTCTTTAAGGGGGGTAGACTTGTAACACCCCGAAAACGGGTTTGGTAACTAAACCACGTTAATACTAAAGAGCGGGTAAAATACTGTTAGCGGTAAAGGTTTACCCGGAAATTATTAGGATTTAAATAAATAAGCCTAATAATAAATAAAAAAAGAGCAAACGACTTGAGAAGACAAAGTTTATAAAAAGGGACCCGAGTTAACAGGACTTAAAACAAACGGGTTATAACTCCCGGAACATACTAAGTTAACTAGAAATAATTAACTTAGTTATAAATGGGTAATGAAGAGAATGAGTAAAAATAAAAAAAAAATCAAATTTTTAATAACTCCTTCTTATAAAACCTCTAACAAGGGGGACTAAATGTGGGAAACTAGGAAAGTGTTTTAATTAAAAGATTTATAAAAAAAAGGAAAAAAACACACACTGGTGTGTGTGGGTCGATCGACCAGAGAGAGAGCAGGAGAAAGGGAGCCAACCGCCAACCCTAGTTTTTCAAGAATCTACAAAATTGAAGCTCAATTTAGGCCCTAAATCGATGCATGAACACATAAAAACGATCACCAAGCTTAGGGGATCATGAGGTATGTCAAATTTTTGATATTTATGAAGTTGAGAATCTTGATGAATTTATGAAAATCGAAATTCAAGCTTGAAAGCTTGAATGATTGATATTTGGGTCAAACTAGGATGAATCCATGTTTAGGAACGAACCCTAGTCAATAAATTTGTGAATTTGTGTTCATGATTATGAACTTCCTAATCACCCACTTAGTTGTTAAATGGGTTTTGTAGGTTGGGGAAGAACACTAGAATTTTGATTATGAGATGGGTGTTGTTTGAATTTTATGAAGTGAATCTAGGGTTGTTATGTATGTTAGATATAATGAATTTGAGAATGATGTTAAACTTGGTAGAAATAACTAGTTATGAACTAGTTTATAAATGTGCAAAAATTATGCCCACTAGGTGTTTGTTAAAATGCCTAAGTGAAATCGCGCGTCTACTCGGTTGTAAGTAGAACTTGATTTGGGTAGGTATCCGTAGGAATGCCTAATAACATGATAAAAAGGGGTTTCATTTATAGGTGAAAACCCGTAGAAGTTGTCTAATGAATAAAGTATTTTTGATAATTGATGAGATTGCCTAAACGAGTCATTGAACGCAAATTGGCATTTTTATGATTAAGGGTAGATGACTTTTATAAGTCAAATTAACCGATGAAGAAGTCGAATAGTAGTTTCGACATAGAATTTGTAAGATGAAATAGTCGTGATTGACAATGACTAAACTATCTTACGAATTATAATGATAGTTTGACGCTTAATAAGCTAGGTGGGAGCTTGTGGAGGATGCGGGTCAAACGGATCAAGAACGAAAAGAAAAGCGTGGTTTGGATGCAAGGTAAGTAAAGCTTACACTTTTCTATTAGATCATTTACTCGTTGAAGTTGTTATTATTATGATAAAACCGTAAATTAATTATGGTGACCCGGCGCGAAATAATGCGGGTCGGAATAAGTAAAAAGGGGGTAAAACGGTAATTCGGTCTTGAATAGACCGAATAAACAAGAGTTTGAGAAAAGACATATTATGGGATAAACCATAATGAGTAGAAAAAAGGGGGTTAATACGGTAATTGGCCACGGGCTAACGGACCAATAATTGTTTTCTAAAAAGACGCTCTACGACGTAAAACATGATAAGCCAAACAGAGAAAGAAATGATTTTTAGCAATATGATAACATGGCATAAACCGGAATGGGTACATGAATGGGATGGTAAATAAATACCATCTTACGATGAATAAATGGTCAAATGATTAAATGGGTCAAAAGGGGATGAAATCACCAATTGACATTAGTGATTAATGCTGTTGTCGAGTTTTATGCTGACAGGAACGAAGAACGCGTGAGACGCCGTTGTCACACCCCCAAAATCCACCATGCGGAGTACTACCGCTTGGAGGCGTGACGTGACCAGGATCGAGCCACCAATCATATCGAACAACATAATTAAGTAAATAAAACCAAACACAATACGATTGGTGACCAAAAGGAAGTAAACCGATTTTAGTTAAACAGCGGAAGCATAAAACGTAAGTTCAAAACATAGTCCATAGTTCATAAGTTTAAAGTCCAAAACGTAGGTTTAATAAGTTCATAAAGTTTATTTATTAAATACGGGACATATCAGTTCGCATCCCACAACGACCACCTCCATATGCAAGCTCCAAGCATTTAACGACCTGTAAGGCATGTAACAACGAGTCAACAACAAAGTTGAGTGAATTCACAGTTGGTTGTTTAGTTATAGCATTTGTTTCGTAAATTATCTGTTCGTTTTGAAAACCATGTATCGTATGAGTTTGCATCGCGGTCTTTCTGACATGTTTGCGAAGATTAGTGGGGGTTTCCCATGTGTTACTAGACCACGCGTATCGACTGCTACGAAAATATAAGAGGTGCCCTAAGTCAATGTCTATCAGCATTGACCCTTTGCCCATAGTCCATTAGTACACGCCTGTCCGACTGGCACGGTGTGAGGTTTGTTAAACCTAATAGCGCTATTAACTAATGACCCGCTCGCCATAGGCCTCGGCGATTAAGTCGATAAATGAGGGACTTAAAGTGATAGAGTTGATGGTCTTATGATCGTGTACGTAGGTTTTACGTACGTGCCCTTCAATCCGAGGACAGTAAAAAGTAGTTTAACAGTAATGATAGTACAAGTAGTTAATCAATCCCATTCCCAAACCCCTGGGAATCCCATGCCTTAGAAAGAGTGTGAACTCACCTCGGTTTGCTCGGTTAGATTCTCAATATAGCTGACAGTCAAGGTCGGTCAATCTCATCCTAATATAATTTACCAGTTAGTCATTTAGTGGCTTTCAAATAGAACACAAAGTTCCAACACGTATCTATCACATAACATTCATCACTTTAACGGTTTATGCCCTCTAAGTTTCCCATCCATTCCCCACTCAAAATCAAACATACGATAATGCACATAACATATATAACATGTTAGATCATTCACGGATAGCATACTCGACATTTAGACACGCAAGTCACAACTTATCTCAATTCAGCATTTATATTCAAAACCGGCTGTTTTCGGACATCTTAATAAAATATTTATATTATTCCAAAAATTCCCAAATTTCTACAAGATGTCTTAAACGTTCCATATTTTATTGTATAAAAATATCGGAGTCCGGTTCACTACCAATATTTTATAAAAAAATCATATTCCGGACTGAACTCAGATTTATGTATTTCTGACCACAGTCCACGGAACAATTTGTTAAAAATTCATAGAGTGTCCGATTTACGAAATTCCAGTGGGGTAATTACACATGCATCGGTTGTCATCTACTGTACAAATTTCATGGTCCGATTCTACACAGAATACAAGTTACAACAGAAAATACAATGCTCATTTATTGCTGTAAAAACTCAGCCTAAGCTGCTGTTACGAATTGGTTCTTTAAAAATAGTAAACGAAGTCCAAAAATTACGATTCCGGTGCCATTAGAACCGTATTTCATAATGAAATATATTAGATTCAAAATATCGGTTTTTCGTTGAGTTTATGACCTGTTTACAGCCAACTGAAGTTGGCTGTAAAGTATGGACAGATTGCTGTTTTTGGTCTCTAGCTTACTAGTTTGTGTTCGGTTGATCCCGTTAATTATATTTAGTGATTGTAACAATATCCCACATCAATAACAACAAGTAAATCAGCAAATACTCAGTACATATCAAAACAACTTCATACTAACACAAGTACATCATGTTTCATCTTCTTGGTTAAACCTTTTTTAGTGTTCTTGTGAAATAAACATCATTCTACAAATATTAGCCATAAAAGTAAGATAATCAAGGGTTAAACGAGAGCTTACTACTAGCTTATAGCTAGGGTAGAATCTATTGAGAATATGATGGTGAAAAAGACTAGAACAAGCTCCTTAGAAAGTCCTTCCAGTTGCACCTTCCATGGATGAACTTCAAGCTTAGAATGAACTTGTTAATGGAAGAGATAGATGATTGGAAGTGGTGGTGATGGGTTTCGGTTATGGAGGAACCGAATTGAGAGAGAGAGAGAGTGGGAGTTTGAGTGTGTAATCTAGAGAATGATGGTTGTGATCTCAAGACTTACTTATAATCATCATTCACATATCTTGGACACTTACACAAGCAAGTAATCCAATAAAAAAATAAGATAAAATCTTCTCAAATATGTGGAGTATGGTGGATGGACGGTTCATGAGGGAGGAGAGAGAGATGTTGAGTGTGAGAGTGAATCTTTGTGAAGTGACATTGTTATCTATACATCATGCTTATAAGGATGTTCATAATATTATGTTCAATTCAAGAAGCAAGAAATCAACCAAAATATCAAATAAAATCTTGGAGATATGGGGTGGGTCCCTTGACCGATTTCATACATGGGGGGGGGGTGTCTTGTTTGCAAAAGTTGTAACTAGATGGTTACTTACTAGCTAGAAACCAAGTGTATGTTTACTAGAGTTAGTTACTAGATGTTTAGTGGGTGTTATGGTGCACGGGGATCATAACAAGCCAAGAAATAAATAATCAATGTATTTGACAAATATTTGGTGTCCCGGGTAATGTCCGGTTGTTCGGTTTGACACTGTTCCGTTAAAGCGCTTAATTAATTCGTAAAGCGTCCTATATATATATTTTTGTAACGTTTTTAATTTTCAACACTCCGGAAAATATAACGGACTATTTAGTGACCTTTCTGTACACTATTAGTATATTAACAAGTACATGTAAGTATAACACAGATATCAGAAGCAGTTAAATGATTCAGCATAGTCATCAAACACTTTAATTATCAATAATAAATTGTACGGAATACATAGGATTTTGAGGGTTGTCACATTCTCCCCCTGTTAAGAGAATTTCGTCCCGAAATTTAGCGCGTGGTTACTAAGGAAGCTAGTTATGTTGCGTTGGTTTCCTGGTTTTTCCTGGGGTGTCACATCATCCCCCCGTTGATTTGGAATTTCGTCCCGAAATTCTGCAGTAGCTTCAGTCTCAGTAGTGGTTGCGTTTTTTTTTTCTTAAACAGCTGGGGATACTTGAGTTTCATTTGGTCTTCTCGTTCCCAGGTATACTCTGGGCCACGACGGGCATTCCAACGAACTCGGACGAGAGGTATTCTGGTGTGCTTGAGAATCTTAACGTCTTGATCTGTAATCTCTACTGGTTCCTCAACGAATCGCAGCTTGTCGTCGATTGCAAGCTCCTTGAGAGGAACTATGAGGGTCTCGTCTGACAGACACTTCTTCAGATTTGACACGTGGAATACGTTGTGAACTCCGCTGAGTTCTTCAGGTAGATTTAACCTGTAGGCGACCTTGCCAATTCTCTCGGTGATTTCGAAGGGTCCAACGTATCACGGGTTGAGTTTGCCTCGTTTGCCAAAGCGAACTACACCTTTCCAAGGTGAGACTTTGAGCAGCACTCGATCCCCAACCTGGAACTCGAGTGGCTTTCTTCGCTTATCGGCGTAGCTCTTCTGACGGTCACGGGCTGCCGCCATGCGTTGTCGTATCTGAGCAATCTTCTTGGTTGTATCTACTACGAGTTCTGGACCAGTGATTTGACTGTCACCGACTTCTGCCCAACAGAGAGGTGATCGGCACTTTCGTCCATACAATGCCTCAAACGGAGCGGCTTGGATGCTGGTGTGGTAGCTGTTGTTGTATGAAAACTCCACTAACGGGAGATGCTTTTCCCATCCGTTACCAAAATCGATTACACATGCCCTAAGCATGTCTTCAAAAGTCTGAATGGTGCGTTCGGATTGCACATCCGTTTGTGGATGATAAGCGGTGCTCATGTCTAATCGTGAGCCAAAAGACTTATGCATAGCTTGCCATAGTTCAGAGGTAAAACGAGCGTCACGATCAGAAATGATGGAGGTTGGCACTCCGTGCCTTGATACCACTTCTTTTAGGTAGATGTCTGCTAGAGTATAAAACTTATCCGTTTCTTTGATAGGCAGAAAATGTGCAGACTTGGTCAATCGATCCACGATCACCCAAATGGTATCATTTCCGCGTTGAGATCTGGGCAGACAAGTAACAAAATCCATGGAAATTTGCTCCCATTTCCATTTAGGTATCTCTGGTTGTTGGAGTGGGCCTGATGGTTTTTGGTATTCGACCTTGACCCTGGCACAAGTCAAGCATTTACCGACGTAGGTTGCTATGCTGGCTTTCATACCAGGCCACCAGTATGTAGTCTTGAGATCATGGTACATCTTGTCCGAACCAGGATGTACTGAGTAACGAGACTTATGCGCTTCATCCATCACAAGCTTGCGTAGGTCTCCATACAATGGAACCCAGATGCGTCCGTTAACATAATAGGCGTCGTTTTCCTTTTGTTCTAGCCGTTGCCTCGATCCTCTTAGGGACTCAGCTCTGATGTTCTCTGCCTTTAATGCTTCAACCTGAGCATCGTGAATCTGAGCGGGAAGGTTAGATTGGATGGTAAGCTGCAACGCACGTACACGCCTAGGTATAGTATCCTTTCGACTGAGGGCGTCAGCCACCACATTGGCCTTGCCCAGATGATACTTGATCGCGCATTCGTAGTCATTCAAGAGTTCAACCCATCGGCGTTGACGCATGTTCAACTCCTTTTGCTTGAAGATATGCTCGAGACTCCTGTGATCGGTGTAAATGGTGCACTTGGTACCGTACAGGTAATGTCTCCATATCTTAAGCGCGAAAACAACTGCTCCCAATTCCAGATCGTGGGTAGTGTAGTTCCTTTCGTGAACTTTAAGTTGACGTGATGCGTAGGCAATGACCTTGTCACGTTGCATCAACACGCAACCAAGTCCTTGGATGGAAGCATCGCAGTAAACCACAAAATCGTCTGTGCCTTCAGGCAACGAGAGGATAGGCGCGCTACAAAGTCTATCCTTCAAGTGCTGAAATGCGGACTCCTGTGCATCACCCCAACGATAGGTGACACCCTTCTGAGTCAGTGAAGTGAGAGGTTGCGCAATCTTGGAGAAATCTTTGATAAACCTTCTGTAATATCCTGCCAAACCCAAGAATTGGCGGATTTCTGTTGGTGTACGGGGTGCAGGCCAGTTCTTGATCGAGTCAACCTTGGATGGATCAACATGAATTCCATCCTAGTTTACCACATTGCCCAGAAAATGGACTTCGCGAAGCCAGAAGTCACATTTCGAAAACTTGGCATACAACTGCTCTTTACGAAGTAGTTCCAGAATAAGCCTCAGGTGTTGCTCGTGTTCCTCCTGACTCTTAGAATAGATCAGGATGTCGTCGATGAAGACTATGACAAATTTATCCAAGTAAGGTTTGCACACTCGGTTCATGAGGTCCATGAAGACCGCTGGTGCATTCGTCAATCCGAAAGGCATAACCAGAAACTCGTAATGGCCGTAACGAGTTCTGAATGCTATTTTAGAGACGTCCTCCTCTCGGACCCTCAGCTGATGGTATCCCGATCTCAAATCAATCTTAGAATAGAAGCTCGACCCTTGCAACTGGTCGAACAAGTCATCAATGCGTGGAAGGGGGTAACGATTCTTCACGGTCACCTTGTTGAGTTCGCGGTAATCAATACACATCCTGAAGGTACCGTCTTTCTTCTTTACGAATAACACTGGAGCTCCCCATAGCGATGAGCTAGGACGTATGAAACCCTTTTCCAAGAGTTCTTGTAGTTGCGTGGACAGTTCTTCAAGTTCCGATGGAGCTAGACGATAAGGGGCTCGAGCTATGGGCGCTGCTCCAGGAGCTAGCTCGATTTGAAACTCAACTTGGCGATGAGGCGGAAGACCAGGTAATTCCTCAGGAAATACCTCAGGAAAGTCGCGCACAATAGGAATGTCTTCTATCTTCCTTTCTTCCGAGGATGCCTCAGTAACGAGGGCTAGGATAGCGGTGTGGCCCTTCCGTAAACACTTCTGGGCTTTAAGGAAAGAGATGATGCCTACAACAGCACCACTCTTGTCGCCACGAATCACGAGGGGTTCTTTACTAGGGCGAGGGATGCGGACGATTTTCTCCTTGCAACTAATCTACGCTTGGTGTCGAGATAACCAATCCATCCCAATGACAACGTCAAAACTACCCAGAACGATAGGAATGAGGTTGATAGAAAAGGTCTGATCGGCAAGGACAAGCTTGAAACCTTTAACTATATGTGTAGCCTCTAAACTTTTGCCATTTGCTATTTCTACCGTGTGCTTGGTGTTCAAAAGTGTTGGAGTGCGCTTAAGCATTTGGCTAACTTTTAAGGACACGTAGCTAGTATCGGCACCCGAATCAAATAAAACAGTAACAAAGAAATCATCCAGAAGAAACTTACCCATCACAATGTTGGGATCGTTCCTTGCATCACCCTGACCAATCACGAAAGCACGACCTCTTGCTCCATTACCATTGTTGTTACCCCCGTTGTTACCTCCATTGTTGTTCCCGTTTCCCTGGTTGTTGTTGTTGTTCTGATTTTGGTTAAGCTGGGGACAGTTCTTCTTAAAGTGGCCTTCAGCGCCACACTGAAAGCATCCCCTGTTGCCCCGTTGCTGTTGTTGATTTTGCGGTGCTTGCTGTTGCTGCTGGCGATTCTGATTTGCAGGCCGTGAGCTCCTGCAATCCTTGGCTTCGTGACCCATCTTGAGACACCTCTGACAACGTCCTTTGTTGCATTGACCACTATGGTGTCTGTTACATTTGTTGCACTTCGGGTGGTTTCCTCGATACCCACCCTGTCCTTGATTACCGGAGGATTGCTGACCAGGACTCTGGTAGCCATCAGTCTTTCTCTGCTGAGACTGAACCGAAGCAGAACCCTTACTGGAGTTTTCATCCCATTATCGCTTGTTGTCGTTGGGAGCATCAGAAGTAGTGGCGCTAATACGTTTGGGTAGTTTGTTCTGCTCAACTGCCTGATCAGTGAGTCGGTGAGCCAACTTGACGATTTGCTGTATAGTGCCAAGGTTAGCTGAGGTTACGTGGCTTTGAATTTCTGGCACCAAGCCCTTAAGGTACAGCTCAATGCATTTGTAGGGAGGGTCCACCATAGTAGGACACAGGATGGCAAGTTCGTTTGACCTCTTAGTATACGCCTCAATCTCAGACCCCGTCATCTTCAGATTGAAAAATTCCACCTCTAGCTTGTGGATGTCGTCACAACTACAATATTCTTCTCTAATCAGTTCTTTGAAGCCGTTCCATCGGGTGGCATTAGCCACCGCCAACCCAAGCAATTGGACCTGTGCTTTCCACCAGGTTAACGCAGCTCCTTCGAGTGTTCCAGTAGCATACTTCACCTTACGATCTTCCGGGCAATCACACATTTCGAAAACAGACTCGAGCTTCTCGAACCAGTGAAGAAGGCCTACAGCACCTTCTGTGCCGCTGAAGGTGCTTGGTCGGCAATCCATGAAGGTTTTGAATGTGCACACAGGAGGCTGAGCATGTTGACCTGTGGTGCGAGAATAAATGACAAGGTTAAGCATGAGGGTAGGTTTGCGAAGGTAAGATCTAAACGTCCTAAGATAGGTCGAAGTAGCAGGTTATACCTCCTGCAGGAACAGCTGCGAGTGCCTCAGCAACTCGTTCGTTGATCAGAGCCGTCAACTGGGCTTGAGTAAGGTTGATACGTCCTCTGCGTCCGCTCATGATCTTCATAACGAAGCAACGTAAGTGAGGAAAGTGTCGTGAAAGTGCGTAGGTGTGGGACGACAGTAGAGAGTAAGCACACAAGGTTCAAGTAGCAGTTATCACGTTAACTAATGCACAGTGTGAGCTATCTAACCGACAATATAACATAAATCATACCACCTATTGTGTCGAGTCTTGCACGTGGAGCGAAGCGTCGTTGTGGATCGTTGAGCACTGTACAGGTTATAGTCTTGTTTTATCAAAAATCTTTTCCCTTTCTAAAACCAAGTTCGCTATAACCAATGGCTCTGATACCAATCTGTCACACCCCCAAAATCCACCATGCGGAGTACTACCGCTTGGAGGCGTGACGTGACCAGGATCGAGCCACCAATCATATCGAACAACACAATTAAGTAAATAAACCAAACACAATACGATTGGTGACCAAAAGGAAGTAAACCGATTTTAGTTAAACAGCTGAAGCATAAAACGTAAGTTCAAAACATAGTCCATAGTTCATAAGTTTAAAGTCCAAAACGTAGGTTTAATAAGTTCATAAAGTTTATTTATTAATTACGGGACATATCAGTTCGCATCCCACAACGACCACCTCCATATGCAAGCTCCAAGCATTTAACGACCTGTAAGGCATGTAACAACGAGTCAACAACAAAGTTGAGTGAATTCACAGTTGGTTGTTTAGTTATAGCATTTGTTTCGTAAATTATCTGTTCGTTTTGAAAACCATGTATCGTATGAGTTTGCATCGCGGTCTTTCTGACATGTTTGCGAAGATTAGTGGGGGTTTCCCATGTGTTACTAGACCACGCGTATCGACTGCTACGAAAATATAAGAGGTTCCCTAAGTCAATGTCTATCAGCATTGACCCTTTGCCCATAGTCCATTAGTACACGCCTGTCCGACTGGCACGGTGTGAGGTTTGTTAAACCTAATAGCGCTATTAACTAATGACCCGCTCGCCATAGGCCTCGGCGATTAAGTCGATAAATGAGGGACTTAAAGTGATAGAGTTGATGGTCTTATGATCGTGTACGTAGGTTTTACGTACGTGCCCTTCAATCCGAGGACAGTAAAAAGTAGTTTAACAGTAATGATAGTACAAGTAGTTAATCAATCCCATTCCCAAACCCCTGGGAATCCCATGCCTTAGAAAGAGTGTGAACTCACCTCGGTTTGCTCGGTTAGATTCTCAATATAGCTGACAGTCAAGGTCGGTCAATCTCGTCCTAATATAATTTACCAGTTAGTCATTTAGTGGCTTTCAAATAGAACACAAAGTTCCAACACGTATCTATCACATAACATTCATCACTTTAACGGTTTATGCCCTCTAAGTTTCCCATCCATTCCCCACTCAAAATCAAACATACGATAATGCACATAACATATATAACATGTTAGATCATTCACGGATAGCATACTCGACATTTAGACACGCAAGTCACAACTTATCTCAATTCAGCATTTATATTCAAAACCAGCTGTTTTCGGACATCTTAATAAAATATTTATATTATTCCAAAAATTCCCAAATTTCTACAAGATGTCTTAAACGTTCCATATTTTATTGTGTAAAAATATCGGAGTCCGGTTCACTACCAATATTTTATAAAAAAATCATATTCCGGACTGAACTCAGATTTATGTATTTCTGACCACAGTCCACGGAACAATTTATTAAAAATTCATCGAGTGTCCGATTTACGAAATTCCAGTGGGGTGATTACACATGCATCGGTTGTCATCTACTGTACAAATTTCATGGTCCGATTCTACACAGAATACAAGTTACAACAGAAAATACAATGCTCATTTATTGCTGTAAAAACTCAGCCTAAGCTGCTGTTACGAATTGGTTCTTTAAAAATAGTAAACGAAGTCCAAAAATTACGATTCCGGTGCCATTAGAACCGTATTTCATAATGAAATATTTTAGATTCAAAATATCGGTTTTTCATTGAGTTTATGACCAGTTTACAGCCAACTGAAGTTGGCTGTAAAGTATGGACAAATTGCTGTTTTTGGTCTCTAGCTTACTAGTTTGTGTTCGGTTGATCCCGTTAATTATATTTAGTGATTGTAACAATATCCCACATCAATAACAACAAGTAAATCAGCAAATACTCAGTACATATCAAAACAACTTCATACTAACACAAGTACATCATGTTTCATCTTCTTGGTTAAACCTTTTTTAGTGTTCTTGTGAAATAAACATCATTCTACAAATATTAGCCATAAAAGTAAGATAATCAAGGGTTAAACGAGAGCTTACTACTAGCTTATAGCTATGATAGAATCTATTGAGAATATGATGGTGAAAAAGACTAGAACAAGCTCCTTAGAAAGTCCTTCCAGTTGCACCTTCCATGGATGAACTTCAAGCTTAGAATGAACTTGTTAATGGAAGAGATAGATGATTGGAAGTGGTGGTGATGGGTTTCGGTTATGGAGGAACCGAATTGAGAGAGAGAGAGAGAGTGGGAGTTTGAGTGTGTAATCTAGAGAATGATGGTTGTGATCTCAAGACTTACTTATAATCATCATTCACATATCTTGGACACTTACACAAGCAAGTAATCCAATAAAAAAATAAGATAAAATCTTCTCAAATATGTGGAGTATGGTGGATGGACGGTTCATGAGGGAGGAGAGAGAGATGTTGAGTGTGAGAGTGAATCTTTGTGAAGTGACATTGTGATCTATACATCATGCTTATAAGGATGTTCATAATATTATGTTCACTTCAAGAAGCAAGAAATCAACCAAAATATCAAATAAAATCTTGGAGATATGGGGGTGGGTCCCTTGATCGATTTCATACATGGGGGGGGTCTTGTTTGCAAAAGTTGTAACTAGATGGTTACTTACTAGCTAGAAACCAAGTGTATGTTTACTAGAGTTAGTTACTAGATGTTTAGTGGGTGTTATGGTGCACGGGGATCATAACAAGCCAAGAAATAAATAATCAATGTATTTGACAAATATTTGGTGTCCCGGGTAATGTCCGGTTGTTCGGTTTGACACTGTTCCGTTAAAGCGCTTAATTTATTCGTAAAGCGTCCTATATATATATTTTTGTAACGTTTTTAATTTTCAACACTCCGGAAAATATAACGGACTATTTAGTGACCTTTCTGTACACTATTAGTATATTAACAAGTACATGTAAGTATAACACAGATATCAGAAGCAGTTAAATGATTCAGCATAGTCATCAAACACTTTAATTATCAATAATAAATTGTACGGAATACATAGGATTTTGAGGGTTGTCACAGCCGTTGTTTATGACTAACAACTTATATGATGAGGTATTAAAATGGTTCAATACTTTGACCCGAGCCAGGTACGCATGTTTAGAATTATAGCTAAAAGCGATATTTTGGTCTAATATTAGCGAAAGTCCTTCGTCGTAAAAATGAAGGACTAAAAATTGACCCAAAAGGCCCATGAGGGGTAAATAGGGCAAACAACCTTTAAGAGTTGTTTAGAAATAAGCGTTTTGTTAAATTGAGTCCTTGGAATATGTATAAAAATGAAGGTAGGATATAAACTAAAATGAAGCAGGATTTAAGCTCGAAAATGTAAAATACCCTTAACGGGTCAAAATAAGTGGATATGCAAAACGGGGTAAGATTTGAATAAGAATCCATAATTTGAAACTTGAATATTGGTAAACTGATATAATATGATTTGCATGACATTTTAATGGTAATTAACAAGCGTGTTTGATTAAAACATAAATGGGTCAAAAGTGTTAAAAAGGGATTTCAAGCCGAGAACTCGAAATCTGAATTTTTGAAGTAGTTTAATATCAGGTATTGACTCCATGAGATGGAGAATTAAATTTCGAACGCGTAGGAAAAAGAATCGGGTAAAACGGACTTGTAGATAAAAAGTTATGGTCGTTTAAAGTTTGATTTTTTTTTGATAAAAACCATAGCTGGCAGATATGCAGGTCCCAGATGTGGAACTGCTGGAAAATGGTCCCCCTCGCGCCACGCGAGGGAGTGTGATGGATTGGGCACGACACGAGACGGACGTCGCGGCACGCGAAGGTCAAGAGTAAGCCTCTCGCGTGAGAGGCATAAAAACTAGGAAAATTGTTTTTAATTGTTGTTTGATGCTTAGAACTGGTTTAGTCCTATTTTTTCAAGCTATCAAAACTAACTTTTAAGTTGGTTTTGATCGTAGGTGATTATCAAGAAAACCCGGATGTAGATCAAGCGCAAGGAAGAACCGAACACGATCAATTTGCAAGCTTCCGCACATTATTATGTCGTCGTTGTGAACAACGAATTTAATTACATTATGTTATATGCTTATAAACTGTAAAAGTTTTAAATAACCCGTATTTTGTAATGTATATGTGCTTATAATCACTCACATGTTTATTTTTCCTAAATTATACGAAAATCGTTAAATAATAGCAAGGGTGTTACACTGGACCCAGAATGATGTGAAATACATGTATTTTTTTATGTGTGTGTGTCAGTGGGTTTATACATATATACATACACATATATAAATGTATGTTGGGAGGGGACCTAGAATAAATACCTAATTAAGGTGTTGTGTGTCAACAATGGAGTGCCTATAAATATATATCTATGTGTGTGTATTCTTGATTTTTAGGCACCGCATTAACATTTCAAAACCCCTAAGAAGTCCTACCCCATGCCTATAAATACCACTATCTTCCATCGCACCAAGAGTCATTCATTTGTGCAACATATATTCTTTCATAAAAAGCTGATACCTATAATGGAGGTTTCTATGGAGGTAGAGGTCGCTTCTTCACTCTCTTCCGAAAAACTTTTCAAGCTCTATAATAACTACCACACCATCGCACCCAAGGTCGATCCTCAATCTTTCAAATCCATTACTGTTATACAAGGTGATGGTGGTGTTGGAAGTATCATCAGCACTGTGTATGGTGACGGTAATCGACCTCCCCTTATTTACATTTGTAATTATTTATTGATATTATTGAACTTGGCCGATCGTCTTTGATGGCTTTCATAACTATTATTTTAATAAAATCTCTCACAGGCTCAACTTCAAAACACACGGTGGATGCCATTGATACAAGCAACCATCTTATCAGCTACACGTACTTTGAAGCGGATGTCTTTAAGGGTATTATAGAGAAAACCACTCATCATATTAAGTTCTCACCTTCTCCTAATGGAGGAGCTATATACAAACGTACAGTCATATTTAAGTGCATCGGTGATGCTAAGCTAAGCGATGAGGCTATGAACATTTCCAAAGAAACAATAAAGAATATTTTCAAGAGGATGGAGTCTTATGCTATTGCTCATCCTGAAGATTTCTAATTCATTCACCTAAATGACGGAGTGTATCTGACCATGTTATTATTGTATCTTTTCATTTGCTGAAATAATGTTATATGTATGCTTAATATATGTTAACAACGATACATTAATGTATGTCGGTTTGCTTTTAAATGGGTAAACAAAGTAACTATAACTCTTAAAGGTGATTATGAGATGCATTCATATAACGCCCACATTTTAACATTCGAAAAACAAAGTAATAACATATAATTTTTAACAAAAATTGGGCATGACCCGTCCGTAACATGAGCAAATCCCTGTTTTGGCAAACTTCATTTCAAGTAAATTAATGACACTTCCAAAAGACTTAACGAAACCATAGCATTACTTTTAAATATCTACCAACATCTAGAATTTTTTTTTTAAAGATCTAACAAGTCAAACTTCAAAAGTCAAGCTACTAAACAAAGTGGTTACAACAAAAATACTTTTTGACCATAAACATTGTTACAAAAGTAGCGGAAGCACATATAGGCGAGATTCATATGGGTGCTCATTCCAAGTCGCCGAACCGATTAAGTTGAGGATTTACCTACATCAACAACAAAATTTATTTCGTCAAATACATTACTACTAATACAATAAATCGAATTAATCCGTTTCATACTTTCACTTCTTTCATACACTTTCTTACCCGATGGAACGGGTCAAAACATACCATCTCGCAATCGAGATAAATCATGACATTCATTGACCCGTCGAAACGGGCAATTGTAAACTTACATAAACGTCCATTCGGTTCGTTTATAACGAATCGAATACGTGCATTTCATTACTATTACATACATCACTTTTCAACCCGTTTATAACGGATTAAATTTATTTCCTTCCTTTTTGCATCACTATACATTCCTTCGACTCGTTTATGATGAGTCGACTTCAATATTCATCCATTCATAAATACTCATACCAGTGACCCGTTCACAACGGGTTAAGCTACTTACTTCATATTCATACTAAACCATTGTGCGTTTTCCGTTTCCCTAGCACTTGATCTTTCTTCCTTCACGCCTACATTAACATGTTCATTCAATCATTTAGTCCATACGAACATCATTTCATTAATTACATAGTTTATTTTATGGCAACATTATCACAATTTTCCGAATTTCGCATATATGTTCACTAATGCATTTCATCGAACACTTGGCGGGTTTCGCATTAGTAGGACACTAAACACATATGTTCTAGGACATAATTTAACTAGTTCTTCTAGCAAATCATAAACAATCAATCAAGTTGTATGATACTTTTACTCCATATCAATTTATCTAGTGTTAATACATCATAATCAAGATTAAACATTAATATTTCAAGGTTTTACATAACTACTTCTATTATCTTGATTATCCTACATTTATTAAGATCTCATACAAAAATGGCTTTATGAATCAAGATGTTCAAATCATCAAAATCAAACATAAAACTTATTCTACATAGCAATTCCAACTTCCAATAACACCTATCATAACATAATCTCATGATTGGGTTGAAACCCATTTCCTTCAATATACCAAATCAAAGAATTGGACTTACCACTTCAATAAACATGGTTAGATGTTCGAAAATATGAGTTCATGCATTCGTTTTTCCTTGGAATTTCTACTGAATTTGATGTATGTGATGAAATTAGGGTTGCCCCTTTGCTACTGGCTTTGTTCGATCGACTAGAGACACACAGTGTGTGTGTCTTTGATTTTTAACTCTTTTAGTCTTTTGAGTTTTCAAAAGTTACACCTTTGGCCCTTCTAATTTGTTCACTTATTTGATTTAAACATTTTTCAATTCATTACTAGAAGTTCTAACATTACCACTAACTAAGTTAATTTTTTAATTAACTTAACTTATATTCAATAAACCATTATCGAGTGTAACATATTCAAGCACGACTTTCATCCCTCTACACAAGAGTCATTCTTACTTAACTTAGTTAGTCAACTAAAGTTATTTTATTACATACAAATACATTAAAAGACACAATAATCAATTACACATTTTGGGGTGTTACAAGTCCACTCCCCTTAAAAAGGGTTTCGTCCTCGAAACCTGAATACGTACGGTTTAATAACATGCATACACATTATGTAGTCCAACTCTTTCAGGTATAAATGGCCCTACTACGATCATACATACCTTACTACTCAAATTTCTTACGTGTAATTTACATGCTCACAAATCTATTAAACAAATGCTAATCACAACATCTATGCGGATGATTCTTTTACATAATAAACTACATCCCCTGCTTACACATTCACTTAATTTCCTTTGAACACCCAACTATAATAGGTGCACCATTCCTTTTTTTATAAGCATGTTTGCAGGATCGTATTTCGACCCGAACGAGTCGTTCAGAGGAGTTTTGATCAGATACAGGTGCGGAAAACAAGTATCTGACTTAGAAACAGCTAGCAAATCACATTAAACACCTTTTCGTATTGATTTGACAATGATTCCATCTAAATCTCACACCGGAAGCACTTCGGCGTGGTATACAAGGCAATGTTTTATGGTTTCGCTCATAGGCACCTATATATAGTGCTTAAGGTTTCGCTCCAATGTACAGGTCACATGAGCGAAACCCTAATGACCACATAAGCGAACCTATCAATTGCCATATGTGCGAAACCCCTAGGTCTCTATAAGTGAAACCCTCATCTAATAACATACATTTTCCAGTTTTCTCGTAAAACATGCCCTGATCTAACAATCTAAGACTAAGACTCGATACAAGACGAAGTCGACAGATGTAGTGCACCAACAAACTCCCCCTCAGATGTTGACTAGTCGTTCATCGAGTCGTTTACAATGTTGTGTCTTCACTTCTTCAGTCTTGATCAGTCTTGATCTTCAACTCTTTTTCTTAGATGTTGACATCTTTAAATTCATCATCACCAACGTGTACTCCTCCTCAAATGTTGACTCTTCCTGCATAAAACTCTACCACAAACATAAGTTTTATGATAAACATTTAAGCATATAGACATCCTTTGAAACTATCTCAAACAAATCAAACAATTAGATGCTGATGAACCACTTGAGACTATATCATTTTTTATCAAAACAACACATTCTCCCAAACCATCTGTTCATCATGTTTAGCAATTGGAATTTTGAAAATCAACTTTTCAATATCAGTCACCGAAAATCTTTTTGAATTTTTCAAAATTTATGTTAAAAACACACACAAAATCTTTTTGGATTTTCTGAAAGAAATATAATTGACACCACTTGTAAAACAAAAAAAATGCAGAAATGAAATATTTACTGACAATATTTTTATAAGTTCGTGTAAGAGGATCATATCAGTTTTTGAGACATGTCACCAACACCGTTAAGCTTCATTTCATTTTAAGTTCTAAACAATTCACCTAGATTGTCAGTATACTGATCCACTTAAATTTTCACACAAAGTTCAACTGATCCGAGATACGATGTTAATGTTTTAATGACTTGAACTTATTCGTGTGTCCCACTACTTGAATATACTCCCGTATCCAGATCCCAATATTCAGTCTTACAGGTGAGTATACCACAGATGATATCTGTAAAGGGGTTATGTGCGAGGGCCGTGAGAGCTCAGGTCGATACTTCCGTATACGCAAAGAGATGACGGCTTCGACTTTTCGGTGTGTCCCCTTTAGAGGATCTTTTGATTTCAACAGCAGCAACTATCAATTTTATTGTTTCATCAGCTTGCTGAGGGAGATGCTATGTTTCAAGCATATTGCGGAAAGCATTATCCGGGGAGTAGGTCAGTACTTCCATACAGCAGAAGTCCCGGGATAATACCCCAGATATCACTGAGCATAAAGACCTAGTATCTCAGAATAAGGGACCTTTCAAACAAGATTTCAGGGTTACCTATATATCCAAGAAGTTGTTAACCCACAGAATAAGCAAGTTTGATTTTTAGGTTTATATCTCGTCACAATTTACTGATTGTGTAAAAACCTACTGACACATCCGCAGTAAGATTGTTTATCTCATTTTATCTTTACATTTCTTTAGCATGTTGTGACAGTCTACTGATATACTATCATTTCCTCTTTTCACAACAAAACTCATTTTGATTTTATCATGTTTTTGGCTTTTTCCAATTTTCTAATGTTTTTGGATTTTCTGAAAAATTTTCTACTCCCCCTAATATGCAAACACATTAACGAAATTTGAAAACTATCTAAGCTCTTGACACACTTGAAATATAAAATGTAAAACAAACTGTACAAAAACATGACAACCGATATCAAATTGCATGAATTCGCCATTCATTTGGCATAAACAATCAGAACTCCCCCTATCAACAAACTATTTTCCCATTTAGATTTCAAAACACTTAAGTTTGTTTTAATCAAAATGGGTTTTCCGGAAAATAAGTTTGGATGATTTACCACTTGTAGGTATATCAATAATAAGTTCGGGGATGTGGTTCATCATCTTGTCTTTGAACCACTTATAGGAAAATGCAAGTACAAATTAATGTCCTTGATTTACCATAGGCAATAATGCACAATCAAATCTCTAAACCACTTGTAAACAAACACAAACAAACCTCTTTACCGTTTGTATGATTGACATTACCGAATAAATCCTCAAGAAAGATGCCGATACCTGCTCCTCGCTTACCAACCTGGGAGCTCCGGCAAGTCAGGTTTTTTAGTTGATGAAAATATCCACCCAAGCCTGACCAGCCTTGGGTATCACCGAGTCACCATTACTCGGTTTCTTTCCTTTCCTCTTCTTTTCATAAAATTCTTTAACCCCTTTGACTTTTCGATCTATCATCTTTCCAAAGATATGTTTTACCTTGGGGTTAAAGACCTTCTCAGCATCAAACTCCTGTTTGTCATTATAAGCTGGTTAGAAATTTCAACTTTACCAATTTTCTTTTTATAATTTTCAGCCCGAAGTGATGGAAAATCCTCATCCTTCACAGTCGGAACTGATTTTTCATCTTTTAAAATAACTTCACTTTTCAAAACAATATGTGGCTCATCTGACTTTGTGGAGTTAGATTCATCGCCCGAAGATAGCTCCTCTGATTTTGACCTATCAGAATCATCGCTAGAGCTTTCAGCTGCTTTCTTAACAACCCATTTCTGGTTGTCAGATATAGCTGTCTTCTTGTAAAATTTGTTTGAACATTCACCAATTTCAAATGTAGAATTTTTAAACAATTTGGTTCTATCAATTGGTGGTTCAAACTCAATCACTTTCTCTTTGAGTTTACGAGATACTCCCTGTTTTTATTATATTGCCTTAGAACAATCTCTGGCAATATGTCCAACAGCGTTGCATTGGAAACATGTTCTCGAATCCTTTTTCTGCTCAGTCAACTTCTTCATTTCATCTTGCTTCTTTGCAAGGAACTCATTGTTTGACTGCCTCCAGAATGCTTTCTTTTCTTCTTCTTCAGATGACGTTCCTGAAACAAATGTCATTTTTGATTTAAAATCACGAACATATTTTTCATTTTTCTGTTTTTCTGTTGGAGTAAAACCCAGACCTTTCTTTTTGAAATTACCGTTATGGTTTGATTTCTTTTGGAAACGAGGACCAGAACCGTAACCCTTTTTCTTGTTTAGTCTTTGTTGAACTCTTGAGGTGTATTTTTTAGGTTTTTCATTAAAACATAGATCTTTTATTTCAGAAATATTAATTTCTGTGAGTTTGAAAACCCTGTTTATCAGTTCAGTTTTGACACCTCTTATTGGAAATTCCTCATCAGAATATAATTTGTCAAAATCATTCAAAGTGTAAGCAACTTTAAATGGTTCATCATCCAAATTAGATTTTGATAACATGAATTCTTTGTCATAAACTATTTTGCCCTGTTTATCTTTTTGACCCGGAGTGCTTGACTCTGACGCGGACTCCGACTTTGACTCTTCTGTTTCATCATTTTCTAACACATGATCCACCGCTATTTTCATCAATTGAGACTGTTGATCAGTGTCAGACGATGTATAAACGACATCAATACTTTCTGGTAGATTGACTGACGACTCCGACTCCCATTGTAAGTTTGTTGCCTTTTTGACTCTTTCATCATTTGGGTTTCTAGCCAAATATCCATTTTCTAGAGGGGGTGGACACTTGTTGTAACTGACACCTTGTTTCTTACCAGATGTCGTCTCTACAGTGCGTTTCTTCTTTTTGGTCTTTTTCACTGGAGTCTTTTCTTCAATCTTTTCTTCTGTGACTTTCTTTACTTCAGTTACATTATCGTCCTCAAATGCCTTTAAGCTCTCAGCTATCGGATAAATCCTGTCAATAACATAAGATGAACATGAGTAACTTTTCAACAAGCGATTAACTCTTTCAGATTCAATTCTCTGAAGTTCAAGTTTCTATTCGAGTTCAGCACACTTCTCAATATAGTTGTTCACAACTATTTGCTTTACCATGAACGCTCCCTGAAGTGTTATCATTGTTGTAGCTTGCTCTTCACTTGTGTCATTATACGTATTCATTGCCCTGTTCAACACATCATATGATTCTGTCAGTCTGTTCATGTTGTGGATCAATGAACTGTTCTGTTTCTTTACAACTTTACAATTTTCACAAGTTATTGGACTTTTCTTTGCAATAGCTTCTTCATTAATCTCGAACTTTGGAATTTCTTTCACTTTTCTTCTCACTACCGGTTCTGTCTCATCATCACTGCTAACCGGTGTCTTTACCTTCTTCTTTTTCTTCTTTGCCTTCTCATCTTCATTGTCGCTTTCTTCCATCATCTTCAGATGTTTTTCCATTTGTCTGGCATAATACTCAGTATCATCATCACTTTCATCTTCAATTCTGGCAACAAATGCTGTGTAAGCTGTAGCTTGATCAGGAATGTAGTTATCCCAAGAGAAATTCTCCCAGCTAAAACCTTCAGGTAATTTCTCATCATCTTGATCAATTACCAAGGCACTACCATCATTTCTCTTCAAACAATCTTGATTAACCACACAAGCTCTCTTTCCAGAATCTTCAATTATGGGTCTTCCATGTGCAGTTTGTGCTTGATGTTGATGCTGTTGAGATGGTTGTTGAGCAACTTGATGGTAGATGGCTTTCCGATAGTAATCATTGTTGTTGTTGAAAGGATTCTGAGCTCCACTTGCTTCGCGATTGGTGCACTCCCTCTTAAAGTGACCTTTCTCCCTGCAACGAAAACAAGTAACTTTAGATTTGTCAAAACCTAAAGTAGAAACATTAGCCTCACGAAGATCATCTCTCCCCGTGATCTGCATGAATTTCTCAGCTCTCCTTAACACGCTGGCCAAACACCATTTTATGTCCATCAGCTCCATTTCTTCAGCATCTATTTGGTCATAATCCTCTTTTGTTAGCATTGGATTCCCGATACGACCTGCAACAAAACAACTATAAGATTCTAAAACCATTCCCAATAAAGACATGTGGTTTTTAGCAACTTCTTCAGAATAATCTTGATCATTTTCAAGATTTAAAACAATATTGCACTGAAGTTTTCTCCCATTTTTTGTTGCTGAAATGTTTGGATCAAAAGACGGAAATGATGTAAAACTTGTTTTGCTGTTAAGCAGTTTCTATTTTTGGAGATAAATTTGAAGATTTCTCATTCACTCCTGCTTTGTAATACAACCCAATATCCTGTTCACCATCGAAATCTTTCATTCAAACAATCTTTCTTTGTCAATTTCCTGAGCTTCCAACTTCTCAATGAATTTGCTCAAGGTTAACATGCTAAAACCCTTTTTGTTCCTGAGCATCATCAGATATGTTCCCCAAGTTTCATGTGGTAAAGCATCTGCAAGTTTCTCAATCAACTCTTCATTGTCTTTGTTGATGCTTAACCTCTTCATGTTTACGTGAAGTTGCAATATCTTTCAATGATTTGTTTTGTATTTTCATTCTTCAATCCTCTAAACAGATCAAACTCCTTTTTCAAAAGCGACTTCTTATTCTTTACCATCTCTTGACTACCAACAAATTTTGAACGCAACGCTTTCCAAATTGAATATGAACTCCCGTTGTGTTGCAATAACACCATAATATCCTCTTTCACAGCTTGTTGTAGCAGACTTAGCATCATTTTCTCATTTTTGTACTTCTTCTTGTCATCGGCACTCATGTCTTTTATCGCAACTTCCTCTTCATCATCATTTAACGGTCTCACATATTTGGTTTCAACACACTCCCAAGCGCCTAGATAGTTAGCTTGTACCCAGTTCTCGAAATGACCCTCCCAACCTTTATATTCTTCAATGTTCAATAGTTTGGGCGGTTTTTGCATTGTTCCCGTTTCATTTTCGAGCATTGTAGTTTGTGCAACAGTGATCGGGGTAACCGGAGTAGCGAATGCGTTGTAAAATTCCTCGTCCATTTTTCAGATGTTAAGAATTATCACAACTGTCCTTAAAAGCGAAATAGCAATGTTCACAAAAGCGAAATCACTGAACTTGTTCATAAGAGCGAAACCTTATATGGTCAAATGAGCGAAACCTCTGATTTGGTGACACAAGAGCGAAATATGATGGTCAAATGAGCGAAACCCCTGATATTGTGTAGCTATGAGCGAAATCAAAGTGTCCAAATAAGCGAAATCACTGAATGTACGTATAAGCGAAACCTAATCGGATCCAATTTTAGTCCCTTTTTAATTCGAATTTAGATCTCAAACTTTCCAGGGTTTGTTAATGTCTAATTATGCACAATCTGTGAAATTTTGAGCTGATTTTGACCGGAAAAATTTTCAGAACTGAAGAAAGAAGGTGTAGAAGTAAGAAATCTCGATGAATTCCAGCAAATCTCTGCAGAACTCCTCCTCCTGATGACTTGTAGGATCGTGTTTCAACCCGAACGAGTCGTTCAGAGGTGTTTTAATCAGATAAAGGTGCGGAAAATAAGTATCTGACTTAGAAACAGCTAGCAAATCCCATTAAACACCTTTTTGTATTGATTTGACAATGATTCCATCCAAATCTCACACCGGCAGCACTTCAGCGTGGTATACAAGGCAATGTTTTATGGATTCGCTCATAAGCACCTATATATAGTGCTTGAGGTTTCGCTCCAATGTACAGGTCACATGTGCGAAACCCTAATGACCACATAAGCGAACCTATCAATAGCCATATGAGCGAAACCCCTATGTCTCTATAAGCGAAACCCTCATCTAATAACATACATTTTCCAGTTTTCTCGTAAAACGTGCCCTGATCTAACAATCTAAGACTAAGATTCGATACAAGACGAAGTCGACAGATGTAGTGCACCAACAATGTTACCATATACTAGTTACGTTACTTCACATATATATAGCGTCTCAATAAGTTTTACTTATTAAAAACTTAGCCATGTCCAAAAAGAAAACATATCAACATACATGCCACATCTTCGTACTTGCCCTCCTAAGTTTCCATTCTCACATGTACCTCACAATACTCTATAGTAAGCTTGGGATACCTTTGGGAAGCTTATCAGGGCCTTAAAAGCAAGGAAAAGTGAGAAAGAACGTGAAAAACGGGTTTCCAACGTTGGACCCGCATAGACAACAAGATAAGGCGTCAGCTGCAACAGGGCAGGGCGTCGCCGACTTGTAGTTTCGATTCAAGTTTAAGACACTTAAGAATAATCCTCACGTAATATATGCATTCTCTAGATAACTCTCCCATATATATAATGCTAAATCATACATCTCTTTAGGACAACAATGCAATTTCAATTCAAGTTTAAGACACTTAAGAATAAGGTGTTGAATCTTCTTTGTCTTTTTTTGGAGGTGTCACACCCCGACTCGCAGCGGAAATAGGTGATCAGGGCATGATTCGGTTGAATTGAGAGCTTATGACTTGCTATTACATGTTTTAAATAATCATTAATTCATAACAAATGTTTCACGAAACAAATAATTCAAGTAAACAATTACAAAAGAGACATTTATCAACAACCACTAAGCTACACTAATCCGTTTCTTGTTAACTAAGGCCCATCCTATATCCAATCTTCTCTTCGTACCTGTTCACTTGTATAATGTGTAAAAAATGGTTTTTGGGTCAACAAAAGTTGGCGAGTGAACCTTATTGTTTTTGAAAAAAAATAATATGTTTAAGTTTAATTTATTGTGAAAACGTGCGTTAACCAATGTAAGTAAATATGTTGTATGCCATATATCATAACTCATAACACAATCTCAAACAATAAACAAACCAACTGAAATGATTCAATAAATGCACGCATGTTGCACGGTATTATGGTGTGCCAATGAATGAATGTATGTTGCACGGTATTATGGTGTGCTGCAAGGTCTAAGCTCAATTAAACGGAGCTGACCTAGTATGGGTGGCAACGTCAAGTTCCGCCCATAGGTAATGGGGAACCGACGAGCCTATGATGATGTGATATCCAAAATGTATGAAATGCACCAAGTGATAAACAACCAAACAACACATAACACATCCTCAAACAATAAACAAACCAATATAATGCTTCATATGAATGTATGCATGTTGCACGGTATTGTGGTGTGCTGCAAGGTTTAAGCTCTATCAAATGGAGCTGACCTCGTATAGGTGGCAACGTCAAGTTCCGCCCATAGGTAATGGGGAACCGACGAGCCTATGATGATGCGATGTCCAAAATGAATGAAATGCACCAACATGATAAACAGTCAAACAACACATAACATAGATACTCCACATAATGGTAATTGCACGGAACTCAACTTGTAAAATGCGATAAAAACATTATGACACATGATACACCCCAAAAATGTATAAATACAATATAAGGGGGAGTTGTAAGATTCACTCACTGTGGTTGCGTTTGCGATTCCTTGTAATATAACGCACGAGTAAGGATTGAGAATCTGAATGACCGAAATGGTTATCCTAGATATTCAAAATACCACATAACGATCTCGTTAATATTTGTAGGTTAAATTAAATTCCTAATATTTATGGTTTACAGTTTTAAGTAATTAGTTATTATATTTTCCCATTATTTAATGTTATAAAAGAAATAAATGGTCAATTATTTATATATTAAAAGTTAAGTTATAAAAGAAAGTGAATTGGAACTAAAGAAAAAGGGAAACTCTTAGTTATTTTCTTTTGGATTTAAGGATTAAAAAAAAGGAAAAATGAAATTAAAATAAAACATATTAATTTGTTTGTTGCTTAGGAATTCTACGCATGTCACAAACCATATTTAATATGGTATTGAGTTTTATATTAAGGTTGTATATCATGTGAAGATTTAAAAGTTCCACAAGGCAATTAAAGAGGAGGTTTGAAGGATGGAGCTGCTTCAAGAAAAAAATATGAATTTTGTATAAGCGAAGAGAAGTTGCCATTGGTTTTTAGACCACCCGTAGTGGTGGGGCGGTTTTTTTTAAAAAAAAAGAGTAAATTACAAGTTTTGTCCTTTATGTTTGTCCCAAATTTCAGGCGCTGTCCTTTACCTTTAAAATTGACGTGTTTTGTCCTTAACGTTTCAAAATCCTGCACGTTATGTCGTTTAGAGCAAACCCAGTTAATTTTTTTTGTTAAATCTGGTCATGTGCAAGGCACATGAGGGTAAAACTGTCTTTTTACCTATTATTTAAAAGCACATTTTTAAAGAAAAAAGAAATGTAAATATTAATATTCAATCCACCTCTTTCTCTCAATCCTCTCTATGAACAAACACTCTTTCTCTAATTCTTTCTCTACTCTGTCACTTTACCACCACCACAAACTCCTTCCACCATCACCACCATTCTTCCTCTCTCCACCTCTCTCTCTCTCTACACTACACCGCCCCCACAGCCACCACCAACCATCATCACCCCACCTGCAATCCATCAGCGCCACCACCACAGTCCCCACCAGCCACCACCGCCTCCATCATGATACCCAAATCTCTTAGAAACCGGGTCTCCAGGAACCTGATCTGGATCTGATAACTTTGGAGTCAACGAGGTTTGAAGCGGTACGCAGATAATCTCTCATCCCTTCGTTGAATTTTGGGGTCTGATGACTTTGGAGTCAATGAGGTTTGAAGTTGTACGCAGATAATCTCTCATCCATTCTTTGAATTTTGGGGAATAACATTGTATCAAAGGCTTTTTTAGCTCGTCTTTTTACTACCTTAGTTACTAAAAAAGTAAATCTCTTCTGATGCATATATTGGGAAAAAAAATTTGTAGTGCAAGCAAGTCACTGGGCAACAGATAAAACACTTTTGAAACTTTCATTGCTAATAACTATTATTTGGAATTTGGTGATTTTAGAATATGGGAATTTTGAATTTGTACGCAAATGGGGCATTAGAAATTTGATGATTTTAAATTTGGGAATTAGGGTTCTTAATGATTTATTAAAGAGGGGGGGGGGTGTTTGTTCAGATGATTTTGGGATTTTTTTATTTGTTTAGATGATTTGGGGATTTTTTGGTTGTTCAGAGATTTGGGGATTTTTTTTGTTGAATCTGGTTCAGGCGATGTAATTGATGGTGATGTTGGAGACGGTGGAGTGGTGATGGTGGGTGGTGTTTTTGTTGAATCTCGTTCAGGCGATGTAATTAATTGATGGAGAGGAGCGAATAACCATTCATGACTTATAGCCAAATTTACATGCAGGCCCACTTGGTTCGTGATATCTACCATTACTTGTTCAACCATGTTATACTTCTCATTAGATGTAAGAAGGCAGGTGGTGTTTCTAGAGAGAGAATGATATATAGAGAGAGGTGAGGGAGAGTGACTGGTTGTGAGGGCGATGTAGAGTGGCGGTGGAGGACCTGGAGGTGGCGGTGGAAGAAGGTGGTGGTGGAAGTGGTAGAGAGATAGGAAGAGAGAGAGTTAGATGTTGTAGAGAGAGAAGGTTTTGTTTAGAGAGAGTTGAGTTAATATATATTATTTTTATTTTTTCTTTTAAGATATTTTTTTTAAATAATAGGATAAAATGTCAAAAATGCCTTCATGTGCCTTGCACATGATCAGATTCAACAAAAAAAAAATTAACTGGGTTTGCTCTAAAGGACATAACGTGCAGGATTTTGAAACGTTAAGGACAAAACACATCAATTTTAAAGGTAAATGACAGCGCCTGAAATTTGGGCCAAACATAAAGGACAAAACTTGTAATTTACTCTTAAAAAAAATTCAAAAAAAACGCTCAAAAACGCCCCCCCTCCCCCATTACATAGGGCGTTGTTTGGCATTATTTTTGAAAAATATTTACTTCAGCGTTTTTAAAACAACGCTCAACATTTCATGCAACCGTGGCCAATGGGAGTGGTCCACTAGTAGTTTCTTTTTTTTAACCTCCTCGTAATAAAAAAAAATAATTGTTTAATAATTGGAAGGGGCGTTATTGGGCATTATTCCCACTACGCCACTTTTACAATAACGCCCCATGCTGACTGGACTGCCATGTGTCGCAAAACGCCCTATGGTGGGGGTATTATTTGGCTAAACCACTACACATGGTATTAGTGGGAAAGAGAATAGGCTAAAAAAAGAGTTGGAACATAGACTTATATGCCATTAATAAATCCCACTTAATTATCACCACCACTATTCTACAATCATTGTTTTGAAAGTATTTGTATTTTTAACTCATTGAACCTTATTGCTGTTCGTCTTCTTTGTAAAAAAAAGGACCATACAAGCAATAAGTGAACATGAAGCACACTCAGTCATATGATCATGTTTCTTCTAAGATTATAGTATACATGAAAACGAAAAGAAAGATTAACAACAGAGAAAAAAGTATACCGAACGTTGAAATGGTTCCTGTTGCGAACTTTGGGCGGCTCCGGCGGCTTTGGTTTTCTCCGGTGGCTTCTGAATTCTCCGGCGAAGTTCTCCGACTCCGATCTCCGGCGTTTTGCGGGTTCTTCGCCGGCGATTCTTAAAACCGAACTTGTTGTGGAGTTGGCTGATAGCAAGTCAATTGAAGCCTCATATGATCGTTGGGATGCAAACTCGACCTTGTGGGACAAGTGTTCGACATCTACCCTTGATAGTTTTGTTGTAGTAGTTAGTGTGGACGGGTTATCCAGATAACACGCAGATATACCTAGTGGAGAATCGTCGTCTGCATTAAAGAATCAGAGTGGTGTAAAGGTTAATGTCATTTCAGCAATGAAGAGCCAGGAATGTCTACGGAGGGACTACTCCGCCATGTTGGCAAACGTTACTAATGTTAAGGCTAAGGAGAGAGGATCGAGGATTCCACAGTTGTTCGTGATTCCTCTCAGTGTGCTACTCGAGGAACTTTCAGGTTTACTTCCACAAGTGATTAGGTAGAATCTCAGTTTGATCTCACGCCAGAGGCAGCCTTGATTACTCGCACTCCTTATCGTCTGGCGCCTGGAAAGTTGCAAGAACTGCCCAATCAACTTTAGGAAACTACAGGATAGAAGTTTTATAGATCCAACTCCTCGTTTTGGAGGAAACGCGCTCTATTGCGAAAGCGAAGGACGAGTCCTTCGTACGTGTACAGACTACCACAAGGTGGCAACCGTAGACCGTCACCCTCTATCTCGCATCGACAACATGCTTGACCCGCTGCAATGATCAGGCTACTATTCGGAAATCGACTTAAGATCGAACGGTCACTTGATGGAAGACCCGGGGAAGGATGACTCCTAACACGGCGTCACAGGCACAGTACGGCCACTACGATTTACTGTTCTTGTTGTTTAACTTATCCAACACACCAGCAGCCTTAGGGATCACTTGAGTGGTATGTGTCAACCTCATCTCGCCAGATTCGACAACCATACTTATCAGTGACCTTTTGAATCACTTTCAGGGGAAAGGAACACCATGAACGACACTTGTATTCTGTCCTAGAGCTTCTAGGGGAGGAGCAACTCCACGCGAAGTCTACCTAAGTGTGACTTCAAGATTTGGGAGGTATACTTTCTTGGTCACATAATCAACGAAGTGGGGATACATGCAGATCTCGCTAAAGAACCATCTTAGTAGATATTGTTCGGCACCAAAGAGTCCATCTGGGATATAGTAATTTCTTGGTCTAGCTAGATACTATCGCAGATTCATCACAGGATTTTCGAAGATCGCGTAGCTTTAATCTCTTTATCACAGCAGGGTGCTGTGTATTCGTGGGAAATAAAATAGGAGAACGTCTTTTCAGCTTTTGGAACCCAACACTACAATGCACTGAGCATCGCCTTTACCCGGGTATATGGGCGATCTGGTGGTATACCATGATGGTTCGAATCAGAGTCCCAGTTGCACGCCGATGCAACATGAGAAGGTGATGTATTAACAAGAAGAATTGCATTACTCATAAACTGGGGTGGTAGCCATGGTCTTGGCTTTAAGTTGGAGGCATTACTTGGACGGTACCAAATGCACTACTTAGACCGATCACAAGGGCCTCCCGTGTACCCTTGTCTCGAAAGAGCTAAACATGTGGTGACATCGCTGGATGGAACCATTGAATAATTTCGACTGTGAAACCTAGACATGTGCGAGCCTCGCAGCACACTTTCGACTCTAACCTACCTGATCAGATTCGCCGTGTTCGAACCGAAGCACTGAAGGAAGAGAATTTTCAAGTTGAGTCCATGCAGGGCATGGGGGAGCAACTTTTGGCAAGTCGGACGATATTCGCTACTTCGTGGAACAAATATTGGTCCCACTATATGGCAACTGTAGGGAACTTGTGTTGAGCGAAGCGCACCAGCCTCGATATCCTAGTCGTCTGGATTTTGATAGGAGATATTAGGATCTATAATCTAGTACTGGCAACCGGGCATGAAGGTCCATATATCAATGTATGTGAACGATGATTGACTTTTGCGAAAGTCAAGTTGTGTCAGCAACCAGAAACACGCCTTTGGAAATGGGAACAGACTACCACGGATTTTGTCACTGACCTACTTTAATTTTAGAACGGAACCGATATCACCTGAGTGATCGTTGATTGTCTCACGTAACCAGCACGCTTTCTTGCAATCAAGGAAACTGACGGGTCTTCACAGCTTGTGAATATTCCTCTGAGAGAGGCGGTTTTAGGCATGGGGTGCCAACTCCTGATACCCTTGATTTTGACCTATACCTGATTTATGGCAGACAAACACAACACCCTCGACTCACGTCTAGACATGGGCATTGCTTATCACCGTAGGACAACCAGACAGAGTAAGCAAACCATCCCGACACACGAAGATATGCTGCGAGCATGTGTGTGGATGAATTTAGTGAAAATTGGAAGGACACGTATCTTTGGTTGTGTTCTACCATAGCAATCACCATTCTAGTATTCAGACAGCTCTGTTTGAGACATTGCATGGACAGTAAAGCTAATCTCCTTGTTGGATTAAGATGGATGGCAACCTAATCACAGGTCCAGGACTTGTGCTCGAAACTCTTGAAGATTGCTTAGATCAGAAATTGTTTGACAGCAACACGTGACTGCCAGGAAAGCTGTTAAGCTTAAGAAACACTAGGAGTTCGCTGTGGGCGAACGTATCATAATTAAAAGTCTCACCCTGGGAGGGTGCGGTACGCTATGGGAAACGTGGCCAACTTAGTTTTCGGTATACTGGGATATTTGGATTTCTGGAACGGATTGATGATATGACTCACGAACTCGAGTTACCTGACGAATTAGGTAACGTACACGATGTCATTTATGTCTCGAACCTAAAGAAGCGTATGTTCGACGCAACACTTGTGATAACCCTTGTTAAGGAACCCACTGTTAACACAGTCGAATTTCAATCGTGAGAGTTCGTTGGAACTCAAGACGTGGACCGAAGTTCCCGTGAGAACACAAAGATCAAGTGAAGCTCTGTTATTCCCGATTGTTCAAATGGTGGAATCAACTTTTGATATCATTGGCGAATTTCGGGACGAAATTCCTTTCAAGTTGGGGATGATGTGGCACCCAACTGATTTCGCATTCCTGTTTTTACAATTTGTTTTACGTGGTGCAGTTATCTGGATGCTTAGTGATGGTGTGTAATGCTTGATTATTATTTGTGTAGTATTACGTATAGTTTAATTAGAGTTTCTATCACGTCACTCTTCGGTGCTTACTTACCAAATTTCGGGACGAAATTTCTTTCAAGTTAGGGATGATGTGACAACCTGAGTTCTCAAGGTTAGTGTTATTTGATTCCACGATCCTTTTAGTTATATCGACATGCTCCTTATGCCTTTAAAGGTCATCGTCACTGTCTAGAACTTTTTAGTCGTTACTAGTGGGTTTAAAACTCATTAGTGATTTGTTATAAAAACCGGTCGGGTGTTATGTTAAACTCACGAGTAACACTTAACCGGCCCAAACATGATATTTGGCACTCGAAACTCCCTTAGTCTCGGCCCAGATTGCGCAACCCAAATCAAGCCCAACATTGTTATTCCATGTGCATGTGGGTATGTATAGATCATACACGCTACCTCCCACACTTCATCTTGCAAACCCTAAAGTTCTCTCTCAACTCCACAAACCCGACGACAACCTCTGATCTCCGATCGGACTCTCTTTTCGAAGCACTTCCCGTCTCGTTTCAACTCGTCCTCAACGACTACTTGGTTAGTATAATTGTAATTGTTTTAAATCTGGTCGATCCTACTTGTTTACGTGTGAATTTATTACTGATTGGTATGATTATTACAGAAATCTTTATGTCGCAAAATAAGTAGAAAACATGTTTTGGCACTATGATCGATAACTTTATGATAAAGAAACTTGCATGATGATAATTCCATGATCTAGGGTTTCACCAAGTTATTGATATTTATTTGTTATTTATAATTAAAGAGGTAGTGGGCTACATGTGCAATGATAACAGTTGTATGGCATGAGTTGAGTTTGTGGGTTTGGTGATGATATGTCTGATGTCATTATAAATAATGGTAAGGTTAAATTATGAATCAATGACTAGGGTAGATTACTATAAATTACCAATGAATTATGATGTGCCACTCATGATTTTCGGTTAAATGTTAAGGTGCATTCATTGGAATAATAGGAGCTGTTGAATTAATTACATAATTCCAATGAGTAATTGTTTGATGATAACTAAAGAATAGTGAATTGATCTTGTTTGTATCTAATTTGGGTTGTACACAACACTAATGGGCTACAGGCCTTCTTACACATACAGTTGGGTCGCACACTTATGTTATTTGAATTACACAAATATGATAAATCACACACCTTTGGCTAGGCCGCACAACAAAGTAAATTACTTGTAATGATTAGGCTGTGCATATACTCATTTAGGGCCGAACACTAGAGCTGGGCTGCATACATACACAAAGATAATAGTTGGGCCGGACCATGTAAAGAGACCAGTTAGGTAGTCACATACAAGAATGTTTGATGCATCGAATTTATTAACGGTCGCATAAATTGTGAACTTGCACTACTCGATATATGTAATAAAATGATTTACATCATATGCTAGGTGTTAAGAGGAAAATGATGTGTTATGGGCAATGGACTTCATGATAAACTGTTACAACTTGTATGAGGGTAATGAACTGATAAGATGCATAATTAACTGGTATGCCTTGTATAGTGATATATGGTGATATGTGAATTACTTGTTCGTTACTCAAATGATGTGTAAGAAGAATCCATGATCTATGTGTAACTGACTGTCTTTGGTAACCACGGTAGGGTATGGTTGACCAACTTGGAACGGGTAATATAGCGTAACATACCGAGCAGTCTAAAGTGAGTTCATCTCTCTTGAGCATGCGTCCCGGTGGTTGGGATAGTCAGTGGTATCCCGGGGAGGGATAAGTCTTTTGGGTAAAAACGGGAATGTTGGATAATATACTCATCCTATCACCTTTAAAGTCCCTCCGTGTTGTTTGGTTACCGGGGAGGTAACGTGGTATTAGTTGGTAGCGCTACATAGGTTTGGCAACCTCACCCCGTACCTGGGAGGACGGGTGTTGAACTAATAACCTAGTCAGACCAATGCTTTGATAGGAGCATTGGAGAAAGGGCAAAATAATCAGAAGCCGTCTTGTATTCGGGGTATGATCAACATTACTTTCGGAATTAAATTCAATGAACTGAACTAAACACTTGGTAACTAACGTTTTCGTAAAACTATGAACTCACCAGCGTTGTCTGATACACTTGTTGCATGCTCGCAGGTCGTTAGATGTTTTGGATTGGGACTTGCTGTCTGGAGTAGCTGGAGTGGTCATGGGTCGAACTGGAGGGATACATGTGTTGGAATTATTGATATGACACGTTGGTTTTGAAATAGTTAAACTATGATTTCTTTTAGTTGCTTCCACTGAACATGTTGGTTTTCATTTAGACTTGTTAACGTTAGTTTTCATTAATAATTAAGCATTTTATTTTGAAACTTTTATGGGTTCAAGGTAATTAGTGGCTCGTTGTCGGTACGTCACACGCCTAACAGGGATATTCCCTAGGTGGTGTTTTGGGAGTGTGACAATTTGGTATCAGAGCCACTGGTTATAGTGAACTTGGTTTTAAAAACGTTTTCATAAAACCAGACTATAACCGAACAATTCCGAAAACGGGAATACGACCATGACACTCAGCTCCAGATTGCAAGGTTCGTTTTTTTCACTTGATGCATAGATTACATGACTAGTGTACACCTGTTTATGATGTAGCATACGGACACACACTCGTCACTATAGCATAATTACATGAACTGCTTGTTTACATTATGATGTGTTGTTAGTGTGTCGTAGCCCTGGGATTCTTGTAACCTTGATGTTTTGACAGCCCTTGTTAGATATCTGAGTTTGAAGGACCATTTGACATGAGTTGGGAGGAACTGAGATGAGCATGCAAATCACAATATTATTGTGGGTGCACACATAATAATAATGTGGGGTGCATGTGAGTCCTAGTGAGGCTTAACAAGTGAAAAAGGGGTTCCGTTCCGTTATTTGGTTGATGTGAAACACAACAGTCTATAGGAGTCATAGCAGTGATTGTCTCCTACTTGAATGCGATCTTTTCACTTCCCTCTGAAACCTTTTGAATCTCGATGCTATCGGGTATTACCTGAACACCCATCGGAATGCCTAGCGAACTGTGTAGAATGTTAGGTGCTGGTACGAACGCCCCTGAGTTGGACGTCACAACGTCGAATGATGGGTCAATACCTTTCCCACTTCCCTTCGTCTGCTGGAATTCAAGCTATTGACGTCTTAGATCCCGAAGTGCGATCACTTCTACGACACCCTCGTAACATACCGTGTATTACTCAGTCAACTTGCTAGATCGATGGACAAGAGGATGAGCGTAGTACTTTACCAGTCCCAGTATTTGGACAACCCTGATCACCGGCAACGAACATCAACGAATTGACTTCAATCGAATCCTTAACCCTAGTCAGCAACTTATGGAAGTCAACTCTTACGAGTTAATTGGGATATAAACGATGACCATGGACTATGATATGAAACTAAAGCTACCAGTACAATGAGTAACGCCTAGGACGTAACACGAAAATGTGACAGGATGGACCCTGTTGGTGAAAGATTGTAGGGCTCCGTTTTAAGCAACGACAGTAGAGGCAACAGTCATGGCAAAATCAAGGAACTCGTAATCATAGCCTACGGTGTGGAAGAAGGAGGTACCTACGACATAGATCGGCCGTTGGTAAAACAAAGATGACAACAACCAGGGGAACGACGACAGTATTGGGAATCCTAGTAACTGTGATAATAACGTTGGAAGTGGTACTCGTGGAAGGGCATTGGCGTAGGCGACGCCAGGTGAAATAGCAGCATGGTGGCTTGTATGTCTTTGGGATAAGTAATCGCTTCATCTCTGTTCTGTGTAACTCTGACGATTCTTAAAACCGAACTTGTTATGGAGTTGGCTGATAGCAAGTCAATTGAAGCCTCATATGATCATTGGGATGCAAACTCGACCTTGTGGGACAAGTCTTCGACATCTACCCTTGATAGTTTTGTTGTAGTAGTTAGTGTGGACGGGTTATCCAGATAACGCGCAGATATACCTAGTGGAGAATCGTCGTCTGCATTAAAGAATCAGAGTGGTGTAAAGGTTAATGTCATTTCAGCAATGAAGGCCCAGGAATGTCTACGGAGGGACTACCCCGCCATGTTGGCAAACTTTACTAATGTTAAGGCTAAGGAGAGAGGATCGAGGATTCCACAGTTGTTCGTGATTCCTCTCAGTGTGCTACTCGGGGAACTTTCAGGTTTACTTCCACAAGTGATTAGGTAGAACCTCAGTTTGATCTCACGCCAGAGGCAGCCTTGATTACTCGCACTCCTTATCGTCTGGCGCCTGGAAAGTTGCAAGAACTGCCCAATCAACTTCAGGAAACTACAGGATGGAAGTTTTATAGATCCAACTCCTCGTTTTGGAGGAAACGCGCTCTATTGCGAAAGCGAAGGACGAGTCCTTCGTACGTGTACAGACTACCACAAGGTGGCAACCATAGACCGTCACCCTCTATCTCGCATCGACAACCTACTTGACCCGGTGCAATGATCAGGCTACTATTCGGAAATCGACTTAAGATCGAACGGTCACTTGATGGAAGACCCGGGGAAGGATGACTCCTAACACGGCGTCACAGGCACAGTACGGCCACTACGATTTACTGTTCTTGTTGTTTAAGTTATCCAACACACCAAAAGCCTTAGGGATCACTTGAGTGGTATGTGTCAACCTCATCTCGCCAGATTCGACAACCATGCTTATCAGTGACCTTTTGAATCACTTTTAGGAGAAAGGAACACCATGAACGACACTTGTATTCTGTCCTAGAGCTTCTAGGGGAGGAGCAACTCCACGCGAAGTCTACCTAAGTGTGACTTCAGGATTTGGGAGGTATACTTTCTTGGTCACGTAATCAACGAAGTGGGGATACATGCAGATCTCGCTAAAGAACCATCTTAGTAGATATTGTTCGGCAGCAAAGAGTCCATCGGGGATATAGTAATTTCTTGGTCTAGCTTGATACTATCACAAATTCATCACAGGATTTTCGAAGATCGCGTAGCTTTAATCTCTTTATCATAGCAGGGTGTTGTGTATTCGTGGGAAATAAAATAGGAGAACGTCTTTTCAGCTTTTGGAACCCAACACTACAATGCATTGAGCATCGCCTTTACCCGAGTATATGGGCGATCTGGTGGTATACCATGATGGTTCGAATCAGAGTCCCAGTTACACGCCGATGCAACATGAAAAGGTGATGTATTAACAAGAAGAATTGCATGACTCACAAACTGGGGTGTTAGCCATGGTCTTGGCTTTAAATTGGAGGCATTACTTGGACGATACCAAATGCACTACTTAGACCGATCACAAGGGCCTCCCGTGTACCCTTGTCTCGAAAGAGCTAAACATGTGGTGACATCGCTGGATGGAACCTTTGAATAATTTCGACTGTGAAACCTAGACATGTGTGAGCCTCGCAGCACACTATCGACTCTAACCTAACTGATCAGATTCGCCGTGTTCGAACCGATGCACTGAAGGAAGAGAATTTTCAAGTTGAGTCCACGCAGGGCATGGGGGAGTAACTTTTGGCAAGTCGGACGATATTCGCTACTTCGTGGAACAAATATGGGTCCCACTATATGGCAACTGTACGGAACTTGTGTTGAGCGAAGCGCACCAGCCTCGATATCCTAGGCGTCTGGATTTTGATAAGAGATATTAGGATCTATAATCTAGTACTTGCAACCGGGCATGAAGGTCCATATAGCAATGTATGTGAACGATGATTGACTTATGCGAAAGTCAAGTTGTGTTAGCAACCAGAAAGACGCGTTTGGAAATGGGAACAGACTGCCACGGATTTTGTCACTGACCCACTTAAATTATAGAACAGAACCGATATCACCTGAGTGATCGTTGATTGTCTCACGTAACCAGCACGCTTTCTTGCAATCAAGGAAACTAACGGGTCTTCACAGCTTGTGAATATTCCTCTGAGAGAGGCGGTTTTAGGCATGGGGTGCCAACTCCTGATACCCTTGATTTTGACCTATACCTGATTTATGGCAGACAAACACAACACCCTCGACTCACGTCTAGACATGGGCATTGCTTATCACCGTAGGACAACCAGACAAAGTAAGCGAACCATCCCGACACACGAAGACATGCTGCGAGCATGTGTGTGGATGAATTTAGTGAAAATTGGAAGGACACGTACCTTTGGTTGTGTTCTACCATAGCAATCACCATTCTAGTATTCAGACAGCTCTGTTTGAGACATTGCATGGACAGTAACGCTAATCTCCTTGTTGGATTAAGATGGATGGCAACCTAATCACAGGTCCAGGACTTGTGCTCGAAACTCTTGAAGATTGCTTAGATCAGAAATTGTTTGACAGCAACACGTGACTGCCAGGAAAGCAATTAAGCTTAAGAAACACTGCGAGTTCGCTGTGGGCGAACGTATCATAATTAAAAGTCTCACCCTGGGAGGGTGCGGTACGCTATGGGAAACGTGGCCAACTTAGTTTGCGGTACACTGGGATATTTGGATTTCTGGAACGGATTGATGATATGACTCACGAACTCGAGTTACCTGACGAATTAGGTAACGTACACGATGTCATTTATGTCTCGAACCTAAAGAAGCGTATGTTCGACGCAACACTTGCGATAACCCTTGTTGAGGAACCCACTGTTAACACAGTCGAATTTCAATCGCGAGAGTTCGTTGGAACTCAAGACGTGGACCGAAGTTCCCGTGAGAACACAAAGATCAAGTGAAGCTCTGTTATTCCCGATTGTTCAAATGGTGGAATCAACTTTTGATATCATTGGCGAATTTCGGGACGAAATTCCTTTCAAGTTGGGGATGATGTGGCACCCAAATGATTTCGCATTCCTGTTTTTACAATTTGGTTTACGTGGTGCAGTTATCTGGATGCTTAGTGATGGTGTGTAATGCTTGATTATTATTTGTGTAGTATTACATATAGTTTAATTAGAGTTTCTATCGCGTTACTCTTCTGTGCTTACTTACCAAATTTCGGGACGAAATTTCTTTCAAGTTGGGGATGATGTGACAACCTGAGTTCTCAAGGTTAGTGTTATTTGATTTCACGATCCTTTTAATTATATCGACATGTTCCTTATGCCTTTAAAGGTCGTCGTCACTGTCTAGAACTTTGTAGTCGTTACTAGTGGGTTTAAAACTCATTAGTGATTTGTTATAGAAACAGGTCGGGTGTTATGTTAAACTCACGAGTAACACTTAACCGGCCCAAACATGATATTTGGCACTCGAAACTCCCTTAGTCTCGACCCAGATTGCGCAACCCAAATCAAGCCCAACATTATTATTCCATGTGCATGTGGGTATGTATAGATCATACACGCTACCTCCCACACTTCATGTTGCAAACCCTAAAGTTCTCTCTCAACTCCGCAAACCCGACGAAACCTCTGATCTCCGATCGGACTCTCTTTTCGAAGCACTTCCCGTCTCGTTTCAACTCGTCCTCAACGACTACTTGGTTAGTATAATTGTAATTGTTTTAAATCTGGTCAATCCTACTTGTTTACGTGTGAATTTACTACTGATTTGTATAATTATTACAGAAACCTTTATGTCGCAAAATAAGTAGAAAACATGTTTTGGCACTATGATCGATAACTTTATGATAAAGAAACTTGCATGATGATAATTCCATGATATAGGGTTTCACCAAGTTATTGATATTTATTTGTTATTTATAATTAAAGAGGTAGTGGGCTACATGTGCAATGATAACAGTTGTATGGCATGAGTTGAGTTTGTGGGTTTGGTGATGATATGTCTGATGTCATTATGAATAATGATAAGGTAAAATTATGAATCAATGACTAGGGTAGATTTCTATAAATTGCCAATGAATTATGATGTGCCACTCATGATTTTCGGTTGAATGTTAAGGTGCATTCATTGGAATAATAGGAGCTCTTGAATTGATTACATAATTCCAATGAGTAACTGTTTGATGATAACTAAAGAATTGTGAATTGATCTTGTTTGTATCTGATTTGGGCTGTATACAACACTAATAGGCTACAGGCCTTCTTACACATACAGTTGGGTCGCACACTTATGTTATTTGAATTACACAAATATGATAAATCACAGGCCTTTGGCTGGGCCGCACAACAAAGTAAATTACTTGTAATGGTTAGGCTATGCATATACTCATTTGGGGCCGAACACTAGAGCTGGGCTGCATACATACACAAAGATAATAGTTGGGCCGAACCATGTAAAGAGACCAGTTAGGTAGTCACATACAAGAATGTTTGATGCATCGAATTTGTTAACGGTCGCATAAATTGTGAACTTGCACTACTCGATATATGTAATAAAATGATTTACATCATATGCTAGGTGTTAAGAGGAAAACGATGTGTTATGGGCAATGGACTTCATGATAAACTGTTACAACTTGTATGAGGGTAATGAACTGATAAGATGCATGATTAACTGGTATGCCTTGTATAGTGATATATGGTGATATGTGAATTACTTGTTCGTTACTCGAATGATGTGTAAGAAGAATCCATGATCTATGTGTAACTGACTGTCTTTGGTAACCACGGTAGGGTATGGTTGACCAACTCGGAACGGGTAATATAGCGTAACATACCGAGCAGTCTAAGGTGAGTTCATCTCTCTTGAGCATGCGTCCCGGTGGTTGGGACAGTCAGTGGTATCCCGGGGAGGGATAAGTCTTTTGGGTAAAAACGGGAATGTTGGATAATATACTCATCCTATCACCTTTAAAGTCCCTCCGTGTTGTTTGGTTACCGGGGAGGTAACATGGTATTAGTTGGTAGCGCTACTTAGGTTTGGCAACCTCACCCCGTACCTAAGAGGACGGGTGTTGAACTAATGACCTAGTCATGACCAATGCTTTGATAGGAGCATTGGAGAAATGGCAAAATAATCAGAAGCCGTCTTGTATTCGGGGTATTATCAACATTACTTTCGGAATTAAATTCAATGAACTGAACTAAACACTTGGTAACTAACGTTTTCGTAAAACTATGAACTCACCAGCGTTGTCTGATACACTTGCTGCATGCTCGCAGGTCGTTAGATGTTTTGGATTGGGACTTGCTGTCTGGAGTAGCTGGAGTGGTCATGGGTTGAACTGGAGGGATACATGTGTTGGAATTATTGATATGACACGTTGGTTTTGAAATAGTTAAACTATGATTTCTTTTAGTTGCTTCCGCTAAACATGTTGGTTTTCATTTAGACTTGTTAACGGTAGTTTTCATTAATAATTAAGCATTTTATTTTGAAACTTGTATGGGTTCAAGGTAATTAGTGGCTCGTTGTCGGTACGTCATACGCCTAACAGGGATATTCCCTAGGTGGTGTTTTGGGGGTGTGACAATGAACATTTCCAAAGTAACAATAAAGAATATTTTCAAGAGGATGGAGTCTTATGCTATTGCTCATCCTGAAGATTTCTAATTCATTCACCTAAATGACGGAGTGTATCTGACCATGTTATTATTGTATCTTTTCATTTGCTGAAATAATGTTTTATGTATGCTTAATATATGTTAACAACAATACATTAATGTATGTCGGTTTGCTTTTGAATGGGGAAACAAAGTAACTATAACTCTTAAAGGTGATTATGAGATGCATTCATATAACGCCCACATTTTAACATTCGAAAAATAAAGTAATAACATATAATTTTTAACAAAAATTGGGCATGACCCGTCCGTAACATGAGCAAATCCCTGTTTTGGCAAACTTCATTTCAAGTAAACTAATGACACTTCCAAAAGACTTAACAATACCATAGCATTACTTTTAAATATCTACCAACATCTAGAATTTTTTTTAAAGATCTAACAAGTCAAACTTCAAAAGTCTAGCTACTAAACAAAGTAGTTACAACAAAAATACTTTTTGACCATAAACATTGTTACAAAAGTAGCGGAAGCGCATATAGGTGAGATTTATATGGGTGCTCATTCCAATTCGCCGAACCGATTAAGTTGAGGATTTACCTACATCAACAACAAAATTTATTTTGTCAAATACATTACTACTAATACAATAATTCGAATTAATCCGTTTCATACTTTCACTTCTTTCATACACTTTCTTACCCGATGGAACGGGTCAAAACATACCATCTCGCAATCGAGATAAATCATGACATTCATTGACCCGTCGAAATGGCCAATTGTAAACTTACATAAACATCCATTCATTTCGTTTATAACGAATCGAATACGTGCATTTCATTACTATTACATACATCACTTTTCAACCCATTTATAACGGATTTAATTTATTTCCTTCCTTTTTGCATCACTATACATTCCTTCGACTCATTTATGACCAGTCGACTTCAATATTCATCCATTCATTAATACTCATACCAATGACCCGTTCACAACGGGTTAAGCTACTTACTTCATATTCATACTAAACCATTATTGCCTAAGCTTTTATACAAAATATTGAACAACCAAACAAAGTTGAGTTCGAAATACATTTACCTCGATCTTGTGCGTTTTCTGTTTTCCTAGCACATGAACTTTCTTCCTTCACGCCTACATTAACATGTTCATTCAATCATTTAGTCCATCCGAACATCATTTCATTAATTACATAGTTTATTTTATGGCAACATTATCACAATTTTCCGAATTTCGCATATATGTTCACTTAAGCATTTCATCGAACACTTGGCGGGTTTCGCATTAGTAGGACACTAAACACATATGTTCTAGGACATAATTTAACTAGTTCTTCTAGCAAATCATAAACAATCAATCAAGCTGTATGATACTTTTACTCCATATCAATTTATCTAGTGTTAATACATCATAATCAAGATTAAACATCAATATTTCAAGGTTTTACATAACTACTTCTATTATCTTGATTATCCTACATTAATTAAGATCTCATACAAAAATGGCTTTATGAATCAAGATGTTCAAATCATTAAAATCAAACATAAAACTTATTCTACATAGCAATTCCAGCTTCCAATAACACCTATCATAACATAATCTCATGATTGGGTTGAAACCCATTTCTTTCAATATAACAAATCAAAGAATTGGACAAAACACTTCAATAAATAGGGTTAGATGTTCGAAAATATGAGTTCATGCATTTGTTTTTCCTTGGAATTTCTACTGAATTTGATGTATGTGATGAAATTAGGGTTGCCCCTTTGCTACTGCCTTTGTTCGATCGACTAGAGACACACAGTGTGTGTGTGTCTTTGATTTTTAACTCTTTTAATCTTTTGAGTTTTCAAAAGTTACACCTTTGGCCCTTCTAATTTGTTCACTTATTTGATTTAAACGTTTTTCAATTCATTACTAGAAGTTCTAACATTACCATTAACTAAGTTAATTTTTTAATTAACTTAACTTATATTCAATAAACCTTTTTGGAGTGTAACATATTCAAGCACAACTTTCATCCCCTCTACACAAGAGTCATTCTTACTTAACTTAGTTAGTCAACTAAAGTTATTTTATTACATACAAATACATTTAAAGGCACAATAATCAATTACGCATTTTGGGGTGTTACAAGTCCACTCCCCTTAAAAAGGGTTTCGTCCTCGAAACCTGAATACGTACGGTTTAATAACATGCATACACATTATGTAGTCCAACTTTTTCAGGTAATAAATGGTCCTACTACGATCATAAATACCTTACTACTCAAATTTCTTACGTATAATTTACATGCTCACAAATCTATTAAACAAATGCTAATCACAACATCTATGCGGATGATTCTTTTACATAATAAACTACATCCCCTGCTTACACATTCACTTAATTTCCTTTGAACACCCAACTATAATTGGCGCACCATTCCTTTTTTTTATAAGCATGTTACCATATACTAGTTACGTCACTTCACATATATATAGCGTCTCAATAAGTTTTACTTATTAAAAACTTAGCCATGTCCAAAAAGAGAACATATCAACATACATGCCACATCTTCTTACTTGCCCTCCTAAGTTTCCATTCTTACATGTACCTCACAATACTCTATAGTAAGCTTGGGATACCTTTGGGAAGCTTATCGGGGCTTTAAAAGCAAGGAAAAGTGAGAAAGAACGCGAAAAAAGGGTTTCCGACGTCGGACCCGCATAGACAACACGATAAGGCGTCATCTGCAACAGGGCTGGGCGTCGCCGACTTGTAGTTTCGATTCAAGTTTAAGACACTTAAGAATAATCCTCACGTAATATATGCATTCTCTAGACAACTCTCCCATATATATAATGCTAAATCATACATCTCTTTAGGACAACAATGCAGTTTCAATTCAAGTTTAAGACACTTAAGAATAAGGTGTTGAATCTTCTTTGTCTTTTTTTGGAGGTGTCACACCCTAGGTGATCAGGGCATGATTGGGTTGAATTGAGAGCTTATAACATGCTATTACATGTTTTAAATAATCATTAATTCATAACAAATGTTTCACGAAACAAATAATTCAAATAAACAATTACAAAAGAGACATTTATCAACAACCACTAAGCTACACTAATCTGTTTCTTGTTAACTAAGGCCCATCCTATGTCCAATCTTCTCTTCGTACCTGTTCACCTGTATCATGTGTAAAAGTTGGCGAGTGAACCTTATTGTTTTTGGAAAAAAAATAATATGTTTAAGTTTAATTTATTGTGAAAACGTGCGTTAACCAATGTAAGTAAATATGTTGTATGCCATATATCATAACTCATAACACAATCTCAAACAATAAACAAACCAACCAACTGAAATGATTCAATAAATGCACGCATGTTGCACGGTATTATGGTGTGCCAATGAATGAATGTATGTTGCACGGTATTATGGTGTGTTACAAGGTCTAAGCTCAATCAAACGGAGATGACCTCGTATGGGTGGCAACGTCAAGTTCCGCTGATAGATAATGGGGAACCGACGAGCCTATGATCATGTGATATCCAAAATGTATGAAATGCACCAAGTGATAAACAACCAAACAACACATAACACATCCTGAAACAATAAACAAACTAATATAATGCTTCATATGAATGTATGCATGTTGCACGGTATTGTGGTGTACTGCAAGGTCTAAACTCAATCAAACGGAGCTGGCCTCGTATAGGTGGCAATGTCAAGTTCCGCCCATATGTAATGGGGAACCGACGAGCCTATGATGATGTGATGTCCAAAATGAATGAAATGCACCAACATGATAACAGTCAAACAACACATAACATAGATACTCCACATAATGGTAAATGCACGGAACTCGACTTGTAAAATGTGATAAAAACATTATAACACATGATACACCCCAAAAATGTATAAATAAAATAAAAGTGGGAGTTGTAAGATTTACTCACTGTGGTTGCGTTTGCGATTCCTTGTTACATAACGCACGAGTAAGGATTGAGAATCCGAACAAACGAAATGGTTATCCTAGATATTCAAAATACCACATAACGATCTCGTTAATATTTGTAGGTTAAATACAATTCCTAATATTTATGGTTTACAGTTTTAAGTAATTAGTTATTATATTTTCCCATTATTTAATGTTATAAAAGAAATAAATGGTCAATTATTTATATGTTAAAAGTTAAGTTATAAAAGAAAGTGAATTGGAATTAAAGAAAAAGGGAAACTGTTAGTTATTTTCTTTTGGGTTTAAGGATTAAAAAAAGGAAAAATAAAATTAAAATAAAACATATTAATTTGTTTGTTGCTTGGGAATTCTACGCATGTCACAAACCATATTTAATATGGTATTGAGTTTTATATTAAGGCTGTATATCATGTGAAGATTTAAAAGTTCCACAAGGCAATTAAAGAGGAGGTTTGAAGGATGGAGCTACTTCAAGAAAAAAATATGAATTTTGTATAAGCGAATAGAAGTTGCCATTGGTTTTTAGACCACCAGTAGTGGGGCGGTTTTTTTTCTTAAATTCAAAAAAAAAACGCTCAAAAACGCCCCTCCTCCCATTACATAGGGCGTTGTTTGGCATTATTTTTGAAAAAAAAAATTTACTTCAGCGTTTTTAAAACAACGCTCAACATTTCATGCAACCGTGTTGACTGGCCAATGGGAGTGGTCCACTAGTAGTTTCTTTTTTTTTAAACCTCCTCTTAATAAAAAAATAATTGTTTAATAATTGGAAGGGGGGTTATTGGGCATTATTCCCACTACGCCACTTTTACAATAACGCCCAATAATGCCCCATGCTGACTGGACTGCCACGTGTCGCAAAACGCCCTATGGTGGGGGTATTATTTGGCTAAACCACTACACATGGTCTTAGTGGGAAAGAGAATAGGCTAAAAAAAAGAAGTTGGAACATAGACTTATATGCCATTAATAAATCCCACTTAATTACCACCACCACTATTCTACAATCATTGTTTTGAAAGTAATTGTATTTTTAACTCATTTGAACCTGATTGCTGTTCGTCTTCTTCGTAAAAAAAAGGACCATACAAGCAATAAGTGAACATGAAGCACACTCAGTCATACATATGATCATGTTTCTTCTAAGATTATAGAATACATGAAAACAAAAAGAAAGATTAACAACAGAGAAAAAAGTATACCGAACATTGAAATGGTTCCCGTTGCGAACTTCGGGCGGCTCCGGCGGCTTTGGTTTTCTCCGGTGGCTTCGGATTTCTCCGGCGAAGTTCTCCGACTCCGATCTCCGGTGTTTTGCGGGTTCTTCTCCAGCGAGTTTTTATTATCATTCGAGTGAAGAAGCTGTGAGAGGGTAGTGAAACCGTATAGGGTGTTTTATGGTTTCGGAGGGATGGAGTTCACAAGTTCTCAGTGTGATTAGCGTTTTCATGAAGGTTATGAGTTGTGATATGCTTGATTTGTTAAGGTAAGATTTAAAGACGTGTAATGATGGACGTATACTCGTCCAGGTTCGTGCGTCACGGGTTTGGAAACTCGATCAATCAATGACAATCAAACCTTGCGTGTCGACAGGTTTGGGCGGCAAACTTCTTGTTCTCCAAAAGAAATGTCGGATGCTTGTATACAAGTATAAATTGCTTAAGCAGTTAAGCAATAAGCCCCCTCTAGTTTGTAAGGTTTATATTGGTAAAAGAGAGTTGTAAAAGTTTGGTTGAAAAGTTAATATCGTTATGTTTTTTTTTCTATTGTTATTATTATTATTATTTTTTATAGCAATATTAAATAAATTAGTTAATTAACAATTAAAGTAAATAAATAAATTTACTCAATAAATGAATCCGGATATATCCTTCAAACAATCTTTATTTCGCGCAAAAATTTTCGAGGTTTAAAAGTTGGGATCCAGATTTCACAACCGGTCGGGTTTTGGGAGATCATTTTGGCGGATGTTACAGGAGGGGTGAAGCACGGGGAGGTGTTTTGGGAGACATGGCATGGTCTAGTTGTAGCAACTTTTTCTTTTCTTGAAATGCCCAACGATGGGGGCGAGTCTTGGGAAACATGTGGCGTACTTTGTGTGTTTCTTGTAAAAACTTAATTTCCAACATGAAAATGCTTAATTTGTCATTTTGCAGTCAATTTATCCCTAAAAATCATAAGTAAACAAATAAAGAACATATTTAACATATTTAACAATGAAAATGGCTAAAACTTGAACCCTGAATGATGTGAAATATAAGTATTTTTTTATGTGTGTGTCAGTGGGTTTATACATATATACATGCACATATATAAATGTATGTTGGGAGGGGACCTAGAACAAATACCTAATTAAAGTGTTGTGTGTCAACCATGGAGTGCCTATAAATATATATCCATGTGTGTGTATTCTTGACTTTTTAGGCACCGCATTAACATTTCAAAACCCCTAAGAAGTCCTACTCCATGCCTATAAATACCATTATCTTCCATCGCACCAAGAGTCATTCATTTGTGCAACATATCTTCTTTCATAAAAAAGTTGATACCTATAATGGAGGTTTCTATGGAGGTAGAGGTCGCTTCTTCTCTCTCTTCCGAAAAACTTTTCAAGCTCTATAATAACTACGACACCATCGCACCCAAGGTCGATCCTCAATCTTTCAAATCCATTACTCTTATACAAGGAGATGGTGGTGTTGGAAGTATCATCAGCACTGTGTATGGTGACGGTAATCGACCTCCCCTTATTCACATTTGTAATTATTTATTGATATTATTGAACTTGGCCGATCTTCTTTGATGGCTTTCATAACTATTATTTTAATAAAATCTCTCACAGGATCAACTTCAAAACACACGGTGGATGCCATTGATACAAGCAACCATCTTATCAGCTACACGTACTTTGAAGGGGATGTCTTTAAGGGTATTATAGAGAAAATCACTCATCATATTAAGTTCACACCTTCTCCTAATGGAGGAGCTATATACAAACGTACAGTCATATTTAAGTGCATCGGTGATGCTAAGCTAAGCGATGAGGCTATGAACATTTCCAAAGAAACAATAAAGAATATTTTCAAGGGGATGGAGTCTTATGCTATTGCTCATCCTGAAGATTTCTAATTCACTCACCTAAATGACGGAGTGTATCTGACCATGTTATTATTATATCTTTTCATTTGATGAAATAATGTTATATGTATGCTTAATATATGTTAACAACAATACATTAATGTATGTCGGTTTGCTTTTGAATGGGTAAACAAAGTAACTATAACTCTTAAAGGTGATTATGAGATGCATTCATATAACGCCCACATTTTAACATTCAAAAAATAAAGTAATAACGTATATTTTTAACAAAAATTGGGCATGACCCGTCCGTAACATGAGCAAATCCCTGTTTTGGCAAACTTCATTTCAAGTAAATTAATGACACTTTCAAAAGACTTAACAAAACCATAGCATTACTTTTAAATATCTACCAACATCTAGAAATTTTTTTTTTAAGATCTAACAAGTCAAACTTCAAAAGTCTAGCTACTAAACAAAGCAGTTACAACAAAAAAATACTTTTTGACCATAAACATTGTTACAAAAGTAGCGGAAGCGCAAATAGGCGAGATTCATATGGGTACCCGTTCTAAGTCGCCGAACCGATTAAGTTGAGGATTTACCTACATCAACAACAAAATTTATTTCGTCAAATACATTACTACTAATACAATAAGTCGAATTAATCCGTTTCAGACTTTCACTTCTTTCATACACTTTCTTACCCGATTGAACATAAGTCGGTGTGTTAAAATAAACTTTTTGCATTTTCGCGCATAACTTACGTTCTGAATACATCCGGAAATCCAAAAATTTATGTAATCATTAGAATATTTTATTTTAGTGATTGGCATGAGAAAAATCCATTCGTCGCGTAATTTAGATCGTTTTTCGCGTCCGTTCGTGTTTCGTCGTAATTAACCGAATAACGCAATTATACGACCAAACGAACCAACATCCGAGATATTTTTTAGCACATTTCATGTTCCCTATACTTAAACTTCATTATTGACCTTTGAAAATGGGTTAACGGGGTTTAAACGCATCAAAATAGGCCTTAAACATGTGTAGGGACCAAAACTGTAAATATTTGAAACTTTCTGGAACTGGCAGATGGTGGCGCTGCGCCACCACCACATGGCTCTACCGTCGCGTGACGCGACGGCCTCATCTGGGCAGAAACTCCATTTCAGCAACTGCAGGTCCATTTTCAGCATTTAACTTGAAGTTTAGGGGCTATTTTGTAACATTTGCAATACCATTTGATGGTTTTGGGGCACTCCTAGTATTCCAAAACCTTGTGCCCACTTGGACGGTCCAGATTGAAGCTCGGATTTCGAGGAACGATCTCAACGGTTCTTGGTTTTCTATATAAACCCCCACCATTTTCACTCCCAACTCACATTTGATTCTGAAATTTCTCTAAGTTGATGTGATTATCACTTCATACCTGAGAATATTTGGAATCAAACCTCCATTCTTGGACCTTTTGTAAGTATTCTTTCATTCTTTTACGCATTTTTAAGCATGAAAGTCAAACTGTGTTTGACTTTCTGCATTGACCAGTTTATGGTCAACACGAAGTTCGTTTGAACTTCATAACGTGGGCGTAATCACGATGGTTATAGTCCCTAGTGACTATACCTACTGATTACCACGTTATTTAGGCATAGTGGCGAGTCGTAGTTTTGGCCAAAATGCGTATTCTTGCGTATTTTGTAACCAAACTACTTTTAGGTATCAAGACCCTTTGTTTTGATACCAAACCTGTTTTCAAACTTCATTAATCATGTTATAACATGTTTAGCTCGTCACTTTTAGATTTGTGCTTATATAGGGTCGTAAGGTAAGCGATCTAATCAATCACTTATACTTTCGAACCCGACCCATTTGGTCGATCATTAGGATCCGACCAAACACATTAGGTGACCATAGTTGTATAGGGAATAACCTTCCGAGGTTATACCTTATAGTCACGACGCTTAGTTAGTTGTATGATAGGTAGTTTATATGCCTTAGGAAAATTTCCAAAATCCTCCCTTTTTACGCCAAAATTCATTTTAAGCATATGTAACATAATTTTTTTTGACATCTAAACTGATTAGGCAACAATATTAGACATGTTAAGGCATATTACTTGTCATAGGACTAGTGCGGTCCGAACGCGTTTTACGCGAACGACGCGTTAAAGTAGTGCAAGCTAACTAAACGAGTCATAGTGTGTCGTAAGCACTTAGGATAGGTTTTGTTTTAGAATGTAGGTTTTGTTAAACCATATTACATGAGTTCGTACACTCATTTGGTATACGAAACCTCATTCTATCCGATCCTCCGATTCTGGTCCGTTTATTAACATAGTTACCTATATTAGGTGCCGTTTGATTCCGCGATCTTTATTACTTTACTTGGTGGTTATCTAAAGACTATTGAGCAATCTCAAGTGAGTACATAGTCCCCTCTTTTACTGTTTTTCAAACATTTTGGGGTGAAACACATGTGCCTACTTGTTACTTTCGTGCTTTCCATGTTTTCATATCATTTGCTTGTTATATTCATTAGTACACTTATAGTACATGATTTCATTGTGTTTTTACTATGTATGTCCATTTGTTGCATACTTAGTACGTCGTTTTACATTACATTTTATGCTATGTATGTCCATTTAGCGCATACTTAGTACATTGTTTTTCATAACATGTTATGTATGTTCATTTGTTGCATACTTAGTACATTTGTTTCACATCACATGCTATGTGTGTCCATTTGTTGCATACTTAGTACATTTGTTTTACATCACATGCTTACATTTTGGTATGACATTTGGTTTGTTTAAATGGGACCAAAATACGTTCATTAAAATTAGCCCTGCCGTTCGTTAGTAGGTAGTGGTACCATAGGAATTGACAACTCTCGTTCCTGACATCCTAGGTATGTTTGGATGGAGGGAATGACCGAATTCGATAAACATAAATCAGATAAACCTTTAATTTGTTTAAGGGTTTATCGCTACAGTCACAAGGCTTGAAAGTATGCATTTTCACAATACCGCATAGATGTTTGTATCAGTATAGCATGCATTTCCACAAAACATAACTTTGATTTAAACTAAGTTTTACTTCAATACCTTATTTTTGTGCATTTTGCCTATGGTTTAGTTGATATATTTCACATGCCATACATGATATTTTGGATACACATTACATGATTTACATTTGACACATGAACATTTTGACATTTAATATACATTACATGGTTTACATTTTGACATAAACATTTTGACAATTGATTTAAACATAAACATTTTAATTGGTGGCTTGGTTCGGTAAGTGATTTAAGTAACGAGGCGTGTGTAATATGATACAAGCATGGTGGATACGCCGCTGGTACTTCCTATATATAAGTGCTTGTATGATATTACACATCGTAGCGTTATTTAAATCATTTCAGTTTAGACATATAACCTTTTACATCAATAACATATTTTTCACAAGACATTTACAAAACAGTTTCTTTTATACAACTCATTTTACTTGGTTATTTAATTAACCATACACCTTTCTTTTGTATAATCTGATTTCTTATAACATTTTCATATGATTTATAAAAGAAAACACTTAACAAGATTCATGACCAATTTTTATTAAACATTTCTTTAAACTCAAGTCATGAATCCTATTTTCACAAAACCTATGTCTCTCACAGGCATTTTTATACTGACGTACCTATTTTCACATGTGTTTTCAGGCGCTGGTGCATAAGGATACACTAGGGTGGACTCGGGCCTTAGTGCCATAAAAGAAGCAAGATTAGTTTAAATAATGTTATATAGTCTTGTTTTCTTTCGTTTAAGACAATGTAACTCTCATGTTTGATAAATAAAATATAACTTTAATTACCATGGTTGTGAAACAATAATTCTGTTACAACACTCCCCGACGTTTCCGCCACGTTTTGTTGTTTTACGTGGTCGGGGTGTGACAGAAGAGTTGGTATCAGAGCCAATGGTTATAGGGAATTAGGTTATTAGTAATTCTTTGACCTAGACTATAACTTTTCTAGGACCCCAACACAAGTTATCTTGTGTTTAGATCTTAAAACATGCACTTCACCTATCCTTAGGTGATTGCCAAAACAAGAATCCAAACTTTCGAAACGATTTTTGAAAATCAATCTTCTGTTTTTAAATGATTTATTACAAGGTTTTGAACCCTTTGATTTTTTTTTTTCAAAATGATTTTGAAAATTTATCATCCGCTTTTGAATGATTCTTTTGGCCTTGTGCCTTCCAAGTTTTCAAAATCTTGTCAAAGTTTTGAGTTCTAAATAGTGTGAACATGTGCAAACTGGAAGAGTGAATGCTTGTACCGTGGGTTTTCTGTCTAAGGCTAGAGTGTTCGTACAAATCCACATAATCGGACCAGTCACTCTTACCTGGGAACTCTTGGGGTGAGTGTTCACTTATAGGCGAGCATGTCTTCGCAATACATTATTTTTGACCCATTCACTTTGATTAGTCATTGTGTGTCATTTGTTTGCTTTGTGGTAGACCACCATATTTGCTTTTGTCGATTTTTGTTTCATCTCATTCTTCTCATCTAATCATCTCACTCATTTTCCTTCATGTTTCCTCTTTTAGAATGCCCCCTCGACACGAAAATCCACTATCTAATGCCGAAATGGCAGATATCATGGCGCAGCATTTGGCTGCTATACTCCCCAGACATTCTTGCTCAAGTGAACCAAGCCAACAATAACCAGAATGCTCCATTGTAACACCTCGAATTTTTGTGTCCAATAATGTGTTAACACGTGTCATTTGTTTAACACGTGGCATTAATATTAAATAAAGGACTAATTTTGACAAACCTTGAAAGTATATAAATTCGAGGGTTATAAATGTCAACAAGGGTAAATATACTGTATAGTAACCCTAAATAATGCTTGAACCTTCAAACGAATAAATCATAGATCGTACAGAAGCGAAACGCGAAAGAAAAAGCTACAGGGGTTAACCGTGTCAACATGTTTAATTATACCTCTGAGTGACCCTTTGACGTTCCCAAGGCTTTGTAACGGTATTATACACTCACTAAAATATAATATATAAATTTCGCGAAGTTTCGTTATGAAACGAGAAAGTTACGATCGAATTCGTAGGAGAAGGGTTAAAAGCGTCAATAATGAAAGTTAAGGCTTTCTGAATAATTAATAAACTAATCGGGGACTTAACAACGCGGTAAATAACACGAGGTCCTTAGTTGTAATTAACCGAGGGCCAAACCGCAAAGTTACCCCTTCAAACCCGAAAGGTCAGGTAAATCATTACGAAAGATTTCGTTATTAATTACCAGGATTTCGTAATCATGACAAAAGATTTAAAAATCCTGAAATTTTAACCTCTCGCGACCCGCGTAAAGGATTGGGTTAAGTTGAGGCGGGCCGCGAGCCTCCTCTTTTACGCGCCTGATATTTGAAACTCAGGCGACCCGCATTAAAAGTGCATGGAACTCCCATGCGGGCCGCGTGGGACGCCCAGATGCAGAAAACTTGTAACTACTTGCCTCTTGGAGCCTTTGAACGACCAACAACCAATAAATGAGGCATGGGCACCCTATGCTCCACCCATATCACTTAGGGACACCTGCCCATGATCCATGATCAAATGTAGACTGAGTTGTGATGATCTTGAGGTCTTTTGAACACTATAAATAGCCACATTATGCTCATAACATTCACACAACACAAAACACACTCATCTGATCATTCTAAGAGCTCTCTAGCGTTCTCTTCTGCTCTCTAAGCAAGATACCACTTCTGTAAGTCGTTCATAACCATTTTGGTCATACATTTCCATAGTTTTAGCTTATAAACTCAACCGTCGTAACTAACGGTTGTTATAGCGATAACTCACAAATGGTTCAGTCTTATGACGAATCAAAAGTAGTTTTGAGATGGTATTTATGTGGGTAATAAACCCCTAAAAGGGTTCCCTCTGATCACCACTCTAACCATGTCAAATATCGAGTGAAACGCGCACTTAAAAAGTCAACAGAAAGTCATTTTGCCGTTTTCTACATAATCTGTAATGTATACGTTATGAAACCTGTTTTGATGTTCATAAAACATGATATTAAGCATATAAACTTATTTGCGCTCGTTTGAATCGACCATTTGCTATATTGACCCGGTTCGGAGCCGAATGTCGCAAAAGTTTGACTTTTGCTTTGACTTCAGTTCTGACCCGTTTTAGTGAGGTATAGATATGCCTTAGGACTCTCTTAGGACCAGGTCACATGTTGGTATAAATCCCTGTGATCGGTTCATGAGTTATCCAAGTCTTTTGCGTATTTCCGTCAAACGCCTAAAGGTTGACCGTAATGCCATTTTAAAAATAAAACGAGTATTTCGGACACGTGAACGGACCATAATCTTGCTTATTAAATTATAAGCATGTCCTTAAAGTTTCACGTCAATCCGAGGTCTAGAATGAGAGTTATGCTAAATAGCGCAGTTAAAGTAAACTTTTGTAATAAACGGCGCGATTAGCATAACGCCTATCTAAACCAAGATTTCGTCACCAAAACTTTTACCCACTGTATTAAAATTATATTTTGGGAATTTTAAAGATTTTTAATAATTTTTACCTTGTTCATAACCTGCGGTTATGGCTACGGTTCGGTAAATACCGAATATGCCCTTTTTGGCCAAAACATGAGTTCTACAAGGTCTTTTGACCCGATTCCAGTTGCTACTGGTTCCAAATAATAAATAAAGTATTTTAAGCTGTATAAGCTGTTCGGGAAACTCAGATTTCCTGTAGAACTCGAAAAGCCCTTTTAAAGTCTTTAAAATGACCGAAAAGCCCCTACGGGGCATAATATTAACTTAAACTCGTTACGGGCATCACGGGAGGTATCCTACTGATACCACAACCTCTTTAAGGCATATTGACTTAGGAAATAAGCGTAAGACTCTTATGGTAAACCGTTTCGCCTATTGCGCGCACGGTTCGGCTTATGAAACTAGTTTTCATAATTTAGCCGATAAGGGTCAAATTATATTATTTGAACCCCAAAATCCAGAGTGTGAACCATAAACCCATATAAAACAAGTCTCTGAACTTGTTGGGTCAGAATCACACTCCATTCTCGGTTTTCGCTTTTTCGCGCGATTAAACCATATCTATATATATCGGAACCAACCGGTCTAGGCTACGGCTAATATAAGGACCCGTTAGGATTCTAAGAGGTTAATTAAAACCTTCGTTCCAGATTAGGAGCCCCGGTAAAAGCTATCGGCGATTTAATCGAACTAAGGATATATACTTGCAAAGGTAAATACTTTAACTTATTTCCCCTATATGGGCTTGGGTTACGGTATGTTAATACCGCTTGATTGAGCATTATATTTTTCCATCGCTTAGGTGGTTAATTAAATAATATGATCGGCTCATTTAAACAGTTTTGTTTCTTAAAAGCCTTTGGGGGGTTTAATGACCGTTGTCCCGGATATCCTTGGCATCTTTTTACGAAATGGCCACGACCATCGACATCCCGGTGTAGGCGTACACCCGGTATATATTGTCGACATTAAATTAAAAGACGTAGCCGTTGGTTTTTATACTACGGTTTTACGCAATGTGGTGTGTCTATAAATCTTTAACCCGACACGACCCGGGCTACTGAACGCATAAAAGAACATGTAAAACGTTCACAAGATTTTAATAATTTTCCCAAGTTATAAAAGAGTTTGTGCCTTGTGCATTCAAATCAATTTTAATAAACATTTTCAAATGTGTCAGTTGAATGTATTTACCAGTGTAAACTGACGTATTTTCCCCAAAAAGATTAAGTGCAGGTACTATACGAAATTGGCTGGTATTAGCTTCCTAAGCATCACGAATAGTCTCGCAAACTCGATGCCGTATCTGAATGAACAATATTTTATTATTATTTGATCCGCTGTGGATATATTCGACTTCTGTAATACATTTGATATTACAACCAGAGGTTGAAGTATATATTTATCTTTAAGCTTCCGCTGTGCATTTATATAATTGTGTGGTTTGACTATATTGTTGCCAACATCGTCACGGTAATCCCCCACCGGGCCCACTGGTGAGACACGTGGAAATCGGGGTGTGACAGGTTGGTATCAGAGCCAACGTTGAGTGAATTAAACATTATCCTATTGTGTTTAATCTCAATGACACAATTGCACATACTTGAGTCTAGACAAGAACTTAGGACAAATTCGAATTGTTGTTCCAATTTTGTTTTTTTATTTTATTACTGGAATTTAAAGTTTTATAAAGCAGGAAAATGCCACCTGTTATATTCCGAGGAAGAGGAAGGGGAAGAAGAGGCAGAGGAGATGTCGTGACACATCACGATAACGAAGCTGGACCATCTGGTACAAGACATCCTTCGATGACAAGGAGCGAAGAACCACAACGACGAAGAGATCTTTACGAACCCGCGAGGCATTCCACCTCGCACAGCTCGACGCCATCTTATCGGCACTCCTTTGGGCCAAACTCAGAAAATGATCCCAACAACCCACAACCTTCCTTCATACCTCTACAACGTTCGGTATCGCACCGAAATTACGACGATCCTACTCCATACTTCATAGGTCAGTTTAATCCAGCTGACTACATACAGGAACCTTCAGGCTTTGTTCCATTAGGGCCACAAGATCACTTCTCCGAAGACCATATGGATGAAGATACTAATCCAACTGAACCTGCTCGTGGTACGCCCACGCATCCGATAGAAGTCTCTGATGGGTCATCTTTCCATGGCACACCCTATCAGGGACCAGACAGTTTCCAAGCGTTGTTTGACCGACATGAGTGGTACTACACGCCACCTCAACAGACATCACAACAACCGCGACATCCACAGGATCCCTCTGAGGATTCACACTTTGAGGCAGTTACGCCACCACCTCCGCCACCGGCGCAACCAGTAATGCCTGATCCGCCAAGGCGTAGGAGGACAAATGCTCGTATGTCCACACGAGGAGGAGGGGGTATCCACTTCAGCACCCCTCGACACTCTAGTAGTAGCCACTATCCGCCACTACAAGAAGAAGGACCATCAAGTCCTATACAGGAGGCGAACTCCGCACCAGCTGCACCAAATTCGCCACCATTTGGGTATGACCAACCCATACCTGCTTACACGGGTCCAACGGCTTACAACCCATTCGAACCGTCACAAGCACAATACAACTACAATTATGAACGCGACCCATATGTGGTGTCGGCTAGATATAATGCGCGCTACCCTGACGGAGCTCATGGGAACATGGGACCACCGGACTACTCAGCTCATGGGTATCCAATACCTCCCAGACCCCCAGCTCCGCAACACGCGCCACAACCACGATTTTCTCCTCCTGAACAGGAAGAGATACTCCATCGACTAGATCGTGTGGAGAGAGAGTTCGAAGAAGAGAAAAAGATCCACCGAGGATTTCTCAAAGGCTTGGCGAACCTACTAAAGGGCAAAAAGAAGAAACGTGACCATTAGCCCTCAATAGTTGTACTAATGTAATTTCTATTTTGAAATAAGTCTCTTCGTGGACACTTATGGTATTTCAGTCCCTACGTGGACTTATCTTTTAGTCCTTACATGGACACCTATCTTGTATTAGTCCCTGCGTGGACTTGTCACTTATTTTAAACCTCTATGGAGGTATGTACTATTTGAAAGACCCGTTTAGGGCAATATGAAAGTGTATTTGAGATTATGGAATGTATGTTATGAGTTTTGTTTTAATGTGTATGAAATAAATCAAAACCATTCCTTTTAAATTGATCTGCCTAGATAAAGAATCTTACGAGTGAAACCTAGCCTGGTGTCTTTTAAGATCCGGTCAAGATGGTAGGACTTAATTAAAAGATTCAGATTCCCTGTTAACCGCTGCAAGCACGTTGACATTCATGGCAGATGTGATTCGTTAAAATCACGCACGTCATTCTTATACAATAATCCTTTAAGGATTTCAAAACCCAACTAAATGATTTATAAATCGTGGGTTAAATCACCAATGAAGGTGATCAATTATATTAAATCATCCATTAGTGATGTAGTGCCTACGGGCCAACCTTATTAAAACATCCATTAGTGATGTAGTGCCTACGGGCCAATCATATTAAACCATCCATTAGTGATGTAGTGCCTACGGGCCAACCTTATTAAAACATCCATTAGTGATGTAGTGCCTACGGGCCAATCTTATTAAAACATCCATTAGCGATGTAGTGCCTACGGGCCAACCATATTGAAACATCCATTAGAGGTGTAGTGCCTATGGGCCGTAATAATTGTCTTATAAAGACAAAAGACAGTGGTGGTCTATGACTCCCTGCCAGAAAAGGGTAAGAGAACTACGGTTCAAAACTTTATGCCTTTGATTCTCTGGAATCTCGGCTAATATTATAAAACATCCTCGTGATTAGGCTTTATGCCGCCAATATTATTGATATAGCTGAAATAGGATATATTCAAATCCTAATATCTAATGAAGTAATAAGTTAACCCAATATGGTCTCTGTTACCATGGTTGACAAATTGTCATAAAAGACAATTATATAATAATCTCCTGAATAAATTTTGTTATCTTCTGTAGCAGATTCAAGTTACAATGGCAGATCCCAATGGAGAGAACAGCCATACAAATGAAGATGACTACGACAATGCGCCAGTGCATCTGACAGGCGCACAGCTAAAGGCTCTGATTGACAATGCTGTTCAGGCAGCTCTTGATCGTCAATATACGGAGTCCCAAGGCAGAACCGTATCAAAACCACCCTCTAAACCAAAGACACACTCCAAACCACCCTCTCAACCCAAGAAAGATGACGACAAACACTCGTCCACTGAGAACAGCGTTCATCGCGATAGAGAATATACTGATGCATCAAATGCTAAGGGTTGCACCTACAAATACTTTGTATCTTGTAAGCCCCGGGAATTTACAGGGGAGAAAGGTGCTGTTGATTGTATCACCTGGCTAGATGAGATGGACACTATTGTGGACATCAGCGGGTGTGCAGCGAGGGATGTGGTGAAGTATGTGTCCCAGTCATTTAAGGGCGAGGCCCTGGCATGGTGGAGGGCGTTGGTGCAGGCATCTGGTAAGTCTGCTTTATACAAAATGACGTGGGAGGAATTTATTGCTCTCATTAAGGAAAACTACTGCCCTCAGCATGAGGTTGAGAAGATCGAGGCTGACTTTGTGTCACTGGTAATGACGAACCTGGACTGCCAGGCATATTTGACGAGCTTCAATACGATGTCTCGCCTGGTCCCATACCTTGTGACACCAGAACCCCGAAGAATCGCCCGTTTCATTGGGGCACTAAGGAGCAAGGAGGCCGAGAAGAGGAAACGTGAGGATGATACCTCGCGGAGGTCAGGGAAAAAGCACCGTGGAAACGGTGATGGCAAAAAGGGGTCGGAGGTGAAGAAAGATGGGCAAGCTGGTGAAACGCCCAACTGCAAAATCTGCAAGAAACCCCACTCTGGGAAGTGCAGATTTGCATCAAACTCACAGTCGCAATCAAAGACTCCTTCTTGTGGACTATGCAAGTCCAAGGATCATAAGACTGTGGAGTGCAAAAAGATCAAGGATGCAACCTGCTATGGTTGTAACGAAAAGGGGCACATCAAGAGTAACTGCCCTAAGTATGCCAAGAAGGCGGAAGAGACAAAGAAGTCAAATGCGAGAGTTTTTCGCATGGATGCAAAGGAAGCGGTCCAGAACGACAACGTGCTTACAGGTACTTTTCTCGTAAATAATATATTTGCAAGAGTACTATTCGATTCTGGCGCTGATAAATCCTTTGTAGACCAGAAATTTTGCCAACTACTAAATATGCCTATCAAAACCCTTAATGCGAAATACGAAGTAGAGCTAGCAGACGGCATGATAGAAACCGTCTCCACTGTCTTAGAGGGATGTGAAATATCCATTAGGAACCATTCTTTTCCTTTATCCCTACTTCCCTTCAAACTAGCGGGTTTTGACATTGTGCTAGGCATGGACTGGTTATCCCATAACCAGGCCCAAATCATTTGCGGCAAGAGGCAGATAGTTTTAAAGACTCCGAGTGGTGAATCTCTTACCATTCGAGGAGATACGCAGTACGGGTTACCCGAGGACGTATCTATTCTCAAAGCTTCAAAGTGTTTGAACAGAGGCTGTGTAATTTACATGGCTCAGGTGATAATAGAAGAGCCTAAGCCGAAGATAGAAGATCTTCCTGTCATTTCTGAATATCCTGAGGTTTTCCCTGAAGAACTACCTGGTTTGCCACCGGATAGACAAGTGGAATTCAGAATAGACATCATTCCTGGAGCAGCTCCTATAGCTAGAGCGCCTTACAGATTAGCTCCGACGGAAATGAAAGAACTAAGGACCCAGTTGGATGAACTGCTGGCAAAAGGTTTTATCCGACCTAGTTCGTCTCCCTGGGGAGCACCAGTCCTATTTGTAAAGAAGAAGGACGGATCGATGCGTTTGTGCATCGACTATCGAGAGCTAAATAAAGTTACCATAAAGAATAGATATCCTTTGCCGAGGATCGATGATCTATTCGATCAGCTGCAAGGAGCAAGCTATTTCTCGAAAATCGACTTGAGGTCGGGTTATCATCAACTAAGGGTCAGAGATGAGGATGTACATAAGACAGCATTTAGGACTCGCTATGGTCATTACGAGTTCCTAGTGATGCCTTTTGGGCTCACAAATGCACCGGCTGCGTTCATGGATCTCATGAATCGCGTCTGCAAGCCGTATTTGGACAAATTTGTTATAGTCTTCATCGACGATATCCTTATATATTCCAAGAACCAAGCTGACCACGAGAAGCACCTCCGTTGCATTCTCGAATTACTACAGCGTGAGAAACTCTACGCCAAATTCTCGAAATGTGAATTCTGGCTACGAGAGGTTCAGTTTTTAGGGCACGTTGTGAGTGAGCGTGGTATTCAAGTGGATCCCGCTAAGGTAGAGGCAGTCATGAACTGGCAAGAGCCAAAGACGCCTACCGAAATCCGTAGTTTCCTGGGGTTAGCAGGGTACTACAGGAGGTTTATTGAAAATTTTTCGAGGATTGCTGCGCCCTTGACTTCCCTAACCAAGAAGAAAGAAAAATTTATTTGGGGCCCAAAGCAGCAAGAGTCCTTCGAAGTTCTGAAGCAAAAGCTGAGCAACGCACCTGTGTTGACACTACCTAAAGGTACAGAAGAATTCGTAGTTTACTGCGATGCATCACACACAGTCATGGGGTGTGTGCTTATGCAGAAGGGCAAGGTGATTGCCTATGCTTCAAGGCAATTAAAGGTGCACGAAAAGAATTACACCACCCATGATTTGGAGTTGGGTGCCGTTGTATTTGCACTAAAATTGTGGAGGCATTACCTTTATGGTATTAAATTCGTGATTTATTCTGATCACAAAAGCCTCCAGCACCTGTTCAACCAGAAGGAGTTGAACATGAGGCAGCGCCGTTGGATGGAAACCTTGAATGACTATGATTGCGAGATCAGGTACCATCCCGGCAAAGCGAATGTGGTCGCTGATGCCTTAAGCAGGAAAGAAAGGGTAAAACCTATTCGAGTCAATGCCAAAAGCATTGAGGTCAAGAACAATTTAATTGAAAGGATTTTAGCTGCACAGCGAGAGGCTGTGTTGGAAGCTAATTATCCTAATGAAAAGTTAGGAGTAACTGAGGAGCAGTTGACTCTTAGCAAGGATGGAATCCTTAGACTGAACGGACGTATATGGGTTCCGATTTATGGAGGACTACGAGATGTTATCCTCCAGGAAGCCCATAGTTCCAAATACTCAGTCCATCCTGGTGCTGACAAGATGTATCAAGATTTAAAGGCAAATTATTGGTGGATAGGCTTGAAAAAGTCTATGGCCGCCCACGTAGCAAAGTGCTTGACTTGTGCTCAAGTCAAAGCCGAGCACCAAAAGCCGTCTGGCTTGCTACAGCAGCCTGAACTTCCCGAGTGGAAGTGGGAATGCGTAACTATGGACTTCATAACCAAGTTACCCAAAACCAGGAAAGGAAACGATACAATATGGGTCATAGTTGATAGGCTGACTAAATCAGCTCATTTTCTACCCATCAAGGAGACGTATAGCTCCGATATGTTAGCCCAACTTTATGTTGATAAGATTGTAGCTTTACACGGCATACCTGTGACTATTATCTCCGATAGGGATACCAGGTACACGTCTCACTTCTGGAAGAGTTTCCAGCAATCTTTGGGCACGCGTTTGAACTTCAGTACGGCTTACCATCCACAGACGGACGGTCAGAGTGAGCGTACCATTCAAACGTTGGAAGACATGCTTCGTGCGTGTGCGATCGATTTAGGTGGTAACTGGGATAAGAATCTACCCCTAATCGAGTTCTCCTACAATAATAGCTACCATACCAGCATAAAGGCTGCGCCTTTCGAGGCATTATACGGTAGGAAATGTAGATCGCCTGTTTGTTGGGCGGAAGTAGGAGAGGTCCAATTATCAGGACCAGAGATTGTTTTCCAGACAACGGACAAGATTGTCCAGATCCGGGAACGTCTCAAGGCTGCCCGCGATAGGCAGAAAAGCTACGCTGATCCAAAACGTAAGGATCTTCACTTCGAAGTAGGTGAAAAAGTGTTGCTTAAGGTATCACCCTGGAAGGGGGTGATGCGTTTCGGCAAGAAAGGCAAACTGAGTCCGAGATACATAGGACCTTTTGAGGTCATTGAACGGGTCGGGTCAGTCGCCTATAAGTTGAACTTGCCTGAAGAGCTCAATGGAATTCACAATGTGTTCCACATCTGCAATCTCAAAAAGTGCTTCGCCGATGAATCATTGGTGATTCCACACACAGATGTGCATATAGATGAGAGCTTAAAATTTATAGAAAAACCTTTGTCGATTGAAGATCGACAGGTGAAGAAGCTTCGAAGAAAACACGTGCCGATTGTAAAGGTAAAATGGGATGCTAGTAGAGGTCCGAATATACGTGGGAAGTCGAAGACACAATGAAAGAAAAGTACCCCTATTTATTTGAGTAAAATCTCGGGTCGAGATTTATTTTAAGGGGGTGAGGATGTAACACCTCGAATTTTTGTGTCCAATAATGTGTTAACACGTGTCATTTGTTTAACACGTGGCATTGATATTAAATAAAGGACTAATTTTGACAAACCTTGAAAGTATATAAATTCGAGGGTTATAAATGTCAACAAGGGTAAATATACTGTATAGTAACCCTAAATAATGCTTGAACCTTCAAACGAATAAATCATAGATCGTACAGAAGCGAAACGCGAAAGAAAGTGAGAGATTACAAGCTACAGGGGTTAACCGTGTCAACATGTTTAATTATACCTCTGAGTGACCCTTTGACGTTCCCAAGGCTTTGTAACGGTATTATACACTCACTAAAATATAATATATAAATTTCGCGAAGTTTCGTTATGAAACGAGAAAGTTACGATCGAATTCGTAGGAGAAGGGTTAAAAGCGTCAATAATGAAAGTTAAGGCTTTCTGAATAATTAATAAACTAATCGGGGACTTAACAACGCGGGTAAATAACACGAGGTCCTTAGTTGTAATTAACCGAGGGCCAAACCACAAAGTTACCCCTTCAAACCCGAAAGGTCAGGTAAATCATTACGAAAGATTTCGTTATTAATTACCAGGATTTCGTAATCATGACAAAAGATTTAAAAATCCTGAAATTTTAACCTCTCGTGACCCGTGTAAAGGATTGGGTTAAGTTGAGGCGGGCCGCGAGCCTCCTCTTTTACGCGCCTGATATTTGAAACTCAGGCGACCCGCATTAAAAGTGCATGGAACTCCCATGCGGGCCGCGTGGGACGCCCAGATGCAGAAAACTTGTAACTACTTGCCTCTTGGAGCCTTTGAACGACCAACAACCAATAAATGAGGCATGGGCACCCTATGCTCCACCCATATCACTTAGGGACACCTGCCCATGATCCATGATCAAATGTAGACTGAGTTGTGATGATCTTGAGGTCTTTTGAACACTATAAATAGCCACATTATGCTCATAACATTCACACAACACAAAACACACTCATCTGATCATTCTAAGAGCTCTCTAGCATTCTCTTCTGCTCTCTAAGCAAGATACCACTTCTGTAAGTCGTTCATAACCATTTTGGTCATACATTTCCATAGTTTTAGCTTATAAACTCAACCGTCGTAACTAACGGTTGTTATAGCGATAACTCACAAATGGTTCAGTCTTATGACGAATCAAAAGTAGTTTTGAGATGGTATTTATGTGGGTAATAAACCCCTAAAAGGGTTCCCTCTAATCACCACTCTAACCATGTCAAATATCGAGTCAAACGCGCACTTAAAAAGTCAACAGAAAGTCATTTTGCCGTTTTCTACATAATCTGTAATGTATACGTTATGAAACCTGTTTTGATGTTCATAAAACATGATATTAAGCATATAAACTTATTTGCGCTCGTTTGAATCGACCATTTGCTATATTGACCCGGTTCGGAGCCGAATGTCGCAAAAGTTTGACTTTTGCTTTGACTTCAGTTCTGACCCGTTTTAGTGAGGTATAGATATGCCTTAGGACTCTCTTAGGACCAGGTCTCATGTTGGTATAAATCCCTGTGATCGGTTCATGAGTTATCCAAGTCTTTTGCGTATTTCCGTCAAACGCCTAAAGGTTGACCGTAACGCCATTTTAAAAATAAAACGAGTATTTCGGACACGTGAACGGACCATAATCTTGCTTATTAAATTATAAGCATGTCCTTAAAGTTTCACGTCAATCCGAGGTCTAGAATGAGAGTTATGCTAAATAGCGCAGTTAAAGTAAACTTTTGTAATAAACGACGCAATTAGCATAACGCCTATCTAAACCAAGATTTCGTCACCAAAACTTTTACCCACTGTATTAAAATAATATTTTGGGAATTTTAAAGATTTTTAATAATTTTTATCTTGCTCATAACCTGCGGTTATGGCTACGGTTCGGTAAATACCGAATATGCCCTTTTTGGCCAAAACATGAGTTCTACAAGGTCTTTTGACCCGATTCCAGTTGCTACTGGTTCCAAATAATAAATAAAGTATTTTAAGCTATATAAGCTGTTCGGGAAACTCAGATTTCCTGTAGAACTCGAAAAGCCCTTTTAAAGTCTTTAAAATGACCGAAAAGCCCCTACGGGGCATAATATTAACTTAAACTCGTTACGGGCATCACGGGAGGTATCCTACTGATACCACAACCTCTTTAAGGCATATTGACTTAGGAAATAAGCGTAAGACTCTTATGGTAAACCGTTTCGCCTATTGCGCGCACGGTTCGGCTTATGAAACTAGTTTTCATAATTTAGCCGATAAGGGTCAAATTATATTATTTGAACCCCAAAATCCAGAGTGTGAACCATAAACCCATATAAAACAAGTCTCTGAACTTGTTGGGTCAGAATCACACTCCATTCTCGGTTTTCGCTTTTTCGTGCGATTAAACCATATCTATATATATCGGAACCAACCGGTCTAGGCTACGGCTAATATAAGGACCCGTTAGGATTCTAAGAGGTTAATTAAAACCTTCGTTCCAGATTAGGAGCCCCGGTAAAAGCTATCGGCGATTTAATCGAACTAAGGATATATACTTGCAAAGGTAAATACTTTAACTTATTTCCCCTATATGGGCTTGGGTTACGGTATGTTAATACCGCTTGATTGAGCATTATATTATTCCATCGCTTAGGTGGTTAATTAAATAATATGATCGGCTCATTTAAACAGTTTTGTTTCTTAAAAGCCTTTGGGGGGTTTAATGACCGTTGTCCCGGATATCCTTGGCATCATTTTACGAAATGGCCACGACCATCGACATCCCAGTGTAGGCGTACACCCGGTATATATTGTCGACATTAAATTAAAAGACGTAGCCGTTGGTTTTTATACTACGGTTTTACGCAATGTGGTGTGTCTATAAATCTTTAACTTGGCACGACCCGGGCTACTGAACGCATAAAAGAACATGTAAAACGTTCACAAGATTTTAATAATTTTCCCAAGTTATAAAAGAGTTTGTGCCTTGTGCATTCAAATCAATTTTAATAAACATTTTCAAATGTGTCAGTTGAATGTATTTACCAGTGTAAACTGACGTATTTTCCCCAAAAAGATTAAGTGCAGGTACTATACGAAATTGGCTGGTATTAGCTTCCTAAGCATCACGAATAGTCTCGCAAACTCGATGCCGTATCTGAATGAACAATATTTTATTATTATTTGATCCGCTGTGGATATATTCGACTTCTGTAATACATTTGATATTACAACCAGAGGTTGAAGTATATATTTATCTTTAAGCTTCCGCTGTGCATTTATATAATTGTGTGGTTTGACTATATTGTTGCCAACATCGTCACGGTAATCCCCCACCGGGCCCACTGGTGAGACACGTGGAAATCGGGGTGTGACATCCATGCAATTTCAAGAGTTTCAATTCGGCTAAACCACTCAAGTTTAGTGGTTCTGAAGGAGCAAATGGGCTCCTTCAATGGTTCGAGAGCATTGAGAGTACATTTCATCACGTTCAGTGTCTAGAAAATCGGAAAGTCGAGTTTGCTTCAAGTGTATTTCAGAAGAGGGCTCTTACATGGTGGAACGGGGTTGTGAGAGACCGTGGTGCTGAGGTTGCGTTAGCACAAACTTGGGCTGAGCTTCAGGCTCTTATGATGAGGGAGTTTTGTCCTCGTCATGAATTAAGAGCTTTAGAAAGGGAGTTTGATGATTTGAAGCAGGATAGCGGTAAGCACCGGGCATACACTGACAGGTATGAGGAATTGAGCTTACTTTGCCCTACCATGGTTACCCCACTTGAGAAAGCTATCAAGAGGTATATTGATGGCTTACCTGACTCTGTTCAAGACATCGTCACTGGTAGTAATCCTCCACAGTTCGTTAGGCAATTGAGTTAGCTGCGACATTGACTGAGTCGTAGGTTCGAAAGGGTAAGTTACATAGGAAGGGTGACAAGGGCAAGAAACAGTCGTCTGACAAGGGTGAGAGCAAGAAAGGTAAAGCAAGAAAGGTAAGGAATCTGGTTCCTCGAAGGGGTCAAGGAAGCGTAAGGCTTCCCAGAATTTTGCTATCACTGCCCAACCGAACCAGGCAGCTCCCGATCAACCTGCACAACCACCAGCAACGAAGCAGTATGCGGGGAATGCACCTTTGTGCAATAGATGCAATAGTCACCATCAGCCGCAACTTCCGTGCCGTTTCTATACCAACTGTGAAAGTCAGGTCATCTCGCTAAGGTTTGTCGTTCTGCTCAGAATCAGGCCGCTCGTAATCCAGCTCAGCAGGCTGCCTAACCGCCTGCTCAACAAGCTGCATGACCTCATTTTCCTCCTGGTTCGTGCTATAATTGTGGAGACCTGACTCACTATCGAAACCAGTGTCCAAGGCTGTTTAATGCAAATCAGAATCAGGCTCCGGCTCGAGGTCGAGTTTTTAATATAAATGCTAATGAAGCACGCGCAGATAACGAGTTAGTGAACGGTACTTTCTTTGTTAACAATCAGTCTGCTTCTGTTCTTTTTTATTCAGGTGCCGATAAGAGTTTTGTGTCATTGTCTTTTGAGCCATTGCTTCACGTGTCTAGAACGAAACTAGGTAAGCCTTTGACAGTAGAAGTTGCTAGTGGTGATCCCGTTGCTCTTGATTCTGTTCTTCGTAACTGTCAGTTGAACCTTAACGACCATCTTTTTCCCATCGACCTCACGCGAATGCAACTAGGGAGTTTCGACGTTATAGTGGGTATGGATTGGTTAGCCAAGCACCACGCAGAGGTAGTTTGTTTTGAGAAGATTGTTCGAGTTCCGCTTTCGACAGGTGAGATCCTACAGGTTCGTGGTGAGAAACCTGTTAGCAATCTCAAGCTCATGTCTTGTTTTCAAGCTCAGAAGTATCTGCGAAAGAACTATGTGGCTTTCTTGGCACATGTCATAGCAGATAAAGGCAAATGTAAGTCTATTCAAGATATCCCTGTCGTTCGGGATTATCCTGAATTATTTCCTGAAGAGTTACCTGGTTTACCCCCAGCACGCCAAGTCGAGTTCCGAATTGATCTTGTACCTGGTGCAAATCCTATTGCCAGATCTCCATATCATCTTGCACCGTTAGAGATGCAAGAGTTGTCTAAGCAGCTTCAGGAGCTTTCTGACAAAGGTTTTATTCGTCCTAGCTTTTCACCTTGGGGTGCTCCCATCCTTTTTGTCAAGAAGAAGGATGGATCTTTCAGGATGTATATCGACTATCGTGAGCTTAACAAACTTACCATCAAGAATCGATATCCCCTACCTCGCATTGATGATCTCTTTGATCAGTTACTTTCGAAGAATGATCTTCGTTCTGGGTATCATCAACTTTGTGTGCATGAACTTGATGAATAGGGTTTGTAAGCCTTATTTAGATAAGTTCATCATCGTTTTCATTGACGACATCTTGATATATTCTAAGACGGAAGCTGACCATGAGCAACATCTTCGTCTTACTCTGGAACTCCTAAAGAAAGAGCAACTTTTTGCCAAGTTCTCCAAGTGTGAATTTTGGCTTAAAGAGGTTCAATTTTTGGGACATATCGTCAACGAACAAGGTATTCATGTAGATCCCTCCAAGATCAGTGCGATTAAGGATTGGGATACGCCTACTACACCCACCGAAGTTCGTTCTTTTCTTGGTCTTGCGGGCTATTACCGCCTCTTCATTGAAAATTTCTCGAAGATTGCAGTTCCTCTAACTGCTCTAACTCAGAAGAACAAACCCTTTGAATGGGGATCCAAACAAGAGGAAGCATTTCAGACCTTGAAGCAGAAGTTTTGTGATGCGCCTATTCTGTCTTTGCCTGAGGGCAATGATGATTTCGTCGTATATTGTGATGCATCAAACTTGGGTCTTGGCTGTGTTCTCATGCAAAGGAACAAAGTCATAGCATATGCATCAAGGCAGTTGAAGATACATGAAAAGAACTACACCACTCATGATCTTGAGTTAGGTGCAGTGGTATTCGCTCTCAAAATCTGGAGACACTATTTGTATGGTAAAAAATGTGTGGTTTTCACTGACCACAAAAGTCTTCAGCATATCTTTAATCAGAAAGAACTCAACATGAGGCAACGACGTTGGGTTGAACTTCTAAATGACAAAGACTGCGAAATTCGCTACCATCCTGGTAAGGCGAATGTCGTGGCTGATGCATTGAGTCGTAAAGAACGTGTCAAGCTTCATTGTGTTCGTGTTCAATCTGATATTCAAGCTCAATCTGATATCCAAACCCGCGTTTCTCAGGCTCAACATACTTGTGTTTCACAAGGTTTGATGGGTAAGGAATTACCCTATCACATTAAGCTTGATCTCGAATTGAAGGACAATGGATCATATTATTTCATGGACCGTTTGTGGGTCCCAAGTCATGATGATCTTCGCACCTTGCTTATGGATGAAGCCCATAAGTCTCGTTATTCTATTCATCCTGGCTCAGATAAAATGTATAAGGATCTTCGTACTCAGTATTGGTGGCCTGGTATGAAGAAAGACATTGCCTTATACATGTCAAAATGCCTTACTTGTCTTAAGGTTAAGGCTGAACATCAACATCCTTCTGGTTTATTGGAGTAACCAGAGATTCCAGTTTGGAAATGGGAAAACATTGCTATGGATCTTATTACCAAACTTCCGCGCACAAAGAGAGGTCATAACGCCATCTGGGTAGTTGTTGATCATCTTACAAAGTCAGCATATTTCCTGCCAATCCGTGAGGATCTATCTGCTGAAAAGCTTGCTAAGATCTATGTGGATGAAATTGTATCTAGACATGCTGTTCCCTTGAACATTATTTCTGACAGAGATGCTCGATTCTCATCTCGTTTTTGGAGAACCATGCAATCTGCTATGGGGACCCAACTTAATCTGAGCACAACTTATCATCCACAATCAGATGGCCAAACTGAAAGAACAATCAAGACTTTGGAGGATACGCTTCGAGCTTGTGTGATCGATTTTGGTGGTAATTGGGATTTGTATCTTCCATTGGTTGAATTCTCCTACAACAACAGTTATCACTCCAGCATCAACATGGCTCCTTTGGAGGCTCTCTGTGGTCGAAAATGTCGTTCACCAGTCTGCTGGAATGAAATCGGTGAGGCTCAGCTTACTAGACCTGACCTCTTTCTAGAGACAACTGATAAGGTTAAGAAAGTTCGTGATAACCTTCAGACAGCTCGAAGCCGCCAAAAGAGTTACACGGACCGACGACGCAAGCCCTTCGAATTTCAAGTCGGTGATCGAGTATTACTTAAGGTCTCACCTTGGAAAGGTGTGATCAGATTTGGAAAGACAGGAAAACTTGCACCTAGATATGTTGGACCATTCAAGATCGTTGAAAGAATCGGTAAGGTAGCCTACATACTTGAGTTACCTCCTGAACTTGGAAATGTTCATCCAACCTTTCACGTGTCCAATCTTAAGAAGTGTTTGGCTGATGAGAACCTCCACATACCACTTGACGAAATTCGTGTTTATAACACGATGCATTTTGTTGAGAAACCTGTGGAAATCATGGACCGTGAAGTCAAGTGGCTTAAACGCAAGCGTATTCCATTGGTCAAAGTTTGCTGGGAATCTAAACATGGACCCGATTTTACTTGGGAACGTGAAGATCAAATGAAGGCAAAATATCCACATCTATTCTCACGAGTTTCCTCTAAACAAATTTCGGGACGAAATTCCCGCAAGTAGGGGAGACTATGACACCTGTGTCTGTAATCATTGTAAACAGTTCAGTTATCAATAAAACAATGTTATTTGGTTCCAATGTTTGTTTGTTAATGTTTGACATTTTTCATGTTTTGATTTTTATTCAATTTCAAACTCTATATCGCTTTCTGGAGAGTTATACGCAAACTGGTGCGTAAACGTAATCAGTTTAACGCGACAAACACTCTGAAACATCAATATATGATTAACATACCTTAAATAACCTTTACATAAATTAGAAATAAGTTTTGAAGGCTTTGGTATGGCAAAAATCAAGCTTATTCGCTTACAGGGACTAAAATCGACAAACTGCGAAAGTATGCCGATTCGTACTGTAACAGACAATCCGGAACATGACCATAAGTTAAACATACCCTAAATATCCTTTACATAGCTTAGAAATAGGATTTGAGGGGTTCGGTGTGTTAAAATAAACTTTTTGCTCATTCAGGGACTAAAAGCGTCAAAAAGTGCATAAGTTTGCATTTTCGCGCATAACTTACGTTCTGAATACATCCGGAAATCAAAAATTTTATGTAATCATTAAAATATTTTATTTTAGTGATTGGCATGAGAAAAATCCATTCGTCACGTAATTTGGATCGTTTTTCGCGTCCGTTCGTGTTTCGTCGTAATTAACCGAATAACGCAATCGTACAACCAAACGAATCGACATCCGAGATATTTTTGAGCACATTTCATGTTCCCTATACTTAAACTTCATTATTGACCCTTGAAAATGGGTTAACGGGGTTTAAACGCATCAAAATAGGCCTTAAACATGTGCAGAGACCAAAACTGTAAATATTTGAAACTTTCTGGAACTGGCACATGGTGGCGCTGCGCCACCACCACATGGCTCTGCCGTCGCGTGATGCGACGGCCTCATCTGGGCAGAAACTCCATTTCAGCAACTGCAGGTCCATTTTCAGCACTTAGCTTGAAGTTTAGGGGCTATTTTGTAACATTTGCAATACCATTTGATGGTTTTGGGGCACCCCTAGTATTCCAAAACCTTGTGCCCACTTGGACGGTCCAGATTGAAGCTTCGATTTCGAGGAACGATCTCAACGGTTCTTGGTTTTCTATATAAACCCCCACCATTTTCACTCCCAACTCACATTTGATTCTGAAATTTCTCTAAGTTGATGTGATTATCACTTCATACCTAAGAATATTTGGAATCAAACCTCCATTCTTGGCCCTTTTGTAAGTATTTTTTCATTCTTTTAAGCGTTTTTAAGCATGAAAGTCAAACTGTGTTTGACTTTTTGCATTGACCACTTTATGGTCAACACGAAGTTCGTTTGAACTTCATAACGTGAACGTAATCACGATGGTTATAGTTCCTAGTGATTATACCTACTGATTACCACGTTATTTAGGCATAGTGACGAGTTGTAGTTTCGGCCAAAATGCGTATTCTTGCGTATTTTGTAACCAAAATACTTTTAGGTATCAAGACCCTTTGTTTCGATACCAAACCTGTTTTCAAACTTCGTTAAACATGTTATTTAGCTCGTCACTTTTAGATTTGTGCTTATATAGGGTCGTAAGGTAAGCGATCTAATCAATCGCTTATACTTTCAAACCCGACCCATTTGGTCGATCATTAGGATCCGACCAAACACATTAGGTGACCATAGTTGTATAGGGAATAACCTTCCGAGGTTATAGCTTATGGTCACGACGCTTAGTTAGTTGCATGATAGGTAGTTTATATGCCCTAGGAAAATTACCAAAATGCCCTTTTTATGCCAAAATTCATTTTAAGAATATGTATCATAATTTTTTTGACACCTAAACTGATTAGGCAACAATATTAGACATGTTAAGGAATATTTTACTTGTCATAGGACTAGTTAGGCGGTCCGAACGCGTTTTACGCGAACGACGCGTTAAAGTAGCGTAAGCTACCTAAACGAGTCATAATGGGTCGTAAGCACTTAGGATAGGTTTCGTTTTAGAATGTAGGCTTTGCTAAACCATATTACATGAGTTCGTATACTCATTTGGTTTACGAAACCTCATTCTATCTGATCCTCCGATTCTGGTCCGTTTATTAACATAGTTACCTATATTAGGTGTCGTTTGATTCCGCGATCTTTATTGCTTTGCTTGGTGGTTATCTAAAGACTATTGAGCAATCTCAAGTGAGTACATAGTCCCCTATTTTACTGTTTTTCAAACATTTTGGGGTGAAACACATGTGCCTACTTGTTACTTTCATGCTTTCCATGTTTTCATATCATTTGCTTGTTATATTCATTAGTACACTTATAGTACATGATTTCATTGTGTTTTTACTATGTATGTCCATTTGTTGCATACTTAGTACATCGTTTTACATTACATTTTATGCTATGTATGTCCATTTAGCGCATACTTAGTACATTGTTTTTCATCACATGCTATGTATGTTCATTTATTGCATACTTAGTACATTTGTTTCACATCACATGCTATGTATGTCCATTTGTTGCATACTTAGTACATTTGTTTCACATCACATGCTTACATTTTGGTATGACATTTGGTTTGTTTAAATGGAACCAAAATACGTTCATTAACATTGGCCTTGTCGTTCGTTAGTAGGTAGTGGTACCATAGGAATTGACAACTCCCGTTCCTGACATCCTAGGTATGTTTGGATGGAGGGAATGACCGAATTCGATAAACATAACTCAGATAAACCTTTAATTTGTTTAAGGGTTTATCGCCACAATCACAAGGCTTGAATGTATGCATTTTCACAATACCGCATAGATGTTTGTATCAGTATAGCATGCATTTCCACAAAACATAACTTTGATTTAAACTAAGTTTTACTTCAATACCTTGTTTTTGTGCATTTTACCTATGGTTTAGTTGATATATTTCACATGCCATACATGATATTTTGGATACACATTACATGATTTACATTTGACACATGAACATTTTGACATTTAATATACATTACATGGTTTACATTTTGACATAAACATTTTGACAATTGGTGAAAACATAAACATTTTACATTGGTGGCTTGGTTGGGTAAGTGATTTAAGTAACGAGGCGTGTGTAATATGATACAAGCATGGTGGATACGCCGCTGGTACTTCCTATATATAAGTGGTTGTATGATATTACATATCGTAGCGTTATTTAAATCATTTCAGTTTAGACATATAACATTTTACATCAATAACATATTTTTCACAAGACATTTACAAAACAGTTTGTTTTATACAACTCATTTTACTTGGCTATTTAATTAACCATACACCTTTCTTTTGTATAATCTGGTTTCTTATCACATTTTCATATGATTTATAAAAGAAAACATTTAACAAGATTCATGACCAATTCTTATTAAACATTTCTTTAAACTCAAGTCATGAATCCTATTTTCACAAAACCTATGTATCTCACAGGCATTTTTATGTTGACGTACCTATTTTCACATGTGTTTTCAGGCGCTGGTGCATAGGTTTGATTCAGGATACACTCGGGTGGACTCGGGCCTTAGTGACATAAAAGAAGCAAGATTAGTATAAATAATGTTATGTACTCTTGTTTTCTTTCGTTTAAGACAATGTAACTCTCATGTTTGATAAATAAAATATAACTTTAATTACCATGGTTGTGAAACAATAATTCTGTTACAACACTCCCCGACATTTCCGCCACGTTTTGTTGTTTTACGTGGTCGGGGTGTGACACATAATTTAACTAGTTCTTCTAGCAAATCATAAACAATCAATCAAGTTGTATGATACTTTTACTGCATATCAATTTATCTAGTGTTAATACATCATAATCAAGATTAAACATCAATATTTCAAGGTTTTACATAACTACTTCTATTATCTTGATTATCCTACATTTATGAAGATCTCATACAAAAATGGCTTTATGAATCAAGATGTTCAAATCATCAAAATCAAACCTAAAACTTATTCTACATAGCAATTCCAACTTCCAATAACACCTATCATAACATAATCTCATGATTGGGTTGAAACCCATTTCCTTCAATGTACCAAATCAAAGAATTGGACTTACCACTTCAATAAACAGGGTTAGATGTTCGAAAATATGAGTTCATGCATTCGTTTTTCGTTGGAATTTCTACTAAATTTGATGTATGTGATGAAACTAGGGTTGCCCCTTTGCTACTGCCTTTGTTCGATCGACCAGAGACACACAGTGTGTGTGTCTTTGATTTTTAACTCTTTTAATCTTTTTAGTTTTCAAAAGTTACACCTTTGGCCCTTCTTATTTGTTCACTTATTTGATTTAAACATTTTTCAATTCATTACTAGAAGTTCTAACATTCCCATTAACTAAGTTAATTTTTTAATTAACTTTAACTTATATTCAATAAACCTTTTTGGAGTGTAACATATTCAAGCACAACTTTCATCCCCTCTACACAAGAGTCATTCTTACTTAACTTAGTTAGTCAACTAAAGTTATTTTATTAGATACAAATACATTTAAAGGCACAATAATCAATTACGCATTTTGGGGTGTCACAAGTCCACTCCCCTTAAAAAGGTTTTCGTCCTCGAAACCTGAATACGTACGGTTTAATAACATGCATACACATTATGTAGTCTAACTCTTTCAGGTATAAATGGTCCTACTAAGATCATACATACCTTACTACTCAAATTTCTTACGTATAATTTACATGCTCACAAATCTATTAAACAAATGCTAATCACAACATCTATGCGGATGATTCTTTTACATAATAAACTACATCCCGTGCATACACATTCACTTAATTTCCTTTGAGCACCCTACTATAATAGGCGCACCGTTCCTTTTTTTATAAGCATGTTACCGTATACTAGTTACGTCACTTCACATATATATAGCGTCTCAATAAGTTTTACTTATTAAAAACTTAGCCATGTCCAAAAAGAAAACATATTAACATACATGCCACATCTTCGTACTTGCCCTCCTAAGTTTCCATTCTTACATGTACCTCACAATACTCCATAGTAAGCATGGGATACCTTTGGGAAGCTTATCGGGGCCTTGAAAGCAAGGAAAAGTGAGAAAGAACGCGAAAAACGGGTTTCCGACGTCGGACCCGCATAGATAACAAGATAAGGCGTCGGCTGAAACAGGGCAGGGCGTCGCCGATGCTTCCTCTGCAGTTCAGGCGCTGATTTTGCGTTTTGTTCTTTCTACTCACTAACTGTGTGTCCCGAGGGTTCTAATACGTGAAATAAATCATTATTCAAGTTCTCAATTCATTCCATACCTTTCCCAACCCAATCCACATGTTATTCGGCTAAATCCTTATACTAAAAGTTTTGACCCGTTTACCCCTACGTTGAGGTTTCACCGGATTGACATCGAACGACCATTACAACCATTCTCATCCTAGCAATTCCATTATTTGTAGATCCTTACTTGATTTCAGTGTTTCAAATATAGATAACTTTTTCTAAACAAAATAAGAAGTGAGATTGATAGTCACTTACATTAAGCGTCCGTATTCGTGATCACTTCCTCGCCTCCTTTTGACCCATTTGCCTTTTGTGCTTGCGTCATCTTGACATGATGCTTATCCTTATATGTCACCACATTCACATTCTTGTTAGCATACAAGATTTTATATATCACTTATCATATCTAGTTCATATCTCGCATTTAACTTTCACTTATCATTTGTAACAAGCACAAGGCATAGATTCAATAATACATCATTCCAAATTCACGTAAATTTAACATATCATTAAGTATATCATACAAGGATCCATCATGCATCATTCAATCCTTCCTTTCTTACAATCATATTAGGATTTCTAATCAGGTTATTCTCATACTCGTTGACTTTTCTGAAAAGTCAACGATCAAGTATGCAAATTTCCAACTTAGGAACATATATCCATATCGATGTAGTCGGTTATGCTAATGACACCATAATAATTTCATACCCATTTAGTATACAACCACGTAATCACCTAGTTACATACACAAATATACATAATCAATTTTACACATGCTAATGCTTTCATTATCTTATATTTGACAAGCACATACAAGGTTAGTCAATTTAACATAATCATAACATCATCCTTCCCTAGCAAGTTTATATGTTTTACTTTTAGCACACATTCACTTCTATATCGCAAATTAAGTAATTAATATAAAACATGGCGAGTATCACCCATTCAAGCACAATGTACAAGCCTCTTACGCATAATCTTTTCCAAAACATATATTTTACCCGAATTCTTGTACGAGTTTCATCTATAACACATTCTTCAAGTTAGTTTACAACTAATTACATCATTATCATATTTCATTCATATATGTCAAGTCTTTCATACAATCTCACATCCTAACTTCACTTAGACATTTCGTCATTTTCATTATTCCCATAAACCTCATGTTTATATTCCTTCCATAACATTAGATTTGGCTTACTCATCCACTCAATTTCATCACTTTAATCCATTTGAATAATAGTAAATTAATAAGCATTTAACCCGCTCTCAACGGAATAAATACATGACTATTTCAAACATTATATTCTAGCTCGTTGACCCTCTTCTACCGTATTCGTCTACATGATCGTTCCAAACATAACATTTTTATTCTTTGACTCATTCGTACCGGATCGTCTACATATTCATTCTAAACATAACATTCTTATTTTTTTGACCGGTTCGTACCGGATCAACTGTATGACCATATTAAATATTTCATCTTAGTTCGTATGGAAACATTATTCCGTCTATAACTTTCTATTTAACATTCACAAGTCAAATACTTTACTGACCTTATATACATAAACAACGATCCGTATCCCGGTTCAGCCCGCCCCTTCATGAGCGAGTGCCAAAAACTAGATTGACCTCGTCCATCCATGTGATGAGCTTCCACTCGTGTGCATCTTTTCACTAACTTTACTAGTTTTATCACGCCAAGTGTTCGTCCATTCTCATCTACAAATCAAGGGTTAGCACATTTCATTCAGTTTCCCTCAAGCATGACATTTATCAAATCATCCTGTTTACATACTAGTCCTTATTAGATTCTTTTAAAACATAATTTGATTGACCCGTTCGTAACTGGTCAATACATGACCGTTCCTTAACATATCATTTTCATTCATTTGACCCGTTTATGACAGGTCAATACATAACCATTCTTTAACATACTATCATTTTCATTCAGGTATTCATTGTTGATGTACTGAAAAGTACATATGTTTATAGTGTATATTTTGGTCAGTTTTCAGTCGTTTTGAGTCTGTTTTAGGTTAGAACTATGATACTGCTGACGTTAAGCTTTGATTTCAGGTCCCGTAGCTTAAAGTGTTGAAAAACGAGGAAAAACGAGCAGTTCGGAAGAAAAACGGGATTCGTACACGCGTCGGAGAAGCTGGAAATCGGAAAATAATAAAAAAAATCAAGAAATCAAGCTTTGAGGCGCCGCGTGACGCCACACCACCCTCGCGTCATGTCACACCCCCAAAATCCACCTGCGGATAACACCCGCTTCGAGGGCGTGACTGACCAGGATCCAGCCACCAATTATACTGAATAATTAAGTCGATAACAAAAGTAATACTTACTAATCATAAGATTAGCAAATATCAAGTTCAGAGTTTAAGGTTTTAAGTTCAAACAGTTAATAAGTAGCGGAAGCATAAGTAAAGTAGTTTAAACAAAGTTCATAGTTTAAAATAAGGTAACACCCATCACAAGGGTGAACAGACACTACACGTTCCCAAGCAGCAAGCTCCTTCGTCACGGTTACCTGCAAAGCATGCAGTAAGGGGTCAACAATAATGCTGAGTGAGTTCACTAGTTGTCCAGTTTTAATTACCAAAAACTTGTTTCACCGGTTAATTTATCCGTTTATACATGCCATGGGGAGCTACCCCAAAAGTTAGCGGCTAAACTGTTTTTCCAATACCGAACACTAGGTAACCGTTGCGTTTCCGCAGGATGCCCCGATGTCAATGTTCTATCATCATTGACGGATGCCTGAGTACATTAGTTCACGACCGATCCCAAACCAGGGCACGGTGTGAGGCTGGTAAACACCTAAATAGCGCTATCAACTAATAACCCGTTCGCCTGACCCCGGCGACTAATCGGTATTTGTAGTAGGGACTTGAGTGATAGAGTTTCGTTTAGTGCCGTTAGTTGCAATCCGTATAAACAGTAATTAACCAAAAGGTTTCCCAATACCAGGGAAGGAAAGTAAGTTTTGTTCCCAATAACTAGGGAAGGTATGTAAATGGTATCCCCTTTTCAAGGGGATAGGGTTGTTTTAGTCTCTTGTCCCAAACCACCGGGACGCATGCTTTTAAGTTGTGAACTCACCTTGGGTTGCTCGGTAGATTTAGGTTACTTGGTCAAACACGCTGGTCACCACGTCCTAACATGGTTACCGGTATAGGTCAGGTTCGGTGTACAAGCAATCACGTAAAAACATGCACATAACTACCACGTATCATGCATAATAATAAACAGTGGGTTATTGGGCCGGCCTTAACATTTACACATTCGACAATAACACACAGATCAGTCAACAGGCAGCCCAAATAAACGCATTAAGGCCCAATAATCAAAATGGACAGCCCAGTCGCAACCAGGTGGTCTCGAGTCGCAATCCAAGAGGTTGCGGCTTGTCACGCTGTGGTTGCGAGTCGCAACTGTGTAGTCTCGAGTTGTCATGCGGTGGTTGCGAGTCGCAATCATGAGGTTTCGAGTTATCATGCTATGGTTGCGAGTCGCAATCGTGTGATCTCGAGTTGTCTTGCCATGGTTGCGAGTCGCAACGGTGCGGTTGCGAGTCGCAATGCTGTCATTTTCGTGTACACGTGAAGGTTCAGATGCATCAGTCAAATTAGTACAATGTATTCAGGCCCAAATCAGGAAACAACCAATAATATTTCACTAACAGGTTTTCCTAATCTGCCTTTACTAAAATTTGGATCAAACTTTGCCATTTTAAATCTTCAAACTATCTTCAACAAGTTCATCAAGTTCATAGTTTTTCTAGGGTTTTCATGTTAATCATAACCATGCATTTTGAACCAAAAATCATATATTTCAAACAAGATTGTCATGTAAGAACAAGAAACATATTATTTGTAGCCGAAATCTTAAGTCTAGCAACATCATTTTTGCAAGAATAATGAAGCATAATATGTTTGGCTATGAATACTTTTAAACTACCCTTTTTCTTGCCATTTAAACATGTTATCACATATATATTCAAACTTCACAAATCATCCTAAAATCATACATAACACTATGAACCAAGCATACAAGTCCATTCAACATAACATAGATCCTATGCACAAGGATAATACTAACCGGTTGTGAAGAAGAAGAAGGAGGAGCCGAAAACAAAGAGAAAGGAACCGAGAAGATGGAGTGTCCGAGTGATTATCTTGACCGAGTTTCTTGTCCGGGATCCTTGCTTGAACCGAAAATTTGGAAGAGTTTGGATGTTGTTTTGGGGTTTTCTAGTTGAGAGGGATTAGAAGTGTGTGTGTTTGTTGTTTGTGTAAAATGAAGGAAATAAGGAAAGGTGGGATATATATATACAAGGGGTGTTTCGGGTTGGGCTTGGGGTTTCGACCCAAACCGGTTACGGCCCAAGAGCCCACTCGAGACCGAGTGGCCCACTCGCAACCGCCCGGTTGCGAGTCATGGTCTCGGGTCGTGGTCTCGACTCTCATACATATATATATATATATAATACGTACATACAACACACATTATGCAAATAAAGATCACGTTTTCATTTAATAATAATTATGTACACACAAAATTACAAGGTGTTCGTTCGGAAAAAACCTAGAGTGTCACATTATCCCCAAGTTTTAAGAACTTTCGTCCCGAAAGTTAAGGCAGCCACTGTCAAGCTAGTGTGTTTCAACGGGGTGTCACATCATCCCCCCGTTAGTTTGGAATTTCGTCCCGAAATTCGGTGGTAGCTTCAGTGCTGGGGTTTTCGTTTGGGAACAACTGGGGATACTTAGACTTCATCTGGTCTTCCCGCTCCCAGGTAAACTCTGGGCCACGCCGTGAGTTCCAACGAACTCGCACAAGAGGTATCTGGCTACGTTTGAGGGTTTTGATTTCTCGATCCATGATCTCAATCGGTTCCTCAGTAAAGTGTAGCTGTTCATCAATCGTCAGTTCCTTGAAAGGAATCACAAGTGTTTCATCCGACAAACACTTCTTCAGGTTAGATACGTGAAATACGTTGTGTACCGCGCTCAGCTCTGCAGGCAGGTTCAATCTATAAGCAACCTTACCGATTTTCTCGGTAATTTCGAATGGTCCAACATATCGTGGATTTAGCTTGCCTCGTTTACCAAAACGAACCACACCCTTCCAGGGTGAGACTTTAAGTAGAACCCGGTCCCCGACCTGGAATTCTAACGGTTTCCTACGCTTGTCAGCGTAGCTTTTCTGACGGTCACGAGCTGCCGCCATGCGTTGCCTGATCTGGGAAATCTTTTCCGTTGTATCTACCACTAGTTCTGGGCCTGTGAGTTGACTGTCACCTACTTCCGCCCAGCAAAGAGGTGATCGGCATTTACGACCGTACAATGCCTCAAAAGGTGCCGCCTGGATACTAGTGTGATAGCTGTTATTGTAGGAGAATTCTACTAACGGTAGATGTTTCTCCCAGTTCTTGCCAAAATCGATCACACAAGCTCTAAGCATGTCTTCCAGGGTTTGGATGGTGCGTTCAGACTGCCCATCCGTTTGCGGGTGGTAAGCGGTGCTCATGTCCAAACGTGAGCCAAAGGATTTGTGCATAGCTTGCCACAACTCGGAAGTAAAACGAGCGTCTCGGTCGGAAATAATAGAAGTTGGCACCCCGTGCCTGGAGACTACTTCCTTTAAATAGATTTCTGCTAAGGTAGAAAACTTGTCTGTTTCCTTAATGGCCAGAAAGTGCGCGGACTTAGTCAATCGATCTACTATCACCCAAATAGTATCATTCCCGCGTTGGGATCTAGGTAGCCCTGTAACAAAATCCATGGAAATCTGCTCCCATTTCCACTTCGGGATTTCCGGTTGCTGTAGTAGGCCTGCTGGTTTCTGACACTCGATCTTGACTCTTGCGCAGGTCAAACATTTGCCAACGTAGGCTGCTATGTGGGCTTTCATGCCAGGCCACCAGTATGTGGTTCTTAAGTCGTGGTACATCTTATCTGAACCAGGATGTACTGAATAACGGGACTTATGGGCTTCGTCCATCACAAGCTCTCGTAAATCTCCGTAAAGTGGGACCCAAATGCGCCCTGCCACATAGTAGGCGCCGTCTTCTTTTTGTTCTAGTTGCTGCCTCGATCCTCGTAGGGACTCAGCCCTGATGTTTTCCGGTTTCAGAGCTTCAATCTGAGCATTTCGAATCTGGGTAGGGAGACTAGACTGGATGGTAAGTTGTAATGCTCGCACGCGTTTTGGTATAGTGTCTTTTCGGCTGAGGGCGTCTGCCACAACATTGGCCTTGCCCGGATGATACTTGATGGCGCATTCATAATCATTCAGAAGTTCGACCCATCGACGTTGTCGCATGTTTAATTCCTTCTGCTTAAAGATATGCTCGAGACTCCTGTGATCGGTGTAAATGGTGCACTTGGTACCGTACAGGTAATGTCTCCATATCTTAAGCGCAAATATCACTGCTCCTAGTTCCAAGTCGTGCGTTGTGTAGTTCCTTTCGTGTGTCTTGAGTTGTCGGGATGCATAGGCAATAACTTTCTCGCGTTGCATTAACACGCAACCGAGCCCATGAATGGATGCATCGCAATAAACTACGAAGTCGTCAGTGCCTTCAGGCAACGAGAGAATAGGAGCACTACAGAGGTTATCCTTAAGCCTCTGAAAAGCAGATTCCTGTGCTTCATTCCACTTGTAGGTGACGCCTTTCTGAGTGAGCGTAGTGAGGGGTTGTGCAATCTTTGAGAATCCCTGAATGAATCTGCGGTAGTAACCCGCCAATCCCAAGAATTGGCGAACTTCAGTGGGAGTCTTAGGGGTAGGCCAATTCTTTATAGAGTCGATCTTAGCCGGGTCGACGTGGATTCCATCCTTGTTAACCACGTGTCCAAGGAAATGGACTTCTCGAAGCCAGAAGTCGCATTTCGAAAACTTGGCATACAGTTGCTCATTGCGAAGGAGTTCGAGGATAAGGCGTAGGTGATGTTCATGCTCTTCCTGACTTTTCGAGTAGATCAAGATGTCGTCTATAAACACGATCACAAATTTGTCGAGGTAGGGTTTGCATACTCGGTTCATGAGATCCATGAACACTGCAGGGGCGTTGGTCATTCCAAAGGGCATAACGAGGAATTCATAATGACCATAACGAGTTCTGAATGCAGTCTTGGAAATATCTTCACTACGGACCCTTAACTGATGGTAGCCTGATCGCAGGTCAATCTTGGAATAGTAGCTCGATCCTTGCAACTGATCGAATAGGTCGTCGATTCGAGGGAGAGGGTAACGATTCTTGATGGTAACCTTGTTCAGCTCACGATAGTCAATACACATTCGGAACGTGCCATCCTTCTTCTTAACAAAGAGTACCGGTGCTCCCCAGGGCGATGAACTAGGGCGGATAAACCCTTTATCCAATAGTTCCTGTAGTTGAGTAGAGAGTTCCTTCAATTCTGCGGGGGCTAGACGATACGGTGCACGAGCTATGGGTGCTGCTCCGGGGGCTAGCTCGATTTGGAATTCGACCTGACGGTGGGGAGGGAGTCCAGATAATTCCTCAGGAAATACCTCGGGATAGTCACGTACTATCGGAAAATCTTCAATCCTCTTTTCCTTTTCGTGGGTGTTGGTGACGAGTGCTAAGATAGCGGTGTGCCCTTTTCGTAAACACTTCTGGGCCTTCAAGAAAGAGATAACGCCGGAGATTTCTCCACCTTTGCCACCTTGTACAATGAGGGGTTTGCCAGAACGGCGAGGAATACGAACTGCTTTCTCCTGACAGAGGATCTCAGCGCGATGCTTGGATAGCCAATCCATACCAATAACGACGTCGAAGCTTCCAAGAGTAACAAGGAAAAGGTCGATGCTAAATGTCTGACCAGACAACTCTAGTTTGCAGCCCTTGACAACATGTGAGGCCTCGATGTTTCTACCATTAGCTAACTCGACGATGTGAGGAGAACTTAGTAACGAAAGCGGACGCTTAAGCTTCTTACTAATACGTAGGGATACATAACTAGCATCGGCACCGGAATCAAATAACACAGAAACATAACGATCATCGAGTAGGAACTTACCCGTCACGACATTGGGGTCATTCCTTGCTTCACCAGCTCCAATCACGAAAGCCCTTCCTCTAGCACTATTCCCAGCATTGTTGTTCTGATTGTTGTTCCCAGCTCCCTGATTATTGTTGCGGTTCTGATTCAGTTCAGGGCAATCCTTCTTAAAGTGCCCTGTTGCCCCACATTTAAAACATGCTCGGTCGTTTCCCTGCTGCTGTTGTTGTTGAGGTTGCTGCTGATTCTGTCTTGGTGGGAACTGGCTTCTACAATCCTTGGCTTCGTGCCCCATCTTGTGGCATCGCTGACACTGGCCCTTGTTACACGCCCCATTATGGTGCCTATTACACTTGTTGCACTTAGGGTAGCTTCCCCGGTAGCCACCCTGTTGCTGAGTGCCTTTGTTGTTTTCAGTTTTCCTTTGCTGTGCTGGGGCCTGAGTGGGGTTAGCATCCTTGCCCTGACTTCCTTCCCACTTACGCTTGTTGTCACTAGAAGTTCCGACAGTAGCACTGATCCTTTTGGGCAACCGGCCCTCTTCTACGGCCTGATCAGTAAGTTTGTGGGCAAGTCGAACGATCGGTTGAATGGTAGTGTGGTTGGCTGACGTTACATGGCTTCGAATTTCTGGAGCCAAACCCTTGATGTACAGTTCGATTCTTCGATACATAGGTCGAGACATGTTTGGGCAAAGAGCAGCATAGTCATTGGACAGCTTGGTGTAAGTTTCAATTTCCGACCCAACCATCTTGAGCTCATAGTACTCATTCTCAAGCTTGTGGATGTCATCCCGGTGACAGTATTCCTCCTTAATCATGTCCTTGAAATCCTCCCACGCAGTAGCATTAGCAGTTTCCAATCCAAACATCTGAATTTGCGCCTTCCACCAAGAAAGCGCGTTTCCTTCAAGCGTAGCAGTAGCAAATTTCACCCAATTCGCAGGGGGACATTCGCAAACAGCAAAAACAGCTTCAATTTTCTCAATCCAATGCAGAAGACCTATGGCACCCTCAGTGCCGTTGAAAGGGAGAGGCTTGCAATCCATGAAGGTTTTGAAAGTACACACGGGTGGTTGCGCAGGTGCATGCTGACCTATAGGGTGAGAAGCGAAACGTATAGGTTTAGAGATAAAAGGCGATGTGGCGGTAGGATCTAAACATCCTAGGATATCGAGTTTACCTCCAGGGTGAGCTGCGAAAGCTGCAGCCACCGTGTTAAGCAGGTTAGTGAACTGAGCCTGAGTCATGTTGATGTTTCCCCTTCCGCGTCCACTCATTGTCTTCATAACTAGAAAACAAAGTATGAGTGGGATGTCGTAATGTAGCGAGAATGAGATAGAAGAGAGAGGTGTATCTATCTAATTTAGGCACACTAGTACGTATAGCATAACAGGAAACATAAACAAACAAGTAAACACTGGTCCGAGCTATGAGGTCAAATGTGTCGAGCCTTGCACTTGGAGTGTAGTGTCGTCGCGAGTCACGGGTTATAGTCTGGTTTTCTCCAAAAAGATTTTCCCCTTTTTAAAACCAAGTTCACTATAACCAATGGCTCTGATACCAATCTGTCACACCCCCAAAATCCACCTGCGGATAACACCCGCTTCGAGGGCGTGACTGACCAGGATCCAGCCACCAATTATACTGAATAATTAAGTCGATAACAAAAGTAATACTTACTAATCATAAGATTAGCAAATATCAAGTTCAGAGTTTAAGGTTTTAAGTTCAAACAGTTAATAAGTAGCGGAAGCATAAGTAAAGTAGTTTAAACAAAGTTCATAGTTTAAAATAAGGTAACACCCATCACAAGGGTGAACAGACACTACACGTTCCCAAGCAGCAAGCTCCTTTGTCACGGGTTACCTGCAAAGCATGCAGTAAGGGGTCAACAATAATGCTGAGTGAGTTCACTAGTTGTCCAGTTTTAATTACCAAAAACTTGTTTCACCGGTTAATTTATCCGTTTATACATGCCATGGGGAGCTACCCCAAAAGTTAGCGGCTAAACTGTTTTTCCAATACCGAACACTAGGTAACCGTTGCGTTTCCGCAGGATGCCCCGATGTCAATGTTCTATCATCATTGACGGATGCCTGAGTACATTAGTTCACGACCGATCCCAAACCATGGCACGGTGTGAGGCTGGTAAACACCTAAATAGCGCTATCAACTAATAACCCGTTCGCCTGACCCCGGCGACTAATCGGTATTTGTAGTAGGGACTTGAGTGATAGAGTTTCGTTTAGTGCCGTTAGTTGCAATCCGTATAAACAGTAATTAACCAAAAGGTTTCCCAATACCAGGGAAGGAAAGTAAGTTTTGTTCCCAATAACTAGGGAAGGTATGTAAATGGTATCCCCTTTTCAAGGGGATAGGGTTGTTTTAGTCTCTTGTCCCAAACCACCGGGACGCATGCTTTTAAGTTGTGAACTCACCTTGGGTTGCTCGGTAGATTTAGGTTACTTGGTCAAACACGCTGGTCACCACGTCCTAACATGGTTACCGGTATAGGTCAGGTTCGGTGTACAAGCAATCACGTAAAAACATGCACATAACTACCACGTATCATGCATAATAATAAACAGTGGGTTATTGGGCCGGCCTTAACATTTACACATTCGACAGTAACACACAGATCAGTCAACAGGCAGCCCAAATAAACGCATTAAGGCCCAATAATCAAAATGGACAGCCCAGTCGCAACCAGGTGGTCTCGAGTCACAATCCAAGAGGTTGCGGCTTGTCACGCTGTGGTTGCGAGTCGCAACTGTGTAGTCTCGAGTTGTCATGCGGTGGTTGCGAGTCGCAATCATGAGGTTTCGAGTTATCATGCTATGGTTGCGAGTCGCAATCGTGTGATCTCGAGTTGTCTTGCCATGGTTGCGAGTCGCAACGGTGCGGTTGCGAGTCGCAATGCTGTCATTTTCGTGTACACGTGAAGGTTCAGATGCATCAGTCAAATTAGTACAATGTATTCAGGCCCAAATCAGGAAACAACCAATAATATTTCACTAACAGGTTTTCCTAATCTGCCTTTACTAAAATTTGGATCAAACTTTGCCATTTTAAATCTTCAAACTATCTTCAACAAGTTCATCAAGTTCATAGTTTTTCTAGGGTTTTCATGTTAATCATAACCATGCATTTTGAACCAAAAATCATATATTTCAAACAAGATTGTCATGTAAGAACAAGAAACATATTATTTGTAGCCGAAATCTTAAGTCTAGCAACATCATTTTTGCAAGAATAATGAAGCATAATATGTTTGGCTATGAATACTTTTAAACTACCCTTTTTCTTGCCATTTAAACATGTTATCACATATATATTCAAACTTCACAAATCATCCTAAAATCATACATAACACTATGAACCAAGCATACAAGTCCATTCAACATAACATAGATCCTATGCACAAGGATAATACTAACCGGTTGTGAAGAAGAAGGAGGAGCCGAAAACAAAGAGAAAGGAACCGAGAAGATGGAGTGTCCGAGTGATTATCTTGACCGAGTTTCTTGTCCGGGATCCTTGCTTGAACCGAAAATTTGGAAGAGTTTGGATGTTGTTTTGGGGTTTTCTAGTTGAGAGGGATTAGAAGTGTGTGTGTTTGTTGTTTGTGTAAAATGAAGGAAATAAGGAAAGGTGGGATATATATATACAAGGGGTGTTTCGGGTTGGGCTTGGGGTTTCGACCCAAACCGGTTACGGCCCAAGAGCCCACTCGAGACCGAGTGGCCCACTCGCAACCGCCCGGTTGCGAGTCATGGTCTCGGGTCGTGGTCTCGACTCTCATACATATATATATATATATATAATACGTACATACAACACACATTATGCAAATAAAGATCACGTTTTCATTTAATAATAATTATGTACACACAAAATTACAAGGTGTTCGTTCGGAAAAAACCTAGAGTGTCACACGTCACGCGAGGGTTCCTATTTTGACCAGATTTGACTTTCGAATTAGGGTTTGACTTCTAATTACCAAGAAACTGAACAGAAACCCTAGTTACGAATCTGAGAGACTTTGAAGCATTCGGAGAGCATTCTTTGGAGAAAATTGGAGATTTGAAGGCAAGGGAATCATTGGTACGAGTCGAGATTGAAGAATCGAAGAATCAATCGGGTTTTCTAATCCCTTGTTTTATCGATTACTTTCGTTGAACTTTGTTACAATGAATTCTGTTTTAGACATCTTTGTTTTGTTTTCATTTACTAAGATGCTTGACTAATTTCATAAACCACCTAGACTATGATGATTGGATTGATATAAAGCTTTTACCTTTTTCGTTATTTGCACGATGTTTATGGGTGATTGTGTTTAGTAAAAGGTTTGATTTAATGGTTTGATGTATATGCATGCTTTGACTCGGTTTATTATTGTTATTTGCTTCGTATGATTCTTAGTGACGGTCTATATCACAACATAGAGTCATGCTAGGGTTTAGATCTTGGTGAGTGTCTATATCACGTAATACATCTTAATTCTTTAGGGAAAATCGGTCGATCATCTCTAGAAGTAACTAATAATAATCTGCTAGGTCTTAGTGTTCTACTAGTCCTAATGACTGGGAAGTGAGGGGCTATTGGTAGGTCTTACCCGGCGAATTGCTTTAGATAGGCCTTGGGAAAGGTTATGTCTTGGTTTACCTGTCGGTCTTATTAGTCTATCAAATCAAATCTATTACTTCAAACTACCCTAGATCTAGGATTGGGAAAGAATAGGTCAACATTAGGGTACTTACACAATAATTAGACGACTGGGAAGAAATCTAATAACCGGTAGGATTAACGGCCTAGGTAGTGTCACAGGTTTCTCCTTGAGAAGGGTCGAGGGGCCTCGTTGATTCTTAATAGGTTTAGTATCATACGATCCCGGTTCCATAACTCGTGCATTTAACTTAATCAGTAATTTCTTAAAAACAATCCATGATTCTTGTCTAGGTGGTCCAGTTCTCATATAAGTAAAGTTCACAGTCTTCGTTCGTCTCTAGTCTAGTTCTAGTTATTTTAATAGTTTAATATAGATTTCCTTAATTTTCCGTAACCCCCCCCCCCCAAAACAATTAAAACAAGTTGAGTCGTGTCTGTTAGCGTCTGTCAGAGTCTAATTCGCGTGATACATAGAGTCCTGTGGTTCGATACTCGGACTTGCTTAGGTTATACTACAGTGACCGGTACACTTGCCGGTTGTGTGGTTTAGGTTTAGAGAGTCTGTTTTATAAATTTAAAGCTTTGTAGTGTCTAGCGTAGAGAGTCTAACTTAGTTAATTTTTATAGTCTGTTTAGCACACATCAAGTTTTTGGCGCCGTTGCCGGGGACTCTTGGCAATCGCGTTCATTAGCTTTGATAGATTTCAGTGACAAATACGTGCTACGTGTTTTATTTTGTTTTGTGTTTTTTTTATTTTCATCTTGAGTCGTAGTAACTTCTGTTTTCTTTTCTTGTGTTCAGGTTTTTGCTTGAAGTGGATGCCACATCTGCGCTCGCACGGACCACCACCACCAGTCAAGCAGTCATCATCTCAATTGGGCCAAGGCCCTCAGGTTGCTTCGTCATCCTTTTCTCATTTTCCCAACTTTGATTCCACCCCATTACCCACCCCACCTCCCACACCACCACCTTCGCCAAACCGTTCACCTAAAACTTCACCCAAGGTTTCCCCACCCAATAGTCCTACTTCTAGTAGCTCTAGTAATTCAGAAAACTTAGAACCAATGGCCAACCCTAGGCAAACCGTCCATCAGCAAGCCACCCAAAATTTCACCGGCCTCGCCTCACCTATCACCGTTCCACCCATAGTTAATGAAAATTCATGGCAAATTCCATCTTATGCCATGCAGGCCATCACCAATAGTATCCAATTCCATGGCCGAGATGATGAGGACGCCCCGGCCCACATTAACCGTTTCTCTAGGATGCTAGCTACCTTTAGCCTTAGCGGTGCACCCAACGATGCCACCTACTTATAGCTTTTCCCGTTTTCATTAGCCGGCCGTGCGGCTACTTGGTTGGACTCTCAACCAACCGGTACCTTTACCACTTGGGCGGGCTTCGTCAAGCCTTTTTGAATAAGTATTTTCCGCCCGCTAAGGCCTCACGGCTTAGAGACGAAATCCACTCTTTCCGCATGGGGCCCGACGAGCCTTACTACCTTGCGTGGGAGCGTTTCCAAAACCTTTGTGCTCGTTGCTCCCAGCATGGTCTTTCTGATTGGGCTTTATGTGAGAAATTCTATAATGGTCTTACCCAAGAGACTAGAGATAGGTTCGATACCAATGCGGGGGGGCATATGATGGGTATTCTTACAGTTGCAGAGTGTCTAGAGCGTTTTGAGTCGTTTGCTCAGTCTCAATCCCAATCGCGTTCCGATCAGAGGTATCAAAGTGGTAATTCTAATACCACTACTAGTGCACCCACCCGTGGGGTAAACCATGTCACCATGGACCCTAGTTTAGCCTCTGTTTTGGAAAACATGAATAGGCAACTTAACGAAATTAAGGCTAAGGTAGACAAACGTGAGTATTGCCGAGGGGGTCACGATACGAATGCGTGCCCATTGCTTGTAGGAGAGGAGCAGGTAGACTACTTAGGAGGAGGTTTTGGTAGAGGTCAGTCTAGTGGTTTTGGGGGTAATAACAATTTTGGGTCGGGTTGGCGTAATAATAATAATAACATGAATAATAACACTTTTCGCCCAAATGGACCTCCTGGCTTTCAAATGGCTCAAAACCCGAATAGGGGCCAAAATTCACTCTTTGGTGGGGGTTCAACTGGGCAGTTCAACAAAGGGTTCAATGGGCAGGTCAAGGATGGGGGGTCAAACACTCAGGTTCAAACAGGTCAAGGTTCAAGTTATGACCTAGGAGGTAGTCTAGAACGAATGGAGTCCATGATGAGTCAACTAATTGTTAGAGACCAAACTACCCAAAAGACCTTAAGTGAACATGACCTTTTGCTTAAAAACCATCAAGCTTCGTTTCAGGACCTTCAACGAGTTGTAGGGGATATGTCTAGGAAGCTAGAAGAGAGGTTACCCGGTCAGTTCGCAGGTAACACAAAACCCAATCCTAATGCCCATGCTAAAGCCATTACCACCCGTAGTGGCAAGACCGTAGGAAACCCTAGAGTTGTTGAGGAGAAGGAAGTAGATGAAGATGGAGATGTGATAGATGAAGTGATAGAGATAGAGGCTCCCGGCAAAGTGCAAAACAGGCTAAGCCCAGCAAGTACCGCACAGCCCGGTGAGTCTCAAGGTGAGAAGAAAGTCGAAAAAACACCGATAGACGTTAGACCTTCACCCTTAGTGAACCATGCGTATGTTCCGTTTCCCTCCCGCCTTAAGAACCAAAAATACTCTAGGGAATACGGGCAGTTTTTGGATATCTTCAAGCAATTGAAGATTAACCTTCCCTTCATTGAGGCACTCCAATCAATGCCCAAATACGCTAAGTTTTTGAAGGATCTCCTTAGGAACAAAGAAAAATTAGGAGAGTTGTCCAACGTCCCGTTGAATGGGGGATGTTCCGCCGTTGTGCTAAATAAGCTTCCCGAAAAGCTTACCGATCCGGGTATTTTCACCATCCCTTGTCTATTCGGTAGTAATACCAACACTCGAGCCTTAGCCGACTTAGGAGCTAGTATCAACTTGATGCTTTTTTCTCTTTATGAGAAACTAGACCTAGGAGAGCTTGCACCTACCCGAATGACATTGTCTTTAGCCGATCGGTCCGTTAAGTACCCTAGGGTTATAGTTGAGAACTTGTTAGTTAAGGTAGACAAATTCGTGTTTCCCGCCGATTTCGTAATTCTAGATATGGAAGCGGATGAGAGAGTGCCCATTATCTTAGGTCGTCCTTTCTTACGTACCGCCAAAGCTCTCATAGATGTCTACGATGGTAAAATCACCCTTAGGGTCGGTGAGGAGAGAGTTACTTTTGAGATAGACCGTTCCATGAACCACCCGAGTGGTTCGGATGACTATAGTGGTCCTTGCCACTCCGTCTACTTTTTGAACTCGTTTATCTCGTGTGTCGACCATTGCTTAGAGTACATTAGTGGAGCGGACCTAGTGGTAGGAGAGAAGGAAGAAGAGAAGTTAGAGAGTGTAGGTGAAGTCGAAGAGGAAGGGATTCCTTTAATCCCCGATGTGTTAGCGGTTAGTGATGACACCACTCAACCCCCACCCCTAGAGCTTAAAGTACTTCCATCTCATTTAGAGTATGCTTTCTTAGGGGAGGGATCCGAGCTACCCGTTATTATTTCATCCGCGTTAGATGAGAGTGAAAAAATGAGGTTGTTAGATGTTTTGAGGGCCAACAAAGAGGCCATTGCATGGAGGTTGTCCGACATTAAGGGCATAAGCCCTTCCTATTGCACCCACCGGATACTCATGGAGGATGATTATAAACCGGTGGTGCAACCCCAAAGGAGGCTTAATCCCAACATGCAAGATGTAGTGAAAAAGGAGGTTCTTAAACTTTTAGATGCCGGGATGATATATCCCATTTCCGATTCACCTTGGGTTAGTCCCACACAGGTTGTCCCCAAGAAGGGGGGGATGACCGTTGTCATGAACGAAAAGAACGAGCCCATCCCTTCACGCGCGGTCACGGGTTGGCGCGTGTGCATCGACTACCGAAAGTTGACTGATGCCACCCGTAAAGACCACTTCCCACTGCCTTTCATAGATCAAATGTTGGAGCGTTTAGCCGGTCAACAATTCTATTGTTTCTTAGACGGTTTTTCCGGTTACTTCCAGATCCCCATTGCACCGGAGGATCAGGATAAAACCACCTTCACATGCCCTTACGGCACCTATGCGTACCGACGCGTGCCATTCGGGTTATGTAACGCTCCGGCTACCTTTCAGCGTTATATGGTCTCCATATTTCAGGATATGTTAGAGACTTCCATGGAGGTTTTCATGGATGATTTTTCGGTTTATGGTGATTCTTTTGAGGTGTGTTTGAAGAATTTGGAGAGAATGTTAAAGCGTTGTGTAGAGACGAAGCTTATGCTAAACTGGGAGAAGTGTCACTTCATGGTGACGGAAGGTATAGTGTTAGGGCATAAGATTTCTAGAGCGGGTATAGAGGTAGATCGTGCGAAAATAGATACCATTAGTAGGTTGCCTCCACCCACGAGTGTTAAGTCGATTAGGAGTTTTCTAGGGCATGCGGGCTTTTATAGACGCTTCATTAGGGATTTTTCGAAAATCACCCGCCCCATGACCCGCTTGCTAGAGAAAGATGTTCCATTCATCTTTGACGAGGAGTGTCTTAAGGCCTTCAACTTTTTGAAGGAACAGTTGGTTAGTGCACCTATTCTTATCTCGCCCGACTGGAGCTTGCCCTTTGAGCTCATGTGCGATGCGAGTGACTATGTCGTTGGAGCGGTTTTAGGACAAAGAAAGGATAAGCACTTCCACCCCATCTACTATGCAAGCAAAACACTCAATGATGCTCAAGAAAACTACACTACCACGGAGAAAGAGCTTTTAGCCGTAGTTTTCGCTTTTGATAAATTCGGCTCATACCTCGTTTTGTCCAAGACCATAGTGTTCACCGATCATTCCGCGTTGCGTTTTCTCTTTCAAAAGAAGGACGCTAAACCCCGACTCATTCGGTGGATTCTTTTGCTTAGTGAGTTTGATATTGAGATTAGGGACAAGAAAGGGGCCGAAAATGTAGCGGCCGATCACTTATCGAGGCTCGAGGATCCCAAGAGGGAGGAGATTCGTGAGGAGGAGATTGGAGATACGTTCCCTCACGAGTCTATAGAGTTTATTGAGGCCGAAAAAGAGGGATTGCCATGGTTTTGCGATTTAGCAAATTATCTCTCTAGTGGCAATGTTGTGAAAGGGATGTCGCATCAACAAAGGAAGAGATTGTTTAGTGAGGCGAGGAAATATGTTTGGGATGATCCGTTTCTTTTCAGGATAGGAGGAGATAGAGTCCTTAGACGTTGTGTGTCGAGAGAGGAGGGGTGGAACATTATCAAGCATGTGCATGAAGGCCTTACGGGAGGGCATCATGGTGCCCACGCCACCGCCCAAAAGGTATTTGATTGTGGTTTCTATTGGCCTACCGTTCTTCGAGATGCCGAGGAGTTCGTGAAGATGTGTGATGCATGTCAACGAACCGGCAACATTTCCGCCAAAGATGAGATGCCTCAAAATCCAATACAAGTAGTAGAGGTTTTTGATGTTTGGGGCATCGATTTCATGGGACCCTTCCCAAATTCCAAAGGGAACCGTTACATACTTGTGGCCATCGATTACGTTTCCAAATGGGTTGAGGCTCAAGCTCTTCCTACAAACGAAGCCCGAGTTGTTTTGAATTTCCTTAAAAAGCTCTTTTCACGATTCGGTACTCCTAAAGCCTTAATTAGTGACCGTGGCACTCACTTTTGCAATGCATTGATGGAGAAGTTGCTTGCACGCTACGGTGTCACTCATCGTTTATCTACCGCATATCATCCACAAACGAGTGGACAAGTGGAAAATGCGAATCGCGGTATTAAACGAATCCTAGAGAAAACCGTTGGTAAGAATAGAAAAGATTGGACCGACAAGCTAGACGATGCTTTGTGGGCATTTAGAACGCCTACAAGACCCCGTTAAGAACTACACCTTTCATGATCGTTTACGGGAAAGCTTGTCATCTCCCCGTCGAGTTAGAGCATAGGGCGCTTTGGGCTTTGAAAACCGTTAACTTAGATATGACCGAAGCCGCTAGGAAGCGTTTCTTCCAAATTCATGAGCTTGAGGAGCTTCGAGATACGGCATACGCTCGATCGTTGGGAATTAAAGAGAAAACAAAGTTGTTACATGATAGGAAGCTACGGAAAGTGAAGGAGTTTAGCAAAGGCGACAAAGTTCTTCTTTACAACTCAAGGTTGAAGATTTTTGCGGGTAAGTTGAAATCAAAATGGTCGGGACCTTTTATGGTTCATTACGTGTTTCCGTATGGAGCGGTGGAGATCATGGATGAAAAGGATGGCCGTAGTTGGAAGGTGAACGACCATCGTTTGAAGCACTATCTTGGAGGAGCGATAAACGAGGATGAGAGGGAGGTAACTCCTCTTGAAATCGCACCTAAAGCCGCCAATTAGTGTTTTGGGTGAAAACCCAAGTGTACGTTTTGTATCCTTTGTATAAGAGTCTTCGTTTGAGTTTTTCATGTGTTTTAACGCATTTTTCTGTAGTTTTTCGGTTTGTGTTTTGTGTTGTTGAGAATTTTGCAGGTTTCATCTTCGCTACGGAACGGAGAAGGCACGAGAAAAGAGGTCCCAGGTAAGTGTTTTAGACACTTAGAAACATTTTTGAGGGTTTTGGATGGGTGGGGAAACTTGTGGAATTTTTTCTAAGGCATGAAGTTGGAAATCAGACGAAACATTCTGCCAAAAATGGACCCTCGCGCGACGTCTAGCCCCTTCGCGTCACGCGAGGGTAAAGGTTCAAAAAACTAATTAATTCCGACCCGCCGCGTAACGCGAGGCCTTTATGGACCCTCACCGCGTCACGCGACGCCTATGTGAACCTTTTCAAAACGTTAAAACTGACCCTGTTCGCTGCAGATCCCCTTTTTCCCCTTTTCAAAACCCTAAAACGCGAATTTCACCTAAATCACCATAACTCAATCGTTTCTTCACCAAATCACTCCATTCTTCTTCCTAAATCACCACAATCACGTTCCCCACAATCTTAGCCATCTATTTCACCCGATTTCTCACCCCATTTTCACGATTTTGGGCAAATTCGTGTGCAAAAAGTTCAAGACTTCATTTTTCTTGTTCAATCCGATTCCAAGGTATGTTTTCTGTAATTTCTCACTAGTAGGTAGCTTTATTGCTGTGTTTTAGTGTCGGGTCAGTCTTGTCTTGGTGTTAGGGTTTGTGTAGGGTCTTAAAGTTAGAATTTTTGCTCCTCTTTGTCATGTTAGTGGTATGTGGGTGGTAATGTTCGGATGTTTACATACAAATCGGGTCTGCGGATGGTTCGGGTTGGTTTGTTTGAGGTTGTTTGACACTTGTGGGGTATGTTTGGACTACTAGGCATCATGTTGAAGCTTTTTGGGTTTGGTTGGGAATAACTATGGATTTTTGCTAAAAAAATAAGTTGTTGAACTGATTTTTGCAAATGAAATTAGTTTTCTTAACAAATTTTGTTGCCATCAATGTTATGTCAAGGTTTAAATTGTCCAACTCTCACGTGTTTTCGCCTCAAGTGTGGGGATATTGTGGCACTTATGCTTAATTGGGGACAATTAAAGTGCCGGGAGGAGATAGTGTACATTGAGTCGTAGATCGTTCGAGTCGTAAGTCTAGAAGTGTTTTTAGGATAGTAGTTTGAGTCTAGTGTCGGGTTTACCTATATGCATGTACAAGTTCACAACTTTTTGCCCGTACTCAATCTACATTCGGGTAGAATGATGTGTAACTTACGCCTTTGTAAACGGTAACCCATTTTTTTCGAAATTAGCCGCGAACGAAATGCTATACGGCTATTTCTTTATCGTTTTACTTTTTCTTACAAAAAAAATTAAAAATTAAAAGTACCAAAAATAGCTTGTGGTACTAACAATCTGCATTGGTTTCTTGTCAAATATTTCTTGTTTTGCAGATCATGTCAGGTGCAGGGTCCTCATCAAACCCAAAGAAGAGAAGAATTAAGTATCGTGGGAATGATAGGAGAGTTTACGCCCGGCTTGACAAGTTGAGTGATCATCCGATTTTAGATTTTGAAGAAGATACCGAAGAAAGGGTTAAGTTGAAAAAGTATGTGGTAGCTCAAACTCTGGAGCATCGGGTTATAGATTGGGAATGGTTGGAGAGTATGGGGGCAAGTGATAGGGTCGCGGAGTTGTTAGGGCCAAGGTTGCGGATAGCTATGGATGCGTGTGAAGAGACGCAATATACCGAGCTTACTATAGAGTTTCATTGTACCTTCCGTCACAAGGAGGGTGCATTTTCTGAAGCTAATGCGGTATCATTTTCTTTGGGGCGAAATTTGTATGAGATGTCTATACCTCAATTTGGAGTGGCATTGGGTTTGTATACGCCGGAAGAAGTGGCGACGGAAGAGTTCGTTAATGGCTTAAGGGGTGTGTTTACTCATGCTAGCCCGAAGAGTTTGGGCCCGGCGGAATTGGGTGAATTTTGGGATTCGATCTCGACACAATTGTTCTCGCACACGAACCTTATCTCATCGGTTCGTGATCCGATTCACAGGTATATTTTAAAGATGTTAGCGACGACCGTTGTAGCGAGGAAGTCGGGGGAAAACAAGGCGAATTGGCTAGATATTTTCGCATTGATGTGTATGGTGGAGAAGCGGAACTGGAACTTAGCTAGCTTCTTCGCGTGGTCATTCAATAGGCCTCGTCGGGGAGGTAAAAGGGCTGCTATGGATATGGGCCCTTACATAGCTAGGTTGGCAAAGAATATTCGGGCCCTCACAAAGTACAAGCTTGATCAGATGAATGAGGGTATGCCTACAGTTCGTTGGGGTGTTGTGGACCTTCAGTTGGCAGGTATTCTTACCCACTCGGATCCGCCAGAGTGGAACCATGAGGTTGGTGCTCCTCCACCACGACAGTCGGTACCTCGAGAGAGGCGGGCGGTCCCACCACCACAGCCGGTTAGACCGCCGAGACCCGACCCGTTCACTCCCGAGGCTGCTTTTGACTACACGCAGCAGAGGTTGGATCAGATGGACAGCAGGATGCGGGTTGATCACCAGTGGACCATGCAGAGCCACCACCGACAGGATGATATGCTCAGGTACATGATGTCGGGTATGCAATTAGGTGCACCGATACCACAGCCCTTTGCAGGACTATTACCTCCACCAGTTTATGGAGGCGATCAGCAGACCCCGTATGTTTATGGTCAGTACCCGGGGTATGACCAGTGGGGAGGGCAGAGTGGTTATGCCTACAGTGGTCAGTTCGGTTGGCAGCAGGCTGGCGGTTCAGGTACTCAGCAGATGGAGGAGGATTCTGAGGATGATGCGGAGTGATGGAGCAGATGGACTGAAGCAGCATATATCCTTTGATATTTTTATTTTTATTTATGCTGTTTTGGTAGATTCGATATGGTTGTATTAGCAGACATATTTTTATTTTTCGTTTGAACTTAGACGTGTGGAACGATGAACGCTTGGTAGTAGTTGGTTTGGTATGCTATGTTGGTTTTAGGTTGATGATTTGGAGCCGCTTTCCGTTCGTGTGTGAGGGGGTTTGGTATTGTTTGCTGAGCACGTTCGGTATTGGAGGGCTATGTGGAAACGACTGGCGCTTTGACAGTCTCACATATTGAGTTAAGTCGATTTCCTTCTTTTTGTTGTTGTTGTATCTTTATTTTTTTTATTTCGTCGTCAAGTCTAGTTAGTTAGTTCGTTATTTTAGTTTTTATTTTTAGGTAGTGTTGAGTTGTATTTTCGTTCTTGCATTAGGGACAATGCAATCTCTAAGTGTGGGGATGAGATACATGTAAATAACCGAGTCTTAAATATGAAAAGCACAAAAAAATTAAAAAATTGAAAAATCCAAAAAAATTGAAAAAATAGAAAATGTCTTTCGAAATAAAAGAAGTTTGCAATTAAAACGGAAAATGATAGAAAAAAACAAATTTTTGCTCGGGTTCAAATAATAATAATATGAGATTATAATAAACTGAGTTTGCGTCTAGTTTGGGATATGTGGATAGGCCCGGGTTTTGGTTCTAAGTCCCTTTGAGTTAATATACCTTAATTGTCGGTCTGCTAGTGGGTTCTCGCCTGGGAAATATGGGAAACTTAAACCGGCAAAAATAGTATAAGGGGTGCCGTTATAAGCTAAGATAGTTAGAGTTTTTTTATCATATCTCGCTAAAAAAGAAAAAAAAATAGAATAAAAGTGAGCTAGAAACTAAATGAAAGTAACACAGGCCTATGTAATCCGAGTTGGGGATAGCGACTCTACAGCCGGAATGCCTCTGGGATGTGTGAAATCGACTTGCCGAATAAAAGTACCGAAACCTATGTAATCTGTGATTGGGGATAGTGACTCTACAGTCGGAATACCGCTGGGTTAGGGAAAGCATCGTCTAGTCTCACGAATAAAAAAAAAAAAAGCAAGAAAGAAAAGAAAAAAAAATTGAGAAAAATATAGATTTGATTTCAAACTCTCTTTATCTTGGTATAAAACGGTTAGGAATTGGTCAAATGATCGTTCCTTTAGTCCTATAAGCTTGAGTTGGGAGTAGGTGGACCGTAGATTCTAGCGTGAGACCCTAGGTAGACTGACCGCACTTAAACTGAATTTACATGATAAGGGATTAGGATTGGATTCGGGTTTAAAGGGATAAGTATATTCGCAATCGCGGCTAACGCAAATCTTGGTTTTAATTAATTATACCTATACTTTTGACCCGAGTAATTGTTTGTTTCTGATTCCGTTGCATAATTCTTTTTCGAGGACGAAAAAAGAGTAAGTGTGGGGATGTTTGATGTACTGAAAAGTACATATGTTTATAATGTATATTTTGGTCAGTTTTCAGTCGTTTTGAGTCTGTTTTAGGTTAGAACTATGATACTGCTGACGTTAAGCTTTGATTTCAGGTCCCGTAGCTTAAAGTGTTGAAAAACGAGGAAAAACGAGCAGTTCGGAAGAAAAACGGGATTCGTACATGCGTCGGAGAAGCTGGAAATCGGAAAATAATAAAAAAATCAAGAAATCAGGCTTTGAGGCGCCGCGTGACGCCACACCACCCTCGCGTCACGCGAGGGTTCCTATTTTGACCAGATTTGACTTTCGAATTAGGGTTTGACTTCTAATTACCAAGAAACTGAACAGAAACCCTAGTTACGAATCTGAGAGACTTTGAAGCATTCGGAGAGCATTCTTTGGAGAAAATTGGAGATTTGAAGGCAAGGGAATCATTGGTACGAGTCGAGATTGAAGAATCGAAGAATCAATCGGGTTTTCTAATCCCTTGTTTTATCGATTACTTTCGTTGAACTTTGTTACAATGAATTCTGTTTTAGACATCTTAGTTTTGTTTTCATTTACTAAGATGCTTGGCTAATTTCATAAACCACCTAGACTATGATGATTGGATTGATATAAAGCTTTTACCTTTTTTGTTATTTGCACGATGTTTATGGGTGATTGTGTTTAGTAAAAGGTTTGATTTAATGGTTTGATGTATATGCATGCTTTGACTCGGTTTATTATTGTTATTTGCTTCGTATGATTCTTAGTGACGGTCTATATCACAACATAGAGTCATGCTAGGGTTTAGATCTTGGTGAGTGTCTATATCACGTAATAGATCTTAATTCTTTAAGGAAAATCGGCCGATCATCTCTAGAAGTAACTAATAATAATCTGCTAGGTCTTAGTGTTCTACTAGTCCTAATAACTGGGAAGTGAGGGGCTATTGGTAGGTCTTACCCGGCGAATTGCTTTAGATAGGCCTTGGGAAAGGTTGTGTCTTGGTTTACCTGTCGGTCTTATTAGTCTATCAAATCAAATCTATTACTTCAAACTACCCTAGATCTAGGATTGGGAAAGAATAGGTCAACATTAGGGTACTTACACAATAATTAGACGACTGGGAAGAAATCTAATAACCGGTAGGATTAACGGCCTAGGTAGTGTCACAGGTTTCTCCTTGAGAAGGGTCGAGGGGCCTCGTTGATTCTTAATAGGTTTAGTATCATACGATCCCGGTTCCATAACTCGTGCATTTAACTTAATCGGTAATTTCTTAAAAACAATCCATGATTCTTGTCTAGGTGGTCCAGTTCTCATATAAGTAAAGTTCACAGTCTTCGTTCGTCTCTAGTCTAGTTCTAGTTATTTTATTAGTTTAATATAGATTTCCTTAATTTTTCGTAACCCCCCCCCCCAAAAAAAACAATTAAAACAAGTTGAGTCGTGTCTGTTAGCGTCTGTCAGAGTCTAATTCGCGTGATACATAGAGTCCTGTGGTTCGATACTCGGACTTGCTTAGGTTATACTACAGTGACCGGTACACTTGCCGGTTGTGTGGTTTAGGTTTAGAGAGTCTGTTTTATAAATTTAAAGCTTTGTAGTGTCTAGCGTAGAGAGTCTAACTTAGTTAATTTTATAGTCTGTTTAGCACACATCAATTGCATCACTATACATTCCTTCGACTCGTTTATAGCGAGTTGACTTCAATATTCATCCATTCATAAATATCCATACCAATGACCCGTTCACAATGGGTTAAGCTACTTACTTCATATTCATACTAAACCATTATTGCCTAAGCTTTTATACAAAATATTGAACAACCAAACAAAGTTGAGTTCGAAATACACTTACCTCGATCTTGTGCGTTTTCCGTTTTCCTAGCACTTGAACTTTCTTCCTTCACGCCTACATTAACATGTTCATTCTATCATTTAGTCCATCCGAACATCATTTCATTAATTACATAGTTTATTTTATGGCAACATTATCACAATTTTCCGAATTTCGCATATATGTTCACTTAAGCATTTCATCGAACACTTGGCGGGTTTCGCATTAGTAGGACACTAAACACATATGTTCTAGGACATAATTTAACTAGTTCTTCTAGAAAATAATAAACAGTCAATCAAGTCGTATGATATTTTTACTCCATATCAATGTATCTAGTGTTAATACATCACAATCAAGATTAAACATCAATATTTCAAGGTTTTACATAACTACTTCTATTATCTTGATTATCCTACATTAATGAAGATCTCATACAAAAATGGCTTTATGAATCAAGATGTTCAAATCATCAAAATCAAACATAAAACTTATTCTACCTAGCAATTCCAACTTCCAATAACACATATCATAACATAATTTCATGATTGGGTTGAAACCCATTTCCTTCAATGTACCAAATCAAAGAATTGGACTTACCACTTCAATAAACAGGGTTAGATGTTTGAAAATATGAGTTCATGCATTCGTTTTTCCTTGGAATTTCTACTGAATTTGATGTATGTGATGAAACTAGGGTTGCCCCTTTGCTACTGCCTTTGTTCGATCGACCAGAGACACAGTGTGTGTGTGTGTCTCTTTGATTTTTAACTCTTTTGATCTTATGAGTTTTCAAAAGTTACACCTTTGGCCCTTCTAATTTGTTCACTTATTTGATTTAAACATTTTTCAATTCATTACTAGAAGTTCTAAGATTCCCATTAACTAAGTTAATTTTTTAATTAACTTAACTTATATTCAATAAACCTTTTTGGAGTGTAACATATTCAAGCACAACTTTCATCCCCTCTACACAAGAGTCATTCTTACTTAACTTAGTTAGTCAACTAAAGTTATTTTATTACATACAAATACATTTAAAGGCACAATAATCAATTACGCATTTTGGGGTGTTACAATTCACGACTAATATTAAACTACTATAAGAGAAAATATGTGAAAAGTGCCATGAAAAAATATGTTAAAGTGCCATGACAAAATAATTTCATACATTTCTACTTGGACACACAATGTGTAGTTAACCCAATGCAAATTATTAAAACTTAATATGTTAAATTATCAAGTTAATGATATCTCAATACATAATAAACTCAGCGTAAACCACATGCGTGATGCATAGATATGTTGACAAACTTTCATTTTATAATATATAATAACAATTCTAAATGTTAATAGTTGTAATGTTTAATGGTCTATGTGACTTCTGTTGGAAATTTAGATGGTGTTAATGGATATTAATTTAGTGAAATTATAATTTAGTAAAATTATAATTATTTACTAGACTTTTCATATGGGTGATAAACTCTTAAGTGGAGTTTTATGTCAATTTATTAGTTTTTATTAGAGTTTATTTCTCTAGTAAAATCTCTAATAAAGTGAGACTCTTCTCTACCTCATATCTCTTGTATGCAAAGTAGGTTATATGCCTACTTGATGAAGCTAATTACAAGTAGAGAATTGAAAGTGGAATTTTAGAGAAAAAAATTAGAAGAGTTCTTGGAGATACTTGAAGGCCCATGTGTTGGGTACTTAGAGAGATATGTTGTCTCTATTCAATTTCGTCATCTTCATATCATTATTTTCCACCAGTTCTAACACTATAATTTTATCCGGTGTAACCTCGGGCGCGCGGCCATCTCCGGCAGTACATACTGCTTCGGCTGTTGTACCCTGGGAGACAGACGCGTCGTCTTTAGTAGAGGCGCGAAATCTGTTTTAAGGGAAGCGTGTTGAACACGTGCCTCAACCAAAATCGTCAACGTTTTAGTGTGCTCTTTGTTGCAGTCAAGGAGTATTTTTCAAGACTCAAGATGATGAATACTCGAGTCTAGGATGCTATCAAATGCGCGTGAAGGACCCACCAGAGATGCGGCTTGAATCAAGATTGGTATATAAAATTGTATTTTATATTCTTTTTATTTAGTTATTGCAACCGGTATTGTAACATCCGTCAAAAACGGATATTTTAAAATCCGACCCGTTTTGAATTTTGAATCCTAACCTTTGAAACCTCAGAATTTTTCGCGAATTTAAATAGTCGTAGAAAGAATTTTTTTTTATTTATCAATAAAGTTATTTTTACATCTAGTTAATTAATAATTAATTAAAATATTTTTTGCAATTTAACATAGTTAATATAAACTAGTTAGAGTTTTAATTAAATTAAGTCATAACTCCGTTAGTTTAGTTAGTTTAACCTCAGGGACTAAACTGTAACTTTTCAAAACTTTAATCAAAAATAAATGTGTAAACCAGGGATCGAACCTGGGTCTCACAATTAACAAACACACTTACCACTACACCACCTTAAAGGTTTGGTGCTAGATTTCAGTGCTCATTTATTACATACACAATCAGCGTGAACCTTCCTTTTTAACTTTTGCCGCCCAAAAACAAGAACACAGCAACAACCTTTGACCTTTGATTGATCGGATTCCGGTAATAGGATCGAAACGCGTTCGTTAAGGCCATCATTTCCTTACTTACCATTGATTGTCAACCAACGAATTCGTTTCCAAGTTTATACGACCACGATCCCGAGTCCTATAAATACCGGCATCCATCACCCTTATTTCGCACACCTCTCACAACACCTAGTCCTTCATCACCCCCACCGAACTCCCGCACCATTCTGAAACCGCCGTCGCCGGAGAAGACGATCGGAGGTCGTCGGGAACCTCGACACCCCTTCCATCTCGGTCACTTCTTCACCTCGGTTCCTTGTTTTCGAATCACCGGGAACCACCTCTCTCTCGCCGGAAGTCGAAGCTTGCTACATTGAAGTTACGTCGGAATTCCGTTCGTCTTGTTCGGGTAAACCTTCTCCGGCCGACTGTTTTCCGATTGTAATGTTATTATATATACTGATATAATGATTATTATTATTACTATTATTATAATTTATCATATATATATAATATATACACTCAGTATTATTATTAATATAAAAACAGTTATTATTTATATAATTAATAAAGCAATTCAGTAATTATTGTTATTACATTTATATATTTATATTATTTTAAAATTCAGTATCTATTAATAAAGTCAGTATATATTTAATTCAGAATTATTTAATAAACTAATCAGAAATAATCAAAGTCATTAATTTCAGTATTATACATATATTCTTTTAAATCAGAAAATATATCAAAAACCTGAAATAGTAATTATTATTTAAGGCTGAAATATTGTTTATTTCAGAATATATATTATTTATAACTTAAAACAGGAATATTATTTTAAAATAATATTCAGAATTTATATTCTATGTTTTAGTCAGAAATTATTATTATTTATTTAATTAAATCTGAATTATCATTTAATTTCTAATTAAATCAGAATTATTATTATCATTTTAAATATATATATATATGTATATATAAAAATCAGGATTTTAGTTTAATAAATCAGAATTTATATTTTATCAGAAATTATAATTAAATCAGAATTATCTATTTTAATCAAGATTTATATTTAAAATCAGAGTTATATATATATATATATATATATATATATATATTAGAATTATTACTAAAGTGCATATTATTTATGAAATTAAAACTTTTAAGAAATAATATGTTGATACTTGGTAAAATCAGTAGCATTACCATGTAAAAAATCAGTATTTATTTTCCTTACTTATTTATAAATAAATTGTCATTTATTTTTATTAAATACAAGTCATATAAAATAAGGCATATTGTTATTTTTCCGTTTTAGAAATGTTAATATAATTTTTGCCTTGTTAATTAAACAATCCCTAAATTCCCAATATTAATCAAATCCTCAAAATTAATAGGGTAATTCTCTTGTGCACACTCTTGGGAAATCTCTCGTTCTTAATCTTATTCCAAGAAATACGCAACGCACTCCAAGGTGAGTATACATGACCCATTTTCTATTTTCCACTTTTGGGTGCAATATGTATTCTATATCAAACATCACAATCACATCAAACATTTTATGCACACTCTATCCTTACTCTATGTGATACATTTTAATCATGTTAGACATGTTATGCTAATGTAAACATTCGTGACTATGTGTTCATTAACTTCATACAAGCCTCCCCTAACAATGGTAGCGCTATAGGTTGAGAAACGCCCCTCCCGTTATATTAACGGGTATTGTTAGGTTAATCTATGTTAAAACCACCCATACTCTTTTGGGTAGGCACTTTAATTGCGTTAAACTTTGGTTTGGACACGTAGAGTAACATCGTTTCGAGTATACTGTTAATATGATATTGTATTTCACATGTGGATATGAGCAACATTTTAAACACGTATTATGCTATGTATGAAAACTTGTATACTCGCCAACATGTTTTTGTTGACATTATTTTAATACATATTGCAGGTTGAAAGTACAAGATTCAAGAATCAAGCTAGGATGAACTCTAGAAACCCACATAACATTCGAATTATTGTTGAACAATATGTTGTATTATTTGGAACTATGTATTTCACTTTAGAGTTTATGAAATGAATTAAATAAATTATTGTCACATTTAGTGTTATGTTGTTTTGAGCAATTTGTTCGTCTCATCCCGATGTTTCCACCATCGGTTGGGGTGTGACAGATTGGTATCAGAGCCATAACTATAGGGAATTAGGTAGGATTGCCTTACTTTCCACTAGTCTATAGTAGGAGTACTCTGATACCAGATTGGTATCAGAGCCATAACTATAGGGAATTAGGAATGCCTTGCCTAGTCTATAGTTTAGGAGCTTTTTCACTATGTGTTGCTTAAAACAACTTCCTTTCTATCTTCACTTGATTCTCTCTACTTTCTTTTGGACTTCTAAATTATACATGCCTTTCCTAAGGCTAACATAATACACACTTGGAGACTTTGAAGACACTCTTACAACACAATCGAAATGATTCATCAAGATAGGGGTGATTCCCACACTTGGTGATGATTTTCACTCAGCTATACTTTGATTTTTGCACGAAATCTACCCTCAAGTTAGGAGTGATATCCAAACCTTGTTGGGAGTTTTCCATCTCATATTCTAGTGGACCCTTATCTTAGGATAAGTACCAACCACGTTAGGGTACGATGTTATCAAGTTAGAGGTGATACTCGCATCTTGTTTAACTAGTCCCACTCTTCGATTTTCGCTCTCGCCAAAGTCTCGATTTCCCAATCGATTAAGAACGTGTAGTAACTGGAAGGGTTAGGTACCGGTAGTCGGGACGTCCTGTCTAGGTTTGGCATTCGTATAAATCCATTAAGGACCCGTTGCCTACCTGGGGACCATCGATGAGAGTACAAATACCTATTAGGCCAAAGCACGTTTCCTTAATTCGGGAAGGTCTTCGATTCACTTTGGAAGTGTCATATGTTACGTTCCGTGACAATCCATGTTTTACGTTAAATCTCTTTTTTTATGTTACCTCAATTATTATGTGTTTTACGTTTGAGCGTTACGTTCATTTCTATCTAGGAGACACATTTCGCACAATTGTCGTAACCTAAAACAATTAACGATACTCTCTCGTGAACAAACTAAATTTATTACGCTTTCAATTTACATGTTATTCTATGTGAATAATTCACGTTACACTATGTGGAAACTCATGTTACGCTATGTGAAATTATTTGGAAAACTATATGCCATGTGAAACTATTTGGAACATTATGTGACGCACTCATGAAAACAATTTTTCTCAAATAATCGTTATGATCAAATCTCATCTATCCTCTCTTTGGAATCTTTAGATTTAATCTTTTCAAAAGTCTTACTCTTAGATTTCGAGGACGAAATCTCCTAAAGTAAGGGAGACTGTAACATCCGTCAAAAACGGATATTTTAAAATCCGACCCGTTTTGAATTTTGAATCCTAACCTTTGAAACCTCAGAATTTTTCGCGAATTTAAATAGTCGTAGAAAGAATTTTTTTTTATTTATCAATAAAGTTATTTTTACATCTAGTTAATTAATAATTAATTAAAATATTTTTTGCAATTTAACATAGTTAATATAAACTAGTTAGAGTTTTAATTAAATTAAGTCATAACTCCGTTAGTTTAGTTAGTTTAACCTCAGGGACTAAACTGTAACTTTTCAAAACTTTAATCAAAAATAAATGTGTAAACCAGGGATCGAACCTGGGTCTCACAATTAACAAACACACTTACCACTACACCACCTTAAAGGTTTGGTGCTAGATTTCAGTGCTCATTTATTACATACACAATCAGCGTGAACCTTCCTTTTTAACTTTTGCCGCCCAAAAACAAGAACACAGCAACAACCTTTGACCTTTGATTGATCGGATTCCGGTAATAGGATCGAAACGCGTTCGTTAAGGCCATCATTTCCTTACTTACCATTGATTGTCAACCAACGAATTCGTTTCCAAGTTTATACGACCACGATCCCGAGTCCTATAAATACCGGCATCCATCACCCTTATTTCGCACACCTCTCACAACACCTAGTCCTTCATCACCCCCACCGAACTCCCGCACCATTCTGAAACCGCCGTCGCCGGAGAAGACGATCGGAGGTCGTCGGGAACCTCGACACCCCTTCCATCTCGGTCACTTCTTCACCTCGGTTCCTTGTTTTCGAATCACCGGGAACCACCTCTCTCTCGCCGGAAGTCGAAGCTTGCTACATTGAAGTTACGTCGGAAGTCCGTTCGTCTTGTTCGGGTAAACCTTCTCCGGCCGACTGTTTTCCGATTGTAATGTTATTATATATACTGATATAATGATTATTATTATTACTATTATTATAATTTATCATATATATAATATATACACTCAGTATTATTATTAATATAAAAACAGTTATTATTTATATAATTAATAAAGCAATTCAGTAATTATTGTTATTACATTTATATATTTATATTATTTTAAAATTCAGTATCTATTAATAAAGTCAGTATATATTTAATTCAGAATTATTTAATAAACTAATCAGAAATAATCAAAGTCATTAATTTCAGTATTATACATATATTCTTTTAAATCAGAAAATATATCAAAAACCTGAAATAGTAATTATTATTTAAGGCTGAAATATTGTTTATTTCAGAATATATATTATTTATAACTTAAAACAGGATTATTATTTTAAAATAATATTCAGAATTTATATTCTATGTTTTAGTCAGAAATTATTATTATTTATTTAATTAAATCTGAATTATCATTTAATTTCTAATTAAATCAGAATTATTATTATCATTTTAAATATATATATATATGTATATATAAAAATCAGGATTTTAGTTTAATAAATCAGAATTTATATTTTATCAGAAATTATAATTAAATCAGAATTATCTATTTTAATCAAGATTTATATTTAAAATCAGAGTTATATATATATATATATATATATATATATATTAGAATTATTACTAAAGTGCATATTATTTATGAAATTAAAACTTTTAAGAAATAATATGTTGATACTTGGTAAAATTAGTAGCATTACCATGTAAAAAATCAGTATTTATTTTCCTTACTTATTTATAAATAAATTGTCATTTATTTTTATTAAATACAAGTCATATAAAATAAGGCATATTGTTATTTTTCCGTTTTAGAAATGTTAATATAATTTTTGCCTTGTTAATTAAACAATCCCTAAATTCCCAATATTAATCAAATCCTCAAAATTAATAGGGTAATTCTCTTGTGCACACTCTTGGGAAATCTCTCGTTCTTAATCTTATTCCAAGAAATACGCAACGCACTCCAAGGTGAGTATACATGACCCATTTTCTATTTTCCACTTTTGGGTGCAATATGTATTCTATATCAAACATCACAATCACATCAAACATTTTATGCACACTCTATCCTTACTCTATGTGATACATTTTAATCATGTTAGACATGTTATGCTAATGTAAACATTCATGACTATGTGTTCATTAACTTCATACAAGCCTCCCCTAACAATGGTAGCGCTATAGGTTGAGAAACGCCCCTCCCGTTATATTAACGGGTATTGTTAGGTTAATCTATGTTAAAACCACCCATACTCTTTTGGGTAGGCACTTTAATTGCGTTAAACTTTGGTTTGGACACGTAGAGTAACATCATTTCGAGTATACTGTTAATATGATATTGTATTTCACATGTGGATATGAGCAACATTTTAAACACGTATTATGCTATGTATGAAAACTTGTATACTCGCCAACATGTTTTTGTTGACATTATTTTAATACATATTGCAGGTTGAAAGTACAAGATTCAAGAATCAAGGATGAACTCTAGAAACCCACATAACATTCGAATTATTGTTGAACAATATGTTGTATTATTTGGAACTATGTATTTCACTTTAGAGTTTATGAAATGAATTAAATAAATTATTGTCACTTTTAGTGTTATGTTGTTTTGAGCAATTTGTTCGTTTCATCCCGATGTTTCCGCCATCGGTTGGGGTGTGACAGGTATTGTACTATGATATTTTCTACGAAGAACGAGAGTCTCGTTATTATATATTTTGTAATTATATTTTATAAAAAGTGAACCTATTTCCTACAAACTTAAAACTGATTTCGTGAGATTGTTGCTACAATATTAAAACCTTATTTAAAGATTATGATCTTATAAATATTTTCTTTTGGGAAATATGTATGTAGTACAACTTGTTGTGTTTGGATTTCTTGAGATTGAGATACAATCTTAAATCCTATACCGTGGTACAAAACGAATGGTTTTGGTTCAACCGTTTGGTTTTTTAAACGAATCGTTAATTTTTCTAACTTTTGTGTTAGATCGCGTTTATTAGTGTAAACCATACGTTTTTTGTAAACGTTAAATTCTCTAACATGTGTGTTAGACCGGAATTATTGGTGTAAATCATACGTTTTTTGTAAACATTAAACTCCCCTAAGTAGAGTTTTTTATGTCTTTAAATAAGAGTTTTATGTTACTTGATTAGAGTTTTATGTCTCTAATTAAGTCTCTATTTAAAGTAGACTCTTCATCCACCCATGGATTGAGATGAACAAATAAGTCTTACAATGATTTTTGTAATCATTTGTCTTCTAACATGTGTGTTAGAAACGTTCATGAAAAGCGTTAGTTTGGAAGCAATTTTTTTTTAATTATTTAGCTTCTAACGTGTGTATTAGAAATGACTTATTATTTGAACCATATATGTGTTTTAGCAAGTCGAATTGACATTTTGTGGAAATGTTAATATTTCTAACGTGCACGTTAGAATTTCTTTCATTTTAACATGGTTGTTAAAACTGGTTAAAATACAAATGCTTTGAAATGTTTTATGTAAACATTTTATATAAGTAATTTGTTGTAGCATTGATTTTAATGCTTTGTATGATTTAGAAATAAAAGGTCATACATTGAAGTTGATGTTTGATTGGCTTCAAGAATTAAATCACCATAAAGTAATGGTGTAGTTGTATGGGATTTATCACCAACTTTAATTTGGGATTTCTAAATCTATTTGAGTGAAATTTTAATTACTAGTTAAACTCTTCATATGGTGAAACTCTTGAGTAGAGTTTTAATGATGACATTTGATGAGTTTTATTAGAGTTTAAGTCAATTATTGAGACTCTTAACTCTTCATATGGTGAAACTCTTGAGCAGAGTTTTAATGATGACATTTGATGAATTTTATTAGAGTTTAGGTTTATAATTATTGAGATTCTTAACTCTTCATATGGTGAAACTCTTGAGTAGAATTTTAATGATGACATTTGATAAGTTTTATTAGAGTTTAAGTCTATAATTATTGAGATTCTTAACTCTTCATATGGTGAAACTCTTGAGTAGAGTTTTAATGATGACATTTGATGCTTTAATTTGGTCATGTTTTATATATATATATAAAATGACTTAAAGTTTTCTAACATGTGTGTTAGAAAATGTGTATCACGAATACGAGGTTAGAGATTGTTCATAATGAACAGAAATGTTTTATGTAAACATTTAATTGCCTATGTGTGCATTAAAAATGATGAGAAACGGTTTATTTTATAAACTATATCTTTGGAAAACGTTTTATGTAAACGTTCGATTCTATAATGTGCTTGTTATAACATTTTTTTCCAACATGCGTGTTAAAAAATGTTATTTGGTGAAAAACAACTTGGTGTTGTTGTGAACAAATTTAATTGTTCAAGTTTACTACTTAAATGTAGTATTTGTAACAACTTGGTGTTGTTTTGAGCATAATTGTCCAAGTTTAAAGTTTCAAGATAAAATGGGGAACTTGTACTTACAAGTGCATGGAGTCTTATTGAGGGAGTACCTCAAGACATGCCATGGGACGATATTGTTTAGAAGATTTCGGTCAGATTATAAAGTGTTGAAGATAAAAACACTTTGCTATTTGATGTCTACATATTGTCTATGCTTCCGTTTAAATTTCAAAAGTGATTGGAACTTATGATTTAGTTTCCAATGTATTTTATTGTTTTGTGTTCAATATCTTCGGATAACACATGCAAATTTTTACAAAGAAATAAATCACTAATGGTTGTGACGTAATTTTTGTGGAAAATAATTATAACGTCAGTTATACATTGTTTAAAAGAATATGGTTTTAAACGGATAGTATATGAAAATACTTGGACATAAACAACTTGAAAGTTGTTACATTGACTAAAAGTCGAAGACGAAACATCAAATGTATAACCACATCATGAGTGAGTAATGAAAGAACGTAGTGAGTGTATTGAGATGAAAAACACTAACGACATTCATGTCGACATATTTCATTAGAAGTCATTGGAAATTCACAAGTGTGAATTCTAACATATGAAAGTAAAAGTACTATATGTTATTGTATACCTTTAATAAATCTTGCGAGATTTATAAGTAGATGCGTCTACCACTTGATTATTGTTAGATCTATATGGAGATTTTACCTTCATTTGAGAGAGCATCCTAAATATACATATCTCCTAATGAATAACAATAGATGTGTGCAAATCACTTATGGCAAAATTATGAATTCCATGTTATTGAGTGTCAATCTAGTTGACTCTATCTCACACATAATAGTGATTGTAGACGAGAAACATTCATCTTGTTGGTGATGAATGTGTTCACCAAGTGACTTGGAGTAAGGCTTATGTTTAAGTACTTATGAGTCAATGGTAGATTGTTGGAGATCAAAGGTAAACAAGTTATGTTCCTTAAATGAATGATGAAATTTAGCTATGTGCTATATACAATAATTTGTGAGACCTTCCTAAATATTGATGTTTTAGGATTATGAATAAGTCTCATTATTTTATCTTAGCAAGGGATGAATGTTGCAAAGTGATATTATGATATCCTTAGGGCTGTGAAGAATCAAAATGATGCATCTTTTGTTCACATGATAAAGTATTGTAGTCTAAAGCATGCTAGACTAGTACTTGGTTAATTATGGGTCTTGGCGGAGACTAATTAACTCTAAACATTCAAATGTGTATGAACACAAAAAGAACTTATGTATAGACAAAGTTGAGGGAGAATTTTCATTCATTATAAGGAAAAGGCATGTAACTTTTTAAGAGTTTGTTCGAAAAGCTAATGAGGAGAACTCATTGTCTAAGATTATTCTAGATGTTAAATTAGAATTATTCTAAGTTGGTGACAAACTTATGACAATGGCATGTGTTACTTTGGTCAGCTTGGAAGCTTATGTAAGCTAATGCAATGAGTTGAATTCACTGATACAATGAGGTTGATCTTGTTCAATCATATGTGTATAAATATCGCCATAAGTGGTGTTACGGAAATGTTGATCAAATGGCAAGAAATATGGGGGAGGATTCATTTAGAAATAACCCTATAAGGGTATGTAGAAATGGTTTTCATTACCCCATCTGGATGATATCATATAACACTTAAATGTGGGGGTGTCTTGCATTTATATCATAAAAGTTTGTCAATAAGGATTTTGTAATCCAGTCTAACATTGCAAACAGACGACTATGTGGAGGACACAAAGGTCGTAGTGCATAATGGAGATGTGTTTGCCTTAAATGATAAGCGTATCTTATAAAGACATATATTATAACCAGATTCAGATGGCCACTGAGGTTATAGTCTTAGAAGTTGACAATAGGCAAAATTAACTTCCGAGTTAAGAACACATCATGACAACTGATCTCAAATACGCAAAGTTATTTGTTAATGTTATGGATCCAACAACCTAAGGGTTTATTAGAGATCAAGTTGTGGAATGAGACTGAAGCCCATGGAAAAAAAGGCATGTGAAGGACACCTAACTTAGTTGACTGGAGATCCCAAGATCTAAGTTCAATAGGACAACTAAATCATATGCCTAAAGGTGGTCATTGTGGGGGCATAAATGATATGTATATATGGTTATACATACCCCCAAAGTATAAAAGGGTGTTTAAATACGTCCTAGTCTATTCCTATGATATTCAGTGACAAAGAGTGAGGCTAACCATAATATGTGGTAAATGATTTGGATAAATCACAATAACCACAATGCTTCTAATGATCTAACGAGATTCATCTATGTTAGAGAGAAGTTCCACAATAAATTGGTCGCTTCGAATGGAATTGAGGGCACAATTCTTAGAGCTCTCGCAGAACCAGGAAAGTGTTCCACGACCATTATTGGACACGACTATGAGGAGATGACCCTGCTAGGGAGAGTCTTGTGTGAAGTGTATTGTCGTCTACACAAACGGCAGACGAGTTCAAAGACATCAAGATCTACTCAGAGCTAGTGGGCTAAGTGCATTTCATGAGCGAAGGTTCAAAGGGTAACACCTACCTATCGTATGCAAAACTCAACTGTCGAGGTTCCATTGGAAATTTTATGTGTTTAGAACGATCTCCATTCATGTGGGGGATTGTTGGAAATTTAGATGGTGTGAATGGATATTAATTTAGTGAAATTATAATTTAGTAAAATTATAATTATTTACTAGACTCTTCATATGGGTGATAAACTCTGAAGTGGAGTTTTATGTCAATTTATTAGTTTTTATTAGAGTTTATTTCTCTAATAAAATCTTTAATAAAGTGAGACTCTTCTCTACCCCATATCTCTTGTATGCAAAGTAGGTTACTTGATGAAGCTAATTACAAGTAGAGAATTGAAAGTGGAATTTTAGAGAAAAAAAAATTAGAAGAGTTCTTGGAGATACTTGAAGACCCATGTGTTGGGTACTTAGAGAGATATGTTGTCTCTATTCAATTTCATCATCTTCATATCATTATTTTCCACAAGTTCTAACACTATAATTTTATCCGGTGTAACCTCGGGCGCGTGGCCATCTCCGGCAGTACATACTGCTTCGGTTGTTGTACCCTGGGAGACAGACGCGTCGTCTTTAGTAGAGGCGCGAAATCTGTTTTAAGGGAAGCGTGTTGAACACGTGCCTCAACCAAAATCGTCAACGTTTTAGTGTGCTCTTTGTTGCAGTCAAGGAGTATTTTTCAAGACTCAAGATGATGAATACTCGAGTCTAGGATGCTATCAAATGCGCGTGAAGGACCCCCCAGAGATGCGGCTTGAATCAAGATTGGTATATAAAATTATATTTTATATTCTTTTTATTTAGTTATTGCAACCGGTATTGTACTATGATATTTTCTACGAAGAACGAGAGTCTCATTATTATATATTTTGTAATTATATTATATTTTATAAAAAGTGAACCTAGTTCCTATAACTTCCATATATAGGGTTAAAATATTGTTGTTTTTTCTTAATTAATTTACATATCTAACCCTACATTTAGATGAATGTGTATACCTTCTGTTCAAATCGTCATACTTATGGTTAATAGATTCATCCAACCGATGCATGACCATACTTGGCTAACCTAACATTTGGACTCCTAACAAATTATACACACATATATATATACATATCTATAAATTAACAGACCCTAAGGAACTAACCAACCCATGGTTTGATGTCAAGAGGAATATGGTTATAATACCTTAGATTGAACTCCTCATAGTTTGCACTTCCAATAGGCAAACTTGTGCCTATGAAAAACACTTCATTATGGTCCAAATTTGGGTATTTCGTCAAGACAGTTTTTATGTATTTTCTTATTAAGTAATCATCTTGCATTCTGCATTCCTATTCCAAACTCCATCGAACTCATACTCCTCGTTTATTCTTTTATTCTTGTAGGATAACTCGGCGGTCTCTCTCAACACTCAAATGCATCAACTCAAGTACGCGGGATTTACTACGCAAACCATGAGTATACTCAATCCTATTTTCCTCTTTACACACTTTGGGTGCAACATGTACACAATTTGTAAAAAAAAAACCCGGGTGTCTCACAGTTGGGACATCATTGCATAAACAGTCCAAACACTTGAAAATTTTAATTATTATTATTATTATCTTAATTTGAAGAATACGCAGCGAAAACCTTTTAAGTCAAATTCCTAATCATGGGAAATATCCAAGCTAAAATAAAAAAATTAATGTTTGAAATTTATTTATTTAAAACATCGTCTTCAACTAGAAATGCCAACTTCAATGCGGGTACCTTCATGCAACATCCAAGAGGTCATCGTTTATCCAACTAACCTGAAATCAATCTAACATGCATGCAAAAGTCAGCTAGGCTGAGTGAATTCAAGTTTTTAATATTGTAATACAATAAAAATAGTTGGAAAACATTTTCATCACATCGTCTAAAATAAACATCAACTTCCTTAAGACATTCTTTAAGATAACTTCAAACATCCGTTCAAATAGGTCAAGCACATAACAATAGGTCTCCTCGACCTTTAAAGCCGAACACAGAGTACGGAAAAAGGACCCTTTTCGCCCCAAGGACCTCTAAACTATGAGAGGTCTTCCCACCAAGACAGATAGATACGGTTAGGGGACTTCCTCTGCCCCAAGGATTGTTAAGCTGTGAGGACTAGTTCTGCCCACATAAGTCAACTAAACAGTTAGGGGACTTTTCGACCCAGTCATGGCAAGACCCAAAACCTACACATTCAAATTCATATTCACATACAGATTAATGCTATATAATAATATACATCATGATCATAAATAGATGTATTTATTTTATCTACAAATTCATCTTTAATGGGTCAAACACACAACACAAATCTCCTCACCTTAAATCCCAAACACCAAGTAAGGGATAAAGGAATTTTTCTTCTCCTCTTGCCCCAAGAGCGGGTAAACTGCTAGGGGACTTCCTCTTGCCCCAAGGACAGATAAACTGCTAGGGAACTTCCTCTGTTCGACCTGGCTATGGCATGACCCAACACATCACACGCTAGCACATAAATTGAGCAAGCAAATAATCCTCATGTATAGTTAATATGCAGATTCAAAGTAACTATACAAACATCTTAGAAGTTTATCAACAATTAAATACATCCATCATGCCTATAAGCCCTTAAACTTTAAGACATTAAATAAAGGGTATCATGAACTTACACTTAAATACATAGGTGTGTATATAGATACTTCAACCATCGTACATGTACCTTCGTACCTACACACCTCATAAATATATATATTCCCTCATAAACTCGAGTACTTATATAACAATATATCTATATAAATTTATTCCTATATATATATAGGTATATAAAAACATATAACCCTACTCACAATTCATGCTTAAAAAGCATACAATTAAAAAATGAACTTTATAAATATGTAAAAAGAACTTCACAACTTCCTTCATGAAAATAATCATAAGAGTTTAGCATGCACATTAGCCCGAAAGATTTAAAAGCATTTAAAAGAATGGGCTCAAGAACAACTCACCGGTTGCATACATTAAAATCCAATGCTGTAAATCGTACGACCGTGCTCGAAGCCCGAACCTACGAAACACTACTTTCACGTACGTCACTAACCGAGCTAACTCTTCACTTGTTAAGAACCGCACACATTTGATCTGGATCCTTGAAAGTACATATCACGTATCAAGCTACGATACCAAACAAAATATAATATTATAAATATATATAAACATTGCTACCGACTACCTTTATCGCACATGGCTTCTAAAACTTTATTTTCCATGCATGCTTGAAAACATACCATGCCCCATAAGTCAAACCCAAAAATCCTAGCCTTCTTCTCATGTAATCATGCTAAAAGATCATATCACAACACATAAACCCATGCGCCATGATCTATGATCATCACAAGTCCTTCCCACGTAACCATCAGCATCATCATAATGTAATTTCTTAGTTAATCATTGCCATTCCAGTCAAGACCCAAGCACCATGCATGCGAATTCCTCTAAACATGTAATAACTAAAGCGTTTTGGTCTAAACAATAACATCACCATCATCATACGACATCCCTTAGAAGCCAAAACTCCATAACCTGCCTACCAAAACCTACACAACCTAATCTTCATCACCAACACCACACTACTTATAACCACATCACCATCCACAAGCACCACCATACACCAACACCATCATCAACCACCAAGGCCAGCACCTCTACCCACACTTCATCACACGCACACCATCGTTCTAATAATACAACAAAACACACACACACACACACACCATCTTAATGAACCGCACACTGTCGTACGTCATCGCCGTAACCGCGTCGCCATCACCATCACCATCACCTCCGTACACCATCGCCACCTCCATGCATACCATCATCCCCTTCATTTCCCTCTACGATCATTAATACTCTTCATGCCGCTACAACCCTTCAATATCACCCTAACAAATAAGCCACGACATAACGCAACTACACAATATTCACGGTTCGATTTCGTCATGTAACAAGGCTTCAAGTTCGTGATTAACCATCAACATGTAAACCTAATCAGATTTCTTTTAACCACCCAAGCCGTGACCCTACCATGTACCGGTCAACAGTTTCATTCTTCCCGAACCCAACAACTGGACAAGACTTGAGTTTTTTTTTAAACATGATGTACTCGGATTGTAGTTTGAGAACAACACCGACCAAGCTTCAAGAGCACTTAGATGGCAGCCTTCGAAACCCCGGAATTGTGATCTAACGCGTCTCAATATGGTTCTGTTTTCAGCCGACAACCTAACCCCAAGAACTCTTATACAACGACTTAAGCTAAACGAGATCAAAGCACACGAACTAACCTGATTAATCTTGTTTCCACTACTGCTACCAGAACAATACACGCCTCTTGAGATGAATCGGAAGTCGCGAATGAATCAAGGTTCATGCTTGATCATGTTAAAAGAGATGAACGATGCATGTTTTGGATGGTGGTTGCGGCGCTGTAGGGTTTCGCGAAGATGATGATGAAGATTCTCTAGATTTTTACGTGATGAAAGGAGAATGGTTATATAAATGAGAAAATTGCGAAAATAGCCAAGAAAAAGGTTGACTTACCAAAATAGCCACCTCATGCGTCCTTGGAGCAGTGCATCACTGATTACGAGAGAGCTTATGCGTCTGCAGGGCTCATTCATGCGCCCACCAATGTAGAAGTGACACGTGTCTCAATGACATCATGCGTCCCATGCATCCGTGACTCATCCCATGCGTCCGTGACTCATCCCATGTGTCCGTAACTCATCCCATGCATTGCCGACTCATCCCATGTGTCCGTGACTCATCCCATGCATCCGTGACTCATCCCATGCGTCTGTGACTCATCACATGCATCTGTGACTCATCCCATGCCTCCCATTTTCGTACTTGCTGCTTCATCCATACACGCATCCATTTAAAGAATGGCAGACGCATAAGATGTGGGATGCCCCTCTCCAAGGACGCATGAGGTGGCTATTTTGGTAAGTTAACCTTTTTCTTGGCTATTTTCGTAATTTTCTCTATATAAATTGAGAATTTACAATGAAGTCCCTTGAGTTCTTCCATAAATCAACATGTCCATAAAGTAATATGTTATAGATTTATAAATTACATAGTGCCCCCCTCTAATTTCACCAAAATAAATTCGTTGTGATTAAAACCATGCTTCGTCTCGTGCTCGCAAACTAGACTCAGTAATTTCTCACAAAATAAAATTGGGTTGGAAGAATTTGGGATGTTACACAATATTACAAATCACATACTCACGATTAAACTTGTTCATATAAACACTCTATCCGTTAAAAATATGATACTTGTTATATTCTTGTTGTTACATGCTATACTCATTCTTGTGTACTACATGCTCGTTAACTTTGGAAGCCTACCTTAAAAATTATAGCGCTATAGGATTAACGCACCGCCCGTATTTATGGTTCTCAACTCGTGAATGTCTATATTTGCTAATCTGGCAATATTGTAATGCATTCTCTTCATTAGTGAATGCACGTCACTCATGAATTGGGCATTTTTCTTTTCTCTTCATGCACCTTCTCAAATTCAGTTTTGACTTGATCTTTCTGTGCTGCTCATTCTTTTACCAACTTCTCAAGAGCATCTGATAAACTGTTATTGTTTGCTCTTAAGCTGCTGATTTCTTCTAGTATTTGACCAGAAATTGAAGTTCCTCTTTTTTCAACAGCTTCCTTCATCTGTGTCTTGATGCTTTCCATTTCCTCAAAACTTTCTTGAATTCTGCTATAAATCTACTATTTTCTAATGAACTTTCTGGTGGCTGCTGCATACTTCTCAGGGTTTCAGTATTCTTTTCAGTTTGACTTTTAATTGTTTCTACTAATTCTGTTTCATATCCGATTTTTGGCTTCTTAATTCTTCTAGCAACATATCTAGTTTAGCTTCCACTGGGACTTGGTTCCTTTGTTTGATGTTTCTTCTACAACTTGTATGACATTGTTCAGCACATTGTCAAGTTGTTCTGTTGAGATGAGTGGCGTTTCAATGGGAAAAAGGTGGAACAACAGTTGTTCCAGCTAACAAACCAGCAGAAGACACACTTGATGTTGTTCTTAAAGGGTTAGATTGATCATGAGACCAATCAGGAACACCTTCACCAGAATTGTGAAACTCATTCACATATGGAATTTCCTCACTTTCTTGAATCATTCTGGTGAATGGCCCTCCATGAGTTGCTGAGAAAAGCCTAGTTTCCTCTTCTAGGTTTCCTTGATCAGTAGACTGATATCCACCTGTTGTTGTCTTAATCTCTTCCTCACCAATTGATTTGGAGTCAAGATGTATGGGATTGATAATCTCCTCATTTATTGCATCAAGTTGTATAGGGACTATTTTGTAACTAACTTACTCAGATTCTTCAGAATCAGAATCTGTTGAATTTCTTGCAATACTTAGAGAGATATTAAATTGAGCATCTGATTCATGTTGCACTTCTGTTTCTAGATTCTACTCCATTTGCTCATCTGTTTCCATCAGATTTAGTGAAATTCTCTGGTGAAATTCTGGCATCATGCTGCTAATCTTCCTCTGCTTCATCAGATTTCTGGTGCCACAGACATTTAATCATTGTCTTCTGGTGAAGAGTTGTTGTCAAATACTTCTACTTGGTCTTCTTCTTTCTTCAGAATGTCTTCATGTAGCTTCCAGTATGGTGAATCTTCTGCTATTAGACACAACATACTTTCTGGTAGAATTGACACATCTTTGTTAGATGTCCAACCTTGAGTTGCACACCAGGGCTTCATGACTGGTGACTTTCATACGTTTTCTGATACAGGTAGCTCCATATTCCTTTCTTCAAAGGTTTGAGCAATTATAATTGACTAGAATCTTGGATGAGGTAAGTGGGATGAGATCCTTCCAGACTTGGTGAGTACTGACCTCTTCATCAAATTGAAAATTTTGTCCCATAATCAATGTTGAACCCTATAATGAGTCCATACATAATTGTAAGAATGGATTTATTTATTTGATCAGCCCTCCAATTTTTGAGGTTAAACATTTGATCAATGTCTCCATCATAACTTTCCAGAAGGCAGGCAATTTTGTTTCTCTTGAATTCCCGTATTCGTGTGACTTGTTCTTTGTAGCCGAGTGCTATGAATTCCTTCATCAGCTCGTCCTTCTTTAGTGCTTCAATATAGCTGGCTTTAATTGGAAGTTCCAGGCATTCTCTATTTTCTCTCAGAGTTAGTATAACTGAATTACTTCCCTAGAGATGTGCTTTAACTTCATCTTTGTCGGTCTCTTTGAACAAGTTGTTGTATGATGTTTTTCGATACCTCCTTGGTCTTCGTCATAGCTTGAGTAATAGGACAGTTCCATAGGAACTCAACCAAAAGTTGACATCTTTGATCATATTGTGAGTGTTCAACATTCATCATCAGATAATTGTCTCTCATAGGTAGAAATTCGTCATCCCTGACAAAGGTGACATCGTGTTCAACTGCTTGAATGTTGAGATTGACAGTGTTCAGTGCAGACATGGTGATTTGAGGATGAATTTTGCTTTTCAAAAATAAAAGGCTTTTTAGGGCTTGTAAGTTTTGAGGTAGAAGACGAAGTCCCGGTTTTTTAAATTGGGTATATATAGGACTTGTGGGGACAGAGATCGTGTAGTTAGTATTTATGTAGGTTTATGACAAGTTAATGGTAATTATCTTTATCAGAACGGTTTTTTGAACTTTTGATATATCAACAATATTTTTCAACAAGATGAATTATGATTGGTGAATACTAACGGTCATGTGGTACTTTTCACCTCTTGTGGGACCCCTTTCAGAGAAAAGGACCATTTATATTCTTTCTAGAAGCTCACGTCTTTCCCCCTTTTTGAAAGGCAAAATTCAGTTTCTGGTGACGTCATCAGAAAATGTGTCTCATATTTAGTATATCAGAAAACATTCTTCTTGCATTCATTTTCATCAGAAAGTCGTGAGAATTGTATCTTCCCCCTTAATAGAGTGCTCCCTTTTTTGAGATGAGAGGGAATGAGCAGAGTATCAAAAATGGTACTTACATATGTTTGTCTAATGGAACTTCTTGTCCTTTCTTGAAAAGATGCTTTTAAGAAAAAACCGAAAGGAGAAAGAGAAATAACATGAGAAATGACCTTTATGTTTCAAACAAAGTTTTGATTTGAGTAAATCTGATGGTATTCACTTGTTTTAGCGGTTTGTTCCATTGTTACGGATTTTACGAGATTTTCAAAACAACTATTGAGCTTTTATCAGAAATTATCATTTATTTCATCAGAATTATGTAATTTTCAACGTTAAATGATTTTCTATCTGATAATCTTAATGTTCAATTGTTTTTCCTTAAAACCTTTTTACCCTTCCTTTGTTCCCTCCTTTTTTAAGTAGGATTTAAGAATATATATATATATACTACTTTAATAAGCATATAGGAAGAGCAAGAATGATCATTTGCCATTGTACAACCATTTTAAGCACATTATACAACCATTAAAGCATAAAAGTGTTGAAAACTTCTTTCAACACGCGGCCATTAAAAGAAGTCGGGTCATCAAAATTAGGGTTTGCTGGACAAAACAATCGCCGCTCCTCTCCTCATCTTCTCTCTCTCCCTGGTGATTCTAGGGTTTCACTAAGAAACCAGTCGCTCCAACACCAAATCGACTTCTCTCTTCCTCATTATCATCACATGAGGAACTCTCCGACACAAGATCGACTTCCTCATTATCATCACCACCATTTCCTCTCTTTCTCCAGGCGATTCTAGGGTTTCTACGCTTCCTCAGTGATGAATCTCTCTAGATCCGACACCAGATCGACTGTTTTGACTTCTCGGTACCTTTCTTTTTTCCATATCTTTTTTTTTTATTTGAATCAGATCTGTGTAATATTTCAAATCTATGGTTTGGTTGTGGGTGGAAGATGATGAAGATGACACAGATCTGCGTTGGGTTCATCAACGATGGTGGTTGTGGGTGGAAGATGATGACGATGTCACAGATCTACCGTTTGGTAGCCAGATTGGTACCGTTCTTTTTAACCTGATCTACCGTTTTATTGTTTTTTTTGGGTTTTTCTGTAGTTTATGTTTATATGCTGTTAGATTTTATGTGTTACAAGCTTTTTTAAACAGGTTTTCTACTGATTTGGGATGTATCTATGTTAGATCTGTCTAATACTTTCAGATCTGTGTTGGTTTTTTGTGTTTTTGATAATGTTTTATGAACTCATAATGTGAATGGAGTGATAAAGTGAAGGTTTTTTTGTTTTTTTTTTTTGGTTTTTACTGCTCTCCTATAAAGTTTTTACTACTTAAGCTATCAGTTTTGCTTTTACAGTTGCCGGTGGGTGGTAAAGGAGTTGTGTACTCCAGATTTTGTGTACTCAGGATTCATTTGACAAAGGAGTTGTGTACTCCGGATTTTGTGTTCTTAATCTGTCTGAACTGAAAGTGTTTGAGGCTGTGATGCAAAAGCTGAGCTTGTGTTCTTAATCTGTCTGAACTGAAAGTGTTGAGTCTATGATGCATAAGCTGAGCTTGTGTTCTTAACTGTTTGAACTGAAAGTGTTGAGTCTATGATGCATAAGCTGAGCTTGTGTTCTTAATATGTCTGAACTGAAAGTGTTGAGGCTATGATGCATAAGCTGAGCCTGTGAGGTTACATATGAGTTTCTTGTGCTTAGAACACTTGTACATCATGCTTTAAAGGTTGTTTAAGTTTAGTGGAAAATTACTCTTGTACATCATGCATAAGCTGAGCCTGTGATGATGATTGTATTTTGAGGGTACATAGAAGATCCGAGTAGCATCTTGGCGGGGCAATATCAAGGTTGCATAGTTCTCACTCTGCAACCATGTCTTTGCAGCCATGGCTTTACCTGGTTTGTAGCTATGTTCATCTCTCAATTATATGCCTAAGTCTTCCAGATGTTTTGATAAGCAAATGAGCAGGTGGTGTATCGAAATCAATCTACCGCTTAGGTGATTGAACCCGCCGCAAGTCGAAACCGACAACGAATCAGGTAAAAACTCTAAACAGCTTTGCACTTGCATCAAATGATAACTTTTTTTAATAAACTTATTGTTTGACAGATTAGACCAGCAACTGATGGGGATGATGGGAGCGGATGAGAGAGAAAGCAGGGAGATTACTCCTCACCGCTTTTTTTATAGCTCAGCTGGTGAGTTTATTTATATTTATATAACAGTATTTATAAAGAAAGTAAATGTGACGCTTTTAATCTTATAAAAGGTCATTTATTATGAAGATTGCTACGTTAATTGCTGTCTACACGAATTGGGATTTCGCAAGAGTCCATGGAATCGGCTGGGGTTAGGCCGGTGTGATTTGGCTCTATAGCATAATCATCTATTTCCCATTAGACATTTTCAAATTCATCATCCGTTACAGGTGAAGTGGCAAGGATTTCAATTTGGAAAAGCAAGTGGAATGGCCCCTCGCGCAAGGTGAACTTTACTCTTTAATACTTACTCAAATGTCATCACAAATATATTCCTTTTCTAATGTTTTGATTCATAATCATCTGTAAACAGAATTGCTGTTTATAAGGCTCTCTATGGGATGTTTGGAGGATTTGTTGCTCATGTCGTTGCTGCCATCGGTCAGGTTTGCAGTTTGCTTGGCAATTATACTATTCTCAAGTTGGAACAAAGGTATTAATAATGTCCAGTTTTTGGAAAAATTATTGGAACAGTTTTTTCAAGTTGGAACAGAAATTATTGGAACAGTTTTTGGAAAAATTATTGGAACAGTTTTTGGAAAAATTATTGGAATGTTATAATATAACAAGGATTAACACAAGATTAGTGCTAAAACTTTAAGAATTTTTAGAAATGTTATAAGAGAAAGAAGAAGAGAGTTGTATAACTTATAAAAGTGTATACATGAGGTGCATTTTTTCTTCTATCTTGAGCTAGTATTTATACTACAAAAAGATTAACTATTTGGTAGACAATGTTAACTATTTGGTAGACAAGATTAACTATTTGGTAGATAAGGCTATCCATAAGTTTGACAAAGAGTTCATCCACTTGCTTGGTAAATGTAGAGGTAGAACTTGATCTTCATGGTAAATCATTTTGTAATATTATAACACTCCCCCTTGGATGACACTTTGCAAACTTCGGAGTCTTTATGTACTGCCTCATTAAAAACCTTGCTAAAGAAAAACCCAGTGGGAAAAAACTTAGCTAAGGGAAAAAGAGTGCAGTCTATAGCTCCCCCTCAAGTTTGCAATTTGTAAGGAATCACATTCTCCGTACATGACGCATGCCAATGTCATGAACATGTTTCCTGAAAGTTGCTGTAGGTAGTGCTTTTGTGAAAAGATCGGCTGAATTGTTACTGGATTGGACATATCTCATCTCGACCTGATTGTCTTTAATAAGGTCTCGAGTATATGCAAAGAATCTTGGTGGTATATGTTTTGTTCTGTCACTTTTGATATACCCTTCTTTCATCTGAGAGACACAAGCAGCATTATCTTCATGGATAGGAGTTGGACTTCGATCTTTCTCTAGCCCACAAGAAGTCACTATGTGTTGTGACATAGATCTTAGCCATACACATTCTCTTGAAGCTTCATGTAGTGCAATGACTTCAGCATGATTTGAGGATGTTGCGACAAGTGTTTGTTTCTGAGAACGCCATGAAATCGCAGTTCCTCCGTTCATAAATACATATCCAGTTTGAGATTTTGCTTTATGAGGATCAGATAAATAACCTGCATCTGCATAACCAACTAACCCTTCTTTTGAATCGTTAGGATAAAACAAGCCTAAATCAACAGTGCCTCGAAGATATCGAAAAATATGTTTAATCCCATTCCAGTGCCTTTTTGTAGGAGCTGAACTAAATCTTGCCAACAAGTTCACTGCAAAAGAAATGTCAGGTCTCGTACAATTCGTAAGATACATAAGTGCTCCAATTGCACTGAGGTATGGTACTTCTGGACCGAGAACTTCTTCGTTGTCCTCACAAGGACGAAATGGATCATTTTCGACATTAAGTGACCTAACGACCATTGGAGTGCTTAAAGGATTTGCCTTGTCCATGTTGAAACGTTTCAACAGCTTTTCAGTATAATTCGTTTGATGCACAAGTATGCCATTGCTCATATGTTCAATTTGTAAACCAAGACAATATTTGGTTTTTCCAAGGTCTTTCATTTCAAATTCTTTCTTTAAAAGAATAATTGCTTCAAAAATTTCTTTTTGCGTCCCAATTATATTTAGGTCATCAACATATACAGCTATGATCACATATCCTGATGTTGTCTTCTTAATAAAGACACATGGACAGATAAGATTATTTGTATAACCTTTACTTGTCAAATAGTCGCTCAAACGATTGTACCACATCCTTCCAGATTGTTTCAACCCATATAAAGATCTTTGTAATCTGATCGAATACATTTCTTTGGGTTTTGAATTTAACGCTTCAGGAAGTTTAAATCCCTCAGGAACTTTCATATAGATGTCACTATCAAGTGATCCATACAAGTAAGCTGTAACAACATCCATAAGACGCATTTCTAACTTTTTAGAAACTGCTAAGCTGGTTAAGTATCTAAAGGTTATTGCATCCATAACGGGAGAATATGTTTCTTCATAGTCAATCCCTGGCCTTTGTGAAAAACCTTGAGCTACAAGTCTTGCTTTATATCTTGTATCCTCGTTTTTCTCATTTCGTTTTCGTACGAAAACCCATTTATACCCTACAGGCTTTACAGCCTTAGGTGTAACAACAATAGACCCAAAAACCTTTCGTTTGTTAAGTGAATCTAATTCAGCTTGCATAGCGCCTTTCCATTTATCCCAGTCATGTCTATTTTGACAATCATTGACAGATTTTGGCTCAGGATCATCATCTCCACCCATGATGTCACTTGCTATAGAATAAGAAAATATTTCATCAATATTTTCCATTTCATATCGGTTCCATATGATATGTGTATGACCATAGTTGATTGATATCTCTTTGTTAGTATCATCAACATCTTTCTCATGAGAGGTTTCGGTATTTACTGTTTTATCAAGATCATTCTCTTTGTGGTCAATTTCTTTTACAAGTGCTTTTCTTTTTCGTGGATTCTTATCCTTTGAACCGATTGGTCTTCCACGTTTTAAACGTTTTTGAGATTCATGAGCTATCTTATTATCTATTGCCTTACTTGGGATCTCAACTCGAGCTGGAGCATTAGCAGCTGGTATATGAGATTTAGTAACTCTATTTGTATCAGTAAAAGCATCAGGCAATTGATTTGCAATGTTTTGCAAGTGTATTATCTTTTGAACCTCTGTCTCACATTGTTTTGTTCTTGGATCAAGATGAGACAATGAAGGCACACACCATGAGACATCATTTTCTCGTTTTTTATTTTCTCCCCCTAATGCTGGGAACATTGCCTCGTTAAAACGGCAGTCATCAAAACGGGCTTTAAATACGTCACCTGTTAAAGGTTCAAGATATGATGGAGGCTGTTTCATATCCAACATATATTCCCAACCTTCTTTGAGGTCCCATTTTTGTGCGTTGTGGTGGTGCAATTGGAACATAAACTGCACACCCAAAAATTTTAAGGTGGGAAATGTCTGGCTCTTTGCCAGAAATGAGTTGTAATGGAGAGTACTTATGATTTGCACTTGGTCTCACACGAATCAGTGATCCAGCATGTAAAATTGCATGACCCCAAACTGACACAGGAAGTTTTGTTCTCATTATTAATGGTCTAGCGATTAGCTGTAAACGTTTGATCAATGATTCAGCTAAGCCATTTTGTGTGTGTACATGAGCAACAGGGTGTTCGACAACAATTCCCACAGACATGCAATAATCATTAAAAGCATGTGATGTAAATTCACCAGCATTATCAAGTCTCACCCTTTTAACATTGTAATCAGGGAAATGTGCTCGTAGTTTGATAATTTGAGCAAGAAATTTTGCAAAGGCAATATTGCGAGTTGATAATAAAGAGACATGAGACCATCTGCTGGATGCGTCTATCAAGACCATGAAATATCTAAACGGTCCACATGGTGGATGAATTGGTCCACATATATCACCTTGAATTCTTTCAAGAAACATTGGTAATTCCTTGTCAACTTTTAAGGATGAAGGCCTTGTAATTAGTTTTCCAAGTGAACAAGAGGTACATAGAGGCATTTTATCTGATTGGGGGATCTTTTGATATTTCAATGGATGACCATGTGTGTTTTCAATAATTCTTTTCATCATTGTAGATCCTGGATGGCCTAGTCTGTCATGCCATAAGTTAAATGTCTCAGGATCACAAGAATTTTCCTTTACTGCCATATGTGCTTGAGGCACATTAATGTGTGTATAATGCAAACCAGAGTGGAGCATTGGCAGTTTTTCCAATATATGGTCTTTGCTCATGATGTGTAAATATTTCTTATTATCAACAGTCCTTGACTGAGTATCATATCCGTTATGGTATATGTTTTTGAAACTCAACAAGTTTCTTGTTGATTTTGGGGAAAATAAAGCATTCTCTATTAAGAGCTTTGTACCATTTGGTAATATTAAATTAGCTTTTCCCACTCCTTCTATCAAGTTTGTAGGACCTGATATTGTATCAACGGTTCCTTTTGTTGGTTTCAACTCATAAAAATATTTCTTAGATTTAAGTATAGTGTGTGTGGCTCCACTATCTGCTATACATATATCTGCATCATTTGTCTGTTCTTGTGCTCCAGTGGTATTCATTTTAATCTTGAAAAATATAAAGTGAAATAATAATAAGTGTATAACGAAGACATTGTGAATTATAATAAGAAGTTTATTTATTAATTGAAAATGTTACATGAAAAGAAAGACTAATGAAACATAATAAAGATACTTATAATAGAGGAAATTACATAATTGTTGCATATAATCATTATGGTTTAGCAACATTCGTTTCAGAGTTCCATGTTATTGTTAAAGTCGGCGACATTCATTTCGACGTTGATATCATTAAAATTATCCACATGGTTCATCTCCTTTTCTTTTCTTTTGAGAGAGGCTTGGTAAAGTTCACATAAATGTGAAGGTGTACGACAAGCCTTTGACCAATGGTTTGCACTTCCACATCTGAAACAAGAAGTGCCATTGTTTTCGGACCTACCAGCTTCATTCCTTTTGTTATACTGGTTGGAATTGGTATTTTGTGGAGTGTGGTAATTGGGGGTTCTTTGATTTCGACCACGACCACGACCGCGACCACGTCCACGACCATGGGAATTGCCTCGGAAGTTATTATTTCTTTTGAAGGAATAATTTCGACCATTACCTTTACCAAAATGGCCACGGCCACGGCCTCGTCCCCATTTTCTTCCACAGTCTTTAATATCATCATTAATAACAGCATTTGCTTCTGGAATGGCTAATGATCCAGTGGGACGAGCTTGATGATTTTTCATTAGTAGCTCATTGTTTTTCTCTGCTACGAGGAGAAATGAATTTAGATCAGAATATCTTTGAAACTTTTGCAACCGATATTGTTGTTGCAAGTTTATATTTGATGCATGAAATGTGGAGAAAGTTTTCTCCAACATATCTTCCTCCGTAACAGTTTGCCCACAGAATCGGAGCGTTGAGCATATCCTGTACAAAGCAGAGGTGTATTCATTCACCTTTTTAAAATCTTGGAACCTGAGATTGTTCCATTCATCTCTAGCAGTGGGAAGTAAAACTTCCCTTTGATTATCAAATCTGCTTTTTAAATCTTCCCACAAAACGTATGGATCCTCAAAATTTGAATATTCAAATTGCAACATTTCATCAATGTGTTTATGGAGGAAGACATCGGCTTTTGCCCTGTCTTGATCGCTACATTCGTTCCACTCCGTTATCGTTTCCAAAACACCCATTGACTTTAGATGTCGCTTAACATGTGCCGTCCACGGCATATAATTTTCTCCGGTGATATTAAGAGCCGGGAATTCAATTTTTGCGATGTTTGCCATTTTTGTTGCTAAACATAAATAATATAAATATTAAAATCTAAATACTCATTAAAAATGAGATAACATACAAAGGTAAAGCTATAAACAAATAAATGAATACATAAGTACTAAAAAGATGAGGTGGAAGCTCATACATTAAGGTCGGCAACAATATTAATATTATGCCGACCAATATTAAAACCGGGTGAATCATCTTCGATTTTTTTTTCTTGAATAGCCTTGAAAAGAAAACTGTTTGTTGTGGAAAAAATGAGATTGATAATTGGTAATTTATAGCGGTAAATTATAACCGTTTTATAACGGTTATATTACCGTTTTATAGCCGTTATATAACGGTTATATACATATATGTATATGTATTTATAATAAATGATGTATTACATAAATGTTATTTTATAAGATATAAAATTAGGATGTATAATAAGAAAAAAATGTTAGTATACATGAATGTAAACTCTAAATTAAATGTTAGTATGTGTGTATAAATAAAAGTTAGATGCATAAATAAATACAAGTGCTATCAAGTCTTTCAGTCTCTTTACTTTATTTTTCACTTTTTTTTTAAGTATGGGACTTAATTGTTTTTATGATAGGAGTGTCTGGATAACAGGGTCTCCTAAAGGAAAACAATCCCATGATACATAAAAAGACATGTTACGTTTTTGTAGTCCAACAACGATCGAATATCCATCGTAAGATACATCTGCACTGGTATTAGTTTATCATAGCAATTATAGTTTATATATTAATCAAATGCTTACTTTGATTATAATTGCTTGAACATTTCCTTGACTAGAGCCTCGTGCTGATAACGTGTTATAATATAACAAGGATTAACACAAGATTAGTGCTAAAACTTTAAGAATTTTTAGAAATGTTATAAGAGAAAGAAGAAGAGAGTTGTATAACTTATAAAAGTGTATACATGAGGTGCATTTTTTCTTCTATCTTGAGCTAGTATTTATACTACAAAAAGATTAACTATTTGGTAGACAATGTTAACTATTTGGTAGACAAGATTAACTATTTGGTAGATAAGGCTATCCATAAGTTTGACAAAGAGTTCATCCACTTGCTTGGTAAATGTAGAGGTAGAACTTGATCTTCATGGTAAATCATTTTGTAATATTATAACATGGAACAGTTTTTGGAAAAATTATTGGAACAGAAATTATTGGAACGGTTTTTGGAAAAATTATTGGAACTATACTATTCTCAAGTTGGAACAGAAATGTTGTCATTTGTAGTTTGTTGATGCAGCAATTATCTATTTTCATCGTCATTTTTTCCAATGATATTCAGCAATTATCTATTGGTATCATTGTGTAGGTTTTTCGTTGTAGTTCCGCAACGTGTGGCCACTTTTATCACCCGAAATGCGTAGCTAAGCTGCTTCATAAAAAACGATAAGACCGAGCGATAGAAGCTTCAAGAAAGGATTGTTGCAGGGTAACCGTTTATATTTCCAGCTCACAAGTGTGCCATCTGTAAGCAAACCGAAAACGAAAAAGTCGAAGATTTGCAGTTTGCAGTTTGTTGATGCAGAGGTTGAAGGGTTTTGTCCCAATTCAACAGAAATGTTATGTACAAAGGTATCTTTTAAAGTTTCGGTTTTTCAGTTGGAGATGATTCTGCTAAATATGTGTGTTCTGAATCGTCTTTTGGGGTTAGGGTTTGACTGAAGTTATTATATTGTAAAGAGAGCTAGCAAGTACAGGGTATTAGATTTGATTTTAAAAGCTATTTGTTATAAAGAGAGCTAGCAGTTATAGGGTAAATAATTTGAGAACTAACTACAGTTAAAAACTATTTTTTTTTAAATATTAAACCTATACGTTGTGCTTAGGCCTTAGCACTGTGTATAGGTGGTGAGTTGATGAGTATAACATGAAACGTAGGAGTCCATAACCAAATGACCATAAACTTATACGCTGCACTTAGGCCTTAGCGCTGCATATTGGGGTTGAGTTGCTGAGTATATGTTCCATACTCCCCCATCTTCCTCAAATACGCATCAAACACAACACACACTAAAATACAAACAGGCACTGTGTATAATGGTTTCACACGGGGTTTACGGCGTTGTAATTAAAATAGGCGTCTACTAGCAGTGTTGAGTTTTATATCAGATACTCTTCCGCTTCAGAACTCAAATTATCAATAAACGAATTATTTTCGGACATATTAGGTTCAGAGATCGATGAAGGCTATCTATCTGATACCTTAGCGGCAGAGATGCGTCTAGGGCTTTGAAAATTTACAGATAATCATTGTTAGTTGAGTGAAAGACCATTACAGAATCAAACTTCCTGAGAATCGAAGGTGTATTAACTAGAACAGTTCGGTATCATGTCTATCTTTTTATGCTGATTTTTGTTCAATGGGATTTGCAACTGTGGAAGCAAGTATGTGAAATGATCCAATGTTCTCATTATAACTTTATTATGATTTGACAGAGGTGATGATTACATGCTTGCTAAAAGCTCGAGCTGATCCCAATATGGCTAATGAGGCGAGCTTTTAGAAAACTAGCCATTCTCAATTTTTGGAACTATTTTTTAGTTTTTTAAATTACTTATTAGTAGCTCCTTCACTGTCAAATTTAGTAAGCAAGTCAAATTCTAAACCGGTCAAATTCACCATTTTTAGTGAACGGGTCACCATTTAGAGTGAGCTGGCACGTTTGTAGATTAGAATCTGAAGAAACAATGACATACACTTGGAGTCTATGGGTTCCACTGGTTAAAGTAGACTTGATGTGGTTGCTGGTACTGAAAAAAGTTTGCTAATACATGAACATGAGTCATTGATTCTGATTCCTTGTCATATAGATAGAGATATTGGATTTCTTTAGTCATTTCATGCATCTGGTTTATTTAGTTCCTCGGCATCACAAACTTTAGTTTTGGCCTATAACTAAAGTTTTGATCTTAGAATTTGTTGATTTGTTTCTTATAGATTTTGTAATGTGGTTTTAATAATTTGCTTTGTTCTTGTTAACAAACCTCATTTAGGAGCTATCTTTGGAATTGTTGAGATTTACGACGATTGGAACTGTTAATGATTGGAATTTTGGGTTTTATATAATGTCCAATTGATTGCAAACCTGATACAATTGCTGTTTTTTGCGGTTCTGCAGATCTGATACGCTGACTACATGAGTGATATTAATTTTTATAATTGGCATGTGGGACTTCTTGATTACAGGTAATGGTATGAAGCGTATTTGTTTAAAAGTCATTAACCAGACATATGGTTATGTATAAAGAATATAATTTTCTAATTAGTTATTTCTACACTCATATATATGTAGGGTAAAGTTCTTGTACAAATAATCTTAACATACTAAACATACAAATTGAAGGAAAACTCAAAAAGACAAGGTGACATTTTTGTAATTATCAATAATTATCAAAGTTACTCTACAAATATACCTAAAAAAACCTAACCACTCCCCCCACCCCCAAAAAAAACCTAAACCCCCCACCCCCCCCACCCCCCCCCCACCCCCCAAAAACCTAAAAAAAACCTACCCCCCCACCCCCCAAAAACCTAAAAAAAAACCTAACCCCCCCCCCCCACCCCCCAACCCCCAAAAACCTAAAAAAAACCTAACCCCCCCTACCCACCCAAGCTAAAATGCTAAAAACTAAACCCCTCAAAAAACCTAAAAAAATCTAAAAAAATAAAAAAAAACACACAAATTATTTTATTTTATTTTTTTAACATTTTTTATTAAAAAATCGCTACTTTTAAAAAATTTTTTTTTTTTTTTGCTAACGAAATGTAGCGATTTTTTAATAAAAAATGTTAAAAAAAAAAATTGTGTTTTTTTAGGTATTTTTGGTTGTAACTTTGATAGTTGGTGGTAATTACAAAAATGCCACCTTGTCTTTTTGGGTTTTCCTTCAATTTGTATGTTTAGTATGTTAAGATTATTTGTAATTGATCTTTTGCCTATATATGTAACTGTGTTAATAGTTATGAGATGCATGGACGTGTGATCTTGGTCGTGTCTCCGAGAGCTTAACCATCTGTATATGGTGTGAATGCTTTGGCGCGTACTTTTGCAGCATGGTTCGGGTAATAACAGGTCTGAACCGAAAGATCTGAGAAACCGTTGGAATGGGAACAGATGCTCGCAGCTAGAATCATGATTTGATTAGATGACACTGACTGTCTCCTGCAGTCAACTCAGCCACAAGATATTGGTTCTCAGGCGAGGCAGAGGCTGTAAATTCTTCTAGAAAGCTTGGCGGCAGCCCTTCAGTTATTTGTATGTTACCATAGATTAGTGTATGAGGACAATGAAGGAGACATGTGCTTGCTGGTGGTGAATAGAGATTTTTTTTCTATGTACAGTCGAGTTACCGTTTTACATAAAAAGACTTCTGACCTGGTTGACTTACAACAACAATAAAAAAAATATTAAAGTTCCATGCGAGTTGCTTGTCGAAAACCAAATCGAATTGTAACCGCACCGAATTCTTATTTGATTAAGAACAAATCTAATTCAGGTTCGGTTTTTTGCTACAACCTAATAAGTTTAAAACCAAATAAACTGAACCAGCCAACCCAAATAAATCAAAAACTGAACCGATGAACACCCTTAATTTTAGTTTTTGTTGTCGGGTATAATGTTGTTCAATTTTGCATTTGGTCGTTTCGCAGCCGTACTAATTATTCCTATCGTATTACATCATATACATGAACTGTTTGCAACATGGAAGTGCTTGGGGAGGAATCAAGACAGCACTAAACTCAAATTTTCATAGTTTTTTTTGTCATATGGGATTTTACATGATACAAGTAGTCAAAGTGTGTCCTACAACGCTACTTGTTTTATAGGATATGTCATCAAGTTTATAAAGGTTCTTTGAATCTATCATAATTTTTATGCAAGTATGGGTTAAATTCGATCATCCTTGAAAAGAATGTCTTAATTGTATTGTTGTTTAATTAACAAGGTTAAAATGCTTAAGACATTCATGCATTGTAAGGACCTGAGTTTTTTTTTTTGGGTAAAGGGTATATCCCGCTGAAGGACCTGAGTTTGACATTCTCTTTTGGTGAAAGGGTGAGGATAATAAGTCTAAAGGGGTTTTGCTTTTTATAGGTAACGAATAGTTTTTATTTCATAAAACAAAGGGTTCTTATTTTTTAAGTAGAAAGCATTGAAGGTGTGATTTTAGTTGGTAAATGTATTTGTGTCGAATACAATTTATACGAGATACACTTCATGATGTTTCTCGTAGAGTGTATATGGATGAGTCTTTCGTATTAATATCTACCCGTGAAACCGAAAATTGGTTTGTGACAGAATAAGAAAACTAACTGAAGTACTATACGCTATATCCCCCCTAGGATTAAATAGATATTACAATGAAATTTGATTATTATTGTGAAATTTGATTATGATAAAATTATCCTTACATTAACATTACTTTTGAATAAAAGCGATGTGCATAAAAATTAGGGGGTGTTAAACGAGTTCAACCTGAAAATGACACGAATCCGTTTAAACTAAACCTAAACTCGTGAATTTCGTGTTAGGTTCATGTCGTATTTTCGAGTCGTGTCAAAAATTCACACCCCTAATAAAAATAAATGACATGTAGCGTGTCTGACCCATTCTTTAAGGCAAAAAAAAAAGTTAGATTTTAGTTATGACCCAACTGAACTGAACATTCTCATGCACACCCTTAGAATTACTAACAAGTGTTGTGTTTTCCGTTGCATTGCGAATTTGGTTTTGGTTATGACTCAAAACCGAATCGCCCCGTACATAGCCCTAAACTCACCAACCCAAGTGATATGTTTCCCGCCGCATCGCGCGGGTAAACGACTAGTATATATATACATACATACATACATATATATATATATATATATATATGGGGCTGCTAAAATGAAAACCACCCCAGTTAAGAGAACCACGAGAACCACTTTCCACCCATTAATCTTTGAAGATGGATGGATGAGATTAAAAGTTATAAAAACAATATTAAATTCTAACCACAAATTGATCAACCAACAGTCGAATCTGCCTCTCAACAAACTATTGTTGAACCCAAACCTGAGAGGATCCAGGAATCTGATGTAACAGGAGGAGTCCGTAAAAGTACGAGGGATCATAATGAACCTGATAGGTACGTCTTGATAGTTGATCAAGAAGAACCCTCAACCTACAAAGCTGTGATTTCAGGTAAAGAATCTGAAAAATTGCTCGAAGCCATGGGCGTCGAGATGTAATCCATGTATGACAACCAAGTAAATAGGTTGATTGAACTTCCTCCCGAATGTCGGATTGTAGGAAGTAAATGGGTTTTCAAGTTGAAAACAGACATAGATGGAAATGTACAAACCTATAAGGCTCGGTTGGTTGCTAAAGGTTTTACTCAGACTCAAGGAGTTGATTATGACGAAACCTTCTCACCAGTAGCCATGCTTAAGTCTATTAGGATTTAACTTGCCATAGTCGCGTATTATGCCTATGAGATATGGCAAACGGATGTCAAAACCGCATTCCTAAATGGACACCTTATAGAAGATGTCTATATGGAGTAGCCTGAAGGTTTTCTAGATCCTAAGAATCCAGATAAAGTTTGCAAGTTGAATAAATCCATTTATGGATTACAATAAGCATCTCAAAGCTGGAATCTTCGTTTTGATTAGAAAATCAAACAGTTTGGTTTTATAAAAAATGAATATGAGTCATGTGTTTACAAGAAGGCAAGTGGGAGTTCTCTCACTCTTCTAATCGTGTATGTAGATGACATACTTCTCATTGGAAACGATATGCCAATGTTGTAGGACGTTAAATCCTGGCTTGGCAAATGTTTCTCAATGAAGGATCTTGAAGAAGCTGCTTATGTTCTAGGAATAAAGATCTATAGAGATAGATCTAAGCTGTCACTTGGACTTAGTCAAGGTGTGTATATCGATAAGGTCATTCAGCGCTTTTTGATGTAAGATTCCAAGAAAGGTCTCTTGCCAATGGCAAGTGGAACCATACTAAATAGTCACTAGTGTCCCAAGTCAAACAAAAAGAAAGAGGGTATGAAAAGGGTTTCATATGCCTCTGTTATCGGTTCCATCATGTATGCCATGTTATGTACTAGACTGAACGTATTGTACGCTCTAAGCTTGACTAGAAGATATCAATAGAATCATGGTAAAAGTCACTGGATTGCTGTGAAAAATATCCTAAAGTACTTAAAAAGAACTAAGGATATGTTTCTGATAACGGGCGGTTTGAAAGAAGAGATAAAAGTAAGGTGTTACACTGATGCAAGCTTCCAAACAGATCGTGATGATTCACGATCTCAGATAGACTATGTTTTCACTTTAAATGGTGGTGCTATAACTTGGAAGAGTTCCAACCAAAGCGTGGTGGCCCAATCGACTACTGAATTAGAATATATAGCGGCTTCAGAAGCTACTAAAGAGGCTGTTTGGATGAAAAATTCATTGCTGATCTCGGAGTTGTACCAAGCATACAGAAGCCTATCGAGATATTTTGCGACGATACAGGTGCAATTTCTTAGGCAAAGGAACCAAGGTCGCATCACAGCACGGAGCATATTCTCAAAAAGTACCACTCCATATAGGAAGTTTTGGAAATAGGAGACATCGTAGTAGAGAAAATTCATACTGATCAGAATCTAGCGGACCCGTTTATTAAGCTTATGCCTCAAGTAAGACACGAGAAGCATGCTGATAGTATAGGGCTTAGATATTCTAGACAGTGGATCTGATTTTGTAATTTAGTAATTTGGTGCATTTTGAACTATAAACAGATTTTAAGTTTATTTGAATTTAATGGTTGAATGTCTTTTAAACGATCATATATGTGTTCAAATATTAGTACGTTAAGTATCTTTGGATATTGTATTCTATAATGTTTGTAGTCTACCAGATTCGTGAGAACCAATCTGGTAAAAGATTATTGTGAATTAGATGGTTGATCCATATAATGGATACTTAAAGTGTTGAGAACCATTTTTACTGATATAATTAGTTGAATCATATTGGGTGTAACTCGTTTCAAAAAGATCATCATGGATCTTAGTCATAAGATGTTTTGAATAGGTATAATCATTGTACCCTTAGAACTACGGCACATACTAATACTAACTTAAATGAATGGTTGCTCTTTGATTCTCTCTAACGTTGTACGTAACTGGCAATAATAAGGATAGTTTTGAGAATGATCTGAAATTTAGTGGGAGTTGTTTGTAGCCTGATACGTGGTCGAAAACTTGTTATCGTTTGTGCTTAAGTTGATGTTTTTACATAGCTTTTAATCTTGAATAGCTTACTTTTAATGGGATTTGTGTTTTACAGGTCTAAAAGAGTTTAAGGAGCTAATCGGGAGCTAAACGGAGCACCGGGACGTGAATCGGATCAACCGGGGATGTGAAATGAACAAAACCGGGTTAATCACGAAGATTGGATGTGTTTTGGGAATGTTAATGGATTTAAAATGAATATATTGGAAAATGGCATGATAGAGGGCTGAAGAAACACTAGATAAATGGTCGGAACTGAAATATCTAGGGGGTTTGAATCCGCATAAAAGGGTTAGCTCTCTCTCGGTTGATTCAGTTACTGTCGAACTTCTTCTCCGGTGGTTCTGCAAAAAAGAGCACCGTTAGCCTCGCCAAGGGGAGAAGAGGGTTCTCTCCTTGACCCGACTCCGGTGTGAGAAGAAGTATTGGTAATGGAGAAGAGAAAGTATTTGAGAAGTGAGTGGGATCTAAGTTTATACCTGAACAGTTCTTGTATTTATAACCGGGAGTTTGGGGGGGAAAACCTGTTATTGAAAAGATGACGGAAGATGCTAACGCCGTAGCGGTTACATTTTCCTCCGTTAAGTTCTTTGATCTCACGTTAAGTTGTCTCGATCCGATGTGAATGTACACGGATCGTGGTTTGATCTATGGCTGGGGGGTTGCCACGTGGAAAGTGATTAAATGGAGATCGTTCCCCAATTGCATGCCTTTGTTGTGGTTTCAGGGATGCCTGTGGTAATGACACGTGTCCAGACGGTTATAACCGTCTGGGTGGTGCACGATCATATTCTTTCTAGAAGATTACTGCTGTAATCTAGTGTGACACCTTACTGTGTGGACACAGATGTATAAATCCCAAGTCTGGGCAAAATAATATCCAAGTTTGGATATTTGGGCGGAAGTATTGATCTTCGGGATTATAATCCTTTGCTAATGGAAGGAGGCACAAGGATTTTATGCTTTCCTTTGGGCGCGCTACTATAAATTGTTGATTACTTTCTTCCTTTTGTAAGACCAATGCGCGGCTGCGCAAGGTTACAAGGTTGAAAGGCCAGTTTGTGGTATGGTCTCAAATCCTTTTTATGAGGTTTTTGGGACCTTACCCCTTCAAGTCCCCCCAGTCTAGTGTTGTACTTATGCAAATAAGTGGAGCACTGGACTTATGAGAGGGAAATGCTTTTGGGCGCGAAAAATAAAGAATCTTCTATGGGAAGATTTAATTTCGTTTTGAAGGTTTTGAAAATCTTTGACTTTAGTGGATGGTACAGTCAGGACTGTGTGACAGGCTGTCACTGTCAGGTACATGTTACTATCCGTGTTTTTCACGTGCGCGTGCAAACGCGTGTGTATTTTTTCTGCTGTTTAGAGAACTGTGATATCCGGAAAAATCGATGTGACGGTTTACGATGCTATTTATTGCGATAAGTATATAACGTTTGGGTAACCTCTTTGTGCAATCATTGTTTTGTTGAAAACTTTTCCCCTTCCTTTCTTCTTTAATTGTTTGAGAAAGAGATTGTCAATCTTTCTTCTTCTTATGTCAACTGGAGAATATCACGAAGATTTATCGGAGGAAATGTCTGCTGAACTTCCACCGCTGAAATGGCCTAGGGCAACTTTTGACAGCCTGGTTCAGAACTTTAGATTCCCGGAGACCTGGGGTGCCCGGTACGCTGAGGAGGGTCAGACGGCAGCAGATGCTCCGGCTGGGTATATTACTCTGTTTTGGGATTTCTTTTGCGAAGGCAACTTTCGCTTGCCTGTAACAAAGTTCTTCCTTGAAATTCTTGGTTTTTACAACATTCATCTCTCTCAACTGCATCCTATTGGCATGGTTAGGGTTCGTCATTTTGAGTTTGTGTGTCGGACCATGCACATTGAGCCGACCGTTCCCCGATTTAGGGTTTTCCATCAAATGCATTGTACCCAAGGGTTTTATTCATTTGTTCAGAGAGCATCTGCAAAGAAAATTTTGCAGCATCCTCCGAAATCTTTTCTTGATTGGAAGCAAAAAATTTTCTTTATTAAGGTCGGAGTGATTCCGGTGAGGATGTTTTTAAGGGGAAAGGAAGATGTTCCAGTTGAAACGCTCCGGACCCCTTCTGACGAGAATTGGTACCAAGATTTGAAGGAAATTCCTAACATTGTTCTGCCGGAGAAAGCCCTCGTCGGAGCTAGTATGAGTTTAAACTGGAAGATTGGGACGTGAATCGGATCAACTGGGGATGTGAAATGAACAAAACCGGGTTAATCACGAAGATTGGATGTGTTTTGGGAATGTTAATGGATTTAAAATGAATATATTGGAAGATGGCATGATAGAGGGCTGAATTACGAGTATGTGGGAGAAAACGGTGAGTAAAACGGAGCTATAACGAAGAAGTTATGAAGAAAACAGTTTCGGACGAAACAGGAAAAACTAGAGGGCGTCGGGGACGGGCTCTAGGCCGTCGCCGACGGGCTCTAGAAAGTTCCGTCGTGAAAAAATGTCCGTAAACAGCCAAACAAGCCGTCGGGTGATTTCAGCAACTGGGGAGGCCGTCGCCGACGGGTCCCAGGCCGTCGGCGACGGGTTGTGGTTTCCCGAAACGCGAAAAATTGGGTATCTTTGATATAGGAACGATTCTAATTGGTCTTGGGGCATTCAATTCGTAAGTTACACTCACTTTTGAGTTTTGAACTTGTTCTTGGAGCCATATTCATCAATCATTCACCTACCATTCAACCATCTATCATCTCTACAACCCGAATTCATCATCATCACACAATCAATCATCAAACCCTAATTCACCAATCCATCATCCTTCTCACCATCATCATTCCATAAACCCAAATTCTCCATCATTCCTTCATCCTACAAGCTTCAAGATGACTCCATCCGCATTCCAAACATCCGGTGATCAAGTTGCATCAACCATGAGCGGCTAATCATCTCGGTTTCACCCCGGTGTAGGTAGTTGTTAATTTTAGGGTTTCAATTTGTTCTTGTTTCATCTTAGTGACAATTTGTATTTGGTTTTTGAAACTTTTGACAATAGTATTACATTTGTTACGAATTCGTGAATTGTTGAACGATGTTAAAAGTTATGACTTTGCGAAACGGTGATATGTAATTGTACGTTGTCGTTGTTAGGATTTACTTGTGTTGATTACAAAGTGTCTTTTTATCCGTTCTTCGGGACGTTGATAGCTAGTAGCACCTAAGTCACGGTACACTAAATCCGTTAATCGAATGCATTTGAGTTGAAACTAAAACTTGTAGAAATCCTAGGTTAATAATTACCGGAACCGGGCGTGATTCCTTTTTATTATTATTGTTCTAGTAACCATTTTTTATTGCAATCGTTAATTAATAGTGTTAATCATTCTCATCAATTCATTTAGTTAAAAATCATATTTCTCAATTAAACGAAAACACCAAAATTATTCTCGTAAGCTTCATAATCGTGACAATTGTTTTAATTCATTCGAATCCACACACAAACCACATACTCTTTGTGGATCGACCCCTTACTACCACTAACACATTGTTAAGGGTAATTTAGGCTTATAAATATTATCTTTGACCGGAGCACGACACTCCGATCATAGCCAAAGGGATTTGTGCTTCTATACTTAGGATTGGAACACTCTGGCGCCTTTCGTTGGTATGAACTGGTGGTAAACCATTTCAAATCAGGAACGAATTCAGAAATGCTTGAATAATATATGAGAATGAATAGGATCCATGTCTCATGTTCAACAAGTGTTCAATACAAATGGATAAATGAGTCAATAACCGGGGGTTACCAGGCTGTCGGCATATGCCGTAACCCAAGCATTTCCGGCTGACTGGAGAGGCCGTTGCTCAATTGTGTACCAACGGTGTCGTCGTGGTTCTTGTTCAGCCCCTCCGGCCAAGATTCCGACCGGTGTGCATATGGTTGTTCCTGCTTCGGGTGATGGGGAAGGTGTAAACCCTTGAATTGTTGATCCTCATCCTCTTGCCTGGTATGGCGAAGTACTGCACACCCCGTTGGGTGTGTTGGATATGTTGCCTGATGTGTAGTTTGTTTGTTTTGTAACTAATGTTTTGATACACTGTCGTGTTCTGTAAATTTTGTTAATGTGCTTAGTTGCACAAGTAACTTTTTGATGCACTGTTGTGCATATAGGTTTTTTGTTATTGCGCGTGGCGCGTCAGTGATTAAATATAAGTTGTGTTTGAATTACAATATGTAGCATGTGTATAATTGCTTTGTTAAGGTAAAGCGAATAAGGATGGTATTGAGCTCATATGTGAACGTAGGCCTGGACTGTATGCGGGACTTGTGTCCGTTAGACCGTTCATGAGACTTACAATGTTTTACCATATTGTTTTCACGCGTACCAAAAGGAATTACATGCATTTTGTAATAAACAATAAAACATATAAGGATAAGCTTTGTATTGATAAGGCGCGGGGCCGATGGATACAAACTGAATAATTAGAATAAATACGTTGCCTGCGCAGTTGTCTGGCTTTTTACGCCGGATGGCTTGATTGGTCACATGTAGCACCTGCGCAGTTGCTGCGCGTTCCAGGTGCGAGGCACGTTTGTTCCGTCAAGCCTTTTTAAGGTGTATGCTCCTTTTCCCAGGACTTCATGGATGATGTATGGTCCTTCCCATTTAGGTGCTAATTTTCCTGGCTTTTCCGCGTTAGACGCTTCGTTGTCGCGCAGGACGAAATCTCCTGGAACGAAGGTGCAGACTCGTACGCGAGCGTTGTAGTTTTTCTCTAATTTTGATTTATACCTGGCTTCCGCGATGGCTGCGTTCTTGTGCCTTCCATCGAGAAGGTCTAGATCAATTCTTCGTTTTCGTTCATTATCTTGTTTTTCCATGGTGATCATGCGCGGCGATGGGAGGCCAATTTCTGCTGGTATTACTGCTTCCGAACCATATACAAGGCTGAATGGGGTTTCCCATGTACTGGTTTTTGGCATGGTGTGATGGGCCCATAAGATGCTAGGGAGTTCATCTACCCATCCTCTATGCGCGGTCCCCAATCTTGCCTTGATACCATCTACTATTTGTTTATTCATGCTTTCAACCTGCCCGTTCGCTTGTGGGTGTGCCACAGAGGCGAAACTGTGTTCGATATTCATTTCTTTAAACCATTTCTGTAGGTCTTTCAACGCAAAGTTCGTGCTGTTATCGGAAATAATGCGTAAAGGTAACCCGAATCAATAGATAATATGTTCCTATATAAACTTGCAGATTACCATTGCTGTAGTCGATGTTAATGCCTTAGCCTCCACCCACTTGGTGAAGTAGTCCACTGCTACTACAATGAATTTAACCGCGCCTGGCGCATCGGGGAATGGTCCGACGAGGTCGATGCCCCATTGTTGAAAAGGCCAGGCCGAGGTGACCGGAACTAGAGGATTTTTTGGACGGAGAGTCTTTGGCGCTTGGCGCTGACATGTTGCGCATTTGCGCAATAGTTCTACTGCGTCCACATGCATTCCTGGCCAATAATAGCCTGCATTCATGATCTTCGCCACTACCATGCGTGGTTCGGCGTGAATCCCACATAATCCTTCGTGAATATCTCTGACTAAATATTGCGCATTTATCTTGTCGACACAGCGTAGAAGTGGACCCATGAAAGATTTTCGATATAAGATACCGTCCGCCATTTCGTAGTTTAGCGCTTTGTGTTGGATTTTCCTAGCCTCCGCCTTTCCTTATGGGAGTTTGCCATGCTGTAAATATGTGATGATCGGGGACATCCTTGATGGATTCCCGACTTCAATGATGTTCACTTGTCTTAGGGGAACGGATGGGTTAGATAATACCTCAATGCGGACTTCTTTTGCGAGATGTTTGAAGCTGGTGGCGGCCAGTTTGCTCAATACGTCTGCATGTTTATTTTCACTTCTATTGATATGGATTATTTTGAATGTTTGGAACTGGTTGATAAGCATTCATGCTTGCTCCAAATATAAGGCCATGGCTTCGCCCTTAGCGTCGTAATGACCATTAACTTGTTCCGCCACTAGCTTAGGATCGACGTGTGCTTCGAGATTTTTTGCTCCCTTTTTAAGTGCCAGACGGAGGCCCACAAGAAATGCTTTGTATTCTGCCTCATTGTTCGTACTTTTGAAATCTAGGCGTATTGCGTATGTGAGCTCGCGGTTGTCTGGGCTAACCAGTCGAAGGCCTGCGCCTGCACCATCATCGTTGGAGGCGCCGTCTGTGTGTAATGTCGAAACCCTGTCGTCGAAGACTGGAGTAGGGTTTTGGATTGCCTCGCATTCTTGTATTTTGTCAACAGGAACTTCGGTGGCAAAGTCTGCCAATACTTGTCCTTTAATTGCTAGTCGGGGTTTGTACAGGATGTTGTATCCTCCTAGCTCGATGGCCCATTTGGCCAAACACCCCGCGACATCAGGTTTAGATAGAATTTGACCTAGATGATAATTAGTGAGCACTGTAATAACATGGCCAGAGAAATACCGGCGCAGTCTTCGTGACGCGTGTATCAGTGCAAGGATGAGTTTTTTATCATAGAGTAGCGTGTCTCTGGGCTAGTTAGCATCTTACTAATGTGGTATATCGGAGTTTGAATGCCATCTCTTTCTACTATTAATACCGCGCCAACTGCCACTTCTACGGCGGACAGATATAGGATTAGCGGCTCTTCATTGCGTGGTGCTGTTAAAGTTGGTAACTGGATCAGGCACTCCTTCATTTGTTTGAAGGCTTTCTCCGCTTCCGGTGTCCGTTGAAAATGGCTCTTCTTGGCGCAATTTCGCAACATGCTAATGAATGGATAAGATTTCGCAGCGTGATTTGCCAAGAATTTGTCTAGTGCTTCTAATCGACCTGCGAGTCGTTGCATTTCTTTAACTGTCGTTGGTGACGGCATTAGTTGGATGGCCTCTACTTTCTCTGGATTGACTTTGAAGCCGTCTCTGGTTACTATGAACCCTAGAAATTTGCCTTCCTCCATTCCGAAGGAGCACTTTGTTGGATTCAGTTTTAGATTGACGTTATGCAAAGAGTCAAAAGTGCGCTGAATGTTCACAAGCATGGTCTCTTCTTCTTGGCCATGATGACGAGGTCATCTATGTAAACTTCCACTGTTTTTCCAATGTCTTCGCCGAAAACGTTATCCATCAAGCGTTGGTAAGTAGCCCCTGCGTTGCGGAGACCAAAAGGCATTTTCGTATAGCAAAAGATACCTTTATCTGTACGGAAGGCCGTTTTGTCTTCATCTTCCTCTTTCATCTGTACTTGATGGTAGCCTTTATAACAATCTTGAAAACACTTCCAGCAGAAGGATGCTAGAGAATCGACTTTCTTGTCTATTTCCGGGAGTGCGTAACAATCTTTCGGGCAGGCTTTGTTGAGGTCTTTGAAGTCGACACACATGCGCCACCCGCCATTGTGTTTTTGTACCATTACTGGGTTGGCTACCCAGGTTTGGTACTGGACTTCGTGCAAGATCCCAACGTTAAGCAATTATGTTACTTGCTCATTCATTGCTTCTGCTTTTTCTACGCTGAGACTGCGCCTTCCTTGCGCAACCGGTTCTGCTGAAGGTCGGACGTTTAAACAGTGTTGCGCTATGTCTCGTGGTACTCCAGTCATGTCCACCGGAGACCAGGTGAAGATGTCCATGTTGTTGGAGAGAAGTTCTTTCAACTTTATCCGGATTATCGGTGAGATGGTGTGCCCTAACAAGATGGTTTGTTCCGGATGCTCCTCGTTGAGAACCCATTTCTTAGGTTCGTTTGATGTCGAAGGCTTGGCAACCTTTGCTGGTGGTTCATCATCCACATACATAACTTCCTTGCTGGAATACAAAATTGCTACCCCACTTTCCGTCAGGAAACCACAAGCGGCGTGTGGTATGGAGGTAATCATGTTGAATTCTCTCTGAGATCGTCTCCCTAGTAGTATATCATAACGCGACGTTGCTGGCATAACCATGAAATTAACTGTGACAGTGCGCGAGTGTTCGTCGTCTGAGAGAGTCACAGGAAAGGCGATTTGACCCAGTGGAAAGACAGCTTCGTTGCAGAAACCAGTGAGAGGAAAATCAACTGGTTTTAAGCGTGCCTTATCTTCTGGGTCGAGTTGCTTGAAACATTGTTCATAGATTATATCCATTGAACTTCCTGGATCTATGAACATATAATCAGTTCGGTAATGGCCGAAGATACCAGTGATAATTACTGGGCGTTCTTCTTGAGGACCTCCGGGTACAACAGGGAAGATTACCTGTTGTTCTCGCCAATGCTGATTGTGGCTTCGTTTGTTCGGTCTTCATGAAGGCCCTCCTTGTATCATATTTATCTGCCTTGCTTTGACTTCCTGGTGATTGGTATCTTCTGAATTTTGTTCCGTATCTCTTTGGCTACTGAATTGGATGTCCCACTGACGAGCTGACTGTTGGTCCAACGATGTAGTGCCGGATTTTCCCTTGCTTAGTTTTTGAGTGTCAGATCTGCTGTATAATAACTCGGATCTGACGTTTTGTGCAAAAATTTGGTTCATGGCGTTCTGGAACCTGGTGAACCAGTACTCTTGAGTTTCCTCCGGGAGTAGATCTGGACGATTGTGAACTCTTGTTTGTACCACGGAGCCCTTCTTTTCTTCCAGATAACTTTTGTTGTTGTCCACGTTGCCCATGATTCCATCGATCTGGATACCTTGGGTTTCAGTACCCATTATCTCAGATCGAGGACTTGATGGGTAAATTGTAGAGTTCTCTGCCATATGAAACAGAGAATGAAGAGAAAACGAATTGAAACAAGAAAAGATCAATAAAACTAAGAAATCGGTGGGCGCCAATGAAGAAACACAGGTTTAATTGACCGGAATCAACTGAACCAGGGGGTTTGAATCTGCATAAAAGGGTTAAATCTTCTCGTCCGATTCATGGGTGAATGATCTTCTTCCTCTAGCAATTACTGCAAAACAACAGCAGTTAGACTCGCCACGGGGAGAATGGGGGTTCTCTCTGTGACCACCCTCCGGTGTAACGCCCGGCTATTTTGTACTTTCCATTTATAGAAGTTTTGTTCGTAATCTAATTTTTGGAAACCTTGTATCCTTGTAATCATTTCTTTTCTTTGTAATCCTTATCAAATCGAGACTTGGATCATTAATGAAACTGGTATTTCGTTACATATATGTTGTATGCACTCTAATTATGCTCGTATGTTCAACTTCATGCATCAATCGATGTTTAATCATATTACTTGGAATCTATGTGTGAAACTTGTGATCAAACTAAACTTATGCTTTGAACGTGTTTTGAACAAGAACGACACTTGAATTGATACTTATACGCTTTATCATACTTGGTTTATAATCCTCATACTTAATCATAACTAAATCTATGCTTTTGTGACAAGAATGGCCCTTGAAACACCTTAGATGCATCAATTAAACAACTATAGGGGCCAAATTGTATCAAAATGAAACTTGTTTCCGAACCACAAGGGGCTCGCGGCCCGCATCAACTAGCCTGGATATCCCAGGCGGGCCGCATGAGGCCCAGGTCTGCAGACCATATGGATGGTCGCGACCAGCCTCCATTTTTGAGCGGGATTTCGAGTTTAAACCGAGTTTAGGCTCTTGTAAACACCTCTAAACAACCCTAATCACCTCCCTATAAGTACCCAAGCTCCCCCAAGCACTTGGATACTTTCACCACTCTCAAATCTCACCAAAACACTCCCAAATTCAGGCAAGAATCTGCATTTTCGGACAGATTCATACTCCTACACAAAACTTGGTATAACTTGCTCATTTCTTGATGAAAACACTTGATTCTTCTTCCTATTTGCTTGGTTAATCATGGAGTTTGATTCCTTGACTTCTCCTTGGAGAAATCAGACCTGGAATTGCTCCGAAATTGACCAAAAACTTTCTGTTTTGTTACATCTTATGCAAACTTCATCCAACTTGTGTTTAACACAACTCAAACCAATGTCCTAATGCTTACAACCTCTCTTATGGTTGGTTAAGCTTAAAAACATGGTTGAGACATCTAATTCAGAGGTTAAAACCTCATAAACTTTCTGTTTTTAATTAGGGTTTTACCCACAAGTAGTGTTCAAGTATGAAACTTGATGAATGTGTGATGGTTGGACTAGCTTGGGCTATCCTTCATAAGAATCCACTCATTACTTGATGTTTTTGCTATAGTTTAGTTGTTGTTAATACCATAATACTTGTATGTTCATGACCCTCCTTGTTGTTTATAACAACAAGTGTAGTACAATAGAGGTGCCTAAATGGAAGCTTGTTCTTCCTACCTCATGTATGAACTCTATGACACAAAGAGGTGCCTTAATGGAGACATTGATCTCCTACCTCATGCTTGAATCATAAGACTTGTAACCAATATAATATCTAAGCTATTCTATGTACATACATATATACCTAAGCAACTAAACTTGATGGTAACTTAATAATTACTTGTCAAGAATATGTTACATCATCTATGACCATGCTCTTGTTACGACTCTAATGGACCTTTGAATATATGAAATCATACCAACTCTCTTGAGTTCTAATAGTGTCAAGAACAAGGGTTATGTGTACAAGATGATTATTTTTACGTATGTTATTTTTTATACATTTTAAACTCCGAATCTATAATCTTCCGTAAACGCCAAACTCACACACCTTGTTTGCCTCGTGTAGAAGGACAAGGTGCTCCAAACTAATCCATCCACCAACTCACTCGCGGGAATTCAAGTAGGAAAAGCTTGCAAACACCGTGAGTATACTCGCAACTCCATTTTTATGTTTACCACTTTTTGGGGTGTAACATGTTTTACTATTAAACTACACTTAAACTTATTCTTTATGCAATGCACAAAACAATCCTTATACATGAATACTATGTTATGATACTTGATGCTTACGTGGACCATACTTATGTGATATGTTTTAGTCATTAGCTCTCACGAGCCTCCCTTCGACATGTATAGCGCCATAGGAGTAACGCACCGCCCCCCTTAAACTTGGGTCATGTTGAATTAATTAAACTTTCTTGCGTAAACAGAGGTTGGCTAGAAATATTGCATGCCACGCTAGGTTGATCTCGTATAGACTAAGTTGCCATGTGGATTCGTTTTAAACTTTTAAACTTATACTTATACTTATGCTTAAACTTGTATACTCGCCTTTGCTTTTGCATTGAATTGTATTTTAAACATGTTACAGGTTGATGATGATGATGCTATGAAAAGAAGTAGCGTTGATGCCTAGATACACATTTAGACGTTTAGGTTTAATATGTTGTATCAATTTTGCTTGTGTTATGTACTTCTTTTGAACTTGTTGTATTTGAATTTCTTGTAATGTTGACAATTTACTTTATGAAATGAAATCGGATTATTAAAATATTGTCACAAATAGCGTTATGATGTCTCTAGCAATCTTCACACTTCGTCTCATCCTGATGTTTCCGCCATTGGTTGGGGTGTGACAGATTGGTATCAGAGCCATAACTATAGGGAATTAGGAAAATTGCTATGCTTTTGCCCTAGTCTATAGTTTTAGGAACTTTGTCTCTTATTTGTTGTTTAAAACTTTTGTACTCTACCATGCATGCTTCCTAGCTACACTTCTTGTTATTAAATTTATGCGCCTTTCCTAAGGCTAACACGAATACACTTATGCTATTTTATACTCTTGTAACATCAACGAGACAACTTTACCAAAATAGGCGTCAAACCCACAATTTGGTAAACGACTCTCACTCTACCTTTAATCTATTTTTGCACGAAATTCACCATTAAGCTAGGAGTGACATCCACAACTTAATGGTAATTTCCATTTCAACTCTAGTGGACCCTTGTCAAAGCGTCAAAATTTTATTTTTGGCCGACAAGTACCAACCACATTTAGGGTACGAGATCGTCAAGTTAGGGGTGAAACCCGCATCTTGTCGATTAAGTCCCATTCCTTGATTTTTATTCTCGCCAAAGTCCCGAATGTTCCAATCATTTAGAGATGTGTAGTAACCGGAAGGGTAAGATACCGTTAATCGCTTCTCGACGAGAGTATCTTACTTATAGGCCAAAGCACAATATCTCTAAATCGAAAGGACTTTCGACCCACTTTGGAATTGTCGACGTTTCTCTACCCGAAACAATCCTATGTTTTATTGAGCCTCTCTTTTATGTATCTCAATTCATATGTGATTTTATACTTGAACGTTCATTCATTTCGAAATGTCGTTTTAATCATTTCGCACGTTACCGCAATCACAAACAATAATAATTCTCGTGAACAAACTAAATTTATACCCTCTTTACGCAACTTATGTGTTATACTTGTTGAATGCATGTTGGAAACTTATGCTCTATGTGAACTTTACTTGATACATGAACATTTACTTGCTTTTACATACACGAACCTTAGTTTCAACTAATGATCAAGTCTCATCCTTTCCTTCTCTTTTTCAATCTTTTAGATGTCGTCTAGTTCCTCCAAGAGACGCAAGTCAAAGAAGGGTTCGACTTCCACCGCCATGTCTCAAAAAGATTGCATGAAATTTATGGCCAAGCAATTTGCTAAAGTCCTACCCGACATCGTTAGCAAGATTCAAACCGATTCACCGCATGGCTCTGTTGACTCAAAGGCAGACAAACCCAAACCGACCTTCCAGTTTAAGCAATTCATGGCTTGTAAACCCTTAGAGTTTACTGGCAAGAATGGCGCTACCGCCATGATGAACTGGTTTGATGCCATCGAGCTTACCTTCTTGCAAAGTGGTTGCCCTGACGAACTAAGAACCTTGAATGCAACTGGGGTGTTTCGTGAAAAGGCACTCGAGTGGTGGACGACTGAACGCAACAAAAGAGGAAACGAGGTCGCACATGCTATGCCTTGGGACGATCTCAAACAACTTATGAAAGACCACTTCTGTCCTCCTCATGAACTCCAAAAATTGGAGAACGAATTTTGGAACCTTACTCAGAAGGGGAGTGACATGGATTGTCACCCCCAACCAATGGCGGAAACATCGGGATGAGACGAAGTGTGAAGATTGCTCGAGACATCATAACACTATTTGTGACGATAATTAAATAATTCCCATTTCATTTCATAACTTTCAATTGTCAACATTACATAAACTCAAGTAACAACAACTTCAAAAGAAATACATGATAACATAAGCAAAATTGATACGACATATTAAACCTAACGTCTATATGTGTATCTAGGCATCAACGCTACTTCTTTTCGTAGCATCGTCATCATCAACCTGTAACATGTTTACAATGCAATTCAATGCAAAAGCAAAGGTGAGTATACAAGTTTGATACATACATAGTAAAAGATAAGTTTTAAACAATTCCTCATAGCAAGCATGTGACTCAAGATAAACGTTTAAACATGGCATGTGTCTAACATATCAAACCAAGGAAACGCAATATGCTCATGACATTACCGATGATAAAGGGCGGGTCGTTAATCCTATAGCGCTACATATGTCACGGTTTGGCTCGTACGAAGTTAATGATAAATTCAACACATAAGTTTCACCCAAGTTTAAAGTATCAAGCCATCACGTATACAAGCATGTTATAGGAATGTTCATGTGTTTAAGCAAAATGTTCATGTGTAAGTTTTTTATAAGTAAACATGTTATACCCTAAAAGTGGTAAAAGTAAAAAAAGGGGGAAATACGAGTATACTCACAAAGTTTGCATATGCTTTCCGATTATCCAATTATTGGCGAGTTGATGAGGTTGGAAGATTGAATATGTAGGATTAAAGTTCAAGTATGCTTAGAGTCGAGATTCGGTATTTAAAACAACATAAAAGTAAGATATGTGAATAGCATGTGAAAATAATCATCTTCAACACTTAACACTTGTATGACACTTGGTAACCACAAGGGTTATGATAATGTTTTCATGAGTTGAACACCCATAAGAATCACAACAAGGTTTAGGTCTTAGGTGATGTTCTACTACTTTAATATATAAACATGAGTTCAACATCAAAGGTTCGAATGAGTGTATATATATATCTAGGTTAAGTACTACATATTATTTAGTCCAATAATTCAAGTAGGAGGTAGAAGATTAGGATCTTCATTTAGGCACCTCGTGTTATCATAGATGTCATGTATGGGGTAGGAAGGACATGCTTCCATTTAGGAACCCCTTGAATGTTCACCACTTCACTTGGTGTAACAACAACCAAGGAGGGTCACGAACTAGGATTTGCACAATAACATAAACAACCTAACTATAGAGAAATCATCAAATCATGTGAGGATTGTATGTAGGACAACCCAAGTTGTTCCATAATCACTCATGTATCAAAGGCTATGTTTGACATGATTTGTGGGTTGAAACCCTAAACAAAACACCAAGTTTATGAGGTTTAATCCTCTGATTTTAAATGTCTCAACCTTGTTTTTAAGCTTAACCAACCATGGGATAAGTTGTAAGCATTAGGACATAGGTATGAGATGTGTTGAACACAAGTTACATAGGTTTAAACAAGTTTTTGATGAACATAAAAACAAACAGAAAGTTTATGTACGATTTCGGGGCATTTCCAGGTCTGATTTCTCCAAGGAGAAGTCTAGGAATCGAACCCCATGATTATCCAAGTAAGTAGGAAAAAGAATCAAGTGATTTCGTTAAGAAATGAGTGAGTTATGCTCATTTTCGTGAAGGGGTGTCAATCTGCTCGAACCCTTGCTTTCAGCTACGGTTTGGAGGAACTTTTGAGAGTTTTTAGTGTTGCAAAAGTGGTAGGGAGGCTGGTTATAAGTGGTATTTATAGGGGGAAGGATTAGGGTTCCAATGGGTTGGGCTTTGTAAGTGTTTAGAAGGGGTTACACCTTGAAACTAGCCCACAAAACCCAACTATATGGGGCTGAATTTTGCTGAATTGGGGCTGCCATATTTCTTTATTTTTTTATTTTTTTAAAACATTATAATGAGTAATTTTGTTAATTAAGTTGTGTAATAATATGCAACAATGTTTCCCCTAACTTGTAACAAGGTGAAATATGAAATAAAACATGATTTAACTAGGTAAAAAGTGTAATGTACAAGTATGTAACATGTTTGTAAGTGACAAATATATGTCACATATTAGATGATTAATCATTGTATAAATAAGCATATTATTAGGGGTTTTTAGGTATCAACAATTTAAGGACAAGTATGGACATGCATCGTGAATAAGTATCGTATAAGTATCAATTACAAATAAGGATTCGATGTACAATGAATTCGAACGTATGAACATGTATGAATATGTAGCTGGTGAATTTATAGAAATACGAATTTTATTTATGATCCAAGTCTCGGATTTTACAACGAAAAGAAGACTACAATAATACAAGATTTCCAAAAATAGCATCACAAGGCGAGCTTTCTAATTATGGAAAGTATGAAAAAGTAGGGCGTTACAGTCTCCCCTCCTTTAGGAAATTTCGTCCCGAAATTTATTTAAGAGGTAGATTTAAAGAGTTTTGGTAACAGTTCGAGACTTGAGATTTTGAAACGTTTTGAAAAGTACGAGATTTTGGGAAGATAAAGATAAGTTTGTAAAATGATTTGTCGAGCCGAAATGGGTTTGAGGCATAAGCAGGGGTAAACAGGTATAGGTAAAACGATTTGAAATGGCTAAAATTAGAAAGTTCTAAGGGTAATAAGATAAGTTAGGATTTGAATGCTTAAACGAGCTTGATTGTGAACGAGGTTCGTATGAAAGGAAGGAAATAGGAGCATGGGGTGAACAATTGACACTAAATGAACGCTAGTATACGAATGATATGGGCATTAGATAGATGAAAGTAGCATGTTAAGGATGAAGTCTCGTCATGGATAATCGGGCATAATGTGTTTGTGAGTTGCTTAAAGCGTGTATTAGGTCCAAGAGGTCTGTAAAACACTGAATTTCCCATGGCACGTTTTATGAAATTTTGGTAACATGGTGAAAACACTTATATATATGAAGTACCAGCGGCGTATCCACCATGTTTTGACCATGTTACGTCCGTTTCGTCTTCGGTGTCATGTTACGTTCCGTGTATTACCATACGCAGTAGCACACTCTATGGTTCTCATACGCCTATCACTATAATCCCGTGTGCACCCGTGATTATTTTGATCGTCGCATGATCCGCATAGCTTGTACTAGTTGTGTATGAATCGGGGTATACATAAAAAGTTTAGAATGTGTACGTACAAGAATATAGTATATAAGCAAGTCCATGCTTAAGTATGTGTGGGACCCACGCAAGCAAATCCCTCAGGTTACGCTCGCGTATAGGTACGAATGTATGAATCATGAGTAAGGATGAAAGTATGAGCATAAGTTTAAGTATGAATACGCATGTATGTATGAGCATAAACATAAAACGTGTAAGTAGTATGTGTATAAGTACAAGCATAAACGTATGAACATAGGTGTAGGTATGAATAATAAATATAGTGTACGTTGAGACATTGCGGAAAAAAAAGGTTAAGTATGTAGATACGAACGATATAAATGATGTTATCGCGAGATATCGACTAAAATGTGTATGATGATGTGCATGTATAGTTGTTTAAACAAAACGTTGAGTTTGTCGAATCAAAATTAGATTGAGCTTGGATTGAAAGGTAGAATATAGTTTGTATATGTAAAGGAACATAAAGTACTCGTTGGTTATGCATAACGTATTTTGTAACAAATAGAAATGCTAATTTTGTTTAAAAGAGTTTACGTAATCCGAAAAAAAATGGTCGGTCCCTATGAAGTCTTCTTGCCCACGTGTTTTGTAAATTGGTGTAGGAAAAAGGTTTTCATTAAAAAGTAAGTTCGTTTCATCAAATAATAAATTTTGAATTTAGTAGGTTCTTGTGAAAACTAGGATTCTTAGAAGAGACATTTAGCAAAAGCACTTAGTGATTAAAAAAATTAACAAATGATTTGTTGATGTTGAAAAGGGTATTTGGTAAAACAATTATATAACTTCTATAAGATCTTATAAGTATTTGAGAAAGGTTGGTTGGATTTTGATTAAAAGTAGAAGGTGAGCATGTTTTAGTGATTAAGTCGAATATGAAGTTCATGGGCAAGAGTTTCATTGAGCCGATTAAATTGATAGGTAGCATTTCGTAAGGTTTTGAAGTTCGAGCAATAAAACGTTTTAAGACATGATTATGAATCTCGCGTATATGAGTTGAGTGAAAATAGATTGTAGAATAAGAAGTACGTTTGATAAAACAATGCATTTTGAAATCGGTATGAGTGGGTATTTTGAATAATGATAAACAATTTGGGTATAAAATATGATCGAGTTTGCATCATAAGGTATTTTGAAGAGACGTTTTGGTAACGATCACCTAGGTAAGGGAATCACCCCTAACTCGTTGGTGAGGTCGTTTTTAAGAAAAGGGGAGTAAAGTTAATCGTCAAGGTAAGGAAATCACTCCAATCTTAATGATATGTCTCCACTCGTCGTTACAAGGAATATGAATTTAAATTATATGAAATCATGCATATATATAAATGTATGGAAAAGGTTCAATATGTTGTGTGCATGAAAAGAGAATATCGAAAGTATACTCGAGTTTGAAAGATTGCATCGTATAAAATAAATATTAGGAACACATGTTGATCAAAATTTGGATGGTTCCAAAACGGAACTTTGACTAACCAAAGTGGTCGAAAAGTCTTTTGAATTTGTGGAGCATGCTTTGGCCTAATAGGTAAAATACTCTCGCCGACAAGTCGGTTAACGGTATTTACCCTTCCGGTTACTACATGTCCCAAATCAATCGAAATTTCGAGACTTGGCGGGATTTATAAAAAAAAATACCAAGGAGTGGAACTAGTCGACAAGGTGCGGGTTTCACCCCTAACTTGACGATTTCGTATCCTAAGTGTGGTTGGTACTCGTCGGGTCAAAATTTAATTTCGACATGTTGACGAGGGTCCACTAGAATTTGAAATTTGAGTTTTACCATTAAGATGTGGATTTCACTCCTAGCTTAATGGCGATATCTCGTGTAAAAAGAATATGTAGATTGAGAGTCGTTCACCAAATTGTGGGTTTCACGCCTATTTTGGTGAATTCGTCTTGAGTGTTTACGGATTTAGAATAGTCGAGTAAAATGCATGGGGGAAAGAGTATGTTAAAGGAATAAACAACAAATATAAACTCACAATGAAGCATATTAAGAATAGCACATAATGAGTGGGACAATAAAACATGTATTAGCACATAATAAAGCAAGTATAGCATGTCAAGTGTTAACACATAAGCGACATATATGCTTAAAAGATCAAAAGAGAATAAATAAGAGCAAATAAGGTAGCATGCAAGTAGTTTCAAGCAAAACATAAGAATAAAGCTCTAAAACTATAGACTAGGCTAAAGCATTCCTACTTTCCCTAATTCCCTATAGTTATGGCTCTAATACCAATCTGTCACACCCCAACCAATGGCGGAAACATCAGGATGAGACGAAGTGTGAAGATTGCTCGAGACATCATAACACTATTTGTGACGATAATTAAATAATTCCCATTTCATTTCATAACTTTCAATTGTCAACATTACATAAACTCAAGTAACAACGACTTCAAAAGAAATACATGATAACATAAGCAAAATTGATACGACATATTAAACCTAACGTCTATATGTGTATCTAGGCATCAACGCTACTTCTTTTCGTAGCATCGTCATCATCAACCTGTAACATGTTTACAATACAATTCAATGCAAAAGCAAAGGCGAGTATACAAGTTTGATACATACATAGTAAAAGATAAGTTTTAAACAATTCCTCATAGCAAGCATGTGATTCAAGATAAATTTTTAAACATGGCATGTGTCTAACATATCAAACCAAGGAAACGCAATATGCTCATGACATTACCGATGATAAAGGGCGGGTCGTTAATCCTATAGCGCTACATATGTCACGGTTTGGCTCGTACGAAGTTAATGATAAATTCAACACATAAGTTTCACCCAAGTTTAAAGTATCAAGCCATCACGTATACAAGCATGTTATAGGAATGTTCATGTGTTTAAGCAAAATGTTCATGTGTAAGTTTTTTATAAGTAAACATGTTATACCCCAAAAGTGGTAAAAGTAAAAAAAGGGGGAAATACGAGTATACTCACAAAGTTTGCATATGCTTTCCGATTATCCAATTATTGGCGAGTTGATGAAGTTGGAAGATTGAATATGTAGGATTAAAGTTCAAGTATGCTTAGAGTCGAGATTCGGTATTTAAAACAACATAAAAGTAAGATATGTGAATAGCATGTGAAAATAATCATCTTCAACACTTAACACTTGTATGACACTTGGTAACCACAAGGGTTATGATAATGTTTTCATGAGTTGAACACCCATAAGAATCACAACAAGGTTTAGGTCTTAGGTGATGTTCTACTACTTTAATATATAAACATGAGTTCAACATCAAAGGTTCGAATGAGTGTATATATATATCTAGGTTAAGTACTACATATTATTTAGTCCAATAATTCAAGTAGGAGGTAGAAGATTAGGATCTTCATTTAGGCACCTCGTGTTATCATAGATGTCATGTATGGGGTAGGAAGGACATGCTTCCATTTAGGAACCCTTTGAATGTTCACCACTTCACTTGGTGTAACAACAACCAAGGAGGGTCACGAACTAGGATTTGCACAATAACATAAACAACCTAACTATAGAGAAATCATCAAATCATGTGAGGATTGTATGTAGGACAACCCAAGTTGTTCCATAATCACTCATGTATCAAAGGCTATGTTTGACATGATTTGTGGGTTGAAACCCTAAACAAAACACCAAGTTTATGAGGTTTAATCCTCTGATTTTAAATGTCTCAACCTTGTTTTTAAGCTTAACCAACCATGGGATAAGTTGTAAGCATTAGGACATAGGTATGAGATGTGTTGAACACAAGTTACATAGGTTTAAACAAGTTTTTGATGAACATAAAAACAAACAGAAAGTTTATGGACGATTTCGGGGCATTTCCAGGTCTGATTTCTCCAAGGAGAAGTCTAGGAATCGAACCCCATGATTATCCAAGTAAGTAGGAAAAAGAATCAAGTGATTTCGTTAAGAAATGAGTGAGTTATGCTCATTTTCGTGAAGGGGTGTCAATCTGCTCGAACCCTTGCTTTCAGCTACGGTTTGGAGGAACTTTTGAGAGTTTTTAGTGTTGCAAAAGTGGTAGGGAGGCTGGTTATAAGTGGTATTTATAGGGGGAAGGACTAGGGTTTCAATGGGTTGGGCTTTGTAAGTGTTTAGAAGGGGTTACACCTTGAAACTAGCCCACAAAACCCAACTATATGGGGCTGAATTTTGTTGAATTGGGGCTGCCATATTTCTTTATTTTTTTATTTTTTTAAAACATTATAATTAGTAATTTTGTTAATTAAGTTGTGTAATAATATGCAACAATGTTTCCCCTAACTTGTAAAAAGGTGAAATATGAAATAAAACATGATTTAACTAGGTAAAAAGTGTAATGTACAAGTATGTAACATGTTTGTAAGTGACAAGTATATGTCACATATTAGATGATTAATCATTGTATAAATAAGCATATTATTAGGGGTTTTTAGGTATCAACAATTTAAGGACAAGTATGGACATGCATCGTGAATAAGTATCGTATAAGTATGAATTACAAATAAGGATTCGATGTACAATGAATTCGAACGTATGAACATGTATGAATATGTAGATGGTGAATTTAAAGAAATACGAATTTTATTTATGATCCAAGTCTCGGATTTTACAACGAAAAGAAGACTACAACAATACAAGATTTCCAAAAAAAGCATTACAAGGCGAGCTTTCTAATTATGGAAAGTATGAAAAAGCAGGGCGTTACAGTCTCCCCTCCTTTAGGAAATTTCGTCCCGAAATTTATTTAAGAGGTAGATTTAAAGAGTTTTGGTAACAGTTCGAGACTTGAGATTTTGAAACGTTTTGAAAAGTACGAGATTTTGGGAAGATAAAGATAAGTTTGTAAAATGATTTGTCGAGCCGAAATGGGTTTGAGGCATAAGCAGGGGTAAACAGGTATAGGTAAAACGATTTGAAATGGCTAAAAATTAGAAAGTTCTAAGGGTAACAAGATAAGTTAGGATTTGAATGCTTAAACGAGCTTGATTGTGAACGAGGTTCGTATGAAAGGAAGGAAATAGGAGCATGGGGTGAACAATTGACACTAAATGAACGCTAGTATACGAATGATATGGGCATTAGATAGATGAAAGTAGCATGTTAAGGATGAGGTCTCGTCATGGATAATCGGGCATAATGTGTTTGTGAGTTGCTTAAAGCTTGTATTAGGTCCAAGAGGTCTGTAAAACACTGAATTTCCCATGGCACGTTTTACGAAATTTTGGTAACATGGTGAAAACACTTATATATAGGAAGTACCAGCGGCGTATCCACCATGTTTTGACCATGTTACGTCTGTTTCGTCTTCGGTGTCATGTTACGTTCCGTGTATTACCATACGCAGTAGCACACTCTATGGTTCTCATACGCCTATCACTATAATCCCGTGTGCACCCGTGATTATTTTGATCGTCGCATGATCCGCATAGCTTGTACTAGTTGTGTATGAATCGGGGTATACATAAAAAGTTTAGAATGTGTACGTACAAGAATATAGTATATAAGCAAGTCCATGCTTAAGTATGTGTGGGACCCACGCAAGCAAATCCCTCAGGTTACGCTCGCGTATAGGTACGAATGTATGAATCATGAGTAAGGATGAAAGTATGAGCATAAGTTTAAGTATGAATACGCATGTATGTATGAGCATAAACATAAAACGTGTAAGTAGTATGTGTATAAGTACAAGCATAAACGTATGAACATAGGTGTAGGTATGAATAATAAATATAGTGTACGTTGAGACATTGCGGAAAAAAAAGGTTAAGTATGTAGATACGAACGATATAAATGATGTTATCGCGAGATATCGACTAAAATGTGTATGATGATGTGCATGTATAGTTGTTTAAACAAAACGTTGAGTTTGTCGAATCAAAATTAGATTAAGCTTGGTTTGAAAGGTAGAATATAGTTTGTATATGTAAAGGAACATAAAGTACTCGTTGGTTATGCATAACGTATTTTGTAACAAATAGAAATGCTAATTTTGTTTAAAAGAGTTTACGTAATCCGAAAAAAAATGGTCGGTCCCTATGAAGTCTTCTTGCCCACGTGTTTTGTAAATTGGTGTAGGAAAAAGGTTTTCATTAAAAAGTAAGTTCGTTTCATCAAATAATAAATTTTGAATTTAGTAGGTTCTTGTGAAAACTAGGATTCTTAGAAGAGACATTTAGCAAAAGCACTTAGTGATTAAAAAAATTAACAAATGATTTGTTGATGTTGAAAAGGGTATTTGGTAAAACAATCATATAACTTCTACAAGATCTTATAAGTATTTGAGAAAGGTTGGTTGGATTTTGATTAAAAGTAGAAGGTGAGCATGTTTTAGTGATTAAGTCGAATATGAAGTTCATGGGCAAGAGTTTCATTGAGCCGATTAAATTGATAGGTAGCATTTCGTAAGGTTTTGAAGTTCGAGCAATAAAACGTTTTAAGACATGATTATGAATCTCGCGTATATGAGTTGAGTGAAAATAGATTGTAGAATAAGAAGTACGTTTGATAAAACAATGCATTTTGAAATCGGTATGAGTGGGTATTTTGAATAATGATAAACAATTTGGGTATAAAATATGATCGAGTTTGCATCATAAGGTATTTTGAAGAGACGTTTTGGTAACGATCACCTAGGTAAGGGAATCACCCCTAACTCGTTGGTGAGGTCGTTTTTAAGAAAAGGGGAGTAAAGTTAATCGTCAAGGTAAGGAAATCACTCCAATCTTAATGATATGTCTCCACTCGTCGTTACAAGGAATATGAATTTAAATTATATGAAATCATGCATATATATAAATGTATGGAAAAGGTTCAATATGTTGTGTGCATGAAAAGAGAATATCGAAAGTATACTCGAGTTTGAAAGATTGCATCGTATAAAATAAATATTAGGAACACATGTTGATCAAAATTTGGATGGTTCCAAAACGGAACTTTGACTAACCAAAGTGGTCGAAAAGTCTTTTGAATTTGTGGAGCATGCTTTGGCCTAATAGGTAAAATACTCTCGCCGACAAGTCGGTTAACGGTATTTACCCTTCCGGTTACTACATGTCCCAAATCAATCGAAATTTCGAGACTTGGCGGGATTCATAAAAAAAAATACCAAGGAGTGGAACTAGTCGACAAGGTGCGGGTTTCACCCCTAACTTGACGATTTCGTATCCTAAGTGTGGTTGGTACTCGTCGGGTCAAAATTTAATTTCGACATGTTGACGAGGGTCCACTAGAATTTGAAATTTGAGTTTTACCATTAAGATGTGGATTTCACTCCTAGCTTAATGGCGATATCTCGTGTAAAAAAGAATATGTAGATTGAGAGTCGTTCACCAAATTGTGGGTTTCACGCCTATTTTGGTGAATTCGTCTTGAGTGTTTACGGATTTAGAATAGTCGAGTAAAATGCATGGGGGAAAGAGTATGTTAAAGGAATAAACAACAAATATAAACTCACAATGAAGCATATTAAGAATAGCACATAATGAGTGGGACAATAAAACATGTATTAGCACATAATAAAGCAAGTATAGCATGTCAAGTGTTAACACATAAGCGACATATATGCTTAAAAGATCAAAAGAGAATAAATAAGAGCAAATAAGGTAGCATGCAAGTAGTTTCAAGCAAAACATAAGAATAAAGCTCTAAAACTATAGACTAGGCTAAAGCATTCCTACTTTCCCTAATTCCCTATAGTTATGGCTCTAATACCAATCTGTCACACCCCAACCAATGGCGGAAACATCAGGATGAGACGAAGTGTGAAGATTGCTCGAGACATCATAACACTATTTGTGACGATAATTAAATAATTCCCATTTCATTTCATAACTTTCAATTGTCAACATTACATAAACTCAAGTAACAACAACTTCAAAAGAAATACATGATAACATAAGCAAAATTGATACGACATATTAAACCTAACGTCTATATGTGTATCTAGGCATCAACGCTACTTCTTTTCGTAGCATCGTCATCATCAACCTGTAACATGTTTACAATACAATTCAATGCAAAAGCAAAGGCGAGTATACAAGTTTGATACACACATAGTAAAAGATAAGTTTTAAACAATTCCTCATAGCAAGCATGTGATTCAAGATAAATTTTTAAACATGGCATCTGTCTAACATATCAAACCAAGGAAACGCAATATGCTCATGACATTACCGATGATAAAGGGCGGGTCGTTAATCCTATAGCGCTACATATGTCACGGTTTGGCTCGTACGAAGTTAATGATAAATTCAACACATAAGTTTCACCCAAGTTTAAAGTATCAAGCCATCACGTATACAAGCATGTTATAGGAATGTTCATGTGTTTAAGCAAAATGTTCATGTGTAAGTTTTTTATAAGTAAACATGTTATACCCCAAAAGTGGTAAAAGTAAAAAAAGGGGGAAATACGAGTATACTAACAAAGTTTGCATATGCTTTCCGATTATCCAATTATTGGCGAGTTGATGAGGTTGGAAGATTGAATATGTAGGATTAAAGTTCAAGTATGCTTAGAGTCGAGATTCAGTATTTAAAACAATATAAAAGTAAGATATGTGAATAGCATGTGAAAATAATCATCTTCAACACTTAACACTTGTATGACACTTGGTAACCACAAGGGTTATGATAATGTTTTCATGAGTTGAACACCCATAAGAATCACAACAAGGTTTAGGTATTAGGTGATGTTCTACTACTTTAATATATAAGCATGAGTTCAACATCAAAGGTTCGAATGAGTGTATATATATATCTAGGTTAAGTACTACATATTATTTAGTCCAATAATTCAAGTAGGAGGTAGAAGATTAGGATCTTCATTTAGGCACCTCGTGTTATCATAGATGTCATGTATGGGGTAGGAAGGACATGCTTCCATTTAGGAACCCTTTGAATGTTCACCACTTCACTTGGTGTAACAACAACCAAGGAGGGTCACGAACTAGGATTTGCACAATAACATAAACAACCTAACTATAGAGAAATCATCAAATCATGTGAGGATTGTATGTAGGACAACCCAAGTTGTTCCATAATCACTCATGTATCAAAGGCTATGTTTGACATGATTTGTAGGTTGAAACCCTAAACAAAACACCAAGTTTATGAGGTTTAATCCTCTAATTTTAAATGTCTCAACCTTGTTTTTAAGCTTAACCAACCATGGGATAAGTTGTAAGCATTAGGATATAGGTATGAGATGTGTTGAACACAAGTTACATAGGTTTAAACAAGTTTTTGATGAACATAAAAACAAACAGAAAGTTTATGGACGATTTCGGGGCATTTCCAGGTCTGATTTCTCCAAGGAGAAGTCTAGGAATCGAACCCCATGATTATCCAAGTAAGTAGGAAAAAGAATCAAGTGATTTCGTTAAGAAATGAGTGAGTTATGCTCATTTTCGTGAAGGGGTGTCAATCTGCTCGAACCCTTGCTTTCAGCTACGGTTTGGAGGAACTTTTGAGAGTTTTTAGTGTTGCAAAAGTGGTAGGGAGGCTGGTTATAAGTGGTATTTATAGGGGGAAGGATTAGGGTTTCAATGGGTTGGGCTTTGTAAGTGTTTAGAAGGGGTTACACCTTGAAACTAGCCCACAAAACCCAACTATATGGGGCTGAATTTTGCTGAATTGGGGCTGCCATATTTCTTTATTTTTTTATTTTTTAAAACATTATAATGAGTAATTTTGTTAATTAAGTTGTGTAATAATATGCAACAATGTTTCCCCTAACTTGTAAAAAGGTGAAATATGAAATAAAACATGATTTAACTAGGTAAAAAGTGTAATGTACAAGTATGTAACATGTTTGTAAGTGACAAGTATATGTCACATATTAGATGATTAATCATTGTATAAATAAGCATATTATTAGGGGTTTTTAGGTATCAACAATTTAAGGACAAGTATGGACATGCATCGTGAATAAGTATCGTATAAGTATGAATTACAAATAAGGATTCGATGTACAATGAATTCGAACGTATGAACATGTATGAATATGTAGATGGTGAATTTAAAGAAATACGAATTTTATTTATGATCCAAGTCTCGGATTTTACAACGAAAAGAAGACTACAACAATACAAGATTTCCAAAAAAAGCATTACAAGGCGAGCTTTCTAATTATGGAAAGTATGAAAAAGCAGGGCGTTACATGGATGGCCTGATTACGCGATTTAAACAACTCAGTGTTCTTTGTCCTGGACAAGTTGAAACCGTTCCCAAAACCGTAGCCAAATTCGTCCGTTGTGTTGCACCTTCCCTGACAAACCACCTTGCCTCTGCTAATCCCCAAACCATTGAAGATGCTTTTCGTATAGCCACGGAACTTAACAACAACTGCGTTATCCATGGAACCTATGATAAAGTTTCAACGAAGAATGCACACCAAGCTACAACTGAAACTACCACTATTGAGCCCTCACCCTCCCAATCGTCCAAGAAAAACCAAGGCAAGAAGCGGAAGGCTTCGAGCCAAAATTGTGCGGTCGTCACTCCGCCAAACCCTCAACCCTTACAAGCTTTAGCCGCCGTTGCACCCGCAAACACCGAACCACCAAAACAAGGTTATGTTGGAACTCATCCCAAATGCACCACCTGTCTGTTTCACCATCCTGCCAATGTACCTTGCCGCAAATGTGCCAACTGTCAGAAGTATGGTCATTTTGCTAACCGTTGTCGAATCTCCTCTCAAAATGCTCCTGTGCGAGCATGCTACAAGTGCGGCGACCTCAATCATCTCGCCAATGTTTGTCCCCAACGCTATCAACCTCAACAACAGCAGCAACTGCAGCAACCGCAACAACCACCACATCAGCAACAACAAGCTCAGCAACCTGCTAGAGGCCGAGCTTTTGTCATCACCGCTGCTCAGGCTCAAAACGCAAACGACGTCATTACCGGTACATTTCTTGTGAACCATATTTACGCTTCTTGTCTATTTGATACTGGCGCCGATAAGAGTTTTGTGTCGCTAGAATTCGAGCAATTGCTTAAGTGTAAACGCTCTAAGTTGCCAAAATCTTTCGCTGTCGAAGTCGCTAATGGTAAATCCGTCACTGTTGATTCCGTTCTTCCCAATTGTTCCTTGATTCTCAACGATCATACGTTTTCGATCAACCTTATACCTATGCAAATGGGTAGCTTTGACATCATAGTAGGCATGGACTGGCTTAGGCAAGTTCGTGCTGAAGTTGTTTGTTCTGAAAAGTTTATCCGCCTTCCTCTTCCAAACGGTGATTCTCTACACGTCTATGGTGAGAAACCTTCTCAAGGTCTCAAGCTTATGTCGTGTATCCAAGCGAACAAATGCTTACGCAAGGGTACCTTCGCTTTTCTTGCCCACATTGTGGAAAAGAAGGACAAAGGCCCAAGTATAAGCGATGTCCCTGTCGTACGTGATTTTCCTGATGTGTTTCCTGACGATCTTCCTGGTCCGCCTCATGCTCATTCTGTCGACTTTCGAATCGATTTAGTGCCTGGCGCTACGCCCGTCGCTAAATCTCCCTATCGTTTAGCACCCTCTGAGATGCAAGAGCTCTCGAGTCAACTTCAAGAGCTTCTTGACAAAGGCTTTATACGCCCTAGTACTTCTCCTTGGGGCGCTCCCGTTTTGTTTGTCAAAAAGAAAGATGGATAATTTCGTTTGTGTATTGACTATCGTGAGCTCAACAAGCTTACCATCAAAAACCGATACCCTCTTCCTCGCATTGATGACCTCTTCGATCAATTGCAAGGCGCAACCTGCTTTTCAAAGATCGATCTTCGTTCTGGGTATCATCAACTTCGAGTACTCGAAGAAGATGTACCTAAAACCGCTTTCCGTACACGTTATGGTCATTACGAGTTCGTGGTCATGCCCTTTGGTTTGACCAACGCACCTGCTGTTTTCATGGATTTAATGAACCGCGTGTGCAAAGCATACTTGGACCGTTTTGTGATCGTCTTCATCGACGATATTCTCATCTATTCCAAGACGCAAGAAGAGCATAAGCGGCACTTGAACCTTATCCTTGAACTCCTTCGTGCTGAACGTCTATACGCCAAATTCTCCAAGTGTGAATTTTGGCTAAAAGAGGTTCAATTCCTTGGTCATACCGTCAACGAACTTGGAATTCACGTTGACCCCACAAAAATCGAAGCAGTGAAAAATTGGATCGCACCTAAATCTCCGTCTAAAATTCGCTCGTTTCTTGGTCTTGCTGGTTACTATCGTCGATTCATCTCCAACTTTTCAAAAATCGCTGTTCCTTTGACCTCCTTGACTCAAAAAGAGAGACCTTTTGTTTGGGGTCCCGAACAAGAGGAATCTTTTCAAACGCTCAAGGACATGCTTTGCAATGCTCCTATCCTAATGCTTCCTGATGGTAACGATGATTTTGTCGTGTATTGCGACGCTTCAAACCTTGGCCTTGGTTGCGTCCTTATGCAACGTGACAAGGTTATCGCTTACGCATCGAGACAACTCAAAATTCATGAGAAAAACTATACTACCCACGACCTTGAACTTGGTGCAGTCGTTTTTGCATTGAAGATTTGGCGACACTACCTCTATGGTACTAAATGTGTGGTCTTCACCGACCATAAGAGCCTTCAACACATCTTCAACCAAAAGGAACTAAACATGCGTCAACGTCGTTGGGTGGAATTGTTAAGCGACTACGATTGCGAAATCAAATACCACCCAGGTAAAGCGAATGTAGTAGCCGACGCTCTTAGTCGTAAAACTCATGTCAAGAGTATCTGTTGTTTCCAACTCATCCACGATCTTCAAAATCGCATACGTAACGCTCAGTACACATCCGTTAATGAGGGTAACCTCTACAACGAGATGCAATGTGGTGCTGAAAATAGTCTCGTGTCCAAATCTGATGGCATTTTATACTATCTCAATCGCATCTGGATTCCCAACCGTGATGATCTTCGCAAATTCCTGATGAAGGAGGCCCATAACACGAAGTATTCTATTCACCCTGGTGCCGACAAGATGTACCATGATATACGTACATCCTATTGGTGGCCTGGAATGAAGAAGGATATAGCCACCTTCGTCTCATAATGTCTCACATGTTCCAAAGTGAAAGCTGAACATCAACGTCCCTCTGGCTTACTCAAACAACCAAGAATTCCTATCTGGAAATGGGAGAGCATTGCCATGGATTTTATCACTAAGCTTCCTCGCACTGCTGCTGGTCATGATAGCATTTGGGTAATCGTTGATCGATTGACCAAGTCAGCTCACTTCCTCCCTATTCGTGAAGATTTCAAAGTCGAGAAATTGGCTAAGGTCTACATGAAGGAGATAATCTGTCGTCATGGTATTCCCATCGACATCATTTCTGATCGTGATGCTCGTTTTACGTCTCATCTCTGGCAAACTTTTCAATCTGCTATGGGTACTAAACTCAACCTTAGCACTGCCTTCCATCCTCAGACTGATGGTCAAACCGAGCGTACTATCCAAACCTTAGAGGATATGCTTTGTTCATGCGTAATAGATTTTGGTGGCAACTGGGATTCACACTTGCCCTTGGTCGAATTCTCGTACAATAACAGTTATCACGCGAGTATTCAAATGGCACCTTTCGAAGCATTGTATGGTCGCAAGTGCCGTTCGCCTATTTGTTGGCACGAGATTGGTCAAGCCCAAATCACCGGTCCCGAGCTTATACAAGAGACGACGGACAAGATTTTACAGGTTCGAGACAACTTATTGAAGGCCAGGAGCCGACAAAAGAGTTACGCTGACAAGGGACGCAAACCTATGGAATTCGAGACAGGTGACTTCGTGCTTCTCAAGGTATCCCCTTGGAAGGGCGTGGTTCGATTTGGCAAGAAAGGGAAACTCGCACCTCGCTACGTTGGTCCTTTCAAAATTCTCGAGAGGATTGGCGAGGTTGCGTATAGACTGGACCTGCCCGAAGAACTCAGCAATGTACACCCTGTCTTCCACGTGTCCAACTTAAAGAAATGTCTAGCTGACGAAGGACTCCACGTTCCTCTCGAAGACATGCAAGTCAACGAAACACTTCACTTTGTTGAAAAACCGGTCGAAATCATGGACCAAGGAACCAAGCAATTGAGGCGCAGTCGAATTCCTATTGTCAAAGTTCGATGGGAAGGAAAACGTGACGCTGAATTTACTTGGGAGCTCGAAAGCGAAATGAAGTCGAAATATCCTCATATTTTCCCTACGTCTTCCTAAATTTCGGGATGAAATTTCCTAAAGGAGGGGAGACTGTAACGCCCGGCTATTTTGTACTTTCCATTTATAGAAGTTTTGTTCGTAATCTAATTTTTGGAAACCTTGTATCCTTGTAATCATTTCTTTTCTTTGTAATCCTTATCAAATCGAGACTTGGATCATTAATGAAACTGGTATTTCGTTACATATATGTTGTATGCACTCTAATTATGCTCGTGTGTTCAACTTCGTGCATCAATCGATGTTTAATCATATTACTTGGAATCTATGTGTGAAACTTGTGATCAAACTAAACTTATGCTTTGAACGTGTTTTGAACAAGAACGACACTTGAATTGATACTTATACGCTTTATCATACTTGGTTTATAATCCTCATACTTAATCATAACTTAATCTATGCTTTTGTGACAAGAATGGCCCTTGAAACACCTTAGATGCATCAATTAAACAACTATAGGGGCCAAATTGTATCAAAATGAAACTTGTTTCCGAACCACAAGGGGCTCGCGGCCCGCATCAACTAGCCTGGATATCCCAGGCGGGCCGCATGAGGCCCAGGTCTGCAGACCATATGGATGGTCACGACCAGCCTCCATTTTTTAGCGGGATTTCGAGTTTACACCGAGTTTAGGCTCTTGTAAACACCTCTAAACAACCCTAATCACCTCCCTATAAGTACCCAAGCTCCCCCAAGCACTTGGATACTTTCACCACTCTCAAATCTCACCAAAACACTCCCAAATTCAGGCAAGAATCTGCATTTTCGGACAGATTCATACTCCTACACAAAACTTGGTATAACTTGCTCATTTCTTGATGAAAACACTTGATTCTTCTTCCTATTTGCTTGGTTAATCATGGAGTTTGATTCCTTGACTTCTCCTTGGAGAAATCAGACCAGGAATTGCTCCGAAATTGACCAAAAACTTTCTGTTTTGTTACATCTTATGCAAACTTCATCCAACTTGTGTTTAACACAACTCAAACCAATGTCCTAATGCTTACAACCTCTCTTATGGTTGGTTAAGCTTAAAAACATGGTTGAGACATCTAATTCAGAGGTTAAAACCTCATAAACTTTCTGTTTTTAATTAGGGTTTTACCCACAAGTAGTGTTCAAGTATGAAACTTGATGAATGTGTGATGGTTGGACTAGCTTGGGCTATCCTTCATAAGAATCCACTCATTACTTGATGTTTTTGCTATAGTTTAGTTGTTGTTAATACCATAATACTTGTATGTTCATGACCCTCCTTGTTGTTTATAACAACAAGTGTAGTACAATAGAGGTGCCTAAATGGAAGCTTGTTCTTCCTACCTCATGTATGAACTCTATGACACAAAGAGGTGCCTAAATGGAGACATTGATCTCCTACCTCATGCTTGAATCATAAGACTTGTAACCAATATAATATCTAAGCTATTCTATGTACATACATATATACCTAAGCAACTAAACTTGATGGTAACTTAATAATTACTTGTCAAGAATATGTTACATCATCTATGACCATGCTCTTGTTACGACTCTAATGGACCTTTGAATATATGAAATCATACCAACTCTCTTGAGTTCTAATAGTGTCAAGAACAAGGGTTATGTGTACAAGATGATTATTTTTACGTATGTTATTTTTTATACATTTTAAACTCCGAATCTATAATCTTCCGTAAACGCCAAACTCACACACCTTGTTTGCCTCGTGTAGAAGGACAAGGTGCTCCAAACTAATCCATCCACCAACTCACTCGCGGGAATTCAAGTAGGAAAAGCTTGCAAACACCGTGAGTATACTCGCAACTCCATTTTTATGTTTACCACTTTTTGGGGTGTAACATGTTTTACTATTAAACTACACTTAAACTTATTCTTTATGCAATGCACAAAACAATCCTTATACATGAATACTATGTTATGATACTTGATGCTTACGTGGACCATACTTATGTGATATGTTTTAGTCATTAGCTCTCACGAGCCTCCCTTCGACATGTATAGCGCCATAGGAGTAACGCACCGCCCCCCTTAAACTTGGGTCATGTTGAATTAATTAAACTTTCTTGCGTAAACAGAGGTTGGCTAGAAATATTGCATGCCACGCTAGGTTGATCTCGTATAGACTAAGTTGCCATGTGGATTCGTTTTAAACTTTTAAACTTATACTTATACTTATGCTTAAACTTGTATACTCGCCTTTGCTTTTGCATTGAATTGTATTTTAAACATGTTACAGGTTGATGATGATGATGCTATGAAAAGAAGTAGCGTTGATGCCTAGATACACATTTAGACGTTTAGGTTTAATATGTTGTATCAATTTTGCTTGTGTAGTTATGTACTTCTTTTGAACTTGTTGTATTTGAATTTCTTGTAATGTTGACAATTTACTTTATGAAATGAAATCGGATTATTAAAATATTGTCACAAATAGCGTTATGATGTCTCTAGCAATCTTCACACTTCGTCTCATCCCGATGTTTCCGCCATTGGTTGGGGTGTGACATCCGGCGTGAGAATAAGTACAGGGTTTGATGAAGAAGAATAAGTAAAAGTGAAGTGAATGTAACTTCAGGATTATACCTGAATTATCCTTCTATTTATAGCCGAAGTTTTGTCGGGAAAACCTGTTGGTGAAAACTTGACGGAAGATGCTTTTCCGTAAACAGTTATTCTTTCTTCCCGTTAATCTCTAACGAGTGTGGGTGTTGTCACACCCCAACCGATGGCGGAATCATCGGGGCATGGCACTGAGCGAAACAGATTGTCCAGAAGTTTCCATAACAACTATCATTACCATTCAATTTATATAATACGTCCCATACCGTACCTCAAATGGCAAACAAATTATTACAAATAACATCTAGTCAAATATTCTGTTCCGACAACTCAGATTTAAATATAAAAATTGTCCAAATGCTTCTAGAGACTCAATCTGCAAGATCTACAGACAATTGTGCTCTAGACGCTTATTCTAAGCTCGCCTTCCTAGCAGATAAGCATCCTAATTGCCTGTCACATACGTTAAAATAAAGTCAATACATAAAATGTAAAGGTGAGCATACAAGTTTGATAATAGCATAGTAGAGTTCGAAATAGTTTACGCATAACCAGCACGTACACAGAGGAAAAGAAGCATGTTAATTATCGACATGGATCTATCGATACCAATGACTGCGGGTTGACTGCCGAGGAAGTTCGCAATACATGATTACCACCGTAATCCATGCAAGTAATTGTCCTTAACAACCCTCGTGTGAACGGGTGCTGAGTCCAAACTATAGTACTATCGTCGTTAAGGCAGGTAGACAGCATTCCACGTGTAAACATAACAACAAGCATTCATTTAGTCACGTAATACATGCGGTAACGGTTAGCATTTAAATAAATTGAGTAGTGTTTCGATTGTGATTTAGAATACGTAACGTATGTAACACCCAAAAGTGCTAAAAGCAAAAAGGGGTCGAGTATACTCACAGTGATTGATGGATTGAAGGGAGCACTTGAGAGTAGGGTTAGCCTGAATAGTTCGATATCATAACGATAAGCAACACGTAAAACGAAAACAAGTGTTGGAGGGTCGGACAGCCTGGTCAATCGGACGGCTTGATCGTTCGGTTAACCAGTCCGTTCGGACAGTCTGTCCGGTCGGTCGGTAGGCCGATCGGATGGACTGTTCGAGTGGATTGTTTCTTCCTTTGAGAAGGATGTGTTTGTGTTTAATGGTTAGACTTTTGAAGTTTTCGTTGTAGCATTTGAAAACATTGAAGTATCCTTACCTTTCAGGTCGATCGATCGAACGGACCGTTCGATCGGTCGGCTTAACCGATCGATTAGGTACTTCAGCAACAAGTTCTTATCAGGGTGTCACCTGGTCGGACGGCTTGACCAATCGGGTGGCACTCCAACGCGTTGAACATGTTGAAAAATCGGTTAAGTGTTGAAGCATAGTATCTCATGATCCGAAGAGAAATTCAAATCAGACCGTAGTCCGATCGAACAGCATTTCGTTCAATACTAGGCTTCATGAAATTGTCAATGTGTGGGGCCATGTGCTAGCCGATCGGCTGGCCTGGTCGATCGGCTGGCTTGTCCGATCGGCTGGGCTGTCCGTTCGGACAGTCAGCCCGATCGGTCAGCTTCCTGACCTGGTCTGTCTGTTCGTCTAACACTTGGCTGTTCTGATTGTTTGACGTTATATCAAGGTATTTTGACAACGAGTTGAACCATAGAACCCTCGTTCTTACTTGTTTCCCAAATCCGGCCGGTGAACTATTCGGAACGGAGTTTAACGTTTAACCCGAAATCGGTGAACCTTGTGGATAGAACCCGGATCTTGAGTCGTGCAACCACTGAAATAATTAGCAAGTCGGCACAAGCTCCGTTCCTATCGGTTTGAAGGGATTGAGTGTAAAAGAGTTGAAAGAAAGTTGGAAAACCATCTTTCAATCCTTTTCACCGAGAAATGTTCAGATCTATGAAAGATCTTTGCTTGTTTATGTGGAAATCGGCTAGATCCAAGTGAATTCTTGGTGGATTGAAGCCAAAACATGAAATTCTTCAAGAACACCATGATGACATCATCCTAGAACACTTGAATCTTGACGATTTCACGGTTAGAAATCAAGATTTCAAAGATAGAAAGGTGTAGTTGTGTGTATAGATCAAGAAAGTACAAGATTTAGGAAGAAATCTTATCGGAATCGGAAGGAATCTGAGAAAAGAAGGGGAGCACGAGCTGGTCGGTCAGAGCTTTCCAAAAGTGGTAAAGATGACAATGACAGGGGTATTTATAGGCTTCCAAAAGAGGAAAGGGCTGGCCGATCGGCCAGGCATCCCGATCGGACAGCCTGTCCGATCGGACAGCAGTCCGATCGGCTGGGCCGTTCGATCGGCTAAGAGCCTGATCGTTCAGCTGCCTGATTCGAGTGTTCGGTGCGACGATTTTTGATATTTCGATTTCGATTGTGTTTGATGAGAATACGATAGAGTTTCCTATTCAAATTACTTTTAATCCCAACCACTATATCTAACATACAATCATCTATGTCTCGCGCTGTCTTTTCGCCACCAATTATCATAATTCGATTTCGATTGAGTTTGACTGAGTTTCGATGTAACACCTCGAATTTTTGTGTCCAATAATGTATTGACACGTGTCTTGAGTTTACACGTGGCGTATTATATTTAATAAAGGACTAAAGTTGACAAACCTTGAAAGTATACAAATTCGAGGGTTATAAATGTCAAACAAGGGTAAGTATACTGTATAGTAACCCTAAATGGTGCTCGTACCTTCAAACGAATAAATCATGGATCGTACGGAAGCGAAACGCGGGAGAAAGTGGGAGGTTACAAGCTGCAGGGGTTAACTGTGTCAACATGTTTAATTATACCTCTGAGTGACCCTTTGACGTACCCGGGGCTTTGTAACAGTAAAATACGCTCACTAGAATATACTGTATAAATTCCGCGAAATTCCGTTTTAAAACGAGAAAGTTATGATCAAATTCGTACGAGAAGGGTTAAAAGCGTCAACACTGGAAGTTAAGGCTTTCCAAATAATTAATAAACTAACCGGGGACTTAACAATGCGGGTAAATAACACGAGGCCCTTAGTTGTAAATAATCGAGGGCCAAACCGCAAAGTTACCCCTTCAAACCCGAAAGGTCAGGTTAATAATTACGAAAGATTTCGTTATTAATTACCAGATTCTGATCATGATTACAAAAGATTTAAAAATCTGAAAATCTTGACCTCTCGCGGGCTGCATAAGCTTTTAGAGTAAGTTGAGGCGGGCCGCGAGCCACCTCTTTAACCACGTCTGATTTTAAACTTCAGGCGGCCCGCGTTAAAGTTTGCCTAATCTCCCATGCGGGCCGCGTGGGACGCCCAGATGCAGAAAGTTTGGAGTTGCATGCCTTTTGAGCTTGTGAACGATCATTTAGCCAATAAGTGTGGCATGGGCGCCCCCTACTCGACCTATACCACTTTGGGACACCTGCCCATCATCCATGATCACTTGTAGACCAATGTGTAATGATCTAGAGGCATGTTGAACACTATAAATAGGCATGTTATGTGCATAAGTTTCATCACAACTCAAAACACTTTCTCTGATCATTTCTGAAGGTCCCAAGTCTTCTTCTAGCATTCTAAATCGTGCTCAAGCTTCTGTAAGTTGTTTAGAACATTTATGGTCTTGTTTGCTTAGTAATATAGCTAGAAATCAAACCGTCATAACTACGGTTTGACTTCAAGATAAATCCTTAATGGCTCAGTCTTATGTCGAATCAAAGGTAGTTATTTGTCGGTGTTTATGTGGGTAATAAACCTCTGAAAGGGTTCCCCATGATCACCACTCTAACTATGTCAAATGTCGAGTCAAACGTGCACCCAAAAAGTCAACAGAAAGTCGTTTTGCAACTTTGTGCATAATCTGTAATGTATATGCTATGAAACCTGTTTTGACACTTATAAAACATGATGTTAAGTATATAAACTTGTCTAAACTCGTTTGAATCGACCATTTGCTATATTGACCCGGTTCGGAGCCGAATGTCGCAAAAGTTTGACTTTTGCTTTGACTTCAGTTCTGACCCGTTTTAGTACAATGTAGATATGCCTTAGGACTCTCTTAGGACCAGGTCACATGTTGGTATCACCCTCTGTGACCGGTTCGTTGTTTATCCGAGTCTTTTATGCATTTCCGTTAATTACTTAAAAGTTGACCATAACGCCCTTTTTAAAATAAAACGAGTATTTCGGACACGTGAAGGGACCATAACCTTGCTTACTAAATTCTAAGCATGTCCCGAAAGTTTCACGCCAATCCGAGGCCTAGAATGAGAGTTATGCTAATTAGCGCATTTATAAGAAACTTTTGTAATAAACGGCGCAATTAGCATAATGCCTACCTAAACCAAGATTTCGTCACCAAAACTTTTACCCACTGTGGTAAAATAATATTTTGGGATTTTTAAAGATTTTTAATTAATTTTAACCTGCTCATAACCTGCGGTTATGGCTACGGTTCGGTAAATACCGAATATGCCCTTTTCGGCCAAAACTTGAGTTCTACAAGGTCTTTTGACCCGATTCCAGTTGCTACTGATTTTAAATAATAAATAAGATATTTTAAACTTATTAAACTGATCGGAAAACTCCGGTTTCCTGTAGAACTCAGAAATCTCTTTAAAAGTCCTTAAAATGACCGAAAAACCCCTACGGGGCGTATAATGAACTAAAACTCGTTACGGGCATTATGGAAGGTATCCTACTGATACCACAACCTCTTTAAAGTATGTTGACTTAGGAAAACAGTGTAGGACTCCTACGGTTACCCGTTGCGCCTATCGCGCGCACGGTTCGGCTTATGTAACTAGTTTACATAAATTAGCCGATACGGGTCAAACCATATCATTTTGACCCCAAAATCCAGAGTGTGAATATTAAACCCATATAAAACAAGTCTCCGAACTTGTTGGGTCAGAATCACATTCCATTCTCGGTTTTCGCCTTTCACGCGATTAAAACCGTATCTATCCTTCGAAACTAACCGGTCTAGGCTACGGCTAATATAAAGACCCGTTAGGATTCTAATAGGTTATTTAAAACCTTCGTTCCAGAATAAGGAGCCCCAGTAAAAGCTATCGGTGATTTAACTGATTAAGGAATATACATTGCAAAGGTAAATACTTTTAACTTATTTTCCCTTATACGGGTTTGGGTTACGGTATATAAAATACCGCTTGATTGAGCATCAAATAATTCCATCGTTTAGGTGGTTAATTGAATAGTTTGATCGGCTCATTTAAACAGTCTTGTTACTTAAAAGCCTTTGGGGGGTTAATGACCATGTCCCGGATATCCTTGGCATCATTCGAAGAAATGGCCACGACCTCGACTCTCGAGTGTAGGCGTACACCCGGTATGATGTCTATACTATTAAAAGACGTAGCCGATGGTTTACCCGCCTCAGTTTTACGCAAATGTGGTGTGTCTATTGATCTTTAACCCGGCACGATCCGGGCTACTGAACGCAAAGAAGGAACATGTAATTCGTTCACAAGATTATAATTTTAAATAATTCTCCCAAGTTATAAAAGAATTTGTGCCTCGTGCATTCAAATCAATTTTATCAAACATTTACAAAAGAGTCGGTTGAATGTATTTACCAGTGTAAACTGACGTATTTTCCCAAAAAGATTAAGTGCAGGTACTACACGTAATTGGTTGGCATTAGCTCCATAGCATCATTAAGAAGTCTCGCAAGCTTGATGTCTTATCTGTTGAACTACACTTTTATTTATTTTGATCCATCCTGTGGATACTATTCAACTACTTGTGATACATTGATATTACAGTAAATGGTTGAATTATATTTATCTTTATGCTTCCGTTGTGCATTTAAATATTGTGGTTTGACTATATTGTTGCCAACTACGTCATGGTAATCCCCCACCGGGCCCACCGGTGATACACGTGGAAATCGGGGTGTGACAGGTTGGTATCAGAGCCAACATTGAGTGAATTAAACGCTATCCTAATGTGTTTAATCTCAGTGACACAATTGCACATGCTTGAGTCTAGACAAGAACATAGGACAAATTCGAATTGTTATTCCAATTTTGTCTTTTCCTTTATTATTGGTATTTAAAGTTTTATAAAGCAGGAAATATGCGGCCAGTGATTTTCCGAGGAAGAGGAAGGGGAAGAAGAGGCAGAGGAGAGATCGTTACTCATCACAATCACGAAGCCGGGCCTTCAGGTACGCGAGCTCCTTCGACTACAAGGAGTGAAGAACCGCAAAGGAGAAGAGACCTTTATAAACCTGCGAGGCATTCTACCTCGCACAGCTCGACGCCATCATACCGGTACTCATTCGGGCCAAATTCAGAAAATGATCCCAACAACCCACAACCCTCCTTCATACCTCTACAACGTTCGGTATCACACCAAAATTTTGACGACCCTACTCCATACTTCAGAGGTCAGTTTAATCCAGCTGACTACATCCAGGAACCTTCAGGTTTTGTTCCGCTAGGGCCACAAGATCATTTCTCCGAAGATCATATGGACGAGGATACTGATCCTACAGAACCTGCTCGTGGTACGCCCACGCATCCGATAGAAGTCTCTGATGGGTCATCCTTCCATGGCACACCCTATCAGGGACCAGATAGTTTCCAAGCGTTGTTCGACCGACATGAGTGGTACTACACACCACCTCAGCAGACATCACAACAACCGCGACATCTGCAAGATCCCTCCGAGGATTCACGCTTCGTGGCAATTACGCCACCACCTCTGCCACCGGTACAGCCAGTAATGCCTGATCCGCCAAGGCGTAGGAGGACAAATGCTCGTATGTCCACACGAGGAGGAGGGGATTTCCACTTCAGCACCCCTCGACACTCTAGTAGTAGCCACTACCCGCCGCTACAAGAAGAAGGACCTTCAAGTCCTGTACAGGAGGCGAACTCCGCACCAGCTGCACAAAATTCGCCACCATTTGGGTATGACCAACCCATACCTGCTTACACGGGTCCAACGGCTTACAACCCGTTCGAACCGTCATCACAAGCGCATTACAACTACAATTATGAGCACGACCCATATGTGGTGTCGGCAAGATATAATGCACGCTATCCCGACGGAGCTCATGGGAACATGGGAGTACCGGACTACTCAGCACATGGGTATCCAGCACCTCCCAGACCTCCAGTTCCGCAACAAGCGCCACAACCATGTTTCTCTCCTCCTGAACAAGAAGAAATACTCCACCGTTTAAGCCGAGTGGAAAGAGACTTCGAGGAAGATCGTAAGAGCCACCGAGGGTTCCTCAAGGGCTTAGCAAACCTACTAAAGGGCAAGAAGAAGAAACGTGACCATTAGTCCTTATGTATGTTCTAATGTAATGTTATTTTAAAAAGAAGTCCCTGCGTGGACATTTATCGTATTTCAGTCCCTACGTGGACTTATCCTTTAGTCCTTGCATGGACACTTATCTTATATTAGTCCCTGCGTGGACTTGCCTCTTGTTTTGAACCTCTATGTAGGTATGTACTATTTAAAAGTCCCGTTTAGGGCGGTGTGTAATCGAATTAAAATTATGGAATGTTAAATTATGAATTTCATTGTGTTATTACTATATATGAAATAAATCAAAAATCATTCCTTTTAACTTGATCTGCCTAAATAAAGAATCTTAAGAGTGAAACCTAGCCAGGTGTCTTTTAAGATCCGGCCAAGATGGTAAGACCTAAGTTAAAAGATTCTGATTCCCTGTTAACCTCTGTAAGCATGTTAACAAAACATGACAGATGTGATTCGATAAAGTCACACACGTCATTCTTATACAAGAATCCTTTAAAGGATTCCAAAACCCAAATTAATGATATAATAAATCATGGGTTGAATCATCAATAAAGATGATCACTTGTTAAACATCCATTAGAGATGTAGTGCCTAAGGGCCGAATTATCAAACATCCGTTAGTGATGTAGTGCCTACGGGCCATAATTGTTGTCATAATAAGACAAAAGACAGTGGTGGTCTATGACTCCCTGTCAGAAGGAGTAAAAGGACTACGGTTCAAACCTTCATACCTTGATTCTCTGTAATCTCGGCTAATATTATAATAACGTCCTCGTGACTAGGATTTTATGCCACTAACAATATTAATTGTAATTAGGATAAGTATGTTCAAATCCTAAATATAAAGTGAGTGACAAATTAACCAGATATGGTCTTCAATACCATGGTTAATCAATTGCCATAAAAGACAATTCAATTATAAACTCCTAAATAGAATTTTCATTATCTTCTGCAGCAAATACAAGCTACTATGGCAAATCCTAATGAAGGAAGTAATCATACCAATGAAGAAGATTATGATAATGCCCAGATAAATCTAACGGGCGCTCAACTCAAGGCTCTTGTCGACAATGTTGTGCAAGCAGCTCTGGATCGACAATATACAGAGTCCCGAAGCAGAACAGTTTCCAAACCACCATCAAAGCCAAAGACACACTCGAAAACCCACAGCAAACCACTATCCAAACCTAAGAAGGATGACGATAACCACTCGTCTAAGCCCAAGAAAGACGACGACAACCACTCGTCAAACGAGAATAGTATTCGTCGCGAGAGGGAGTATACCGATGCTTCCAGGGCCAGGGGCTGCACATACAAGTACTTCGTATCTTGTAAACCCCGAGACTTTACGGGGGAGAAGGGTGCTGTCGAATGTATGACATGGTTAGACGAGATGGACACAGTGGTGGACATCAGTGGCTGCACTGAAAGGGATGTTGTGAAGTTTGTGTCACAGTCATTTAAGGGCGAGGCCCTAGCATGGTGGAGGGCGCTGGTTCAGGCCTCAGGAAAAGCTGTACTTTACAGCATGACGTGGGAGGAATTCGTTTCTCTCATCAGGGAGAACTACTGCCCTCAGCATGAGGTGGAGAAGATAGAGTCCGATTTCGTGTCATTGGTGATGACCAATCTGGACTGCCAGGCCTATTTGACGAGCTTCAATAGGATGTCTCGCTTGGTTCCTTATCTAGTCACCCCGGAACCAAGGAGGATTGCTCGTTTTATCAGGGGGTTAGAACCCGCGATAAAGGCTAGTGTGAAGGCCTCTCGGCCAACGACCTTCAGGTCCGTGACTGACCTCTCTTTGTCCCTCACGATGGACGCGGTCCGACTGAGATCGCAGAGGAACAAGGAGGTTGAAAAGAGGAAGCGTGAGGATGATACCTCGCGAAGGTCGGGAAAGAAACACCGTGGGAACGGTGATGGCAAGAAAGGGACCGAGATGAGAAGAGATGAGCAACGAACGGGGGAGAAGCCCAAATGTAAGAACTGCCAGAAATTCCACTTTGGGAAGTGCAGGTTTGGGCCAAACTCACAATCCCAGTCAAAGACGCACACTTGTGGACTGTGCAAGTCTAAAGACCACAAGACTGTGGATTGTAAGAAGATCAAGGACGCGACCTGCTACAACTGTAGTGAAAAGGGGCACATCAGGAGCAACTGCCCCAAACTCGCCAAGAAGACTGACGAACCCAAAAAGAATAACGCTAGAGTCTTCAAAATGGATGTGAAGGAAGCCCTGCAAGACGACAACGTAATAACAGGTACTTTTCTCGTGAATAATATTTTTGCAAGAGTACTGTTCGATTCAGGAGCTGATAAATCCTTCGTAGACCAAAAATTTTGCAAGTTGCTGAACATACCTATTAAAACCCTAAATGTAAAGTACGAAGTAGAGCTAGCAGACGGCACTGTAGAAACCGTCTCCACTGTATTAGAGGGATGTATGATATCCATTAAGAACCATTCTTTTCCTCTATCTCTACTTCCCTTTAATCTAGCTGGTTTTGACATTGTTCTGGGCATGGACTGGTTAGCGCACAACCAGGCCCAGATAGTCTGCAATAGAAAACAAATTGTGCTAAAGGCCCCGACTGGTGAATCGCTCACCATTCGAGGGGATACGCAGTATGGACTGCCTGAGAACGTATCTATGCTTAAAGCTTCAAGGTGCTTAAAAATGGGATGTGTCATCTACATGGCACAAGTAATTATTGAAGAACCCAAAGCAAGGATAGAAGAACATTCCTGTCATTTCGGAGTATCCAGAAGTATTCCTTGAAGACCTACCTGGGTTGCCACCAGATAGGCAGGTGGAATTCAGAATAGACATCATTCCTGGAGCAGCTCCCATTGCTAGAGCACCCTACAGACTAGCACCGACCGAAATGAAGGAACTGAGGACCCAGCTAGATGAACTATTAGCAAAATGTTTCATCAAGCCTAGTTCGTCTCCCTGGGGAGCTCCTGTCCTGTTTGTAAAGAAAAAGGACGGATCGATGCGTCTGTGCATCGATTATCGTGAACTTAATAAAGTCACGATCAAGAATAGATACCCATTGCCAAGAATCGACAATTTGTTTGACCAATTGCAAGGGGCTAGCTATTTCTCAAAGATCGACTTGAGGTCGGGTTACCATCAGCTGAAGGTCAGAGATGAAGACGTGCATAAAACAGCATTTAGGACTCGCTACGGTCACTACGAGTTCCTAGTGATGCCTTTTGGGCTCACAAATGCACCGGCTGCGTTCATGGACCTCATGAATCGCGTCTGTAAGCCGTATTTAGACAAATTCGTCATCGTATTCATCGACGACATTCTCATCTATTCCAAGAACGAAGCTGACCATGAGAAACACCTACGATGTATTCTCGAATTGCTACATCGCGAGAAACTCTATGCCAAATTCTCCAAGTGCGAATTCTGGCTAAGAGAAGTCCAATTCCTTGGACACGTCGTAAGCGAGCGTGGTATCCAAGTGGATCCCGCTAAGGTAGAGGCGGTCATGAATTGGCAAGAGCCAAAGACGCCCACAGAGATCCGTAGTTTCCTAGGATTGGCAGGATACTACCGAAGATTCATTGAGAATTTCTCAAGGATTGCTGCGCCCTTGACTTCTCTAACCAAGAAGAAGGAAAAGTTTATTTGGGGCCCTAAGCAGCAAGAATCCTTTAATATTTTGAAACAAAGATTGAGCAACGCTCCTGTGTTGACGCTACCGGATGGTACTGAAGAGTTCGTAGTCTACTGCGACGCGTCACACACCGGCATGGGGTGTGTGCTCATGCAGAAAGGCAAAGTGATTGCCTATGCTTCAAGACAATTGAAGGTGCATGAAAAGAATTACACCACCCATGACTTGGAGCTGGGTGCCGTTGTATTCGCACTAAAACTGTGGAGGCATTATTTATATGGAATCAAATTTGTGATCTATTCAGATCACAAAAGCCTTCAACATCTATTCAATCAGAAGGAGCTAAATATGAGGCAACGCCGTTGGATGGAGACCCTGAATGATTATGATTGCGAGATCAGGTACCATCCCGGCAAAGCGAATGTAGTCCTGATGCCTTGAGCCGGAAAGAAAGGATGAAACCCATCTGAATCAATGCGAGGAGGATGGAAGTAAAGAACAACTTGATTGAAAGGATATTAGCCGCACAGTGAGAGGCTGTGTTGGAAGCTAATTATCCTAAGGAAAAATTAGGAGTAACTGAGGAGCAGTTAACTCTTCACAAGGATGGACTTCTGAGATTGAATGGGCGGATATGGGTTCCTATTTATGGAGGACTACGAGACGTTATCCTCCAGGAAGCCCATAGCTCCAAATATTCTGTCCATCCTGGAGCAGACAAAATGTATCAGGATTTAAAGGCAAACTATTGGTGGATAGGCTTGAAAAGGTCTGTAGCCGCCTATGTAGCCAAATGCTTGACTTGTGCGCAAGTTAAGGCTGAGCATCAAAAGCCATCTGGCTTGCTACAACAGCCTGAACTTCCTGAATGGAAATGGGAGTGTGTAACTATGGACTTTATCACCAAGTTACCAAAGACGAGCAAAGGAAACGACACAATGTGGGTTATAGTCGATCGACTGACTAAGTCAGCTCATTTCTTACCCATCAAGGAGACCTATAGCTCTGATACATTGGCCCAGTTATATGTTGATAAGATTGTCGCCTTACATGGCATACCTGTGTCTATTATCTCTGATCGAGATACTAGATACACGTCTCATTTCTGGAAAAGTTTCCAGCAATCTTTGGGCACGCGTTTGAACTTTAGTACGGCTTACCATCCTCAGACAGACGGTCAGAGTGAGCGTACTATTCAGACGTTAGAGGACATGATGCGAGCATGTGCTATCGATCTAGGCGGTAGTTGGGATAAGAACCTACCCCTAATCGAATTCTCCTACAACAATAGCTACCATACCAGCATAAAGGTTGCGCCTTTCGAGGCATTATACGGTAGGAAGTGTAGATCGCCTGTTTGTTGGGCGGAAGTGGGAGAGGTCCAATTATCAGGACCAGAGATAGTTTTCGAGACAACGGACAAGATTGTCCAGATCCGGGAACATCTCAAGGCTGCCCGTGACAGGCAGAAAAGTTACGCTGATCCAAAGCGTAAAGATTTTCACTTCGAGGTAGGTGAAAAAGTGTTACTAAAGGTATCACCCTGGAAGGGGGTGATGCGTTTTGGTAAGAAGGGTAAACTGAGCCCGAGATACATAGGACCTTTCGAGGTTATCGAACGGGTCGGGTCAGTTGCCTATAAATTAAACTTACCGGAAGAGCTCAATGGAATTCATAATGTGTTCCACATCTGCAATCTAAAGAAGTGTTTCACTGATGAATCATTGGTGATCCCACACACGGATGTGCATATAGATGAGAGCTTGAAGTTTGTGGAGAAGCCTTTGTCGATTGGAGACCGACAAGTGAAAAAGCTCCGAAGAAAACATGTGCCAATAGTTAAAGTTAAATGGGATGCCCGTAGAGGTCCCGAATTCACGTGGGAAGTTGAATCCACGATGAAAGAGAAATATCCCTATTTATTTGAGTAAATCTCGGGTCGAGATTTATTTTAAAGGGGTGAGGATGTAACACCTCGAATTTTTGTGTCCAATAATGTATTGACACGTGTCTTGAGTTTACACGTGGCGTATTATATTTAGTAAAGGACTAAAGTTGACAAACCTTGAAAGTATACAAATTCGAGGGTTATAAATGTCAAACAAGGGTAAGTATACTGTATAGTAACCCTAAATGGTGCTCGTACCTTCAAACGAATAAATCATGGATCGTACGGAAGCGAAACGCGGGAGAAAGTGGGAGGTTACAAGCTGCAGGGGTTAACTGTGTCAACATGTTTAATTATACCTCTGAGTGACCCTTTGACGTACCCGGGGCTTTGTAACAGTAAAATACGCTCACTAGAATATACTGTATAAATTCCGCGAAATTCCATTTTAAAACGAGAAAGTTATGATCAAATTCATACGAGAAGGGTTAAAAGCGTCAACACTGGAAGTTAAGGCTTTCCAAATAATTAATAAACTAACCGGGGACTTAACAATGCGGGTAAATAACACGAGGCCCTTAGTTGTAAATAATCGAGGGCCAAACCACAAAGTTACCCCTTCAAACCCGAAAGGTCAGGTTAATAATTACGAAAGATTTCGTTATTAATTACCAGATTCTGATCATGATTACAAAAGATTTAAAAATCTGAAAATCTTGACCTCTCGCGGGCCGCATAAGCTTTTAGAGTAAGTTGAGGCGGGCCGCGAGCCACCTCTTTAACCACGTCTGATTTTAAACTTCAGGCGGCCCGCGTTAAAGTTTGCCTAATCTCCCATGCGGGCCGTGTGGGACGCCCAGATGCAGAAAGTTTGGACTTGCATGCCTTTTGAGCTTGTGAACGATCATTTAGCCAATAAGTGAGGCATGGGCGCCCCCTACTCGACCTATACCACTTTGGGACACCTGCCCATCATCCATGATCACTTGTAGACCAATGTGTAATGATCTAGAGGCATGTTGAACACTATAAATAGGCATGTTATGTGCATAAGTTTCATCACAACTCAAAACACTTTCTCTGATCATTTCTGAAGCTCCCAAGTCTTCTTCTAGCATTCCAAATCGTGCTCAAGCTTCTGTAAGTTGTTTAGAACATTTATGGTCTTGTTTGCTTAGTAATATAGCTAGAAATCAAACCGTCATAACTACGGTTTGACTTCAAGATAAATCCTTAATGGCTCAGTCTTATGTCGAATCAAAGGTAGTTATTTGTCGGTGTTTATGTGGGTAATAAACCTCTGAAAGGGTTCCCCATGATCACCACTCTAACTATGTCAAATGTCGAGTCAAACGTGCACCCAAAAAGTCAACAGAAAGTCGTTTTGCAACTTTGTGCATAATCTGTAATGTATATGCTATGAAACCTGTTTTGACACTTATAAAACATGATGTTAAGTATATAAACTTGTCTAAACTCGTTTGAATCGACCATTTGCTATATTGACCCGGTTCGAAGCCGAAAGTCGCAAAAGTTTGACTTTTGCTTTGACTTCAGTTCTGACCCATTTTAGTACAATGTAGATATGCCTTAGGACTCTCTTAGGACCAGGTCACATGTTGGTATCACCCTCTGTGACCGGTTCGTTGTTTATCCGAGTCTTTTATGCATTTCCGTTAATTACTTAAAAGTTGACCATAACGCCCTTTTTAAAATAAAACGAGTATTTCGGACACGTGAAGGGACCATAACCTTGCTTACTAAATTCTAAGCATGTCCCGAAAGTTTCACGCCAATCCGAGGCCTAGAATGAGAGTTATGCTAATTAGCGCATTTATAAGAAACTTTTGTAATAAACGGCGCAATTAGCATAATGCCTACCTAAACCAAGATTTCGTCACCAAAACTTTTACCCACTGTGGTAAAATAATATTTTGGGATTTTTAAAGATTTTTAATTAATTTTAACCTGCTCATAACCTGCGGTTATGGCTACGGTTCGGTAAATACCGAATATGCCCTTTTCGGCCAAAACTTGAGTTCTACAAGGTCTTTTGACCCGATTCCAGTTGCTACTGATTTTAAATAATAAATAAGATATTTTAAACTTATTAAACTGATCGGGAAACTCCGGTTTCCTGTAGAACTCAGAAATCCCTTTAAAAGTCCTTAAAATGACCGAAAAACCCCTACGGGGCGTATAATGAACTAAAACTCGTTACGGGCATTATGGAAGGTATCCTACTGATACCACAACCTCTTTAAAGTATGTTGACTTAGGAAAACAGTGTAGGACTCCTACGGTTACCCGTTGCGCCTATCGCGAGCACGGTTCGGCTTATGTAACTAGTTTACATAAATTAGCCGATACGGGTCAAACCATATCATTTTGACCCCAAAATCCAGAGTGTGAATATTAAACCCATATAAAACAAGTCTCCGAACTTGTTGGGTCAGAATCACATTCCATTCTCGGTTTTCGCCTTTCACGCGATTAAAACCGTATCTATCCTTCGAAACTAACCGGTCTAGGCTACGGCTAATATAAAGACCCGTTAGGATTCTAATAGGTTATTTAAAACCTTCGTTCCAGAATAAGGAGTCCCAGTAAAAGCTATCGGTGATTTAACTGATTAAGGAATATACATTGCAAAGGTAAATACTTTTAACTTATTTTCCCTTATACGGGCTTGGGTTACGGTATATAAAATACCGCTTGATTGAGCATCAAATAATTCCATCGTTTAGGTGGTTAATTGAATAGTTTGATCGGCTCATTTAAACAGTCTTGTTACTTAAAAGCCTTTGGGGGGTTAATGACCATGTCCCGGATATCCTTGGCATCATTCGAAGAAATGGCCACGACCTCGACTCTCGGGTGTAGGCGTACACCCGGTATGATGTCTATACTATTAAAAGACGTAGCCAATGGTTTACCCGCCTCGGTTTTACGCAAATGTGGTGTGTCTATTGATCTTTAACCCGGCACGATCCGGGCTACCGAACGCAAAGAAGGAACATGTAATTCGTTCACAAGATTATAATTTTAAATAATTCTCCCAAGTAATAAAAGAATTTGTGCCTCGTGCATTCAAATCAATTTTATCAAACATTTACAAAAGAGTCGGTTGAATGTATTTACCAGTGTAAACTGACGTATTTTCCCAAAAAGATTAAGTGCAGGTACTACACGTAATTGGCTGGCATTAGCTCCATAGCATCATTAAGAAGTCTCGCAAGCTTGATGTCTTATCTGTTGAACTACACTTTTATTTATTTTGATCCATCCTGTGGATACTATTCAACTACTTGTGATACATTGATATTACAGTAAATGGTTGAATTATATTTAGCCTTATGCTTCCGCTGTGCATTTAAATATTGTGGTTTGACTATATTGTTGCCAACTACGTCACGGTAATCCCCCACCGGGCCCACCGGTGATACACGTGGAAATCGGGGTGTGACATTCGAGTTTCAATTCGAGTTTCGATTGATTACCACACATGACATAAGGTAGACACGCACAAGTAACACATAAGGCACACACACACGTATATTAATACCAAAATTCGCGTAATTCGAGTCTCGAGTTCGATGATGATCTGGTTGGCTTGATTATTGATTAATTAACTTTATCGCATTGTTACTTCCTACTATTCACAGTCGTTTAGCGTTTCGCATCGATTGAACATTCGATTAATAACACTTACTCCACATAATACAACTAACAAAATGATAAATTAAACTAGCTACGGTCAAAGGGGTCAATCTTGACTTTGACTTTGACTTTCGGTAACAGGGGGTGTTACAGCCTCCCCTTGTTTATGGAATTTTGTCCCGACATTTGGCTGAAAGTTGTACATCACCCTGAATCACGTTTGAGAACTTCCTCTCTCTAGACTTTCACTTGAACAACTGCGGGTACTTCGCCTTCATGTCGCTTTCGAGTTCCCAAGTGAACTCTGCGCCTCGTTTGCCTTCCCATCGGATTTTCACAATAGGAATGCGCGAGCGTCTGAGTTGCTTGGTTTGGCGATCCATGATTTCGACAGGCTTCTCCACGAAGTGTAGCGTTTCGTTTATTTGAAGGTCGTCGATAGGTACAATTAGATCGTGCTTAGCCAGGCATTTTCGGAGGTTTGACACATGGAAAGTCGGGTGGACGTTACTAAGTTCCTCCGGTAGTTCGAGTCTGTAGGCGACTTTTCCGATCCTTTCCAGAATCTTAAAAGGTCCAACATATCGAGGCGCTAGTTTCCTGTCACACCCCGGCCGCGTATAACATGCAACCGCGGCGGAAACGCCGGGGAGTGTTGTGGACAGAAGTAAATTGTTTCATGACCATGGCATACAAGTTGTATTTTATTTATAAACAAAGGTGTTACATTGTCTTGGAAAGAGAGTACGGATATTCAAAACATAATTAAGCTAGTTCAAACTTCATTTTTAGGCTCTAAGGCACAGGTCCGCCCTAGAATCATGATCATCGTCCTATGGAATAGCTCCTGAAAACACATGTGAAAGTAGGTACGTCAGCATAAAAATGCCTGTGAGATACATAGGTTTTGTGAAAATGTGATTCATGACTTGAGCTTAAAGAAATGTTTAATAACAGTCAGTCATGAACCTTGTAATTTGTTTTGCTTTGTAAACCATTTGAAAAACGATAACATCAAACGATATGTATAGATAAGTGCAAGGTTAAACGAATAACCAAGTAAAATGAGTTGAATAAGATAAGTTGTTTGTGAAAATAATGTCTTGTGAAGAATATGTTATTTATGTAAAATGTAATGTGTCTAAACTGAAATGACTTAGATAACGCCACGATATGTAATATTATACAAACACTTATATATAGGAAGTACCAGCGGCGTATCCACCATGTTTGTATCATATTATATACGCCACGTTACTTAAATCATTTACCCAAACCAACCCACCATGTAAATTGTTCATGTGTAAACCAAATGTCAAGTGTTATTGTGTAAACCATGTCAAATGTTTATGTTCAAATGTAAATCATGTAACGTGCATCCCAAAATGTATCATGTATGGTAAGCGAAATGTATCAACTTAAACCATATGTAAAATGCACAAAACAAGTCGTTGAAGTAACACGTGGTTTAATTCAACGTTATGTTCTGTGGAAAAATGCATGCTCTATTGATATTAACATTTATGTGGTATTGTAAACTATGCATACATCCAAGCCTTGAGACTGCGGCGATAAACCCTTAAACAAATTAAAGGTTTATCTAAGTTATGTATATCGAATTCGGTCATTCCTTCCAGTCCTATCAAACCCAGGACTTCAGGAATGGGAGTTGTCAATTCCTATGGTACCACTACCTACTAACGAACGGCGTGATCAATGTTAATGAATGTATTGTCCCATGTTAAACAAACCAAATGTCATAACAAAATGAAGGCATGTGATGTAAACAATTGTACTAAGTATGCTAAGTAAACATACTAAGCAGAAATGCTATGTAAATCAATGTGCCCATATGCTGAGTAAACATATGCAGCAGAAATGTTCATGTAAGTCAATGTGTCCATATGCTCAGTAAACATATGCAACAGAAATGTTCATGTAAATCAATGTGTCCATATGCTCAGTAAACATATGCAACAGAAATGTTCATGTAAATCAATGTGTCCATATGCTGAGTAAACATATGCAACAGAAATGTTCATGTAAATCGATGTGCCCATATGCTGAGTAAGCATATGCAGCAAAAATGTTATGTAAATCAATGTACTAAGTACGCACACAATGGGCATACATAGCATGAAATGTAATGAAATCATGTACTATAATGTACTAATGAGCATAGCAGATATACGATGTGAAAACATGGAAAGCATGAAAGTAACAGATAGGCACATGTGTTTCACCCCAAAACAGTTTGGAAAACAGTAAAAGAGGGGTTCAATGTACTCACCTGAGATTGCTTTGAGTTCCTTGTATAATAACCAGATAATGCTAAAGATCACGGAATATCAACGGCACCTAATAGGTAGCTTATGTTATTATACCGGACCAAATCGGAAGGATCGGACAGTACGCGGGTTCGAAAACCAAACGAGTATGGAGACTCGTGTAATATGGTTTAACAAAGCCTACATACTAAAATGAAACTTAACCTAAGTGCTTACGGTCCATCACGACCCGTTGAGGTAGCTTATGCTACCCTAACGCGTCATTCGCGTAGAACGCGTATGGAACGCCTAACATTGCGACCACAAGGTATAACCTCGGAAGGTTATAGCTATGGTCACCTAATATGTTTGGTCGGATCCTAAAGATCGACCAAATGGGTCGGGTTCGAAAGTATAGGCGATGGTTTAGATCGCTTACCTTACGACCCTATATAAGCGCTATACTAAACGTGACGAGCTAAGCATGTTAGAACATGCTTAACTAAGTTTGAAAACAGGTTTGACATCAAAACAAGCGGCTTTGATGCTCACGAGTAGTTTGGTTACAAAATATGCAAGAATGCACATTTTGGCCGAAACTACGACTCGTCACTGAGCCTAGATAACGTGGTAATCAGTAGGTATGGTCACTACGGACCATAACCATCGTGATCACGCTCACGTTATGAAGTTCCATGAACTTCGCATCGACCATAAGCTGGTCAATGCAGAAAGTCAACAAAACGTTGACTTTCGGACTCGAAAAGCGAATAAAAGAGCGAAAGAAGACTTACGGAGGGTCCCCGAGTGCAAATCAAGATCAAACAGCTCAGGTATGAAACAATGGTTTCAACTTAGAGCTTTAGGATCTGATTTTGTGATTTTTACACTAAAGGGGGGGGGTATTTATAGGAAAAGTGGAACCGTTAGGATCGTTTTATCGAATATCGAGCCTTGATCACGTGCGTACATGTGTCCAGTGGATAAGTTCAGTGAACTTGACTCTTGGCTCTTCATTGGGTGAAAAGGCATTGCCCCTTGATCGAACGAAAGGCCAGATTCTGCATTAAATGCAAAATCTTTCTGTTAGACATCCCCACGCGGCCCGCCTCACATTTGGGCAAAACTCACGCGGGCCGCCTGGCCCTCTCTGATCTGCACCACTTGCAGAATTTACACTTTTGGTCCCTGTTGCGTGTTTAAGCTATTTCCAGCCCTTCTAAGACCTGTAAAGCCATCTTTAAGGCCCTAAAATGATGCCTAAACATTGTGGACATGAAACATGCCCAAAAATATGTCGGATGTCGGTTCGTTTGGCTGTACGATCGCGATGTTCGCTTAATTACGACGGAATGCGCATAAGCGTGAAAGACGATCCAAATGACGCGACGAATGGATTTTTCTCATGCCAAACACTAAGGCATAATATAAGGATGCTTACATAAATTTTTGGATGTCCGGATGTATTCAGAACGTAAGTTATGCGCGAAAGTGCAAACTTAGGCACTTTTTGACACTTTTAGTCCCTGAATGATCCAAAAGTTTGTTTTAGCATACCAAACCTCTCAAAGCCTATTTCTAAGCTATGTAAAGGATATTTATGGTATGTTTAACTTATGGACATGTTCCGGAATGTTCGTTACAGTTCAAATTGGCATACTTTCGCAGTTTGTCAAGTTTAGTCCCTGTAAGCGAATTAACTTGTTTTTGCTATACCAAAGCCTTCAAAACTTATTTCTAAGTTATGTAAAGGTTATTTAAGGTATGTTGAGTATATGTTGATGTTCCGGAGTATTTGTCGCATTAAACTGAGTACGTTTACGCACTAGTTAGCGTATAACTCTCCAGGAAGCGTTGTAGAGTTTGGAATTGAATAAAAGTCAAAACATGAAAAATGTAAAACACAATGAAACAAACATTGGGATCAAATTACATTATTTTATTGATAATTGAACTGTTTACAATGATTACAAGCACAATTGTTACATTTCCCTTTCTTGCCGAATCTGAACACACCCTTCCAAGGTGATACCTTTAGGAGTACATAGTCGCCAACGTCAAATTCAAGGGGCTTGCGTCTTTTATCGGCGTAACTTTTCTGTCTATCCCGGGCTTTCAACACGTTGTCTCGGATTTGGAGGACTTTGTCAGTCGTTTCTTGTAATAGCTCAGGACCGGTTAATTGCGAGTGACCGATCTCGTGCCACACAATAGGCGATCGACATCTCCTTCCATATAGAGCCTCGAATGGTGCCATTTGGATGCTGGTATGATAACTGTTATTGTACGAGAATTCGACTAGCGGCAGGTATTTGTTCCAATTACCACCGAAGTCTATGACACACGCACGGAGCATGTCTTCAAGAGTACGGATCGTTCTTTCAGTCTGTCCGTCGGTTTGAGGATGGAATGCGGTACTTAAGTTAAGCGACGTACCGAGTGCTGCTTGAAACGTTGCCCACAATCGCGACGTAAACCGAGCATCACGGTCAGAGATGATGTCACGAGACGTAAACCGAGTGCTGCTTGAAACGTTGCCCAAAACATGAAGTTCTTCAAGAACACCATGATGACATCATCCTAGAACACTTGAATCTTGATGATTTCACGGTTAGAAATCAAGATTTGAAAGATAGAAAGGTGTAGGAGTGTGTATAGATCAAGAAAGTACAAGATTTAGCATGAAATCTTACCGGAATCAGAAGGAATCTGAGAAAAGAAGGGGAGCACGAGCTGGTCGGTCAGAGCTTTCCAAAAGTGGTAAAGATGACAATGACAGGGTATTTATAGGCTTCCAAAAAAGGAAAGGGCTGGCCGATCGGCCAGGCATCCCGATCGGACAGCCTGTCCGATCAGACAGCAGTCCGATCGGCTGGGCCGTTCGATCTGCTGAGAGCCTGATCGTTCAGCTGCCTGATTCGAGTGTTCGGTGCGACGATTTTTTATATTTCGATTTCAATTGCGTTTAGAGAATACGATAGAGTTTCCTATTCAAATTACTTTTAATCCCAACCACTATATCTAACATACAATCATCTATGTCTCGCGTTGTCTTTTTGCCACCAATTATCATAATTCGATTTCGATTGAGTTTGACTGAGTTTCGAGTTTCAATTCGAGTTTCGATTGATTACCACACATGACATAAGGTAGACACGCACAAGTAACACATAAGGCACACACACACGTATATAAATACCGAAATTTGCGTAATTCGAGTCTCGAGTTCGATGATGATCTGGTTGGCTTGATTATTGATTAATTGACTTTATCGCATTGTTACTTCCTACTATTCACAGTCGTTTAGCGTTTCGCATCGAATGAACATTCGATTACTTTGATTAATAACACTTACTCCACATAATACAACTAACGAAATCATAAATTAGACTAGCTACGGTCAAAGGGGTCAATCTTGACTTTGACTTTGACTTTCGGTAACACGGGGTGTTACAGGTGTGCACACGGATCATGATCTTGATCAACGGTTAGGGTATTGCCACGTGGAAAGTGGGCAAGTGTAGATCTCCTTTCAATTTCGTGCCATCATCGTGACCCAGAGGGAGCATGGGATGATGCCACGTGGCCATTCGGTTATGGTGCATGATAGAGTCTTCTAGAAGGATACAGTTGTAATCCTGTGTGACTCTTCCTCACATTAACATCGTGGAAACAGAGAAGTTATTTTTATCCAAGTCTAGATTTTATTTATGCGAAAGTGTTTGCTAGGATTTTTATCCTGTCTGTGGAGATCAGCGCAAGGATTTGTTAGTCTCCTTTTGGCGCGCAGGTGTTGATCATCATTTTCTTTCTAAGTTCTCTTTGTAGGACCAGTGCGTGGTTGCGCAAGGTCTAAAGAGGGTTTATTGACGAGGTTATGGTATGGTCCCAAGTACTTGAAGCAAGGTTTTTGGGACCTTACCCCTTCAGAAGCGCAACCCCGAAGTTTGCTCACATTTCGATTTGTGCGAGTTGGCCAACGGTAAAAAAATAGCACGTTGTCATCATTGTCAAAACTTTTACGCCGAAACCACAAACTCCACCTTGAAACAACACATCGAAAAACCGCTTTGCAAGGTGTTGAAACAACAACCCGCTAGTGGTTAAGCTTCCATGGCAAGTGAAGGCGCTACTTTGTTCGCCTACATTTTTTATATGGCTATGGAGGAAATGGCGAAGTTTGTAATCCAAGAAAGTTTGCCATTCAACCATTTCGACAACCAATGCTATACAAAGATGGTTCAAAGAACTCTCCAACCACGATACACCCATGTAAGTCGTGCTACTCTTAGTAGGGATTGTTTAAGATTGTGGAAAAATGCTAAACTAGAATCAATTTCTTATTTTGAAAAATTAGAAACCGATGTTAACTTGACTAGTGACGTTTGGTCCGCACCGCACGGTTCACCCGACTCGTATATTTGGTGTCACCGCCCATTGGATTGAATCGGCGACGTGGCAAATGATGAAACACACAATTTTGTTTAAATTATTCGATTACCCTCACACCGGTGAAAATATATATAAAGTAATCGACAAAATTATTAAAACATACAAATTGGTAAAAAGGGGGGTTTTTCAATATCTTTTGATAACGCCTCAAACAATACAGTTTCGGTAATGCATTTAAAATTAAAATACAATCTGATTTGTGAGGGTATTTTTTCCATAGTTGATGTGTTGCACACATCATAAATTTGGCCGTTCAAGACGGTTTAAAAGTTATTGAACCACGAAAAGAAGCTTTCAAAAGAATGTTACGTGATATATATAGTAACACACAAAGACATGCAAAATATATTAGAACTTGTAAGGAAACAGGTCGAATATGCTTAGGACCCAATTGGGATGTTGCTCATAGATGAAACTCGACTTGCACCCTGTTTGAAAAGGCTATTTTGCAAAAAGATAGTTTAATAAACTTTCATAACATTTTGTCTAGTCGTAGAAAGGTTCCGACTTACCACCCATCGGGTTGGGCTACTATTGAAATGGTTACACAATTGCTTCAAGTTTTCAAAACATCAACAAAGACTTTATCGGGGGTTTACTATCCAACAAATTCATTGGTACTTTACAATTTGTTTAAAATGTGTTTAAAATTAAGCGAGTTGTCGGTTAGAGGTACACCATATTGTGATATGGTAATGCTGATGAAGGAAAAACCAAAAAAATATTTTAAAGAACTACCCGCTATTTTCACTTGTGTCGCCGCTTTAAACCCTTGCTTTAATATTTTTGGAACTGAGTCTTTGATTGAAAAAATTGCAAACGAGTTGAATTAAACACCCCTCAAGAACCAAACTTTGGTGAAGCCGCAAAAGATCGTTTCAAAAAGCAACTTTAAAAAATGTTTGATGTTTATGTAACAAAATACGGTACAACCTCATCACACATTCACGAGTCAATGAGAAATGACGCTTTTGTCAAAGGTTCAAGTATAGAAGATGTTGGTGCACTACATCTGTCGACTTCGTCTTGGATCGAGTCTTACATTGACTTGTATAGATTAGGGCACGTTTTACGAGAAATAGGAGAATGTATGTGTTTAGGTGACTGATTTCGCTCATATGGTCTTAGTGTGATGATTTCGCTTATGTGGACAGTTGGTGATTTCGCTTTTATGGACATGTCCCTTGGAGCGAAATCTCAGCCCTATATGTAGGTGTTCTTTGAGCGAAATCAGTAACATTGCCTTGTATTCCATACCGAAGTGCTGCCGGTGTGAAGATTGAGCTGTAATCGTTGTCAAATCAATACAATCAGTATATTAAGTGAAGAATCAGCTGTTTCTACCTCCGTTTCTTGTTATTCCGCACCTGAAACAGAGTTGAGCTTCTCTGAACGACTCATTCGGGTCAGACCTCGATCCTACAAATGGTATCAGAGCTCAGGAGGAGGAGTTCTGCAGAGATTAGCTGGAATTCATCCTGATTTCTTACTTCTACACCTTCTTTCTTTAATTCAGAAAGTTTTAACGGTCAAGATTGGATCAAAATTTCACAGACTGTGTGAAATTGGACATTAACAAACCCTGGAAAGTTTCGGACCTAAATACAGACTAAAAATGGACCAAATTAACCTCCGATTAGATTTGCTTTTATGGACACTTAGTGATTTCGCTTATAGTGCTCATTAGGTTTCGCTCCTGAGGTACAATAAGTGAGGTTTCGCTTCTGGGTAACCACTTGATTTCGCTCCAGAGACATCATTTCTAGGGATTTCGCTCATAAGTAATATCTGATTTCGCTCTTGTGACATAATTCAAGGATAATTTCGCTCCAAAGACCACTAGAGTTTTCGCTCTTGTGTGCAACATCTGATTTCGCTGATAAGGACAATCTGGGATTTCGCTTTTAGTGCACAAACACCTGATTTCGCTTATTTGTCACTGATCTTGAAAAACGTGCTAAGTCATCATGGATACCGAGTTCTATAACGCGTTTGCAACAGCGGTGTTGTCCAGCTGCTATTGTTCAAGCCATGAGTTTAGAAAACGAGACGGGAACCACCCAAAAGCCCCCGAAATTGATGAGTATCGAAGAATACTATGGGTGGAAAGACAGATTCAAGAACTGGGTGCAGGCAAACCATCTTAGGTCATGGGAATGTATTCTAAAGAAATATGTGTTACCTCGAACAGATTTGCAGGTTCTTAAAGAATTATCTGAGTTTACGGATCAAGAACGGGTTATGTACAAAGCTGAGAAAATGATGATCAGTCTGCTTCAGCAAGCAATCAAAGAAGACATTTTCATTCTGCTACAGCATGACAAAACTGCAAAATCAATCTGGGATGCACTTAAAGTCAAATTTGAGGGTAGCGAGAACATGATTAAAAGCAAGAAGGCGCTGCTAAAGAAAGAGTTTGATATGTTCAGTAGCTTACCGGGAGAGGATACGAAGAAGCTGATCGAACGTTACTGCCACCTTGTACGATCAATGTCGATGTTGAGTATTACCAAAGATCGTGAAGAGTGGGTAGACAAGTTAGCCGATGCATTACTGCAGAAAGAGTGGGGAACGTATTTGATGATTCTAAAGAATACCGGTGTTTATGATGGGTTGACGATCTCTCAGTTCATAGAAAAGATCGAGAGTCAGGATTTGGAACAGCAGAAGATCGCTAGGATGAACAGTCCGAGTGGTCAACAGGACGTAAAGATGTACTATAAGGGTAGTATTTCGGTTCCAGAAGCTGAGAGAAGTCCGAAAATTCAAACTGCGTTTAGTGCTGGGGATTCATCAGAAAAAGCTGATCAGGGATCAAACAAAAGAAGCAGTGGATTTTCATCATTTCCGAGTGTTAATCCTAAAGAGTCAAATACAAGCTTTCAGTCTCAAAGCACTAAAACAGGAAATGGTTACGTGATTCAGTGCAATATCGCTCTAAATGTTCCAGAAGGTCAAAGTTTTTCAGAAGAAACTGCAAAAGACCACATGGCTTTACTTGGTTCTGTACTTCTATCTTATGAAGGTCTTGTTGCTGGTTGGATCGGAAATCCTATGCTCACAAAGGAGGATTACGATCAAATAGACGCCGAAGAGATGGAACTAATGGATATCAAATGGTGTCTAGCGAGTGTTCTTAGGCGTGCTGAAAAGTTGAAGACAATTACCGGGAGAAATGACTTTCTTGATGCTCATGTATCTACTTTAGGTTTTGATAAATCTAAAGTTACTTGTTTTCGATGCAGGGAGAAAGGCCATTTTAAACGGGAGTGCAAGAACAGGGAAGCAAGTGGTGCTCAGAATCCATTTGGAAAAGATGATTACTACCGGAAAGCCATTTATCAGCAGGTTGGTCAATCACAAGACTCACAGACGACTCATGGTAGAAAGATTGAGGATTCCAAAAGAGCGTGTTTGGTAGACTTCAACTGGATCAACTACATATCTCCTGATAGCAAAGCCTGTTTAGTTGATCAAGATGATGAAAGACTACCTGAAGGCTTCAGCTGGGATATGTTTGTTGATGAAAAAGGTGATTTCAAAGCTTTCATTGCAAAGATTGTCAGAGAGCCAGACATGTTTGCCACCTGGATGAAGTCTATTGGTGAGACAGTGAAAAGTGTGGAAGAACAGTCTGTTACATCTGATGAAAGTTTAGAAAGTGCTGATGAGAACTCACAAACTACAGTTGAGAGTGTTCAGAATGATGTTACTTCAGAAAAAGATGTTGTTTTTTATCAAACACCGTCAGATTCTGGTTTATCAGATGCTGATTCTGAAAAATCTGTACAATTTGATCAGTCACCAGTTGATAATAGTAGTGACGATGAGGAAGAAAAGCATATTAACATTGCAAAATCTCATCTTTCTCCTGAAAGTTTTCATTTCTATTTTGCAGATCGCATGGAGAAACTGAAGGAGAAACGAGCTGCTAAAGAACAACAACAAATGAAAACTGAAGATGTTATTCAGAATAAGAAGGTTGAAAGTGTGGCTGAGAAGATTGTTGAAAATGAGCAAGTGAAAGAAGCAGAAAAGGTGATTGAAGTGGTAAAGACAATCGAAGTTGAAAAAATTGTTGAAGTTGTAAAGCCTTGCGAGAAGTGTTTGGAAGCTTGCACGGAATGTGCAGCGAAAGATGATATAATTGCTGAGTATGAGAAGAAGAAGGAGTAGTTGTTGTTCAACCTCAACTATGTGAAAGAATCTTATGATGTATTGAACAAAACAGTGACTGGTCTTCAAACGACAAACTCAGAAAGAGAACAAGCACTAACGATGATGAATGTTGTTATGATGACAAAGCAAAAAGCTATCAACTTTTACATCGAAGAGAGTGCTAAATGGAAGCAAGAGTTGGAGACAGAAAAGATCGAAAATGAGAGAATTAGACGTTTATTGCAAAGTTATTCTAGTTCTGATTATCTCATTGATCGTATTTACCCAACTGTTGCAGGTATGGAGGCTTTTCAAGATGAGAAGCCAAAGAAGAAAAAGGATACTGGTAAGAAACCGACTGTTAGTTATAACAAGTATCCACCTCCAATTTGGGAAGGGTATTCTCCTAGAAAACCAAATGAGGAGCAACTTGCAAAAGCAGTCAATATAAAGCTAAAAACCGATACAACTGATGAATTACCAGAAAACATTGACGTCACGTTTACCTCGTCTGACACTGATCATGAGTCTGAGTTAATCAAAAAGGTGGTCGATCAGGTGTTGGAAACTGATGAGGATGAGTCAAAGTCTGAGTCTGGAGGGTCAAATTCGTCAGTCAACAGTCAAAAGTCGTCGGTCAAACGGTCTTATAGTAAAGAATTTTTGTTATCAAAAGCAAATTTGGATGATGAAACATTTGAAGTCGCATACACTTTAAATGATTCTGACAAATTATACTCTGATAAAGAGTTTCCAATAAGAAGTGTTCGTTTTGACATGATTAAAAAGGTTTTCAAATTAACAGAAATTAATATTTCTAAAATAAAAGATTTAAATCTTACCGAAAAACCTAAAAAATACACTTCAAGAGTGCAACAACGTTTAAACAAGAAAAAAGGTTACAATTCTGGTTCTGGTTTTCAAAAGAAACCAAACCAAAATCGTAGCTACAAAAAGAAAGGTCTTGGTTTTATTCCACCAGAAAACCATAAAAATATGAAAAATTCTAAAACAAAAACAGAATTTGTGTCAGGTGGGAGTGCTGAAGAGGAACAGAAGAAATCTTTCTGGAGACAGTCAAACCATGAGTTTCTTGCTGAAAAGAAGAAGAATGGAACTGAAGTGTCATATCCAAAGGAAACTCGAACCTGTTACAGATGCAATGAAGTTGGTCACATTGCATGGAATTGTCAAAAAAAACGCCAGAACAAAACAGGGAGTTTCTCAGAAATTGAAACAAAAGGTTGTTGATGTTGAACCACCAACCTACAGACTTAAAATTTTTGAAAATTCAACTTACGAGGTTGGTGAGTGTTCTAAAAAGAATTTTTACAAAAAGAAAGAGAAAGACAACCAAGTGTGGGTTGTTAAGAAGGTTGATGTGAATGTCGGCGATGAATCTGGTTCCACAAAGCCAGAAGAGCCACAAGTTGAGGCGAAAATTTCAGTGAATGATGAAGAGTTTCCATCACTGAAATTTGAAGAAGTTAAGCAAAAAGTGGGTAAGGTTGAAATCTCGAATCAGTTTTACAATGAGAAAACTAAGTTTGATGTCGAGAAAACATTTAATGGAAGTGTAAAGAAAATATTTGGGAAAATGTTGAATGGGAAAGCAAAGGGGGTTAAAGATTTTTATGCAACTAAAAAGGCAACTTATAACCCTATTGCGCAAGAGTTGAAAGCCACCAAGTCTGAAAACACTTGGATGGAAGTTTGTTTCTCTTAAAGTCTTATGACTATGCCGAAGATCCCAAGTTTGTAATCGTGGATCAGGAATCGGTATCATTCTAAATTTTTGATAGGTTGCTTGAAAGAATTTGAATGAGTTTAAATTTTACAGGTTGAATGACTACGCCGGAGCTTCCAGGTTGGTAAGTGTGAAGTAGGAATCGGCATATTTGTGATTAATCCTACAATTGGTAAAAAGGTTTATGTAGACGTAATATTCCTACAGTTGGTATTGTTTGTGTTGGATTCTTACAAGTGGTACAGAGGTTTCTGCACTGCAAATGGTAAATCAGGGACATTAGTTTGTACTTGATTTACTACACATGATAAAAATAGACAAGATGATGAACCATATCCCCATACTTAACAAGTGGTAAACTTACAAGTGGTAAAAACAAATTCATTTTCCGGAAAAATCATTTTGATTAAAACAAACTTAAGTGTTTTGAGATCTAAATGAGAAAATGGTTTGTTGAAAGGGGGAGTTCTGATTGTTTATGCCTAGTGAATGGCGAATTGATGTAATTCGATGTCGGTTGTCAAGTTTTTGTATAGTTTGTTTTACATTCTGTGTTTTTAATTGGGTCAAGAGCTTAGTTGTTTTCAAATCTCTCTTTAATGTGTTAGAATTTTAGGGGGAGTAGAAAATTTCAGAAAATCCAAAAACATTAGAAAATTTGAAAAATACAAAAACATGATAAAATCCAAAAATGAGTTTTGTTGTGAAACAGAGGAAATGATAGTACATCAGTGGACTGTCACAACATGCTAAAGAATTGTAATGTGAAAATGTGATAAACAATCTCACTGAGGATGTGCCAGTAGGTTTTTGCACATTTAGTAAATTGTGACGAGATATAAACCTAAATTTTAAACTTGCTTGTTCTATGGGTTAACAACGACTTGAATATATAGGTAACCCCTGAAATCTTGTTTGAAAGGTCCCTTATTCTGAGATACTAGGTCTTTATGCTCAGTGATATCTGGGGTATTATCCCGGGACTTCTGCTAAATGGAAGTTCTGACCTAGTCCCCGGATAATACTTTCCGCAAATGCTTGAAACATAGCATCGCCCTCAGCATGCTGATGAAACAATAAAATTGATAGTCGCTGCTGTTGAAAACAAAAAGATCCTCTAAAGGGGACACACCAAAAGTCGAAGCCGTCATCTCTCTGCGTATACGGAAGTATCGACCTGAGCGCTCACGGCCCTCGCATCTAACCCCTGACAGATATCAGCTGTGGTATACTCACCTGTAAGACTGAATATTGAGATCTGGATACGGGAGTATATTCAAGAAGTAGGACACACGAATAAGTTCAAGAGCTTAAAACATTAACATCGTATCTTAGATCAATTGAACTTTGTGTGAAAATTTAAGTGGACAAATATACTGACAATCTAGGTGAATTAGAGCTTAAAATGTAATGCAGCTTAACGGTGTTAGTGATATGTCTCATAAACTGATATGATCCTCTTACGCAAACTCACAAAAATATTGTTTGTAAATATTTTCATTTCTGCATCTTGTTATTTCTACAATTGGTGTCAGTCTTTGTCTTTACAAGTGATTTCGTTTACTTTCTTTCAGAAAATCCAAAAGGATTTTGTGTGTGTTTTAGCATAAATTTTTGAAAAGTCAAAAAGATTTTCGACAACTGATGTTGGAAAGCAGATTTTCAAAAATTCCAAGTGCTAAACATGATGACATTGTTGTGAGGGGGAGAGTATATTGAACATCAAATTGTTAAAAATCAACAAGTGGTTCATCATAGAGAAAGTGATTTGAGGGAGAGTTGTTATTGGTGCATACATTTATGAGAGGAAGTCATCTGATTATTTCAGAGTGTTGGTGCATAAAATTGTTAAATTTAGAAAATTCAATTTTGGGTTAAGAATGTGCAGGAATAGCCAGGTTTCGATCTTGGACCTAAAGATAAAAAGCCAGGTTAATTCAATCCTGAGACCTAAGCTGAACGAGAGCCAGGTTACGATACCTGAGGAGTCTGATTGAAGGAAGCCAGGCTGATCGATTATGAAGATTCTATGAACAGAACTAGAGCCAAGTTTCGATCCTGGAAATTAAACAGTCTTGAACATGTGAAAGCCAGACAATGATCCTGAAGCAGATATTGCTGAAGAACAAAGGAATGCCAGCAAATCGAGAGGGGGAGTCTGATGATACTCAAGCTGATATGGTTTAAGAAGAGTCTGAAGATAGAGAAAGAGAAGCCCAGAGACTGATCAAGACTGAAGAAGTGAAGACACAGCATTGTCGTGACTCGATAGACGACTCGTCAACATCTGTTGGTGCAGTTGTCTGTCGACTACATCTTAGTTCGAGTCTTAGGTTAGGGCTGATTGTATCATGCACGGAAATCGAGAAATCATGTTTTAGACATGGTTTCGCTTATTTGTCATAAGAGAGGTTTCGCTTTTGTGTCATTGTAATAGTTTCGCTTATTTGGTCATCATGTAGTTTCGCTCTTGTGAGCATGTATGCATAAGCGAAACCATGTGCCCTATATAAAAGGGTCACATGAGTGAAACTAGATAGTAGTTTTAGTAGTGGTCTTGTATGGTACGGCGAAGCCCTGCCAGATTGTCTCCAGCGCTTGTACATTGTTAGTAGATCAATAAAAGAGACGTTAAATTGTGAAATCAAGCTAAACAAAGACTGAATCAATGAATTCCGCCTCTGATTCAGTCTGAGCACTCTTCTGATCGACTCGTCAGGTCGTTTAACGATCTTACAAGTGGTATCAGAGCTCAGGAGGAAGAGTCCTTACCGTTTAGCTCGTTTTCGCTCAAAAATTCTGATTTCTACACCTTCTTTCATCAATTCAGAAAATTTTCACGGTCAAAATTGGATCAAAATTTCACAAACTGTGTGTTATTGGACATTAACAAACCCTGGAAAATTTCGGACCAAAATACGGACTAAAAATGGGTCAAACTACCTTCGGACTTGCTTCCGCTTATTTGGACACTTAGGGGTTTCGCTCCAAAGACCACCCAGTTTCGCTCTTGTGACACAAAATTGAGAGGTTTCGCTCCAAATTATCTGATAGTTTCGCTCATAGGTTCATAATTTGAGGTTTCGCTCATAAGGCAGGTTTCGCTTTTGAGGCACATTATTGGAGGTTTCGCTCTTGTGAACATAACTAGTTTCGCTCTTGTGAACATAACTAGTTTCGCTCTTGTGAACATAACTAGTTTCGCTCTTGTGAACATAACTAGTTTCGCCCATTTGGACAATAGGAGTTTCGCTTATTTGAACTTACTGGTTTCGCTTTTGTGTCACTCACATCTTGGAATTTCATTTTTGTGACATTTTAGAAAATGTGTCGGGATTAGTTGAAATGGCAGAAATGTTTGATGAAAAGGAGAATGAGTTTGTTGAAAGATTAAATGGATATGGTTGGTATCATACGAGTATGTATGAACAAGATGATAAGAAGATTTGGATTCTTAGACTTGAAAGGTTTGCATGTCAAAAGGATGAGACATTGAAAGAGATGGAAAGGAGATTGGATTACTTGGTGGACAAGTTGAAAATGTTTGGAATTAAATTGACAGATACTGAAAAAATATCAAAGTTTGCAGACGCTTTACCTGCCGAATGGGATGATGTCTTAAAGAAATTAAAACAAGAGCCTAAATTTTCAAAATTACATCCATCCGATTTCATCAATAAACTTCAAAAACATAGTTATGAAAATTCGGATAAGAAGAAAATATTGATGAATAAAATCAAAGGGCTTCTAGATGAATTGAATTTGGGAAATCTAGATAAAATCAATTTGGATGTAATTACTGAAATTAATAAAAGAATTTGTATGTGTTTTACAGCAAAATAAAACATGAAATATGATTATAAGAGAGGATGTTATATTGATGAAAATTTAAAACCTCTTGATTTTGTTAAAATTGTTTGTGCAGGAAAATACAAGACAGAGATAAAGAAATGTCAAGATCCAAAGAATCAAGAATCTGTGAAGAAGGAAGTTTCGAATTCTGCAACAGTGTGTTTTACATTTGACAGCTTAAAGACGGAAAATGACAAACTTGTGAAAGATGCGGAAAGTTTGACTTTGGAAGTCAAAGAGCTGATTGATAAGAAGCAAGCTGATGATAAACAGATTCTTGTTTTGCAGGAAAACTGTGTAAAGCTGAACTCTGAAATGACAAACTGTTAAGTAACTTAAACAGTTTGACATTGGAAAATCAGAAATTGCAAGAAAATGTAAAAACTTTTGAAGATAAACAGAAAGTTTTTGAAATAAAGAAACTAAAAGCTGAGAAAGAATTTCAAAGTCAAATAAAAATTCTTGAAGATGGGAGAAATGTTTTTAGTCAAAACAACATTGAAAAGCAAAAAATAATCAATTCCCATCTTCATAAAATTATTAAACTTGAAAAAGAAGGTGAATGTGCTCGAAAGAAAATCAAAGAGTTAGAAGAAAAGGAGTTGAAATCAGAAAATGAAGATTTCTGGATAAAGCTTGAGAACAAAAATTTGAAAGCTAATGAGACAAAATTTCAAGAACAGATAAAAGTTTTGGAAAATGAAAAGTCTGTTCTTGAAAACATGAAAAATGAGAATGAAAAAGCAATCAAGTCTCATCTTGAGAAAATATCTCAGCTTGAAAATGAAGCTGAGAATTCAAGAAACAAGATTGATGAACTTGAAAAGAAATTGATAGGTTTTGTGACTGCATCAGACAGTTTGAATTTTCCCTGTCCAAAACCGATCAATTCAATTTCAATAAGTGACTATGTCACAAACTTTGACAATGTCAAAGTTGAAGATTGTGATGAGAAATCTGATGATGATAATGAAAAAATTGAAAAACAAAAATTGTTTTTGAAATTAAAGGAAAAGTTTCAGAAAACTGTTCTGCAATCAACTGAAAAAGGTGAATGCTCTAAGCAAAAACCTTTGAAGAAGAAAGCGGAACAGAAACAAAAAATTAAAAAGGAGAAAATTGTTCAAAAAAAAATAATAGCTCATCAGGTCGATCATCTAATCAAAATCAAAAATTACAAAAAGTAAAAATTGAAAACTCAAAAATTGTTGGCAATAAGTGGTGCAGGTCGAACCACAGTGCTCAAAAGTCAAATCCAGCAATCAACAGGAGAAAGGAATATCACCAAGCCAAACAGTGCTTTGATTTGAGTATTTGGGCTGAAAATGGTGATTGGTACGATAACAGAGTGTGTTACCGATGCGGTTATCAAGGACACATTGCTGTTAACTGCCAAGGTTGGAGTTATGAGATGAGAAGATGCTATAATTGTCAAATCAGAGGTCACATTGCCAGAGATTGCCCAAGGAAATCAAGTGAAAGATTGAGGGTTAATTTTCAGAAGTTGGCAAAGAAACCAGTCAATGTCAAGCCCAAAGAACAGAAGGTTCAAGAACCAAAAGTTCAAGAAAAGAAAGTGAAGCTTTCTCAAGGGCAGAAAGACAGACTAAGGAAAAAGAGGAAGAAGGCGAGAGAGTATCTCGAGAAAATTTTGTCCTCGGGTTCATCTGTTGGTAAGAATAAGAGTTCTGATGAATCGACTCCCTCGATTGCAAAGTCAAGCAAGACGAATTCATTGGATACAAATCTGAGGATGAAAGAAGAAGAAGAAAATGGTCGGCGATGAATCGGACGTGTCAAAGTCAGACAAGCCACCTTCAGGCGATGAATCTGACAGATCAAAGTCAGACAAGCCATGTGCAGGCAATGATTCTGGTTCGTCAAAGCCAGAGGAGCCATTGGTTGAGGTAAAAAAGGAGAATTCAGGTTTAACAATGGATGATGCAAATTTTCCACCATTGTTGAACAAGAATTCGAAATCACCCAAGGACCGTCAGGCTTGGGTGAACCTGTTCAAATAAAAAACCTGACTTGCCGGAGTTCCCAGGTTGGTAAGTGTAACACCCCCCAAAAATCCACCTACGGAAACCCCGCGAGGCGTGTTACGCATCAGAGTTCGAGCCACCAATCACATTGAACCAATGATAAATACTTAATAAAACATACCATTAATTACCAATTGAAAATGTCAAACATGATATCAATTCCCACAATGTTGTATAGCGGAAGCATGTAATAAATCGTTTAGCAATAGTTTCATGATAATAATCAAAATCCATGTATCGTTTATAAGTCAATCCAAGAGTCTCGATCCATGACCACTCCAGCACTCCCAGATAGCAAGTCCATGTTCCGAACGTTAATGACCTACAAGCATGCAAACAAGTGTGTCAGACTACGCTGGTGAGTTCAAGGTTTTGTTAACGTGATTTGTTACCAGATGTATGTTAATGCGATTCAATGTTGCGTTACGATGTTGCTCATGTTAGATACCCTAGGGAGTGTGCCCATGTGTATCCGGGGAGTGGGTACCCCTTAACGACCGATTGCTATGTTGCCTCCGTTAGATACCTTAGGGAGTGTGCCCATATGTATCCGAGGAGTGTGCCTCTAACAACCATAGCCATACCCAGATAATTAGTTCACACCCGTCCTTGCGGCCCGGTGTGAGGTTTCCCACCTAATAGCGCTATCAACTAATTACCCCCATTGCCCTCCAGGCAATTCGATGATAGATCCCATGTTCAATAACCAAAACCGATTAAGTTGTTTACCCAAAGTTTCCCTTCCAAATGTTTACCAGTTGTCCCAAGCCACCGGGACGCATGCTTGAGAAAATGCAATGAACTCACCTGGGGTTGCTCGGTATGATACACAAAAAGTTTAGTTAAGCTACAATGTGATCAACCACGTCCTAGCACGTTTATCATACAAGTCAGGTTTTGTTCAAGTAAAGCACGTATGTTTACACATAATCTAACAAGTTATGAGCAAGTATAGTTCATGGCAAATACACGACTGTCAAGTATATAACATCACCAATCGATTCATAAGAATGGGCTCGCACAAGTCTAACAGTCTTGTGCGAGTCACTCGTTGAGGCCCAATGATCCCCGGCCCAAATAATAACCCAAAAAATAGTCCAACAGATATACACGGCCCAAATAAGAACATATAATATCTTGTGCGATCCAAGCAGACTTGTGCGATCTGCTTGGGTTGTGCGACTGGGTTTGGGCTTGTCCGGCCCAATAGCATAAGTAGTCCAAAAACATAACCGCCCAACTGAATAGTCCATAAGTAACTTGTGCGGTCCGGTTACCCTTGTGCGATCACTAACCTATCCCACTAAATACCCCGGCCCAACATGTGCATAAGCCCAAATCTTGTGCAGCCCGAATCAGTTGGTTGTACCCTTGTGCGGTCCTATTGGGTTGTGCAGTCGTACCTGGCCCAACATATAATCATACGGCCCAAACAATTATCAAACACAAACATCCTTGTGCGACTGGAGACCCCCTTGTGCGATCAGGGCCTCTTGTGCGACTATGCCAGCTTGTGCGAGTGGACATCTTGTGCTACCAAGATGCCTTGTGCGACTGGACTTGTGTGACTCCGAATTTATGCCAAACAGTTATCTTGTTTCCATAATTCAAGCAATATTGTTACTATAGTCAATCAGTTACGAGGTTTCCAAACTTATCCTATCAATCAACAGTTTCTTATTCAAGCAATCATCGATCAAACAGCTTTGTAACATGTAATTCACACAAACCCTAATCATATTTCATAAACACATCTTATTAACATTCAATCGGATTAAACTTTAAAGTATAACAACTTCATAGCCGATCAATTCTAAGACTCGAATCTATGGCATAACATCCGATTACACGAGCATATTCCAAAACACACATACAAGCCGATTACATGTATCCATTCGGTTTTCATATAACATGAACAATCCAATTTTCATGAACATTATTAATGATTTAACAAGCATCATTTAACAACATTATTACTGATATAGTCTAAGCATGGGATCATATAATCGTTCAACAAGAAAAACAATATAAAACACTAACCGGTTAGAATCAAACCAAGAGGAAGTGAGCCGAATGAAAAGCAAGATCTTCGATCCTAAGGGTTTCTCGCCGTCGGGTTTGAGAGAGGAAAAGGAGAGCTAGGGCCGTGTGTGTGTGAGGTAATTGTAACAAGTGAAAGAACAAACCCCAATGATGGGTGTTACACGTTTAAGAGGAGTGGGCCGGACCCCTCAATGGGCCGCCCTTGGTCCGTGTACAAAGGTAAGGCCCAAAATGGGCTTGTGCGTGCAATTGATGGTTGTTGTGCGATCGGTTTAGGTTGTGTGTTTATCATACATACATTCACAAGCACGTATTAACATATCATTCAATAATCATAAAAGTTCACATAAGCACGTATCGTTACACAAGGTAGGTTCGAATTACGAGTTGTCACAGTATCCCCAACTAAAAAGAAATTTCGTCCCGAAATTTAGTACGCACTCACTGAGAAAGCTAGGTAAGTTAACGCAGCTAGATAAGTTAAAGCTAGGTAAGTTATATCGTTTGCTGGTTTTCCTGGGGTGTCACATCCTCCCCAACTTGAATGGGAATTTCGTCCCGAAATTCACCAGTGATATCATGAGTTGGTTCAATCCCTTGAACAATTGAGAACATTGAAGCTTCAACATATCCTTCCGTTCCTATGTGAACTTCAGTCCACGTATTGAAGTTTAACAAGCCCTCACGATTGTCATATGACTCATGCTAGAGAACCTTGACTTCTTAGCCCATGCGTTCGATAGATTCCCTGATATATACAACTGATCCGATGACCTCAAATTCCGGTAAGGGTATCACCAGGGCTTCATCGGGCAACCCCTGCCTTAAACCTAAGGCATACATACCATCACGATAGTTATCCCGTTTCATCAATTAGCCTGAGTTTGTGAGCCAAGTCACCGTTTGTTCCAGTAATCTGAATGTCTCACGCGTCGTAAAGTAAGCTTGCCATGTTTTCTATAGCATACCGCACCCCCCCAGGGTGATGCTTTCGATTATGACACGTTTGCCTACAACAAACTCCCAGTGTTTCCTAAGCTAAACAGCTTTCCTAGCGCTCATGCGCTGCCATCAAACAATTTCCGATCTAAGCAATGTTCGAGAGTTTTGAGCTCAAGTCCTGGACCTGCGATTACGTTGTCAACTACATTAGTCCAGCAAGGAGATTAGAGTTACTGTCCAGGTTATGCCTCAGCATGGGCTGTATGCGTACTATCATGGTGCAGCTGCATTAGAGCTTCTCCCCAAGATAGGTGTCCTTCCCAAACGTTTACTAAAGTCAGTTATGCACATACTTACAACATGCCTTCGTGTGCTCAGATGGTTCGTCACTTTGCTCGATTGTCCTACAGTAATAAGCAGTGTTCATGTCAAGACGTGAGTCAAAGGTGTGCGCCATGCCCGCCTTAAATTAGGTATAGTCCAATAGGTAATAGGAGTTGGCACCTCATGCCTATAATCCGTCTCCTCCAGAGAAATTTTTACAAGCTGAGAAGACTCATCAGTTCCCTTGACTACAAGGAGGTGTGCGGTCACATTCAGCAATCAACGATTGTTACTGTTTGTGTTTCCATTTCGAGTTGTAAATAGGCTAGTGGCAGCATTCATAGCAGTCTGCTCCCATCTTCCACATAGGTGTTGCCAGTTTCTTATACTTCGCCTTGACTTTTCCCAAAGTCAAGAGTCATACCCATACATTGTTAGACGGGTTTTCATGCCCAATCATCAGTACAAGATTTACATGTCCAAACATCTTTCTTTAAAATCCAGTTGAATAGAATTTTCGAAGCCGGTGTGTTTTGCTAACCACAGCCTCCCTACCGTTGCTGTGAAATGAGATTTATAGTCGTTCTATGAGTTAATGAATATCGTTCGTTTCACCAAGGTTGCTCTTCCATGCCCCGCATGGACTCAACTTGAAAATTCTCTCCCGTTAGTTCCCTAGTTTGTACAGAACGAGTTGTGTCAGGTGGGTTAGAGTCAATGGCGAGCTGCAAAGTCCATACACGTTCAGGTTCCACAGTCGTAATCCACCCAGAAGTCCCATCCAACGATGCCATTTACTGATTTAGCTCTTTCGAAACCAGAGTACACGGAAGGCCCTTGTGATCGGTTTAAGTAACGCATTTGGTACCGTCCAAGTAATGCCTCCGTGTAACTCCAAAGACCACGGTTTCCACCACCAGTTGTGTGTCATGCAGTTCTTCTTTGTAATTTCAGTACGTAAGTCGTTACTCTCTCGTGTTGCGTCGACGTGTAACTGGGACTCTGATTCAAAACATAATGATATACCACTGTATTACCCATGCCCTTGGGTAAAAATGAGGCTCAGTACCTTACTGAATTAGGATTCGAAAGCTGAAGAGACGTCCTCGTGTTCTGTCTTTCGCGGACACGGCACCCCGCTGTGCTAAAGGGATCTAAGCTATGCGACCTTCGAAATTCCTGTGATAAATCAAGCGGAACCAAGAAATCGTTGTATCCTCGAAGGACTTTTAGTGTCGGTCAGTTTCCAAAGAAAACGGGTCTTAGCGAGATTCACGTGCATTCCCACTTTGTTGATTACATTACCCAAAAGGTACCTCTCGAATTCAGAAGCTACATTTATCAAGACTTCGCGTGATGTGGCTCCTCCATCAGGACCTCCCAAATAGGATAAAGAGGTGTCCATGTTGTTGCTTTCCCCCTGAAAAGGGTTCAAAATGTCACCCAATAGCACGGTCGGTTCACATGATCTATGAGGCTGCTGGTGTGATGATCGCTCTAAAGGTCTTGGAGTACAAAGTTGTATGGCCGAATTGCGTCTGGTAAGCTTCTTTAAGAACTTTCTTCCCTTGGATTTCCATCTGATAATAATGCGCTCGTAATTTAATCCTCGAATGAAAGCTCGTCTCTTATAACTAGTCGATCGGTTTTCGATATATGGCCGCGACAAACGGTTCTCAACTGTCGTCTCGATGGGTGCTCGATAATTGGTACGTACACACAAAAAGGCTTATCTTCACGGATATAACTGGGGCTTCCCAAAGTGAGAATTAGGTCCAACAAACTCTTGTGCAACAATTCTCGTAGTAGATTACACAGTTCTTGCAACCCTCCTGGTGTAAGACGGTAAGAGTATGAGTATTCGGAGCTCCCTCTAATCGTGAGATCACTGAGTTTCTGACTAATAGTTGCGGTAGTAGGCCTGAAAGTTCCTCGAATTGCACGTTGAGATGAGTCACAACAATTGGTGGATCCCAGATCCCATCTTACTAGGTCTGATGATGTGCGTGAAGTGTGTTATAATTTTGATATATATTTAAGCCCCTTTTTACACTTTTAGCCAAGTTTTAAATTTATAAAACACGATATTTACTAACACTAAACACACATATGGGCAAGTGCACCCATCGTGGACGTAGTATAGTGTTGGTAAGATACCGAGGTCGTCCAAGGACACAAGAGCTTTTAATACCGGTTTATCCTCAACGTCTAATCAAATCAAAAAGTGAGAAAGATGTTTTAAACTAAGGAAAATAAAAACTAACTAAATGCTGAAAAATAAAATAAAATAAAAACAGATAGACAAGATGAATCACTTGGATTCGACACGTGTATTAGTATAACCTTTGATTATTTTCGCACTTTTGCACTTGTTTAAGAGATTATCTTAGTTATTGTAGTAGGCCCCTCTTTTGAAGGCGACGTTACCCTCAACCCAGTAGTTTGAGTCAGCAAGGATACAATCCTAAAGGGTCGGATTATTGAAAGATAATGAATTAAGTTATTAATGCAAATTGTGGTAGGCCCCGCTTTCGGCGGTGACGTTACCCTCGGCTAAGTAGTCTGAGTCAGCAAGGATACAGTCCTAAATAACCGGGTTATAGTATTAATAGTAGTTAACTTATGAGGGGGTCAAAGAGTTTGGATCCCCGTCATCCAATACCTATGGGCATTGAAGGAGATCCTACTAAATTTGACCCAGGTCCCAAGCAGGACCTCTAAACGCTGAACAAGGGCAAGACCCTTACGAAACCGTTCCCTTAACCCCCGACCAGGTAGCCAACATACCTCCATATAGACCGTGGAGATATGAATGGTGAAAATCTTTTATTTTATATAGACAGTAAAATAACGCCAAGACACCACGGACAAACGATAAGGAAAGATCACCTTCAACATAAGTAACTAGTTATTAAAGTCATTAATACAAAACCAAATAAAAAGTGCAAAAGATTAAAAATAAAAAGTATTATACTAAACACTTGTCTTCACCAAGTGATGTAAGAGACTTAGGCAAACATGGCCTTGATTGTCAAGAACTCTTACGATCAATCTTGGATCCCGAGACGACTCACACACTCTACGATGGACAATGGATGATGGTGGTGGATGATGGTGTTATGGTGGTGGTGGGTGGTGGATGAAGTGTGAGAGAGGTGGTGTGCCAAGGGATGAAATGGAATGAAGCCAAGCACCCCCATTTATAGGCTGAACAGAAGGCTGGGCACGGCCCCGTGTCCGCTGGACACGCCCCCGTGCCCGTCTGACATTCTCTCTCTTCATTAATTGTAATTCGCAATTACAATTAATGCGCCTGCTGTACTTTCACCACGCCCCCGTGCCCGCTGGACACGGCCCCGTGGTGGGTAATGGAAGCTTCTACTGGTTTGTCTTTTCTGCTGCTTCCTGGGCACGCCCCCGTGTTCGCTGGACACGGGGCGTGTTCAGTCTCTGTTTTCTCTTCTTTGCCTTGGGAGGTGCCGTTGAGGGTCCGGGCAGTCTACTTTTGTTCCTTTTCTTGTATTTATGCTAGAATTAGTTGTCTTTTTGCTTCTTTTGTGATTTTGAGCTCATTTCATCCTGAAAATACAAAAGGAAGACAAAAACACTCTTTTTCCAACATTAGTACTTAAAAAGGGTTAGTTTTATGCCTTAATTGATGTGATTTATATGTTGCATTTTACACACATCAAATACCCCCACACTTGAACTTTTGCTTGTCCTCAAGCAAAACTCTTTAAATGTGGCTTACACTCCCAAATGGAATAGGTAGAAGAGAAGGTTTTTAACTTGTCCTAGAGTGTCGGGAATCCAAGGTCTTTGTAAGTTTTATTTTTATTTATTTACAATCCTATCCGTTATGATTTATTTTGAATGTTTCATAAGATAAATTACTTATTTGGGCATAGCATGCCTTATTAAAATTCCATTTATATACAAGTTCACATACCTCACGGGGGATCACTCAACACTCGGCCGAAGGTGTATATTTTTAGTGAATCACTCGAGAGCGGCATGGAATTTACGCCTTCCATAGGCTTGCCAAGCAATCAATCCTCCTCCTTTTTAACTTTTTACCTTTGTAAATATCAAGAGGACTTTTGGGGTGAAGGGTTAGGCTTGGGTTAAAGGTGGGTGGTTGGGTTAGTGGTTAGTAAAAGGGCGAAAATTCGTAAAAGCGTCGGTTTTCATAAAATACCTTGTCTTTAACGACTTTTTATTTTGAAGTATTTCTCCAAACAAGCTTCTATATAGCTTTTGTTTGTTTTTGACTTCATCATTGTTTTTTTTCTTTTACATAAAAAGGCGAGTTTACGAAAAACCGAGCTTGTTACTAAAATAAAGGGTGAAAAATGAAAAAGGTTTTTGGTGGGTGAAAAGGGTTTTGGGGTAATGAAATGAAAGGTTTAGGCTCAAAGGGGCTATCTAGGGGGATTTTGGGTAGGTGATAAAAAAAATGAGAAATAATGGTTTTGAAAGAAAAATGGTTAGTCCTAATGCCTCCATCATTTACTTACTTGGGTTTAAGTTGGTAAGGACCGGGAATGTATTGTTGTGGCAAGTTCTAGATTTGTAAGAACCAAGCGGCTATTCACACAAGAAACGAAAAATGAGCATTTAGTCTAAATATGTATATTTTTATGCTCAATAAAGGCTCAAAACTCACTTTTGTGGGAATGGGTTTTTAATGTGATCAAGTATATATAATCGAATTTTAACTAGACATGTTATGCCGTTTCATAATTTTCTTATGTTGGTTCTTTGTTATCACGACGCTATTGGTTGTAAACTTGTAAAAATATAACATTTTTAGAACTTGTTATTCCCGACTTAAACTAAGACAAGTAAATAAAAAAAATGAAAAAGTTTTTGAAAAAATTTGGGGTGTTTAGCGGTTCCAACAGAGTTTTGTGTAAGGCTTGTGTTTAGGATTTGCAAAATTCAAGGTTTTAGCATCCCCCCCACACTTAAATTACACATTGTCCTCAATGTGTCCAAAAATAAGGTTTTTGGTTGATTAGAATGTGTAAAAGTGGTTTAAAAAGCAAAGATTTTTGTTACTGGCAGTCTGGACACGGCCCCGTGTCCATTGGACACGGCCCCGTGGTGAACTGCCAGTACCGAGAACTTACAGAAGATGAACACGGGGGCGTGTTGGGTGAACACGGCCTCGTGTCTGGCAAAAAATTGCAGGTCAGTAACCAAACAGCAGGTCTGGGAGATGAACACGGGGGCGTGTCGGCTGGACACGTCCCCGTGTGGACAGTCTGTGAGCCTGAAAAACAGGTTTTGTCTCCCGGTTTCTCCATTTCGGGGCTGCAAGTGCTAATATTTAGCACTCTAACCCTTGCATTGTACCTGTCTAATCACTCAATACCAAACCAAACAAACATAAACCATCCTAAATTACCAACGTTAATTGTCTCCACGCATAAAGTAAAAATAAAACAAAGATAAAAGAAATAGTTAAGGAAAGTAAATTGTTCAACAAGCGGCACGCAGGCCGTAAATTGTTCGATAGAGAAGGGTACTTAAACCTGTGGGCTCATCACCAACCTGCCCCTCGTTCCTTCAAGCCTTCTACTCCATGTCTTCATCGCTACCATCACCTCTACCCCCCTGCCTCGCCATGTACTCCCGGATGCTACCGATATCATCTTGTATATCGTTAATGTTGCGCTCGATAGCTCCAACCCGGTGGTATGTGTTGTTGGCGAGATTGTAGGTGTTCCTGGTGCACATGAGGTTTTCCTGCAAAAGATCATGTAAACTTTGAAAGTTAGGAAAACCACCTCCTTGAGAGGAGGATTGACCCGGATCGCCTTGGGGTGGGTACTGAAAATGGGGATGTGGTGCATGAAGAACTAGAGCCTCCTGCGGGTTCCATGCATAGCCTTGCGTCCTTTGAAAGCTCACCGTCCCGTCTTCCGCCTCATAAAGCAAGTTCATGGCTCGGCAAATGTGGTAGTCAACTCGTCCCGACCATGGACTCCTTTCAAAGGACCTAAGGATATTCGTGAAATGCTTGAAAAGACGGTACACCCATCCCCCGAAGAAGATAGGTGTAGGAGCGTGAGCAAGGCGATTTAGGTGCATGTTTCGTAGCAAGAGATAAGGAACATCGAGAGGCTTCTGGTTGTGGATGCAGTGAAGGACAACCAAATCTTTCAACCCTATAACGCCACTACTGTCGTGACGCTGGTTCAGCGAGTAGGTGAGGAGCCTGTGAATGTAGCGGTAAAGCGGGTCCCTCAGTTTGGTGCTTTTGGTGCTGCTCGGGTTGTAGATTCCTTCACCTATTTGAGCCCATGCGGCTTGGCGTTCAGTTGCATCCAAGTCTCGTAATCCCCCAGTATTCTCTTCATTTCCCGATTCCTCTTCACTATATAGCCCTATGATAGCTCCAAACTGTGCCATGGAGGTTGTGAACGTGGTCCCTCCACATCGGAATGTGACCACATCATGGTCAAACGGGTCACATCTCGAGTTGAAAATGAAGGTGCTGTAGAACTCCATCGTGCATTGATGCACCGACCGAAGCCGGGTGTTCAATGCGACAGCCAGTGGACCTCTCACAATGTTGTTGAATCGGTCAAGTTGATTCACCATGGTTAGCAAGTCGGTACACGCCCGCCTCGGGTACTCTTCCGGTCTTGTTTGTAGAATCTCGTACCGTGCCCTAGCGTCCAGTTCACTTGCGTTAAATCTCGTGAATTTCGACATCTGAAAGAATACATCAAAAGTTAGTACGAAACAAGGAAAATCAGAGTGAAACTGCAAACAGTGGGCTGGACACGGCCCCGTGTTCAGCGGACACGGCCCCGTGTCCAGGCGTCTGTAACCCAAAAATTTCATTTTTCGTCCCGGTTTCGAAAACCTGAAAATTTTTAGCCCAATAGTAGCGGTTTCCCCCGAAAATGAAACCCTAAGTGTCGTTTTTCCCAAAACAAACCGTTTACCCTTTTAATTTCGTGTTTTTCGGTTCAAGAACAAGGGTTTGGGGTTTTAGTTGGAAATCGAACGAATCTATCAACAATACATGTTTATTTACTTCCTACTATACTAATCTAAACTACTACTAACAGATTTCATCAAAAATTTTGAGTTCGATCCGGATGAACATGAAGAACCCTAGATTTTTCCCCAATTTTTGATGTTTTAACTACATGCAAGTAACTAATCTAACTACTAAAGAGGATAGAATCATACCTTGACGTTATTAAACTTGGTGGTAACGTTGGAAAACTGCAGAAAATCGCCTCAAACCAGAGTGTTTTCGGCTATACGGGGCGTGTGGAATGGTGTAACTGATAGGAAAAGAGGGTTTTATCCCGACAGTTGCCTCGACACGGCCCCGTGTCCAGCGGACACGGCCCCGTGCCGAGCAAAGTTTTTGAAAAAAAATTTTTTTTTTTTTAATGATGTGCTCGTGTGCATGCCCCCTATTTCCGAAAATGGTTAGAAGACTTACCGGTTTTGAAACGTACACTTACCTGTAATATGTCTGGTATGAGTTTATTCGTTAACCGTTTGAAGTGAGATCTCCTCTTCCTCATCCTCAATGGATCCTCTGTAGAGTTTTAGCCGTTGGCCATTGACTTTAAATGGTATCCCATTTCGAGTTTTAATTTCTACTGCCCCGTGTGGAAAAACATGGGTGACGGAAAAAGGTCCTGACCACCTAGATTTTAGCTTACCAGGAAATAATCGAAGTCGTGAATTAAACAATAGAACTTGATCTCCTACCCGAAATTCATTAGATTTAATATATTTATCGTGTAAATTTTTCATTCTTTCTTTATAAATTTCGGAGTTAGAATATGCATAATTCCTTAGCTCGTCTAATTCATTTATTTGACAAAATCGATTTTTACCTGCATTTTCTAAATCTAAGTTTACGTTTTTTATTGCCCAGTAGGCCTTGTGAGCTATTTCTACTGGCAAGTGACAACTTTTTCCATAGACGAGTTTATATGGGGTTGTGCCTATAGTGGTTTTATAAGCAGTTCGAAAAGCCCATAAAGCGTCGTCTAACTTGTCGGCCCATTCTTTTTTATTTATTCCTACGGTTTTTTCAAGTATTCGTTTTAAACCTCGATTAGTCACTTCGGCTTGCCCATTTGTTTGAGGGTGATATGCTGTTGAGACCCAGTGATAGACCCCATACCTTGTTAATATTTTTTCGAGTTGATGATTGCAAAAATGGGTACCTCTATCACTTATTAAAGCCTTTGGTGTCCCAAAGCGAGAAAACAGTTTTTTCAAGAATTTTACCACTGCTCTTCCATCATTTGTTGGAAGAGCCTCGGCCTCCGCCCATTTAGACAAGTAATCGACTGCCACAAGTATATATTTGTTTCCCTTTGAAGGTGGGAAAGGTCCCATGAAATCGAGTCCCCACACGTCAAAGATTTCACAGACGAGAATGCCATTTTGAGGCATTTCGTTGATGGAAGAAATATTACCTGATCTCTGGCAGGCATCACATGTCTTTACAAGGTTTTGTGCATCCTTGTAAATTGTTGGCCAGTAAAATCCCGAATCAAATACCTTTCGTGCGGTACTTGCGGCACCATGATGTCCTCCGTATGTACCTTCATGACAATGACGGAGAATTCTTCGTGCTTCATTACCATGGACACACCTTCGGATGAGCTGGTCGGCACACATTTTGAAAAGATAGGGGTCTTCCCAAAAGTAATGCTTTACATCAGCAAAGAATTTCTTTCTTTGATGATGTGGCCATCCTTTGGTGACTATACCGCTAGCTAGGAAATTAGCGTAGTCGGCATACCATGGCTCTTGTCTACTCTCCATCATTTCCAAGGATTCCGTGGGAAATTTCTCGTTGATTTGCTCGTCTCTGGTTGTCTCCAAAGTCGGGTCTTCTAAGCGTGAGAGATGATCTGCAGCAGTGTTTTCTGCTCCTCTTTTGTCCTTGATTTCGATGTCGAATTCTTGGAGGAGTAGAATCCATCTGATCAAACGGGGTTTTGCGTCTTGCTTCTTGAAGAGGTACCTGATGGCTGCATGGTCTGTATAGACTACTGTTTTAGAAAGAACAAGATAAGAACGAAATTTATCAAAAGCAAATACCACTGCTAGTAATTCTTTTTCTGTAGTTGTATAATTTTCTTGTACATCATTAAGAATTTTACTAGCATAATAAATTGGGTGGAAATGCTTTTCTTTTCTTTGTCCCAAGACTGCTCCCACAGCAAAGTCACTTGCATCACACATGATTTCGAAAGGAAATTTCCAATCTGGCGCTATCATGATAGGTGCATTGACTAGCATTTCCTTGAGGGTTAGAAATGCTTGATTACATTCCTTGTCAAAGATGAAGGGTGCATCTTTTTCAAGTAATTTTGTTAGAGGCCTTGAGATTTTCGAAAAGTCTTTGATAAACCTTCTATAAAATCCGGCATGTCCTAGGAAATTTCTGATTGCTCGTACGGAGGATGGAGGAGGTAATCGAGAAATAGTCTCTATTTTTGCTCGATCAACTTCCATTCCTTCGCTTGAGATTTTGTGACCGAGTACTATTCCCTCTGTTACCATGAAATGGCATTTTTCCCAGTTAAGGGCGAGGTTAGTTTCCTCACATCGGGATAGCATTCGTTCAAGATTATCGAGGCATTGGTCATATGAGTCTCCAAAGATGGAAAAGTCATCCATGAAGACTTCCATTGTCTTTTCGATCGTATCATGGAAAATGGCGACCATACAACGTTGGAATGTTGCAGGCGCATTACATAGACCGAATGGCATGCGTCGATATGCGAAAGTTCCGTAGGGACATGTAAAAGTTGTTTTCTCTTGGTCTTCTGGTGCTATCGGTATTTGAAAGTAACCTGAAAAACCATCTAAGAAACAATAAAATTTATGATCGGATAATCTTTCTAACATTTGATCAATGAAGGGTAAAGGAAAGTGGTCTTTCCTTGTTGCTTCATTTAATCGCCTATAATCTATACAAACTCTCCATCCTGTGACGGTTCTTGTTGGTATTAATTCATTTTTCTCATTAGTTATTACCGTCATACCTCCTTTCTTTGGGACTACTTGAACGGGACTTACCCACGGACTATCGGAGATAGGGTAGATTAGTCCGGCGTCAAGTAGTTTGATGACTTCATTCTTAACCACTTCTTGAACATTGGGGTTCACTCTTCGTTGTGGTTGAATTACCATTTTGTAGTCATCATTCATTAAAATTTTGTGCGTGCACATGGAAGGGCTTATTCCTTTAATATCTACAAGCTTCCAAGCGATCGCGTTTTTGTGTTTTTTAAGTAGGCTAATTAATTTTACTTTTTCTATGTTACTTAATTTAGATGAAATGATTACAGGTAAACTACCATCTTTGCCTAGAAAAGCATATTCCAAACCTTTAGGAAGTTCCTTGAGCTCAATGGGTGGGTCTTTAGAAGACACTTTATTTTGTGGCTCATCTAGATTAAGAACCTTAAAGGTTTGTTCTATGGCTATCTCTTCTTCGACAAAGTGGTCTTCTTCGTTGGTCGTATCGGGTGGTTCAGCTTCATCTTCAATTAGGGGGTCATTATTGCCAAAAGGATACTTCATTGAACGCTCAAGATCTATGCTCCTTTTGAATGCCCCTAATTGAAGAGGTAGATTGTTGAATTTCCGGTTTTTCAAAGCTTTATGAGTTTGTACAAAAGGTTTTCCCAAGACTAGCGGGGCGTCATCAAGGATGACGAAGTCGGTTGGGATTACCATTTGATTTGTTTGAACCAAAACATCTTCAACTACACCGATTGATTTCATTACTTTTCGATCGGATAGAAAAATGGGAATTTGAAGTGGAGTAAAATCACTAATACTTAATTTTTCAAAAATGTAGTTAGGCATTATGTTAACACAAAGATCTTTATCAATGGTGATATTACTAATAAAGGAATTTTGAAAGAAACATGGAACCGGTGTAATGTTAATTTCAAAAGGATCTTCTTTTATTAGCGAGGTTTGATCGTTAGTTAACTTAACACTCACTATTTCTTTGATTTTAGCACTAGTGTTTAACTCTTTTAAAAACTTAGCATGAGGGGTTACTAAACAATGATTTTCGAAAGTAGGTGACAAGAGATTAATTTCTTCAAAATTAGACTCTTCTTGAATTTTAGCGTTATCGACCTCACCTCTTTCGTTGTTTAACTCATGTGTCGGTTTTTCACTTTCTTGTTCTTCCATTTTTACATTTTCAACTATTTCTACGTTATTATCATTTTTTAATTCTTCTCTTGCGCGGGATTCTTTCATGTAACGTTCGATAGTTTTAATGTGTTCTAATATCCTATTGGTCACTTCGGTGAGAGAAAAAGAATTTGGATCCTCAAAGCTTGAATCCGGTTGTTCGATCCTTGGCTCCTCATAATTCTCATATGAAGTAGATGGTTCACACCATTGTTCTTCATTATAAGTATATGATGGATAAGGGTCGAAACCTTGTTCCTCATAGTACTCATATGAGGTGGGTTGTTCACGCCATGGTTCCTCATAATAAGTATATGAAGGTGGTGGCTCATATCTTGAGTCTTCAAAGTATGAGTATGAAGGCTCATACCTTGGTTCATCAAAATATGAGTATGAGGGAGGAGGTTCATACCTTTGGTCTTCATAGGATGTGTATGAAGTTGATGGCTCGTACCTGGGCTCCTCATAATGGTTGTATGAATTGGATGGTTGATATGAAGTGTTATATTGAACCGAGCGTGCGTTACGACAATTAGTGCAATAATTACCCCTATAATCATCCTCATCATAGGTGTAGTTGTAACCTCTTGAGTATTGATCCATAAGAATCACTCAATAGACCACAACTGAGTCTCGGGACCAGAAAACAAAAATAAGACGGAAACAGAAGCTGGACACGGCCCCGTGTTCAGGGTCTGTATCTGGGCGTTTTAATTAAAGTTACTGGTCACGTTGAGCACGGGGGCGTGTTCAGCGAGCACGGCCCCGTGTTCAGACTCTATATCTGGGTATCTACTCTAAAAATATGCAGCACGGGGGCGTGTTCAGTGAGCACGACCCCGTGTTCAGGCTACTGTATATGCAAACTAAACTAAAATGCAGAAAAATGTGCGCGCGTTTTGAAAAGGTTTTGAAAAACTGATTAGGTCGTTGATTTTAAGCTTTCTTAAAATCCTTGTGTCCCCGGCAACGGCGCCAAAAACTTGATGTGCGTGAAGTGTGTTATAATTTTGATATATATTTAAGCCCCTTTTTACACTTTTAGCCAAGTTTTAAATTTATAAAACACGATATTTACTAACACTAAACACACATATGGGCAAGTGCACCCATCGTGGACGTAGTATAGTGTTGGTAAGATACCGAGGTCGTCCAAGGACACAAGAGCTTTTAATACCGGTTTATCCTCAACGTCTAATCAAATCAAAAAGTGAGAAAGATGTTTTAAACTAAGGAAAATAAAAACTAACTAAATGCTGAAAAATAAAATAAATTAAAAACAGATAGACAAGATGAATCACTTGGATTCGACACGTGTATTAGTATAACCTTTGATTATTTTCGCACTTTTGCACTTGTTTAAGAGATTATCTTAGTTATTGTAGTAGGCCCCTCTTTTGAAGGCGACGTTACCCTCAACCCAGTAGTTTGAGTCAGCAAGGATACAATCCTAAAGGGTCGGATTATTGAAAGATAATGAATTAAGTTATTAATGCAAATTGTGGTAGGCCCCGCTTTCGGCGGTGACGTTACCCTCGGCTAAGTAGTCTGAGTCAGCAAGGATACAGTCCTAAATAACCGGGTTATAGTATTAATAGTAGTTAACTTATGAGGGGGTCAAAGAGTTTGGATCCCCGCCATCCAATACCTATGGGCATTGAAGGAGATCCTACTAAATTTGACCCAGGTCCCAAGCAGGACCTCTAAACGCTGAACAAGGGCAAGACCCTTACCAAACCGTTCCCTGAACCCCCGACCAGGTAGCCAACATACCTCCATATAGACCGTGGAGATATGAATGGTGAAAATCTTTTATTTTATATAGACAGTAAAATAACGCCAAGACACCACGGACAAACGATAAGGAAAGATCACCTTCAACATAAGTAACTAGTTATTAAAGTCATTAATACAAAACCAAATAAAAAGTGCAAAAGATTAAAAATAAAAAGTATTATACTAAACACTTGTCTTCACCAAGTGATGTAAGAGACTTAGGCAAACATGGCCTTGATTGTCAAGAACTCTTACGATCAATCTTGGATCCCGAGACGACTCACACACTCTACGATGGACAATGGATGATGGTGGTGGATGATGGTGTTATGGTGGTGGTGGGTGGTGGATGAAGTGTGAGAGAGGTGGTGTGCCAAGGGATGAAATGGAATGAAGCCAAGCACCCCCATTTATAGGCTGAACAGAAGGCTGGGCACGGCCCCGTGTCCGCTGGACACGCCCCCGTGCCCGTCTGACATTCTCTCTCTTCATTAATTGTAATTCGCAATTACAATTAATGCGCCTGCTGTACTTTCACCACGCCCCCGTGCCCGCTGGACACGGCCCCGTGGTGGGTAATGGAAGCTTCTACTGGTTTGTCTTTTCTGCTGCTTCCTGGGCACGCCCCCGTGTTCGCTGGACACGGGGCGTGTTCAGTCTCTGTTTTCTCTTCTTTGCCTTGGGAGGTGCCGTTGAGGGTCCGGGCAGTCTACTTTTGTTCCTTTTCTTGTATTTATGCTAGAATTAGTTGTCTTTTTGCTTCTTTTGTGATTTTGAGCTCATTTCATCCTGAAAATACAAAAGGAAGACAAAAACACTCTTTTTCCAACATTAGTACTTAAAAAGGGTTAGTTTTATGCCTTAATTGATGTGATTTATATGTTGCATTTTACACACATCATCTGATCATTAGAAATAGTTGCTACTACAGCGGGGTCATCCTTCCATAGACGCTTTCGAGGCTTCCATTACTGACATGATGCTAATCTTTTCACCAATCTGGTACCTTAGAGCATATAGTGACGCTAAATTTCTTCTCACAGGGTACGTCCGAGCGATATGTCCTAATAACCCACCAACACTAACTATGGCGCCGTAACTACCAAGGATAGCAGAGGTAACACCGGTGTCAAATGTCTGTCCCCCGCAATATCGAGTTTGCAACCCAACTAACATATGCGGTTTCCGCTGACCTGCCATCAGCCGGTTTCATAACAGGTTTGGTTTCAAGAAGCATCAGGGTTAAACGGAATCGAGCCGAAGCGATTTGCTATCCATCCAAACTACCATGTTGTTATTGTCCTGTCGTCGCCCACGTCAATCCTAAATACCCTTTCGCGAGTACCACTACCGGTGTTATTGTTACAATCTCACGGATTTCTACCATATTGTCATCGCTCCCTTGGTTGTTGTCGTCTTGAATTATCAACTGCCATTACATGCCGTAAGCTACTATTACAAGTACCTTGATGTCACGATAGTTGTTGCTTCTAATGTTGTTGCTCGAAACAGGACTCTACGATCCTTCACCAACGATGTCCATCTATTCATATTTCGTGCTAAGTTCCAGGGTGCTACTCGTTGTGTTGGAAGTTACACAGTCCACATCCTGGTCGATTGTCATCGTCTACGTTTCGATTGATTCATAAAAGTCGGCTCCCATAAGTTACTGACTAAAATTAAGGATTCGTTTGGAGTCAAATCGTTGATGTTCATTGTCAATAATTGGAGTCGTTCAAATGCTGAAGTCGGTAGAGTACTATATTTGCCCTTATGCCCATCGTTCTTACAAGTTGACTGGGTAAAACACGGTAGGTTTCCAGAGTGTTGCAGGTGTGACCGCCCTTCAGGGTCTGAGATGTGAGTATATTGAGTTCCAACAACAAAGAGGAGTGAGGGGGAAAGAAAAGGGGTATAAGCCAATCATGGACGCTGCAACATCCACTCAGGGACGTTCGTACAAGCACCTAGCATTCTACTTAGTTCGCTAGGCGTTCAAAGGGACGTTCAAGTGATACTCGATAGCATTGAGATTCAAAAGGATTCAGAGAGAGGTGAGAAAGTCACATTCGAGTAGGAGACGATCACTGTTATGACTCCTATTAGTTTGTTACGTTTCACACTGATCAATTAACAGGGCGGAACCCCTCCTTCACTTGTTAAGCCTCACTGGGACTCGCATGCACCCCACATTATTATTATGTGTGCACCCACAATAATATTGTGATTTGCATGCTCATCTCAGCTCCTCCTAACTCATGTCGAATGGTTCCCCCAACTCGAATAGTAAACAAAGAGCATCACATAACATAAGTCACGAATGTTTAGGGAATTACCACCCTATCAGTCATATAACACGTGCAAGGGATACGTAAGTTCATACTATCGTGTTTAACGTGCACTAGCATGCAATATCATATGTAAGTGTCCACTAGTTACGTAGTACAATGAGTATACGAAAGACGAACCTTGCAATCTGGAGCTGAGTGTCATGATCGACTTTCGAAGGTGTTGGGTTATAGTCTGGTTTTACAAAAACATTTTAAAACCTAGTTCACTATAACCAGTGGCTCTGATACCAACTGTAACACCCGCCAAAAATCCACCTGCGGAAACCCCGCGAGGCGTGTTACGCATCAGAGTTCGAGCCACCAATCACATTGAACCAATGATAAATACTTAATAAAACATACCATTAATTACCAATTGAAAATGTCAAACATGATATCAATTCCCACAATGTTGTATAGCGGAAGCATGTAATAAATCGTTTAGCAATAGTTTCATGATAATAATCAAAATCCATGTATCATTTATAAGTCAATCCAAGAGTCTCGATCCATGACCACTCCAGCACTCCCAGATAGCAAGTCCATGTTCCGAACGTTAATGACCTACAAGCATGCAAACAAGTGTGTCAGACTACGCTGGTGAGTTCAAGGTTTTGTTAACGTGATTTGTTACCAGATGTATGTTAATGCGATTCAATGTTGCGTTACGATGTTGCTCATGTTAGATACCCTAGGGAGTGTGCCCAAGTGTATCCGGGGAGTGGGTACCCCTTAACGACCGATTGCTATGTTGCCTTCGTTAGATACCCTAGGGAGTGTGCCCATATGTATCCGAGGAGTGTGCCTCTAACAACCATAGCCATACCCAGATAATTAGTTCACACCCGTCCTTACGGCCCGGTGTGAGGTTTCCCACCTAATAGCGCTATCAACTAATTACCCCCATTGCCCTCCAGGCAATCCGATGATAGATCCCATGTTCAATAACCAAAACCGATTAAGTTGTTTACCCAAAGTTTCCCTTCCAAATGTTTACCAGTTGTCCCAAACCACCGGGACGCATGCTTGAGAAAATGCAATGAACTCACCTGGGGTTGCTCGGTATGATACACAAAAAGTTCAGTTAAGCTACAATGTGATCAACCACGTCCTAGCACGTTTATCATACAAGTCAGGTTTTGTTCAAGTAAAGCACGTATGTTTACACATAATCTAACAAGTTATGAGCAAGTATAGTTCATGGCAAATACACGACTGTCAAGTATATAACATCACCAATTTATACGATTCATAAGAATGGGCTCGCACAAGTCTAACAGTCTTGTGCGAGTCACTCGTTGAGGCCCAATGATCCCCGGCCCAAATAATAACCCAAAAAATAGTCCAACAGATATACACGGCCCAAATAAGAACATATAATATCTTGTGCGATCCAAGCAGACTTGTGCGATCTGCTTGGGTTGTGCGACTGGGTTTGGGCTTGTCCGGCCCAATAGCATAAGTAGTCCAAAAACATAACCGCCCAACTGAATAGTCCATAAGTAACTTGTGCGGTCCGGTTACCCTTGTGCGATCACTAACTTATCCCACTAAATACCCCGGCCCAACATGTGCATAAGCCCAAATCTTGTGCAGCCCGAATCAGTTGGTTGTACACTTGTGCGGTCCTATTGGGTTGTGCAGTCGTACCTGGCCCAACATATAATCATACGGCCCAAACAATTATCAAACACAAACATCCTTGTGCGACTGGAGACCCCCTTGTGCGATCAGGGCCTCTTGTGCGACTATGCCAGCTTGTGCGAGTGGACATCTTGTGTTACCAAGATGCCTTGTGCGACTGGACTTATGTGACTCCGAATTTATGCCAAACAGTTATCTTGTTTCCATAATTCAAGCAATATTGTTACTATAGTCAATCAGTTACAAGGTTTCCAAACTTATCCTATCAATCAACAGTTTCTTATTCAAGCAATCATCGATCAAACAGCTTTGTAACATGTAATTCACACAAACCCTAATCATATTTCATAAACACATCTTATTAACATTCAATCGGATTAAACTTTAAAGTATAACAACTTCATAGCCGATCAATTCTAAGACTCGAATCTATGGCATAACATCCGATTACACGAGCATATTCCAAAACACACATACAAGCCGATTACATGTATCCATTCGGTTTTCATATAACATGAACAATCCAATTTTCATGAACATTATTGATGATTTAACAAGCATCATTTAACAACATTATTACTGATATAGTCTAAGCATGGGATCATATAATCGTTCAACAAGAAAAACAATACAAAACACTAACCGGTTAGAATCAAACCAAGAGGAAGTGAGCCGAATGAAAAGCAAGATCTTCGATCCTAAGGGTTTCTCGCCGTCAGGTTTGAGAGAGGAAAAGGAGAGCTAGGGTCGTGTGTGTGTGAGGTAATTGTAACAAATGAAAGAACAAACCCCAATGATGGGTGTTACATGTTTAAGAGGAGTGGGCCGGACCCCTCAATGGGCCGCCCTTGGTCCGTGTACAAAGGTAAGGCCCAAAGTGGGCTTGTGCGTGCAATTGATGGTTGTTGTGCGATCGGTTTAGGTTGTGTGTTTATCATACATACATTCACAAGCACGTATTAACATATCATTCAATAATCATAAAAGTTCACATAAGCACGTATCGTTACACAAGGTAGGTTCGAATTACGAGTTGTCATAGTATCCCCAACTAAAAAGAAATTTCGTCCCGAAATTTAGTACGCACTCACTGAGAAAGCTAGGTAAGTTAAAGCAGCTAGATAAGTTAAAGCTAGGTAAGTTATATCGTTTGCTGGTTTTCCTGGGGTGTCACAGTAAGTGTGGAACATGAATCGGCACATTTCTTGAGAAATTTCACTTAGGTTATTTTTCGCCTTACATGTGGTAAATCAGGGACATTAAATTGTACTTGATTTTCTATAAGTGATATTTGAAATCTAAAACTGAAAGTGTAAAATCTATCATGTGGATGAAGAAAACAATGTGATGAAGTGACCCCATACCTACAAATGATTGGTAAACAAACTAATTTTTTCTGGAAAAACCATTTTGATTAAAACAAACTTAAGTGTTTTGAGATCAGTTTGTTGTAAGCTGGAGTTCTGATTGTTTATGCCAGGAGGATGGAGAATTGAAGTGATTCTCATCAAGTTGTCAACTTTGTACAGTTTATTTCAAATTTTCCCAGAAAATCAAAATTGAAACATATTTTGATTTTAGGGGGAGAAAAAATTTTAAAAAAGGGGGAAATGATAGTACATCAGCTAGACTGGCACAGTACGCTAAAGAATTGTAATGTATAAATGCAATTAAGCAGTCTCGCTAAAGATGTGCCGGTAGGTTTTCACAAAATTAGTAGATCAGTTTAGGATATAAACATAATTTTCACTTGCGTTTACGTGGAGAACACCTCCAGGATATATAGGTAACCCCTGAAATCCTGTTTGAAGGGTCCCGTATTCTGAGATACTAGGTCTTTATACTCAGTGATATCTGGGTATTATCTCGGGACTTCTGCTGTATGGAAGTACTGACCTAGTCCCTGGATAATACTTTCTGCAAAAAGCTTTGAAATATAAGCTCGCCCTCAGCATGCTGATGAAACAATAAAATTGATAGTCGCTGCTGTTGTAAACAAAAGATCCTCTAAAGGGGACACACCTTAAAGTCGAAGCCGTCATCTCTATGCGTATACGGAAGTATCGACCTGAGCTCTCACGGCCCTCGCACCTACCCCTTAACAGATATCAGCTGTGGTATACTCACCTGTAAGACTGAATATTGGGGTCTGGATACGGGAGTATATACTGAGGTGGGACACATGTAAATGTTTAAGTTCTAAAATACTAATTCAGTATCCCAAACAGATTGAAAGTTTTGTGAGAATTTAAGTGGATCAATATATCGGCAATCTAAGCGAATTGTTTAATGCTTAAAATGAAATAACAGCTTAACGGTGCTAGTGTTTAGTCGGCAGCTGATATGATCCTCTTGCACAAACTTACAAAAATAGTATTTGTATATATTTTATTTCTGCATTTAATTTTTGTTATTGATTTTATGTTTCATATTTTGAAAATCCAAAAATATTTTCGACAACTAATGTTGGAGAGCTGATATTCAAAATCTTAAAGGATAAACATGATGAACAGATGGTTTGGTTAATTTGGTTTGAAATGTTTAATCAGATTTTGGAAAGTTTTATAAGTTTTACATGTGAAGATTCTCAAAGGTTTAGTTGATTCATTAAGTTGAATCACAACTTTGTTGGTTTGTAATAGAATGTTTGAGTTGTGTAGGTTTCTGATCCTGCTGCTACGGAAAGCCAGGAGATACATCAGAACCTGAGAAGAGCTTAAACTGATAAAGCCAGGATTTGATTTCAATGGTGATAACAAATTCCAGACAGCGATCCCAGCTTGATGATAGGGGGAGTCTGACGAGAGTTAGAGCCAGAGAAAGATCCGGGTACATGATTCCAGGAAGAGTTCCTGAAGAAGACCGATCAAGATTGAAGAGCTGTCATGTTTGAAGACTCTCACTGAAGATTTCGTCAACATTCAAGGGGGAGTCTGTTGGTGCAGTTGTCTGTCGACTACATCTTAGTTCGAGTCTTAGGTTAGGGCTGATTGTATCATGCACGGAAATCGAGAAATCATGTTTTAGACATGGTTTCTCTTATTTGTTGATGTGTGTAAAATGCAACATATAAAACACATCAATTAAGGCATAAAACTAACCCTTTTTAAGTACTAATGTTGGAAAAAGAGTGTTTTTGTCTTCCTTTTGTATTTTCAGGATGAAATGAGCTCAAAATCACAAAAGAAGCAAAAAGACCACTAATTCTACCATAAATACAAGAAAAGGAACAAAAGTAAACTGCCCGGACCCTCAACGGCACCTCCCAAGACAAAGAGAAGAGAACAGAAGTCTGAACACGCCCCGTGTCCAGTGAACACGGGGGCGTGCCCAGGAAGCAGCAGAAAAGACAAACCAGTAGAAGCTTCCATTGCTCACCACGGGGCCGTGCCCAGCGGACACGGGGGCGTGTTGAAAGTACAGCAGGCGCATTAATTGTAATTCGCAATTACAATTAATGAAGAGAGAGAATGTCAGACGGGCACGGGGCCGTGTCCAGCGGACACGGGGCCGTGTCCAGCGTTCTGTTCAGCCTATAAATAGAGGAGCTTGGTTTCATTCTCTCTCATCCCTTGGCACACCACCTCTCTCACACTTCATCCACCACCCATCACCACCATAACACCATCATCCACCACCATCATCCATTGTCCATCATAGAGTGTGTGAGTCGTCTCGGGATCCAAGATTGATCGTAAGAGTTCTTGACAATCAAGGCCATGTTTGCCTAAGTCTCTTACATCACTTGGTGAAGACAAGTGTTTAGTATAATACTTTTTATTTTTAATCTTTTGCACTTTTTATTTGGTTTTGTATTAATGACTTTAATAACTAGTTACTTATGTTGAAGGTGATCTTTCCTTATCGTTTGTCCGTGGTGTCTTGGCATTATTTTACTGTCTATATAAAATAAAAGATTTTCACCATTCATATCTCCACGGTCTATATGGAGGTATGTTGGCTACCTGGTCGGGGGTTAAGGGAACGGTTTGGTAAAGGTCTTGCCCTTGTTCAGCGTTTAGAGGTCCTGCTTGGGACCTGGGTCAAATTTAGTAGGATCTCCTTCAATGCCCATAGGTATTGGATGGCGGGGATCCAAACTCTTTGACCCCCTCATAAGCTAACTACTATTAATACTATAACCCGGCTATTTAGGACTGTATCCCTGCTGACTCAGACTACTTAGCCGAGGGTAACGTCACCGCCGAAAACGGGGCCTACCATAATTTGCATTAATAACTTAATTCATTATCTTTCAATAATCCGACCCTTTAGGATTGTATCCTTGCTGACTCAAACTACTGGGTTGAGGGTAACGTCGCCTTCGAAAAAGGGGCCTACTACAATAACTAAGATAATCTCTTAAACAAGTGCAAAAGTGCGAAAATAATCAAAGGTTATACTAATACACGTGTCGGATCCAAGTGATTCATCTTGTCTATCTGTTTTTTATTTATTTTATTTTTCAGCATTTAGTTAGTTTTTATTTTTCTTAGTTTAAAACATTTTTCTAACTTTTTGATTTGATTAGACGTTGAGGATAAACCGGTATTAAAAGCTCTTGTGTCCTTGGACGACCTCGGTATCTTACCAACACTATACTACGTCCACGATGGGTGCACTTGCCCATATGTGTGCTTAGTGTTAGTAAATATCGTGTTTTATAAATTTAAAACTTGGCTAAAAGTGTAAAAAGGGCTTAAATAAACATCTAAAAATATATATACACTAACACGCATCATTTGTCATAAGAGAGGTTTCGCTTTTGTGTCATTGTAATAGTTTCGCTTATTTGGTCATCATGTAGTTTCGCTCTTGTGAGCATGTATGCATAAGCGAAACCATGTGCCCTATATAAAAGGGTCACATGAGCGAAACTAGATAGTAGTTTTAGTAGTGGTCTTGTATGGTACGGCGAAGCCCTGCCAGATTGTCTCCAGCGCTTGTACATTGTTAGCAGATCAATAAAAGAGACGTTAAATTGTGAAATCAAGCTAAACAAAGACTGAATCAATGAATTCCGCCTCTGATTCAGTCTGAGCACTCTTCTGATCGACTCGTCAGGTCGTTTAACGATCCTACAACATCTGAGGGGGATTCTATTGGTGCACTACATCTGTCGACTTCGTCTTGGATCGAGTCTTACATTGACTTGTATAGATTAGGGCACATTTTACGAGAAATAGGAGAATGTATGTGTTGAGGTGACTGATTTCGCTCATATGGTCTTAGTGTGATGATTTCGCTTATGTGGACAGTTGGTGATTTCGCTTTTATGGACATGTCCCTTGGAGCGAAATCTCAGTCCTATATATAGGTGTTCTTTAAGCGAAATCAGTAACATTGCCTTGTATTCCATACCGAAGTACTGCCGGTGTGAAGATTGAGCTGTAATCGTTGTCAAATCAATACAATCAGTATATTAAGTGAAGAATCAGCTGTTTCTACCTCCGTTTCTTGTTATTCCGCACCTTAAACAGAGTTGAGCTTCTCTGAACGACTCATTCGAGTCAGACCTCGATCTTACAGAAGATCAAGATGTGTATGTTTTTAACCAATTGTATGATGAGTCGAGTCAAATGCAACATCGTAACACTAGTAGTAGCGAACTCGGTCGGTATGGTGAGTCGAACTTTCTACAAATTATGACTTCACAAGAATTTGAAATTTTTGATTTGTTGGGTTGGTGGAAAAGTAAGGAAGATCAATTTCTGATCTTAGCCACAATGGCCAGAGATTTACTAACGGTCCAAGCTTCCAAGGTAGCTTTGGAAAGTGTTTTTTTCTTAATAGTGGTAGGGTGATATCGATAAAGAGGACTCGATTAACACCAAAGGCAGTTGAGATGTCGATTTGCTTGAAAGATTACTTGGATGCGGCGGAGAGATGTCAACACATACGCTCGCTCGAGGGTGAATTAGTTTAGTTTTGCATTTACAGTAGCTTGAACACGGGGCCGTGCTCGTTGAACACGCCCCCGTGCTGCATATTTTTAGAGTAGATACCCAGATACAGAGTCTGACCACGGGGCCGTGTTCACTCAACACGCCCCCGTGCTCAACGTGACCAGTTAATTTAATTAAAACGCCCAGATACAGTCCCTGAACACGGGGCCGTGTTCACCCAACACGGGGCCGTGTCCAGCTTCTGTTTCCGTCTTATTTTTGTTTTCTGGTCCCGAGACTCAGTTGTAGTCTGTTGAGTGATTCCTATGGATCAATACTCAAGAGATTACAACTACACCTATGATGAGGATGATTATAGAGGTAATTATTGCACTAATTGTCGTAATGCACGCTCGGTTCAATATAATAACTCATATCAACCATCCAATTCATACAACCATTATGAGGAGCCCAGGTACGAGCCACCAACTTCATACACATCCTATGAAGACCAAAGGTATGAACCTCCTTCCTCATACTCATATTTTGATGAACCAAGGTATGAGCCTTCATACTCATACTTTGAAGATTCAACATATGAGCCACCACCTTCATACACTTATTATGAGGACCCATGGCGTGAACAACCCACCTCATATGAGTACTATGAAGAACAAAGTTTCGACCCTTATCCATCATATACTTATAATGAAGAACAATGGTGTGAACCATCTACTTCATATGAGTACTATGAGGAACCAAGGATCGAACAACCGGATTCAAGCTTAGAGGATCCAAATTCTTTCAATCTCACCGAAGTAACTAATAGGATATTAGAACACATTAAAACTATCGAACGTTGCATGAAAGAATCTCGCGCGAGGGAAGAGGAATCCCGTGCAAGAGAAAGGCTAAAAAATGATAAAAACGAAGAGATAGTTGAAAGTGTGAAAATGGAAGAACAAGAAAGTGAAAAACAGACACATGAGTTAAACAACGAAAATGGTGAGTCCGATAATGTTAAAATTCAAGAAGAGTCTAATTTAGAGGAAATTATTCTCTTGTCACCTACTTTCGAAAACCATTGTTTAATAACCCCTCATGCCAAGTTTTTAAAAGAGTTAAACACTAGTGCTAAAATCAAAGAAATAGTAAGTGTTAAGTTAACTAATGATCAAACCTCGCTAATAAAGGAAGATCCTTTTGAAATTAACATCACACCAGTTCCATGTTTCTTTCAAAATTCATTTATTAGTAATATCACTATTGATAAAGATCTTTGTGTTAACATAATGCCCAACTACATTTTTGAAAAGTTAAGTATTAGTGATTTTACTCCACTTCAAATACCCATTTTTCTATCCGACCGAAAAGTAATGAAATCAATCGGTGTAGTCGAAGATATTTTGGTACAAACAAATCAAATGGTAATCCCAACCGACTTCGTCATCTTAGATGATGCCCCCCTAGTCTTGGGAAAACCTTTTGTACAAACTCACAAAGCTTTGAAAAACCGGAAATTCAACAATCTAACTCTTCAATTAGGGACATTCAAAAGGAGCATAGATCTTGAGCGCTCAATGAAATATCCTTTTGGCAACAATGACCCCCTAATTGAAGATGAAGCTGAACCACCTGATACAAACCACGAGGAAGACCACTTTGTCGACGAAGAGGTAGCCATAGAACAAACTTTTAAAGTTCTTGATCTAGATGAGCCACGAAATAAGGTGTCTCCTAAAGACCCAACCATCGAGCTCAAAGAACTCCCTAAGGGTTTGGAATATGCTTTTCTAGGCAAAGATGGTAGTTTACCTGTAATTATTTCGTCTAAATTAACTAGCATGGAAAAAGAAAAATTAGTTAACCTACTTAAAAAACACAAAAATGCGATCGCTTGGAAGCTTGTAGATATTAAGGGAATAAATCCTTCCATGTGCACGCACAAAATTTTAATGAATGATGACTACAAAACGGTGATTCAACCACAACGAAGAGTGAACCCCAATGTTCAAGAAGTGGTTAAAAATGAAGTCATCAAACTCCTCGACGCCGGACTAATCTACCCTATCTCCGATAGCCCGTGGGTAAGTCCCGTCCAAGTAGTCCCAAAGAAAGGAGGTATGACGGTAATAACTAACGAGAAAAATGAATTAATACCCACAAGAACCGTCACAGGATGGAGAGTCTGTATAGACTATAGGAGATTAAATGAAGCAACGAGGAAAGACCACTTTCCTTTGCCCTTCATTGATCAAATGTTAGAAAGATTATCCGGTCATAAATTTTATTGTTTCTTAGATGGTTTTTCAGGTTACTTCCAAATACCGATAGCACCAGAAGACCAAGAGAAAACAACTTTCACATGTCCCTACGGAACTTTTGCATATCGACGCATGCCATTCGGTCTATGTAATGCGCCTGCAACATTCCAACGTTGTATGGTCGCCATTTTCCATGATATGATTGAAAAAACCATGGAAGTCTTCATGGATGACTTTTCCATCTTTGGAGACTCATATGATCAATGCCTCGATAATCTTGAACGAATGCTATCCCGATGTGAGGAAACTAACCTCGCCCTTAACTGGGAAAAATGCCATTTCATGGTAACAGAGGGAATAGTACTCGGACATAAAATCTCAAGCGAAGGAATGGAAGTTGATCGAGCAAAAATTGAGACTATATCTCGATTACCTCCTCCATCCTCCGTGCGAGCAATCAGAAGTTTCCTAGGGCATGCCGGATTCTATAGAAGGTTTATCAAAGACTTTTCGAAAATTTCAAGACCTCTAACAAAATTGCTTGAAAAAGATGCACCCTTCATCTTTGACAAGGAATGCAATCAAGCATTTCTAACCCTCAAGGAAATGCTAGTCAATGCACCTATCATGATAGCACCAGATTGGAAATTTCCTTTCGAAATCATGTGCGATGCAAGCGACTTTGCTGTTGGAGCAGTATTGGGACAAAGAAAAGAAAAACATTTCCACCCAATATATTATGCTAGTAAAACTCTAAATGATGCACAAGAAAATTATACAACTAAAGAAAAAGAGTTACTAGCGGTGGTGTTTGCTTTTGATAAATTTCGTTCTTATCTTGTTCTTTCTAAAACAATAGTTTATACAGACCATGCAGCCATCAGGTACCTCTTCAAGAAGCAAGACGCAAAACCCCGTTTGATAAGGTGGATTCTACTCCTCCAAGAATTCGACATAGAAATCAAGGACAAAAGAGGAGCAGAAAACACTGCTGCAGATCACCTCTCACGCTTAGAAGACCCAGCTTTGGAGACAACCAGGGACGAGCAAATCAACGAAAAATTTCCCACGGAGTCCCTGGAAATGATGGAAAGCAGACAAGAACCATGGTATGCCGACTACGCTAATTTCTTAGCCAGCGGTATAGTCACCAAAGGATGGCCACATCATCAAAGGAAAAAATTCTTTGCTGATGTAAAGCATTACTTTTGGGAAGACCCCTATCTTTTCAAAATGTGTGCCGATCAACTCATCCGAAGGTGTGTCCATGGTAATGAAGCACGAAGAATACTCCGTCATTGTCATGAAAGTCCATACGGAGGACATCATGGTGCCGCAAGTACCGCAAGAAAGGTATTTGATTCAGGATTCTACTGGCCAACCATTTACAAGGATGCACAAAACCTTGTAAAGACATGTGATGCTTGCCAAAGATCAGGTAATATTTCTTCCAAAAACGAGATGCCTCAAAATGGCATACTCGTTTGTGAAATCTTTGATGTGTGGGGACTCGATTTCATGGGACCTTTCCCACCTTCAAAAGGAAACAAATATATACTTGTGGCAGTCGACTACCTGTCTAAATGGGCAGAGGCCGAAGCTCTTCCAACAAATGATGGAAGAGTAGTGGTAAAATTCCTAAAAAAATTGTTCTCTCGTTTCGGGACACCAAAAGCTTTAATAAGTGATAGAGGTACCCATTTTTGCAATCATCAACTTGAAAAAATATTAACAAGGTATGGGGTCTATCACCGGGTCTCAACAGCATATCATCCTCAAACAAATGGGCAAGCCGAAGTGACGAATCGAGGTTTAAAACGAATACTTGAGAAAACCGTAGGGATAAATAAAAAAGAATGGGCTGACAAACTAGACGACGCTTTATGGGCTTTTCGAACCGCTTATAAAACCACTATAGGCACAACCCCATATAAACTAGTCTATGGAAAAAGTTGTCACTTGCCAGTAGAAATCGCTCACAAAGCCTACTGGGCAATAAAAAACGTAAACTTAGACTTAGAAGTTGCCGGTAAGAATCGATTTTGTCAAATAAACGAATTAGAAGAACTTAGGAATTATGCATATTCTAACTCCGAAATTTATAAAGAAAGAATGAAAAATTTGCATGATAAATATATTAAATCTAATGAATTTCGGGTTGGAGACCAAGTCCTATTGTTCAATTCGCGACTTCGATTGTTTCCTGGTAAGCTAAAATCTAGGTGGTCGGGACCTTTTTCAGTCACCCATGTTTTTCCACACGGTGCAGTAGAAATTAAAACTCGAAATGGGATACCATTTAAAGTCAATGGCCAACGGCTGAAACTCTACAGAGGATCCATTGAGGAAGAAGAAGAGGAAATCGCACTTCAAACGGTCAACGAATAAACTCATACCCGACATGTTACAGGTAAGTATACATTCGAAACCAGTAAAATCATCTAACCACTATTCGGAGATAAGGGGCATGCACACGAGCACGTTAAAAAAAAAAAAAAAAAAAAAAAAAAAAAAAAAATCAAAAATTTCACCCGGCACGGGGCCGTGTCGAGGCGACTGTCGGGATAAAACCCTCTTTTTCTATCAGTTACACCATTCCACACGCCCCGTTTCGCCGAAAACTCTCTGGTTTAGAGCGATTTTCTGCCGATTTCGAACGTTACCACCAAGCCTAACAACGTCAAGGTATGATTCTATCCTTCTTAGTAGTTAGATTAGTTACTTGCATGTAGTTAAAACATCAAAAATTGGGGGAAATCTAGGGTTCTTCATGTTCATCCGGATCGAACTCAAAATTTTTGATGAAAATTGTTAGTAGTAGTTTAGAATAGAGTAGTAGGGAGTAAATAGACATGTATTGTTGATAGATTTGTCCGATTTCCAACTAAAAACACAAACCCTTGTTCTTGAACCGAAAAACACAAAATTGAAAGGGTAAATGGTTTGATTTTGGAAAAATGACACTTAGGGTTTCATTTTCGGGGGAAACCGCTGCTATTAGGCTAAAAATTTTCAGGTTTTCGAAACCGGGACGAAAAAATGAAAATTAGGTGTTACAGACGCCTGAACACGGGGCCGTGTTCACTGAACACGGGGCCGTGTCCAGCCCAATGTCTGCAGTTTTCAACCCGAATTTCCATGTTTCGCACTAACTTTCGCTGTATTCTTTTCAGATGTCCAAATTCACACGGTTCAATGCCAGCGAACTTGATGCCAGGGCTCGCTACGAGGTCCTACAAACAAGGCCCGAAGAATATCCAAGACGGGCATGTACCGACCTTCTGACAATGGTAAACCAACTGGACCGCTTCAACAACATAGTGACGGGTCCACTGCACGTTGCATTGACTACCCGACTTCGGTCGGTCCATCAATGCACATTGGAGTTCTATAGCACGTTCATCTTCAGCTCGAGACGCGACCCGTTTGATCACGAGGCGGTCGAGTTTCGATGTGGGGGTACGACCTATAGAACCTCCATGGCGCAGTTCGGATCAATCATTGGGCTGTACAAAGACGAAGAAGCGGGGAATGAAGAGAATACCGGGGGATTGCGAGACTTGGACGCAACAGAACGCCAAGCCGCATGGGCTCAAATCGGTGAGGGGATCTACAACTCCAGCAGCACAAAGAGTACCAAACTGAGGGACCCGTTATATCGCTACATCCACAGGCTCCTCACGTACTCGCTGAACCAACGTCACGATAGTAGTGGCGTTGTTGGGGTTAGAGATTTGGTTGTCCTTCACTGCATCCACAACCGGAAGCCTCTCGATGTTCCTTACCTCCTACTGCGGAACATGCACTTGAACCGCCTTGCCTCTGCTCCTACACCAATCTTCTTCGGGGGATGGGTGTACCGTCTTTTCAAGCACTTCGCAAACATCCCGAAGTCCTTCGAAAGGAGTCCATGGTCGGGACGGGTTGATTACCATATCTGCCGGGCCATGAACTTACTCTATGAAGCGGAGGACGGGACGGTGAGCTTTCAGAGGACGCAAGGCTACGCATGGAACCCGCAAGAGGCTCTAGTTCTTCATGCACCACCTCCACAGTACCAATACCCTCCCCAAGGCGAACAGGGTCAATCCTCCTCTCAAGGAGGCGGTTTTCCTAATTTCCAAAGTTTACATGATCTTTTGCAGGAAAACCTCATGTGCACCCGGAACACCTACAACCTCGCCAATAACACACACCTCCGGGTAGGAGCTATCGAACGCAGTGTCAACGATATACAAGATGATATCGGTAGCATCCGGGAGTACATGGCGAGGCAGGGAGGCGGAGGCGAAGACAGTGATGAAGATATGGAGTAGGAGGCTGGGAGGAGCAAAGGGCTAGCTGGTGGTGAGCCCACAGGTTTGATTACCCTTCTTATCCATCGAACAATTCATGGCTTGCGTGCCATTTGTCAAGACAATTTACTTTCCTTAACTACTTTTTATCTTTATTTTGTTTTTACTTTATGTTTGGATAATGTTTGATTATGGTAAGATTAGGATGGTTTGTGTTTGGTTGGATGGTATTGAATGCTTGAACAGGTGCAATGCAAGGGTTAGAATGCTAAACATTAGCACTCGCAGCCCTAGGAGGAAGAAACCGGGAGAAAACCCCAATTTTTCTGGCTAACAGACTGTCCACACGGGGACGTGTCCAGCCGACACGCCCCCGTGTCCATCTCCCAGTTCTGCTGTTTGGCTACTGACCTGCAGATTTTTGTCGGACACGTGGCCGTGTTCACCCAACACGCCCCCGTGTTCACCCTCTGTAAGTTTTTCGTTACTGGCAGTTCGCCACGGGGCCGTGTCCAATGGACACGGGGCCGTGTCCAGAGCGCCAGTAACACAAATCTTTGTTTTTAAACACACTTTTACATATTCTAATCAACCAAAAACTTTATTTTTGGACACATTGAGGACAATGTGTAAATTAAGTGTGGGGGGGATGCTTAAACCTTGGAATTTTGCAAAATCCTAAAACAAGCCTTACACAAAACTCTATTGGAACCGCTAAACACCCCAAATTTTTTCAAAAACTTTTTCAATTTTTTTTTTATTTACTTGTCTTAGTTTAAGTTGGGAATAACAAGTTATAAAAGGGTTATATTTTTACAAACTTACAACCGATAGCGTCGTGATAAAAAGAACTAACATAAGAAAATTATGAACCGGTATAACAAGTCTAGCTAAAATTCGATTATATATGCTTGGTCACATTAAAAACCCATTCCCACAAAAAGTGAGTTTTGAGCCTTTATTGAGCATAAAAATACACATATTTAGATTAAATGCTCATTTTTCGTTTCTTGTGTGAATAGCCGCTCGGTCTTTACAAATCTAGAACTTGCCACGACGATACATTCCCGGTCCTTACCAACTTAAACCCAAGTAAGTAAATGATGGAGGCATTAGGACTAACTATTTTTCTTTCAAAACCATTATTTTTCATTTTTTTTACCTACCCAAAATCCCCCTAGAAAACCCCTTTGAGCCTAAACCTTTCATTTCATTACCCCCAAAACAATTTTTTTTACCCACCAAAAACCTTTTTCATTTTTTCACCTTTATTTTAGTAACAAACTCGGTTTTTCATAAACATACCCTTTACGTGACGAAAAAAAAAAAAAAATGAATGAAGTCAAAAACAAACATAAGCTACAAAAAGCTTGTTTGGAGAAATACTTCAAAAATAAATGTCACCAAAAATAAGGTATTTCACGAAAACCGACACTTGTTACGATTTTCGCCCTTTTTACTAACCACTAACCAACCACCCACCTTTAAACCTAAGCCCTCACCCCAAAAGACCTCTTGATATTTACAAAGGTAAAAAGTTAAAAAGGAGGAGGATTGATCGCTTGGCAAGCATATGGAGAATGTAAATCCGTGCCGCTCTCGAGCGATTCACTTAAATATACACCTTCGGCCGAGTGATTGAGTGATCTCCCGTGAGGTATGTGAACTTGTATATAAATGAAATTTTAATAAGGCATGCTATGCCCAAATAAGTAATTTATCTTATGAAAAGTTCAAAATAAGCCATGACGAATAAGATTGTAAATAAAATAAAAATAGAACCTATACAAACCTTGGATTCCCGACACTCTAAGACAAGTTAAAACTTCTCTTCTACCTATTCCATTTGGGAGTGTAAGCCACATTAAAAGAGTTTTGCTTGAGGACAAGCAAAAGTTCAAGTGTGGGGGTATTTGATGTGTGTAAAATGCAACATATAAAACACATCAATTAAGGCATAAAACTAACCCTTTTTAAGTACTAATGTTGGAAAAAGAGTGTTTTTGTCTTCCTTTTGTATTTTCAGGATGAAATGAGCTCAAAATCACAAAAGAAGCAAAAAGACCACTAATTCTACCATAAATACAAGAAAAGGAACAAAAGTAAACTGCCCGGACCCTCAACGGCACCTCCCAAGACAAAGAGAAGAGAACAGAAGTCTGAACACGCCCCGTGTCCAGTGAACACGGGGGCGTGCCCAGGAAGCAGCAGAAAAGACAAACCAGTAGAAGCTTCCATTGCTCACCACGGGGCCGTGCCCAGCGGACACGGGGGCGTGTTGAAAGTACAGCAGGCGCATTAATTGTAATTCGCAATTACAATTAATGAAGAGAGAGAATGTCAGACGGGCACGGGGCCGTGTCCAGCGGACACGGGGCCGTGTCCAGCGTTCTGTTCAGCCTATAAATAGAGGAGCTTGGTTTCATTCTCTCTCATCCCTTGGCACACCACCTCTCTCACACTTCATCCACCACCCATCACCACCATAACACCATCATCCACCACCATCATCCATTGTCCATCATAGAGTGTGTGAGTCGTCTCGGGATCCAAGATTGATCGTAAGAGTTCTTGACAATCAAGGCCATGTTTGCCTAAGTCTCTTACATCACTTGGTGAAGACAAGTGTTTAGTATAATACTTTTTATTTTTAATCTTTTGCACTTTTTATTTGGTTTTGTATTAATGACTTTAATAACTAGTTACTTATGTTGAAGGTGATCTTTCCTTATCGTTTGTCCGTGGTGTCTTGGCATTATTTTACTGTCTATATAAAATAAAAGATTTTCACCATTCATATCTCCACGGTCTATATGGAGGTATGTTGGCTACCTGGTCGGGGGTTAAGGGAACGGTTTGGTAAAGGTCTTGCCCTTGTTCAGCGTTTAGAGGTCCTGCTTGGGACCTGGGTCAAATTTAGTAGGATCTCCTTCAATGCCCATAGGTATTGGATGGCGGGGATCCAAACTCTTTGACCCCCTCATAAGCTAACTACTATTAATACTATAACCCGGCTATTTAGGACTGTATCCCTGCTGACTCAGACTACTTAGCCGAGGGTAACGTCACCGCCGAAAACGGGGCCTACCATAATTTGCATTAATAACTTAATTCATTATCTTTCAATAATCCGACCCTTTAGGATTGTATCCTTGCTGACTCAAACTACTGGGTTGAGGGTAACGTCGCCTTCGAAAAAGGGGCCTACTACAATAACTAAGATAATCTCTTAAACAAGTGCAAAAGTGCGAAAATAATCAAAGGTTATACTAATACACGTGTCGGATCCAAGTGATTCATCTTGTCTATCTGTTTTTTATTTATTTTATTTTTCAGCATTTAGTTAGTTTTTATTTTTCTTAGTTTAAAACATTTTTCTAACTTTTTGATTTGATTAGACGTTGAGGATAAACCGGTATTAAAAGCTCTTGTGTCCTTGGACGACCTCGGTATCTTACCAACACTATACTACGTCCACGATGGGTGCACTTGCCCATATGTGTGCTTAGTGTTAGTAAATATCGTGTTTTATAAATTTAAAACTTGGCTAAAAGTGTAAAAAGGGCTTAAATAAACATCTAAAAATATATATACACTAACACGCATCATTTGTCATAAGAGAGGTTTCGCTTTTGTGTCATTGTAATAGTTTCGCTTATTTGGTCATCATGTAGTTTCGCTCTTGTGAGCATGTATGCATAAGCGAAACCATGTGCCCTATATAAAAGGGTCACATGAGCGAAACTAGATAGTAGTTTTAGTAGTGGTCTTGTATGGTACGGCGAAGCCCTGCCAGATTGTCTCCAGCGCTTGTACATTGTTAGCAGATCAATAAAAGAGACGTTAAATTGTGAAATCAAGCTAAACAAAGACTGAATCAATGAATTCCGCCTCTGATTCAGTCTGAGCACTCTTCTGATCGACTCGTCAGGTCGTTTAACGATCCTACAACATCTGAGGGGGATTCTGTTGGTGCACTACATCTGTCGACTTCGTCTTGGATCGAGTCTTACATTGACTTGTATAGATTAGGGCACATTTTACGAGAAATAGGAGAATGTATGTGTTGAGGTGACTGATTTCGCTCATATGGTCTTAGTGTGATGATTTCGCTTATGTGGACAGTTGGTGATTTCGCTTTTATGGACATGTCCCTTGGAGCGAAATCTCAGTCCTATATATAGGTGTTCTTTAAGCGAAATCAGTAACATTGCCTTGTATTCCATACCGAAGTACTGCCGGTGTGAAGATTGAGCTGTAATCGTTGTCAAATCAATACAATCAGTATATTAAGTGAAGAATCAGCTGTTTCTACCTCCGTTTCTTGTTATTCCGCACCTGAAACAGAGTTGAGCTTCTCTGAACGACTCATTCGAGTCAGACCTCGATCTTACAGAAGATCAAGATGTGTATGTTTTTAACCAATTGTATGATGAGTCGAGTCAAATGCAACATCGTAACACTAGTAGTAGCGAACTCGGTCGGTATGGTGAGTCGAACTTTCTACAAATTATGACTTCACAAGAATTTGAAATTTTTGATTTGTTGGGTTGGTGGAAAAGTAAGGAAGATCAATTTCTGATCTTAGCCACAATGGCCAGAGATTTACTAACGGTCCAAGCTTCCAAGGTAGCTTTGGAAAGTGTTTTTTTCTTAATAGTGGTAGGGTGATATCGATAAAGAGGACTCGATTAACACCAAAGGCAGTTGAGATGTCGATTTGCTTGAAAGATTACTTGGATGCGGCGGAGAGATGTCAACACATACGCTCGCTCGAGGGAGAATTGGATTACAAAGGCGAAGCGTATGAGGACGAGGTCGAAGCCGAATTGACAACCCCAATGACCGACGAAGAAGCCATATACGATGACTTCATACGCAATAGTTCAAGTTCGGGTTCGGGTGAAGGCTTATCAAGATATATTAGTATTGTAATTCCACTAAAATATATATATATATATATATATTAGTGGACGTTCTTGCGGATTAATAGTTTAAGTTTACGTATTTCCTTTTATTAAGTTTAACGCTCGTATTTCATTTCTTTATGTAAAACCAGTTTGTTCAACATTGAATGATGTTATATTTTCCTTTGTTATGTTTCAAACAATATTTTTTTTTCAGCAAATTGGTATAAAAACTGCATTATGCAGTAAAAAACAGTAATAAATATAAAAAAAACAGTAAACATAACAACATTTCTGCAGCTTTAACCGGGGTTTTTTTGACCGTTTTTTCTGGGGTTTTTTCGGTTTTTGGAACCGGTTAATCCCAAACCGATTTGAAACCGATTATGACCGGTTATAGTTTTCCATCATAGAAACCGGTTAAAAACCGGAACCGGTTATAAAAGAAAACCGGTTTTACTCCACTTGAAAAATATCCGGTTCGGTTATTAACCAGGGCGGTTTAAAAAAAACGAGTTGTACATCTCTACGTGGGACTTGTTATAGTTTTCCATCATAGAAACCGGTTAAAAACCGGAACCGGCTATAAAAGAAAACCGGTTTTACTCCACTTGAAAAATATCCAGTTCGGTTATTAACCGGACCGGTTATTAACCGGGGCGGTTTTAAAAAAACGATTTGTACATCTCTACGTGGGACTTGTTTTCCCCGGTGACGACAAAAAGGAAGTAAGGTGAAAACCATTTGGGTGTTTCCTTCTCATTCGTGTTCAAGCAGACACATAACCCGGAGATCCGAGATTCCGCCTGCAAGTACATGTAAACTTTTGCTTCTTTGATTACGCAAAAAGGTAAGTAAAATCTTTTAACTTTATTTTCTTTAGAATAAGGTTCCGTTTGAAATCGTTTCAAACAAACAAATCCGATTTCGTGGTTAACAATCTCCTAGCGAGATTATTCGTTGAACCAACACTACCACCCCAGGATTCACCAGGGCCGGCCCAAGGGCTATTATACTCAAGCAACAGCTTTGGGCCTCCACTTGAATAGGGCCTCTAATACAATATAGGAATATTTTCTATATATATATATAAATAAATGCCTAGATAACAAAGTTGCCTATTTGTCCAGCGGTAAATTAACATGTGAGCTAAGGGGATGGTCGAGGGTTCGAGACTTGGTGAAGGACTTTCTCATTTTTACCTTTTTACAAGTCTACAAAATTCCTTGATACTCCCGATTTATTTAGGTACTTACTGTTTCTTTTCTTATTTTTTTTTTTTCATGATCAAAATCAAATACACTCTATCTTTGATTTTATCAAGTAGGAATCTTAATATTTTTTGTTTATCAAATACTTTGTTAAATGCACATGTTCTATATCTAAATGGGTTACAAAAACTTGAAATTATTAATTTATAGTATAATCTTTAGAGAGCTTATAAGGCCTTAAGTTTTTATTTTGCTTTGAGCCTTCTAAACGTTTAAGCCGGTACACATCAGTTAAAAATTATACGAAAGTTATACGACGTGTATAGCCAGCCCTATACGACATGAGTTAAACCCTACATGCGTATCACATACTACCGGTGTCCAAAGGGGTCCAATTACCATCACCACCCACCCATATAAAAGGGGTGTAAATTTAGGTTTTCATCATCATTTGTTGTCCCCAAAAGAAGAAGAAGAAGAAGAAGAAGAAGAAATCGGGAATGGCGAGCGAAGAGGAGAGCGCAGTGAAGGAGCCTCTGGATCTGATAAGGCTGAGTCTTGACGAGCGTATCTACGTTAAGCTTCGTTCTGATCGTGAGCTACGCGGCAAGCTCCATGTATCTATACTCTCTTTTTTTATCTTTTAATTTCCCTTGTTAAGCCCTAATTTTTCAGCTATGTGAAAATCTGATAATTGCTTGTATTGTTGTTATCTTTGCATATGGTTACATTGAATTGATTGTGAACTGAGTAACCCGAATACTCGACCTTGACTGCTTAAGCTTATTCGGTTAACCAAAATGTCAAACAATTTTTGCTTTAAAGAATTGTATTTGGTTCTTGCCTGACCTGACCCAACCCGAAAAGACCAATGCTCACCCACCCTGTGTTCAGTTATGGTTTTTTATTTTCTAGAAAAATTGGGTTCTGGTCCGGTCCGGCATCAACCCAAGGCACACCCCATGTTTGACACATATACTTGTCTCGGACATACCATAGTTGTTAAAAGCCATCGCCTCTTGCGCCTAGGCCCATTTTTTAGACGAGGCGAGCAAATTGCGCTTTAAGTCGAGGTGATTGCGCTTTTATTCTCCAGGTGATGTTTCAGGCGCAGATTCATAGATTCCGGAGACTTTCCGGCCAAGTTCTCTAAATTCTGGAAAAATTCCAGCCAAATTTCTACTTTTATCTAAGATAAACTACTTTTCTACACTAATACACTAATATTTTAGAACTTTGTCTTTTGGTACTAAATACATGATATTAATTAAATGTTATATAATAGCTTCTGTTTGTTTTATTTGAAGAATAGTATTATTTTTGTAATACATAATATATATTAATTTTTTTTTTCATTGTGCGCTTTTTTTCTCTCAGGCCCTCTCGCTTTTTTTGCACTTTGCACCTAGGCCCCAAGTGAGACCTATGTGCCTTGAGTGCGTCTAGCGCCTTTAATAACTATGGGACATACCCCAAAAATTGAGATGATAAATTGATACGTAAATGGTAAAATCAAGTTGGTAACAATTCGAAATATAGCTATAGGTACACGGCTAAGTCTCATTAAGTGTGCTAATAACGAATATCAGGAAACAAAGAGTCCAAGGATTCTAAACATATTGCATGTATAACAATATCAATAATTCTATTCGGGGCATATAATGGTAATTCCTGGAATTTGGGCGATCGGTGAAGGTCACGAATATGAGTGAGTACGAGTGATCAAGAAATTAGAATCGAAGAATATGATAACAATGAGAAATATTCATGCTACTCAAATAGAAGAATTTAGAATCCATACCTTAATAGTTGATAGCAATAATTGTAATATGTCTTGAGCTTAAAAAAACCTCATGAAAATTTTTTATTTTTACATCATATTGCTGTAGATTTGTTTAAAATCATAGAGTTTTAGTGGTTTGGGGTTACTTACTTAATCTATCCTTTGACTGAACTTTCAGGCCTATGATCAGCATTTGAACATGATTCTTGGGGATGTTGAAGAGATTGTAACAACCGTTGAGATTGATGATGAAACATATGAAGAGATTGTCAGGGTATGTTGTAATTCTGATTTCCCTTGTGAATGTGCTATGTCCTATCTGTGTACTTGAACATCTGTCTAGGGTCGTTCAAAAAGCTCGCAGCTTGTGGCTCGCTCGAATTTGGCTGGTTTGTAAACGAGCTGAGCCCGAGCCAAGGTAAGCTTGGCTCGTTGGCTTGCTCGTTAGCATGTATAAATTATAAATTCTTCTGTTTATTTGTTCTGCATTGTGTGTTAAAATTATATTTTTTTTTTTTTTTTTATGTATCAATATTGTAAAAATATAAAATTAATTTTTTTTCTTAACTAAGCGAGCTGGCTGGAGCTTTTTACGAGTTGAGCCGGCCCAATCTGGATCGACTCGACTCGTTTACACCCTACATCTGTCATGCATAGTGATTGTTCATGCTAAAGTTTTGTTGGTTTCTTTCTTAATTGAAAATCTTTGTTGGGTTGTTTCGATTGTAGAGCACAAGGCGAACTGTTCCATTCCTTTTCGTTAGAGGAGATGGTGTCATTTTGGTTTCTCCTCCACTAAGAACTGCGTGAGGCAATTTCTAAACTGTTATTGTCATCGTTGTTTCCAAGTCGTATCACGTATAAATGCTTTGTGATATGCATCTCTAGATTTGTTTCGTTGCATGTTTTCGACAATTGAGAAGTTTCATGTTGTAGGAGTCTTGTAATTGATGGTTGTTTTTGTTCATGGAAAGGAAAAAACTATAAAAATTTCTTATAACAGACGTTTTTTTCATGTTCATACTTGTGTGGTTGCTTTGGTTGAATTGTGTGTTTATAATGAACTCTCCGCACCTGTGGTGTACTTTTAGATTTTCTTTTAATGTTGCAATTTCTGAAACAGTTTTGAAATAATGTTTTTACTTTGTGCCTATGTTTCAAAATCCCTCAAGTCTTGCAACTTTATCAAAACTATAGAGTCCAGATAGACAAGATCTAATGGTATAGTATAAGTAAGCTACAAACATAGTAAGTGCTGAAAAGGTGTCACAGTAAAGGTAAGGTCCTGGAATGAAGGAAGAATGAAACATGCAAAGTGCATCACAAGTCTATATCAACATGTCCCCAAGATAAAGCAAGTTAAATATCTACCCTCCCTCTAAAAATCCATAACTTTAATCCTATGCCTCCATAAAGTTCCATAATCGATCATGTCTTTAGAGAGATGTAAGTCTATCAAATCATGTCCAACGCTCTCAACCCAAGTCAGTTTCGGTCTGCCTCTACCCCCCACCCCCTCTATAGTGAGAGGTTCCATTGGTCTAACTCGCTACGTCATCTATCTTTTTCTCACATGCCCAAACTATCTAAATTTTCATGTTCTTATCTTATCTATGTACTAGTCACCCCAAATCTATCTAAAAAACTCATCTCATCTTCTAGTCTTTTATTTAAGCACCTCAATATCCTAGAATCATAGAAAGGTTTTTTTTTTCTTTTTTTTTTAAATATTTGTTTTTTCTATTTTTTAACAGATAACTTGGCTTTTGTCATAATAACCTAAATGTATGGTCCTCTTGTTATAGATATAACCTATTTACTCCAATTAAGTGTGTTTTTTACTCATGATATTTAAGCATCCTCTATACTAATAAATGTAACTTAATTTTACATAATATATTGGAAATTTAAAAAAATTGAAGAAATTCTGATTAAATTACATAAGTTATCGCTGAAAAAAATAAATTATATGCTAAATAATGGTTGAAAATGAAAGACAAAAAATCGAAACTCGTAATAAGCAACATTTTTTAAATCGTTTTTAAAAATATATTTAAAAAAAGGAAAAAAAACCTCACTGGTCTCTATGTAAAGAATGATCCTACTATCAACCCATGTATATATACTGTGCTGTTACAAAAATATCAGTAATTAAAATTGAAATTACAAATTGATTGATCATCACAAGCATGTACAACAAAATGAGGTTCAAACATATAGAGAAATTACACAGCACAAGTTTTAAAAAAATGGTAATTACTTAACATCTAGATACACACAATTGCAGCTCACCTCATGTTTTCAATATTACATATTATTATTAATTAACTCAATAACTGAAGAATGAAGACAAATCTTATCTTCTTTTGGGCCTTGAAAAACTCGGGGACCCGACGACTTGCTTAGCCCCATAACTCCGGCCTGGAGAGTCTGACCCTCTGAACGAGCCATAACCTGCTACTGCTTTAACTGCTGTGAGACCAGGATCCAACGGAGGCAAGTCCACAAAACACGCTGTGTTGATCTGAGTCCTCTTGAGTTCTGATTGTAGTAGCTCATTGCTACACTGTTGGGCCAGGGCCTAAATATAACATAAACATATATCAGCAAATATAGCGAAACAACTTTTGGATAATAGTACCTCAAACAGGTAAAACAAGTTGAATGGAAAACTCAATTAAAATATATATATAAACAACAACTTTTATACAGATACGGGTGTCTTACAATAAGTTCATCAGGTGAGACGGTCCCCTGTTTGTCATCTCCGATCAAATCATCACTTCCACGTGTTGCACGACGACGGTGCTTTGGAGTATCACTGGCTTCAGATGAGCTCTCAGTAGCTTTTTCCAATATTGCCCCTTGTAATGACCTGAGAGATTCACTCACTTCAGGAGTGAAATACTGGTTTAATATGGTCTCAAAGTATTCAAGCTGCAAAAGAAATAAATTATATGAAAATCATGTGACATATCTCTTATAAAAGGCAATCCTGTAACACGTAACATTGGATTTACCTCAAGCATGAGCTGGCAGAAACCATTTGCATCCAACATCCGTATATCGGTGTCTCTATGTTCATGAAAAAGGCTGAGTAATGTGTCCATTAAGCCTTCAACAAGGGTTCCAAGTATCTTGTCAAGCAAAGGTTTACAACCACCAGATACTTCTGCATGCACCGCTACTAGAGTGTGCAATAACTCCACCGAAGCGTCACGCACACCCTGCAAAGAATGGAAAGATAAATTTTATAGCTAAAGATAAATGAAGCATAAAGTTCGATTACAATATCATTTAAAAAGCCCTCACTTTCACAGCAGGTACTGCCCCCCACTGTACTCCAGCATCCAACAAATAGTTCACAGCAGCTGTTCTAATGTGATTTGCCTGAAAAATAAACAAATATACTTAACAAATAAAATCTAAAAATATTATGTGTATGTGTGTGTATTAACATCTAAATACTAAAATATAAGACTTGATAGTAGAAATACTGAACCTTTGCTATAGTATACTGTTCAAGGACTTTCTCTTCAAGACCAGAGAAAGACCTAACCAGATCATCCACATCATTGTCCACCTCATCTTTACCCCTGCAAGAATCCAAAATTTTATGATCTCTTATTTTGGTTTCAGGGTCACGGTATTTAGTCTACTGGTTTTTGAAATTGAACAAGCAAAAGTCAAAATGGTATTATTTAAAACAGTAGAATATTACCACAATACCACTATAGTTAGCTAATTTAGCTTCCGTCCAAAAATCAATAAGAGTAGCTGACCAGATTATATCAGACATCACAAACAATGGTACTGATGTGATATGTATATTATATAGTTTCTACCAAGACGTATTTGTTGGCGTCAAAATAGATCTAGGGATTTATTCATAAAATGCTTGGGTAGTACTGTTAGTGAAAATGATTATACTATTAGTATCAAACTCAAATCGATTAAAGATACCTTTAAATTGTGTAATCATAATATTGGCATTCCAATAACTATCCATGTGGATTCCCACATACGGGGTGTCGATGTTTTGTTTGTTCAAATATCCACTAACAAGATTTAGTATACGGTAAATACGAAATGAAATAAAGAACTTGGAAGATAAAGAGACCACAACAAAACCGCATGCGGCATGCCTATCCTATTAATAACACGTCATCAATAACATGTCCACTCAACAAATGTCATCTTGTAACGTTCTTAAGAAGCTAAACCTTTTCAAGTGACTTGATTCTCAAATCCAAAACCATATTGACAACAATATGTTACTTCAAGATTTATACTCCAATCAACCAATTAAAATAACAGGAAATGATTTCAGGAAAAAATATACTACCACTGGACGTACCTGGGCTGCATCCAGATGTGTTTATATTTATGATGCATTTCACGAGAAAGATCATCTTTGCAAAATCCAAGGTTACTCAACACCATCAACAGCTGTTGGTGTGGATTAGTAATACTCCCAGGGAGTGGCTCAGATGAATTTTCTTCAGTATATCCGTTTTCGAATGCGGAATTTTCTTTATTTGATATGTTCTGACCAAGCTCGCTTCCTATCTGCTCCAGGTGACCTAATCATGTGCACCCAAGGAATTGGTCATAAGTAGAGCCGTCAATCTTGACCAATTTACTTATGAGTGAGTCGGTTCCAGCTATGTTTTATTTCTAATCGGTCAAACAATAAATTTAAAAAGACAGTAAATGACCCTCTCCATACCAGCAAAATCGAGCAAACAGTTCAAAAATGAAACCCTAACAGATTCTTGAGTTTCTTGAAAGAGTACAAAGGCATCTTCTGATTTTGTTGCTTCACTCCCTAAAGACTGCATCATCCTGGAGAAATAAAGTTGCCACATCTTAATCCGTAAAGAACAACACTTAGTATATATCAAGAAAAATGTCTTTACTTACGTATCTATTTGATCCATTGCAGTGACCATAACTGAACGGAATGCTAAAGGCAAGTGAGAAATTGTGTATGAAGATTTGTTTCTTTCTAGAACAGAAACTGGGACCCACAATTCGTTATTCGATATCTCTTCAGTTGAAGAGCGCATCCATGCATTAAGCCTTTGTATGTAAGTTTTTGTGATCTCATATTGAAGTGTACGCAAAGCTGCAACTGTTATCAGGAAAATTAAACGGTCAGGATAATACGAGGAACAAAGAAGGATGGATGAACAAAAAGGTCAATTAAGTCAAGATACCTGCAACTGAAGGTGCTGCTTCTTTGGATTCAAAAGCTTCACATGCTTTAGATATATCTGTTATTGCATCACTCATGTATGGCCGAAGGATATTCGAATCCCCAAGATCAAGAAAGGTGCTGTGGACCTTAGATTCATAAGCAGATATAGTATTCTGTATCATTCCAGACACTTCATCAAGAGAGTGACTTGAATTTTTTTCGTCTCCCACCTGTGTAAGGATATCCATGTAAAAAAGGTGGATGTATGTATCAGTATAATAGAAATATAATATAGTTACTCTACAAGATTGAAGATAAATAAACTAAATTACCTTAGCAAATTTGCCACTTGAAACAGAAAGGGCAACCTTCCAGAAGGCTGGTATGTGATGCACAATGACAGCAGTTAATCTTCGTATGTATCTTCCACGAAGAGCATCGAGTTCTTCGGAACCTGAATCTCTTGGTTGCGAATTTAATGTTAAGGAATCATCCATAAGCATATCAACAGCACCCTGATAAAATAAAATAAAGTTTAAGAGTGAGCAGAGATAATCTATATATTTTAAATAAAAGAAAAGGAGGTGTTGTTCACAGATTCGTTTAAATCATGCTGGATTTTCCTCCACTTTTCATCTGACAGTGCTTTCTCATGTAGCTCATTTTGCAAGTTCTCTATCCTCATTTCATGATCAAAAGTGCACTTCTCAAGTAAACCTCGGATCCTATGATTCTGATATATACACAAAAAACAAGATGATTAAAGCATTTACACTAGTGTGTATGTATATATGTGTGCATACATGTGTGTATATGAATGTATGATTGTTATGTGATTTTAAAATCAAGCTGTGGTTTTTGTATTACTTTCTCACCTGTATATTTAGATAATGACGTACGGGATCTGACTCAGGCTCCAGCTCCAGTAAAAGCCTCACAATGTTTTCAAGCTACAATAAACATTGAAAAACCAATATTAATAAAAACTGACCTTATAAAAATCCTAATAATAAAAGTAGTTTGTTTTAATAACTTGATTTTATTGGTATAAGAATATGTAGTGTCCTTACATTTGTTAAATCAATCTGTGGATCTTCCATAGACCGATAAAGCATGCCTTTGAACTCTTGCATAACTTTTTCAACCTCCTCAAGAACACGTTTTAATATACCAACCTGTATATTACAAAAGATGACATCGCATGAATACAATATTAAAATTATTTTATATATACAATTCACGTCGTTTCTTATCTACAGTGCCAAAGGGTACTTTAGGTATTTCATCTCAACATATTCTTAGAAGGGAAATACAATGAATATAATAAAAGATATTAAGTTTAGTTATTGTACATGAGAAGGGAGGACAATTGACTTTGCTTTCCTGTACTCTCTGACCGCCAGGTCATACTCTCCCTTACTAATATTGCCACGTATCGCACTTGGTAAGTTGAATAAAGTACGGAACCTCTGAAGCATTCCTTGAACTGACCTAATCTTCTCTGCTTGAGCCTAACAAAAAAAAGGACACAATTTATCAAATCACAAACTTTTAAAACTTAGTATTCTTCAAATTTAATTTCAGAAGAAAAACAGGCTTCAAAGTAAAGAGGCCAATAGAGTAGAAAATCGGCCACATTGTAGTTTTAATGCATAAAAGATTAAAACCCCTCAACTTATTTTATTCAAAAAGATCAATTGCAACTGAAATGACATGATTCTTGCAATTATATTTGACACAAACTATTTATGAAGTTTAATAATTTGCACAAAATGTGTTTCACCCAACCAACCCCAAACGGCAAACCCTTTGTAACAAAAAACTAGCAGTTATACCCGTGCTTCGTGGCGGGTAACGCTTTGTTTAGTTGTGCGTGAAACGTAGAAAAAACGCACTTAACAACTATATATTTGAAAAGCACAAAAATGTATGTCGTAAAAGTGTGTGCATAGAATACCCAAAAATATATTCAGAGGAAGAATGGTACGGTGCGTTGCAGCTGTGTCGAAATGTAAAGTGGCTCGAATTTATACCGTTTAATAAAAACGTATTACATTTGACCTGAATCGTTTCCGAACATAATTTAAGTCAAAACATAGACCAATTGAAAACGTACTTAAAAATAAGCATGAAAACGTATTATATTTGACCCGATTCATTTCCATAAAAAAAATAAAATTTATGTCAAAACGTAGACCAACTGAAAACGTACGTAATAATAAGCATAATAACATATTATATTTGACCCAACTCATTTCCAGGGAAAATTTACGACGAAACGTAAATTAACTTGAATTTATACCGACAAGTACATAAAAATAAACACGTAAAACTCGATTAAAGTTTTTAGAAGGTTATGGGGTTGTAAGTGTCAATGCTGAAAGTTGGAGGGTAAAAGTATAAAAAATACAAAAAAAAGTTAAAGGCAAACACTGTTCACCCCAAGTTGCTAAATGCATTATAGTTATCGTGTTTCGACCCGACCCACCAGACCTGCCACCTTTAGTTAAAATGTTTAAACCTGTCTTTCAAGTAGGGATGCAAAAGCACGATTAGCGACAGAAGTAACTCCTTGGATGGAGCTATATAAATGTGAGGTCCCGCATCCTTCTGGGTCTTCTTCTATTCTTCTCAGTTTTGACTCGATATCTGTATATATGACGCTCATCACTATCTGTAGAAAACATTCATGGCCATGTATAATGACCGTTATGCTCTCAGTGATGATTACTTACCATCAATGGTTGTTTTGCAAGAGACAAAGCAGTCAAAATTTTCTTTGACCAATTGTTTTCTCTGTTGAGTCCGTCCTTTGAGATCTGTTTTCAAAGCCATAGCACCAGCCTCCAAGTCTGCTGCAGGTGTATCTTGGTGCACTCGGCACAGGAATAACTTTGGATCAAATTTCTCAGAGTAATACATCAGTTTTTCTGTGTATTCATGTTAACAAGTTTGTTAGTAAAAGAACCAGCGTCATTTATGCATAGTCTATGTTGTTTTGAACACATTTCTTATTAAATAACAATTGATAATGATTGTGTAAGTCACACTAATGATTAACATGTTCATACATAACTTTATTCAATATGATATTATGATGCACAAAATGTGAAAAAGCCCTAAAAGTTATATACACCACAATATTCCATTACAGCCAGTCAACCGCATACATATATAATATACTTCACTCTGGTTGAATATTACAACTCACGTTTCCTTAAGAGTTAAGATTTATTACACCATGCACTTTATTTGATACTGAATGGTAGATAACTAGATACACGAAAGAATGATTGCATGAAGGACCATGCAATTAGCCTGATTTACATCTACTTGTAACTATATCAAATGCCATTAAAAAACAAAAACGATATGTAGATGAAACAGTAAAGCATTTGAATATATTTATGAGTACCTCGAACATCAGAATCTACTTTGTCAGAGTTGGCCGGAGAACTTGCTGCATACTCATTCACCAGCCTCAAGGTTCTGGTGTCTATTACCCTGCCATAGATATTAAACAGGGTGATAAGTAGAGGTGACAAGATGGGCGGGTCGAGTAATGGGTCAGAACAGGTTTGGATTAGAACGGCCCATTTTTTTAGAATAGGTAAAAAAGAATGGTGTTAATTTAGTTGAGACATGCAAACACTCTTATCCAATTTTGGATTCTTTCTAATAAGTATGTGTTGTTTAATATTACAAGAACAATATTATTGGCTTAGTCAATTGCAATAGTAATCTAGGTCTTCAAATAAGATGGTTTAATTTAAGAGGTTGCATACATTAATAATAGCCTTTTGCCAAATTTCAACTCATTCTATCCATTCAACTCACCTGTTCACTTTTACGTAAGTTCATTTTATTTGACCCATCTGAGATCAAAACCGCCATTTATAAGTAAAGGGGTTTTGTTTGCCACCTCTGGACTCGCATGTGAAAGTACAGAAAAAAAAAAGACACACGAGATCGATTGTGTCAATTTCTCCAGTAAACATCACTATTTAGGTAACAATTAGAAAAAGAAATTAATACTTACCCAAGTCCTAGGGGATCTACAAGTTCCATTCCACGTGAAAAAGACTGTAAATTATTAAGCCCCTTTATAGCCACTGATGGTTTCTTCTCAAACTTTTGAGTTGTGGGAACTGTTCTAGTCTCCCTCATGTCCCGAACCCTTCTGCCAAGCTGTCACAACAAGAAAACTTCAGACGGTTCAACTTCAACTGTTATCCAAAATTAAACAACAACTATGCCTCGAAGTTTATGAGAGTAAAAATTTATCATGAGTGATCATATGGTTCCAAAAGAGTATGTACCATAATTGATCAATTAAGCCGTATCTCCAAAACTGTTAAATAACAGGTTTCACAGCATTGTTTTGTTCCAAATTATAAAAATTTATAAAACCACATCAAAGTCATGGTAATTAGAATAACATCTTTTTCTTTTCTCTCGAAATTGTAGTTTATGTTTATCCTAGTGTGTGAATACTTTTCTATCAAAAGTTCAGTCGCTACTAGAGAATCGTATGGTACAGGTAAAAGCATGAATGGTAGCATGATACAAATTTATTTGTAAACGACGTTTTGTTTCTAAATAAAGATGGATGATATACTTGTATAGTGCAAGCAAATGTGCATTAGAGTTTTACGATATAAGTTGTTTTATAACAAAAACCAATGCTTACTAATAATTGTCGAAATTTCATTCAAACAATTTGGTTGATAAGGTTAAACAAATAAATGGACTTAACCTAACAAGGTTAAAATTCAACCCCAACAATATGGTTGATAAGCTATGCAGTTAATATCGGTGATATACAACCGATATATCGATTATCGGTCCCCATGTAAAATATCAGTGTCAAATATCGGTACCGATATCGACAATATTGACCGATATTTGACAGATATTTGAGCGATATATCACCAATTTTCTCGATATCAGTACCTTTCTTCTTAGTTCTACCATTTGTCTTTCTTCTTATTGCTGCTATTAGTGTTTTAAGTCTTAGTTATTAACTGTTAGTGTTTTAAGTCTTAATCAGTTCCTACTTGCTACAATTGTAAGTGTTTTGCAAGTTGCAAAAGGTTACTTTGTTAATGGTAGGAGGGTATACTTAATTGTTAGTGTTAACTTGCTATATATATAAATTCTGCATGATATTAAATTACCGATATCCCACCGCGATAACCTATATCTCAAATATCGGTCCTTGGCCGATTTACGATTTCTTACCACATTAACTGCATAGTTGATAAGGTTAAACAGAGAAATGGACTTAAGCTTGATAAGCTTAAAATTTCATCCCAACAATTGGGTTGTACAACAACTTTATCAGGTATTCTATTACTATTATTAGCAATTTTTGTTTTGTTTTCCTTAGCCACACTATATGTTAGTTGTATTGTATACTTGTAATAAAAATATAAATAAAAAATAAAAAAATCAAGTCGGGGGCTAAGTGGGAGCATCCTCTCTATCTCCGGGGATTGAGGAAAGGTTTGCCCTCATCCCACCCTCCCTATACCCTACCAATAGCTTGCTATAGTGGGATTTTACTTGGTACATGGCTGATGCAAGTATTATTATCTATATATACTAAATGATAACATTGGGAGGAATAGTGTCACTTTTTTCTTTCGTGTTTTTATTTCAGTTTAAGGTTTTTTCATTTTTTTAATAGAACTTTGGTTTTATAGTTTTGCCACGAAAGTTAAATAAGTTTAGATTTTTTATTAGTTTCTGTTTTACGTTTTTCTCGGATTTGGCCCTCATTTGCGTGCTACATAGCGCGGTGTTTGGTGGTCACATTTGATCTCTCAGGTTTTTTACCACCTCAACTTTCTAATACGTGTCGGTATAAATTCGACTTCGTCTACGTTTCACATAACGTGAGTCACTTGGTGTTAGAAATTCGTATTTTTAATTTACGCGTATCCCCGGTTTTGATCGTCGTTTGGTTTCTACTTAGCATGGTTTTACGCCCCCTCCCCGCAACACAGGGGGCTTAAGACTAGTTAAAACAACTAACCTTCAAGGAGTAACAGAGGCCTCGTGCCATCCTAGATAACCTTCCACCGGTTTCCTACCTTAACCCCTTGAAGGCTTCCTGCCTAGCGTAAGTTGTGCTCTACCTAGTCCCACTAGTTAATAAGGTTTCGGTGCGACCAAACGCGTCCACAACCAATTTAGTTCTTCTATAAAATCAAACTAAACATTCTAAACTTAACCAAATCAAAGCCGAAAACATATCAATTAGTTCTGTACTTAAAGAGTCTATAAGACTAGCACTACTAAAAACAACTTAAATTTCAGAAATCATTCATACCTCAGCCTCATCCACTCGCTTCCAAGCATCAGGCTCTTCCCCATCCCAAACCTTATCATCCTCCTTGCCACCTCTAGCACCACCTCTGGCCCGGTTCCTCGACCCGACCCGATCACTAACCGAATCCTCATCTCCTGAGGAAATACTCAGCATCTCCACCTCGGAATCCTCATCATCCTCCGTAGCATTCCGGCGATGCTGCGGCTTGGCAGTGGGCATAGAGTTAGGGTTTTTGGCAGGCCTGTGGTTTGACGGAGGTTGAACGAAATTGACTACAGGTTTAGAGGATCTGGATTGAGATGGTCGTGTGTAGTTTAAATCTCGCTGTGATTGCTCTTTTAAGGCCATCTGTAAGAGCTCGTCGTCGTCACTGTCACTCATTTTGGGGATTTGAAGAGTTAGGGTTTGTTCAGGTAGATTGGAGATTTTATTTGATTTGATTTGACAACAGGAAGAAAGAAAGAAAGAAGATGATTTGGATCTCGGGGTTTACTGTTATTAGATTGTCGGGAGGTGAACAGGATGGACTTGGTGCATGTGTGGCTAGCTTATTTTCAACTTTTCAAAGTGCTTTTGGCCAAAATAAATCAGGAATTCCTGACTTTTGGCAAATCTCTCTCACATAAGAACAAAAGCCAAACACTTTCAAAAGGACTTTTGCCCTTCAAAAGTCCTTTTACCCTCAAAATAAGGAACCCCAAACACAGAATTGGTCTCAAGTCAATATTGTAGTCAATTTAGGTGCTGTTTGTTTTTTCTGAAAAGCTCTGCGCAAGCTCTTCTGTCTGCTGCGCCGCGTGCATACTGTTTGTTTTTTCGAAGACGTTTCATTAAAAAATGTCTGCGTGAGCTCTTCTTGGTGCAGACTTTGCTCAGCCACTTCTAAGATCTTCTAAGGTCTGCAGAGAGTTAAACACCACCACTCACCACCACCGCCCATCACCACCACCACCGTCTACCACCCACTACCATCCACGACCACCACCGTCCACCGTCCATCACCACCACCACCGTCTACCCACTACCGTCCATCATCACCACCACCGTCCACCGTCCATCACCACGACCACCGTTCACCACCACCGTCCATCACCACCACTGTCCACCACCCACTACCATCCATCACCACCACCACCGTCCACCACCCACCACCACCGTCCGTACACCACCACCAGTTTATTTTAGAAGTCTGCATACGTTAAAAAAACAAACAACCTTCTTATTGCAGACTGCAGAGGTTTGGTCCACCTCTTCTTCTACAGATGTCTGCAGATGTGGTCCGCATACTGCAGACATCTTACCTCTTAAAAAACAAACAGCACCTTAGTATTTTTACAATTTATGTTTATTGAAGCAAATTGTTTTTTTTTTAACAGCAAAATATCTCATGTGTAAATCTGTTTTGCTCGGGCTACGTTCAAAGTCGACTCTTTGATTATAATGAGATCGTGCCTGCATTAGTACTATGGAAACTAATTTCGACCGAATATTAGTACCGGCATCAATACTATCGAAACTATTACGAATATTCATTTTATGGTTTCCGATCATCGTAAAACAAGTGTCGATTATGAGATGTTTGGATTTTTCAAAACTCCATGGATATAGACATGTAGGAGAGAAACGTATCTCCACTCAGACCAAGATAGAGCTTTTACTTGTTCATATAACAATTACTAGCAGGGTGCCCGCGCGATGCGGCGGGGGCGACACTTTGCATTGCAACACTCGTTTCTGTTAGTTTTCTTATTCCTATAATATTTATGATAACATTATTGTGGTGGATATATGTTATAAGTTTACACATATGTAAAAGTTTTGTTCTTTTATAAAAAATAATAACCAAAAGACAAAAAAATATTGTTTTTTTTTTTATAAAAATTAATAATTTAAAGACAAAAAATAAAAGATAAGTTGTTATAATTGTAAAGTTTGTTTATTTTATTGGTTAAATTATAAAGTATAATTTTATTCTTTAAAGTTCATAACTTTTTATAAATATCCACATAGTACTCATCCAGTAAACTTTAAGTTTAAAATTTTCGTTTTTATAAAAACAAAAAATAGTATTTGACTCGTAAGTACGTTTTAGAGCTTTAACTTAAATTGTTAAATTTCGGGTTTTTACAAATATAAAAAATTTATATTTTTATAAGATTTCATAAACTGTTTTTATAAAAAATAGGATGATAAGAGTTTATATCTTTATTAACTTTATATCATACTAAGTTCAAATTTTTAGTTCCTAACTAATCTTATCTATATGAGTCTACTTTTAACTAATAATCCCTAAAAATATGCAACACAAGCTACTACTATGTATCTAGTCAAGTTGGTAAATAATTATTTTAGAACTGACTAATATTATCTATAGCAATATAGTTGAACTTATAATTCCTAAAAATTTGGAACCCAGTTAGAATTTATCTAGTAAAGATTGTAAATTCCTGGAGTATTTTATTTATATTACTTGTTATAAAAATGTTTATAAAATAATTATTTTTTTATTAACTTTATATCATAGTAAGGTCAGTTTTTTAGTTTAGCTTTAAAGTTTATTACTTTATTACTTTTTAATTAAAAAATGCAAATTATTAGATTAATATTCAAGAATAACTGCAATAATTATTTTTTTATTAGTTGACTTATAATTCCTAAAATTTTGGGACATAGTTTACTATTTATCTACTAAATATTGTAAATTAGTATTAAATAATTCCTAAAATTTTGGGATATAGTTTACTATCTATCTACTAATCCGTAAATTAGTATTAATTAATTCCTAAAATTTTGGAACATAGTTTATTTTCTATCTACTAAATATCAAAGTTTTGTTTTGTTATAAAAATTAATAATAAATAAAGTATAGAAAAACTGTTTTAAACATGTAAAGATTCGTTTGTTAATAAAAAATACTAAACAAATGACAAAAAATAAAAAATAAGTTGCTATCGTTATAAAGTAAGTTTATTTTGTTGGTGAAATGATAAAGTTTATAATTTTATTGTTTAAAGTCCACAACTTTTTTAAATATCCACATCATACTCATCCAATAAACTTTAATTTTAAAATTTTCGTTTTTGAAAAAGTAAAAAGTAAAAAATAGTAGGTGACTAATGTTAAATTTCATTTTTATAAATATTTAAAAATCATATTTTTATAGAACAGTTTTTATAAAAAAAATAGGATGTAAAAGTTTATATCTTTATTAACTTTATCTTTTTATTTAAGAAATACAAATTATTCGAAAAATCTATAATATTATATAATTATTTTTTCATATCTCGTGTCGTCCAACAGTTTTTTTTATAGAAGGCACTAATAGATATATACGAAATCCTCGTGGAACATGACTGTTAAATTGAATAAGTTTAGTGTGTTTTGTAAATACAATCTTGAATTTACTCCAAACCAAGAGGTAGTTTTCATGTTTTGGCCATTCTTGGTAATCAAATTTATCTCTTTGGAAATGATCAATTACGAACATGTAAATTATATAATACGAACATGATTAAGTACTAAAGTATATTAGTTCAATCGAGATGTAAATTATAAGTGCAATAAAATAACACAAAACATAAACTTCAAATATAAAATAAACTTTATTATTCATGGGATAGTCTATATCAAACAAAAACAACTGAAAATGAAAAAAACATAAAAACACTTGATATATTTCATCTAAAATCTTTTCTTTTTGATCCGTTTTTCTTGTTTGTGCTCGAATCAGCAGTATCATCTAATTCATCTTCTTTCTCATCGTCCTCAGAATCATCTAAATTTATAACCTCGACCCATTTCCATTCAGAGAGTCTCTTAGATCTTTTCTTTTGATTCTCATACTTCCGATCCTTAAAAAACAAAAATTTAATAAAAAAAGTTAAAAAATGATTAAATAAATTTAAAAAAAGAACAAATATTGAATAAAAAAATTTAAAAAAGATTAAATAAATTTTAAAATTACCTCTTCGCTAAATTGACGTTGAAGCTTAGACTTGTATGGACTGAACATTGCACCATAAGAAATAATTTCAACACTATTATCACCATCATCCTACAATAAAACACCAAATAATAACATAACGAACTTGTTAATATGAAAGATTATAAGCGAAAATATTACTTAAAAATTAACAAAAGCTTGTTCGACAACTGGGGTGTTTAAATTGGTGTGTTGAATCTGAAAAATCAAATAAGTTAGTATTCACATAAAAGTAAATAAAAGAAAACAATTATCATTATTGTGATATAACAAAACTTATCATAGAACCGACCTTAGATTTTTCAATATCGCATGCTTGTTTTTTCGCATCAAGTGAATTCAGAACTGGCTCCATATTTTAAATCTGTTTAGCAACAGAAATGTAGAATTGTGAGTGTTTGCTATGTGTTTATAGTAGTCCATTAGGGTTTAGTTTTAGATTGGTCATCCATTTATTTAGGAAGTTTGTTGTGAGTTTTAAGTTTTTAAAATAAGATGCACATATCCTGTTTAGTTTGTTGTGGCATGTTTAATAGGAAGTTTGTTGTGAGTTTTATCTATACTTACTATATTAAACATGCCACAACAAACTGACTCTGTACAAGTAAAATTAGGGAATATTTTAGTTTATTAATGTCGTTCAAAATAAAAAACTTGGGTAAAAAAACAAATGTTAATGCACGGTAGCTAGGTAATGGTCAAAGCTGGCTTGGGTAAAAAACAAATGTTGGCTTTAATCAATTGTACATTTACGCATCGGCTATTTATACTTTATGAACGCACGGCAAAACTAAAAAAGACAACTATCGAAACGTTTAAAAAAATGTGCCGATCGTCATGGTACCTTCGGATTTTTTTAAAACAATACGGGTTGTAAGATATCGCAGGAATACATTAAAGAATTATAGAGGGGGGGAGTGTAACTAATTACCCATAATTATGTTAAATGTCAAGGATTTAAATGTAATAGATTGAGGGACTAAAAAATAATTATGGTTTAAAAGACCACTTTACCCTCATTCTAGGGGTTTATTTATAAATAATGGGGGAAAAAGTTCTTAACTTTTGGGAATCCTTCCCTCATGTATTATAATATAGTATAGATATGAGGATAACATCGGAGGATGGTAGCCAAGAAGCCGGCCATTAATTGCTTCATTTATTCCATAGATGAATTTACTCTTCTACCCTTATGGTGTCTTAAAATATTTTGTTATTTACTAATCTACCCCTCGTAAATACCTTGTGCTCATTGTACATGTTGCTTCAGAAGTTATACGCCATGTAAAATTACGTTTGTGTACGTCACTTCTCCATAACTTTTTTAAATATCCACATCATACTCATCCAATAAACTTTAATTTTAAAATTTTCGTTTTTGAAAAAGTAAAAAGTAAAAAATAGTAGGTGACTTGTAGGTACGTTTTAAACACCTTTAACTAATGTTAAATTTCATTTTTATAAATATTTAAAAATCATATTTTTATAGAACAGTTTTTATAAAAAAAATAGGATGTAAAAGTTTATATCTTTATTAACTTTATCTTTTTATTTAAGAAATACAAATTATTCGAAAAATCTATAATATTATATAATTATTTTTTCATATCTCGTGTCGTCCAACAGTTTTTTTTTATAGAAGGCACTAATGGATATATACGAAATCCTCGTGGAACATGACTGTTAAATTGAATAAGTTTAGTGTGCTTTGTAAATACAATCTTGAATTTACTCCAAACCAAGAGGTAGTTTTCATGTTTTGGCCATTCTTGATAATCAAATTTATCTATTTGGAAATGATCAAGTACGAACATGTAAATTATATAATACGAACATGATTAAGTACTAAAGTATATTAGTTCAATCGAGATGTAAATTATAAGTGCAATAAAATAACACAAAACATAAACTTCAAATATAAAATAAACTTTATTATTCATGGAATAGTCTATATCAAACAAAAACAACTGAAAATGAAAAAAAACATAAAAACACTTGATATATTTCATCTAAAATCTTTTCTTTTTGATCCGTTTTTCTTGTTTGTGCTCGAATCAGCAGTATCATCTAATTCATCTTCTTTCTCATCGTCCTCAGAATCATCTAAATTTATAACCTCGACCCATTTCCATTCAGAGAGTCTCTTAGATCTTTTCTTTTGATTCTCATACTTTCGATCCTTAAAAAACAAAAATTTAATAAAAAAAAGTTAAAAAATGATTAAATAAATTTAAAAAAAGAACAAATATTGAATAAAAAAATTTAAAAAAGATTAAATAAATTTTAAAATTACCTCTTCGCTAAATTGACGTTGAAGCTTAGACTTGTATGGACTGAACATTGCACCAAAAGAAATAATTTCAACACTATTATCACCATCATCCTACAATAAAACACCAAATAATAACATAACGAACTTGTTAATATGAAAGATTATAAGCGAAAATATTACTTAAAAACTAACAAAAGCTTGTTCGACAACTGGGGTGTTTAAATTGGTGTGTTGAATCTGAAAAATCAAATAAGTTAGTATTCACATAAAAGTAAATAAAAGAAAACAATTATTCATTATTGCGATATAACAAAACTTATCATAGAACCGACCTTAGATTTTTCAATATCGCATGCTTGTTTTTTCGCATCAAGTGAATTCAAAACTGGCTCCATATTTTAAATCTGTTTAGCAACAGAAATGTAGAATTGTGAGTGTTTGCTATGTGTTTATAGTAGTCCATTAGGGTTTAGTTTTAGATTGGTCATCCATTTATTTAGGAAGTTTGTTGTGAGTTTTAAGTTTTTAAAATAAGATGCACATATCCTGTTTAGTTTGTTGTGGCATGTTTAATAGGAAGTTTGTTGTGAGTTTTATCTATACTTACTATATTAAACATGCCACAACAAACTGAAAATTAGGGAATATTTTAGTTTATTAATGTCGTTCAAAATAAAAAACTTGGGTAAAAAACAAATGTTAATGCACGGTAGCTAGGTAATGGTCAAAGCTGGCTTGGGTAAAAAACAAATGTTGGCTTTAATCAATTGTACATTTACGCATCGGCTATTTGTACTTTATGAACGCACAGCAAAACTAAAAAGGACAACTATCGAAACGTTTAAAAAAATGTGCTGATCGTCATGGTACCTTCGGATTTTTTTTTAAACATTACGGGTTGTAAGATGTCGCAGGAATACATTAAAGAATTAAAGAGGGGGGGAGTGTAACTAATTACCCATAATTATGTTAAATGTCAAGGATTTAAATGTAATAGATTGAGGGACTAAAAAATAATTATGGTTTAAAAGACCACTTTACCCTCATTCTAGGGGTTTATTTATAAATAATGGGAGAAGAAGTTCTTAACTTTTGGGAATCCTTCCCTCATGTATTATAATATAGTATAGATTAAACATGCCACAACAAACTGACTCTGTACAAGTAAAATTAGGGAATATTTTAGTCTATTAATGCCGTTCAAAATAAAAAACTTGGGTAAAAAACAAATGTTAATGCACGGTAGCTAGGTAATGGTCAAAGCTGGCTTGGGTAAAAAACAAATGTTGGCTTTAATCAATTGTACCTTTACGCATCGGCTATTTGTACTTTATGAACGCACGGCAAAACTAAAAAAGACAACTATCGAAACGTTTAAAAAAATGTGCCGATCGTCATGGTACCTTCGGATTTTTTTAAAACATTACGGGTTGTAAGATATCGCAAGAATACATTAAAGAATTAAAGAGGGGGGGGGGAGTGTAACTAATTACCCATAATTATGTTAAATGTCAAGGATTTAAATGTAATAGATTGAGGGACTAAAAAATAATTATGGTTTAAAAGACCACTTTACCCTCATTCTAGGGGTTTATTTATAAATAATGGGGGAAGAAGTTCTTAACTTTTGGGAATCCTTCCCTCATGTATTATAATATAGTATAGATAAGGTGACGTAAGGCTAGGAACGACAAATCTCCTTATGATAAACAAATCCATTTTGCAAGTTTGTTATTACGGGTAGTTCCTACAAAGGATCAGGCTAATGACATATACAATACTTAAATTCTCGGTGTAGATGCTACATAGTTGGTTCTCGTCATTCAGAGACTACGAGTGTAGTAGGAGTAATCGTCGACAAAAGGATCACCCTAAGATGATCATCTCATGGTTATTGAGAACGAAGCAAATCAGATGGTTCTACTTTTTGACTTGCTCTTAGGGAACCAAGATCGAAAAGACCGAAAACTCAGATTCACAACCACTGAAGGATTCCACGACTTTATCTTTTGGGTTTTCTCTTTCAACTGCTATTACCAAGTACATGTATTGTACTGTATCGATACTGTAATAAGCCAAACAAATCCCGAATGAATTCTCGCCGCATTGTGTAGGTCATGTTCACTAGTTATCATTATAAACCAAATGATATTTATGAGTTTTGATTAATTTTTCTTACCCACAATGTTGTTCACTCACTTATGAAATGAAAAATCTTCTTGCTTTTTACTCTAGATTATAATCTTTCCCCCTAATTAGCTTCAATACAAACTTGTCAACTTAAATAAAGATCAAATTATTCAAATCCCATAGAATATAAAATACATGGTTGGTGCAAGATCTGGCCACAAATTAAATAACCCAACAGTTGTTTGATGTATGAAGAACGAAGCAATATAAGAACCACAAACGATGGATAGCTTGATTGTGGATCGACCATAACATATACAGAAAATCAATTAAGCTTGAATTTTTATGAGTCAATAATGAGCCTGCATGCACATTCTTGTGGGTACAAGACACATCAATTTAAGGATAAGTGATGTCTTTTTAAATAGGATTAATATCCTTAAAAAAGGTCATGTTTTAATAAAGCTTATAAGCACATCTTTCATAAGCTAAGCTAAAGTTTTATCAAATAAAAAATTTATTATAAAAATATTGTTTTTATCAAAAGGTCTCTTGGAATAATCTTCCTCAAATAGAAGTTTGTGACTATGTGAATTATTAAAATATGAGAGGAGCAACATGTAATTTTATGGAAATTTAATTTAATTTGTACATATGGTGGCCCTGAAATGGGAACTTAAGATGTAAATTAGTAGGACAAAATCACAAATGTGAACTATGCGCTATCTATTAACTATACTAAAACAAAACATGTAGAGGTCATTGGGCTGGTTACGGGATCTTTTGGGCTTGTTTGTTGGGAGTCTTCGAGTTACCTGAAAATAGCACACCCCTAAATGTGTGTTATATAGTTTTTCTGCCTTGGATGGATTTAAGTAGACTTTTGTCTGCCATGGAGTGGTCTATACCCCTCATTGATGATTCCAAGTGCATGTTAGTCGGAAAATTAATATTCCTTTATAATAGTAGTCGCAATTTAGATTTATTTACTTACAAATTGGTCCATTAAGGCAATTTTTTTGTCTAATAGGTCAAACAAGTAATATACATAAAAAAAAAAACACATTATACAATGAAAATATCCCAATTATCCTACTATCATTCTAACACATCATTACATTTTCCAATTTTGCAGCAATTAGCTGGTCTCAAAGAGCTAAGGAGGGTGTATGAAGTTTGGGCGTTGACATAAAGATGCAAGCAAAAGTTTGAACCTATTAGGCTAAAGGGTGTGGGGGTAATGGTTGGGACATGATTCGTCACGTAGGAACATGAATGGAAGGTTATACCACCCTCTTCCTTAATCCACCATAGTATGCATGGATTAAACCATGGCAACCATGACCCTCCTTTCCATTTTTCAAGTAATCCTTTCCTTTTTCTTTAGACAAAGATAAATTAAAATAAATAAGAGAATAGTGGTTTGGGTCATGACCACACACTTAGGGTAGTGATTTTTTATTGTGGATTACAGGTGGGTGACATGGCACTGGCGAGAAGGGTCATGGTGGTCATGAGGGTTATGACCACACCCTATAGCCTCGTAGCGTATTAGAATATAAGTGAACCTTATCTTAAAAGCAAGTTTCAAGCAAAGCAAGTCTTTAATTTCATTCCATATTTTTGAATCTTCACTTATGTTGTACTTTTCCTTTTGTTTAAACTTGCTGATCAAATTCCATTTGAGTAGAATGGTATGGAAAACAAATTACTTGTTATTGCTAAACAATTTACTTTTAGTGTGTTGGATTTATTTACTGTGTTTTGCAATATAACTCATTATTGTGTGTGATAGGTTCATGGTACTGTGTTTCGTGTTAGGGAAAGGGGCTTACAAGTTGCGCACCCTGGACGGATACATCATCCCGCACGCATGGAACGCGCAACAACTGCGCAAGTGCTATATGTAACTACTCTTGGCCTTGCGCCCTTACTCTCTCATGATTGGCCGCACACCTTTTTATTTTCCTATGTTGGCTAAACGCCCTACTTGTACGCAATGTATGTTGGCCTAAGCGCCTATTTTCTTAATGAATGAAAGCATATGCCTTATGTTTTCTTTTATCATGATGACTTCTACGTACCAAATGCATGTTAAACTTTTGATTAGCACGAAAACACTTCAGTAAATTACGAGCTCTTGAGTCACGCCTCCAAGGTCCTCCGCGAACACAGCGCGAGACCGGGCAATTACACTCGTACAAGAGCCACACTTACATTTATTCGCGCTAACTTAACCAAAGTTTCTAACAACAGTGCAATAATTGTAACTGGACAAAGGATAAGCAAACAGAAGGATGTATATTAAACAAGCGCAACCGCGCAATGATTACAAAACATCATCAATTGAAAACAAAGTAAGTGCAACCGCACAGCCAGATACATTTAACATCCAAAATAAAATTACAAGGCACAAAGCCTATCAATACTACCTACTCGTAACCATCACCACCATCATCATCATCAACATCATGTTTATCATCACCATCGTTTCCACCATCGTCATCACCTGATGGCTCTTCTTCATCGGGTAGCTCGACAGTTTTCTGGTGGGTCAAGGAAGGACTTTAGCCGGTGACACCAATCATCATGCTTCAGCGCATCTGCGACCAGATCCATCACAGGTAGTGATAGATGGTCATATGCCTTTTCAGCCCGGGCCAACTCAGCATCAGCCTGATCAGTCACTGAGCAGTGACTAGTGTCAAACCCTTGTCCAAACACCTCTTCAGCATGTTACGCACACTCAAGATAGCCTCCACGATGACCTACCGCGCGTGAGGCATCTATGAGAGTAGCAATAGCGCCATCCAGTTCTCCAGCATTTAAGATCGAGTTGGCGATCTGTAACAAAGGCAAGGGATCAGAAACAAGCTTTAGCAAACAAAAGTTTAAGAAAAAGAAGAACATACCAGAACTACTCCCCGGCCACGCATCCACTCAGCTTCCGCGGCAAGAGTATCAATGATGCCCTGAACCTCGGAGTAGTTATTCTGCGCTACGTTGAGGGCCGCCGTGCTAACGTTGCGCGCTTCTTCAACTTTTTGCCTGGCTTCCTCAGCAGAAGCAGCTTTTCCTTTCTCGGCTTCAAGATCAATCTCCAAGGACTCACTTTTGTCAACCTGCTCTTGCAAGCGACGTTTTAACTCTGCAATTTCAACATCCTTGGCAGCCAGATCTTTATCCTTACTGGATATTTGCGCCTTAAAATCAGCCTGCAAAAGATAAAAGACTTAGTTCTACAAGCAAAAAACACGGGAACAAGAAAGGATAACGCTCTACGCACCTCAGCTTGCTCCTTAGCAGCTTGCGCATCTTCAACCTTCCCTTTCAACTCCGTAACTTGACCCTCAAGATCGGTAATTTTAGCGCGAGCCGCGTACATACGATCGTTGTCTTTCACACAGATTTTCTTCCAATCAGCACGCTCCTTCGCTAAAAGGTCTTCAGCAGCGGGAAGCTTGCCCCTAAGGCCCTCGCGGCCCCATTCCTTTGACTTCCTATCAGCTTCGAACTTGGCTTTCTCCTCATCAAATTTAGTATTAGTTTTCTCAAACTCCTTCACCTGCTTCACAAGGCGCTCACGATAATTCTCCCACTCAGCCCGCTCCTTAACCATAGTGCGCCACTCACGAACAATCTGGTGATTGGCGGTGCGAGTATTTGCCTCTCCAACCACGTACGCTTGATACAGCCCATCGTGAGTACGCGCTCTCTGCCGGTTAACCTCACCGGGAGGAAAAGAGTTTAAAAACCAATCACGACACGGGCCGAACTCCTTAAACGTATCCTACTGTGGAGCGTTGCCGCATGACTCCTCGGTATAAGTTTTGTAATAAATATCACCAAGGGTATCCTTTGGCCCAATGCTTTGTGGTATAAACCCTCAAGCACCACCGAAACTCGCGCCACCAGCAGCAGCAGTTTTCTCCTTGCGAGGAGCAGAACCGGACCCCCCAGTAGTAGAAGTCACTTGAGCAGTCTGAACGGGGGCATTAGCTGGCGAGGGTTCAGTTGGTTTCTCAACCTCAGGTTCCTTTCTCTTCTCATGATGGGGCTGGTCAAGCCCCGTGATTCGAGTAATTTCCGGACCCTGCGCCTTCTCGCTCGCAGTTGCAACAGCGGCCCCGGTATCCTTCAGATCAGCTCCGACAGGCTTTTCAAAAACTTTTTCCTTGGTCTTCTCCTTCTCTTTCCCTTCCTCAGCAGTTTTCTTCTCCTTGAAGGGTTTGATGGTAACCTTGGGCCTTTTCTGCGCCGGCTCCGAGGGTTCTGTGATGACGACACCCTTCTTTTCAGGGGTCTTCTTTTTGGCCTCTGCAAAAACAGAGTGTTAAATAAACAGAACAGCGAAGAAAGCAAGGTAACAAAGAAACTAACCAGGAGAAAATTTATACAGAGAACGCAGGTTACTCTGTTTGCCGGTCAAGGGAACACCTCCAACCTTCGAAGCAATAGACACACCAGCTGTAGTCTCAGTTCTACTTCTTTTCCTGCTTACCAACTTGGCAGCAAGTTCCTCTTCATCTTCTTCCTCCTCTTCATCATGTGCGATGGAGGATGGAGTAGCGCCAGCATTTGGGTAGCGAGAACCCGCGCTCCCTGAGCTCTTGGAACCAGCAGCTCCTATCTTCTTCTCGCCTATGCGCGACAAACCTTCAAGTGAGTCACTGATAATCACATAATCTTCCAAGTTACTCTGACGAAAGCGTAGGGTGCCTTTATCAGCAGCACCAGGCGCTATGCGGCTGCTCCCACCCTTCTTGCTAGTCACATCAGCATCGATGGTGATAACCTTCTTCTTTTTGGTCTTTTTCTTCATCTCTTCGGGGTCAATACCCAAGTCGCGCAGCACACCTGCAAAGATGGTAGACCAGGAACTTAACTCTCCATTGGAAGATCCGACAGACTCCTCGCTGGAAAGATAGACAATCTCTTTCCCAACAGAAGTCAAAGTGCGCAGAGGTTGAGGGTTAGGTATATGCGCACCTTCGGTTGCAGTAGGTGGATCGTCGAAAACATCAACAACAGGATACATGAAATGACCTTTAATCTGGTCATACCAGTATTCCTCCCCTGCTCTAAGCGGGTGCACGCCCATGGACCCACCAAAGGTGGGGAAGGTAGCTTGCCACAGATGCGCTTCTACACGCGAAATTACATAGTTAAGCACAGGCTACAAAGCAAGAAATCAAAGAAATTAAGGAAGTAACTAACCTCTATCTTCAAAATCGGAATGTCCTTGGTATCTGCCGGCCACTGGTCACTCATCCGCGCCGCTACCAAGACGTTCTCACCAAACACTTGGTTTGGGGTGGCAGTAAACTTCATATACCAACCTTCCGTCTTAGGAATCGCCAGATCCTCCTTCAAAATCGGCTCGTACCACGCGCGGAAGGTCATGGCAATCGATATCACCTCCTCGCGAATAAAAAAGAACTTCGGTTTCCAGTCATGGAAACTCTTAGGAGGATTTAGAAGTATCTTCTTCGTAGCCCCCCGACTGGCAAATGAGTAGAAGCCCATGTTTCTGATCAGTTGATAGAAGACCCTGAACCTTTCTACAGTCGGCTTAATATCATGGGATCGACAAAGAAATTCGAAGTGTCGAACCCTAACCATGCCAGGCGGACTCATTTGCGAAATATGGAACCCATAGAACTGCAGAACGTGGGCCATGAAGTCTGTCGCCGGCAACCGGAAGTTGCCCTGATGAAAGAAGTCTTCAAAGAGGGTGATGTAACCCGGCGGTGCATCAGCGGCCGTCTGGTTTTGGCCGGGATACCGAGCATCCCATTCCGGTGGAAACCGAAAACTTCATGTGATCTGCTCAAATAAACCTAAGTCCCACTTAAGGACAGGAACGGGACCTTCCTCACCAGGATTCTCTTCCTGATGTTCTTCAGCCATAGTCACGAGTATAAACGTTGAATGCTCTGGAAAAAACTCGAAGATGTGATGAAGAATCTTCAAAAATCTGCTTCAGACCACTTGAAAACTTGAAGATGTGATGAAGAATCTTCAAAAATCTGCTACAGACCACTTGAAGATTTGAAGATGAAAGAAGAAAAGAGAGAAAACAGCGGCAGTAGGAGAAGGGAAAGTGACCTACCTTCACCCCTCATCAGATATATATACCCATCGCATTTAATGTGATGGGTAAACGTGCCGTGATCACCGCGCGCATGCCCAATAACAGAACGCCACGTAAGGCGGGATTATCAGAGTGACGGTTACCATGCGCGAGTGGGCCCCACTCGCCTGACGGAAAGCCGAACCGTCAGGCACAACTTGCTGACAACCGTATCAGCAGTCAACTCAAACATCGCCATCAACGACATTTGCACCAACTCGTCAGAATTCAAATTTCGAGAGTTTTCCCGCCCAAAGTTACTACAAACTTCATGCAGAAGCTACTAAGGCCGCGCATCAGCAACAATTAATCAATAACCCCGCGCGCTTCAACCTTACAGGCAATGAATCACCAAGAGCCAAACTTGGTAGCCGCGTCATAGTAACTGACAAGCAGTTACACACGCGCCGTCAACCAGGATCAAGCAAGCATTTCAAATCATTAACACTTCTCTTTTTTTTCTTTAAGTCCAGAGCTCCAACCACTTACATTGCGCATGGTGCAGCACTGGACTAGGGGGACTTGAAGGGGTATGGTCCTAAAAAGCCGTGCAGGCCTTCTTCCAGGTCGCGCGCAGGACCATACTCCTTAATCAGTAAGATTTTCAATCCAACCTCGCGCGGGTTACCCTAGTAAGGACTGACCTCGCACAAGGTTTAAACATGAAAGAGCATTGATTTCGACACTTAGCATTCTGAATAAGAGCCTCCAATCACCTGTATCATGCGCGGGCTAGTTCCGTGTTCAGCAAGGGCCGCGCATATATATGGCGCAGGGCTATTTCAGAAGGCTCTCAAGGTACAAGTGGCAGAGGAAAAGGGCCAATCCGCGTCCTTCAGGCTCTGCTCAATCGTGCTCCATGATCGTCTGACGTGCAGGAGACAGAAAGTACTAAAGGACGTTTACGTGGCACCAATCACAGGGCAGAGACACCTGCCCCATGATCTCCACTCACCTGCTGATGGCAGAGAGACAACAAGGCCGACAACAGTGACACGTGGCTCCAATCACGGTGCGCCAGCACCGAAGAACTTCTAGAAGCCATTACCGGTCGACACTAACTAGACAAGGAACATATCCGCTATGTTGTCGCCTTCCGGCCCAAGGCCCATCAACCCACATCCTCTTACACCTCTCCGGCTATAAATAGGACCGTTCATTCACAGGTTAAACCACTCCATTCCCTCTAATCTCACTCTTTACACACTTTAATCTCCTCAAGGCAGATACTTATTCTCACACCGGAGCCTGGTTAAGAGGGAAACCCCCATATTCCCCTCTTAACGAGCTAACAGGGTTCTGTTTTGCAGGATTAACGAATCATCAAGGAGCTCGGAAAGTAATAAGAAGATTAACCTTTATGGTAGAAACATAAACCAAACTAATCCACCCATAAATTAGTTCTGTGTTTCTTCAGGGGCCGGGTTGGACGCATGTGTCATTTACAGGTGTAGGTGACTGCATCCATAATTGAAGGGCAAGTAGATGGTCCCATCTTCGGTAAGGGTGTCCGGGGTGATCTCGGCAAAGGAAGCGGCAAAACCTTTTGCCGCATGGGGAGTCCACCACCATCAATCATTTGCCACGCGGGGCAAGATTTTTGCGGTGAGTTGTTGCCGCTTGCGGGGAACTTGAGGGAGAGAGGTAAGTGGTGGGGCCTAGTATCTTCTCAACCAATCATCCCTTTTATAAAAAAAAATGGTTTGGGGGGAACCACCCTTGTGTTTTTGGGCAAGAGGGGAAAATGAGAGGGGAAATGATATGGCACAATATGATTGGGTGGGTGGAAATTTCCCCCCATCTCATTAGGCATGCACCCCTTACACCCTAAAGAGTTTGGGGGGGGGGGAGGGTTGTTAAAATATGTTAATAATTGTATTACGGTAACCAATTGTGAGTTGATGAAACACCGATTTGCACAGGGTTTATCGATGGGGTTATTTCGTCTGTGGGGTTCAACCTCTTTTCTTGCTCGTAACAATGGCTGGAGATCTGCAAAACAGTAAACACCGTTAGTCTCGTTAAGAGGGGAGAAGGGGATTTTCCCTCTTAACCAGGCTCCGGCGTGAGAATAAGTACTGTTCTGAGAGGAAATAAACAGTGTGTGTATAGAGCGAGTATAGAGTGTAAAGATCCTGAACCTGAATGATGAAGGGTCCTATTTATAGCCGGAGGGTGAAGAAGGAAGGAGCAGCTGTGCCAGCTGTGAGCGCGTGCCAGCTGTCCGACCAAGAGGAATATCCTCTTGGTCTGCTCTGTCATGGCAGGTGTAGTGGTACACGTGGCGTTCTTACATTCGCTCACGCTGGATACCTCGTACTGGGGTTGTCGGCTCTGCTCCCTGATTCGTCGCAGGCCTACGTGGCGTTCTGCGAGTGGTGACACGTGTTGTCCTTTATGTCGGATAGAGCATCTTTGGTGCCAGCTGCGAGTCTTCCAGAAGTTTCTAGAAGCTTCTGGATTGTTACGCTGATGTGGACGCCTCGTGTGCTCAAAAGTGGTGTGGTCCCTGCCATGTAGGCAGGGAATTGGGACCATACCTCTTCAAGTCCCCCCAGTCCAGTGTGCCTTCTAGTTGAGTTGATCGTCTAGGAGGGATTCTGGACTTATGAAAGTAGTGAGCTTTTGCGGCGCGTGGAGTTTTTTAGCCTTTTAGGAAAAGTGAGCCAAGTGGACGCATCGCGCATGGGTTTTGGCTCTTTGAAAAAAGTGAGCCAAATGGACGCATGGCGCATGGGTTTTGGCCCTTTGAAAAAAGTGAGCCAAATGGACGCATGGCGCATGGGTTTTGGCCCTTTGAAAAAAGTGAGCCAAATGGACGCATGGCGCATGAGTTTTGGCCCTTTGAAAAAAGTGAGCCAAATGGACGCATGGCGCATGGGTTTTGGCCCTTTGAAAAAAGTGAGCCAAATGGACGCATGGCGCATGGGTTTTGGCCCTTTGAAAAAAGTGAGCCAAATGGACGCATGGTGCATGGGTTTTGGCCTTTTGAAAAAAGTGAGCCAAATGGACGCATGGCGCATGGGTTTTGGCCCTTTGAAAAAAGTGAGCCAAATGGACGCATGACGCATGGGTTTTGGCCCTTTGAAAAAGTGAGCCAAATGGACGCATGGCGCATGGGTTTTGGCCCTTTGATGTTTCCTTCTGGTGGAAGTTTGGTGGTTATGGGGAAATGTTTGGTGTGACTGTCTGACATCCCTGTCTTATCGGAGGTGAACAGTTGCTTTTTCAGTGACTTTTTGTCACGTCAGGCGGCCTTGTCGCCCATGCTTCCCGAAAAAAGAGCTGACGTCTTCTCTCCCTTCTGACGTGTCACTCCTTTATTGGTTGCTTTTTAAAAGTTCTGACGGTCCACTACCCATCGCATTAAATGCGATGGGTATAAATAGGAGGCGGTTACCCTTTCTCCTTTACATTTTCAAATTTCAACTGTGATTTTCTCTCTATCTTCTCCCCTTATTCTCCCTTTCTCCATATTTTTCTTGAGTTCAGATCTTTTACTTCTTGGTACTTGTACCATGTCTGAGAGGAATCCCACCCAAAAGAAAAGAAAACATAGGGGGAAAGCCCCTCTTGGTCCGGACCAGGCTATTATTGGTTGGAAGGAGGAGGAGTTTCAGAATCTGGTAAGGGGTATGAACTTCCGCCCTGAGTGGAGAGCTCAGTACCCTCCTCCCGGATCTACTACTTTAGATGCCCCTCCAGGCTATATCACCTTATATGCAGCGTTTTTCCGGGAGGGTAGTTTCCGGTTACCGATAACGAAGTTTACTGCTGCTGTGCTAAGGGGTTACGGACTTCATATTTCTCAGATAAATGCGATTGGGCTTCCACGCATTACTCATTTTGAATACGTTTGTAGGGCTTATCGTATTGATCCTACTTTTGAGATGTTTAACGTGTTCTATAGTGTTACCTACGCCAATGGTTTTTATTCTTTTCAAGCGAGAACGGGTGTTGCTCCGGTTTGCTCTGTGCCGTTAAAGAGTCTTCATGACTGGAAACAGAAATTTTTCTATATCCGCCGCGGTGTAATTCCAATAGATATGCCGTATAGGCATGTGAATCAAGGGATTCCGAAGGTGGATGTTATGGCGGACTTTGCTGCTCAGGATTGGTTTAAGAGGATAACCCAGAAAGCGACTGCTATTTCCCAACTGGATGAGATGGCCTTGGTTGGTGCTGGGATGAGTTTGTTGTGGGTGCCCAAGAATCCATTGGGTCAGCCCGTATACAGTTTCCAGGGTAAATGTATGTTTCTTTCGTAAGTTACCGCTGAATTATTCTCCCCTATGTTTATTATGTTTTCTCATTTACTTGCCTTATTGCAGTTGGTTATAGCTTGTTGAATGTCTTGGACCCTAAGGCGGCGGGTGCCATGGTTGAAGCTATCCAAGCAGAAGGGAAGCCGACGTGGTTAGACCAGATCCGGGGTCGTTTTTTGCATCCAACAGATGAGAGCTTGAATAGATATGTCGCCGAAGTTATAGGTGAAGGTGTTTTGAATGACCCTTTCGAGCCGAGTCGCGAGGAAGTCATTTGTTCTTTCAAGTGAAAGTTCTGACCAAAACTTTGAAGATCTAACCTCTCGTTGCGCGCGTGCAGGTACCGCGCAGGGTGATGTTGTTGAACCCGTGCATGAGGTTATTGGTGACGACGACGATGTAGAGGTGCCCGTTGATCCTTCTACTCAGTTGGAGTCGAGGAAAAAAGCGAGAACTGATAGGTCTGGGAGGAGGGAGGGGAAGGGTGAGGGGAAAGCTGCTGGTTCTTCTCGTAAGCGACCTTCTATACTTCCTTGTCTAGATTATGTGGTAGTTTCTGACACGTTGCCTGGCCTAGGGGTTGGTGAAAGGAGTCAACAGTCGGATCCTGAAGACAGTGCTACTCTTACTGAGCACATGAAGAAAAAAGCCCTCGAGGATCAAAAGCGCAAGCTTGATGAGCAGTCCGCTGCTCTTCTTGTTGCTAAAAAAGCAAAACTTCACAAGGAAGCCCCCCCAGCACCTTCTGAATCTGAGATTGACCTTGGTGTTCTTAGCGGGGGTCGTGGGAATCTGTTGGAGGAGCTTTATGCTGCATCTGCCCCTCCTACTGGTAATTGGCCTTTAATTTGCCTGTCGTCTTTTCGTTTTCCTCGAGTTGTTTTTGATTTCTGTTTCATGACAACGTCTAAGTTTGGCAAGAAACCTCGTATGGTGGATATTTCTCAAATTACGCCACCTGCTTCTCCCCCATCGAGGACAGTTGGTTTGACCCCTCCTCGTGACGATGTTGATGTGAGCACGAGGGGTGGTGAAGGTTTTACTGAGGGAGTGGTTGAAGGAGGTGCTGATGCTGAAGGTGATGGTGGAGGTGAGAAAGGTAAGGGTGTTGAAGTGGAGATGGAGTCTAGTGAGACAACTCCACAACAAACCATTTATACCAAACGTCCTCCTGGTGGAGGTGGGGCTACTTCTGGCGTGGTGCGCAGCCCGCAGCTTGAACATGACCCTGCTGATTCTTGGGGTAATCCAGCTTGTGATGACTTGCCTCATGCCCCGCGCTGGAACCTTACCCAGGGCTCCAGGATGAATGATGTCAATAATTGCCACGAGTTTTTTGCTATGTCTCTTCCTCCTGCTGAGAGGATGTTTCAGAAGAACCGCAATCGTTTTGCCCTATTGGACGATCACGTTCGTGCCGGAGTTAATTTCTTTGCTACTTCTCAGGAAATTCTTCGCAAGTGGCGGTCAATGGGGGAAGAGACTCTTGAGTTTGAGGAGTCGAAAAAGTTGTTTGCTGAAGAGAAAGAAAAATTTAATGCGGAAAAGAAAGGCCTGCAGTGGAGGGTTGCTGATGCGGAAAAGAAGCTTGAAGAGCAAAAACTGTTGAATGATCAGAAGCAGAAGGATTGGGAAACCGCATGCGCGCGCACGAATGTTGAGATGCAATCTCAACGTGATGCGATCGTGCGGTTATCTGGTGAAAAAGCAGATCTTGCTGAAGAGGCTCAGCAGGCTCGAGTTGCATCCGAGAAAAAAGAGAAAGAGTATGTTGATCGGATCGATAAGTTGGAGGTTCTTGTTCAGCAGAAGGTGGCTGAGTGTGAGGCTGCGCAGCACCTTCTTGTTGAAAAGACTGCTGAAAGTCAAGCAGCAGAACTCCTTGCTGAGGAAACATCTGCTGACACCAGATGGTTGCTTTCTCGTGGTGTACCCCTGGTAATTTCTTTTGCTCTTTCGTGTTCTTTTGTTTTTGCGATTTTTTATTTGATTGCCTTGTTTTATGCAGCTTGCTGACCGTATTCTAAATTCGCCTGAACTTGCCACGTACATGTTTGAATTGGGCCAAGCGGGTTATAATAGCGGTCGTAAGTTTGGGTACGCTGAAGGCAAGGCTGCATCTATCAACAAGGAAAAAGATTATCACTTTGCATTGTATAAGGAAGATTGTGATGGTGCTTATGCTGCTAAGCACAAGGTGTTTTCAACTCTTGACTTTGCTGTCGTCCGGGCGGCACAGAAGTTGTCTCGGAAACCAGATGGGGTTGCCTTGTTGAAGAAAGCCTTGGGGGAAGATGGGGATGCAGCGAGAGGTGCTGCACCAGTTAGACTTGATCGATGGATTCCGGCCTGTGCGCCGTGTATGGCCATGGATAGGCCTGTAATGTTGGTTGTTTAAGACAATTTCAATTTTGCATACCTGTGGGTGTATGTACTTGATATTCTTGTGAATGTTTTATCGCTTTTTATTGGTTATGCGAATTTTGTTATCGTCATAATATGTGCATGTTTAATTACTTTGATCAGGTGTCACGAATGAATGATGGCGCTGACAGGTGATGTTGTGTTACTACAACGTTTTTATTCTGTCGTTTGAACATGTGCGCTTGCATGTGACATACGAAGTGATCGAGTTGCAGGTTATTGTGTGAGCTCAGCTGTGATCAGCCTTGGGAGCATTACAATGTTTAGTTACCTTGCTATCGATATTTTCGTGTTTATGTGGGCACGAAGTTATGTTTTGGCGTTTTGTAGGCTTTGGTTGTGTTTCTGACCCGGCTGTTCACTTGGTTGTGACGAGCCTTGGAGGTCTACAACGTTTCCTATGGTCGAGCCATTGATGTTTTCGTGTACGCCCAAAGTAATAAATATGACAAGAAATTTGCATGAAATAAAAGTAGCCAAACACTTCTTGTATTAAAGTAAATGTGTTGGCTGTACGCCCTTTACGATTACATGGTTGTGTTACATGTAGCACTTTTGGAGTTGTTGGGCATTCCAGGTTCGTGGAACCTCTTTGTCGTTGATGGTGCGTAGTTTGTAGGTTCCCTTGCCGAGCACTGCATCGATTATGTACGGGCCTTCCCATTTGGGAGCCAGTTTTCCAGGCTTTTCTGCGTTGGAGGCTTCATTGTCCCTTAAGACATAGTCTCCCGGGTTAAAAGTGCAGACTCGGACTCTGGAGTTGTAATATTTCTCCAGCTTCGTTTTGTATTTGGCCTCGTTGACTGCTGCCATCTCTCTCCGTTCTTCTAGGAGGTCTAGGTCGATCCTCCTTTCTTCTTCATTGTTGATTACATTCATGGAGAGCATCCTTGGAGATGGCAGCCCGATTTCTGCTGGGATAACAGCTTCAGACCCATAGACCAAACTGAACGGCGTTTCACCGTTACTTGTTTTTGGCATTGTTCTATGGGCCCACAGTATGCTTGGTAGTTCGTCGACCCAGCCTCTTCCTTTCTCGCCGAGCCTTGCCTTGATACCATCAACGATACTTTTGTTGACTGCCTCTACTTGACCATTCCCTTGCGGGTGCGCAACCGAAGAGAAGGTATGCTCGATGTGTAGTTCTTTGAACCATCGTTCGAGGTCGTCTGCTGCAAAGTTAGTTCCATTATCGGTGATGATTCGGAGAGGTAAGCCGAACCGGCATATGATTTGTTCCCATATGAATCGTTTGACGACTGCCGATGTGGTTGATGCAAGCGCCTTTGCTTCTACCCACTTGGTGAAGTAGTCCACCACGACTATTATGAACTTGACTGCCCCCGGTGCTTCTGGGAAAGGGCCTACCATGTCTATGCCCCATTGTTGAAAAGGCCATGCGGTTGTCACGGGTACTAGTTCGTTCTTGGGGCGCATGGTCTTTGGCGCATGTCTCTGACAGCCACTGCACTTTCTCAATTCTTTCACAGCATCAAGATGCATCCCGGGCCAGTAGTATCCGGCATCCATCACCTTTGCCACTACCATTCGAGGCCCGGCATGGATACCACAAATTCCTTCATGCACTTCCCGGATCAGGTAATTTGCGTCGTCGGTGTCAACACATCGTAGCAGTGGGCCAAGATACGACTTTCAGTACAGTATCCCATCTGCCATCTGATAGTGTTCTGATTTGTATTGGATCTTTCGCGCCTCAGCTTTGTTTTCTGGAAGTATCCCAGACTGCAAGTACATGATTATCGGCGTCATCCAGGACGTTGTTCCTGTCTGGATAACGCTTACTTCTCTGAGTGGAACGGATGGTTGCTTAAAACCTCTATGCGCACGTCCTTCGCTAGGTGCTGGAAGCTTGTTGATGCGAGCTTGCTTAATGCGTCCGCCGGCTTGTTTTCGCTTCGGTTTATGTGGTGCACCTTGTAGGAATAGAAGGTTTGTAGCAACGTTTTCGCTTGGTTGAGATAAAGTGCCATTATATCGCCCTTGGCTTCATATTGACCGTTGATTTGGCCTGCTACTAACATGGAGTCCACATGCGCTTCGATGTGTCGGACCCCCATTTTGATTGCCAATCTCAGGCCAGCCAGGAAGGCTTCGTACTCGGCTTCGTTGTTTGTGCTTTTGAAGTCCAGGCGTATGGCGTATGTGAATTCATGTTTGTCTGGGCTTACCAGCGTTAGTCCTGCGCCTGCTCCGTCTTCATTAGATGCACCATCTGTGTACAACAGCCATGGCTCCTCTGTTTGCTTTTTCTCAGCTTTCTCCATCGCTTTACATTCTCTGTCTTTGTCGTCTGGGACTTCCGTCATAAAATCTGCCAAGACCTGGCCTTTGATTGATGGTCTTGGTCTGAAAACCACATTATGACCCCCCAGTTCTATAGCCCATTTAGCTAGCCTTCCTGATACTTCTGGCCTTGCAAGGATATTTCCAATGTTGTAGTTTGTTAGCACATGGATGACGTGATTGGCAAAATACCTGCGCAGCCATCTTGAAGCGTGAATCAGCGCAAGGACTAGCTTCTCCATGATTGCATACCGAGTTTCTGGATCGGTCAAGGTTCGCGACACATAGTAAACTGGTGTTTGAATACCTTGACGATCGACGAGTAATACGACCCTGACTGCCCTGTCGGAAGCCGACAGGTAGAGTACCAAAGGTTCTCCCTTGTTTGGTGCGGTTAGTGTTGGCAGTCTTATGAGGCAATCTTTCATCTCGCGGAACGCACTCTCTGCTTCCGGAGTCCATTGGAACTGGCTTTTCTTCATGCAATTGCGCAAGGTCTTGATGAATGGGAAGTATTTTGCAGCGTGATTAGCTAAGAAACGATTGAGTGCGGCTAATCGTCCTGCTAGTTTTTGCATGTCTTTGATGTTTGCTGGTGAGGGCATCCTTTCTATGGCTTGGACCTTTTCTGGATTTACCTTAAAACCATCCTTTGTGACGATGAAGCCCAAGAACTTCCCTTCTTCCATTCCGAATGAGCACTTTGCTGGGTTCAGCTTGATACTTACGCTGCGCAGCGTATTGAAGGTCTTCTGGATGTTTGCCAGCATCGCGCTCTCCTCCTTGCTCATGATTACCAGATCATCCATGTACACTTCTATGTACTTACCAATGGCGTCACTGAATGTTTCGTTCATCAACCTTAGGTATGTTGCGCCTGCATTCTTTAAGCCGAAAGGCATCTTGGTGTAGCAATACAGCCCTGTTGGCGTGCGAAATGCGGTTTTATCTTCGTCTTGAACGGCCATTTGAACTTGGTGGTACCCTTTGTAGCAATCCAGAAAGCATTTCCACCGAAATGTTGCCAGAGAATCGATTTTCTCGTCTATGTCTGGTAAAGCGTAACAATCGCGGGGACATGCCTTGTTTAAATCTTTGTAGTCGACACACATTCTCCAGCTGCCATTTGGTTTCTTTACCAATACTGGGCTTGCTACCCACATTTGGTATCTGACTTCTCTGATGATTCCTGCGTTTAGCAACTCTAACACTTGTTCTTTCATGGTGTCGTGTTTGACATCGCCTAGGTGGCGTTTGGCATGCACCACCGGCTTTGCGTCTTCTGAGACATTCAGACGGTGTTCTGCTATATGCCGTGGAACACCAACCATATCAGCCGGTGTCCAGGCGAACACGTCCATGTTTTCGTGCAGTAATTTCTTGAGCGCCGCGCGCGTTAAATCAGACATGGCGGGCCCGAGGGTGACTGTTTGTTCTGGGTACGAGCTGTTCAGTACCCATTTTTCTGCTTCTATGCGCGGTGCTGGCTTGCTTGCTTTGGCTGGTCTGATTTCGTCTGTTGCTAGAACTTCCTTACTTGCATATATCAGCGCGATGCCTGTTTCAGTGGGGAATCCAACAGCGGAATGTGGTGCGGAGACGATCATACTGAAGTCTCCTTGGGATTCTCTTCCTAGGAGGATGTCATGCCTTGAGTGCGCCGGCAGTACCATGAATGTGACCTCTTCAGTTCTTGAATTTCTTCCGTCCGAAAGTAACACCGGGAACGATATTTGCCCTAGGGGAAAGACGGCTTCATTACAGAAACCGGTCAGTGGGTAATCGACTGGTTCTAAGCGCGCCTTGTCCTCTTGATCGAATTGATTGAACCACTGTTCGTATATGATATCCGCGGTGCTCCCCGGATCGATGAAAATGTAGTCTGTCTGGTAGTGGCCAATCACACCTGGAATGACTATTGGTCGTTTTTCTCTTGGACCCCCTCTAACAACTGGGAAAATAACTTGTTTCTCGCGCCATGAGTCATCCTGCGCGCGCTTGTTGTAGTTTTTCCTTGGTCTTCGTGGACCTCCTTGCACCATGTGGGTTTCTAGCTTTCTGAGCTTTTTGTTATCTGGCCCCTCATCTCTTCTTTGTATTTGGCGGTAATCGCGCTTCCCGCCTTTGACTAAATGGGTGAGCTTTCCGTCTCTTAGGGCTCTTTCGATTTCTTGCTTTAGACTAAAACAATCGTCAGTTAAGTGGCCCGTATCTTTATGGAATTCACAGAAGAGATTTGGGTCTTGTCCCCTTTTGTTGCGTATCTGTAAGGGTGGTTTGAACTGATGATTTTCTGTAGCTAGGACTTCAGAGGGTGTTTTGGTCTGTGCGCTGACGGTGGTCGTCACCGGTCAACTGTCTGTCTGCGTAATGGTTTTGGCTGCTTCTATGAAGGTTTCCCAATCTTTGGGTCCTCCGTCTCGCCCTTTGATTCTTTTAACCAAATCGTCACACTTGACTGCCCTCATGAAGTGAGCGCGCATCATCTTTTCTGGTATATCTCCGATTTCTAAACATTCTTTGTTGTACCTTGTAATGAAGTCTTCTACGCTTTCGTAGTCTTTTCTCCATATGTTTAAACAGTCGCCGGGGTCTCTGGCTTGTCTTCGCTGCTGAGAGAAGTGTGCTAGGAACTTTTCTCGGAAATCGACCCATGACTTGATTTTACCTGCCGGTAGATTGTCGAACCAAATGCGCGCTGCGCCGACGAATGTTTGAGCAAACAGGTGGCACCAGGTTGGTAAGTTCCATCCACCTGTTGCTCCTGCACCCTTAAACACCTGGAGGTGATCATCTGGGTCTGTCAACCCGTTGTATTTTCCCACGTTGTGTGGTAACTTCGTTTTGTCGATCGCGGCGCAGGCGATTTCTCTGATGAATTTTGAATTTTCAGCCATGTCCTCGGGACGATAGCTCAAGGTGTAATCATGCTCTGCTTTTGGGTTGTACCCTGCGCGCTTGGTTGGTTTGTATGCTTCGTGTTCCGGATGAAGCCTGCTGAACACCGAGTTTTCTTCCTTGTATGTTGGGTCCTCTTCTTCTTCTTCCCATTCTGTGTTCATGTTGCGCGCGCCTAAGCGGGTTTGGATCGGTCTTCGTTGTAGATTGGAGTTTTGTACGAAGTTGCTTTCTGTTTCGGCATAGGTATCGCGCGTGTCATGCGCACTGGGTCTTCTTACATTTTGCACCGGTCCTTTCTCTGGACGTAAGTTCCACGCGCTAGTCTGCTGAGCCGTGTGTGTGCTCAGAGACCTTGGTTGTGGAGTTACGAATGCTGTTTGGTTAGCTTGCGCTTGGAGCAGAGCTTGTTGTGCGCTGAGCTACGTGTAAACGAGGTTTATGGACGCCATCTGTTTGGCGTACCAGGAGGCAAGAGTTTTTCCTTCTGGTAGCCCTAAAAGTGCAGAGTAGTTGAGTTGTGCTTGTTTCGATGGAGCAGAGGGGCCTGCTCCATGGCTTAGAGTCTGCATCGGCGGGGGTGTTTGGTGCAATACCCCCGTTGGCGTTTGGAAAACAGCTCCATTTGTGGTTTGAGTGGTGATCCGTGCTGGTGGTGTTTGGAAAGTGGGTCCAGCTATGGTTTGGTTAACGACCCTGGACACACTCCCAAAGATAGAAGGAAAATCATTGTTCAGTTGTCCCTCTTGGATGGTTTCGTTCCTTTGACCCCTTTGGACGTGTGCTGTGTCCGAAACGAGTTCAAAGGAAGAAACTTCTCCGTCGACTGGGTGTGAGGGAGTTTGTTCAGCCATTTTGACGAGTGTTTTTTCAGTAGAGAAAAGAGATGAGATTGGTTTTGCAAAAAGCGGATGGCGCCAATGATGAAACACCGATTTGCACAGGGTTTACCGATGGGGTTATTTCGTCTGTGGGGTTCAACCTCTTTTCTTGCTCGTAACAATGGCTGGAGATCTGCAAAACAGTAAACACCGTTAGTCTCGTTAAGAGGGGAGAAGGGGATTTTCCCTCTTAACCAGGCTTCGGCGTGAGAATAAGTACTGTTCTGAGAGGAAATAAACAGTGTGTGTATAGAGCGAGTATAGAGTGTGAAGATCCTGAACCTGAATGATGAAGGGTCCTATTTATAGCCGGAGGGTGAAGAAGGAAGGAGCAGCTGTGCCAGCTGTGAGCGCGTGCCAGCTGTCCGACCAAGAGGAATATCCTCTTGGTCTGCTCTGTCATGGCAGGTGTAGTGGTACACGTGGCGTTCTTACATTCGCTCACGCTGGATACCTCGTACTGGGGTTGTCGGCTCTGCTCCCTGATTCGTCGCAGGCCTACGTGGCGTTCTGCGAGTGGTGACACGTGTTGTCCTTTATGTCGGATAGAACATCTTTGGTGCCAGCTGCGAGTCTTCTAGAAGTTTCTAGAAGCTTCTGGATTGTTACGCTGATGTGGACGCCTCGTGTGCTCAAAAGTGGTGTGGTCCCTGCCATGTAGGCAGGGAATTGGGACCATACCTCTTCATGAGTATAGTAACATCTATATATATGTGTAATTATTAAATCAATATATTTATAAGGAGTAGTTTTCTTTATACAACCCGTATAACACACGAGAACTTAAACTAGTTCCACTATACAGTCATATCTCACATTATTAGAAAATCGGGAATTTGAGTTTTTTTGCATTGAAGGAAAAGTTATGTGCAATTTTCTACATAGTTTTAGGGGCAGTTATGTCATTTTTACAAAGTCTAAAACTGGAAATTTAGAAGCCTCTTGTTCTTCATATTGTTTAGAAAGAAAGAGGAAGATCAGACTGAATAAATATATTGTTTAGAACAATTTTTGACCTAAAGAGTGTATAACTTATGCATATTTTTAGTTGGATATCTAACATTTTTACTTTTGAGTTTTGAGATATAATCTAGGAATATATTTTACAGTGAATAGTATTTTGTTTAATATATAATAATACATAGGTTGGCACATTTGTTTTCATTATTAGCATCTAATAAAAATTTTTGATTGAATCTTTATGTTTTAGTGGTTTTAACCATTTTGAGTCCAAACTTATAACGTTTAACGCACTGAGTCCCTAGATGCTTTTTTATAACCTTTTGGACTCAAAACGTTACAAAAAGAGCGGTAGGGACTCAGGATGTTAGACATTTTGATTTTAGACTCAAGTGGTTAAAACCACTAAAACACGGGGAGTCAAAAAGTAATTTACTCTCTAAAAAGTTATTAACCATAATTCTGAAATATAGAAGGTTGAATCAACGCTTATGGCAATTTGACTCTTCATTCCATATTTGTAAATTACATTCAAAATAAGAAACAACAATCCATTGTCGTCCAGCGGTTAGGATATCTGGCTTTCACCCAGGAGACCCGGGTTCGATTCCCGGCAATGGAATCTTTTTTTTACCATTTCTATTAAAAATACTAAGCTAAACCATTAGTTTCTGTATATCAATCGGTTTTTCTTATCACCCCTGTAATACATATTTTTATAAATAAGATTTCCTTAATAATGCTAGTCCATGCTTATTACAGATGTTTTGTATGAGTTGTACAACATTGTTTAAATAACACAGAAACCCTGACTTATTGCGATTTGCCTAAAACCTTTTCCTAAGGACAATGAAACTTTTCATCTAATGGACTATATCCAACACATGACTCAGTACGACGCCACCCAACAACATTTTCCAAATGATGATCAAACTCCCATCATTCGAGCTCATAGCATCATGATTTGGAATCCTCAAGTGATCATATTGAATGCAACCTTCAAAGAAACAAGTAACAAGAATCACAATTACATTCTGCAAGTCACAAGAATATGATATCAAAATTTTAACCTTTTTATTCGTGAATGGGTCGATCTAGTTTATAAATTTTGGTCAAATTGGTGACAATAAAGTTTTTTCGCTCAGATAGATAGGGGTCAAACGGTTGAAAGTTGACCAAAGTGTATCTAAAAAAAGACAAAAAAACTCCTAATCTGATCATTAGAGAAACTGTATTTCATTGTATTCATACTTAGCACATTTATTATTTATAAAACTCAAAACAGAAATAACGAAATGAGCTTGTGTGTTTGACTCACCGACCCAACGGACACACTTCTAACTTCTCGTTTTGACCTGTCTATATAGTATACAACTGACCTGAAAAGGATCAAATGTTAGCAAATGAATATCTGATAGTCGGGCTCTGCAGCTCCTACATTTAGGTAGTTAACATCAACTACTAACTCCCCAAAATACTCTGTCAAAAGAACAATAAAAATAACGCATTTTAGATAATGCCCAAATGAGTGACGGAACAAGTAGTCAAAGTCAATCATCAGTAATGTAAACTTCAAACCTTCATATATTGTTCTTGCGTAGCTTACATATTTGGGTATGATATCCCGATAGATGATTCCTCCGGGATGTGCATCCAGTACCACCAGCACACCTGTTAATGACGTAATCAACAAGTCAGAAACAACACAAAACTTACTTTAACTTGCCACAAGTCTTCTTTACAACCTTTTATCACATTCTTTGATATTGCTATTTGCTAGCTCCTAGAGATGGTAATCTTGCTCTATATAGAGTAGGTAAATCGGTCGAGTTGATATGACAAAAATTACATTTAAAGCACTATAACTTCAATAAAACAACAAAAACACTATAACTTCAATAATATAGTTTATGTAATCGTATATAATACATTTATTTTTGGAGGAGGTAGTACCAGGTGCGGACCAATCGTTTGTGGAGTTACTTGGCAAAGGGGCTAACCACAAAATGTTGCGTAGATTCATTGAGTCATCATACGTCACATTCGAGCCTGAAAGGAAAGCACAATTGATAAGCATGAATGATGGAGTAATAGACAAGCAAAAAATTGCTTCATGTTTTTATTTTTATTTTTATTTTTCTAGATTATTTTTCGGTTTCCTTTTTGACATGAACCATCGACACCACCATTGGTGACCGTCTTTTTCGGAAGGGAAGGTTTTCATCTACCACCCATGACAACAATATAAACTGAATCCATAATGAAACCAACACAATCAGTTAAACAAGTTTAAAGAATTACCAGAATCCAAATTTAAACCAAAATCAAATGCTAATGACTAAACCAAAATCTAATGAAGTCATCATCATTTTAATTTTCGACTAATGAAATTAAAAAAAAAAAGAAAAAAAAAAGCTAAAAGTTGAGAACACAAAACAATATGGAAACTTTAAAATTAGAAACAAACAGCAAATGATATGAAAAAGTGAGGGCAAACCTCGAGACAAAGAAACATCAAGAGAAACTGCACCCAAATTACTACAGAAAAGTAGAAGTTGACCTATTTAACCCGTTTACTTGAATGGGTCATGTTCGGGTTTGACACATTTCATTAAACAGGTTGTGTTTGGGTTGACCTTTTTAACCCGATTAATAAAATGGATCGTGTTCAGGTTGACTTGTTTAACCTGTTTACTTAAACAGGCCCTGTTGCGTCAACCTGTTTAAAACTAGACTTACAGATATATTTTTATAGAATATTGATATAACAATAAAAAAATTACAACATGATTGAAAACGTAGCCAGATGAAGCATGTTGTATGAGGGACAAAAAATGTAACACCATAAAAGTTAAAGTTTATACCTTTTTGGCAATAGCCCATGTTGTATGGAAAGACTTGTTTATCATATGCCGGATATTCTTTAGCATGAAACCTGGAAACATATGAACAAGAGTAAATTACATTTTTGGTCCCTATAGTTATATCACTTTTACTATATTAGCCCAAAATAAGAATTTTTAACATATCTGCCCCCATGGTCTCTATAATAACTAACCATTTTGGCCCCTAAGTCTAACCATTTTGGCTCCCATGGTCTCTATAACTAACCATTTTGGCCCCCATGATCTCTAGACCATGGGGGCAGATATGTTAAAAATTCTTATTTTGGGCTAATATAGTAAAAGTGATATAACCACAGGGGCCAAAAACGTAATTTACTCTATGAACAATAATAGTAAACGACTCGATGTAAATGATGGTGTATCTAAACATTATCCTATTTATGATCAAACAGAAACAATAAAAAGAGATATATTAACGTATATGATTATCACCTTGTTTTGTTTAATATGCTCAATAACTCATACTTATCTCTTATGAATAATAGTGGGTGCTAATGTGCTAAATAACTTACAATATACCAACTCGCCCGTCTGCAGCAATGAAAAGATGACCATGAAAGAAGTCAAATCGATTCAATGACACATTCAACCCAACTTCAGGGCCGCGATCAGCAATTAATTTGAACAAAAATGCCATGTATGAATTCAATTCCTGTAAGATGTTTAAGGAACAAGATGATTAACAATAAGCAACTTTTTGCAGAATTCATGTGCTCAATCTCTCACACTGAACACTCGTTTGGTAATTGGTGCAAACCTCGTTTATAAAGCGCCTTCCATAAGGAGTTCTTGTAAGTTCACATCGTTCTTCATTTGATCCTTCAACATCAGGTACCTGTGACATTGGCTTAAATTACAATCTCAATGCGCACATCACATGATGCGTTGATGAGCGATGTAGTTAACCAAATTAGATTGTTGGTCTGAGACTCTGAGTTTTTCAAATCTGACCATCAATTGAACAATGAATTTTGACTATTTGAACAAATTAGACTATTGATTAAACAAATCTCACTAGATATGATGAATATCGAGTTTTTTCCCAAACTAGTGTATATACAAAAAATATTTACCTATTTGGGTACTTTGAAAAATATTTACATATTTGAGTACTTTTCTATATCCCTTTAATTTTTTACCTGATTTATACATTTCTTTTTATTTTTCTACCAAAAGTAAAATTAGATTACTCACAGAATTAGAATCAGCCAAAAATATGAGTAATTATTTTTTGTAAAAAAATAAAAAAATTCTGCAAATATTCAAAAAAAATCTGCAAAAATTCTACAAAAAAAATCTGCAAAAATTCTACAAAAAAAATCTGCAAAAAATCCACAAAAAATATATTAAAAAATTCTACAATAATTCTGCAAAGTTAAAAAGAAATCTGCAAAAAATATTATAAAAAAACCATATAATCTACACTAGTTTGGGAAAAAAACTCTATTTTTTCCGTTTTATTTTCTTTTTATAATCTGAAATTGTCTAGGTGTTTAAACTAAGCTCATAAAAAAATAAAACAATAAATTCACTAATTTACTCCCCTAAGTTATATCGATTAAGTGATAGTAATCTGGTGGAAAGTTTGAATTTCAAACAAGTTTATTTAAACTCAAGCAATTTATAAAATAAAGTTACAAATTTCGAAATTCTTGAAATTTGAGTTTTGAGAAAAGATCCTAAGTATTTTAATTATTTCAATTTTATTAATCCTGATTATTTCTCCAATATTCTGTACATATAAGTAGTTTTTTTTTTTTTTTTTTTTTTTTTTTTTTTTTATAGATATTAACCTCAAACGAACTACACAATGTAGACCATCAAATCCACCAACTATTAGCCTATAGATTATATGGTTTTTTTATAATATTTTTTGTAGAATATTGGAGAAATATTCTAAGTTTTTTTTTTCTATTACCCTATAGATCCTAAGTTTTTTTTATATAGATTATAACTTTGCAGAATTATTGTAGAATTTTTTAATATATTTTTGCATATTTTTGTGGATTTTTCGCAGATTTTTTGTAGAATTTTTGCAGATTTTTTTTTGAATATTTGCAGAATTTTTTATTTTTTTACAAAAAATAATTACTCATATTTTTGCTGATTCTAATTCTACGAGTAATCTAATTTTACTTTGGGTAGAAAAATAAAAAGAAATGTATAAATTAGGTAAAAAAATAAAGGGATATAGAAAAGTACCTAGTATAATCTTTCCCACCCATAGTCTAAAATACAATCAATGAATATTTTTTTGGAATAATGGATTTTAATAATCCTAACTATTAGCCATTGGCCGGTAACGGTCCCAACTTCAAAAATAACCAGTGGTGGTCCCACCTTTTGATATATTGTAAATCAATGGACCTTTACTAAACCGAAAACGATAAGGGGACAAAAAGAAATTAAGGTTATGTTAGTAAAGGTCCATTAGTTTACAATATGTGAAAAGGTGGGACCACCACTGGTTATTTTTGAAATTGGGACCGTTGTCGGCCAACGGCTAATAGTTTGGATTATTAAAATCCAATATTCATATTTTTTTCAATAACAAACGCCTCGCATACACGCAAATCAAGATTACAATTTTCCTAAGTATCTACCATGTTGATAGTAGTGGTCCATTCAAATTACAACTTTAAGATAACTATTTCCGGAGTAGGATCAAATGCAAACCACATTTTGTATACAAACTGTAAGAACCAACAATTTAAAAAGTGTCATGTGGCATCCAACAAATTATTGAGAAATGGTAAAATAATAACCTAAATAATATCAATTATATTGAATTCCCTATAATTATGCTAACAAGCAATTAATTCTTTGTTTGGATCTTCCTTTTGTTTTCAATGTGCTGATATAATTCTTCATAAAGAAAAGTGCTAATATCATTCACATATGTGCTAAAATCAATTATCTTGATTAATTTTCATGTGCTAATATAATTCAAAAGTGCTACTTTTATGTATGTATTATTTTATTACGTCCTAATTTAACTTTTTTCTAAGTGCTAAAATATGTTGTCACGCCCGAAGGATAAATGTAGGATAAATATGGTTTGTAACGTACCCAACCCTTTCGTCTTCAATTAATAAGACCCCCTCTAATGGGGGGTTATTTGGCCATTTTTTGATTTATAACGCCCCATAGCGCCCCGCACACCACGACGGGCGGCGCTATGGGGATTTTTGGGGGGAGGCGCCATGCATATAGCGGCATGATGGAGGTTGTTTTCAAAAATTTGACCAATCACAAAAAACTAAGGGTTTTTATAATTAATTAATAAAAACGAAAATTAATAATTAGGTAATGATGGGTAGGGGTTTTATGACTACGGGCTCTAATGATATAACGCCCCATAAAGCACCTGTGTGACGTGGCACGACACGTGTCGCATAACGCCCCACAAGAGGCTTTATGACTACGGATGGCCTAACTGAAAAGAGTACATTGCTGTGTATTTATTAAGAAAAGTTAGGAAAGATAAAGGACTGACATAGATGATGGTTGGATCAAGGGCACGTTGAATAGAGGCCGGATCAGCACCAGAATCAAAAGCAAGTCGAGCGATCTCAAACACCGGTGCGGGCGGTGACCACACGAGCTCATTCTCACGGCTAACTTTCGAATGAAGCATCCGCCGTGGAAACCTAATTTCCGACTGAGTCAACTCGGAAGGAAGAGTAGGTAGAGTGGGATTAAAGGGAACGAGGAATTTGAAGCATGATTTGAGTTGAGCGGCAACTTGAGGATCAACAGATAAAGCTTGTTGAGGTGTGCCCAGGAGTGCCAGTATGTCTCCGGCAGAAGCGGAGGGTTTCTTGGAGTTGAAATTGGGGGGTTTGGAGATGGTGGTGAGGGAGAAAGAGAGAATGAATGCGACTTTCAGGGGAAGTGACAGTGGATTCACCATGGCTCAAATTAATTTTCTAACTCTCTCAATATATACATACCCATATAGATAAATAAACTATACACAAAACTCATTCTACGGTACACCCAATCAACTCACCAAAAACACTCTTTAGTCTTTACAAACGCTCCTTACCACAATGTGTTCGCCTCCATCTTCCGAAGATTCATTCATCAATCTATACTAAAATTGTTTTCTTACGAAGAAGTTGCGGAGGAGGAAGAAACGGTTACGAGCGTGTGCCCTCGTGATTAACGCCTTGCAACATGTTAACCGTTCTCCCCCACTCCCGATCTTGAGGAGGGAATGTGTTGTGCGAGATTGTGAAGCCGCAAATGATCATTTGATGAAAGATTATTTCGACCCTACATCGGTTCACGACCCCAATATTTTTAGGCGCCGATTTCAGATGAATAAAAGGTTATTTTTGCGTATTAACGAAGATTTGGAGGATAAGTATGACTACTTTAAGATGATATGCAAAGACGCTACACATAAGAATAGACTTGGGCCTTAGTTTGCTTAAATTAAAAACATGTTTTTGTATTTGCTTGTGTGTTTTAAAGACAATGTAATTCAATACAATTAAACTTTAGTACCATGTGTTGTGAATAATTTGTAACGTGACTTCCGACGTTTTCGCCGTGGGTTGTATACGCGGTCTGGGTGTTACATTGCAAGCGGTTGCCTCATACAGCTTTTGGATTTGGTCGGCCTTCTTTGGTCTCGCCGGATGTATGAACGACATAAATACTTTATAGTTTTCACCATTGCTAGAGGGTTAGATTCAGGTACGATACCAAAAGACGGGTTTCACGACTTAAAGTGTTTGTAGGAACACTTAGAAGAATCATACTTCTCCTGATTTTCAGCCCCCTGATTGTTTAGGGATTGTTGGACTTGAACAACAATATTTGGGGTGACAACGACCATTTTTTCCGTGATGTGGGCCGCCATGCGACGACCGGAGTTTCTAGTGCGCTTTCCGGTACGGTGACATCTAGCCAACATCTACATAGATCAAATGCAAAACAGTTTGTGAGTTTTTGAGTAAAAATTTATTGACACATTACGTAAAGTGACATTTCAAATATGAAACTTATGATAAGTGAAAGTTCTAAACGTTACATCTCATGAAACAAAATATACAAAAAAAAACCCAACTTAAAACCACATGAATTATGAGATTATGATGGAACTTATGATAAAAATTATACTTTGAAAATGAAATATAAAAAATTTCTAGGTTTGGCACAACATAGAGTTTGGTATGCCTTCTATACGTCACTTTCGTAATCATGTGGGCCCCCGTAATTACCGAGATTCAGCACGGTCATACACTTACGCATTGACGTACACTTAACCCAAAGGGAAATTGTGAAATGTTTAGTGTTTAGGGTGACATGAAACGATGTTGGAGGGTATGCATGACTTAACACGGACATGTTGACTGATCAAAGTGTCGTTAGTTCATGTGACGTTTGGTGTGACATGCTTTGGCGTAATAGGTTGTTGTACTCTCATGGTTAGTCCCCAGGTAGGTAAACAGGTTCGTCGGTTGATTGGATTTATACAAATGTCAGCCTCAACAGGACGTCCCGACTACCGGTACTTAACCCTTCCAGTTACGACATGTCCGTCACATGAACTCACTTTGATGGGAATGAAAACTCAAATGAAATTCGAAACTCAAAGTGAAATAAAAATCCAAGAATAATTGAAATGAAATAAAAAGAAAATAAATCGATTTAAAACTTTAGATAAATGGAAATGGAAACTAAATTAATGAGGGAACTTATTACTTATATATATATATATATATATATATATATATATATATATATGGGATTAAAAATGGAATAACTAGGAGGATTTTAATATATAGTAGAGTGTATGCAAGTGTGATATTTTGGAATAATAAACTATGGAATAATAATAAAACACAAATTAACATGTAAGGCACATTGTGACATCTGTGCTTGTAATCATTGTAAACAGTTCAGTTAACAATGAAATAAAGTTATTTGATCCCAATGTTTGTTTGTTTGTGTTTGGCATTTTTCATGTTTTGACTTTTATTGAATTTCAAATTCTATATCGCTTTCTGGAGAATTATACGCAAACTGGTGCGTAAACGTAATCAGTTAAATGCGACAAATACTCCAGAACATCAATTTATGCTTAACATACCTTAAATAACCTTTACATAACTTAGAAATAAGTTTTGAAGGCTTTGGTATGGCAAAATCAAGTTTATTCGCTTACAGGGACTAAAATTGACAAACTACGAAAGTATGCCAATTTGAACTGTAACAAACATCCCGGAACATGATCATAAGTTAAACACACCCTAAATATCCTTTACATAGCTTACAAATAGCCTTTGAGGGGTTCGGTGTGCTAAAATAAACTTTATGCTCATTCAGGGACTAAAAGCGTCAAAAAGTGCATAAGTTTGCATTTTCACGCATAACTTACGTTCTGAATACATCCGGACATTCAAAAATTTATGTAAGCATTAAAATATTTTATTTTAGTGTTTGGCAAAAGAAAAATCCATTCGTCGCGCAATTTGGACCGTTTTTCGCGCTTATGCGCATTCCGTCGTAATTATGCAAACATCGTTATCATACGACCAAACGAACTGACATCCGGCATATTTTTGAGCATGTTTCATGTCCACAATATTTAAGCATCATTTTAGGGCCTTAAAGTTGGCTTGACGGGCCTTAAACATGTCGAAATGGCTTTAAAACACAACAGGGACTAAAACTGTCAATTCTGCAAAGTTGTTGCTGATCAGAACACCCAGGAGGGTCGTGTAAGGTTTGTACATGTGCTACGCGGGTCGCATGGCCCTCCCAGATATGCATAATCTGTTTAAACAGCTGTTAACAACTGTTATACTCATGTATTCCACTTGCAAATGGTTTCTAGCAAACAAGGGGCTTAATCTGTCACACCCTGGCTTTTGCGGAAGCGTGGATTATTTGGTGTGACTTCTTAATACCACAGCGACAATCACAACAATGCTATATGAAAATAAAACACAAGATGTTCATCCATTCATTAAGTTTAACACTACCACAACATCATTGTTTAGAAATGTCGACACTTAAGACAAATTACAAACCATACTTGTTTTAAAATGTGTTCACATGACACAACAAAAGACTTAAATAAAACGTGGTTTAAAGACATGTAACCTGTCACACCCCGATTTCCACGTGTTTCACCGGTGGGCCCGGTGGGGGATTACCATGACGTAGTTGGCAACAATATAGTCAACCACAATATTTAAATGCACAACGGAAGCATACAGATATATATATTCCAACCATTTAATGTAATATCCAAGTATCACAAATAGTCGAATATAATCCACAGGGGATCAAAATAAAATAGGAAAATAATTGTTCAACAGATAATGGCATCCCAAGCTTGCGAGACTCTAACGATGCTAAGGAGTGGCCAGCCTATTTCGTACAGAACCTGCATTTAATCTTTTTGGGGAAAATACGTCAGTTTACACTGGTAAATACATTCAACCGACACTTTTCGTAAAATGTTTAATAAAATTGATTTGAATGCACATGGCACAAACTCTTTATAACTTGGGATAATTAATAAATTAAATCTTGTAAAAGAATTACATGTTCACTATGCGTTCGGTCGCCCGGGTCGTGCCGGATTTAAGGTTAATTGACACACCACATAGCATAAAACCGTGGCGGGAAAACCAACGGTTATACCTTTATAATTATGGACACATTGGCGGGTGTACACCTACACCCGCGTGTCAAGGTCGTGGCCATTTCGTAAAATGCTGCCAAGGATATCCGGGACATGGTCATTAAGCTCCCAAAGGCGTAAAGCCAAAAAACCAATTTTTAAACGGGTCACATTGATAATACCCAACTACTAATGAGTTGGGGTCAATTGCCCGACCAAGCGGTATTTTAAATACCATAACCCAAGCCCGTATAACGGAAAATAAGTTAAAAGTATTTACCTGAGCAAGTAATAACCTCAATAAACAAATGCAAGTATCTTTTACCGGTCTCCTATTCTGGAACGAAGGTTTATAACAACCTATTAGAATCCTAACGGGTCTTTAATTTAGCCTTAGCTTAGACCGGTCAGTTTTTCAGGATATATACGGTTTAATCGCGTGAAAGGCGAAAACCGGGAATGGAATGTGATTTGGACCCAACAAGTTTGAAGACTTGTTTTATGTGGTTAATATAATCACATTCTGGATTTTGAAGTATAAACGATAAGGTTTGACCCGTTTCGGCTAGTTTATGTAAACTAGTTACATAAACCGAACCGTACGCGTAAAAGGCGCAACGGGTAACCGTAAGAGTCCTACACAGGTTTCCTAAGTCAATATGCTTTAAAGAGGTTGTGGTATCAGTAGGATACCTTCCATAATGCCCGTAACGAGTTTAATTCCAATAAATGCCCCGTAGGGGTATTTCGGTCATTTTAAAGATTATAAAAGAGGTTTCCGAGTTCTACAGGAAATCTGAGTTTTATGAACAGTTTATAAAGTCTAAAATACTCTATTTATTATTTAAAATCAGCAGCAACTGGAATCGGGTCAAAATACCATGTAGAACTCAAGTTATGCCCGAAAAAGGGTATATTCGGTATTTACCGAATCGATGGCATAACCGCAGGTTATGAGCAGGTTAAAAATAATTAAAAATCCCAAAATATTATTTTACATCAGTGTGTAAAAGGTTTGGTGTCGAAATTTGGGTTTAGATAGGCTTTATGCTAAACATACTTTCAATGTTTGTCAACTTTAGTCCTTTATTTAGTATTTAATACCACGTGTAAACTTATGACACGTGTCAATACATTATTGGATGCAAAATTTCGAGGTGTTACATCCTCACCTCCTTAAAAGAAATCTCGACCTCGAGATTTATTGAAATAAATGAGGGTACTTTTCTTGCATCGTGGACTCTACTTCCCACGTGTACTCGGGACCTCTACGGGCATCCCATTTAACCTTCACAATCGGTATATACTTCCTGCGAAGTTTCTTAACCTGTCGATCCTCGATCGACACAGGTTTCTCAACAAACTTTAAGCTCTCGTCGATGTGTACATCTGTATGCGGTATAACCAGTGATTCATCAGCAAAACACTTCTTCAAATGTCACACCCCGATTTCCACGTGTTTCACCGGTGGGCCCGGTGGGGGATTACCGTGACGTAGTTGGCAACAATATAGTCAACCACAATATTTAAATGCACAACGGAAGCATAAAGATATATATATATATATATATATTCCAACCATTTAATGTAATATCCAAGTATCACAAATAGTCGAATATAATCCACAGGGGATCAAGATAAAATAGGAAAATAATTGTTCAACAGATAATTGCATCCCAAGCTTGCGAGACTCTAACGATGCTAAGGAGTGGCCAGCCTATTTCGTATAGAACCTGTATTTAATCTTTTTGGGGAAAATACGTCAGTTTACACTGGTAAATACATTCAACCGACACTTTTGTAAAATGTTTAATAAAATTGATTTGAATGCACAAGGCACAAACTCTTTATAAATTGGGATAATTAATAAATCAAATCTTGTAAAAGAATTACATGTTCACTATACGTTCAGTCGCCCGGGTCGTGCTGGGTTTAAGGTTAATAGACACGCCACATAGCATAAAGTCGTTGCGGGAAAACCAACGGTTATACCTTTATAAATATAGACACATTGTCGGGTGTACGCCTACACCCGCGTGTCGAGGTCGTGGCCATTTCGTAAAATGATGCCAAGGATATCCGGGACATGGTCATTAAGCTCCCAAAGGCGTAAAGCCAACAAAACAAATTTTTAAACGGGTCACATTGCTAATACCCAACTACTAATGAGTTGGGGTCAATTGCCCGACCAAGCGGTATTTTTATATACCGTAACCCAAGCCCGTATAATGGAAAATAAGTTAAAAGTATTTACCTGAGCAAGTAATAACCTCAATTAACAAATGCAATTATCTTTTACCGGTCTCCTATTCTGGAACGAAGGTTTATAACAACCTATTAGAATCCTAACGGGTCTTTAATTTAGCCTTAGCTTAGACCGGCCAGTTTCAAAGGATATTTACGGTTTAATCGCGTGAAAGGCGAAAACCGGAAATGGAATGTGATTTGGACCCAACAAGTTTGAAGAATTGTTTTATATGGGTAATATAAACACACTCTGGATTTTGAGGTAAAAACGATAAGGTTTGACCCGTTTCGGCTAGTTTATGTAAACTAGTTACATAAACCGAACCGTACGCGTAAAAGGCGTAACGGGTAACCGTAAGAGTCCTACACAGGTTTCCTAAGTCAATATGCTTTAAAGAGGTTGTGGTATCAGTAGGATACCTTCCATAATGCCCGTAACGAGTTTAATTCCAATAAATGCCCCGTAGGGGTATTTCGGTCATTTTAAAGATTATAAAAGAGGTTTCTGAGTTCTACAGGAAATCTGAGTTTTCCGAACAGTTTATAAAGTCCAAAATACTCTATTTATTATTTAAAATCAGTAGCAACTGGAATCGGGTCAAAATACCATGTAGAACTCAAGTTATGTCCGAAAAGGGTATTTTCGGTATTTACCGAATCGATGCCATAACCGCAGGTTATGAGCAGGTTAAAAATAATTAAAAATCTTTAAAAATCCCAAAATATTATTTTACATCAGTGTGTAAAAGGTTTGGTGTCGAAATTTGGGTTTAGATAGGCTTTATGCTAATTGCGCCTTTTAATTACTAAAGTTTCCGTAATTGCGCTATTTAGCATAATTCCTATTCTAGACCTCGGATTGACGTGAAATTTTAGAGACATGCTTAGAAATTAGTAACTAAGGTTATTGTCCTTTCACATGTCCAAAATTCTCGTTTTAAAGTGAAAAAGGCGTTATGGTCAACTTTTAAGCTTTTAACGGAAATGTGCAAAAGACTCGGACAAACAACGAACCAGTCACAGAGGGTTATACCATCATGTAAATGTAACCTGGTCCTAAGAGAGTCCTAAGGAATATCTAAATCATACCATAACGGGCCAGAACTGAAGTCAAAGCAAAAGTCAAAGTTTTTCTAAGCAAGTTTGACTCGACATTTGGACTAGTTAGAGTGGGAATCAGAGGGTGCCTTTTTAGGGGTTTAAAGCCCACATAATTGCCAACATATAACTACCTTTGATTCGACAAATCACTTGACCATTTGTGATTTATCGTAAAGTCAATCGTTAATTATGACGGCTTGACTTTTGGGCTATAACTAAGCAAAAACTGAACTAAGAAGGGTGGAGCATAGTTACAAGAGTCCTATGCACGACCAGGGATGAGTATTGAAGGCTCTTGAGCTCCAAAAGTGATCAAGAAAGCAGTTGAAGGTGTGAAGAACAATGTTGCTACTTATGGTCCTTTTATACTAGTTTAGGATGCACAAGATCATCACAACAAGGTCTACAAGTGCTCTTGGATGATCAACAGCTGTCCCTGAGTGCTAGGGGACGTTTAGGGGGTGCCCATGCTCTCATTATTGGCATATAAGTCGGTTAAAACAGCAAACAGTGCTTCTGTCCAACTTTTCTGCAACTAGGGGGCTGACGCGGCCCGCGTAAAAGATACATCAACTTTTACGCGGGTCGCCTGAATCCTAAATTCAGTGCCCGTATCTATACATGGCTCGCGGCCCGCGTAAGATCCCTCAAATCATTTACGCGGCCCACCTGAAACCTAATTTTCAAGATTTTCAAATCTTTTGTAATCATTGGCCTGGCCTTTCGGTTTCGAAGGGGTAACTTTGCACTTTGGGCCTCTTTTATTTACGTACAAGGGCCCCGTGACTTTTACCCGTGCCGTTAAGTCCCCAGTTAGTTTATTACTACCCGAAAAGTCTTAACTTTCATTGTTGACGCCTTTAACCCCTCGCATACGAAATTGATCATAACTTTCTCGTTTTAAAACAGAACTTCGCGAAATTTATATCGTATATTCTAGTGAGCGTAATTTACTGTTACAAAGCCTCGGGTTTGTTAAAGGGTCACTCAGAGGTATAACTTAAACATGTTGACACATTTAACCCCTGTAGTTTGTAATCTCTCACTTTCTTCCACATTTCGTTCCGTACGATCCGTGATTTATTCGTTTGAAGGTACGAGCATCATTTAGGGTTACTGTACAGTATATTTATCCCTTGTTGACATTTTTAACCCTCGAATTTACATACTTTCAATGTTTGTCAACTTTAGTCCTTTATTTAGTATTTAATACCACGTGTAAACTTATGACACGTGTCAATACATTATTGGACGCAAAATTTCGAGGTGTTACATCCTCACCCCCTTAAAAGAAATCTCGACCTCGAGATTTATTGAAATAAATGAGGGTACTTTTCTTGCATCGTGGACTCTACTTCCCACGTGTACTCGGGACCTCTACGGGCATCCCATTTCACCTTCACAGTCGGTATATGCTTCCTGCGAAGTTTCTTAACCTATCGATCCTCGATCGACACAAGTTTCTCAACGAACTTTAAGCTCTCGTCGATGTGTACATCTGTATGCGGTATAACCAGTGATTCATCAGCGAAACACTTCTTCAAATTACAGATGTGAAACACAATGTGGATACCACTGAGCTCCTCCGGTAAGTTTAACTTGTAGGCAACCGATCCGACACGTTCGATTACTTCGTGTTGGTGCACTACATCCGTTGATTCCGTCTAGGTGTCTAGGATCAAGTCTTACATTGTATTGTATAGCATAGGGCTCGAAATACGAGAAAATGGGAGTCTGTATAGGTTTTAGGAGTCTGGGTTGCTCATAGGGTCATAGTAGTCATGGACCGCTTATTTGTCATGTGGGCCGCTTATGTGGTAGGGTGTGGACCGCTCATATGGACATGTCCACATGAGCGGACCCAGAACACTATATATAGGTGTATCAAGAGCGATCCTCAGTAGTGATTGATTGTATTCCACGCCGAAGCTCTGCCGGTGTGACGTTTGAGCTGTAAAACGTTTCTAATCAATACAACAAGCAATTAGGAGGAAGAACAAGCTATATCTACTTGCATTTCTTATTATTCCGCATCTGAAACGCAAGAGTTAACCTCTGAACAACTCGTTCGGGTCAACATTCGATCCTACACTTCGAATGGTCCAATATATCTCGGGCTTAATTTGCCTTTCTTACCGAATCGCATCACCCCCTTCCAGGGTGATACCTTAAGCAAAACCTTGTCGCCCACTTCGAAATTGAAAGGCTTACGCTTCAAATCTGCGTAGCTCTTCTGCCTGTCTCGGGCAGCTTTCAATCGATCGCGAATCTGGACAATCTTGTCCGTTGTTTCAAATATTATATCAGGTCCTGTCATCTGGACATCTCCAACTTCTGCCCAACAAACGGGCGTTCTACACTTTCTACCATATAAGGCTCCAAAAGGTGCAGCCTTAATGCTGGTATGGTAGCTGTTGTTATAGGAGAATTCGACTAATGGTAGGTGGTTATCCCAACGGCCACCTAAGTCGATTGCACATGCACGAAGCATGTCTTCCAATGTTTGGATCGTACGCTCACTCTGTCCATCTGTCTGAGGGTGGTAAGCCGTACTAAAGTTCAAACGTGTGCCCAAAGATTGTTGGAAGCTTTTCCAAAAGTGTGACGTGTACCTGGTATCTCTATCAGAGATAATAGACACATGCACACCACGAAGGGATACAATTTTATCTACAAACAACTGGGCTAGTATATCGGAGCTATGAGTCTCCTTTATGGGTAGGAAATGTGCTGACTTAGTCAGTCTATCAACTATCACCCATATTGTATCGTTTACCTTATTTGTCTTTGGCAATTTGGTGATGAAATCCATCGTCATCATTCCCCATTTCCACTCGGGAAGTTTAGGCTGTTGTAGCAAGCGTGACGGCTTTTGATGCTCAGCTTTTACTTGCGCACAAGTCAAACACTTTGCTACATAGGTGGCTGTAGACTTCTTCAAGCCTATCCACCAAAAGTTTGCCTTTAAATCCTGGTACATTTTATCAGCACCGGGATGAACGGAATATCGGGAACTATGGGCTTCCTGAAGGATAACGTCACGAAGACCTCCGTAAACAGGAACCATATCCTTCCATTTAATCTCAGGATTTCGTCTTTGCCACAGGATAACTGTTCTTCAGTTACCCCTAGCTTTTCGCTCGGATAGTTAGCTTCTGACACAGCTTCTTTCTGTGCAGCTAAAAATCTCTCATTCAGATGTTCTTGATTTCAATGCTCTTGGCATTGATCCTTATTGGTTTCACTCTTTCTTTCCTGCTCAAGGCATCTGCGACTACGTTGGCCTTGCCTGGATGGTATCTTATTTCACAGTCATAATCGTTCAGAGTTTCCATCCAACGTCGCTGCCTCATATTCAATTCTTTCTGATTGAACAGGTGTTGGAGGCTCTTGTGATCAGAATAGATCACAAATTTAATGCCATACAAATAATGACTCCATAGCTTTAGTGCAAATACAACGACACCCAACTCCAAGTCATGGGTGGTGTAATTCTTCTCATGCACTTTTAATTGTCGTGAAGCATAGGCAATCACCTTGCCCTTCTGCATAAGCACACAACCCATCCCGGTGTGTGATGCGTCACAATACACAACAAATTCTTCCATTCCTTCCGGCAATGTCAACACAGGAGCATTGCTTAGCTTCTGTTTAAGGATGTCGAAAGCTTCTTGCTGCTTAGGGCCCCAATTAAATTTTATACTCTTCCTAGTTAAGGAAGTTAGGGGTGCAGCAATTCTTGAGAAATTCTCAATGAAGCATCTGTAGTAACCTGCTAGACCTAGGAAACTGCGAATCTCTGAAGGTGTCTTCGGCTCCTGCCAGTTCATGACGGCTTCAACCTTGGCGGGATCCACTTGGATACCATGCTCACTGACAACATGTCCAAGGAATTGGACTTCTCGTAGCCAAAATTCACATTTAGAGAATTTGGCATAAAGCTTTTCTTGATGAAGCAATTTAAGAATACATCGAAGATGCTCCTCGTGGTCAACTTGACTTTTGGAGTAAATGAGGATGTCACCGCTGAAGACAATGACGAATTTATCCAAATAAGGCTTACAAACACGATTCATGAGATCCATGAATGCGGCAGGTGCATTAGTGAGCCCAAAAGGCATCACTAGGAACTCGAAATGACCATAACGAGTTCTAAATGCAGTTTTATGCACGTCTTCGTCCTTGACCTTCAATTGATGGTACCCTGACCGTAGATCTATCTTGGAGAAATAGCTCGCTCCTTGCAACTGATCGAACAGATCGTCGATCCTGGGCAAAGGATACCTATTCTTGATTGTAACTTTATTCAGCTCACGGTAATCGATGCATAGACGCATCGAACCATCTTTCTTTTTGACGAATAAGATTGGCGCTCCCAAGGTGATGAACTGGGTCTAATAAAACCTTTGGCTAGCAGATCATCAAGCTGCGTCCTTAGTTCTTTCATTTCCGTGGGTGCCAATCTATAAGGTGCTCTCGCGATAGGCGCTGCTCCTGGAATGATGTCGATACTAAATTCCACTTGCCTATCTGGTGGCAAACCAGACAGTTCTTCTGGGAACACTTCAGGATAGTCAGAGATGACTGGGATGTCTTCAATCTTGGGTTTCTCCTCCCCAATAGTCACCTGTGCCATATAAATGACACATCCTTTCTTCAAACATCTGGATGCCTTTAGCATAGTCACTTGCGCAGGCAATCCATGTCGAGTATCTCCTTGGATGGTAAGTGGTTCTCCAGACGAAGTCTTGATTACCACTTGTTTCTTGTTGCATACAATCTGGGCTTGGTTATGCGATAACCAATCCATACCCAATACTACGTCGAAACCAGCTAGTTTAAAGGGTAACAGGGATAAAGGAAATGAGTGATTCCTAATGGATATAACACATCCATCTAAAACAGTTGCGACTGTTCCCATAGTCCCATCAGCTAGTTCTACTTCATATTTTACATTCAAGTTTTTAACAGGCAATTTTAATAACTCGTAGAACTTATCATCAACAAAGGATTTATCTGCTCCAGAATCAAACAATACTCTTGCGAATACATCATTGATAAGAAACGTACCGGTTATGACGTTGTCGTTCTGGATAGCCTCTTGAACATTCATCTGAAAGACCCTGGCATTGGTCTTCTTCCCATCTTCATTCTTCTTCACCAGCTTCAGGCAGTTAGTCTTGATGTGCCCTTTCTCATTGCAACTATAACAAGTTGCATCCTTGAGTTTCTTGCACTCAAGAGTCCTATGCTCAGAGGACTTGCATATCCCACATGCCTTCGGCTGGGATTTCTTTTCATACCTGCACCTTCCGAAATGGTGCTTCTGACAAACCTTGCACAAGGGCTTATCGCCCGACTGTCTGTCATTCTTCTTGGTCTCTGATCCCTTCTGGTGGTCACGATTCCCCCGGTGCTTCTTGTTAGACCTACGTGAATCATCATCTTCACGTTTCCTCTTCTCACTATCAGCATTTCTCAATGATCTCTGCCTCACTGCATCTAGTGTGAGAGACAGAGATATATCTGCCACGGATCTGAAGGTAGCAGGCCTAGAAGCCTTCACGCTAGCTTTTATCTCGGGGGCCAAACCCCCAATGAAACGCGCGATCCGTTTGGGTTCCGGTGTTACAAGGTACGGAACCAATCTCGACAGAGTGTTGAAACTTGTGAGATAAGCCTGGCAATCCAGGTTCTTCATGACCAACGATAGGAAATCAGATTCTATCTTCTTAACCTCGTGCTGAGGGTAGTAGTTTTCTTTAATGAGAGCAATAAATTCCTCCCATGACATGCTATACAAAACAGCCTTCCCTGAGGCCTGAACCAAAGATCCCCACCACGCTAGGGCTTCACCCTTGAAAGATTGTGATACAAACTTCACCACATCTCTCTCAGCACAACCACTGATGTCCACGACAGTGTCCATTTCGTCTAGCCAGGTCATGCAATCCACCGCGCCCTTTTCCCCAATAAAATCTCGGGGCTTGCAGGAAACAAAGTACTTATATGTGCAACCCTTGGCGCGAGGTGCATCAGTGAACACTAATTTCTTGGGACGGACACTATTCTCATTTGATGAGTGTCGATCGTCATCCTTCTTAGGCTTAGACGGGGTCGAGGGTGGTTTGCTGTGAGATTTAGAATGGGTTCTTGGCTTTGAGTGTGGTGTAGATAAGGTCCTACTTCGAGACTCACTGTACTCTTCATACTGACGATCTAGGGCCGTCTTCACAGTGTTGTCTACCAAAGCTTTCAATTCAACGCCCGTTATGTTAATTTGGGCGTTATCATTGCCATCTTCCTTTGAATGACTATTAACTTCATTTGGGTCAGCCATTGAGATCTTGATCTGCTACAAAGAATATGACAGAATTTTATTTAGGAGTTTATTATGGAATTGTCTTTTATGGCAATTCACTAACCATGGTAAACATACCATATCTGGTTAATTTATTACTCACTTTCATTTAGGATTTGAATATAACTTATCCTATAAACAGTATTGTTAGTGGCACAAAAGCCTAGTCACAAGGACGTTTTATAATATAAGCCGAGATTACAGAGAAATCAAGGCATGAAGGTTTGAACCATAGTCCTTTTACCTTATCTGACAGGGAGTCATAGACTACAACTGTCTTTTGTCTTATATGACAATAAGCATGGCCCGTAGGCACTACATCGCTAATGGATGTTTGATAAATGATCATCTTAATTGACGATTTAACCCATGATTTACAAATCATTAATTTGGGTTTTGGAATCCCTTGATGGATTCGTATATAAGAATGACGCGTGTGATTTTTAACGAATCACATCTGCCAAGAACGTTAACATGTTTACAGAGGTTAACAGGAGTCTGAATCTTTTAATCAGGTCTTACCATCTTGGCTGGGTCTTACAATGACACCAGGCTAGGTTTCACCATTAAGACTCTTTAATAATTAGTAGGCAGATTTATCTAAAAGGAATGATTTTTGATTTATTTCATATAATAATGTATCTAATAACAAAAATGAAATTTATAACATATCATTCCATTAATCATAATAATGATTACACACTGCCCTAAACGGGACTTTTAAATAGACAAAATACCTACGCAGAGGTTTACAGAAAAGCAAGTCCATGCAGGGAGCAAATACAAAGATAGATGTCCACACAGGGACGAAAAGATAAGTCCTCGCAGGGACTGAAAGGTAATGGTCCACGCAGGGACTAAACATACAATAAATGTCCATGCAGGGACTTGATGGTAGTAGTAAGTACAACAGTACATAAAGAGACTAATGATCTCGTTTTTTCTTCCCTTTTAGTAGGTTTGCTAGGCCTTTGAGGAATCCACGATTATTTTTACGTTCTTGCTCAAAGTCTCGTTCCACTCGGTTTAAACGGTGGAGGATTTCTTCCTGCTCCGGTGGAGAAAATAAGTACTAATGAGTTGGGGTCAATTGCCCGACCAAGCGGTATTTTTATATACCGTAACCCAAGCCCGTATAACGGAAAATAAGTTAAAAGTATTTACCTGAGCAAGTAATAACCTCAATTAACAAATGCAAGTATCTTTTACCGGTCTCCTATTCTGGAACGAATGTTTATAACAACCTATTAGAATCCTAACGGGTCTTTAATTTAGCCTTAGCTTAGACCGGTCAGTTTCAAAGGATATTTACGGTTTAATCGCGTGAAAGGCGAAAACCGGGAATGGAATGTGATTTGGACCCAACAAGTTTGAAGACTTGTTTTATATGGGTAATATAAACACACTCTGGATTTTGAGGTAAAAACGATAAGGTTTGACCCGTTTCGGCTAGTTTATGTAAACTAGTTACATAAACCGAACCGTACGCGTAAAAGGCGTAACGGGTAACCGTAAGAGTCCTACACAGGTTTCCTAAGTCAATATGCTTTAAAGAGGTCGTGGTATCAGTAGGATACCTTCCACAATGCCCGTAACGAGTTTAATTCCAATATATGCCCCGTAGGGGTATTTCGGTCATTTTAAAGATTATAAAAGAGGTTTCTGAGTTCTACAGGAAATCTGAGTTTTCCGAACAGTTTATAAAGTCCAAAATACTCTATTTATTATTTAAAATCAGTAGCAACTGGAATCGGGTCAAAATACCATGTAGAACTCAAGTTATGTCCGAAAAGGGTATATTCGGTATTTACCGAATCGATGCCATAACCGCAGGTTATGAGCAGGTTAAAAATAATTAAAAATCTTTAAAAATCCCAAAATATTATTTTACATCAGTGTGTAAAAGGTTTGGTGTCGAAATTTGGGTTTAGATAGGCTTTATGCTAATTGCGCCTTTTAATTACTAAAGTTTCCGTAATTGCGCTATTTAGCATAATTCCTATTCTAGACCTCGGATTGACGTGAAATTTTAGAGACATGCTTAGAAATTAGTAACTAAGGTTATTGTCCTTTCACATGTCCAAAATTCTTGTTTTAAAGTGAAAAAGGCGTTATGGTCAACTTTTAAGCTTTTAACGGAAATGTGCAAAAGACTCGGACAAACAACGAACCGGTCACATAGGGTTATACCATCATGTAACCTGGTCCTAAGAGAGTCCTAAGGCATATCTAAATCATACCATAACGGGTCAGAACTGAAGTCAAAGCAAAAGTCAAAGTTTTGCGACTTTCGGTTCCGAACCGGGTCAAAACAGTAAATGGTCGGATCAATCAAGCTTAGACTAGTTAATATACTTATTTCCATGTTATATGAGTGCTAAAACAGGTTACATGCCATCTACATTACTGATTATGCATAAAATCGCAAATTAGCATTATATTGACTTTTTCTAAGCAAGTTTGACTCGACATTTGGACTAGTTAGAGTGGGAATCAGAGGGTGCCCTTTTAGGGGTTCAAAGCCCACATAATTGCCAACATATAACTACCTTTGATTCGACAAATCACTGGACCATTTGTGATTTATCGTAAAGTCAATCGTTAATGACGACGGATTGACTTTTGGGCTATAACTAAGCAAAAACCAAACTAAGAAGGATGGAGCATACTTACAAGAGTCCTATGCACGACCAGGGATGAGTATTGAAGGCTCTTGAGCTCCAGAAGTGATCAAGAAAGCAGTTGAAGGTGTGAAGAACAATGTTGCTACTTATGGTCCTTTTATACTAGTTTAGGATGCACAAGATCATCACAACAAGGTCTACAAGTGCTCTTGGATGATCAACAGCTGTCCCTGAGTGCTAGGGGACGTTTAGGGGGCGCCCATGCTCTCATTATTGGCATATAAGTCGGTTAAAACAGCAAACAGTGCTTCTGTCCAACTTTTCTGCAACTGGGGGGCTGACGCGGCCCGCGTAAAAGATACATCAACTTTTACGCGGGTCGCCTGAATCCTAAAGTCAGTGCCCGTATCTATACATGGCTCGCGGCCCGCGTAAGATCCCTCAAATCTTTTACGCGGCCCGCCTGAAACCTAATTTTCAAGATTTTCAAATCTTTTGTAATCATTGGCCTGGCCTTTCAGTTTCGAAGGGGTAGCTTTGCACTTTGGGCCTCTTTTATTTACGTACAAGGGCCCCGTGACTTTTACCCGTGCCGTTAAGTCCCCGGTTAGTTTATTACTACCCGAAAAGTCTTAACTTTCATTGTTGACGCTTTTAACCCCTCGCATACGAAATTGATCATAACTTTCTCGTTTTAAAACGGAACTTCGCGAAATTTATATCATATATTCTAGTGAGCGTAGTTTACTGTTACAAAGCCTCGGGTTTGTTAAAGGGTCACTCAGAGGTATAACTTAAACATGTTGACACATTTAACCCCTGTAGTTTGTAATCTCTCACTTTCTTCCACATTTCGTTCCGTACGATCCGTGATTTATTCGTTTGAAGGTACGAGCATCATTTAGGGTTACTGTACAGTACATTTTTCCCTAGTTGACATTTTTAACCCTCGAATTTACATACTTTCAATGTTTGTCAACTTTAGTCCTTTATTTAGTATTTAATACCACGTGTAAACTTATGACACATGTCAATACATTATTGGACGCAAAATTTCGAGGTGTTACATAACCCGTCCAGGTAAGGATTACACCTCCTAAACCAACTACCCTGGGTGATATCTTTATTCACTACGCAGTTTGACACAATTGCACACTTCGCCAGATCCATTAGTTTCCTGAAATACATGTAGTTTGAAAAATCAACAAAAGTTGAGCGAGTTCATGTGTAAGTGAGTATGTATAATCCTTTGAAAAATGTCTGTATGTAAAAAGTCCCTGGTATGTAGCAATTAAGGAAAAAAAAGAGATCACCAATGGGTTGCAAAGCCACTGGTATGTGTGAAATGGTCCGGGAAAACTCAAACCTAGCGGAGTTGCACCGGGCTTCCGGCTGTAAGACAGAGTCACCTCTATGGGCCGCCCCGGCCTTATGGGTGTGGGCTCGCTACACCCAAATAGATCTATCACTCATGTCCCTCGGTCCTACGATGAGGGTTAATGGCTTTAAGTGTCACGCCCACCACTCACATGATCTAAGTAGTATACCCTCCTTAAACTAACCATACCATGTATAAAAATGTCCGTAATAATTGTAACATGTATTTCACCCCCAAAGTTATAAAACTGAAAAACAATTAAGAGAAAAGGGGGACATGAACTCACAGAAGTGCATCCTCTGAATCGAATTGTCAACCCAAACTTTGTCCGCTACACGACGACCTACACGTACTAATGTCTATTAGACAAACGGGCCATGCCTTGTGTGACAACCCTCACCAAATCAGGTATCCGTACGAATTAATTAATATTTAATTAATGCTTAATTACTGTGCTTGGTTACAATTGTGAATAAACTGCTACGTGAATTCTGATACACACATATACTTGCATCATACTTTATTAACTGTCACTCCATTTGTTTACACAGAACTATAGTGACAAACTTGATGCACGAAAGCACAGTAGCACAATGAACGGATAACGCAGTAAACGTGCTGACATAGCCAGCACCAGACAGACACTGTTTCTAAGGCCAGTATGAGCCGGGAATAGTTTACTACACTAATAGGGAGTGTAGGGAGGTGAGGATTGTAGAACTACGTCACTAGGTGATAGTTATAGTGACCGGATGTGCCTAAAACATGTTTTAAACACAAAATTCTGCACTTTAATACAAATTTCAGCATTTAAGTTAACTAGTAAAGTGCAAAAACATGGGAAAATAATACTAGACACTTTCCAAAGTGTCGGGAATTCTTTGTGTCATTTAAAATAATATTAAAGACACTTTAAATGCTTATAAAGCATTTTAACGGATCAGTATCCAACCGAACAACCGGACTTTACCCGGAACATAAAATTTTTGTCAATGACATTGTTTTTCCTTTTCTGAGCCAGTTAGGGTCCCCGAACACCCTAACACCCGTTATATTTCATAACACACAAATAACCTATCTTAATTCCTAACTTAACATAACTAGACATTAACCAACTAGTTGAAATCAAACTAACCCCCTCCCCTTTATAACCGATCGGTTCCCCCTAGGGAACACACCATCCAACATTTGATTATTTTAATCCTTGCTTGTCCTATATCTAGATGACATAATACCCCATGGTTAATTAGTGATGGTGGTTTATAAATAAGACCAAGGTATCAAGAGCTTCATTCACTAACTCACACAAAAAAATCTCATCTCTCTTTCCCTCTCTTTGGTTCGGCCGTGAGCATCCACACACCCATCATCACTTTCCAATTTCAATCTTGCTAAACCACATACTCACAAGTGTGCTAGGGTTCATACAAGGAGGCTCGGTGTTTACGGAATCACAAGGACCTCTCTACATCGCTACTAACCACCTTGTTTTCGCTTGATTTCTTCCCTAGCCTTGAGCTAGTTGTAAGTGCTTCTAATCACCCTCTTGATCTTGTCTAAAGTGGTTAATAAGAGATTTAACGGGTAAAAATCATAAACACTAAAGATCAAAGCTTAAAGACTAAAAAGTATGATGAATATGGTGGTTAAAGAGTAAATATTAGTGTAAAACTCATGAATCTTGTTTAGTGATGGTTATTTTATGTTGTTGGTTGCTAGTAGTGGAACGGATCGTCATCTAACCACTCTAGATCATGTTCATGGAACATGAACTAGCATTATGTTAAATAGAAAACTTACAAGATGACGAACCCTTTCATACATGAACATGAACTTGTGTAAAAATAGTTTTTCTTGTAAAATGGAGTTCTAAACTAGTAGATCTAAAGATCTACAAGTGGTATTTTCGAAGAACCAAGTGTAAGATGCAAATCATGTTTTAAACCCGGATCTTACATAAACTACAAGCTTTTTAGTGAAAAAGCGAGTGTGTAAACACTTATGTGACAAAAGATTTAACAAAGAAATATTTTCGTAATCCTTGGACTAGAAGTTGTAAACTTGCATTTTCTTTAAAAATAAGATTTCCAAGAAACCGATTTTATTTTTGGAAATAGAAAGATCTACTAAAAACATTGGAAGGTTACTACATACTTTTACACGACCTACAAGTTCATGTGTTTGCAATCTATGTATAATTTTGACTAGTTTAATGTTTGAATATGTTTGTTGATGATGGAAAGATTGTTGATTGAATTTTTAAAAGAAAATGATACGCTTATAAGCGTGGCCACCTCCAGTTACAGAGGAAACTCTGGCGAAATTTTTCCAGAAATATAACACTTGGAAAATATTTTTACAACAAGTGTTATGAATATATTTTTAACTTATTTTCCCAAACAAAAATTCGCCAGGAATTTTTATTACCAAATAAGCAAGTGTCGGGAGTGGATTTTCATAAATAAAACCTACTAAATATATATTTAGAATATATATTTTTCATAGTAACACTTGTGTGAATTTTATTATTATTTTGTGAACTACATAAATATTATTTTTAGGGTAAAAATAATATTACTGGAATACACTGAACAGTAACGACTCCAAAATAATGCTAACGCTCTCACAATAAATATATAAGTTACACCGGTATTATTATTACCACACAAACTCTAAAAATGTAACTTATGAGTTTTCAGAGAAATACTCTTAATTGCGTATTTTGATAGAAGTATTATTTTGGAAATGGTATGGAATGGAATATATATTTTGGAAATAGAATGTTTAGACAAATAAATTAAAAATATATTTTATTAAGTGAGACTTAATAATATATTTTCGAAGTTATAAAAACGCACATGTATTAAAACCCCCATCCTTGGGAAGGAATAAAATTAATCAATAACTAGGAAGTGTAAATACGAAATAGTTGCCTAACTATTTCCCAAAAACTTAAACCTTAAGCTAAGGCACGACCGTCCGTCTAATAGAAGTTAGTACGTGTAGGTCGTTACGCAGCAGGTTGACTGGGAGATACTATTTCGAGACGCACTTCAGTGAGTTCATGTCCCCCCTTTCCTTTAACTGTTTTCAGTTTTACAACTTCGGGGGTGAAATACATGTTACATACTGTTTACAAACGCTTTTATACATGGTATGATTAGCTAAGGAATCTACTGCTAGATCACGTGAATGGATAGGCTATTATCGTAAGACCATTAATCCTTGTATAAGGACCGAGAGGCATGAGTGATAGATCTATCGGGTGTTGCGAGCCCCACACAAGGGCCAGCGTGTGGCTGCATGTGGTGACTATGTCGTTCCGCCGGAAGGACCGGTATGAAATATGCGTTACAGGTTTGAGTGCTTCCTAGGCCATGTCACTTATTAATGTATTAGCTACACATTAATCGATCTCTTTTTCCTTATTTGCTACATACCAGGGATTTTCATATTACAAAGGTTTTACATACTCACTTACACATGAACTCGCTCAACATTTTTGTTGATTTTTCCAACTTACATGTATTTCAGGGAATTAAGGATCTGGCACGGTATGCTACGTTTTCTCGCTGTGTAAGAGTTATGAGATCATCCAAGTTTAAGGGTTGTGGCTTTTACCTGGACGAGTCACAGTTCTTAAACTGCGTCTGTTTTATGCTTGTGGTTATGTCTTCCGTACAATGTTTTTATTTTGTTATGTTGTATTTCCGTTGCATGTGTCAACGTTTTAAAACAATGTTGTGGTACTTTTATTTTAAAACTTAAATCAATGGATGATCTGCATGGTTTTATTTTCATATAGCTTTGTTGTGATTAAGCTATGGTATTGAGAAGTCACACCAAATTAACCCACGCTTCCGCAAAGCCAGGGTGTGACACCTTGGCTTAGGGTTTAATGTTTTTGAGTTGCGACTCTTAAGTTTCCGAACATTATTCCAAGTTATAATCATTAGTTAAAATAATTATCTTAACTTTAAATTATATTTTATTATGGAATAATCGTTAAATAATATTTCGTATTTATACTTCACAAGTATTTTAACTTATTTATCCAAAATACATATTCCCAAAATATATGTATTTTTCCCAAAAATAATATATTTTACTCCATTAATTTCCAAAATAATATTTCACCAAAAATGTATGTGTAAGAGTATTTTCTGAAATATTACATAAGTTACGTTTTAGCGTTAAGTTTTGCAATAACAAATGCGTAACTTAACTATTTATTCCGTGAGATTTTTGGTATTATTTTGGAGTTGTAAATTTTCCATGGTATTTGTCAAGTTATATTATTTTACTCTAAAAATAATATAACTAGTTTACAAAGTATGCAAATACTCACACAAGTGTATTAGTGTAAAATATATACTCTAAATATATTTTTATCCGTTTTTATTTATAAAATCGACCTCCGTTACTTGGTATTTTGTAACAAAAACGATGGCGAAGTTTATTTTGGAAACTAAGTTAAAAATATATTTGCAAACACTTGTTAGAAAAAAAATATTTTCTAAGTGTTGGATTTTTAGAAAAATTTCGCCAGAGTTTCCTTTGTAAATGGAGGTGTTCATGCTTATAAGCATATCATTTTCTTTTAAAAATTCATTCAACAATCACCAACAAGCTATTAAACAATATTACACTAGTCAAGTGCAAAAATAATGCACTTCACATGACGACATGAACTTGGTGTTTCATAAAAACGCGTAGTAACTTAGTGGGGTGTTTAGTGGGCTTAGTTACCCTCCAAAGCGTGTTTATTTTTGTTAAAATCTTACTCCCGGGGTTTTTAGATGTTCACAACTTGTGAACTTATTTTTACAAAAATATCCATTTACAATATTTTCATGTTTTACTTGCATTCTTATACTCTTTTTAATTCCAAAAATAATGTTTATGCAAGTAAAGTTATGATCCTTCAAACCCATCTTTTTAACTTGATTAGTTTTAGAAAAATCATCATCAAGACTTGGGTTTACAAGTTTACTAGTTCACTAGGTTCATTAGTTTCAAGAAAGTCATCTACTTTCAAGTTCATGTCTTCACTAGTGGGTGATTATTTCATGCACACAAAATCAACCCTAACTTGTTTAGTCATGTTTTTAATCATAACTTTAACAAGCTTCATAGGATGTCTAACCATCATGTTACTAGTAATCATCAAAACATCAACAACATGACCAAAACAACTTCATAACAACTCTATTTCATCAAGTTTTCATCAACAAGTTAGCTTATGTTCAAGACTTATCTTTATGATTTTTAGTGTTTTTTTTGTATTTACATCACAACATAATTATTAACCACCATAAATGAGAAGTAAATGAGGATCAAAGGGACGTACTACTAGCTTTTAAGCTAGGGAAGAAACAAGGCGAAAAATGAGTGGTTAAAGACAAACGAGAGAGGTCCCTGGCAATCCGTGAGCTCCACACTCCGTGATTCACCTTTGTGCACCTTGTAGTGGGATTAGAACACTTGAACAAGAATTGAAAATTGATGTTGGTGGTAAGGGGGTTTCGGCCGTAGCCTTTAATGGAGAGAGGGAGTGATGTTTTGTGGTATCTTGCTAAGTGGATGATGATGGTGGTTATAAGTGCACAAATCCTAATGTCCCTTGGGTTTTATGCTTCCAAAAGCACATGCACAATCAAATCATAATCTCACATATTCCAAAGAAAGATTGTAGGGGATAAGGATGAGTTGAAGTAATTGGGTGAGGGGGTCCCCTTGGGGACGGTTACACACTGGGGGGGGGGGGTAGATGTAACTTTGGGGGTAAATAAGTTAATTAGTGGGAGTTTAATGTTATGTCTAGTGTTTAGCGTGTACCAGGTATTATGTAAGGTGTTATAGTGTTCGGGGACCATAACTAGCTTAATAAAAGTGAAACAATGTTTTTAACAATATTTTTGTACTCCGGGTAATGCCCGGTTGTTCGGTTGGATACCGTTCCGTTAAAGTGCTAGGTGATATTACAAAGTGTCCTTTATGTAACTTTTAGTGACCCTTTCAATTCCCGACACGTAGGGAAGCATACAGGATCATCTTGCCATATTTTTGCAAGTGACTTGCATGATTAAATGCTGAATTTTGTTTAAAAGTGCAGAATTTTGCAGTTGGAGTGGGTTTTAGGCACTTTCTGGCACCTAAACTATCACCTAGTGACGCAGTTTTATAGTCCTTACTTCCCTACACTCCATACTAGTGTAGTACCCTGTCTCTGGCTCATGCTGACCTCAAAAACACAGTCTGTCTATGTGCTGGCATTGTCAGCATGTATCCGAGTTATCCGCTCACCGTGCTAACTGTGCTTTGTGCATCAAGTTGGTCACTAAAGGTTGTATGTAATAAATGGAGTGACAGTATGAATGTGATGCATGTGTATGTATGTAACAGAATTCAGGAAGTAGTTTATTCAACAGTTGTAATCTAACGCAGTCATTAAGCACAAATTAAATATTAATTAATTGTACGAATACCTGTAATTGTGAGGGTTGTCACATAATCTAGGGGCTCCAATGGTTTTATAAAACTATGGGCTCGAGGTGTACGGCTGTGATTGAATCTCGGATAACGAGGAACGATCTTAACGGTTCTACTACATCTATAAATACCCACCCCCCCAATGTCTTGTTCAAAACCCACTTGATTTCTGAGATTTTCTCTAAGTTGAAGTGTAAAACACTTCATACCTGAGAAATACTTGGAAAATCAATCTTGCGGGGACCTTCTGTAAGTATTCTTTCATTCTTTTCTTTCGTTTTTAGCGTTAAAGTCAAACTGCGTTTGACTTTCTGCATTGACCAGTTTATGGTCAACACGAAGTTCATTTGAACTTCATAACGTGAGCGTAATCACGATGGTTATAGTCCCTAGTGACTATACCTACTGATTACCACGTTATCTAGGCTCAGTGACGAGTCGTAATTTCGGTCAAAATGCGTATTCTTACGTATTTTGTAACCAAACTACTTGTGGGTATCAAGACCCTTTGTCTTGATACCAAACCTGTTTTTAAAACTCGTTAAACATGTTTTAACATGTTTAACTCGTCACTTTTAGAATTGTGCTTGTCTAGGGTCGTAAAGGTAAGCGATCTAAACAATCGCTTATGCTTTCGAACCCGACCCATTTGGTCGACCATTAGGGTCCGACCAAACACTTTAGGTGACCGTAGTTGTATAGGGAATAACCTTTCAAGGTTATACCTTATGGTCACGTCGTTTAAGTAGTTGTATGATAAGAAGTTCCTATGCCTTAGGAAAATTACCAAAATACCCTTTTTGCGCCAAAATTCATTTATGCCTATGTAACGTAATTTTTGACATCTAAACTAATTTAGCAACAATATTAAACATGTTAAGGCATATCTTACTTGTCATAGGGCTAGTTAGGCGTTCTAAACGCGTTTTACGCGAACGACGCGTTAAAGTAGCATAAGCTACCTAAACGGGTCGTAACGGGTCAAAAGCACTTAGGATAGGTTTCGTTTTAGTATGTAGGCTTTGTTAAACCATATTACATAAGTTCCAACACTTATTTGGTTTACAAACCCTCATGCCACCCGATCCTCCGAATAGGTTTGTTTATTAATGTAGATACTTATATTAGGTGCCGTTTGAATCCGTGATCTTCTAGCTTGCTTGGTGGATATCTAAAGTCTATTGAGCAATCTCAAGTGAGTACATAGTCCCCTCTTTTACTGTTTTTCAAACATTTTGGGGTGAAACACATGTGCCTACTTGTTACTTTCGTGCTTTCCTGTTTTCACATCATATGCTTGCTATATTCTTTAGTACACTTATAGTACATGATTTCATTACATTGTTTTGCTATGTATGTTAACTTAGCATGCTAGCACATTGATTTACATTACGTTATTTTGTTATATATGTTTACTTAGCATATTAGCACATTGTTTTACATTACATTTCTGCTATGTATGTTGACTGAGCATGCTAGCACATTGATTTACATGACTTTTCCGTTTTGTATGTTAACTTAGCATACTTAGCACATTGTTTTCATATAACATGTTTACAATTGGTATAACATTTGGTTTGTACAAACGAGACTTATATACATTCATTAACATTAGCTACGCCGCTCGGTAGGACTTGACAAATCTCGTTCCTGACATCCTAGGTTTGTTTGGGTGTAAGGAATGACTGAATCCGAAAACATTTCTTTTGATAACCTTGACTTAGGGTTATCCGTCTGTCTCAAGGCTTGAATGTATGCGTTTAACTTACCACATAAATGTTTGTATCAGTATAACATGCATTTACTTTGCATAACATAACTTTTGATATATTCAAAATACTTTGTTTTGTACATTTTTACATTGGGTTTAAGTATACACATTTTACTTATTATACATAAAATTGGTTACACATTACATGACTACATTTTGACTTCTTAAACATTTGACATTGGTTTGTACAAGAACATTTGATGGTCGGTTTAAACATGAACATTATACATTGGTGGTTTGTTTAAGTGATTGAATTAACGATACATGCGTAATATTATACAAGCATGGTGGATACGCCGCTGGTACTTCCTATATATAAGTGCTTGTATTATATTACATGTCGTAGCGTTATTTAAATCATTCAATTTGGACTTATACATTTTAAGCAAATAACATATTTTTCACAAAGGCTTTGTTTTACAAAAATAGTTGTTTTATACAATTTATTTTGCTTGGTTATTCATTTAACCATACATTATTCTTTTATTTATACATATCATCTGATTTTATTGCTTTTCAAGTAATTTATAAAAGCAAACACTTATACAAGATTCATGACAAATTTTCATTAAACATTTCTTTAAAACAAAGTCATGAATCCCATTTTCATAAAACCTATGTAACTCACATGCATTTTTATGCTGACGTACCTATTTTCACATGTGTTTCAGGAGCTGTTGCTTAGGATGATGATCGTGACACTAGGGCGGACCTGTGCCTTAGAGACTTAAAATGAAGATAGAACTAGTTTAATTATGTTATGTACTCTTTGGTTCTTGTTTTGAGACAATGTATTCCACCTTTGGTTATTGAATAAAATGTAATTTTAATTACCATGGTTGTGGAACAATAATTCTGTTACAACACTCTCCGACGTTTCCGCCACGATTTGATGTTTTACGTGGTCGGGGTGTGACACACATAATACTTAGCAAATAACAATTAAAAGTGCTCACATGCATATGTGTGTGACATTAGTATTTCATATCATGTGTACTTTAATTATTTATAAGCTATGACAAATCATAAAATGATATTCTTGATATACTGATCGTCTCATATTTTATATAATTTCCCCTATTATATATTTCGATTAAAATTCCATAATAAATTCGATCGGAGTCCAAAAACTCTCAAAAATTCTACAAGCTATTCTAATATGGTAAAAAGCATTTCCCTAGGTTCAATTTCATCAAAACACAATCGTTATTAGAGTATATAAACTTAATCTATATTATGTATGTATTAAATATTCAAACTATATGTTATATATATATGTAATGATGACATTATCGAACGGTTATGTTGGTTTTTGGTTGGCCCCGTTTCAAACGGTAGTTATTCCCTCCAAAAATCAACCGCTATTAACCGTCTTGTATAAATAGTGTTTGCCGGTAAATGTAACCGGCACCAAGACATTTCACACTTGATTTGTCCTCTCAACATTCGTCTGCATTTCCTTGTTTTTCTGCAAACTCGCATTACGAACATCATGAATCATAATACTCAAACAACTTCCGCTGCACATGTATTTAATATCCAACAATCCTAAATAAAAAGGCCCAAATTCCAAGAACCAAGAACCCGAGTTAATCAAAGAATTAAATTCGGATCCATTAAGTCATCTAACACAAAAAATTATACAGGGTTTTGTGGAGCACAGAAAATTAACAAATTTAGGCTTTGGAATTACCTGATTTGGTGCAAGAATGAAGGAGATATCATCAATTGAAGTTTCAAGCCCTATATTCGTGTTCTTGCTTAAATTCACGATTTTAGAGAATGGTTAACCGGATTTTGGAGTGGGTAAAGATTGGGAATGATAATAGGTATCATTTAATAGAAATATTACAAACTATAGTTGACAAATTCTCTAAAAACCAATTGGTGTTCATGTACACTTAAATGGTGAGAGAATTTGGCATTAATAGAATTAAAATCTTGTAATTAAGGGAAAACGAATCGTCCCAAATGATATCCATCACCTTTCTCCATCTTGACATGTCATTTAGGACTTGAATAGGAGGTAAACGACATGAGTTGTCATTCGAATTACCGAGTCAGGTTTATTGAGGTCTAGGTCGTGCTGATGGAGAACAAAAGAGAAAGGGGTTTCATGTTCGATTTTGGATTGAGTTTAAAATAACAAAGGCGCCGGGTTATCACACATAAAGGGATGTAGTCCAGTGGTTGCTTATGTGTGTGTGGTTTGATTAATTATATATATCTATGGAACCCATTAAATCTAACCACCATCTAAGTCAATATCCACCGTCGGATCATGCTGAGATGAAATCTCAGCCGTTTAAACTCACAAAAATAACCGCTTTAATGGCGGTTCAGGGCGGTTCCTTGCGGTTTCTTTAGCAGGTGGTTACCTCCACCTTAATGCCCATGATCTCCATGACTAAAATTAAATCCTCCTACAAACATGGGTACTGGTCTCAATTCAGTTGAGGAGTATTGTTATATAATATACAAGCTGTAAACAAAAATCCGTATTTTCAACTGAAGCATTCTTGAAAAATCAAAAGAAATCCCCTGGCGCTTTCTTGGTCACCAAGCTTTCGTTCAAAGGAGAGGAATAAAGGTCATGTTCCCTGTTTTCTTCCTAAAACTATACATTCTTATGGGTCCTGTCGAACCAGGAGATCACTAAGCATTCGTGCTTTCTTTCCAACTGAATTTGTGATGTTTTGTCAACTGATGAAGGTAATCATCAAGTGACCAGTTCTTCATCTTCTATTCTTTGTTGAAGGTAATCATCAAGTTACCAGTTCTTTGATTTTGTTAGTGTTCATCATTCTCAATTATAGCATTATAGATTTATGTTTGAATTGAATCTTATTTAGCAAATTTATTTGCAGGTTTGAGTATCCTGGTGGCGCCTTATACTTCCAAGACCCGCTTTCTTACCCCATGATTTGGAGACTCGATTCATATCCATAATATCAAATCCCCGCGTCATGATTTGGAGACTAAATTAATTTCCTTTTTTTTTACTTCTAATTAATTAGCCTGATGATATTTTCCAGTGAAATAAATGCTAAGTTTTTCTACTCAAATGCGGAACCGAGAGAAGCAATCTGTAGAGAGGCGTTCTGTATACGAGAGTCAAAGTAATCATTGCTCTGAAAAACAAGGTATTTATTTAATTCTTGGCAAAAGTGGTTTACATTTAAAGTTTTGGTTGTAACTTCTAAGTAGATCTCATGGTTTGCATGTGTGTAATGGTATTGAAGATAACTTTGTTGATATTAAACCAAGTAAAATTCTATTTCTTGTGTAGCATATTTAATAAGTTTGTCAGGGTGCGGGTGCTTTTAAAATCGGTACTGATCTATTTCTTGTATCATATTTAATATGTTTGTTAGAGTGCGGGTGTTTTTAAAATCGACAAAATTCTATTTCTTGTAGTTGTATTTTCCTCCCAAGATTTTTGTACTCATTAGAAATTATTGTCGTTCAGGTCCAGGTCCTGTCTCTTGCCGAAGAAATATCTTTGGAAGCAAAATTGTAAACAGGTGAACTTCTCTTCTACCAAAATGCTTATTATATATCAAGAGTTTGTTCTAATTTCTTTCACTATTACCTTTTTCAAGATATCTTTCATGGAATAATTTTTGGATTTCTAAATTCCAGTGTGTTTCGAGAAGGAAGCTGCATTGCGCCAAAGAGAGGTTGCTTAAGTTATTTAATGACTTATTTTGGTACTTTGTTTCCTCATTTCATGTTCTGGAACAGTTGATCTCCATGCCTTTTAACTTAAAAGTCATTGGCTTCCAACCATTATATATATATATATATATATATATACATATATTTGCTTCTTACTATTGATTTGTTTAGAAGACATGAATGAAGAGGTTTTATGACGAAGTATTAATTAACTTAAAGAGGCCAAAAAGGCTAAAGATGGACTAAATGAAGAGGTTTTATCACTCTGGTTAGAAGTTAAGGTAACTCTTGCCACTATAAATCAGAAATTGATTAACTAAATAAACAAATTGATGCTATATGACGAAGTATTAATTAATATGCAATAGTTAATAAGGAAGTTAATTAACATGCAAGTTAAAATCTCAATAACCTATTATCATATTCTCTCAAAATGCCATTTTATTTAATAACTTAATGCTAATTATCATGGTTTGGGAGCCACATAAAAAGAATTCTTCCAATTCCTATGATACTCACTTATCAAGCCACATGAGTTGGAATGTAAGGAAGGTTTTACATGCTATTGCGATCCAAACAATGTGGACTTTATGGAAAACTAGGAACGAAAGAATCTTTACAGGAAGACAACGAACGATCTAGATGATTACCGAGGAGATAAAAGATACATCCCTACAAGACGTGAGGCAAAGATCGAAACACAAAATGATAACAAAACAACAACGGTGGGATTTTAATTTCAACATGTAGATGAACTATCTGGTTTCTTTTCTATGTTTTTTATTTCAAGTTTGTTTTTATTTTTGTATTATGTTTCACTTTCTGGCTGAGAACATTTTAGGCATTGATTTTACATGAATAAAAGTTCCGTTGGCTATTCAAAAAAAAAAAAAAAAAAAACTTACTCAAGAAACTTCCTTTCTAGTGAAGAAAACTTTCATTACTAATATAGTCTAAGTTGCTACATTCTTTATCAATCCATATTTGCCTATTATGAATCCTATGGTTGAATTGATTGATACTCTTTGCTGACAATTTCTTTGGCGCCCTCAATTTTTTAAGGTTATCATGGTGGTTGAATCCATCCTTGCTGGTTGTTTCACGAGTGTATATAAAAGGTGTGGAGTGCTATCTTAGGTACTCACGTCAAAATACGCCTAAGAAGAGAAGTCGCTTACCAGTAATGTATCTCTGTATTTGCCTTTAATTTTAGTACCCTTTGTACTTAAGTTACTGGGAATAGAAGTTTTTGAATCAGAAATGGTAAATTGGGTAGGTCCATCGGGCCGAACAACGAGCCTATGTTATACCTCAATTACTTGAATTCAAATTATGACCCAAACCCTTTCCTGACCCGGCCGTTTTACCATGCATGTTTGTGATGATGGAGGTCGGGGGACGAATAACCTTGCGTAAATTTGTAAGTGTGTTAATTTCTGTCGGTTCATACGTTTTTTGGTGACCATTTTGGTGGAGTTTGAATTTCATTATAACAGTTAGACATGGATGTTCTTTTTTTGGTTTTAACAATGTTGTTGGCAACTTGCTCGGTATTCATTTTAAAGTTTACCCAACCACTTAGAGTTCATAATAAAAAAGTACTTATTTTTATACTTGTAACATTTATGATCAGAACTCATGAAACTAGTAAAAAAAGCTAATAAATTGATTTGTTACATTCGTTCATCAGCCATATCTTTTACTTGGATACACGCATGTTTAAAAATACTTATGTTATTATAATACTGAAATACCCGTCCATCAGAACTGAAGCCACAATTTATAATGAGTTCACGAGATCTCGTCTGAACCGATGGGGGCGGCTATAGACTAACGTGGGGAGCAAATATTTTGGATAAGGTTTCTAACCACACCTAACATATATATGGGCCCGATTAGAGTCAAATAACCCAAAAACAAAGAAAAACTTGGACCGGATAAGTGTCAACAAATTTCTAAAGCCCACCATAACAGCCAACTCATTATAAAACTCATTATAAATTGTGTTTATAAAATGTTAGTTTAAATAAGGAATAACTAGGGCACGAAACGAAATCACCACTATTTGGTCTTTCATCAAACAATGGGCTTATGGCTTTAATATTTATGATTTTAATGTGTTATAAATACTATGGTTATATCATGAACTTCTGTATTAATTATGATATATTTTTTATTTTATTATTATACAATTAATATGCCCGTCCACCAGACGGGTATATAAGTAGTTTTAGACGATAACCAGGTTTAAGCGTAGGTGTTGGAGCCCAAATTTCAAACGAAAAACATCGCTTGGATTTTGGTTGATGAGCAGATAAAGCTACGTGCTTTCAAATGGGCGGTGGTTATGTCGCCGACATCAATTTGGGGCAAAGCGATGGTGCTCGATGTTGGTAGGTGACGCAGGTTTGGGGAAGAGCGACAGTGATTTGTGGTAGTAAGTGATGTGGATGCCCTAAAATGGATATTGGTGGAGTGTATGACACATGTGGGGTATTGTTACGCTGTTAGCGTAACCCGTCCACCGGCCGACGGGTATTAAACTAGTTCGGTAGAGGTCGCGGCTTCGAATCCTGGCCCACCGCCTTTTCTTTATTTTTATTTAACAAGTTTCAAAACTTGTTCCCTCCAATTTCCAACTTTATTAACTTGAGGTTCTAACCTAGTTTCTTGATTCCCTTATAAGTTTTTAACGAAAACTAACTGAGGTCATTTAAAAACTAAATACTTTATACACTAAAATAATCCTATTGGGTTTTGGCAAACCCCACTCTTGGTCCCTCGTGTCCCTATGGGATTGCTTTTGTGTTTCTAGCCAGGCAAACCGGGATTTGGTGGCGTCGTACAGTGGAACATTGTCAAGGTTTGGTTACTAGCTTATGTCGATACATACGTTAATAACTAAACATTAATTTGATTCAACGAATTTTATTAGAATTTGGATACCGGTTTATTCGAATGTTGTCAAAGATTCATTTGTGATACAAAAATATGTGAACTCACCGACAATATGTTGACGTTTTTATAAACATGTATTTCAAGAAAGTAAGCAGCGTCGCATGGTTAGAAGGTCAAGATTAGGATGCACAAGACGATACCATTTTGGGAGGGTTTGCTCTATATTTCCGCTTTCGTGTGGGATATGTCAGTCAGAGCCTTGTTTTTATAAATTATAACTTTGTTTAAACAATTTGGTGAAACATGATGTTTCTTTTGGGCATGTATAATAACTCAAATTTTATGGTCCTGTAAACATTTTAAAAACAATATATTTTGTATAGTTGGTTTATTTTAAATCATGTAGACGTTTGTTAATCAGATTCTTGAAAACCTTTCGTGGCTGCACATCGTGTTTCCGCCTTAGGCGGGGTGTGACACTCTTCTACATTTATAAGGGTTTTATTTGACAATGTTTCTTTAGGCAAGTGATGTGAGACAAAATGTGTTTAAGAGCTCCAGCTTTATAAATTCTAATATACAGGTTAAGTAGAAGGACAGAAAGGTAATTTCACTCTTATGTTAGTATGCTAAACTTCCTTAAGTATCTTAAAATCTTGGTGTATTTATTTATTTATTTTTTTTGTCTGAAAGAGGTTTATTCTAAGATAGAATTATTGGATTTAAATAACCTCAACTTTCAATCATTTGGCTGATAGCAGTTCCAACTCATGAATTGTACAATGCCACTCCCAACCTTAAACTTATTTTCCTCTGGCACTCCCAAACTAACTAAAACCTAACCCAATTAGTTTTTTTTTTTGTTGACATGGAACTTGTTTAGTGAAGTTGTATCTGACGTGGCCTTTTTTTATGATGTGACATATGATGTGGTACTGTTTAGTGACGTGGCATATGAAACTATCTAACTAGATTAGGGTTCAGTTAGTTTTGGAGTATGAGAGGAAAATAAGTTGAAAGTTGGGAGTGACGTGATATAATTCTAAAGCAGCGGCATGCAGCACGCCGCCACTGAACCACCGTCGCTCCGTTCATCCTGTCTCGCCGTTCAAGGTGGCGTAGCCCCTTCACTACCTGTACAGCGTAAGACTCTCCCCCAAAAACCAGATTTAGGGTTTTTTGTTTTATAATTTCGGCGTAGCCCCTTCGCATTCTTTTTCTTTAAAATACAAACCCACGTTTGATATTGTTTTTAACTACACCTCTTCCAATCCATCTTCATACATACAATTCATTTTCAATTGATTTTGTTTTTATAAAGCCCTAATTTGATTCAAGTTTCAGCCAGCCGCTTTTCATTCACATACTTCCGATCTTGATTTTTGTATCCATATACATTCTGCCCTTACTTTCAACCGCACCATCGCCTGCAACTCTTCCGTAAGTGAAGTTGACCCACCAGGTGTTCGATCAAATGCCTCAATGAAGATAAGGTTTTAAAAAACCTTGTTTTTAGCAATCTTGTGGAGTGGGTATTGGTTAAGGCGATTTGATCTTGTAATTTAGATTCAATTGTGTTAATCTTTAACTACACGGCATGGGGTAAAAGGTTAGGTGGGACACCATTTAGAGGGTGGGCAACCAGCGGTTGCTGCCCTCCTTCATCTTCTATAGAATTTTACCGGTTTTCTACCCCCCACAACTCATCTCGAGTTTGGTGTATCATTAGTTAACATACGATAACATACGCGCATGGCTCCTACAAGGGGGGGTCGGAATGTTAACTCAGGCGGCCATGTGCAGGGCTCTGACAGTGGTTTAAAGACCTGTCCTTTCAAATTTTTCCACGAATGTAAAGATGGTAAACCGGGGTCTGTGGGTTTTTTCCGCCTATTTGAACACATGCAAAGCACCCACCTCAAGACAGAAAACTGAAGGCTATCTTTGAAGGAGGCTATTTCAAAGGACCTGGACCTTTTTATGGATGTTGCAGAAGTTCTTAGGGCAGGGGATAAATGGTTATGTGGTAAGTGCATGGTGATGCACGCACTCAGTAGGGGATGCAAGCATGATAACGAGGTCGTGTCGTTTGCCATGATCTCGGGGGGTGTTGAAGATTTCATTGTTGGGATCGGGAAACCATGCCAAGTGGTGGTTGACACAAACCCACCTCACCTAGCAAGCCTCGTGAGTGATGTTAACCTCCTCGAGCGTGTTTTCTCCCTCCCTATTCAGACTGTTAAAAGCATTCCCCATAGTTGTCGGCTGTTGTTTGCTCAGGTCCTAACAGGTGCTTTGCGCAAAGTGGTAGCGTCACCAGGATCGGTCAATAATTGGGTCCAATTGCTTTTACTACCGCGTTGCACCTTGCGGGTGGTTAGACCATCCTCCAGACAAGAGCGGAGATCAGGGAATAGGAAATCTCTACAGTGTAGTAACATCTTGCACGCGCTTACAGTGTGGAAAGATGGGTCTGGGTTTGATGATTTGGTCGCTTCCCTATTGGATAGCGTGGGGGAGACGGGGGCCCCTAGGGGAGAATGTAGGAAAGAGGAAGAAAAAGAAATGGACCCTAATATTAAGCAATGTCTTCGGAAAGTCAGGGATGGACATTTCACGGCTGCGGTTAAGGTCCTATGCTCTAGTGGAGTTGCCCCTCTAGGTGATTCGACCTTGAAAGCTCTTATTGATAAACACCCAGTGGTGTCGCCCCTGTCATTGCCTTCCAACCCTTTGGCCCAACCCACTCTTGTTGATGGGGATTGTGTGCTCAAATGTATTCGATCATTTCCTAAAGGGACATCATGCGGTAGAGACGGGATGCGGGCCCAACACCTGTTAGATGCCATTGGTGGCGTGGGCTCGGTGACTTCCTCAGGTTTGCTTATGAGCATTACTGAAGTTGTTAACTTATGGCTTGGGGGATCCTGCCCTATGGTGCTTGCTGAGTTTGTTGCCTCGGCCCCCCTCACCCCCTTATTGAAACCTGATAAAGGAATTCGGCCTATTGCTGTGGGGGGTATTTGGCGAAGGTTGGTTTCCAAGGTGGCGATGAAGAAGGTCGGGAAAGAAATGGCCCAATACTTAGGTGACTATCAGTTTGGGGTGGGGATGCCAAATGGGGCAGAGGCGGTACTTCACAGTGCAAACAGGTTTCTCAACTCGTTTCATGCAGATGGTTCCTTAGCCTTGCTTACTGTGGATTTCTCCAATGCTTTTAACACGGTCGACCGCACAGCCTTTCTCCAAGAGGTTCATCAGCGTTGCCCGTCAATCTATCGGTGGGTCCAATTTTTTTACGCTCAGCCTACTAGGTTGTATGTTGGTAACGAGTGTATTGGGGCTACTACCGGAGTTCAACAAGGAGATCCTTTGGGGCCCCTTCTCTTTGCCCTCACCTTACACCCCCTTATTCTCCGAGTTCAGAACCACTGTAAACTCCCGTTTCATGCTTGGTATTTGGATGATGGGACGATTATTGGCAATGCCTCTGAGGTTGCTAAGGCCTTAGACATCATCAACGAGGAGGGGCCATCTCTAGGGCTTTATCTCAATATTAAGAAAACAGAGGTTTATTGGCCGACATGCGACGGCCAGAAAGTTCAGGACGGGCTTTTCCCGAGAGGGATCGGCCACCTTTGACGTTATGAAACTCTTACCCTGCCTGAGGGATCCCCAATGTGAACTCCTCCTGCTAAGGTCGTGCATGGGTGTTGCTAAGTTGCTTTTTGGGTTGCGGACTTGTCAACCCCATTTGATGGAGGATGCGGTATCTCGGTTCGATGATGGCCTTAGAAAGGCTGTAGAAGACATAGTAGTGGGTGGCGGCCCCTTCTTTGGTGACCTCCAGTGGCGTCTAGCATCTTTGCCAATGCGTCTAGGTGGTTTGGGCCTCTTCTCAGCCCGAGATGTTGGGGCTTATGCCTTTGTGGCGTCTAGAGCTCAGTCTTGGGAACTACAGGATCATATCCTTCGAAACGGTGGGGTCATCGGGCTTGACCCAGACTATCAACAAGCGCTCGAACGCTTAAATGTCTCTCTCCCAGACTTGGATATTGGCGGTTTCTCTAAGAAGGACACCGCCCCCTCGAAGCCGCAAAAAACTTTGGCGAATACACTTTTTAGCAAAATCGCTCAAAGCCTGGGAGAAGCTTTTGATTTGTCACCCCGCCAGAAGGCGGTGTTTGAGTGTCTGAAGGGTCCCCATGCTCAGGAATTTTTGACCGTTATCCCGATTGAGGGGTTAGGACAATGCATGTCGGCAGTAGAATATAGAACCATTCTCTAATACCGGCTAATGATCCCTATGTACCCAGAAGATGAAACATGCCCGATATGTCGTAAAGCTTGTATGGATAAATATGGGGAGCACGCAGTTCACTGTAAAGAGCTCCATGGGTTTAAATATCGGCATGACTGGGTGCGAGATGTTTTGGGGGACATCTTAAGAAGAGCTGGGATTTTTGCTAAGAAAGAGGCCCCTGTGAATTTCCTCACGGACCCTATGGAAGGGAGATCTACTCTGCGACCAGCGGATCTGCTCGTCTTTGGCTGGGCTGGGGGGAAACATGCTTGTGTAGACCTCACGGGGGTTTCCCATTTGGTTGGTTTAAGGGAAAACGGGTTTGGAGCTGGACTAGCAGTAAGAAAGGCAGAAGCAAAGAAAGTGGATAAGCACGCTAAAGCTTGCGCAGAGAACCAACATGTCTTTATCCCTTTTGCCTTTGATACTTTTGGCTCCCTAGCGCCAGAATCCATCAACTTCTTGACGAGGGTTCAACGGGTTATCCACAGCAACTGTTCGACCCCAAGGGGGCAGGGGTTTGTGTTCGGGAGGTTGGGGTTTGCAATTCAGAAAGGGTTGGCGGCACAGCTTGTTGCCCGTCTACCTTCTGTTTTGATGTAACTTAACAAGTTTTCTGGTTATATTTAATAAACTTGTTTGATAAAAAAAAAGGTTCGATTTTCAATTAAATCCAATAATTCTATACAGATAAATTTTTCTTTTTTAAATATATACTAGTAGGTGATCCCACGCGTTGCGCTGGACGTGTAGATGCGGCGAAAAATATGTAAGGCCCGTTTTCAACCATTTGTACATTATTATTCACCCCGTGAAGTTTTCAGTCACTTGTATATTAGTATTCACCCGGTGAAAAGAAAATGGAGTTTCAACGACTACAAAAATAAGCAACTTGCACAGTTAAATAAACACGTCTAGATGTAAAACTTAGGTATATGTATATAATACCTTTAATATCTTATTAATTTATTTAGAAAAAAACATTCACAAATGCTTAATATATATAGTAATAACAAATTTAAAAAGAAAAGAATCAATGGTAGAGTGAAGGTGGACAAACTGGAAGAAAGAAATTTCGATAGGTGGATAAATAATATGATAGGAAAATTAAATAGTAATTTTGAGTGTAGAGAAATTTGCTAAATAATATTGAAAAAATTATACAAACATCAATACTCACAATATTTGCAAAGGTTTTTCTTATTAGTTAATAACTTTTTTAACTTCAAGTTTTCTAACGCTGCGAATTAATATTTATTAATTTGTTTTTTTATCTAGTATAGTATTGACATTCTGGGATGTGTCTAGTTTTATATACGTCATGATATAATTTTTTTTTCAAAACCGTGTTACGAATTTTAATGTATAAATAACCAAAGCACAAACGTATATGTAACCAAAGCTACATCATATTTAGTTTTTCTTTTTTGTATAAAAGGACATAATTTACCCGTTTCACTATTCTAATAATACAATTAATTAAATGATTTATAAAATTCAAACTACACGATAATGTCCCAAGTCCCAACTATATCAATACCAATACCAATACCAATACCAATACCAATACTAGTATTTGTTTTTCTCTGTCTGTTGCTATATCGAGTGGCGGTATTGTAACGAATCGAACCAACACTTGCCAAACGCTTGCCATGGACGTTTTTATTTTTCTAGACATTCTGGAATAGATTTTGTTGAGAACACAGTTGTATATACATGTAGTACCGACATCGGTGCTATCGGAACCAATACAACATTCGTTAGTCTTTTGGTTTTCTTTTCCAGTTGCTATGGCGTTATAGCGAGTGCTGGTAGCATAGCAAACCAAACAGAAACTAACCAAGTTCCCACCACGTAGCAAGGCTGAATTAATCCGTAACTAACTAAATCAATTCTGACCGAACATCATGGTATCGGTACTATTGGAATTGTTAGCGATATTTGTCCTTATGGTTTTCAATTGAAGTAAAACATGTGTCGATGTACTTTTAGGCGTATTAAGACTTTACTTTTTGGTTCTCTTTCGGTTGTTATACTTGGTGTTTAAAAACCAACTCACTCGACAATTCAACATTAAAACCGTTTACTATGAGCATTGTAATTGGACTAAGAAATAGAGGAGACCCTAGTTAGCCAACAGTGGTAAACCAAACATACCATATTATCAAACCTTAAAACTGTACAAATATGATAGGATGGTCATTTTTCAATGGCCACACTGGTACTGAACATAACAAAGTTTCATACGAAAACCCAAGAACAATATCACAATTCACAAGACTTCAGATATAATCCCAAAAGAAAACATATTCATGATTCAATTTCCAACTTGTTGCTCAGGGGAGTTAAACACCTTAGCAATCTTTTCAGTGGGCACCAATGGCAGATAAGAAGAAACCTTGTATCCTTTCACTGCTGTCTGCTGCACAGTCTGGTTGTACTTTTCAGAATAGTAAGCCGCTGTCGGTACAACCACCTTGGCCACCTTCGGGAAAAGTGGGATCTGGTTCAGTGTGTGCCAAGCTGAAACAGCATAGTGCTCTGCAACCGGCTCAAGCTTGGTGTACGCGGTTTTCGCAAGCCCGGATGCAGTTTCAACCACACCAGCAGTCTTCACCTCGGTTGAGACATGCTTCACAAATGGCGGCACTCGGCTATCAAATTTGTTGACAGACTCATCTACCTGAAATCAAGTTAATATGTTTATCAATATTTTACCATACAGAATGTAAAGAAGATGATTCGTTTTTAACAAGAAAGACGAGCTGACCTTACGATCAACGAACTTTAGAACCTCAACAGGGACATCATGGAACTTATCATATGCAGGGCCGACAACGGTCTTTAGGGTACCCTCTATCGTCTCCACCCCCGGTTTGAGCGGACCGGAGTTGTTCTTGGCATACCCATAACACTTTGATGCGTAAAGAACTGCATGAAGCACCGCCACTTGTACGAATTCAAGGTACTTCAACCTTTCCTCTTCACTCTCAACCTTCTGTACCAAATCAATCTCCAACTAATCATATTATGAAGATGAACCACACTAATCCATCAAAAACATGCATATTTTTACATATACGTGCTAATATTCAAAGAATCTGCATAGGTCTGATCTTACTAGAATCAGAGTTTCTAAATAAATAAGTCTATACAAGAAATCATGAATATCGAAAGCCTTGAAACATATATGTGCTCCAATTCAAAAAAAAAAAAAAAAATGCACAGGATTGATCTTAAACTTCAGTTTCCAATATAAAAAAGAATCTTCAACCAATCACTCAAAAGACTTAAAACACATAATTACATATATGTGCTCCTATTCAAAAATTAACAATTAGGGTTTATAAACTAAATTAGAAACTTCAAGAAATCATGAATCTGAAAACTCTTAAAACACATAATCACCATATCTGTGCTAATAATTCAATATTCCAGTGTTCTAAGCATAGATAAACCACACTAATCCATCAAAAACATGCATGTCAAAATCATGGTTTTAAAAAACGGTTGAGGCATGCGCCTCAAGGAGAAACGCCCAAAAAACGCTCCTGAGGCACGCCTCGGGGGGTTTTTATTGTATGTGCGCCTCAGAAGGGTTGAGGCGCTAAAAAGGCTGCGCCTCAAGGGTTTTTGATATTTGTTTTTGATGTTTCTGACTTCTTGTGTCAATTTCAAGCGATTTATGTCTTTTTTATGTTTGTTTTTTTTTTATTATTTTGATGAATTTGATGATGAATTTAGCTAGTATTATTATTTTTGTAAGATGTATAACTTTTATATTTATTTTTTAATTCCGCCTCGGTTCGCCTCGTCGCCTCGAACTCGTTTCCGTTTTTTTAAACCTTGGTCAAAATAATACTCTAATACACAACTTGATCATGCTAAATTCACAAAATCATAATCCAGAAGTTAATAATATATTTCAAACAAGTGAATCAATTAAAAAAATCATTAGAACATGTTCGGTAAGTAGGTATCATCTAATGAACTCCGTTTGAGCCCTAGGTTACAAGCAACAAACACAAAATTCATCTTCTTACACAACTAATCAACAATAACAACATGAAAATCGAAAATTAAGCATGCTGACTGCAAATATACGATCGAAACAATAGATTCAAACTGAATTGCAACGATGATCAAACACAAGAAAAGACGAACCTCTGGTTGATTAGTAACTGGAGCATCGTTTTCGGCCATGATCCACAAGTATGGTTCAGAGAAAAATATCAAATCAAATCAAATCAAATCGTTTACAAAATGTAATCAATCTGAGGGTTTTGCGATGGTGTATGATCAATAATCGTGGGACTACTCTAGAAGCGAAGACTACAATTTATAAAGAGAAAAAGTGTTGCATTTGGGCCGTTGTATTTATAATTTTGGCACGAGTAACCCCTGTACTTTTTAAAGGTTTCATTCAATACCTTTTACATTTATAGTCCGGAAAATAAGATGACTTTGAAAAAGTGGTCAAATGTAGGGGGTACATATTGTGGGTTGCACCAATCAGGGTCCCTCCTTAAAGCTTTCATATTCATTTCAGCTTTGTTGTGGGCTTCACCAACCAACGCCCCTCTTTCAGCCTTTATTCTTCGCCAACCTCGTGTCCCCATCTGCGAGCCTAGCCAGGGAGACGTCCTGTGCAGGCTTCTGCGCTACACCGCCACTAATATTTTCTGAACGGCCAACAAATCAATCCCGAGCACTCTCGGGGCACCCACTGGACAAACGGAGTACTCCGAGAGTAACCCAAGTGGTCCACCACCAATTCTGGGGAAAACCTGGTAACCCACCCGCCCGTAGGCACGACGGTAAATTACCAGTAAAATTCGTTTGGCTCAAGGATCAAACCCAGGTTTCCCTAGGTCTTCTATCACTGCCCAACAGCAATGCCTCACTCATTTTTTGCACCAAATGAGAATTGAACTTAAGTCTTCAAAGAAGAACTCAAGTTCTCTTACCACTTGAGCTAGAGGTCATTACCACACCGCCACTAAAATTAAGAAATGACTTGCAAACTAAAGCACTAAAAACAAATGATTGATTAACTTTTTTTTTTTTAATAATTTTATAATTAATATTAAATAAAACACATATAACCTAAAAATGGGATTACATAAAATGAAAAATAGCAATTCAGGAAAAACATAGAAAAAAGTACATAAAAGCAATCATCTTCATTTTCTTCGTCGTCCCGTCATCTCATCCAAGCGTTTTGTACCAAATCCGCCATTAGAGCTTGGTGTGCTTGAGAGCTTCGCATCCGAGCGAAATTGTCCAACCTTTGTTCCATAGGTCAACCAGCTTGTTCGGCTTCTACCAATTGCGGATCATAATCTTGGCAAATCGCTTTTCCCCCGTCCTCAAGAATTATATTGTGTAAAATTAGGCAACAATACATAGCATTTCTAACCTTATCCTTGTGGCATAATCGACAAGGGTTCCTCACAAAAATGCCAACGTTGTTGTAAAATGCCAAATATCCTTTCGATTTCTTTTCTAGCCGATTCTTGAACCTTTTTGAAGTGAGCTCTTCTGTCGTCGATAGGGTCTCTAAAGGTGTGAGTGCATATGTCTATCGCTTGCCTCAATCACATATCGTAGCCGAATCAGATGTCATAAGACCAGTGCTGAATTGAGATAAAGACAAAGTGAGTGCATGTTGAAGCCCATCCGAACGGATGGACATCAGGTCCATTCGAACGGATGGTGGTTATGCTCATCCAGATCATGTGTTTACTTATTTAGTCCACCCGTCCGGATGGAGGCCCATCCGTCCGGATGGAGTCCATCTGCTAGTTGTGCCATCCGGATGAGGATTGCCTATAAATAGAGGTCTAGGGTCTTGACATTTGTATCTTTTAGGTATTCTTGAGGCGAAGCCCTGCCCGTTTGATTTCTCGTTGTATACACTGTCAAATCAGTAATCGAAATCATTATAATTACATCTCTATCTTCTGTCCACACACGTGATTGGATTCCGCACATTTCACGTGTCGATTTGCATTCAACGGTCTAGGAATTCATAAAGATCCTGAATTAACAAGTGGTATCAGAGCAGGTGTTTGAGTGCACGGATTGAAGACACGAAGACCAAGCTTGTTCATCAAATTCAGAGCCAAAATCTTCATCTTCTTCTCACATTTTCTTCTACTTATCTTATTCATATCTTTTTGAACTTTAATCTCAAATTCACGAAGATTTCACGGTTAAAATTGGCTAATTTTTTAGTATGTTATGCGAAAATCAGTTTTAACAAACCTTACAAAGTTTCAGATCAAATTTCAAACAAAATCATACTCAAATTTGTCAAAATCATGAACTTTGAAACTGAGTTTGCTGATGTCATAGTCCATCCGGACGGATAGAAGTGTTCAAGTCTTTGTGTTCATCCGGAAAGGTTTCAAGTACATCCGGATGGATAGACCTAGTTGTTGTTCATCCGGACCAAAACCCTATCCGGACAAAGTTCATCCGGACAAAAGTCCATCCGAACCATAGTTCATCCGAACCAAAGTCCATTCGGACCACACCTCATCTGGACCAGTCTATCAGAAAAACGGTCATCCGGACCAAAAACTGTTTGACTTGTTTTCAAAAGTGTTTGACTTTCGTTGATTTTTGCAGGTAGTCATGGATGAAGAATTCTATAATGAGTTTTACAACGCGTTCACTTCCATGTCATCTAAGACATCAAACGTTGCACCAAAAAGCATTTCTAAAGCTATAACCGAGAACATTACTCATGATAATTTTTACGGGACTAACTCAAAACCACCAAAACTTGATACTATTGAAGATTACACTTGGTGGAAAGAAAGATTCATTAACTGAGCAAAAGTTGTCGCAACCCCCGTCCCTTATACTACCCGGGAACGGGCGGCCGCAACCAGTTTTGGTGGTATCTGGGTTTGTCAATTTGGCAGCGGAATTTACATCAGGGCCGTAGTTAGGAAATATTTTATCAAAGTAAAATACCACACTTTCATAATATTAAACACGTCGGAATAATCCCAAGTTTTAAGTACACACATTTTCATAGGGATAACCCTATCTTATTTAATAAAACATCTCTTTATTTTTAGGTAACTTTATTGCCACTTTTCCAAGCCTTCAGTGCTGTCCAGCTGGCTTCTATTTGTCTTTCACATTTTCTTACCTGAAACGCGTTTAAAAATATTTTGTCAGTGGGTAATACTGGTGAGCGAATCCCAGTTTAATCAAGTTAAGTAAAAACCATTGTACAGTATTGAGGGCAGTTGCGCAATTACATTTGTTTCCATCTATTTAAGTACCACCCACGGTACTGTCAACCTGACTTATGGTCATGTTAGTCCTCGCAAGGTAGTAACAAATTTTGTATACAAAACCTCAACATACCGACAATAATTGTAGAATACAAATACTCAATCACTGTTTAATATATCATTAATTAAGTGAGGTTTTGTAAAAACAGTTTGCAAAAGGGAGATTACTCACATTGCTGTCTTAAGGTTTCCTGGTGATTATCTATTAAATACACAAATGCACACGCGTTAGTATAATAACCCAATATTTATATTAACAATACCCTCCCCGAGATGGCATTCCAACGACTACGTCGGGCAGAACCACGACAGCCGTTACGGAACCCTGGATCAATCGGGTAGCGTATCTAATACGTAACCGTGGTTATGATACTTACAACGAGGCAGAATGTGACAACTGTGTTCTGTAAGCACCGTATAATGTAAAACAATGTTAGTTATCAATAAAACAATACGCTTTGGTGTTATTATATGTGTTCTTGTGTTTAATGATTTTACAATTTGATTCGATTTCGACTTCAAACTTTAAATCACTTTCTGGAAGGTTATACGCAGACTGGTGCTTAAACGCAATCAGTTTAACGTGACGTACATTCCGGAACTGTGACGAAAGCCAAACATACCCTAAATATCCCTTTCATAACTTAGAAATAAGTTTCGAAGGATTCGGTATGGCGAAAACATGTTTATTTAAACTAAAGAACTAATTACGACGAAACTGCGAAGCGAACGTTGGTGACCGCCCGGATAATATTTAAATCCCAAAAATATTATGTTATGACTAAAAATTTATTTTAATCAGGTCTGTGTTGAAAAATAAATTGAAACGCCTAAAAACGTTCTTTTCAAGTTTAAGCGCGTACCGCGTGTTTCTGCGCGACACAGTGCTTATACTGCAAAACGCAGACAATGCAGCCAGTCTTGGCAACTGAAATTTATTTCCAGTAATATTTTGGCGAGTTTATTTTTTTAGTATAATAAAAATATTTTAGAACGCCATAACCGGGATTTAAACGCTAGATAAAATACCCGGTATCCAATTAAATACCCGTTTTAGCCTACATATAGCATATTTATATAAAAACTAACACTTGGACCCCCTCCCCCATATAATTTTCGGTTATATATATATATGGGGACCCACCAAATTTTGCAAGATATGGCAATATCTCCTTTGATCTTTGTATTGCCAAGTGTTAGTGCATGCCATGTCCATATCTCTACAAAATCTCCTACATATATCTTCACAATCTAACCAAGATCATTCACACTCAACCCTAACTCTCTCTCTCCTCCTTCAATCGTCCCCCATCTCTCTCTCTCTACCTTCAAATCTTCAAGACTTGTTCTTCATTCAAAGCTTTGAAGGTGATCCATGGAGGTTGCAAGTTGAAGGGCATTCAAAGGAGCTTTGTTCTAGTCTTGTTCATCATCTTTCTCACCATCATCTTCACTAGAATTTCTACCCTAGCCTTGTGCTAGTAGTAAGTCCATTCATACTCTTGTCTCACTTCGATTCTTGTTCGATTGTTGATTGTTTTTCACACACAAAAACTCAAACAGCTTGCTGAGTTGGATTTCCAGCCAACTTCAACAGGCTGTAACGGGGTCATTTTAAGTCGAAAAACGGAATTTCTAAAGCCTAAAATGAGTGTTTTGGAATAACTAAGCAAATGGCACTGGAATCATAATTTTTCGAGACCGTTTACTATTTTTAAAAGGTTATTTTTGGACAGCAGCTCAAGCTGCATTTTTGTTGCAGAAAAAGTATGACATTTTCGGAGTCACAACTTAAAACCTGAATACAATCAACTCATGAAATTTTTACAGTAGATGGACACCGTTGTCAGGACGACCCTCCACGTTGTTTCTTCCTGTCAATGGTCGAAAGCCCTAAAAGTGGTATAGTAGGTGGAATTTCGTCAAACGGACTTACGGTTGATTTTTAGTGAATATTTCCGTAAACTGCGATCAGAATGGTAACGAATCTGATTGCAGTCGAGAAAATGATTTTTATAAAATATGGGTAACAAATTGGACTTTGATATTTTTACACAATAAATTTTGGAACATATGTCATATTCTGTAAAAATTTGGAGATTTTTAGAAAAGGTTAACTATTTTATAAAAATCCTCGAAAACAGTCCGGTTTCGAGTTATAAAGCTGAAATGAAGTATGCAACGTTTTGTTTGTCGATATGTCGATTTGGTGATTGAAAATGAACTATTGGTTTTATATAAAAGAAAATGATATGCTATTAAAGCATGGACACCTCTATTTACAGAGGATACCCTACCGAAATTTTCCGAGAATCCGAACACTTAGTAAAATATTAGAGAAAGTAGGTATGAAATAGTTGTCTAACTATTTTTCTAATATCGATAGTTAAGTTAAAATAATTATTATTGTTTTAACAAAATAATACCTAAGTAACGCAAATCAAAACACTAAACTCTAAGCCAAGGCACGACCCGCTCGTCTAATAGACATTAGTACGTTGTAGGTTGTCGTGTAGCGGACAGGGTTTGAGATTCGATTCAAGACGCACTACTGTGAGTACATAGACCCCTCTTTTACTGTTATTCAAACATTTTGGGGTGAAACACATGTGCCTACTTGTTACTTTCATGATTTCATGCTTTTATATCATATACTTGCTATGTTCATTAATACATTGTTTTACATGACGTCTTCACGCTATGTATGTTCATCATACTTAGTGCATTTACTTTACATGACATTTTCACGCTATGTATGTTCATCATACTTAGTGCATTTATTTTACATGACATTTTTACGCTATGTATGTTCATCATACTTAGTGCATTTGTTTTACATGACATTTCACGCTATGTATGTTCATCATACTTAGTGCATTTATTTTACATGACATTTTCACGCTATGTATGTTCATCATACTTAGTGCATTTATTTTACCTGACATCTTTACGCTATGTATGTTCATCATACTTAGTGCATTTATTTTACATGACATTTCACGCTATGTATGTTCATCATACTTAGTGCATTGTTTTCACATGCTTACATTTTGGGTATGACATTTGGATTGTTTAAGTGGGACCATATACATTCATTAACATTAGCTACGCCACTCGTTAGTAGGTAATGGTACCATAGGAATTGACAACTGCCGTTCCTGACATCCTGGGTATGTTTGGATGGAAGGAATGACCGAATTCGATTAAAACATTTAGACAGATAGACCTTTAATTTGTTTAAAGGTTTATCACCACAGTTGCAAGGCTTGGATGTATGCATTTTCACAATACCGCATAAATGTCTGTATTCATTATAGCATGCATTTTCCACAAAACATAACATTGATTTAAACCACGTTTTACTTCAATGCATTGTTTTGTGCATTTTTACCTATGGTGTAGTTGATACATATATCACTTGCCATGCATGACATTTTGTTTACACATTACATGATTGACATTTGACATAAACATTTTGATATTTACATATACATTTCACAAACATTTCGACATAAACATTTTGACATGGTTTTCACAAAGACATTTGGCAAATGGTTTAGACATGGGCAATTTACATTGGTGGTTTGTTTGGGTAAGTGATTTGAGTAACGAGACGTGTGTAATGTGATACAAGCATGGTGGATACGCCGCTGGTACTTCCTATATATAAGTGCTTGTATTATATTACATGTCGTAGCGTTATTTAAATCATTCAATTTGGACCTATACATTTTATATAAATAACAGATTTTCACAAGACAATGTTTTACAAAACAGTTTATTTTATACATCTTATTTTACTTGGTTATCCTTTTAACCATACATTATTCTTTTACTTGTACATATACATATCTATCATCGCTTTTCAAATGATTTATAAAACAAAACATTCTACAAGGATCATGACTGACTTTTGTTAAGCAACTTTTTCTAAACCTATAAGTCATGAATCCTAAATCAATAAAACCTATGTACTCGCCGGCATTTTTATGCTGACGTACCTATTTTCACATGTGTTTCAGGAGATGATGCATAGGATTGATCAAGATACACATAGGCGGACTTGGGCCTTAGTGACAATAAAAGATGCAAGACAAGTTAATTTTGTTATACTTAATTGTTTGTTAAGACATTGTAACTCTTTTAATCAATAAAACAATATTTCAATTTTCCATGTGTTATGAAACAATGATTCTGTTACAACACTCCCCGATGATTCTGCCACATTTTGTTGTTTTACGTGGTCGGGGTGTGACAGAAAAGTTGGTATCAGAGCTCATGGTTATAGGGAATTAGGTTATTAGTAATGCTTTGACCTAGTCTATAACCTTCCTAGGACCCTAACGCGAGTTTACTTGCGTTTAGTCATAAAACAATACCGTCACTTATCCTTAGGTGACAACCATAACAAGAACATAAATTTGATCCGCTTTGAAAACTAATCATCTGTTCTAGGATGATGGATTACTAGGTTTTGAACCCTTTGTTATAAGGTTTTGAACTCTTCCAGTTTAACTCATATTTGGCATAGTGCCTTTCGAGTTTTCAAAAATCCTGTCAAAGTTTGGGTCTAAATGATGTGAACACGTGCAAACTGGAAGAGTGAATGCCTGTACTCTGAGTTTTCTGTCTAAGACTAGAGTGTTCGTACAAATCCGCAGTATCGGACCAGTCACTCTTACCTGGGAACTCTTGGGGTGAGTGTTCACTTATAGGCGAGCATGTCTTCAGCGATGCATTATTATGACCCGCTTACTTTGATTCTTCACCATCTCATTTGTTTGCCTTAGGTAACAAACAAATGATCGCAATTTCTATGCGTTGTCATTTTGTTTTGATCACCCGATAACCTTTCACTTGTTTCTTCCTATGTCTTTCTTTTTCTTCTGGAATGTCTCTTTATCTCCGCAACGTTCAGATGTCCGAGCAAACAGCAAGAGTTTGCCCAGCTGCAGCAACACCAAATCAAGCTGGCAACAATCCTACACAAGCTCGCTCTTGCTACAACTGTGGCGAGATGGGCCATTTCCGAAGGGATTGCCAGAAGCATGCTAATGCAAATCTGACCCTTGGATGAGCATTTGGCTGAGTAAAAGATGTTGCTGTCTTATGCCTTTGTTTCTTTTGTTTTCTTGTACCGTGAAACAATCTGCCTTGTTCATAAATAAAAGTTGTTATTTGCAATTCTGGTGTACAAATGTAGTTACATGTGTGTATGGCATTTTCCTATGATACCTACATCAAGGAACTATGTTCCCTACAAACTACCCTTGTGATTCTCCCTTTCAAGTGATCGCTCATGATTTCCTAAAAATTTTAAGTACTCGTTTCTTTCTAGGAGGCAAAGTACAAGAAATAAAGCAAAATTATGAGTAATCGTGCTTCTGCACGTTTGTGCCTTTGAATCCTTGGTTAGATAACTAAGGGTATTTTCAAATCTCATACTCGTTACGTTCTGATTTTCAACATGCATAACATAAGTTTTCAAAAACAACCTCCATGATTTCAAAAACAATGTCTATCTTTTCAAAAACGACCTTCATGATTTCAAAATATTATTAATACAGTATAATTACTTATATCAAGTGCATGATTTCAAAAGCATCACTCATGTTTTCAAAAACCTTATACATAATTTCAAAATTCATCCCGCATGATTTTTAAACATTTTTATAAATATACCTACCTAATGCACCTACTTTATGATTTCAGAAGTATTATATATAAGGTTTCAAAAACATTGAACACATTTTTTAGAACCCCATGCATAGTTTTCAAAAATATTTTCTTCATTCATTGACTTAACCTTCAAATTCTGCTTTATATATCGCCTTGACATATCCAGCATCTCAACTTCATAAGCATTTTTTTTACTTCATGTTTTGACTTAAAGCGCATCCAGTACAAGGTTTCAAAACATATTCAACTTCTAAAATCCATATGAGATCTTTTTATCTTTACAATTAGACCCTTGCGGTTAATTATCTTTCAAATCAGAGTCCTTAATTGGATTCCTTGTGTACCTTAATTTGAACATTTCGGTTCTTTACAATCGAAATCAAATTTCCTATTTAAGATCTTTCTGTCTTCATAGTTGGATTCTTGGTAATGTTTAAAGCACCAATCAAAATCCACTGATTGGATACCTGGTGTGCTTTAAATGCTTATGCTCAGTTAACAGGACAAATTAAATCATGACAAATTTAAAATCAAGATAAACAATTTTGTGGTTATGTGATTATGTGTTTATGCAATTTATGTTTTCTTTTATGCATTTTTGTGTTTTTGAATACTCTGGATATTCGTTATCCAAATCCTCATAGAACCTTCCATATCTTCATATGAGGGATTCATAGTAGGATATTCAAAAAGGTACTACCTTAATCCCTTATTGGGCTTCTACGTGATAGTCAAGACCCTTGGATTATATAGTACCATTCCAAGATTCAAAAAGAGACCCTTTGAGTGGTTTAGTCAAAGGTTTGATTCAAGATCTGGTTGAGAATGACATGTGATGATATAAGCTGAAAAGACTTCTTGGCGGTCTGGAGATCATTTATTGACTCAATTAAAAAGGACCCCAGTGTGGTCAAATCACAATCCTCACAGGCTCGTTCATTGTTTTCCTCCCCTACACATTCTAAGATGCACTACGTGACTATGCAAGGAATTACGTAATTATGGATGCATACATAATTACGAAGTTCAGTGCACAAGAAACCGTGGTAAGACTTACTATGTGTAAGAACCGATAGTGACAACCATAACGAAATGTGAACAATGTAATAGAGGTACGGTGGACGCACCAATAACGCTTTATATACTTGTATATAAGTGACCCTCTCACATTGCAAGCATGATGTTAATAAAAGTTACTAGAAGTTCAGGACTCTAACCAGTGATTGTTCGATCTTTTCGACTTCATGTTTCAAGCTTTCACAAGTTTCCTCTAAATAAAATTTCGGGACGAAATTTCCTAAAGTAGGGGAGACTGTGACAACTGTGTTCTGTAAGCACCGTATAATGTAAAACAATGTTAGTTATCAATAAAACAATACGCTTTGGTGTTATTATATGTGTTCTTGTGTTTAATGATTTTACAATTTGATTCGATTTCGACTTCAAACTTTAAATCACTTTCTGGAAGGTTATACGCAGACTGGTGCTTAAACGCAATCAGTTTAACGTGACGTACATTCCGGAACTGTGACGAAAGCCAAACATACACTAAATATCCCTTTCATAACTTAGAAATAAGTTTCGAAGGATTCGGTATGGCGAAAACATGTTTATTTAAACTAAAGAACTAATTACGACGAAACTGCGAAGCGAACGTTGGTGACCGCCCGGATAATATTTAAATCCCAAAAATATTATGTTATGACTAAAAATTTATTTTAATCAGGTCTGTGTTGAAAAATAAATTGAAACGCCTAAAAACGTTCTTTTCAAGTTTAAGCGCGTACCGCGTGTTTCTGCGCGACACAGTGCTTATACTGCAAAACGCAGACAATGCAGCCAGTCTTGGCAACTGAAATTTATTTCCAGTAATATTTTGGCGAGTTTATTTTTTTAGTATAATAAAAATATTTTAGAACGCCATAACCGGGATTTAAACGCTAGATAAAATACCCGGTATCCAATTAAATACCCGTTTTAGCCTACATATAGCATATTTATATAAAAACTAACACTTGGACCCCCTCCCCCATATAATTTTCGGTTATATATATATATGGGGACCCACCAAATTTTGCAAGATATGGCAATATCTCCTTTGATCTTTGTATTGCCAAGTGTTAGTGCATGCCATGTCCATATCTCTACAAAATCTCCTACATATATCTTCACAATCTAACCAAGATCATTCACACTCAACCCTAACTCTCTCTCTCCTCCTTCAATCGTCCCCCATCTCTCTCTCTCTACCTTCAAATCTTCAAGACTTGTTCTTCATTCAAAGCTTTGAAGGTGATCCATGGAGGTTGCAAGTTGAAGGGCATTCAAAGGAGCTTTGTTCTAGTCTTGTTCATCATCTTTCTCACCATCATCTTCACTAGAATTTCTACCCTAGCCTTGTGCTAGTAGTAAGTCCATTCATACTCTTGTCTCACTTCGATTCTTGTTCGATTGTTGATTGTTTTTCACACACAAAAACTCAAACAGCTTGCTGAGTTGGATTTCCAGCCAACTTCAACAGGCTGTAACGGGGTCATTTTAAGTCGAAAAACGGAATTTCTAAAGCCTAAAATGAGTGTTTTGGAATAACTAAGCAAATGGCACTGGAATCATAATTTTTCGAGACCGTTTACTATTTTTAAAAGGTTATTTTTGGACAGCAGCTCAAGCTGCATTTTTATTGCAGAAAAAGTATGACATTTTCGGAGTCACAACTTAAAACCTGAATAAAATCAACTCATGAAATTTTTACAGTAGATGGACACCGTTGTCAGGACGACCCTCCACGTTGTTTCTTCCTGTCAATGGTCGAAAGCCCTAAAAGTGGTATAGTAGGTGGAATTTCGTCAAACGGACTTACGGTTGATTTTTAGTGAATATTTCCGTAAACTGCGATCAGAATGGTAACAAATCTGATTGCAGTCGAGAAAATGATTTTTATAAAATATGGGTAACAAATTGGACTTTGATATTTTTACACAATAAATTTTGGAACATATGTCATATTCTATAAAAATTTGGAGATTTTTAGAAAAGGTTAACTATTTTATAAAAATCCTCGAAAACAGTCCGGTTTCGAGTTATAAAGCTGAAATGAAGTATGCAACGTTTTGTTTGTCGATATGTCGATTTGGTGATTGAAAATGAACTATTGGTTTTATATAAAAGAAAATGATATGCTATTAAAGCATGGACACCTCTATTTACAGAGGATACCCTACCGAAATTTTCCGAGAATCCGAACACTTAGTAAAATATTAGAGAAAGTAGGTACGAAATAGTTGTCTAACTATTTTTCTAATATCGATAGTTAAGTTAAAATAATTATTATTGTTTTAACAAAATAATACCTAAGTAACGCAAATCAAAACACTAAACTCTAAGCCAAGGCACGACCCGCTCGTCTAATAGACATTAGTACGTTGTAGGTTGTCGTGTAGCGGACAGGGTTTGAGATTCGATTCAAGACGCACTACTGTGAGTACATAGACCCCTCTTTTACTGTTATTCAAACATTTTGGGGTGAAACACATGTGCCTACTTGTTACTTTCATGATTTCATGCTTTTATATCATATACTTGCTATGTTCATTAATACATTGTTTTACATGACGTCTTCACGCTATGTATGTTCATCATACTTAGTGCATTTACTTTACATGACATTTTCACGCTATGTATGTTCATCATACTTAGTGCATTTATTTTACATGACATTTTTACGCTATGTATGTTCATCATACTTAGTGCATTTGTTTTACATGACATTTCACGCTATGTATGTTCATCATACTTAGTGCATTTATTTTACATGACATTTTCACGCTATGTATGTTCATCATACTTAGTGCATTTATTTTACCTGACATCTTTACGCTATGTATGTTCATCATACTTAGTGCATTTGTTTTACATGACATTTCACGCTATGTATGTTCATCATACTTAGTGCATTGTTTTCACATGCTTACATTTTGGGTATGACATTTGGATTGTTTAAGTGGGACCATATACATTCATTAACATTAGCTACGCCGCTCGTTAGTAGGTAATGGTACCATAGGAATTGACAACTCCCGTTCCTGACATCCTGGGTATGTTTGGATGGAAGGAATGACCGAATTCGATTAAAACATTTAGACAGATAGACCTTTAATTTGTTTAAAGGTTTATCACCACAGTTGCAAGGCTTGGATGTATGCATTTTCACAATACCGCATAAATGTCTGTATTCATTATAGCATGCATTTTCCACAAAACATAACATTGATTTAAACCACGTTTTACTTCAATGCATTGTTTTATGCATTTTTACCTATAGTGTAGTTGATACATATATCACTTGCCATGCATGACATTTTGTTTACACATTACATGATTGACATTTGACATAAACATTTTGATATTGACATATACATTTCACAAACATTTCGACATAAACATTTTGACATGGTTTTCACAAAGACATTTGGCAAATGGTTTAGACATGGGCAATTTACATTGGTGGTTTGTTTGGGTAAGTGATTTGAGTAACGAGACGTGTGTAATGTGATACAAGCATGGTGGATACGCCGCTGGTACTTCCTATATATAAGTGCTTGTATTATATTACATGTCGTAGCGTTATTTAAATCATTCAATTTGGACCTATACATTTTATATAAATAACAGATTTTCACAAGACAATGTTTTACAAAACAGTTTATTTTATACATCTTATTTTACTTGGTTATCCTTTTAACCATACATTATTCTTTTACTTGTACATATACATATCTATCATCGCTTTTCAAATGATTTATAAAACAAAACATTCTACAAGGATCATGACTGACTTTTGTTAAGCAACTTTTTCTAAACATATAAGTCATGAACCCTAAATCAATAAAACCTATGTACTCGCCGGCATTTTTATGCTGACGTACCTATTTTCACATGTGTTTCAGGAGATGATGCATAGGATTGATCAAGATACACATAGGCGGACTTGGGCCTTAGTGACAATAAAAGATGCAAGACAAGTTAATTTTGTTATACTTAATTGTTTGTTAAGACATTGTAACTCTTTTAATCAATAAAACAATATTTCAATTTTCCATGTGTTATGAAACAATGATTCTGTTACAACACTCCCCGACGATTCCGCCACGTTTTGTTGTTTTACGTGGTCGGGGTGTGACACAGAACTTCGTTATTTAGGGGGTATTATGCCTGAAAATTATCTTTGCTATTCAGAATATTGAGAGAGAGATCGAGAGATGAACGAATTGAAACTGAGGCTGGAGGCCTCAATTTATAGGTGAACTTTCGACTTCCCTCGCGGCTCGCGAAGGACGTAGGCAGGGGCTACGCGGCCCGCGTAGTAGGGGCAGTAGGGCCTAGCTTGGCCTGGTCACCACTATAGGGTCGACACTTGTACACCACGTGGCACCACCGGGTTAAGCCTGGTGGCTTGTCTGTCATGCCCCGCGTAGGTGGTAGCCAAAGGCTACGCGCCCCGCGAGAGACCACTAAATTTTGTTTTTATTTAATTTTTACAATATTTAAGGTATTCGGGGTCCGTTTTCGCATACGGTGTCACAGCCCCCGATCCCTGGTTCCCGGGAATGGGTGGTCGTGAGCCAGTTTCGGTGGTATCATGTTAATTACTTATTTGGCAGCGGAAATTTTCATCAGGACCGTAGTTAGGAAATATTAAATCAGAGTAAACCACCATATTTTATAATATTACACAATGGGTAAAACCCAAGTTTTTATTACAAACTGGTTTACAGGGATAAATCCCACTTTATTGAAATAAACGCTTTCTTTTATTTAGGTAACTTTTATAGCCACTTTTCCAAGCCTTCAGTGTTGTCCAGCTGGCTTCTAATTGGCTTTCACATTGTGTTACCTGAAACACGTTTTGAAAAGGTTTTGTCAGTGGGAAATACTGGTGAGTGAATCCCAGTTTAAGCAAGAAATATTAATTTAATTTAAACAGTATTGAGGGCGATTACAATGTTTATATCTACCCAATTACTCATTCAGTACTGTCAATCCTGACTTGTGGGTCATATTACACATTGGCTAACTCTTCGTCCAATAGTAACGTTACTCACATTTTGTATACAAAACCCCAACATACCGGCAGTAATTGTAGAATTACAAAGACTCAATCACTGCTAAATTGCATTGTAAAAAGGTTAAGGTTTTGTAAAAGCTGTTAACAAAAAGGAGATTACTCACATTGATGTCTTAGGTTATTCTTTAAGGTTTCCTGGTGAATATCTATAATTTACACAAATGCACGTGTGTTAGTATAATAACCCATTTTAACATTAGTAATACCCTCCCCGAGACGACATTCCAACGACTACGTCGGGCAGAACCACGACAGCCGTTACGGAACCCTAGATCAATCGGGCAGCGTATCTAATACGTCTCCAGGGGTTATAATACTTACATCGTAGCAGAACCTCGCTATTTTAGGGGGTATAATGCCCGGGTATAGTAACGCCACTACAGAAAATTAAGAAAGAAAGAAAGATTTTGAACGACGGACTGTAGACCCGATGCGTGCTATTTATAGGGCTGAATTCGGACTTCCTCGCGGCCCGCGTGGAATATGGGCAGGGCTTACGCGGCCCGCATTGACTCCGGTCAACTGCGTAGCTTGGCCCGGTCATCGTATAGCTTCGCCGTGTGTTGGGCCACGTGGCGGCCCAGGGCTGCGCCACATTCCAGATCGCTCGCGGCCCGCATGAACTTAAACGAATACGTACGCGGCCCGCATGAACTTAAAATTTCAGCGGAGTCCATTTACCTATTAATGCAGCCCGCCTTAGGTTGAGGTGAGGTCCTACGCGGCCCGCCTCAACTTAATTTTTAGTGTTTTTAATTTATTATATATATTATAATCTATTTTGGGGCTCGGTTTTCATATACGGGGTGCATATAAAGACATGTTGAGACATTTAAAGATATATTAGGGTGTCAGAACTATTATGAGCGTGTCGGTTTTACCGAGGGTTGTTATATCCTCCCCACCTTGTTTTAGAGCTCTTCCTCGAGATCTACTGGAACAAGTGTGGATATTTCTTTTGCATTTCTGATTCAAGCTCCCATGTGTATTCAGGTCCTCTTTTGGAGTCCCACTTTACTTTAACCAGAACTAATCTCTTATGTTTGAGATTCTTAATTTTCCTATCTTCAATTTGTAGAGGCCTCTCTACAAATTTGAGTTGTTCATTAACCTTTATATCTTTGAGAGGTACTACGAGTGATTCATCAGCTAGACACTTTTTGAGATTAGATACATGAAATACATCATGTATTCCTGCCATTTCCTCTGGCAGTTGTAGCTGATAGGCTACAAGTCCTATTCTTTTAAGAATTTTGAAAGGTCCAATATACCTGGGACTTAGCTTTCCTCTTTTGATGAATCTTACCACTCCTTTCCAAGGAGAGACTTTTAATAATACTTTATCTCCTACTTGAAATTCTAATGGTTTGCGTCTGTTATCAGCGTAGCTCTTTTGTCGATCACGTGCTGCTTTCAGTCGTTCCTTGACTTGAATGATTTTGTCAGTTGTTTCTTGTACTATTTCAGGTCCAGATAGTTGTTGTTCCCCAATTTCTGCCCAACAGACTGGGGTTCTGCACTTTCGTCCATAAAGTGCTTCGAATGGTGCAGCATTGATACTTGTGTGATAACTATTATTATAAGAAAATTCTATCAAAGGTAAGTGTTCGTCCCAATTACCTCCAAAATCAATTACACAAGCTCTAAGCATGTCTTCCATCGTCTGGATTGTCCTTTCGCTTTGTCCATCTGTCTGAGGATGATAAGCTGTGCTTAAGTTCAACTTAGTTCCCATTGCTTTTTGGAAACTTGACCAAAAATGAGAAGTAAAACGGCTATCCCTATCAGAAACAATTGATAAAGGAATGCCATGTAAAGAAACGATTTCATTTACATACAATTTGGCTAATTGTCCCATACTAAAGGTTTCTTTCATTGGTAGGAAATGAGCTGACTTAGTTAGCCTATCTACAATCACCCAGATTGTATCATTACCTTTTCTTGTTTTGGGTAATTTGGTAACAAAATCCATTGTTATCAATTCCCATTTCCAGACTGGCATTTCTAATTGTTGTAACAATCCTGAGGGTTTCTGATGTTCAGCTTTAACTTGCGAGCAAGTTAGACATTTAGAAACATAAGCTGCTATATCCTTTTTCATTCCTATCCACCAGAAATTTTTCCTTAAATCCTGGTACATTTTATCACTTCCTGGATGCATTGTATATTTAGACTTATGGGCTTCTTCTAATATATGGTGACGTAAATTTCCTAATTTAGGTATCCACATTCTCTTTTTATGGAACCTCCAAATTCCATCTGTTCCTTGTTCTAATTCTTTAATCATTCCTTTTAATCTTTCAGTATCCTCCTTGATTACTGATTCTTGTGCTTTTCTAATCTGATCGTTTAAATCTACTTGTAGATTTAATTTAAGAGAACGTACCCTTTTTGGCTTTTCGTGATACTTTCGACTTAAAGCATCTGCCACTACATTTGCTTTTCCTGCATGATACTGGATATCACAATCATAATCACTAAGTAATTCCATCCAGCGTCTTTGTCTCATATTCAACTCTTTTTGCCCAAAAACATACCTTAAACTCTTATGATCTGTGAATATGGTAAACTTACTACCATAAAGATAATGTCTCCAAATTTTAAGGGCAAAAATTATAGCTCCTAGTTCCAAATCATGGGTTGAATAATTTTCTTCATGACTCTTAAGCTGTCTAGAGGCATAAGCTATAACCTTTTGACGTTGCATTAATACACATCCATAACCTAACTTTGAAGCGTCACAAAAGACTACAAAGTCTTCAGTTCCTTCTGGTAACGCTAGTATGGGTGTATGGGTTAATCTTTGCTTAAGGATTCTAAAAGCTTCTTTTTGTTTTGGTCCCCATTCAAACTTAACAGATTTACAGGTTAACTTGGTTAAAGGAATGGCTATTCTAGAAAAATCTCGGATAAATCTTCTATAATAACCAGCCAATCCTAAGAAACTTCTAACCTCAGTTGGTGACTCTGGGGTTTTCCATTTGGTAATTGCCTCGATCTTTGTTGGATCTACATGAATTCCTTCATGGTTAACTAAATGTCCGAGGAATTGTACCTGTTCTATCCAAAACTCGCACTTTGAAAACTTAGCATAAAGTTTTTCCTTTCTCAATAAACTTAAAAGTAAGTGCAAGTGCTTTGCATGCTCTTCTTTACTTTTAGAGTAAATTAGAATATCATCTATGAAGACAATTATGAATTTATCCAAATATGGTTTACATATTCGGTTCATCATGTCCATAAATGCGGCTGGGGCATTGGTTAAACCAAATGGCATGACAGTAAATTCATAATGACCATACCTTGTTATGAATGCGGTTTTAGGAATGTCCTCTTCCTGTACCTTTAATTGATGATATCCTGATCTTAAATCGATTTTAGAGAAAAATCGAGCTCCCTGAAGTTGATCGAACAAATCATCGATCCTCGGTAATGGATACCGATTCTTAATCGTGACTTTGTTTAATTCACGGTAGTCAATGCACATACGCATTGATCCGTCCTTCTTTTTAACGAATAAAATGGGCGCTCCCCATGGCGATGAGCTTGGCTGTATAAACCCTTTCTCCAACAATTCGTCTAATTGTTTCTTCAGTTCCTGCATTTCAGCGGGTGCTAAACGATAAGGTGCTTTGGCAATCGGTGCTATCCCTGGTAACAGGTGAATTCTGAATTCAACTTCCCTGTCTGGCGGTAGTCCTGGCAATTCTTCTGGAAAGACATCTGAAAACTGGGGCACTACTGGAATATCTTTTAATTCTTTTCCTTTAGTGTTAGTGATTATAGAAATCAAATACACTATTGATCCTTTCCTTATATAACTTGCAGTTTTCATCACAGAGATGAATTTAGTGGATCTAGATGGTTTATCTCCTTTAATTGTGATCTTTTCACCTCTTGGTGATTTTATCTGAATTGACTTTTGATCACATAAGATATTGGCTTTATTGGCTCTTAACCAATCCATTCCTAACACGACATCAAATCCTACCAGATTCATTGGGTAAAGGTTTGCAATAAATTTTTGATTAAAAATTTCTATTCTTGCTCCTTGCAAGACTTCAGAAATCTTAACGGTTTCTCCATTTGCTGTTTCTACTAGACATTCTTGTGGTAGTTTAGTTAATGATTGATTTAGAAGTTTGCAAAATGAAGTATTAATAAAACTTTGGTTGGCACCAGAGTCAAATAATACTTTAGCAAAAATATCATTAACTAAAAACGTACCAGCAATGACGTCCGGAATTAGTCTAGCTTCGTCTGCAGTTAGAACGAATGCTCTAGCATTTTTAGGATTCTTGTTATTTGCAGCCGGAGCCAATTTCGGACAGTTTGGCTTGATATGACCTTTTTCTCCACAGTTGAAGCATATTCGGTTGTTGGCTTTCTTTCTACAGTCTTCTTCCTTGTGACCTGACATTTTGCAAAAATTGCAATATATGGAGCATTTTCCAGAATGCTTCCTTTTGCAATACTTGCAATAAGGTGCAGATGTAGACCCTACATTCCTACGGTTGGAATTCCCAGAACGGAATTCTTGAGTAAGCCTCTGAGTTAAGTTTCTCCTCTGATCTTCTTCCCTAGTACGGATTAACTCATCTGTCAAGGTATTGGCTAGTTCTACAGTTTCTTCTATAGTTTGAGGTCTAGCTGCCTTGACTACATGTCTAATCTCTCCAGTTAATCCCCAGATATAACGGGAGATTAACACAGGTTCTGGTGATGCAAGGGTTGGTACTATCCTAGCATATTCAAAGAATGTGGTAGTGTAACCCTTACTGTCTACCCCGGTCATTCTAAGATTCAGGAACTTATTTGCTATCTGTTCCTTTTCATTGGGAGGGCAGATGTTTTTAAATTCCTCCCATTCCATGTTATAAACCCTATCACTTCCTCTGGACTGGAGGATAGTGTTCCACCATTCTAAGGCTGCGTTTTTTTAAACAGGTTTGAAGCAAACATTATCTTATCTTCTTCAGCACATTTGCTTATTTTTAGAACAGCCTCAGTTTTCTCTATCCAGCGTAAGGCTGCAATGGGTCCTTCATTGCCCGAGAATTCTATTGGTTTATAGGACCAGAATTCTTTGTAAGAACAACCATATGGCATGGTTCTTCTTCTTTTGGGAATGGGCGCTTGAAGTACGGGTCCATTGTTCACGCTGTGTTCCGGTTCACTTGGTCGTTTACTACTATGCTTACTTTTATTATTCGCTTCTTGAACTGTTTGAATAATAAATGGCATTGCATCTATAATTCCTTGTGCCACTATGTGTTGAACGGCACTATTCTCCATTTGGTTTCCATTGTTATTGTTGTCCGGATTCTCATTAACCACGTTAATGTTACTCTGGTTATCGTTATTCAGATTATCTTGATTTTCCTCGTTGGCCATCTGAATTTTAAAGAATTACCAAATATTAATATCACAATTAATATTTGAATATAGCCAATCACATAACACGCACTTTTAACCAAAAGCGTCGAGCATTGCGACTTTTACTCTATTTATATAGTATGCATCATTACACACTAGTACTGAAATTTAAATTACAATACTGACTGAAATATAAAGCTACAATACTAATAGTAGGCATCCGTAGTTTTTTTTTCACATACACACATATATATTATTATATTATATTATTATTATTACTACTACCATTCCTGTCATCACATTCGCTGATATGGATTCATCCAAAAATCCATATTACGCTCATCGTATTTCCATACGAGGCGTTCTCCCACCTGTCGCATTCTCTCACTGCTTTCTAAAATTTCCTCCCCAAAAGTCCTAAGTTCTTGGACATTTTCTGCACTCATTGGCGGTGCAGGTTCTAGGACTGGGTTTCGAATTTGTGGTACGGGTTCCTGATACGGAGGCATAGGGGCCTGGTACGGGTATGGATTCTCTAAAATTTTCCTAACATATGCATCACTAATGTTGTAGGGATCTTGAGGATCTAACCCTGGGTAAGCTCCTAAGTTGGGCATTGGCACATTTTCCTGTATTGGGTTCTGTTGCATGTAGTCCCTAACATCGTCCCACCATGGGTCGTAGTTGTTTGGGTCTAGGGGATCTTGTGCAGGTACCCTAGGTATCTCCTCCGGGTTGTAATCAGGCATTTCTATCTGGTTTTCTACTTCCATGGGTTGGTCAGGATTTTGTGGTTGGGGTGCTAGCATTTGTTCCAGGTTTGGGTCAGCAGCAGTGGTTGCTAAAATATGGATATTAGCGATACCCCTATTGAGCATATCCTGATTATAAGCATCAGTCTCTCTTTTTGCTGCGGCTAACACTCGCTGTTCCTGCAACTTTTTCATTCTTTTCCTACGCTCGTGCGCTCCCCTACTGAACCATCCCCTCTTTTTCTAAGGAAATGGCTCTTCAGACTGAGCCTTAAACACAAAGATTCCTTCTTCTGTGTCAGCAGAATACCCTAAGAGGGCAGGCTGAGAAGAGGAGGTGCCTTCGCTCCTAGGCGAACCAGACAGTTGACGATAGGTGTCAGAAGGTCCTTGGTCGCTCATACTGTAAACTAACAAATAGTCAGATAACACATAGCAAGAAATACAATTATACACGTATTTCCATAATTTATTTCCTAACACTTTGAATTTTGATGTCAGCAGAACACTTCTGTGGCTGAATCAGTGGCATAGCTCTGATACCACCTTCTGTCACAGCCCCCGATCCCTGGTTCCCGGGAACGGGTGGTCGTGAGCCAGTTTCGGTGGTATCATGTTAATTACTTATTTGGCAGCGGAAATTTTCATCAGGACCGTAGTTAGGAAATATTAAATCAGAGTAAACCACCATATTTTATAATATTACACAATGGGTAAAACCCAAGTTTTTATTACAAACTGGTTTACAGGGATAAATCCCACTTTATTGAAATAAACGCTTTCTTTTATTTAGGTAACTTTTATAGCCACTTTTCCAAGCCTTCAGTGCTGTCCAGCTGGCTTCTAATTGGCTTTCACATTATGTTACCTGAAACGCGTTTTAAAAAGGTTTTGTCAGTGGGAAATACTGGTGAGTGAATCCCAGTTTAAGCAAGAAATATTAATTTAATTTAAACAGTATTGAGGGCGATTACAATGTTTATATCTACCCAATTACTCATTCAGTACTGTCAATCCTGACTTGTGGGTCATATTACACATTGGCTAACTCTTCGTCCAATGGTAACGTTACTCACATTTTGTATACAAAAACCCAACATACCGGCAGTAATTGTAGAATTACAAAGACTCAATCACTGCTAAATTGCATTGTAAAAAGGTTAAGGTTTTGTAAAAGCTGTTAACAAAAAGGAGATTACTCACATTGCTGTCTTAGGTTATTCTTTAAGGTTTCCTGGTGAATATCTATAATTTACACAAATGCACGTGTGTTAGTATAATAACCCATTTTAACATTAGTAATACCCTCCCCGAGATGGCATTCCAACGACTACGTCGGGCAGAACCACGACAGCCGTTACAGAACCCTAGATCAATCGGGCAGCGTATCTAATACGTCTCCAGGGGTTATAATACTTACATCGTAGCAGAACCTCGCTATTTTAGGGGGTATAATGCCCTGGTATAGTAACGCCACTACAGAAAATTAAGAAAGAAAGAAAGATTTTGAAGACCCGATGCGTGCTATTTATAGGGCTGAATTCGGACTTCCTCGCGGCCCGCGTGGAATATGGGCAGGGCTTACGCGGCCCGCATTGACTCCGGTCAACTGCGTAGCTTGGCCTGGTCATCGTATAGCTTCGCCGTGTGTTGGGCCACGTGGCGGCCCAGGGCTGCGCCACATTTCAGATCGCTCGCGGCCCGCATGAACTTAAACGAATACGTACGCGGCCCGCATGAACTTAAAATTTCAGCGGAGTCCATTTACCTATTAATGCGGCCCGCCTTAGGTTGAGGTGAGGTCCTACGCGGCCCGCCTCAACTTAATTTTTAGTGTTTTTAATTTATTATATATATTATAATCTATTTTGGGGCTCGGTTTTCATATACGGGGTGCATATAAAGACATGTTGAGACATTTAAAGATATATTAGGGTGTCAGAACTATTATGAGGGTGTCGGTTTTGGTTGTTATATACGGGGTGTATTTTAAGGCATATAGGGATACTTTAAAATATATTAGGGTGTCGAAAATATTGTTGAGGGTTGTTATATCCTCCCACCTTGTTTTAGAGCTCGTCCTCGAGATCTACTGGAATATGTGCGGTTATTTCTTCTGCTTTTCTGATTCAAGCTCCCATGTATATTCTGGTCCTCTCTTGGAGTCCCATTTTACTTTGACCAGAACTAATCTCTTGTGTTTGAGGTTCTTAACTTTTCTGTCTTCAATTTGTAGAGGTTTTTCTACAAATTTAAGTTGTTCATTTACCTCTATATCCTTAAGAGGTACCATCAGCGATTCATCAGCTAAGCATTTCTTGAGATTAGATACGTGAAATACATCATGTATTCCTGCCATTTCCTCTGGCAGTTGTAGCTGATAGGCTATAGGTCCTATTCTTTTAATAATCTCAAAAGGTCCAACATACCCGGGGCTTAGCTTTCCCCTTTTGATGAATCTTACCACTCCTTTCCAAGGAGAGACTTTCAGTAACACTTTGTCTCCTACCTGAAATTCTAACGGCTTGCGTCTGTTATCTACATAGCTCTTTTGTCGATCACGTGCTGCTTTCAGTCGTTCCTTGACTTGAATAATCTTATCGGTTGTTTCTTGTACTATCTCTGGTCCAGGTAATTGTTTTCCCCAATTTCTGCCCAACAGACTGGAGTTCGGCACTTTCGTCCATAAAGTGCTTCGAAGGGTGCAACATTGATACTTGTGTGATAGCTGTTATTATAAGAAAATTCTATTAATGGTAAGTGATCGTCCCAATTACCTCCGAAATCAATTACACAAGCTCTAAGCATGTCCTCCATTGTCTGAATTATCCTTTCGCTTTGTCCGTCCGTTTGAGGATGATAGGCTATGCTTAGATTCAACTTGGTTCCCATTGCTTTTTGTAAACTTGTCCAAAAATGAGAGGTAAAATGGCTATCCCTATCAGAAACAATTGATAAAGGAATTCCATGTAATGAAACTATTTCATTTACATACAACTTAGCTAATTGTTCCATACTAAAAGTTTCTTTCATTGGTGAGCTGACTTAGTTAGCCTGTCTACAATCACCCAGATTGTATCATTACCTTTCCTTGTTTTGGGTAATCTGGTAACAAAATCCATTGTTATCAATTTCCACTTCCATACTGGCATTTCTAACTACTGTAATAAACTTGAGGGCTTCTGATGTTCAGCTTTAACTTGTGAACATGTTAAACACTTAGAAACATAAGCTGCTATATCCTTTTTCATTCCTATCCATCAGAAATTCTTTCTTAATCCTGATACATCTTATCACTTCCAAGATGCATCGTATATTTAGACTTATGAGCTTATTCTAGAATACGGTGACGTAGGTTTCCTAATTTGGGTATCCACATTCTTTTCTTATGGAATCTCCAAATTCCATCTGTTCCTTGTTCTAATTCCTTAATCATTCCTTTCAATTTTTTCAGTATCATCCTTGATTACTGATTCTTGTGCTTTTCTAATCTGTTCATTTAAATCTACTTGTAGATTTAATTTAAGAGAACGTACCCTTTTTGGCTTTTCATGATACTTTTGACTTAAAGCATCAGCCACTACATTGGCCTTTCCTGCATGATACTGGATATTACAATCATAATCACTAAGTATCTCCATCCAGCATCTTTGTCTCATATTCAACTCTTTTTGTCCGAAGACTTAGCTTAAACTCTTATGATCGGTGAAAATAGTGAACTTACTACCGTAAAGATAATGTCTCCAAATCTTAAGGGCAAAAATTATGGCTCCTAGTTCTAAATCATGGGTTGAATAGTTTTCTTCGTGATTCTTAAGTTGTCTAGAGGCGTAGGCTATAACCTTTTGACGTTGCATCAACACACATCCATAACCTAACTTAGAAGCATCACAATAGACTACAAAGTCTTCAGTTCCTTCTGGTAACGCTAGTATGGGTGCATTGTTAGTCTTTGCTTAAGAATTCTAAAGGCTTCTTCTTGTTTTGGTCCCCATTCAAACTTAACAGATTTACAGGTTAGCTTAGTTAAGGGAATGACTATTCTAGAAAAATCTCAAATAAACCTTCTATAATAACCGGCTAATCTAAGAAACTTCTAACCTCAGTTGGCGACTCAGGGGTTTTCCATTTGGTAATCACCTCGATCTTGGTAGGATCTACATGAATTCCTTTATGATTGACCAGATGTCCAAGAAACTGTACATGTTCTAACCAAAACTCGCACTTTGAAAACTTAGCATAAAGCTTTTCTTTCCTTAACAAACTTAGAAGTGTGTGCAAATGCTTTGCATGTTCCTCTTTACTCTTAAAGTAAATAAGAATATCATCTGTAAAGACAATTATGAATTTATCCAAATATGGCTTACATATTTGATTCATCATGTCCATCAATGCAGCTGGGGCATTGGTTAAACCAAAGGGCATGGCAATAATTCATAATGGCCATACCTTGTTCTAAATGCAGTCTTAGGAATGTCCTCTTCCTGTACCTTTAATTGATGATATCCTGACCGTAAATCGATTTTTGAGAAAAATCGAGCTCCTTGCAATTGATCGAACAGATCATCGATTCTCGGTAATGGATACCGATTTTTAATCGTGACTTTGTTCAATTCACGGTAGTCAATGCACATATGCATCGACCCGTCTTTCTTCTTGACAAACAAGATTGGTGCTCCCCACGGCGACGAACTTGGCTGTATGAATCTTTTTTCTAACAATTCGTCTAACTGTTTCTTCAATTCCTGCATTTCTGCGGGTGCCAAACGGTAAGGTGCTTTGGCAATTGGTGTTGTCCCTGGTAGCAGATGGATTCTGAATTCGACTTCTCTGTCTGGTGGTAACCCTGGTAATTCTTCTGGAAATACATCTGGAAACTGAGATACTACTGGAATATCTTTTAATTCTTTTCCTTTAGTGTTAGTGATTATGGAAATCAAATAAACTAATGACCCTTTTCTTATATAACTTGTTGTTTTCATCACAGAGATGAATTTTGTGGATCTAGAGGGCTTATCTCCTTTAATTGTGATCTTTTCACCCTTTGGTGAATTTACTTGGATTGACTTTTGATCACATAAAATACCGGCTTTGTTGGCTATTAACCAATCCATTCCTAATACAACATCAAATCCTCCCAGATTCATTAGATAAAGGTTTGATATAAAAATTCTATTCTTACTCCCTGCAAGATTTCAGAAATCTTAATGGTTTCTGCATTGGCTGTTTCTACTAGGCATTCTTGTGGGAGTTTAGTTAATGGTTGATTGAGAAGTTTGCAAAATGAAGTATTAATAAAACTTTGGTTCGCACTAGAGTCAAATAATACTTTAGCAAAAACATCATTAACTAAAAGCGTACCGGCTATCACGTCCGGAATCATCTTGGCTTCATCCGCAGTCAGAACAAATGCTCTAGCAATTTTAGTGTTCTTGTTGCCCATAGCTGGAACTAGTTTCGGACAGTTTGGCTTGATATGACCTTTCTCCACCATTTGCATCAATCTCAAACTTCCTTCTTGCATGCGTGCCCCTCCGGAAGCACACACTATAATAAGAGGTAGAAATTCTTTAGTAGCGTATTATAATAAAGTGCTTCTGAATTCATCTTATCTTTTAATCATTTCAATTCTTCTTTGTTGAGTAATAACTTAATCCTTGAATAAAATGTTTCTTGTAACAATATCAATACAACCTAACATAGATATTTCCACCTAACGTTTTCAATTACGAAATCCAATTTGCATTAGTTCGCGAATCATGACAAGATAAATTGTAAAAAAAAAAACTTCATAAAAGATTAGGAAAAGTAAAAGTATATGATATAGAAACCTATAATATAAATGAATACAAATAAAAACAAACAAATCGAACCAAATTATAAAAAGTACTTGTTATTTTTAAAGTTTAAAGAAACTATGTAAGGCAAATAGTACTAAATAAAAAAAGGAGCAATAGCTTCCATTATTAGGCTTCCTTTTCCAGTCTTCTTCATTGTGCCCTGGTATCTTGCAGAAATTGCAGTAAGTGGAACATTTTCCCAAATGCTTTTTCTTGCAGGCTTTGCAGTAAGGTGCAGAGGTAGAACCTATATTTCTCCCACGGTTTGAATTTCCGTAACGAAGAATAATGTAGTATAACCCTTACTATCTACTCCAGTCATCCTAAGGTTTAAGAACTTATTTGCTATTTGTTCTTTTTCATTGGGAGGGCAGAATTTCCTTTCTACCATGTTTTTAAATTCTTCCCATTCCATATTGTAAACCCTATCACTTCATCTAGACTGGAGGATAGTGTTCCACCATTCTAAGGCTAAATTCTTAAACAGATTAGAAGCAAACATTATCTTATCCTCTTCCGCACACTTGCTTATTTTTAAGACTGCCTCAGTCTTTTCTATCCAGCGTAGAGCTGCAACAGCCCCTTCATTGCCCGAGAATTCCATTGGTTTACAAGACCATAATTCTTTATAAGAACATAATTCTTTATAAGAACAACCATAAGGCATGGTTTTTCTTCTTTTGGGAATGGGCGCTTGAAGTATGAGTCCATTGTTTACGCTGTGTTCAGGTTCAGTGGGTCGTTTACTGCTATGGTTACTTTTATTATCCACTTCCCTAACTGTTTTGATAATAAATGACATCATATCTATTATCCCTTGTGTCACTATGTGTTGGATGGCACTGTTATCTACTTGGTTTCCATTGTTATTGTTGTTCGGATTCTCATTATTCGGGTTATTATCATTCTGGTTTTCCTGGTTCACTTCGTTGTCCATCTGAATTTTAAACATTTATAAATTATTACTATCACAAAATAATATTTAATACAATCAATCACACAACACACATGTTGATAAAAAACATCGAACATTGCAACTTACTCTTTTCTTATATATAATATGCATCTAATACAAACCGATACTGGAAATTAAAATTAAAATACAACTGAAATAAAAATTACACTACTAGTAGGCATCCATAGCTATGATTTAGGGTTTTTTTCCAAACATACACACATATTATATATTATTATATTATATTATTATTATTACTACCTCCACCATTACCTTTACGGATATGGGTTCATCCAGAACTCCATATCACGCTCGTCATACTTCCAGACGAGTCGTTCTCCTACCTGCCTCATTCTCTCGCTACTTTCTAAAATCTCTTTTCCGAAAGTTCGAAGCTCTTGCACATTTTCTGCACTCATTGGGGGTGCAGGTGCTGGGACTGGGTTTGGGAACTGGGGCATGGGCTCCTGGTATGGGTATGGATTCTCTAAAATTTCCCTAATGTATTGGTCAGTATCATAGTAGGGATCTAGAGGGTCCAAACCTGGGTAGGCTGCTAGATTTAGCATGGGTTCTTCTTCTGGTATTGGGTATCGTTGCTGGTAATCCCTAAGTTCATCTAACCGCGGGTCATAGTCGGGGTCTAAAGGATTGGGTGCTTGTCACACCCCTTTCTAAGGGGGAAGCACGAGGTGTGATCATGAAAGGTTTTCATTGCATACGATTTGTAAACATACTGCATGCTCATAAAATAACTTCAAACACCATTACATAACAGAAAACATAGTTAAGTGTTTACATCACGAAACAACATATTGTCTGAAAGTTTACAACTTTATTTAAGACAAACATAAACGACATCCACGAGCATGAGTAAGGCCGCGCGCACATCCACCTTAGTTACCTGAAATACATGTGAGTTTTGGGAAAAACGTCAACATAATGTTGGTGTGAATTCATGCAGTTCTTGTATTGAACGTTTGTATACTTTGTATGAAAAACATGGTATGTATCTTGTGAAAATCAGGTATTCATGTATAAATCAAGAATTCATGTATGTATCAAGTTGTTAATGGGTTGCAAGGCCATTAACATGTGACACGACATAGGAAGCAACCAAACCTTAGGCATTTTTCTAGTTGGCATATTCTGAGACACAAAAGCACTGCTTGGTACTCGTTCTCACCAAGAGTGTGGTTGCCCGGCACCCGTTAGATCTAACCTTTTGTTCTGCGGTCTAGGTATATTGTTGATTAATGGTGCTTATGGTACCCTATTCGTGACACAATTTCTCGTATCATGTATTGTTTCTCGTATCATCTCTCGTATCAATTCTCGTATCCTTTCTTGTGTCATCATACCATTTATAAACATTGTAACATGTATTTCACCCCCGAAGTTATAAAACTAAAAACAGTTAAAAGAAAAGGGGGAGCATGAACTCACAACTTTGCGTTCCTGCGTCGTAAAGTTAACCGGATTTGCTTAATTAACATTGTGACCTATACGTGCTTTCTTAACGTTAGTCACTAGACTTGTATCGTACAAGTACAAGTCACTGTCTTTTGTGTACGCATTCTTGTGTTAAAAATAATTTATGTTTTTAACTAAGTGTCTTACTTATATTATTTTCTCAAAAATAAATATAAGTTTCTTGTATTTTGCACCCGAATTATGTATCTTGTATGTTGTATGTGTATTTTTATGTTTTCACTTCTCAAGAGTATTTAGTGTATTTTTCGAGTCCTAATAAACTATCATGCATAATACATACTACATACACTTAGCACAACATTTGGTGATCAATAAATACATATATTTTCCTCAAAAATATACACACTTAATATCAATTTTAATCTTGAAGAAATCATTATTTCTTAACACAAAAGTTAGGGAAACCTTGGTAAGTATTCCAGACACATTTTTAGGGAATAAGTTTCTTAAAAACTTATATTTTTCTAAGTGTCAAAATTTTATAGAAATTTTGACAGAGTTTCCCCTAAAAATGGAGGTTTCCCATGTTTTCAAAACATGTGTTTATTTTCTTTTAAATCATCATCAAGCATCGACAACTCATTCAAGTCTTTCCACAAGCCAAAATCATGTAAATCATGCTATATCATGAACTTGTTATATCCCGAAAACGCGTAGTAACTTGGTAAAACTCTTAGTGGGCTTAGTTACCTTCCAAAGTATAATTATCTCTTTAAAAGTCACCTTCTTGCAAAAGTTTAGTGTTTACAACTTGTAAACAATTTTTACAAAATTTAACCCCTTTGAACTCTTCTTGTAAATAAAATATTCTCATACTTGTCTTATTTCTAAAAATAGCGTAAGTGTTTGTAATAGTCATGATTTTCCCAAATCCGCTTCTCTAACTTGGTTTCTTTGCAAAAACCTTTTGTAACTCTTGGGTTTACAAAATCATCAACTCACTAGTTTAGTTATATTTCATGGAAAAGTCATTTTTATCAAGTTCATCTTTAGCTAGAAGGTGGTTATTTTATGTAGCACATAACCACTTTCTAATCTTGTTAAACCATATTACTAAATATTATTTAACAAGATCCACATGGTGATTAACATCACACAACCAAGCATCATCATAAAATTAACAACATACTCATAACAACATCCTACTAGTCACATTTCATCTTCATGTAACTTTTATATGTAAAGCTTCATGTTTCTATTTTTGAGTTCTTGTTCTTTTAGTGTTTTAAACATACTAGTCTTACTACAACTTTTAACCATAAAAGCAAGATGATCAAGAGTTAAACAAGAGCTTACTACTAGCACAAGGCTAGGGAAGAATCTAGTGAAGAAGATGATGGAAAGTGATGATGAACAAGCAAGAAACAAGGTCCTTTGAAGCTCCACAAGTTGCAACTTCCTTGAATCACCTTACAAGCTTGAATGGGACTTGAAAATGGAAGACGATGGTTGTGAAGTGGTGGTGATGGGGGCGGTTATGTGTGACCGAGAGGATGGAGAGGGAATGAGGGTGAGGAGTGTGAAGATTGTGAAGTATGGTAGAAGATCATGGGCCATGCTTATAAAGGATTGTTCATATATTATGGCAAATTCTACAAGTAACTAATCAAATAAAATAATGTGATAAAATCTTGCACAAGATTGTGGCATGGTTGTGATGGTCCTTGTGACCGAATCGGTTAGGTGGGGTGGGGTTGGTTGTAACACTTGCAACTAAATTGTAATGGATAGTTAGATTTCAAGTAATATGTTTACATATGTTATTTATTTGATTTTTATTGGGTGTTAGGGTGTTTGGGGATCACGACTAGCCAAGAAATAATAAAACAGTGTGTTTGGCAAAATTTTAGTGTCCCGGGTAATGTCCGGTTGTTCGGTTGGATACCGTTCAGTTAAAGTGTTTAATTATCCCACAAAGTGTCCTTATGTATCCTTTTGTAACCCTTTTAATTCCCAACACTTGGGGAAGTATCTGGGTAATAAAACGTAAATTCTGCATGATATTTTTATGTTTAAAAGCTGATTATAGCTGAATTTAATAAAATTCTGCACTTAAAGTGCGTTTCGGGTGTTTTTTAGTGCGTATTTTAGTCTCCGGAAAGCCTATATGTGAACCTTGTATGTACTCTTGGGTTTTAATGTATTCTTGTCATTGGACCTACACCTAGGCTCCAATTTTATTGTCTGACTGCTTTCTGCAGAGTTGTTGGCATATTGTGTCTTACCGGTGAGTTTACTAGTATTTCTGACGCAACACTCTCGTTAATGCATAAAGCAATATTTTGTAGTATAAAACGTGCATGAATTCACTTGTATAGTATGTAATCAGACAATGTTGACATTTAAGCACATAATTGCAGTCATTAAATGATAATTAAAGTGTACGGAAATTACCGGTTTGGTGCCAGTTGTCACAGTCTCCCCCCATTAAAGAATTTCTTCCCGAAATTCAGGCTGATCTAACTGTCGTAGGAGTCTTCTTGAACAGGTGGGGATACTTTTCCTTGAACTGGTCTTCACGTTCCCACGTGTACTCGGGTCCGTGCTTAGGGTTCCAACGTACTTTGACAAGTTTGATATTGCTCCTCCTAGTCTTGTTGACTTTCCAGTCGGTAACCTCAACGGGTTGTTCTGTAAATTAGAGGGCGTCTTCAATATGTACTTCATCCGCTAGAATGATCACGTTTTCTTGTGTTGGACTCTTCTTGAGGTTGGATACATGAAACATATCATGTACTCCGTTAAGTTCTTCCGGTAATTCCAACTTGTATGCCACGGTACCTATTCTTTCTAAGATCTTGAATGGTCCGATGTATCGGGGATTCAGCTTTCCACGCTTTCCAAATCTTACTACGCCCTTCCAAGGTGAGACCTTCAACAAAACTTTGTCTCCCACCTCAAATTCTAATGGTTTTCGTCTTCGATCAGCGTAGCTCTTTTGTCGATCTCGAGCCGCCTTAATGCGCTCTCGGATCTGCATAATCTTGTCGGTTGTCTCTTGTACAAGTTCAGGACCAACCATACGTTTATCTCCAGTGTCTGCCCAACATAAGGGCGAGCGGCACTTGCGGCCATACAGAGCTTCGAACGGTGCGACTTTTATGCTTGTATGATAACTGTTATTGTAGGAAAACTCAACCAAAGGTAGGTGAGTATCCCAGCTGCCGCCTAGGTTCATGACATATGCGCGAAGCATATCTTCTAACGTTTGTATAGTCCGTTCGCTCTGGCCATCTATTTGTGGATGGAAGGCCGTGCTTAGATCTAATTGAGAACCAAAGGCTTCCTGAAAGGAATGCCAGATCCTTGTTACAAAACGTCCATCTCTGTCTGAAATGATTAAGATAGGCACCCCATGACGTGCCACAATTTCCTTTAAGTATATCTCAGCAAGCTTCCCAGTGCTGTCTTTTTCTCGGATCGGTAGGAAGTGCGTAGAATTCGTTAACCGATCGACTATCACCCATATCATATCGTGCCCTCTAGGGGTCTTGGGTAATTTTGTGATGAAGATTTGTTCCCACTTCCATATGGGTATCTCTGATTGTTGTAGTAGGCCAGATGGTTTCTGATATTCGGCCTTAACCTTAGCACAGGTTAAGCACTTTCCAACGTAAACAGCAACATCGCTTTTAAGTCTCGGCCACCAATAGTATTCTTTCAAGTCTTGATACATCTTGTCCGATCCTGGATGGACTGAGTATCTTGATTTATGCGCTTCATCAAGGATGACTTCTCGAATACCGCCATAGAGCGGAACCCAAATACGCTTCTTAAAGTATAAGGCTCCTTCTTTATTTGGTACCATATATTTCAGCATACCCCGAAGGTATTCAGCTTTATGGTTTTCCATTTTAAGGGCTTCTTGTTGTGCGTCACAAATGCGTTCAGTGAGGTTAGTTCGAATAGTCATTTCCAATGCTCGAACCCTTAGGGTCTTAACCCTTTCTTTTCGACTTAATGCGTCCGCTACAACGTTTGCCTTTCCAGGATGGCACTTAATCTCACAGTCGTAATCATTTAGCAGCTCGACCCATCGCCACTGGCGTATGTTTAATTCCTTCTGATCAAGTATGTGTTGTAGGCTTTTGTGATCTGTGAAGATTGTACATCGAGTACCATACAAATAGTGTTGCCAGATCTTCAAGGCGAATACCACCGCGCCGAGTTCCAAGTCGTGTGTGGTATAATTCTTTTCATGTACCTTCAATTGTCTTGAAGCATAAGCGATGACCTTTTGGCGCTGCATAAGCACGCAACCCAAACCTTGACGCGAAGCGTCGCAATAAACCACGAAGTCTTCAGTGCCTTCGGGTAAGGATAGTATTGGTGCATCGCATAGCTTATTCTTGAGCAGTTGGAAGGCTTCTTCCTGTTTGTCACCCCAGTCGTACTTCTTGTCTTTCTGCGTAAGGGTAGTTAGCGGTTGAGCTATCTTGGAGAAATTCTCGATGAAACGTCGGTAATAGCCCGCTAAGCCCAAGAATTGTCGAACTTCAGTTGGGGTTTTGGGGGCTTCCCAATTCTTTATTGCTTCAATCTTGGATGGGTCTACATGAATTCCCTTTTCGTTCACGACGTGACCCAGAAATTGTACTTCGCGAATCCAGAATTCGCATTTCGAGAACTTTGCATAAAGTTTTTCCTTCCTCAGTAGCTCCAAAATGGTTCTGAGATGTTGTTCGTGTTCTTCTTTCGTTTGCGAGTAAATCAGGATATCATCGATAAATACAATCACGAATTTATCGAGATATGGTTTGCAAATGCGGTTCATCAGGTCCATGAAGACCGCTGGTGCGTTCGTCAGTCCGAATGGCATCACAAGAAACTCATAATGCCCATAGCGTGTTCTGAATGCAGTCTTTGGTAAGCTTTCTTCTTGTATCCTTAACTGATGGTATCCAGATCGAAGGTCGATCTTGGAATAGTAGCTTGATCCTTGCAACTGATCAAATAAGTCATCAATCCTCGGAAGCAGGTACCGATTCTTGATTGTGAGCTTGTTCAGTCCTCTGTAATCGATACACCTCCGTAGTGTTCCATCCTTTTTCTTCACAAACAAAACCGGAGGTCCCCAGGGTGAGAAGCTTGGCCTTATGAATCCTTTATCCAACAACTCCTGAAGTTGTGTAGATAATTCTTGCATTTCGGATGGTGCAAGCCGATAGGGTGCCTTGGCTATAGGAGCGGCTCCTGGAACCAAGTCTATACAAAATTCGAATTGTCGTTGCGGAGGTAATCCTGACAGATCTTCGGGAAAAACATCAGGGAATTCCTTCACCACAGGAATGTATTCGAGTTTCGGCTCCACAGCCTTCTTATATACAACGTGCGCTAGGAAAGCAACACATCCTTTCCTTAAGCACTTCTGAGCCTTCATGCAACTGATGATTCGCAGAGGGGCGTCTCGTTTTTCTCCATGTACGATGAGAGTTTCATCATTCGCCAAAGGAATGCAAATGATTTTCTCATGACAAATAACTTCAGCTTTGTTCTTGGACAACCAGTACATTCCGACCACTACATCGAAGCTACCCAATTGAATAGGTAAGAGGTCGATGCTAAAATTTCGTTCACCAAGTTCTAATGTACAACCTCTAACAACTTCGCCCGATTCAACAAGTTTACCATTGGCTAGTTCTATGGAGTAGGGAATATCCAATCTACTAGACTCTATCCCAAGCATACGTTTAAATTCCACAGACATGAAACTATAATCGGCACCAGTGTTAAATAATATGGATGCAAAGTGATTGTTAATGAGAAACGTACCGGTGACCACATTAGGGTCCTCGCGTTCGTTCTTTGCTCCAATCACAAATGCTCGAGCTTGAGCATTGTTTCCCTTTGGGCAGTCTTTCATGAAATGATCGTTGCTTCCACAACTGAAGCATCCTTGGTTTCGCCCAGCTCCATTCCCATTCCGGTTACCATTACCATTTCCATTCCCACCATTCGCATTACCAGCACCGTTGCGATTTCCGTTTCGGTTCCTTCCTTTTCCCCAACAGTCTTCTGTTTGATGACCCAATCTACCACATTTGTCACACCTTGGAACGCGACAAGCCCCTTCATGATGATACTTACATTTTTGACATTTAGGCAGGGTACCTTGGTATCCTTTGGCTGCAGTATCATTTGCCGCTGCAAAGGTTCTTGCCTCCTTGGGTGGGTTAGTGTCACGCTTCTTGTGGTATGAACCTTTGTTGTTGCTGCGGGTTGCTTGATTCAGATTCGAATGCTTTCTCTTCTTGTCACCGGACGAATCAGCATGCGTCTCAGTCTTTTCAGTGGGGTTCAATGATAACTTCTTCATACGAACACAATCTTCAGTAAGGCTGACAGCCAGAGTTACAGTCTCGGTGATTGTTTGAGATTTGGCCGAAGTTACCAAACTGCGAAATTCCGGGGCCAATCCCCATATGTAGCATTCAACGCGCTTAAATTCCGGAGTCACCATACAGGGAATCACCCTAGACAAATCATGGAACCTTCAAGTATACCCAGTAATGTCTGCACCTTCCATGGTCAAGTGCCAGAACTCCGTTTCCAGTCTTTGGAGTTCAGCACGGGAGCAATACTTCTCTCTCATACGTTCTTTTAGCTCATCCCACGTCATGCTGCATGCAGCATCATCACCCAGAGTTTGAACTTGCAAATTCCACCACGTCAGAGCATCATCGACAAACAACCCAGTAGCAAATGTGACTTGTTGATCCGCGGTACACTTGCTCATGCGGATAGTGGCTTCAGTCTTTTCCGTCCAACGTACAAAGGCCACTGCACCTCCAGTGCCATCATAGTTCAGTGGTTTGCAGTCGAGGAACTGCTTAAAGGTACAACCCTGAGCTGCGTTTCCTCCCGTTGAATCTCTATTCCCATTACGTCTAGCATTGCTTGGCCCGCCACTGTCTTGAGTTCGGTTCGCCTCGTATTGGGCGATAGCAGCGGAGATCCTTTCTTCCAGTAGAGCGTTCAGCTCTTCAGCTATTCTTGGCAGTGGGGGAGGAGGAGGTTGGTCACGAGCGTTCACAGCTTTTCTAGGTGCCATGTTCTGATAGAACATAACACAATAGGGTTAGACATTTGTTTGATATCGTCTTACGAGACAGTAGTAGTATATATATAAGGCATATACCACATAAGTGACAACAAACAATTATTACTCCAGCAGGGTAATTAGTAGGCTGGGGGAGGGGTGTTTACGTTTGACCCTTTTCTTGCACTGAGGGAATCTATACGTGACAAGACTTGCTGTGGTTTCTGTGCACTGAATTCCATAATTATGTATGCATCCATAATTACGTAACTCCTTGCACAGTCCGCACAGTTCGTTTCATCCTCAAATTTCTTCCTTCAGGTAGGCCATTGTTTTCAGGTAAAGTCATGTATACTCGTGGTATTCCACTTCTAGTGTATGTATATGCTAATTATCACACCTAATTGCAAGTAATTTCTCAGTTAAAGACAAGTGCTACTCCTGTGCACCCTAAGCCTCGTAGTGTCTTTTCTTGACTCATGTAAACAGTTTCAGGTAGTGGATGTCGTGGGACATTTTATGCAATGAAAACTTTTTGAAAAATTGTTTTCGTGAAAGGATCCTAGAGATTGTAGTCTAGACTCGAGATGGAATCCTGGTTCACTTCAATCGCAGCTCTGATACCAATTTGTCACACCCCTTTCTAAGGCGGAAGCACGAGGTGTAATCATGAAAGGTTTTCATTGCATACGATTTGTAAACATACTACATGCTCATAAAATAACTTCAAACACCATTACATAACAGAAAACATAGTTAAGTGTTTACATCACGAAACAACATATTGTCTGAAAGTTTACAACTTTATTTAAGACAAACATAAACGACATCCACGAGCATGAGTAAGACCGTGCGCACATCCACCTTAGTTACCTGAAATACATGTGAGTTTTGGGAAAAACGTCAACATAATGTTGGTGTTAATTCATGCAGTTCTTGTATTGAACGTTTGTATACTTTGTATGAAAAACATGGTATGTATCTTGTGAAAATCAGGTATTCATGTATAAATCAAGAATTCATGTATATATCAAGTTGTTAATAGGTTGCAAGGCCATTAACATGTGACACGACATAGGAAGCAACCAAACCTTAGGCATTTTTCTAGTTGGCATATTCTGAGACACAAAAGCACTGCTTGGTACTCGTTCTCACCAAGAGTGTGGCTGCCCGGCACCCGTTAGATCTAACCTTTTGTTCTGCGGTCTAGGTATATTGTTGATTAATGGTGCTTATGGTACCCTATTCATGACACGATTTCTCGTATCATGTATTGTTTCTCGTATCATCTCTCGTATCAATTCTCGTATCCTTTCTTGTGTCATCATACCATTTATAAACATTGTAACATGTATTTCACCCCCGAAGTTATAAAACTGAAAACAGTTAAAAGAACAGGTTGAGCATGAACTCATAACTTTGCGTTCCTGCGTCGTAAACTTCACCGGATTTGCTTAATTAACGTCGTGACCTATACGTGTTTTCTTAACGTTAGTCACTAGACTTGTATCGTACAAGTACAAGTCACTGTCTTTTGTGTACGCATTCTTGTGTTAAAAATAATTTATATTTTTAACTAAGTGTCTTACTTATATTATTTTCTCAAAAATAAATATAAGTTTCTTGTATTTTGCACCCGAATTATGTATCTTGTATGTTGTATGTGTATTTTTGTGTTTTCACTTCTCAAGAGTATTTAGTGTATTTTTCGAGTCCTAATACACTATTATGCATAATACATACTACATACACTTAGTACAACATTTGGTGATCAATAAATACATATATTTTCCTCAAAAATATACACACTTAATATCAATTTTAATCTTGAAGAAATCATTATTTCTTAACACAAAAGTTAGTGAAACCTTGGTAAGTACTCCAGACACATTTTTAGGCAATAAGTTTCTTAAAAACTTATATTTTTCTAAGTGTCAAAATTTTATAGAAATTTTGACAGAGTTTCCCCTAAAAATGGAGGTTTCCCATGTTTTCAAAACATGTGTTTATTTTCTTTTAAATCATCATCAAGCATCAACTACTCATTCAAGTCTTACCACAAGCCAAAATCATGTAAATCACGCTATATCATGAACTTGTTATATCCCGAAAACGCGTAGTAACTTGGTAAAGCTCTTAGTGGGCTTAGTTACCTTCCAAAGTATAATTATCTCTTTAAAAATCACCTTCTTGCAAAAGTTTAGTGTTTACAACTTGTAAACAATTTTTACAAAATTTAACCCCTTTTAACTCTTCTTGTAAATAAAATATTCTCATACTTGTCTTATTTCTAAAAATAGCCTAAGTGTTTGTAATAGTCATGATTTTCCAAAATCCGCTTCTCTAACTTGGTTTCTTTGCAAAAACCTTTTGTAACTCTTGGGTTTACAAAATCATCAACTCACTAGTTTAGTTATATTTCATGGAAAAATCATTTTTATCAAGTTCATCTTTAGCTAGAAGGTGGTTATTTTATGTAGCACATAACCACTTTCTAATCTTGTTAAACCATATTACTAAATATTATTTAACAAGATCCACATGGTGATTAACATCACACAACCAAGCATCGTCATAAAATTAACAACATACTCATAACAACATCCTACTAGTCACATTTCATCTTCATGTAACTTTTATATGTAAAGCTTCATGTTTCTATTTTTGAGTTCTTGTTCTTTTAGTGTTTTAAACATACTAGTCTTACTACAACTTTTAACCATAAAAGCAAGATGATCAAGAGTTAAACAAGAGCTTACTACTAGCACAAGGCTAGGGAAGAATCTAGTGAAGAAGATGATGGAAAGTGATGATGAACAAGCAAGAAACAAGGTCCTTTGAAGCTCCACAAGTTGCAACTTCCTTGAATCACCTTACAAGCTTGAATGGGACTTGAAAATGGAAGATGATGGTTGTGAAGTGGTGGTGATGGGGGCGGTTATGTGTGACCGAGAGGTGGGAGAGGGAGTGAGGGTGAGGAGTGTGATGATTGTGAAGTATGGTAGAAGATCATGAGCCATGCTTATAAAGGATTGTTCATATATTATGGCAAATTCTACAAGTAACTAATCAAATAAAATAATGTGATAAAATCTTGCACAAGATTGTGGCATGGTTGTGATGGTCCTTGTGACCGAATCGGTTAGGGGGGGGGGGCGGGGTTGGTTGTAACATTTGCAACTAAATTGTAATGGATAGTTAGATTTTAAGTAATATGTTTACATATGTTATTTATTTGATTTTTATTGGGTGTTAGGGTGTTTGGGGATCACGACTAGCCAAGAAATAATAAAACAGTGTGTTTGGCAAAATTTTAGTGTCCCGGGTAATGTCCGGTTGTTCGGTTGGATACCGTTCAGTTAAAGTGTCTAATTATTCCGCAAAGTGTCCTTATGCATCCTTTTGTAACCCTTTTAATTCCCAATACTTGGGGAAGTATCTGGGTAATAAAACGTAAATTCTGCATGATATTTTTATGTTTAAAAGCTGATTATAGCTGAATTTAATAAAATTCTGCACTTAAAGTGCGTTTCGGGTGCTTTTTAGTGCGTATTTTAGTCTCCGGAAAGCCTATATGTGAACCCTTGTATGTACTCTTAGGTTTTAATGATTCTTGTCATTGGACCTACACCTAGGCTCCAATTTTATTGTCTGACTGCTTTCTACAGAGTTGTTGGCATATTGTGTCTTACCGGTGAGTTTACTAGTATTTCTGACACAACGCTCTCGTTAATGCATAAAGCAATATTTTGTAGTATAAAACGTGCATGAATTCACTTGTATAGTCTGTAATCAGACAATGTTGACATTTAAGCACATAATTGCAGTCATTAAATGATAATTAAAGTGTACGAAAATTACCGGTTTGGTGCCAGTTGTCATAGTGTTGGTATCCTAGGTATCTCCTCTGGATTAAAATCATGCATTTGGATTTGATTTTCTGGATTGTTTTCTATTTCCATTGGCTGAGCGGGAAATAGTGGTAATGGTTTGGGTGCTATCAGTTGCTCCAGGTTAGGGTCAGTAGCTGTGGTTGCTAGGATATGGAAGTTTGCTAGACCCCTATTGAGCATATCCTGCGCGTGGGCATCTGTCTCTCTTTTAGCGGCTGCTAGGGCTCGCTGTTGTTGCAACTTTTTCATTCTTTTGCTACATTCATGCGCTCCTCTATTGAACCATCCTCTCTTTTTAGGAGGGAATGGCTCTTCAGACTGAGCTTTAAGCACGAATATCCCATCTTTATTATCAGCAGAATACCCTGAGAGGGCAGGCTGTGAAGAGGTGCCTTCGCTTCTAGGTGAGCTAGACAACTGACGGTAGGCGTCGGAAGGTCCTTGGTCGCTCATACTGTAAACTAACAAATAGTCAAATAACACACAACAATAAAATATGACTATGCACGTAGTTTCATAATTTATTTCCTAACATATTGAATAATATCTTGGTGTCACTTTTCTGTCGCAACCCCCGTCCCCTATACTACCCGGGAACGGGCGGCCGCGACCAGTTTTGGTGGTATCTGGGATTGTCAATTTGGCAGCGGAATTTACATCAGGACCGTAGTTAGGAAATATTTTATCAGAGTAAAATACCACACTTTCATAATATTAAACACGTGGGAATAATCCCAAGTTTTAAGTACACACATTTTCATAGGGATAAACCCTATTTTAATTAATAAAACATCTCTTTATTTTTAGGTAACTTTATTGCCACTTTTCCAAGCCTTCAGTGTTGTCCAGCTGACTTCTATTTGGCTTTCACATTTTGTTACCTTAAGTGCGTTTAAAAATATTTTGTCAGTGGGAAATACTGGTGAGTGAATCCCAGCTTAATCAAGTTAATTAAAAACCATTGTACAGTATTAAGTTGCGGTCGCGCAATTACATTTGTTTCCATCTATTCAATTACCACCCACGGTACTGTCAACCTGACTTGTGGTCATGTTACTCCTCGCAAGGTAGTAACAAATTTTGTATTCAAAACCCCGACATACCGACGATAATTGTAGAATACAAATACTCAATCACTGTTTAATATATCATTAATTAAGTGAGGTTTTGTAAAAACAGTTTGCAAAAGGGAGATTACTCATATTGTTGTCTTAGGGTTTCTTGGTGATTATCTATTAAATACACAAATGCACACGCGTTAGTATAATAACCCAATATTTATATTAACAATACCCTCCCCGAGACGGCATTCCAACGAATATGTCGGGCAGAACCACGACAGCCGTTACGGAACCCTGGATCAATCGGGCAGCGTATCTAATACGTAACCAGGGTTATGATACTTACAACAAGGCAGAACTTCATTATTTAGGGGGGGTATTAGGCCCGAAAATTATCTTTGCTATTCAGAATATTGAGAGAGAGATCGAGAGATGAACGAATTGAAACTGAGGCTGGAGGCCTCAATTTATAGGTGACCTTTCGACTTCCCTCGCGGCCCGCGAAGGACGTAGCTAGGGGCTACGCGGCCCGCATAGTAGGGGCAGTAGGGCCTAGCTTGGCCTGGTCACCATTATAGGCTCGACACTTGTACACCACGTGGCACCACCGGGTTAAGCCTAGTGGATTGTTTGTCGCGCCCCGCTTAGGTGGTAGCTAAAGGCTACGCGCCCCGCGAGAGACCACTAAATCTTGTTTTTTTTTTAATTTTTACAATATTAAAGGTATTCGGGGTCTGTTTTCGCATACGGGGTGTATTTTAAGGCATATAGGGATACTTTAAAATATATTAGGGTGTCGAAAATATTGTTGAGGGTTGTTATAAAAGCTTATGCTCATGAAAGTTGGTTTTGTATGGAATTCGGGTATAGCAGGCCATTAAATGATAAAAATGAAGAAATTCCACTTAAAAGCTTATCTAATGAAGCTAAAAAGACGTTTTCTCATGAAAAAAGAATGATTGCATTAATACAACAATCAATCAGAGATGACATTTTGGCATTGCTTAATCATGACGGGTTATAAACATCTGCGTGGGAAGCGTTAAGAGTGAAAGCTGAGGGTGGAAACAGATTAAAAAGAATAAAATATCATTGCTTAAAAAGGAATTTGATTTGTTTGATGGTATAAAAGGAGAATCTGTGAGACAAATGACTGAAATATTTTGTCATCTTAAAATTGAGCTTGACAGGTTTGGAATAGCAAAAACTCGTGAGGAAATCATTGACAAAATCATTGAAGCTTTACCACGTGCAGATCAGTGGCAGACATTTGTTTTTATTCTAAAAAATGATGTATTGTTTGATATGATTACTTTGGATGCTTTGATCGAGAAAATTGAGAGTCATGATCTTGAGTTGCAAAAACAAAGTAAAATGAGCAACTCTTCGTATAAGCAAAATGTGGCTCTTTACTACAAGGGAAATGTACCTTCAGTGTCGACTAGTCAGTCACCAAAAATTGGTACAGCTTTCAGTGTCGAAAAGTCGAAAGATTCACAGAAAAGCTCTTCAAGTTATAATCCAGGGTATCATTCGTCTTCAACAGCTTCAAATGAAGAAGAACCCGAAGAGATTCATTGCAACATTGCATTAAAGTTGAAAAATTCTCTGAAAATGAGTATCAATGCTGCTAAACAATAGATGAGCTTCTTAGCATCAATTCTGGAGTCATATGAGAGTCTGGTGGTGGAGAGAATCGGAAACCCCGAAATGAAAAAAAGAAGATTATGACCAGATAGATCCAGAAGAGATGGAGCTCATTGACATTAGATGGTGTTTAGCCAGTGGCATTAGAAGAGCGCAACGGTTTATGGAGATTACAGGCAGGCAATGTCTTGATGGTTCAAACACAAAGCTGGGATTTGACAAGTCAAAGGTTACATGCTTTCGATGTAAGCAGAAAGGTCATTTCAAAAGAGAGCGTGTCAACCGGGAAGTAGATGATCATGTCAATCCATTTCATGATGACTACTATAAGAAAGCCATTTATCATCGAAATAGTGATCAATCATCAAAGTCAGATCAAAAGCAGATTGCCGAAGGGTCATCTAAAGAAAAGAAACAAACGATGTTAACAATTTGTGATGGTAGTTCTAAACCTAGGGCGGTTCATGATGATGAAGGTTTTGATTGGAGCAAATATATACCTGAAGATGATAAAAGAGCGTTGGTTGCTGAGGTGAAAGAGATAACAAAAGAAGAAATTCTGAAAGAGAAGACGTACAGGGAAAGATGTATTGTAGACTAAAGAATCAAAGAAATGCAGCAAGAGTATGAGGAAGCTAAGAGCTATCGGAGATGGGACAAGAAATGAGAGTGTTACATCAATCGGAAAGGTGAACTGGTTGTTCATCCAAGCAAAGTGGTGTATACCGACGTTCTTGCTTTAATCCCTCTAACCGGCGAATACTATTCAAACGTAGAAAAAGAAAAGATTATGTTAAAAAGCTGGATAAGATCATCAGAAATGTCATTGCAGCAAGTTTGAGACAGAGAGATGAAAAAAGGATGAAAAAAGAATGTTGAAAATCTGGTGGATGAATTGAAGAAGGTTACAAAAAACAGAAAGAAGATGTGACAATTATCAAATTTGCATGTATCCGTACAATTATTAAACAGTAATTATGACTTAATGACTGTGCTGAATTACAACTAATGACATGAATTGCTTTTTGATTATTGTTATTATACATAAATGTGCATCATATATTGCAAATGACATATCATTATTGAATGCAACACTTATTGATTCAAATGATGCACGAAACAAAGATAGCACGGTTATCAGATAAATCAGAAAAATGCTGATGGAGTTCAGTACATAGACAGACATGGTATTGAGACATAGAATGTGCCAGAAACTAAGAGCTACACTAGTATAGTGTGTAAGAAAGTAAGGATCATAAAACTGCCTTCCTAGTGATAGTTTAAGTGCCGGAAAGTGCCTAAAACTCACATATATTGCTGAATTCAGCAAAATTCAGCAAAACTCAGCATTTTAACAACTTAATATCATGCAAAAATATGGTTAAATGGTCCAGAATGCTTTCCTAAGTGTCGGGAATCAAACTATCACAAAAGATAACATAAAGCACACTAAACTGCATAGTTTAGCACCTTAATGAACCGGTAACCAACCGAACAATCGGACACTACCCGAAACACCAAGTTTTCACTAGAAGCATTGTTTTAACATTTCCAAGCTAGTTATGGTCCCTGAACATCATAATACACTATATAACACCCTAATAACTAATAGCCTAACTATAACACTTAGATTCCAACTAAGAAATCTAACTAACAATTACACCCTAATCTAGACCCCCACCTATTTACGGCCAACAAGCATGGCCCACATGTGATTATATTTTGTTATTTTAATAGATCATGTCTCTAACTTTAGTAAACATAAGAACCCTTAGACAAGGGTAGTGTGACCCTGTGTCCCTTTTGATGTGATACACTTTGTAAACAATGTAACTGTGGTCGATGATTAAAGAAAGCTCAATCGTCATGTTCTCACTAAACACATTGTTGGATTACTTGCTTATGTTGTGATTGTGTTGTTGCATGATTGTTTGCTATGATAAATGCTATTATATATACGTACTATATATTTATTTAACAAATAAGATCTGATGTATCCGATCTTCTTCTTAGAAGATGCCTCCTCGAAGGAACAATCAGCTGTCCACGACCGAGGCAGAATTACAGGAACGCATCTCACAGGCAATCGCACAACATGAGGCTCTTCGCTCTAAACACGGCGGAGGTACCTCAGGGAATAACCCACCTAACGGTAATGTTTAAGTCACCTAATACACACTACAATACGTTTGGACATTTCCGAGTGTGCTTTGCTAATGCTTTCTGTAAATGATGTTGCTTGTATACAGGCTGTACCTACAAGCAGTTTTTGGACTGCAAGCCTCTGAACTTTGACGGCACTGGAGGTGCCATAGCTTTCATGAGATAGGCTGAGAAGACAGATTCTGTGTTGCGGATGAGTAAATGTGCTCCAGAGCATCATGTCACATACATTTCTGGACTGTTTCTAGATGGGGCTCTGTCATGGTGGAACCTTCAGGTTCAAACTTTGGGTGAGGCTGCTGCGTATGCGTTTTCATGGGATGAGTTGAAAGAACTAATGCAAAAGAAGTATTATTCCCGAGCCTAAATTCAGAAGTTGGAGACTGAATTTTGGAATCTGAAAATGGAAGGTCCTAAGATAGCTGAGTATGTGCAAAGATTTCATGATTTGTCTCGTGATGTCCCCTATATGGTAGAACCAGAATTTAAGAGGATCGAACGTTTCATTTAGGGATTGGCACCCTAGATTCTCAACATGGTAACTGCTTCTAAGCCTCCAACAATCACTGAGGCAATCGAATTGAATGTGGCACTGACTGAAGAAGCGATCCGTCTGGGAAAGTTCTCGGTTTATGAGGCCAAGAAGAAGGAGACTCATGTCGAGTCGTCTAGGGAGAACAAAAGGAAGTTTTCAAACTTCAAGAAAGGTACTCGTGCGAACAACAATAATGCCAACAAGCGTAGGGACGCTAACCCACCAGTTGAGGTACAAGCTGGTGCTGCAAGTACTGAGAATAGGGGAAAGGGTATATGGGCACCCTGCCTAAATGTGATGTATGTCAGTTTCATCATGCTGGTCGATGCAGATTTGGGAAGTGTGAAACTTGTGGAAAGGTTGGTCATTCTAATAAGACATGCTGGTATGGAACCGGACGTGGAAACGGTGGGCAAGGAGGAAATGGAAATGGTAATGGTAATCGTGGTGGAAATGTTTATGGGAATAGAAATCAGGGAGGAAACAATAATCAGGGAGGTAATGGAAACCGGAATGGAAATGGAAACCAGGCAGGAAATGGAAACCGCAGAGGAAATAATAACAACAATCAGGGTGGTGCTGGAAACGGACGCGGCCAAGGTTGCTTTGGTTGCGGTGATGTAGGGCATTTCAAGCGGGATTTCCCAAAGAATAACTAAGCTCGTGGAAGAGTGTTCAACATTGGAGCTAGGGAAGCTCGCCAGGATCCGAACGTAGTCACTGGTACGTTCCCTATTAATCAACATTTTGCATCTGTGTTATTTGATACCGGTGCCGACTATAGCTTCGTATCTCTAGAGTTTAAGAATATACTTGGTTTAGTGGCAAGTAAGTTAGATATCCCGTACTCGATAGAACTAGCTAATGGGAAGCTAGTAGAAGCCAAGGAAGTGATTAGAGGCTGTGTGATAGAGCTTGGAGAGCACGAGTTTTTGATAGATCTTCTGCTAGTTGAATTGGGAAGCTTCGACGTAGTAGTTGGGATGGATTGGTTGTCGAGTAATCGAGTTGAGATTGTATGCCATGAGAAGATTATCCGCATCCCGATGGCGAACGAAGAGACGATCGTGATTCATGGGGAGAAGCAGGATACGCCTCTTCAGGTTATTAGTTGTTTGAAGGCACAGAAGTTTTTGCGTAACGGATGTGTTGCCTTCTTAGCTCACGTTGTGGACAAAGAGGCCGAAGAACCAAAGATAGAAGATATCCCTGTGGTAAGGGAATATCCTGAAGTCTTCCCCGAAGACTTACCAGGATTACCTCCTCAACGACAAGTCGAGTTCCACATTGATTTGGTTCCCGACGTCGTGCCTGTAGCCAAGGCACCTTATCGACTTGCGCCTTCAGAGATGGAAGAGTTGTCAACGCAGCTTCAGGAGTTGTTAGACAAGGGATTTATAAGGCCAAGCTTCTTGCCTTGGGGAGCTCCAGTTCTGTTCGTCAAGAAGAAGGACGGTAGTTTTCGTATGTGTATCGACTACCAGGAGCTAAACAAGTTAACCATCAAGAATCGGTATCCCTTGCCGAGGATTGATGATTTATTCGATCAACTTCAGGGATCAAGTTACTATTCCAAGATCGATCTTCGATCAGGTTATCACCAGCTGCGGATTCAAGAAGAGAGTATACTGAAGACTGCCTTCAGAACTCGTTATGGACATTACGAGTTTCTAGTGATGCCGTTTGGGTTAACAAATGCACCGACAATATTTATGGACTTGATGAACCATGTTTGCAAGCCATATCTCGGTAAATTCATGATTGTATTTATCGATGATATTTTTATTTATTCGCGGACAAAGGAAGACCATGAGCGACACCTCAGAGCCATCTTAGAGCTGCTAAAGAAGGAGAAGCTCTACGCTAAGTTCTCGAAGTGCGAGTTTTGGATACGTGAAGTATAGTTCCTCGGTCACGTGGTAAATGAAAATGGAATTCATGTGGATCCCACCAAGATCGAGGCAATCAAGAATTGGGAAACTCCAAAGACGCCAACCGAGATCCAACAGTTTCTGGGTTTAGCAGGGTATTATCGCAGGTTCATTGAGGATTTCTCCATGATAGCTCAACCGCTGACCTCCCTAACTCAAAAGGATAAGAAGTATGAATGGGGAGACAAACAAGAAGAAGCTTTTCAGCTGCTTAAGAATAAGCTTTGCTATGCACCTATATTATCCCTACCCGAAGGCACCGACGACATCGTGGTATACTGTGACGCCTCGCATCAGGGATTGGGTTGTGTGCTAATGCAACGTCAGAAGGTTATCGCTTATGCTTCGCGCCAAGTAAAGGTCCATGAGAAGAACTACACCACGCATGATTTGGAGTTAGGCGCAGTGGTGTTTGCTTTGAAGATTTGGCGACATTATCTGTATGGTACTCGATGTACTAGTTTTATGGATCACAAGAGCCTTCAGCACATATTTGATCAGAAAGAGCTTAATATGAGACAGCGACGATGGGTTGAGTTGTTAAATGATTATGACTGCGAGATTCAGTATCATCCAGGAAAAGCGAATGTAGTGGCAGACGCCTTGAGTTGAAAGGAAAGGATCAAGCCCATAAGGGTTAGGGCTTTAGAGATGATTATCCTGACAGATCTCACGTTGCGTATTCGTGGTGCACAGAAGGAAGCTCTTAAGAAAGAGAACATTAAGGATGAATATCTCAGAGGAATGGAGAAAAAGTTCGTACCCAACGAGGAAGGAATGTAAGTCCAGAATCACTACAATCGGATATCAAACACCAAAAAAGTAGCGGAATTACAAGCAAGATGTCGAAGATTGAAAACAATATAATGATTCAAAGCAAACTAGAACACATGAATGCACTGATTTATCTGGTATCCTAGTCGCACAAAGCACAAAAGTTTTCAATAGAATCAACAACCTACATCAACTATGGATTCCCCTATTTATACTAACAAAGGAGATCCATTTACATTGGGCCAAGCCCATACCCATAGACCACAAAACAACTAAACGAACCCACTATACATATCAAACCCAAAACAAACAAGATAGCCCAAGACAGACGCAAACCTACACTAGTATATGCCCTTACAATATCCCCTAGGTTTGTGTTGGCTTGGCGTCTTCAGCTTCACTGCTGCTTCTTCTTCTGCTTCTTAGCTTGTTCTTTCTTTTTCCTTTGTAGCTCAGGAAAGATCGTTATATTTCTTCCCACATATGGACCAAACAGCCGTGTTTCCACTCTCGTACGTTGCCCTGACCATAACTTGAAATTCATAATATGGGCCACAGCTCCTGTCCAGCTCTTGGCACACACTTCATACTGAGGATCACTCTGAATTTGTGACTTTGCTAAGAGATTGAAATCATTTTGACCAAAGCACATCAAGTCTCGAGTGTCAATGAACCTGTATTCAGCATCATCACACACAATCACAGCCTGACCAGAAATAGGATCATACATCCAAAATTGGAAGTTCTTCAGAGAGTTATCAGGAAGCTCCTTCAACAACGACACTATATTTGTTTGTTTAGTAGCAGGCCACTTCACAATCTTATATGGCTTCCCTGTGGCAAGATCCAACACCTCTTCATCTTCTTCAATAGTAGACTCAACCAACTTCATATCTTGAAAATTGACTCTAGCCTGTTGCTGCAGCTTGTTGAAGAAGTTAACTCCAATCTTGCAATTTGGATTCTTGACTTGATCATGAAATCCAGCATTGCTCAGCTCCCTCAAATCAACTGGAGTCCAGGAGTTGAATGCTTCAGAATTAGCATAATACTCCACCTCACCATTCTTCCTCAGCACAATAAACATTTCCTTCTCATCGTTGTATGTTGTTTACCCTTTGCACAAGAAACACATTTTTCAAAAGTTATGAAGTCTTTTACAGGTAGACCCCAGTTTTGCAAGACGGTTTAGATTTTTCACATTAGAATGTCCTAAACGACGATGCCATAGCATAACATTGTGCTCAGAGATTTTGGTAAACAAATAGGCAACACCTTCAGTGGGAGGTTTACTCATGTCAATGACATAAGCGTTGCCTTTTCGTTCAGATTTTAACAAAATCCATTCATCAGGAATGACCATTCCTGGTTTCAAAATGAGACAGTGTTTATCAGTGAAGTGAGTTGAGTAATCGTTGTCACAAATTTGAGCAACACTTAGCAGACTGTGCTTCAACTCAGGAACGTAGTTGACGTCTTTGAAAAAGAGATCACCATTCTTGACTGTGCCTCTTTGTGTGATCTTTCCTTTTTCACCACCTGCAAAGGCAACATATCCTCCATTAAATTCTTCAAGATTAGAAAGTTGGGATAGATCGCCAGTCATATGTCTGGAACAGCCACTGTCAATGAGCATTAGTCGAATGATAGCCCTCCATAGCCGTTCCTGCACATAACGCGGGATTAATTAGATTTTGGTACCCAAGCCATAGTTGTAGTGGGTACACCCTGTTCATCAAAATAGGTAACTTGCATCCAAATCAACTTTTCTTTAGAGTAGATAGGTTTATTATTGATGCACGATGATTTAGGAGAGTTGTTTGGAACATACTTCTTAGGTTTCTAAACTTGCATAGAACTATCCAATCTCTTGGATGCCTTAGGCAAACTAGAAATAGAGTTTGGAATGCAATTTTTTGTTTTCATTTTCATTTGTTTAGCTTTGTTCCAATCTCCATCAGAAGGCTTCACTTTGGAATTCAGCTTCCTAACAGGTTTAGATTTTGAAGTCTTCTCCTTTTTTGAAGGCTTGACATTCCCTTTTGGAGCCTTCTAATGCTCTCCCCTTTTGAGTTTATCAGGACGATGCTGACAATTTCTTGCAATGTGTCCAGCAATTCCACACGTGTAACATATTTGTCGTTTCACATGTGGTTTTGCTTGACATCCATCAGTCTTTGCAGAACCTGAGGGCTTGTGTGGTTCCTGAGATGCAAACGAGACTTGTTTAGCCGTATCTTTAGAAATAGAATGACATTTAATTGGCTTGTTTGATCTTGATTTTGGAGGAACATACTTAGCTACATTTCCTCTTTTAGTTTGTTTTACCAATAGATTTCTAGACTTGTCAACTTTTTTAGGCAAAACAACTGAATTCAAATCCACACAAATAGAACCAAAGTAAATGTCAGAACATTCACCGCTCTTTAAAACAGAGCCCACACAATCCAAAGCATCAGAAGAAATTGAAAAATTGTTTGACTTTTCAGAAATTAAAGAATTGTTTTTCTGAATTTTCTTTTTCAAAACATGAAAAGAAAAGCCGGCCTCATCATCTCCATCTACCCAATCTTCAATAATTACTTGGTTTGCATTTGAAGCAACAGGGTTAGTATCATTATTTTTCTCACAAACAGTGTCACTTAATGCTGCAGAATTGCTCTCAGCCTCTTGTGACACCATTGGTTCAGAAGGGTCAGAATTATTTTCCTTTGAACAGTCAGCAGGGGCTCCTGTGGTTTCATTACCATCTAACTCAACAGAGGCTCCTAATGTTGTTTCTGATTTATTCTTTGATCGAATTTGAATCAACTATTTCAGATGATTCATTTGTTAATTCCACTGAAGCAACTGAATCTGAATTATCACAGTCAGTCTTTTCAAAGGAGTCATAGGTTGAATCAGATGAAGCTGATGATTCAGTCTGAGATGTCTCTGCTTCCTCAGGTGATGCGTTGTTGACAATAGATGACTCATCCATTTCTGATTTCTCAGGAGTGGCTGATTCAGAATCATCACACGATGTATCACCTGAAGAAGCAGATTCACCTTGTTTGCCATTTTTAAATTCTTTCATAAACTCAGTCAAACCTTTTATCATGGCAAACTCAATGTTGTCTACATTAACTCTAGGCGCTCTTACCTCAGGCTCTTGTGTTGCTGATTTGTTTTCAAAAGATTGTTGTGACTTACACGACTCTTCCTTTTCCAATACTTGAAAATGTTTATCAACACTTACATTTTTCTCAAAGTTTAGGGTTTCAGTGTGATTTAATACATTTTCTGATTTAACAAACGTTTGTTTATAAGCCTGCTTTTCTAAGATGACTTCAGTAATGTCAGGCCTAGTTATTTTTATCTTTCGAGGCTTGACAGGCTCAGGCTTCCTATCCTCTGGTTTTCCATATTCCATCTTGGGTAAATTTTCTATCTCCTCTTCAGTCATTGGAATTGAGGAATAGTTGTGGTTGTAGGGTGGAGGTATGCATACAAAACCCATGTTAGGATCCGAGGCTGACATGATTGTGCTTGTTTGTTTAGTTTTGACAAATCAATGATGATACAACAAGATTTAGTGCAGCGGAAATGAAAACAAACTTTGTAAACACAATCAATATAGAGAAAATAGTTTTGTAAACAATTGTTTCTCATTGAGTCGAATGATTAAAGTACAAAGCAAATGATTACAACATGTTTACATACTAAACTCCCCCTCAGCCTGATATTCCAGAGTTGGTTGCACAAGATGAAAGGATTGAATTGAGGAGGAGAACTCACTCAAAACGAATCAAATGTAACAGTACAGAGTACCGCTCCATTTATAGGCAAACCAAACTACTGATGCACCTCAGCTGACGTCACCATGATAGTGACATCTAACGACCTAACAAACTATAAACACTGTTCTATACAAACTACTGATATACAACATCTGATAATCAGCATAATACAAACTAGAGATAACTACTGCTTCACGTTCCACTGTTGTAGCCTAAGCACTGATTACTTGAACATCAGTGCTTTCTTCAAAAGGTGATCAGTCTTTGAATGAGCAGTGCTTGAGTCTTCAGCAGTACTTAGAACACAGCAGTAGATAGAGCAACAGAGTTTATCTTCAGCAGTCTTTTGAGTATCATCAGTGTTTGATTCATCAGTTGTTGTAGTTGAGCAACACATAAGGTCCATCAGCTGTTAGAATACCACTGTCAAGGGGAGAGCTAAGAGTAAACTGCTGCTTATTGATAGTCCACTGATGTGATCTGGTTTTGGCTTTACATTATCTGTTCCTCTAGTAGGGTTCAATCCCAACAATCTCCCCCTGGAATAGATAATGCCAAAACCCTTCATTATTCAGGACCTTTATTACTCATCAAGAGTGCCTTAGCTTGTTCTTTGAATACAGCTTCAAATTCCTTTGCACTCTGGTCATCCTCATCCCTGCACAGTGAAAGTTCAAGGAGATCCTGCAAATCTTCAACACTAAGGCCTAGTGCTTCTTTCCTTGATATGTACTTTACTTCGCCATTGGCTCTGACCAGGGTCAATACGTGGGTCTTTTGATCAGACATCCACTTTAGTATTTTTAAGCCAAGTGGGTTTCTTGGGAGAGACTTATTTGAAGATGAGTTGAGGGATGATGGCCTTGAAAACATCTGCAGACTTTCAGACATTCTATTGAAAGCTTCTTCAATGACTTTGTCTGCTGCAGCTATATCTTCTGCAGTTTCTTGTTCAATAAGTTCTTGTCTTTCAACTTCTGTCTTGTCTTTTGCAGTGCTTGGAGATGCAGGTTTGTTGAGTACCTTCTTAAAAAGGTTATGAAGCTTTGATGAGCTGTCTTCATTCAGACCCATTTTTAAGATGGTGTCCTTGAGATACTCTGCTTCTTTTTCTATGACCTCTTCTTCAGTCAACTGTTTGCCTTCATCTTGATTTGACCTAAGAGTAGGACTGTCTGCTGATTTTAACATTTTCTTGAGGTTTTCAATTTTCTGTTCAAGCTTCATCATCTGTTCTCTTTTCTTTGAAGCATCTGAAGCAGTTTTCTTCTTTTTCTTTAGCCTCTCATAGGCTTCATCAGTTTGCTGCCTAGACCATTTTGATATGGCTTCAGCAGTGTCCATCTTAGCATCCACTAGCTCCTTTTTCTTTCCTTTATATTCAGCAGTGAGGTCAGCAATGAGCTTTTTGTATTTACTCCAGTTTGGAGCATTTTTCTTCTTTGAAGGATCATTCTTGATTCTTTGGATCCTTTCAGCCTCATGCTTTAAAGCTACTAATGGCCATTCTTTAAACTGTTGTTCTTCAGCAGGATAGAACTTTTCTTTCATGATGAAGGCTAGAAGTTGTTCTCTTAACTTCTTCTTTTGATCAGCCTTTTCCTTTTCTAGCTCTTGCGCAAATTCTTCTATCTGCTTTACCTTTGTAAGGTAGAACTCCAGTCTTTTAGCAATGCCTGCTTCGCTTAGACTTTCCTTTTCATTGTCAACCTTAGCTTTTACTTTAGCTTTTGCCTTTATTTTGAGATAATCATCCATATCCTCTGGTGGCATGTAGCCTATGAGTGAGGAGAATCTTCTTTTTGAAGGATCTTCTTCTGTATAGAATTGCCTCATCTCATTTTTGAGAGCTTCAATTTCCAGTGGATATTTTGCAGCATTAGGATCATGTGTTCCCTCATTGGCAGGTATTGGCTTCCTTTTTCTACTGAGGAGCTTTGGTTGTGATATAGGAAAGGATAGAGCAGTGGTGGATGGTTGACTAACAACTGTTGAAACAACTGGTGTCTCAACTGCTGTTGTCATTACAACTACTGATGTAACAGCAGATGTCTTCTGCTTTTGAGCAGGGGTTATTGTGGCAGTTGTTTGGGTGGTGATCAGTGGTTGGCTAACAATAGTTGAAACAACTGGTGCTTCAACCACTGTTGCCATTACAACAGATGTTGTAACATCTGTTGTCTTCTACTTTTTGGCAGGGGGTGATGATGGTTTGGTAGTTTTTGGTTTTGATGGTGGTTTTTGTGCTGTGGACACAGATGGTGGTGGTGGAACAGTAGTTGTGGTGGTGTGTGGTGATGTGGTGTGTGTTGGAGGTGTTTGTGTTGATGATATGGCAGCTGTTTGGCTACTGACAGTAGTTTTTGTTACTACTGGTGTATCAGTTGTTTGAGTTGAAGTTTTTGAGGTTTTGGGTTCCTCTGGTTCAATGTACAGCCCATCTTCTATACCTTTCTTTCTCAACTTGATTTTCTTCCCCTTTTTGGCATTATCTGCCAGGGGTGTATCCATGAAGAAGATGAAAGATGGAGCTTTTTCACTCTGGGCAGTCTTTTGGATGCTAGCCTTTACAGCTTTGATATCTGCTTGAGTGTCTTTGAACCTTGATTCCAACATGTTGGTCAGCATTTGTACTTGAAGAGCATGCTTTTTATCAGCCATTTGTTGCTGTTTTTCAAGCATTGGTTGGAAGATATTCCATAGCTCATTTGCAGCAAATGCTTGTGGAGCAGATGCTTGAGCAGGAGGAACAGTTGATTGGGCTTTTTGAGCTTCTAACAGCTGCTGCACCATATCTTTTATCTCGGCAACAGAAGATTCCAAGTTTTCAACTCTGGCCGTCAATTCATTATATTTTGAATCATCACCTGAATTAACAGGATCATCTGAATCCCCACCAATGGTGGTTGTATCAATGTGTGACTTAGGAACAGAGTCCCAAAAATCATCCATTGATGCCCCTTTTTCTTGGTACTAGGGACTTCTTTCTTCAGCAACCGATAAACCTTTGATGGTACCGGTGGTTAAAATTAACTCACCGGTGGTTACCGATGTGGCCATGGAAGAAATTGCCTTCAAGGTAGTCTTAGTAATGTAACAACAGTCCAACTGAAGATCTGTTGATCCATCAATTGTAGTTGCTGCTCCACTTGAACTACCACCGAGAGTTACTTGTAACTCAGGGGGTGTAACCTCCTCAATTGTTGCTGGGGTAACAGAGGTATGAGCATCAGACCCAGTCTACTTGTGGAGGTATACTCTCAGTAATGGGTGATAGAGAGGAACTGGTTTGTGTCTGTGCCATATCAACTGCATGCAACAAGGGTATTATTGATTATGGCAATATGATTGGTGAGGGTATGGGTGTTGAAAGGGACATGTCCTTGGGATCAGGACTGTGGAAGATAGATCCGAGTGGATCTAGAGCTTCATATTGTGGAGACCCTGTGGTTACAACCTGATCCTTTTGTGAGGATGCAGGAGGAGTTTTAGGCTGGGGTTGAGATCTTTCTTCCAACTGCTGTGAGGAAGTAGCAGCAGTGGTTACTTGTGACTTTTGTGTTGTCACTGGCATTGACTCTGGGATCTCATCTTCCAGAGTTGCCTTTGGTGTGGGTTTGGTGGGTTTTCTGGATATTTTCTTTTTGGTCTTTTTAGTGGTGGCCGGTGTGGGTTTCAAAGCAGTGGGTGTGCTGCTTTGATCACCTGGAGCAGTGGGCTCAGCAGAGGTGGCCTGAGGATCAGTGGCAGTTTCTAAAACCTGCTCAGGCATTTTTGTTTTTAATTTTATTGGTGCCATCATTCTTGAAATTGTTTCAATTGTTAAACAATTTATTTTGAAAGAGACACCTTGTTTGGGTAATTCTGCATCTTTCTCTACAAATTTTTGTTCAAAATAATAGCTTAGAAATCTTGGAAAGAGCAGAAATGCCTTATTATCAACGTTCTTTACAAAATCATCAAATATTTCCTGGGAGTAATTATAGTTTTTATCATTTAAAATTGCATACCCCAGGCATTGGATTTTTGTTGGTATCTCGTTAAAAGACGTTGTTTTATTAGAAACACACATGAGTAGTGTGTGGAATAAAAATCTGGGTGCAGAAGGGAAGTAACCCTTTTGTAGGGTATCCCTATTTGGTTGTTCTGCATAGCCCCTGTTCATGAAATCCTTTATCAACTCGTCTTTAGTAAATGAGGTTTTTCCTTTCAAATCATCGAGTTTAAAGATTTCAGAGATGGATTTTGGAGAGATTTGTACCTTCTTACCCTGTATCGAGGAGTTGATGGCGGCGATGATGTCTCCTTGTTTTTCAAGGGTGGCATTTTTCCAGAACTCTCTCTGGGTGTCAAGGTAAATGGGAGCGTCTGCTGTTATCAAAGTTTTGTACTTTGATGCAGAAAGGATGTCAAGGATGGAGTCGAAGGTGTGGTTATCGGTAGGTTTTGTGACTATACCTACATAGTTGTGTGGAGCTTTGTAGCGAATCTCCGGTGTTTCAGCGGCCATTTGAGTGGCATCTGCTGTTGTGGAGGAAGATGATGGTTTTGATTTTGTTTTCGATTTTGGTTTCGTCATTTTGGATGAAGAAGATCGAAGAAGATTTTTGGAGTTATGAGAGGGAAACTGCTATGAGAAGAGAACTTTTGGAATTCAATTCGACAGTAAAACCCTGTTTTGGTGTTAGGGCAGAGTTTTATTTAGGAAGAAAAAAGGTGAATGCTGATGTGAGAGCGGTTATAATGATCTGACGGCTAAAAGCTGACCACGTGCCAACCCCTGATGAAATGGTAAATAATGGAGGACAGTTGTTTTGACAACTACTGATGGAACAATCATCAGTAGTTACAACGGTAATGAAATGAAACAATGGATGTATCAGTGGATGAAACAAAGATTTTAAACATCAGTGTTTTGTAGAAGCAGAGGTTGACTCTCAGCAGTGGACAGGCTTTAGAGAACAGATGTTGAGGCACACCAGCCTTTTAGGAACAACAGTGGTAGAACATAAAATTGTTTCAAACAACTGATAGTGCAACAGTGTTTCAACTTTTGACAAACAATGTTAGCATCTGCTTGTTCAGATGTAGAACTTGATTTTGCTTTGTGAAAGCACAGTATCTTGTCTAACATCTGTTGAGTACTTTAGATGCTATTCTTAACAAAATACATTTTAGATGTAAATTATCAAGATTAAATTGCCAGCAGTTATCTACAGGAATTTTGTTCAAGGTTTTGCCAAATGTCAATTATTTAGACAATGGTTTAGCATCCCAGATGATGATGACATTTCTACATGAGCTGCTCATTTTGTGTCTAATTACATGAACTAGATCATGAGTATCTCAGTAGTTTAAATCAATTTGCAATCAATTTATGATCTGTGAAAACCAAACTTGAGCTTAATATGACCTTGATAGGTGTGTCTTTTCCTTTTGACCAGTTTTAAGGATAGTAATTTCACACAAAAAAAAATAGGAAATTACATCCTGACCAGAGATGAACTTTTACTATCAAAAATGAGTAAAAGTACAAAATATATTTTATAAAAAGTAAAACATATCTGGTTTTATTTAGAGAAAAACACCTTAAGAAAAAATTTAAAGGAAATTTTTGAAAAGTAAAAGGATCTGACAACTTCTCAATTAGGTTCATGATCATATCATTCTCAAGTTATTTTGACCATAGTTTGGGGTCATTTTCTTGACAATTGATTGTAAGTCCTACTTTTAAGAGCTATCACTGGTGATGCCATTGTTACCTGAACAATTTCTACATTGATGAATGCACACAGTTGTATGACTTCATTGTTTTACCCAACTGTAACCTCAAGAGTGTTTTATGCTTATACTCTTTTCCTTTTGGATACAAAAGTTTTGAGATAGCCACACTTTGAGATTTGTTCATTTTCTTTTTCCCTTTCTACCCTTTTTATTCATATGTTCAAAAATGCTCACTAGGAGATTTTATTTTGAACATGCTTAGTCCAGAATCACTTTGAAGTAATGTTTTTGAAAGATCTAGTCATATTTGTACATGTTTTATTGCCAGATCTCACATTACGCATGATTTGGACTATTTTGATACCTTATTTTCTTAATGTGTTTTGACAAAGTTGATTTGGTCCTTTTGAGGATACTCAACCTGCCTTTTAGCACATAAGAATTTTTTACTAAAGCTTTATTTCCCTCTTTTAGAATTGGCAAAACACTAATGGTTATATGAACTTAGATTTTGCTAATTCTGAGGTACATACTTTAGTGAATCATATAAAAAAAACATCACAAATAACCAAACAACAACTGAAATCAATTTGAAAATATTGAGCGATCCTATAGTTTATCAGATACTTTACAGATCTGAAACTATGAGAGACTTGTGCATGAAATCACTTGTTGCCTGAAATTTGTGTGTCATATGACATCTTGGTTGTTTTACAGAGTTTTCTGAAGAACCATTTTGATCATGATTCACTCGTTACTCTGTTTTTTCAACTGAATACAACCAACCTTAGTATCAATGAATTTTGAGCTGAACTGTTATGTCAAATTGATTGTTAGATCAAATTTGACTGTCCAGGCTCTGATACCAATTGTTAGGATCCGAGGCTGACATGATTGTGCTTGTTTGTTTAGTTTTGACAAATCAATGATGATACAACAAGATTTAGTGCAGCGGAAATGAAAACAAACTTTGTAAACACAATCAATATAGAGAAAATAGTTTTGTAAACAATTGCTTCTCATTGAGTCGAATGATTAAAGTACAAAGCAAATGATTACAACATGTTTACATACTAAACTCCCCCTCAGCCTGATACTCCAGAGTTGGTTGCACAAGATGAAAGGATTGAATTGAGGAGGAGAACTCACTCAAAACGAATCAAATGTAACAGTACAGAGTACCGCTCCATTTATAGGCAAACCAAACTACTGATGTGCCTCAGCTGACGTCACCATGATAGTGACATCTAACGACCTAACAAACTATAAACACTGTTCTATACAAACTACTGATATACAACATCTGATAATCAGCATAATACAAACTAGAGATAACTACTGCTTCACGTTCCACTGTTGTAGCCTAAGCACTGATTACTTGAACATCAGTGTTTTCTTCAAAAGGTGATCAGTCTTTCAATGAGCAGTGCTTGAGTCTTCAGCAGTACTTAGAACACAGCAGTAGATAGAGCAACAGAGTTTATCTTCAGCAGTCTTTTGAGTATCATCAGTGTTTGATTCATCAGTTGTTGTAGTTGAGCAGCACATAAGGTCCATCAGCTGTTAGAATACCACTGTCAAGGGGAGAGCTAAGAGTAAACTGCTGCTTATTGATAGTCCACTGATGTGATCCGGTTTTGGCTTTACATTATCTGTTCCTCTGGTAGGGTTCAATCCCAACAACCCAACCCTTTATTCCTCACTTCCTTTTTGCTATACTTTAACTGTTGATTTATCATTTTCTCGTCTTTTTCGCTTGAAACATCAAATTTTTTAAAATTAAATTCAGTATTTTTGAAAGTTGATTTTAAGTCGTTTAATTCAACAGTTAATTTTTCAGATAGCTCCTTGAAGTGGAGATATCGACAGTTCACTTCGCTTAGATCACTATGTAACTTTTGAATATTGCGTTTTTGTGCCTCCACCATATCCTTATACCCATCCAGTTTCTTTTTAACTTCATAACTACTGGATCTGGTATATTGAAGTTGCATAGTAAGCGATTCGGCCTGTTCCTTAAACCCTTTTACCTTCTCTTTACATTTTAAAGTACAGCAAACATCATCTACACATACCTCAGCCTCAGAAGGAGTGTAGTCATTCATTTGAGCCATGAGGGCATGATAGATCGTTCCCTCAACGTCTTCAGTGGCCGAGTCAACATCTTCTTTCACTTCTGCAATGAGAGCTTGATTTGACTGGTATAAAGTGTCTGAAGTGATCTGCAGATCGTTCATCTGTTGGGTCCAGTCAAATCCGCCTCCTTCCTGAACCACCAATGCATTTCCAGGATTTGCAACAGATTCAGCAGCTTGAGTTCTGACAGTAGCGTTTGAGGATGAACCTTGAGTGGGACGAGAGACAGTGATGTTCGAGGTTGACACAACATTTGGAGCTGGTCGAGCTGCTGAACTAACAGTGACAGTAACATTTGGATGGACTCTATCCCTTATTGGCTGTTTGCACTCTCTAGCATAGTGCCCAGGCTCATGGCAGTTATAACATCTGAGCTTAGCCTTGTTCCAACCAATCTCACCATCAATCGTTTCCCATTTGTTTCTACTAGTTTTCTTCACGAAATTCTTGGCACGAAACACTGCCATGGCCATTTGCCAAGTGATATCCATTTCTTCAACATCATCAGGATGGACTTCCAGTAATTCAGCAGAGTCGATGTTGTTTGTTACCCTTCCAGCAATGAACGCATGATAACAATTCATGACCCCTGTCATGAACGCCATAGCTTGCTTAAATTCCCTCGAAGTGGCAACTGAAGAGTTTGTAGCAGCAAAAGTAGTAATGATATTCGAAAGAAGTTGTGTGGGTGTAAGAGCAGATTGATTAGTAGGCTGTGGAGCAGATGGAGTTTGGTTAATGAAAGTTCCAAGGTTAGCAGGGAACTGCACAGTAGAGGGTCCTTGAAGCGAGCTCATTCCTTGCTGAGACATCAAAGCACTGTTGGTCAACACACCTGCATTGTTGTAGCTTGAAGTGTGGTTGTAGAGCCTTTGTTTGTCGTCCATTTCATAAGACTTTAGCAATGAAATTAGCTCAGAAAGATTCATTCTAGCTAAGTCCCTGGTTCTTTTGATGAGAGTTACATTGGTATCCCAGTTTCTTGGAAGAGCATTGAGCAGTTTCTTTTTGGTAACAGACTTTTCCAGGCTGATATCATGAGTTTTCATATCACTGACCAAGGCAACAAACCTTTGGATTTGATTTTCCAAAGTTTTCACTGGGAAGAGATTGAACAGGTTGAACTTCTGAGTGAGCATTTCCCTTCTACTTTCCTTTATCTCTTCGTTTCCCTCATACATAGCAAGAAGAGCTTCCCACATTTCCTTAGCAGTTTTGCAATCACGAATTCCAATGTCAATTTCTGGTGCAAGACCAGAGTGCAGCATAGCAAGAGCCTTGACATCAATGTCAAGCTTTTCACGATCCTCTTCAGTAAATTGAGACTCGGGCTTAGGAGCAGTTGTTCCCTCAGCTTCATTCACAATGTAGGTGATCACAGTTGGTCCGTTGCAGATGGACCTCCACGCCTTTGGATCCTTGATTCTCGTGTATTGGATGAACTTGAACTTCCATTCTGAAAAGGATCCCCCAGAAATGAGCCTAGGAATCCTGTTGTTAGTTCCAATTATGTTATCTAGATCCTGGTTAATAGCAGCTGTTTCAGTCAATCCCAATTGATTAATTTGAGCCATTCTGAAAAGACAATTGAACTTATGAGTAACAGGTAATATTAAGTATGAAAACCAGATGAATATCACTAATGATTATAATACAATTCAAAATAACAATTCAGATGGTTCAATAGACAATTAAAAGATCCAATACAAAACAGTTTCGTATGCAGTTCATAAGCCCAATTGGTCCAGTCCACGTGAATAGGTCCAATCACAGTCGCACAAGATGACCTCTTTGATCGCACAAGATTAATCGCACAAGATGAGTCGCACAAGACACCTTTCAGCTGAACATTTGGCCAATCGCACAAGACAGTTTGACCCCTTTGATCGCACAAGACAGATTGCACAAGGTGAGTCGCACAAGATGTCTTCAGTTGAACCCTTTGCCAAACACACAAGATAATATGGCCCCTTTCAAATGAACCTTTGAATCGCAAAACACCACTGTCAACAGTTTAAAAGAAACAGTTGATCGCACAAGGTCTTCTCAGTCACACAAGAGGTAATGAATCGCACAAGTCACAAAGTTTGGGCCTGAATCCTTGAAAGCCCTATTTTTTATGATCGCTGTTGGTGCATTTCATCTGTTGACTTCGTCTTGGATCGAGTCATAGTCTTAGAATGTTAGATCTGGGCACGAAATATGAGAAAATGTGAAACTGTATAGAATTGGGCTAGTTGGTTCGCTTATAGGTCCAATTGTATAGTAGGTTTGCTCGAACGGACATTAGTTGTTAGGTCCGCTCGAACGATTCTAACAGTTTCGCTCGAGTGACATTATGGTGGTCCGCTTGTATGACAAGTGAAGTGGTCCGCTCGTATGACACTTTGGTGGTCCGCTTATATGACATTGTGGTTCGCTTATTGGGCCTGTGCCACATAAGCGAACCCAAAGCTCTATATATAGGGTCTCTTTAGCGAATCAGTTTGGTGTGTGTGTTGAAACTCGTACCGAAGTGCTGCCGGATCGAGAACTGATTGTAATCATTGTCAAATTAATACAGAAAGAGTTTAAAGTGAATTACGAGCTATTCCTACGTTGATTACTTGTTTTCCGCACCTGTAATTGACGAAAACGCCTCTGAACGACTCGTTTAGGTCTTGAAACGATCCTACAATTGGTATCAGAGCATCAGGAGGAGGAGTTCTGCAGAGAATAGCTGAAATTCTTCAAAATTTCTGACTTCTACACCTTCTTTCTTCATTTCAGACACTTTCAACGGTCAGAATCAGCTGAAAATTTCACAGATCGTGCGTAATACTACAGAGACAAACCCTTGAAAGTTTGGTGCAAAAATTCGAAGAAAAATTATGTCCGATTGGAGGTCAGCTTATTCGGTCGATTGAGGTTCGCTTATTCGACCGAGTTACAATCCGGTCCGCTTTTCTGACATATCCGGTTCGCTCATACGGTCGGTCCACTCCAAATTAACACGTCCGGTTCGCTTATTCGATCGATTTACAAGCAGGTTCGCTCCAACAGCCATCCGGTCCGCTTATTTGACTTAGTCGGTCCGCTCCAACATCTGGTCCGCTTATCTGACCCATCCGGTCCAGTCATCTGACCCATCCGGTCCACTCATCTGATCAATCCGGTTCGCTCATCTGTCCATCCAGTCCGCTCATTTGTCCATCCGGTCCGCCTCAAAGACCCATCCGGTTCGCTCCAAAGACACATCCGGTCCGCTTTTGTGTCCGAATTGCAGTCTGGCCCGCTTATTGATCTGATTGGTCCGCTTTTGTGTCCATTTGGCATCCCGTTTCGCTTTTACGGCTGATTATTGAACTTTTCGAAAATTTTGAAGATGGACGAGGAATTTTTCAACGCGTTCGCTACGCCGGTGACTCCAATTACCTTCGCACAAAATACGATGCTCGAGAACGAAACGGGCACGATGCAAAAACCTCCCAAACTAATGAATATTGAGGAATTTCAAAATTGGGAAGGTCGGTTTGAGAATTGGGTGCAAGCTAATTATCTTGATGCTTGGGAATGCGTCGAGATAAAGTATATTCGACCTTTGAATGACGATGCAGAACCCGTTCCAATCAAAGATCTTACTGCTGATGCTAGGAAAAAGTACAACGACGAGAAGATGATGCTTAGTCTTCTTCAACAAGCAGTGAAAGAAGATATCATGGTTCTTCTACAACACAATGGAACATCTTATTTGGAAAGCATTAAGTTCAAAGTTTAGAGGAAGTGAAGAGATGATTAAAAGCAAGAAATCACTTCTAAAGAAAGAGTTTGATCTGTTTCATCAGAGATAGAATGAAAGCACAAGAGAGCTCATTAAACGTTATTGCAATTTGCTGGCTAGTATGAAAAGATTGAGCATTAAGAAAAGCAATGAAGAGTTGATCGAAAAACTTGCTGATGCTTTGCCATATGAAACTTGGGGTACATATCTTATGATGCTTAGAAACAAGAAAGGTTTTAACAGTTTGACACTCAGCAAGTTCATCGAAAAGATTGAAGCTCAGGAAATGGAACAACGGAAAGTGATTAGGATGAAAGATTTTGATGGTGAACAAGACATCGGATTATATTATAAGGCCGGGGTAAATGAGAAATCATCAAATCTATCTCCAAAGGTTGTGACTGGTATGAGTGCCAAAAGTTCATCTGAAAGTCCATCATCTGGGTCCAACAGCAAAACCAGTTTTACTTCATTTTCATCATTTGATCCAAACATCTCTGCAACTAAAAATGGAAGAAAATTACAGTGCAACATAGTGTTAAATCTTGAAAATGATCAAGATTATTCTGAGGAAGTTGCCAAAAACCAAATGTCTTTATTAGGAATGGTTTTGGAATCTTACACATGTTTTGTTGTAGGTCGTATCGGCAATCCAATGTTAACCAAAGAAGATTACGACCAGATAGATGCTGAAGAAGTGGAGCTAATGGACATAAAGTGGTGTCTGGCTAGTGTTTTACGGAGAGCTGAGAAGTTCAAACAAATCACAGGGAGAGATGATCTTCGTGATGCGAATGTTTCTACTTTAGGTTTTGACAAATCTAAAGTCACTTGTTTTCCCTGCAGGGAAAAAGGACACTTCAAGAGGGAGTGCACTAACCGAGAAGCAAGTGGAGCTCAAAATCCGTTCAACAACAACAATGATTATTATCGAAAAGCCATCTATCACCAAGTTGGTCAATCATCTCAACAAAAACATCAAGCTCAAACTGCACATGGAAGAGATGTGATTGAAGATTCAGGAAAGAGAGCTTGTGTGGTTAATCAAGATGAAAAGCAGTCGTTTAACTGGAATAAATATATTCCAGATAATAGAAAAGCTTGTTTGATTGATCAAGAAGATGAAAAATTACCAGAGGGTTTTAGCTGGGCAAATTTTACTTGGGATGATTATATTCCTGATCAAACTACAGCTTACACTGCTTTTACAACAAAGATTGTAGATGATAGTGATGATGATACTGAGTATTGGGCGAGAAAGTACAGAGCTGACATGAAGCTGCTTGCTGAGAGTGACAGTGAAGATGAAAGAGCAAAGAAGAAAAAGAAAAAGATCAAGACGCCAGTGAGTAGTGATGATGAAGAAGTGCCGGTGGTGAAAAGGCAAACTGTGAAAGAAGTGCCTAAGTTCAAGGTTGAAGAAGGTGTTGATACGAAAGAGGTTCAGGCGAAGTGCGAAAACTGTGAGATTGTGAAAAAGCAGAACAGCACGTTGATTTACAACTTAAACAGTCTGAAGGAGTCATATGATGTGCTGAACAAGACAATGAATCAGTACAATCAAACAAGTGAAGAACAAGAAGTTGCTATAAAGACTCTTCAGGGAGCGTTTATGACAAAGCAGAAAGTTGTAAACAACTATATTGAGAAGTGTGCTGCATTAGAACAAAAGATTGAGCTGCAAAGAATCGAAACGGAGAGAGTTAATCATTTATTAAAAAGTTACTCATGTACTTCCTATGTGATTGACAGGATTTATCCGATAGTTGAAAGCATGAAGGTCTGGGAAGAAGATGAGATAACTGAAGAGAAAGCAGCTAAAGTTAGTATTGATGAAGAACTTATTGAAAAGAAGAAGAATGATACGAAGAAGAAGAATGACAAGAAGAAAAACACTGAAACGACGTCATCTGGTAAGAAGAAAAGTGTCAGTTATAACAAATGTCCACCTCCGCTGGAAAATGGATATTTGCCTAGACATCCTAACGATGAAAGAGTCAAAAAGGCCACAAATCTACAGTGGGAGTCTGAGTCGTCGGTCAATCTTCCAGATAATATTGATGTTGTGTTTACACCGTCTGACACTGATCAACAGTCTCAATTGATGAAGAAAGTCATGGATCATGTGTTAGATAGTGATGACAGTGAAGAGTCAAAGTCGGAGTCCGCGTCAGAGTCAAAATCTGAGTCAAAAACTCCGGGTCAAACAGAAAAACAGGGAAAATTAGTCTATGATAGAAAATTCCTGTTATCAAAATCTAATTTGGATGATGGGTTGTTTAAAGTTGCTTATACTTGGAATAATTCGTACAAATTATATTCTGATGAGGAATTTCCAATAAGAGGTGTCAAAACAGAATTGATAAAAAAGGTTTTCGTACTCACAGAAATTAATATTTCTGAAATAAAAGGCTTATGTCTTAATGAAAAACCAAAATTTTACACCTCAAGAGTACAACAAAGGTTAAACAAGAAAAAGAATTACAGTTCTGGTTCAGGTTTCCAAAAGAAATCAAACCATAATGGTAATTTCAAAAAGAAAGGTTTAGGCTTTATTCCTACAGAAAAACAGAAAAATGAAAAACATGTTCGTGATTTTAAATCCAAAATGTCATTTGTTTCAGGTACATCAACAGATGAAGAAGAAAAGACAAGTTTCTGGAGGGAAACAAACAGTGAATTTCTGAAAAAGAAACAAGCTGAGTTGAAGAAGGTAGCTGAACAAAAGAAGGACTCGAGAACCTGTTTCAAGTGCAACAACGTTGGACATATCGCCAAAGATTGTTCTCAGGCGATACAATCAAAACAGGGAGTTTTTCGCAAAATCTCAGAAAAGGTGTTTGCGTTCGAATCACCACTGGATAGAACTAAATTGTTTAAAAATTCTATTTTTGAAGAGGGTGAGAGTTCGAACAAGTTTTACAAAAAGAATGTAAAATCTGATAAACAAAAATGGGTTGTGAAGAAGGGTGGTGAAAGCTCTAGCGATAATTCTGATAGGTTGAAATCAGAGGAGCTATCTTTAGGCGATGAAACTGATTCCACCAAGTCAGTTGAGCCACAAGTTATTTCAAAATGTGAAGCTGATGTAAAAGTTGAGAACTCAGTTCCGATTGTTAATGATGAAGAGTTTCCATTACTTCGGGCTGAGAATTACAAGAAGAAGATTGGTAAAGTTGAGATTTCTAATCAATTTTATCATGATGAACAGGATTTTGATGCTGATAAAATCTTTAACTCCAAAGTCAAACATATCTTTGGAAAGATGATTGATCAAAAAGTCAACGGAGTTAAAGAATTCTATGAGAAGAAGACAAAGAAGGAAAAAGTTGAACCATCCCTGGTTTGTGACTGGGATGGTACATACTTCGAACAATAAGTCTCAGGACTTGCCAGAGATCCCAAGACGGTATCGTGGATCATGAATCGGCATCTTTCTTGAATTATATTCGGTAACATCATTCATACAAACGGTAAACGAGGTTTGTTTATGTTTGGTGATTATTTTTGCAAGTGATGAGATACTTTGATTGCATATGGATAATCAAGGACATTAATTTGTACTTGTATTTTCCTATATTGGTCGATAGACAAGATGATGAATCACACCCCGAACACTTGTTTGTTAAACCTACAAATGGTAACCTACAATTGGTAAAATCAATCAAACTTATTTTCCGGAAAAACCATTTTGATTAAAAAAAACTTAAGTGTTTTGAAATCTAAATGGGAAAATAGTTTGTTGATAGGGGGAGTTCTGATTGTTTATGCACTTGTGAATGGCGAATTGATGTAATTCGATATCGGTTGTCATGTTCTGTACAGTTTGGTTTTAATTTTCTTTAGATGTATTTGAATTTTAGGGGGAGTAAGAATTTTTTAGAAAATCCAAAAACATCAGAAAATTTGAAAAATCCAAAAACATGATAAAATCAAAAATGAGTTTTGTTGCGAAAAAAGAGGAAATGATAGTACATCAGTGAACTATCGCTAAAATCAAAAATGAGTTTTGTTGCGAAAAAAGAGGAAATGATAGTACATCAGTGAACTATCGCAACACGCTAAAGATTTGTAAAGTAAAATGTGATAAACAATCTTACTGCGGATATGTCAGTAGATTTTCGCACATTTAGTAAATTGAAACGAGATATAAACCTAAATTCAAACTTGCTTGATTCGTGGGTAACTATTCTTGAATATATGGGTAACCCCCGAAATCTTGTTTGAAAGGTCCCACTTTCTGAGATACTAGGTCTTTATACTCAGTGATATCTGGGGTATTATCCCAGGACTTCTGCTGTATGGAAGTACTGACCTAGTCCCCGGATAATACTTTCTGCAAAAAGCTTTGAAACATAAGCGCCGCCCTCAGCAAACTGATTAAACAATAAAATTGGTAATCTTTGCTGTTGTAACAAAAGATCCTCTAAAGGGGACCCACCAAAAGTCGAGCCGTCATCTCTCTGCTGAACGGAAGTTCTGACCTGAGCTCTCACGGTTTCGCATCTAACCCCTTTACAGATATCATCTGTGGTATACTCACCTGTAAGACTGAACATTGGGATCTGGATACAGGAGTATATTCAAGTGGAGTGATACACATTCAAGTTTAAGTCTCTAAAACATTAATTTCGTATCTTGAATCGATTGAAGTTTGTGTGAAAATTTAAGTGGACAAACATACTGACAATCCAGGTAAATTGTTTAAAACTGAAAATGAAATCAAGCTTAACGGTGTTAGTGATATGTTTCATAACTGATATGATCCTCTTGCACAAACTCACAAAAAAAAATTGCATGTAAATAGTTTATTTCTACTTTCTATTTTCTTTCTGTAAAATCCAAAAAGATTTTTAGTGTGTTTTAGCATAAAATTTTGAAAAGTCAAAAAGATTTTCGACGACTGATATTGAAAAACTGATTTTCAAAATTCTAAGTGCTAAACATGATGAACAAATTGGTTTGGGAAATTGTGTTTTAAATTGATAAGAAATTCGTCACAATTCCTAGTGGTTCATCAGTATCTGATTGGCGGGTTAATTTGTTAATTGGCGATGATTTTAGTCTTAAATCGTTTATCATAAAACTCATGGTGTGTTTGAGTTGATATGCAGACAGATTCAACATTTGAGGGGGAGCTCATGTTGGATTGGAGAAACTTAAAAGTTGTCAAATTTCAAAGTGAGAGAGTCTGTTGGTGATGAAGACAGAGAGAAGAAGTTAAAGAGAGAGAAGCCCAAAGACTGATCAAGACCGAAGACATGAAGATTCTACAATGATCGATGGACGACTTCGTCAACATCTGAGGGGGAGTCTGTTGGTGCATTTCATTTGTTGACTTCGTCTTGGATCGAGTCATAGTCTTAGAATGTTAGATCTGGGCACGAAATACGAGAAAATGTGAAACTGTATAGAATTGGGCTAGTTGGTTCGCTTATAGGTCCAATTGTATAGTAGGTTCGCTCGAACGGACATTAGTTGTTAGGTCCGCTCGAACGACTCTAACAGTTTCGCTCGAGTGACATTATGGTGGTCCGCTCGTATGATAAGTGAAGTGGTCCGCTCGTATGACACTTTGGTGGTCCGCTTATATGACATTGTGGTTCGCTTATTGGGCCTGTGCCACATAAGCGAACCCAAACCTCTATATATAGGGCCTCTTGAGCGAATCAGTTAGGTGTGTGTGTTGAAACTCGTACCGAAGTGCTACCGGATCGAGAACTGATTGTAATCATTGTCAAATTAATACAGAAAGAGTTTAAAGTGAATTACGAGCTATTCCTACGTTGATTACTTGTTTTCCGCACCTGTAGTTGACGAAAACGCCTCTGAACGACTCGTTTAGGTCTCGAAACGATCCTACAATCGCACAACCCACCCTGAATCGCACAAGATACAATATTGGGCCTCAGTCCTTTAAGAACCCAATACACACCAATCGCATAAGCCAAAATTTGGAAATGCAATTTGCAATCTTTTAACCAAAATCCCGAAAGATATGGTGATTTTAATGTCCGAATCTTTTCGAAATTACCTGTAACAAACTTTCCAAAAATCTGCAAACACAACCAACTTGCACACAAACAGATCAAACCCAAAAATTATTCAAAAATTCTAATGAATATTTGATGAAACTCGAAGCACAAGAACCCAGAAATTCAAATATTTTCGAAAAACTTTTAACCAAAAATTGATGCGTTTGACTAAAACCCTTTTAGTTTTAACAAACCAAAATTTTAGGATCAAAAATCAATAGTTAAATCTCAATTTTGATATCTAAAACAGTTGCTTTTCACAAGAATTTTCACCAAATCAAGTCAAAATTCCAAATTAACAGATCCGTTTTGATTCACAATATGTCAGATTTATTTTAACCAAAACAGAAATATCACTTTAAAATCAGTGTTCGTGCCTCAACTTGGGTTAATAATCAGATGCAAATAAACAGATTCTTAAAACAAAAGATGGACAACTCAAATCCTTTCGAACCCAAGAAACAGTCGACAGAAGAAAACTATAAAATAAAACTAAAATAAGCCAAGAAATCAGACCTTTCTTCGTCGAACTTGAACACGATCAGCAGCAAAAACAGTCTTCAATCTTTAAGATATCTGATCCAACCGAGCCTTCATGAGACTACTTAGGCTCTGATACCATTTGTAAGTCCAGAATCACTACAATCGGATATCAAACACCAAACAAGTAGCAGAATTACAAGCAAGATGTCGAAGATTGAAAGCAATATATTGATTCAAAGCAAACTAGAACACACGAATGCACTGATTCGTCTGGTATCCTTGTCGCACAAAGCACAAAAGTTTTCGATAGAATCAACAACCTACATCGACTATGGATTCCCCTATTTATACTAACATAGGAGATCCATTTACATTAGGCCAAACCCATACCCCATAGACCACAAAACAACTAAACGAACCCACTATACATATCGAACCCAAAACAAACAAGATAGCCCAAGACAGACGCAAACCTACACTAGTATATGCCCTTACAAGGAACCTTGTATTTTATGGGACGCATTTGGGTTCTGCTTTTTGGTGGTCTTAGAGAGGTTATTTTTGATGAAGCTCATAAATCGAGGTACCCGATATATCCAGGATCGGACAAGATGTACCAAGATTTGAAGGATTATTATTAGTGGCCAAGACTTAAAGGTGATGTTGCAACTTATGTCGGGAAATGCTTAACTTGTGCTAAGGTGAAGGCCGAGTATCAGAAGCTTTCAGGTCTTCTGCAACATCCAGAAATACCCATGTGGAAATGGGAGCAGATTTCAATGGACTTCATAACCAAGTTGCCCAGAACTCCCAGAGGTCATGATACGATTTGGGTAATCGTCGACCGATTGACGAAGTCTGTGTACTTCTTGCCGATCAGAGAAAAGGATAACACTGGTAAGCTAGCTGAGCTTTACCTAAGGGAGATAGTTGCACGTCATGGAGTGCCTCTCTCAATAATATCGAACAGAGATGGTCGGTTTGTGTCAAGGATTTGGCAATCCTTTTAGGAAGCTTTTGGTTCTCAGTTGAATCTGAGTATTGCTTTTCACCCGCAGACGGACGGACAAAGCAAGAGAACGATTCAGACGTTGGAAGATATGCTACGTTCTTGTGTAATGGATTTAGGTGGTAGTTGGGATACTCATCTGCCTTTGGTTGAGTTCTCCTATAACAACAGCTACCAGACAAGCATCCAAGCTGCACCGTTCGAGGCTCACTAGAACGTAAGTGTTGTTCACCGTTATGCTGGGCAGATGCAGGTGATAGACAAATGGTTGGTCCCGAACTGGTCCAAGAAACGACTGATAAGATCAGGCAGATCCGAGAGTGCATCAAGGCGGCTCGTGATCGACAGAAGAGTTATGCGGACCAAAGACGTAAACCCTTGGAATTTGAAGTGGGCGATATGGTGTTGTTAAAAGTCTCACCTTGGAAAGGTGTGGCACGCTTTGGGAAGCGTGGTAAGTTAAACCCACGATATATCGGGCCGTTCAGAATTTTGGAAAGGGTTGGTACTGTAGCATACAAGTTGGAGCTACCAGCGGAACTTAATGGTGTTCATGATACATTTCATGTATTTAATCTGAAGAAAAGTCCAACTCAAGAGTATGATTCGTCTTCAACAGCTTCAAATGAAGAAGAACCCGAAGAGATTCATTGCAACATTGCATTAAAGTTGAAAAATTCTCCGAAAATGAGTATCAATGCTGCTAAACAACAGATGAGCTTCTTAGCATTAATTCTGGAGTCATATGAGAGTCTGGTGACGGGGAGAATCGGAAACCTCGTAATGAAAAAAAGAAGATTATGACCAGATAGATCCAGAAGAGATGGAGCTCATTGACATCAGATGGTGTTTAGCCAGTGGCATTAGAAGAGCGCAACGGTTTATGGAGATTACAGGCAGGCAATGTCTTGATGGTTCAAACACAAAGCTGGGATTTGACAAGTCAAAGGTTACATGCTTTCGATGTAAGCAGAAAGGTCATTTCAAAAGAGAGTGTGTCAACCGGGAAGTAGCTGATAATGTCAATCCATTTTATGATGACTACTATAAGAAAGCCATTTATCATCGAAATAGTGATCAATGATCAAAGTCAGATCAAAAGCAGATTGCTGAAGGGTCATCTAAAGAAAAGAAACAAACGATGTTAACAATTCGTGATGGTAGTTCTAAACCTAGGGCGGTTCATGATGATGAAGGTTTTGCTTGGAGCAAATATATACCTGAAGATGATAAAAGAGCGTTGGTTGCTGAGGTGAAAGAGAGAACGAAAGAAGAAATTCTGAAAGAGAAGACGTACAGGGAAAGATGTATTGTAGACTAAAGAATCGAAGAAATGCAACAAGAGTATGAGGAAGCTAAGAGCTATCGGAGATGGGACAAGAAACGAGAGTGTTACATCAATCGAAAAGGTGAACCGGTTGTTCATCCAAGCAAAGTGGTATATAACAACATTCTTGCTTTAATCCCTCTAACCGGTGAATACTATTCAAACACAGAAAAAGATAAAGATTATGTTAAAAAGCTGGATAAGATCATCAGAAATGTCATGACAGCAAGTTTGAGACAGAGAGATGAACAGAGGATGAAAAAGAATGTTGAAAATCTGGTGGATGAATTGAAGAAGGTTACAGAAAAGGAGAAAGAAGATATGACAATTGTCAAATTTGCATGTATCCGTACAATTATTAAACAGTAATTATGACTTAATGACTGTGCTGAATTACAACTAATGACATGAATTGCTTTTTGATTATTGTTATTATACATACATGTGCATCATATATTGCAAATGAAATATCATTATTGCATGCAACACTTACTCATTCAAATGATGCACGAAACAAAGATAGCATAGTTATCAGATAAATTAGAAAAATGCTGACGGAGTTCAGTACATAGACAGACATGGCATTGAGACACAGAATATGCCAGAAACCAAGAGCTACACTAGTATAGTGTGTAGGAAAGTAAGGATCATAAAACTGCCTTCCTAGTGATAGTTTAAGTGCCGGAAAGTGCCTAAAACTCACATATATTGCTGAATTCAGCAAAACTCAGCATTTTAACAACTTAATATCATGCAGAAATATGGTTAAATGGTCCAGAATGCTTTCCTAAGTGTCGGGAATCAAAACTGTCACAAAAGATAACATAAAGCACACTAAACTGCATAGCTTAGCACCTTAACGAACCGGTAACCAACCGAACAACCGGACACTACCCAAAACACCAAATTTTCACTAGAAGCATTGTTTTAACATTTCCAAGCTAGTTATGGTCCCCGAACATCATAATACACTATATAACACCCTAATAACTAATAACCTAACTATAACACTTAGATTCCAACTAAGAAATCTAACTAACAATTACACCCTAATCTAGACCCCCCTCACCTATTTACGGCCAACAAGCATGGCTCACATGTGATTTTATTTTGTTATTTTAATAGATCATGTCTCTAACTTTACTAAACATAAGAACCCTTGGACTAACAAGTGTTGAAGTGTTATAAGATTAACCATTAGAACATTCACATTCATTTTCAAAACAAACCAACACTTGCACTCTTCTTCCCCATCTCCCTTCACTTACGGCCGAGAACACACCCACACACAACCACCTTCATCCTTCAATCTTCATCCATTCTCTTGATACTCAAAGGTGTAAGAAGCATTGTAAGGAAGCTAGGAGCTCTTAGAAGATGAAGGACCTCTTACAAGTGCTATTAACCACCTCATCTTCATCTTGTGATCATCCCTAGCCTTAAGCTAGTAGTAAGATCATCTACACTCCATTTTACATCTTATTTAGTTGGTTAAAGAATGATACAAGTAACTTAACATGAAGAAAAATAATGATCAAGAACATAAATCACGAACATAAGCTTAAAAATCATAAGAAATCATGTTGTTAAGTGTTGTTATGCTTGTTGATTGATGATTGTTTGTGTATATGATGTTAAACATCATATGATCTTGCTAGATGGTGATTAAAGACATAATCTAGCAAGATGAGAGGGTGATTATGTTATGATCATCCTTATGTGAAACATGAACTTGAAAGATTTAATGTTTTTCTTGAAGTATGGTGATCAAAGTGTGATATAAGTCTTGTAAACATATGATTTTCAAGAATATTTTTTCAAGAAACCAAGTTAAAATACAAGATTTACATAAACTTGGTTCTTAAAGAAATTAACCACATTTTTAGTGGTTAATCAAGTGTAGACTCACGTATTTAACAAGAAAAACTCAAGAAGAAATATTTTTAGAAAAATGATTTACAAGTTGTAAACATCTAAATTCTTCAAGAATGATGTATTTAAATAAATAACCACACTTTAAGGGGTAACTAAGCTTACTAAACACGCTAGTAAGTTACTACAAATTTTTATAAATTTTCAAGTTCATGAAGTAGTGATTAAGGCTTGATTTTGGCAAATTGGTAAGTATTGGTTGATTTGTTGTTGATTGTGATGATTTTTAAAAGAAAATGATATGTTTTGAAAGCATGGAAACCTCCATTTTTAAGGGGAAACTATGGCAAAATTTTTCTAAAAAATAAACACTTAGAAAGATATTTTTAAACAAATATTTACAAGTATATTTTAAACCCTGAATTTTCATACAAAGCTTGCCATAATTTTTGTTACAAAAATTATAAATATTGGAGGTTGGTTTTTGATAATAAAACTGGCTAAATATGTATTTAGGAGAATATATATTTAGATGTCACCATGTGTGTGATTATTTGTATATTATGTGTATTAGTTATATTATTTTAGGAGTCGAAATAATATAACTCACCAAAATACCAAGAAATTACAATCCAAAATATTACCAAAATCCAAAGAAACAAATATATAATTTATACCCCAAATATTGGAGAAACCGAACAAGGAATATAACTCATATAAATATTCCGGAAATAGATTCATAAGTATATTTTGGTAAATGGTATTTTGGACACCAAGAAAACAAAAATATGATTTTTACAATTATTACAAAATTATATCATATTTTTGAGAAGAAGAAAATATATTATTCTTGGGAAAGAAAAATATATATGTTGTCTTGAAATTATTAGAAGATATATTATTTTTGGGAGAAAATATATATTTTCTTAAATAAACATAAAATACATTATTTTTGGGTGAAAAATAGATTTATATATATATTTTCTAAGTTAAACTTGAAAATATATTATTTTTATAGGTTTAAATGAAAATACAATATTTTTACCAAGGGAAAAATTATAAATAATTTTTCTATGTAAGTTTTCTTAAAATATATATTATTTTAAGAATATATTATGGTGCATTTTATTAGAAATATTATTCCAGAAAAATTAATACAAAAATTAAGTATAAGGATACTTTATAAACAGAATAGAAATACGTATTCTCGTACGTATGAATACATCGGAATATGCCACCAATACTTGGCAAAAATATACAAGTTTAGGATACGAGTATAAATACACCTATCCTTGGGAAGTTATACATGTACAAATACATAAAAGTGTCTAGTTAAAATATATTATTTTAACTAATATTCCAAAATTTAATAAATATAATTTAAGTTAAAATATTTATTATTTTAACAAATAATTATATAACTTGGAATAATATTGAAGACACAAAGAAACGTAACTCAAAGACACTAATTAAGACTAAGTTAAGGCACGACCCACCCGTCTAATAAACTGTAGTACGTTTGTAGGTAGTCGTGTGAACGAGTATCAGCTGTGAGTTACGTCGGATTGAAGAACGCAAGACAGTGAGTTCATGTCCCCCTTTTCTTTTAACTGTTTTCTATTTTATAACTTCAGGGGTGAAGTACATGTTACAAAATGTTTACAAATGATTACAAATGGTATGGTTAGCTAAGGAATGAACTGTTAGATCATGTGAATGGGTAGGAGCACACTTAAGACCATTAATCCTCGTATAAGGACCGAGGGACATGAGTGATAGATCTATTTGGGTGTAGCGAGCCCACACCCATGAGGACCGGGATTTGGCCCATGAGGTGACTATGTCTTCCAGCCGGAAGCCCGGTACAAAATCTGCTAGGTTTGAGCCTTCCTACGCCGTTGCACACATGTTAATGGCCTTGCAAACCATTAATTGATATGTTTCCTTGTTTGCTTTCATACCGGGGTTTACAATACATACATACTTACAATGATTACAAAGTTTATTCGAGCTCACATACAAAATACATGAACTCGCTCAACTTTTGTTGATGTTTTCAAACTACATGTATTTCAGGAAACAAAATATGGATCTGGTGGGCGTTGAAAGTTTTCAAGTGTTGTCTGAAATAAAAGATGTCATCCGGTGTCTAAGGGTTTGGATTGTGTATCTTATCCTGGATGAGATACATAGTTCAAAGCCTAGTTTTTATTAGTATCTTTTGTGAAGTCCTGTATGGAACTTAAAACTTTGTTGGTGTTGTATTTTGAACATGAAGTCTGTGTTTGGGATTTGAAAACAAGGTTGTTTGTAATATTTTAAAGGGTAAATTACACTTTTTATCCTTTATGTTTGTATTGAATTGCAATGGATAGCCTTTAACTTCAATAATTACAGTCACAATCCTTTATTTGTAAAACTCATTACACTTTAGGTCCTTTATTACTAACTAGGTTAAATTTTTTTGTTAAGTTTATTTACTTAAGGGTAATTTTGTAATTTCACCTATTTACTTATTTATTTAATTTAACATCCTTTTAAATGTTACCTAAAAATATATTGACCCATCTCATCTGCTCCTCCACCTACAACACTCTCTCTGCAACTCAACAATGGCAATCTGCTACCACCCCCCCCCACATTCCCCACCCACCACCATCACCCACCCCCACCTCCTCATATTGTGATACACAAAACTGAAGCCCAATAAATCCATGTAACGGAACTTTGCACTGAAGCGGAGAAAAGAGAATGTGACTGCTAACATCTAGCAAGTGTCCATCCTTCACCACAAAATGTTGAACTAAAATTGGCGCGTACCAACTGATGGTACGTTCCAACTTTACTAAATAAGAAATTTCTCAAATACCTGTAAACATGACCGAATCCAGTGAGAGGATACATTAGTAGCACCAGTTAATTGTGTTGGTCTGCATAGAACACCATGGGCTTCAACTGTGTAATTAACAGTTTTCTTGGTCTGAGAATCCACCACCTCACCCCCACCTCCGTCAAATCCTTCGTCCCAGCCACTGTCGCCAACCTTGGTCCCTGCTTTGACTTCTTAGGTTGCGCCATTGACGAAATCGGAGACTTCGCCACCCTCAAAGTCGACCCACAAATCCCACCCGGCGAAATCTCAATCTCCGACATCAACGGAATAGGTAACTCCGATAACAACTCGATTCAATTTGGGCGTGGCATCATTTGCTAGATCGATTAACAACTCAATTAAAAATTCGATTAACAATCATGTGACAATTTTGCTGCTTCTGTTGTTAGGTGATGAGGAATCATCTGAACTGTTAGCTAGGGTTTCGCCTCCAAATCGGACCTAGAATAGGTACGATCTTGCTCAGATCTAAAAAGGGGTAAGGGGCGAAGGTTATGGCGGTGGTAATAGTTTAGATTTTGATGGTTATGGAGGTGGACTGGTGGTTGGGGTTTAAGTTTCAAGGTTACGGTGGTGGTTGGGTTCTGGTGGTGCAAATGCTTTGTAGTTTTAATTATAAATGATGTTAAAGGATTTTTTTTTACCTGATCCATCAATTGGCCCTTTAAATGCAATTTCTTGAAAGATCTGAGCAATCATTTAATATTTTGGTCTTTGAAGGGGTATTGATCCCATATTGAGATTCGACAGGTGAAAGTATATTGCTTTGAAGACATGAGAAGCTCATCCATTGGCAGAACAAAGTTTTTAAATGGTTATATTTGCTTCTAGTTACTTTTTCATACTATAAATAATTAAGTAAAAAGACTAAGTTTTTTCATACTATAAATAATTAAGTAAAAAGACTAAGTTGTCCTTATATGAATAAACTTAACTTAAAATTTTAAAATGGTTAGTGCTAAATGACCTAAAGTGTACTGAGTTTTACAAATAAAGGATTGCGACTGTAATTATTGAAGTTAAACGCTATCCATTGCAATTCAATACAAACATAAAGGACGAAAAATGTAATTTACCCTATTTTAAATTAATCTATGGATGAACATCTTGGGTTTTATCATATAGTTGTTTGTTATGGTTGAATGCAATGATATTAAGCAAGTCACACATAATCACGCTTCCGCGAAAGTCAGGGTGTGACAGTTTGGTATCAGATCTTTGATTGTAGCGAACTAGGATTCTTTCTCGAGTCTAGACTACAATCATTAGGGCTCTCCCACGAAAATATTTTTACAACATGTTTTCATTGCATACACGAAATGCCCAGATCCACGGAACAAACGTTTTAAAAAGGAAAGACAAGAAACACAATGCAAGGTCACATTGGTGGTTAGTGTGGGGTAGACTAGGAAAGATAATGTGAACACATGATTGAGTGATAATTGTCTTGATTGCATACTAAGTGTTAGTGGATAATATATGTGCACATGTTATGATTGTTATGTTACAGGCATCATGTCTTCTTCAGAGAGCAGATTATCAGATGTTGATGATCCTATGGCTATCGTCTCAGATGATGAGATTGCACCTGAGCCAGAGATACTGACGTCAGACACTAAGAGCGACCCTGACATGCTATCGGATGACGAGGACGACTTCCAGCCATTCGCGTTACCCGAATTTGGCGATGATTTACCCCTTGCTGATGGTATCCCTGACGAGGATCCTTTTCTCATTCCCGTTCCAGTCCATGATCATCTCATCATTGGTCATCCCGATGGTGAGCATATCGTGGCTCCGATCCTCGATCCTGTTCCTCTTGTGGTCATTCCTCCCGAATATTGGCCTTTCGACGATTCGTTTGATGATGATATCGATTTGTTTGTTGATGGTCCTCCTGTTGACGCCCAGGGTGATGGAGAGATAGATGAGGATGTTATTGTTGTCCCACCTCCTGAGATTCCTGTCATTGAGTTATCCTCTGATTCTAGTTTGCAGAAAAAGCCAAGGAGCAAACTACCGAGGTAAATATTTTAACTGAATCTTCGAAAGTGTTGAATAAAACTGTTTAACAGTGCAAGAAATGCATTGAAACTTGCGGTGCTTGTACTGAAAAAGTTGAAAAATTCAGAATAAGAGATATAGAATTTACTAAAATTGAAAGAGTTTTCAAAGATAAATGCAAATAAATGTTTGAAAATGAAAAGATTTTAAAAGATAATGATGAAAAGCCGACACAAAAAGGTAAGATTTTAGAAAAAGAAAATGATAGTTTGAAAGAGAAGTGTTCAGTAATGACAGAAGAGTTATTACAAAAAGAAAATATTTTTCAAGAAATGAAAAAAGAATAGGATTCAATAAAACTTGCATATCATATTACAAAAGAGTCATACGAAGATGTGAAAAGTCAAATGAAGCTTGTTCAATCGAGATTAAAATATTGTTCTGAAACACCAGAAACGCTTAAGCGACAATATGAAATAAAACAACAAGTTGAAAATTCTTATATTGAAGATGTTGCTGAGCTTAAACGTAAAATAGCTGATTTCGAACAAGATAATAACAAGTTGCATAGTTATGACCAAGGTTCGAGGCAGGACGCAGAGCGAGAGCGTCAGCATAGGGAGGTAATGGCACATAACCGGGTTATGCATATTAGTTTTAAAATGAATGTGAACATGCAGGCTTATGATGAAAACTAATTGAGGTGGCACAACGACTATTATATGGGGGTGCCTTTTGTGCAAAATCCACCGTATGTGGATTACAGTCAACTTCCGCCATTTCAGCCAGGTATGGAGCGACTTCCCACGCCTCAAGTGCACGGTTCTATGTGGCTTCCAAGAGAGTATTCTGAGCCGCATTTTCAAAGTTTGTATCCTTTCCGCCCACCACCTTATGAGTATCCAGCTCAGCAACAGCATCAACAGGAGTTACAGTCGTCGTCTCAACAGCAGCAAGACCCGCCAGGAGGAGGTTTGGCGGATATATTCGATAGGAGTTCGTACGACACTTTGAGAGGTTATTCTGGTGGACCACCGGGTTCATAGTACCAGTGAGCACTCGTTGATCCACTTCATCGATCAGGTCCATGTGCTAGCACATTACACGCTAGTTTAGATATTAAACCGAGAGGAGAGTATATTGTGAGGGGCGAGTAGCATGTGTTATAATCCTAAGCATGCTAGTTTTAAATAGACAAGTCTAAAGTTCTAAAAATTGCACCAATGGCTTGTCGGACTGTCAATCTCGATTGTGTTAGTCTGTGGGAGGGGTATGACTTGGGACTTAAACTATTGCATCGGTTAAGGGGTTTAGAGGTGTTGTTACTATGGTGAGTAATTCCGTATCGGTTTGCTTGAGGACAATCAAAGGTAAGTGTGGGGATGTAATGGAGAGTGTGAAACATGGGTGCTAAAGTGCTTATCTTACGTGATTTAATCCGTTTTACGTGATTATATGCTTGGAATATGTTTATTGCGAGTGTTTGTGTTCTTTGCAGGTAAAACATGTAATTCTGTGAAGTTAGGGTGTTTAAAGAGGAAGCAGAACATGTGAGATTAATAAAGGTAGCCAACGGAAGTGTTCGAATGTGTTTCGGGTCGAATTGATAGTTTGGAAGCGTAAAGAATGTGAACATTGAAGTTCAAGGGCCATTTGGGTAAGTATTTGAAAGATAGGTGTCGTCAGCGTGAGAGGGATATGGAAGTTGGAAGTACAGGGGCCATTATTGTCATTGAGGGAAAGTATATAAGAGAAGCAAATGAGAAGCTGGGATCTGCGTCGTGGCTTACGGTGTTGTAACCGTAAGTTACAGTTGGTTGTTTTATAAGAACAAAATGCACAACAACTTTGATATGAGGCTTACGGTTGTAGAATGTAGCTTACGGCTAGTAGGTTATAACAAGGCATAAAGAACCGTAACTTACGGTTCTAAAACCGTAAGTGACGGCGTGTTTCAAGGAGGCTGCACGTGAGCTATTATTTGTGGTTTAAAGGGTTTTTAAAACCCTAATTAAAGACACTTCTTCGTTATCACGAATTTTGGCAGCAAGAATAGAACTTTTGGCTATTAAATTCTCATCATCAACATTATCCTTCACTACAACCTACTGAATCATCATGCAACTATTAACTCTTTTTCAAGCTATTGAGGATTGTTCATACAACATGAGCGGCTAGTCCTCCCATGACCATCTCCGGGATTAGGGTTGTGTTTGAGCATTTGGGTTTGCTTATAGTTACGACTTTTTGGATTAGGATTCGATTAATCATTCGGTTAGTCGTTCTTATTGTTCTTGTTTCGATTAAACAGTTATTTGATTATCGTAAACATTTAAGTTCATCAATTATTTGGTTTGTTTCATCAACGATTGGGATTAAATTCTAAATTGTCATTGCTTTTAAATATTTAATCATTGAACTTGCCTATGTTTGTGAAATCTAGAATTGGTAATTAATTGGATTACTATTCATTTGCATCAATCTTTCAGTTTCGATCGGAGATCATTGCAATAAAATATATTATCCATTAATTATTTATCAAAACAAGTTTATCAAATCATGTCTATGTGATTTCTAACTGTTAGTAATTAAGTAACCCGATTTTCTGCATAACCTGAAAACCCGAATACTGGTCCTTTTCTCATCATTGTTTACAAATACAATTTACATTCGTTTTTGTGATTACTCTCACAATTTGCAAAAAGCAATTAGTTTTAATTTAGATAATTATCACAAACAACGAGCTTTCATACTTTCACTGATTCCCCATAGATTCGACACCCTACTTGCCCTTTACTAGTAAAAGGTGAATAGGACACTTTTAACTTTATTTTTGACCGACCTTATGACTTCGATCATCGAGCTCCTTGAAGTTCATCGAATAGATCATCGATTCTTGGTAGTGGGTACCGATTTTTAATCGTAATCTTATTCAATTCCCTGTAATCAATACACATACGCATTGATCCATCTTTCTTTTTGACAAATAGCACAAGTGCTCCCCATGGCGATGAGCTAGGATGTATAAAACTTTTTTCTAATAATTTTTTAATACAACTTCAATTTAACTTAAGGGTTAGGATATAATAGGAAGTTTTTTTTTGCTAGGAAGTAATCTTGACCATCAATTGATTTAATCAAGGGCTAAGATTAAATGAGTGAAATTGAAGAAAAGAAAAGAGGCGCGTGGGTTTGTGTAAGGGTATTCTAGTCAATCCAGAACAACAGTTTCTCTCTCCTCCAATTCCCCCTCCCATTTTTTAAACGTTAATAACTTTTTCATACGACATTAATTTTTTTTTATAAAAATTGAACCAAAAAACGAGCGTTTTTTTATCTTTAAAATGAGTATAGTATTGCAATATTTTCGAATTTTTTTGAAAACCCAGATGTATAAAACGCAATGGAAAAAAAAGCTCAGTTGCGTAAAACGCAATGAAAAAAAAAACGTAAAAAATGACTTTTTTTTTAAAACGCAATGCACCAAAAACACAAAGAAATGTCTTATTTGTAAAACACAATGGCCAGAAAACACAAAGAAATGTCATATTTCTAAAACGCAATAGCCTAAAAACACAAAAGAAAGTGTACTTTCTAAAACGCAATGGACTGAAAAAACATAAAAAATGTGTTTTACCTAAAACGCAATGCACACAAAACACAAAGAAATGTCTTATTTATAAAACGCAGTGGCCAGAAAACACTTAAAAATGTATTTTTTTTTCTAAAACGCAATGCACTGAAAACACATAAAAATGTGTTTTTACCTAAAACCCAATGCACAAAAAACACAAAGAAATGTCTTATTTCTAAAACGCAATGGCCAGAAAATACTTAAAAATGTCTTTTTTTTTTCTAAAACGCAATGGACTGAAAACACATAAAAATGTGTTTTACCTAAAACGCAATGGACTAAAAAAGCTTCAAAAATGTGTGTTTCTAAAACGCAATGGCCAGAAAACACATAAAACTGTCTTATTTCTAAAACTCAATGGCCTAAAAACAGAAAAGAAAGTGTTCTCTCTAAAACGCAATGGTCTGAAAACACGTAAAAATGTGCTTTTACCTAAAACGCAACGACTAAAAACACTTCAAAAACTGTCTGAACCAGGAAGTAGGAGATCAAAAACTGTCTACGAAAATGAGGCAATTTCCAGAAATTTAAAAATTATGCTGCAATTGGTATTGTGGGATTGTTGAGGTTTGGTTTTCATGAGGTCAGTAGCCATAGAATTAAACAAGTGTGGGGAGGTTGTTGATAGTGCACACTTGTTAATCTTCATATCATGAAACGGATTTGGATTGTTTATTTGTTGGATTGTGTACGTAGGACCCCAGCCAGGGGCTCTGCCCTTTGGACCCCGCCAGGGGCTGCCGCTCCTTGGACCCTGCTCCTAGGGGCGCTGTCCCCGGACCCCGCCAAGATCGTAAAACGCAATGACTCAATTCAAAAACACAGATCGTAAAAATGCAATTCAAGAATTTCTTACATGGATCGAAAGCCGATTTCTTCAAAGATTGACAAAATTTGAATGATAGAAACCTTTATCAGCGATCGAATCGAACGGATCGAGTGATTCGCTTCGAAATCATGGGAAAAAAATGAGATATTGTATGAAGTTAAATTGGGTTTATTCAAAAAAGTTGAAGAACACGTTGATTGGATGTTTGAATCATTGACTGGTGACGAAAATCGCACTATAATGTAGTGAATATTAAGATAGAAAGTGAAGAAAAGGTTGAAGATGGTGGGTTTTGAAAATAGTGGGTTTTGAAGTTACTGGGGAGAAGAAGGAAGAAGATTGGATACGATTGACTAAAATACCCTTCCTCTTTATTTTAAATTGTGTCACATGCCATAATCCTATTGCTTTCTATCCTTTCTAGCTAAAATAAATTTTCTATTTGATCCTCACTCTTTAACTTAATACTTTTTAATACAATAACATTACAAATTGTTTTGAACGATGTGATACCTTTTTTGATGTATTTTTTATTAAACTTTTTATATTTTTTCCGTTTGCTATATAAAGAGTATCAAATTTGACCAAATTTTTGTACGTCACAAAGCGCGAGATTAATACTTGTTAACTTAGCATAAATAAATACCAATAAAAATGGATTGTCATAAAAATAAAATAACCAATACAGAAATAAATACAAGTTTGGGTAAATTACATTTTTCGTCCTTTATGTTTGTATCAGATTGCAATGGATAGCCTTTAATTTCAATAATTACAATCACAGTTTTTTTTTTAGAAAAACCATTACATTATACATCCTTTGTCCATAACCTGGTTAAAATTTTCAATTAAATATGCCATGTGCAAGGCACATGCGGATTTTGTAATTTTACTCATTTATCTAAAATAATTTATAAATAAAACAAATCAAATTGAAAAAAATCTCTCTCTCTCTCTCTAAATCTGAACCCATATCTTATGAAGGTCAGATCTGCATCTAATCTCTAATACAAAACCCATATTTACCAAACCAAACCCTCTCCTTCAACAACAGCCAAGGATTTTAAATCGCAAAAATTAGAAGAAACACATGTTTCTTTTTACCAAATTCACCAAAGCCAAAACGAATGTCTACTATATATAATAAATGAAAGTTATTTGGGCCACGTGTCAGTAGATGAGAGCTACCTTTTTCCCCTTTTCCCACCCAACAGTACCACTTCCCTCTTTTATCTATCTCATCTCTCATTTACTCATTTAGGGCTTCCCCACTTTCTCTCTCGCTCTGCTCTATTCCGATCAATGTTCAGATCAACGCTCCGAATCAAGGTTAGATTATCAATAACTTCCGTTCTATAAGTGTTAATCTTTATTTTCATTGTTCACTCATTCGATCTTATGCGTCTTTACCTATGGTTGTGCTTTGGCTAGGGTTCCGCTGGGAGCTTTATGACGGAGATGATCGGAGGTTGTCGGCTCTGCGTCCTGCAGTTCTCTTGGTTAATTTTTGGTCAGGTTTGCTGTTCAATTTTGATGTTCACTTATCTAATTTAGATTTTATTTTTAGACTTCTCTATGATTTTGAGGTCGATTTTGTTAGTGCATTTATGTCTATAGCCTTTGTCAATCCGAGCCGTAGCGAGAAACAGAAGAAAACGAGATTTATATTGTAATATTAGAGATAGATAGTCAAAAAGGCAAGGTGGCAGTTCTGTAATTAATGAGAAATCTCATTAAAAGCCAAGGCCTATAAATAGGGAGGTTATGTTTAGTTTAGGGACTTTTGCTCATTTGACATTTAGAAAACTCTAGATCTAGAGAGAGATTCTAGAGAGAGAAAGTGATTCAAGGTGCTTGTTACTGTTAGATTTCTAATAGAATCACGTTTATATTACATCGTGTGTGTTAGGTCGCGTTCGTGTACGGATTCCGCACGTCATACGTTCGTTTCGCAATCGTTTCGGAGTCAAAACCGGTCCTACAAGTGGTATCAGAGAAGGAGCTCGATTGCACTGATCCAACACACATTTCCGCTCGTGATTTCATCGATTTCCGATCCGGATTTCATCTATTTCTTCATTTTTTTTATATTTTTCACGTTTTTACTGATTTTCGTCAAATTGAACGGGATTTTACGGTCCGAATCGGCTGATTTTTTGATATGTTGTGCGAAAACACCTGATCTATAACCCTACCAAGTTTCAGATTCAAACTCCTAGCCGTTTAGGAGAAATCAAAGGTTTTCGGTCCGATTTCGCGTCAAAAAAACAGGTTTCGCTCTAAAGACACATAGTTTCGCTCATTTGTCAACATAGTTTCGCTCATACGGACATCAAAGACCCCTAGTTTCGCTTATTTGTCACCTGGTTTCGCTTTTATGGCACAATTACTAGAGAGGTTTCGCTCTAGAGGACATATTTTGTGGTTTCGCTCTTTTGTCATTAAGTGGTTTTCTCATATGGTCCAATAGAGTTTCGCTTATCAGTCATCTAGGTGGTTTCGCTCATAAGACATCACACTGATTTCGTCTGAATTGTCATCATTGTGTCTGAACATTTAAGGATTGTCGGCCACTAAACTCAAAATTGCATGTGATTATGACTGTTATAATGCATAAATCAATAAAATTTGAGGCCCAATGAGCATTGTATTGATAAACGAAATGTCGGCCATTTATATGTGTCATCAAGCATTGCGGCCCAATGAGATTTTTGTTGTGAATTAAGTTGTCGGTCATGTTGAACGATAATGTGATTTACATGTGAGGCCCAATCACAATCAAAAAGTGTTAAGTCATCGGCCCATTCAAGTTGATCTTATACATACGGCCCAATCACAATTTATATACATTTAAAGTGTGTCGGTTTAAGTGTGAATAAATAAATCAAAAAAGTGTTAGTGCTTGTTTGTCAGCCACAATTAATGATCCATGTGATAAATGTTTGTCGGCCCAATCACAATTATCGATCTCATTAATCAATTCATAAATCAAGACTATCAGGCCCATCATTAAAGACTTACATGATATCAGTCAAAAAAATTGTTGTCGGCCCATGTGTTGTTAAAGTTCAAAAGAGGTGGTCCAGTTCGTTTGAACCTTGTCAGGTCATTGGAAAAGGTTGTGTGAATTTGATCCGGGTCATAGCACTTCGTACGGTTTGACAACTTAAATCTCAGTTCGCATCAAGTTCAGTCCGCACAGTGTGTCAACCTTCAGTCCGCACAGAATATTCACCAGTTCAAGTATTTTTTTTGAGTTAGTTGTTTGATAAGTGTTTAATCTGATAAGTGTTTGTTTTTTTGTTGATTCAAGGTAATTCGAGATATTCAAGGTAATTCAAGAAGTTCGCATCATGGCTGAAGAATTCTACAACACGTTTTTCAACGCGTTCACATCCGATTCTTCCGAAACAACAACTGTTACACCAAAGACCATCACGAAAGCCATCAACGAGAACATCAAGCATGATAACTTCTACGGAACACACTCAAAGCCACCAACTCTGGAAAGCATTGAAGATTATACATGGTGGAAAGAACGGTTTATTAACTGGGCGAAAGCGTATGCGCATGAAAGCTGGTTCTGTCTGGAGTTTGGGTATGAACGGCCAAAAGATGATAAAGGCGAAGAACTACCGTTCAAGAGATTTACCAGAGAAGATAAATCTGAGTTTGCTGCCGAACAAAGAATGATTGCATTGATCCAGTCAGCAATTAGGAATGATATATTTGCATTGCTTACTCATGATGGGTCATCAAAATCAGTTTGGGAAGCTTTACGAGTTAAAGCTGAGGGGGGAAAACAGATTAGAAAAAATAAAATTGCGTTACTTAAAAAAGAATTTGATCTGTTTGACAATATAAAAGGAGAGACAGTGAGACAAATGATAGAGAGATTCTGTCACCTCAAAATCGAACTTGAACGTTTTAAAATTGACAAAACAAGAGAGGAACTTATTGATAAAGTCATTGAAGCGTTACCACGAGCAGATCAGTGGCAAACGTTTGTTTTTATCTTAAAAAATGATGCTTCATATGATGAAATTTCTCTTGATTCTTTGTTTGAAAAGATTGAAAGTCATGATCTGGAGTTACAAAAGCAAAGCAAGATGACTGGTTCTTCACATCAACAGAATGTGGGCTTGTATTACAAAGGCAGTGTACCTTTTGATAAAGGCGTTGGTTCACCAAAAACATCATTTAGTGGTGAGAAGATGATAGAACCACAAACAACGTCAACAAGTCATCATTCTGGATATCATTCATCTTCAAAGTCAAGTTCTGATGAAATTGAAGAGATTCTGTGCAACATTGCTCTTAAACTGAAGAATTCTCCTGCAATGAGCATCAATGCAGTGAAGCAGCAAATGAGTTTTCTTGCATCTGTTCTGGAGTCTTATGAAGGTCTAGTAGCTGGAAAAATTGGAAACTCTGAATTGACCAAAGAAGACTACGACCAGATTGATCCGGAAGAGATGGAGCTCATTGACATCCGTTGGTGTTTAGCTAGTTGTATTCGAAGAGCTCAGAGGTATATGGAGATTACCGGGAAACAATCGCTTGGAGGTGCTTCGAGAAAGCTTGGATTCGATAAATCCAAGGTGACTTGCTTTAGATGCAAGCAAAAAGGTCATTTCAAAAGAGAATTGAAAAACTCTGAAGTTACTGAAGGAAATGAGCGTCCTTTCAACGATGATTATTATCGAAAGGCGATCTACCATCGAAGCAGATAAGAGCCAAAGTTGATTGAAGATAAACCGAAAGAAAAATCAAGAGCTTGTGCTGTAATTTACGAGGATGAAGGTTTTGACTGGAGCACAGTTCTTCCAGATGAAGATCGTCCTAACGATCCTCCTGTAACAGCTCATGGCAGAAAAGCATCAAAGGCTCCGCATTATGTTTTTGTTGCTAAAATTCAAGATGAAAACAAAGACAAAGACACTGCTGAAATCCGTGAAGAAAAAGTTGAGATCAAAGAGAGAACTCGAGAAGAGATCTTGAGTGAGAAGACTTACAGAGAAAGAAACGTGGTCTACAATAGATTGGATGACATGCAGGAAGAGTTTGAAAGTGCTGTCAGCAACAGAAGATGGGATAAGAAGAGAGAGTGTTACTACAACAGAGAAGGTGAACCGGTTGTTCCAAAGAAAGACATAATCTTTGATGATGTTCTTCTCGTTGTCCCGTTGAGAGCCGAATACTATAGAAATGTGATGAAATGTGAAACATATGCTAAGAGACTTGAAAAAGAAATCAGATATGCCATGTTATCGTGTCTAAGAAAAAGGGATAAAGAGAGAATGAAGAAGAGTGTTGAAGAGATGGTGAACAATCTGAAGAAGGTTGCTGAAGAGGTTGAAATAGAAGCTGTTAAAGTTGAAGTTGTGGAAAAAGCTGTTACCGAAGAATAGCAGATTGAAGAAGAGGTGAGGAAAGAAAAAGAAGAAGTAAAGAATGAAGATTTGGAAGCTGGTGATGTTGGTGATGAAGTCAGGGTTGAAGAAAAGCTGAATGATGCTGATCAAAAGCAAACTGAGACAACTGCAACAAACACCGAAGTGCCAATCACTGAGGTACATTATGATTTTGAAGTCTTAAAACCAATTGAATAGTGCAAGAAATGCATGGAACCGTGCAGAGCTTGTACTGAAAAAGATGAGCAATTCAAAACAAGAGATCTTGAATTCACAAAAATCGAAAACATTTTCAAAGAAAAATGCAAAGAAATGTTAGAAAAATAAAAAGTTTTTAAAGAAAATGATGAAAAACTTTCTGAAAAATGTAAAAAGATAGAAAAAGAAAATGAGGTTTTGAAAGAAAATGTTTCTAAAATGACAGAAGAGTGTTCTCAAAAAGAAATTGCTTGTTAAGAAATGAAAAAGGAATATGACTAAATGAAATTAGCATATCATATTATGAAAGAGTCATATGAAAAAGTGAAAGATGAAATGAAATATGCTCAATCAAGAATGAATTATCTTTCTGAAACAACTAAAGAGCTTAAACGAATGTATGCTATAAAACAAGATGTTGTTAATTCCTATATTGAGGATGTTGCTAAGTTAAAGCGACAGATTGCTGATTTAGAACAGGATAACAACAAGTTAAAAAGTTACCACGTGTCGTCATATATGCTTGAACGAATTTTCAATATAAAACCGGGAGCTGGTGAGTCTGAGCAAATCAAGAAAGGCATTGGCTCAGAGTTTCATCAAGTTCCACCACCGGAAAAAATTGCATTTTATGATGAGGAAAAGGTCGAAAAAGCTTTCAACATGGTAGACCAATTGCCAGAAAACATTGACATAACCTATTCCAAATCTGATGATTCTCATGATTCAGAGGTGGTAGGTAAAGTCGTTGAAAGTGTGTTGAAAGAAGAGTCGATTGTTACAGGTAAATCTGAATCACAGGATGAAGATGAAGGAAATCTTCATGATGGATATCTGAAAAACACAAAATCCGAGAAAAATTTGAATGATGATTCAAAGGGATTGGTTTATACCATGATTGGACCAGACAAATTATTCTTAGATGTTGTCTTCCCGATTCAGAATGTGATTTCAGAAAAGGTTGATAAAGTTTTCAAAATGGTTGAGATCGAGAAATCTGAGATTTCAAAGTTTGTCGGTAAGAGTCGTAAAGGTTCATATAACAAACCTGGTTTCAAGAAGAAAAACATGAAGGCTGGGTTGGGTTATAAGAAGAAACAACATCAGAACAAAAATGAGACGCCAAATTATCAGGCAAAAATGAGTTTTGTTCAAGGAAACAGTTTAGCTAAAGAGAAAGAACTTAAAATTGGACGACAGTCTAATGCTGAGTTTGAGGCACAAAAGAGAAAGCAACAACCACAGGTCAAAGATGTGTCCATGAGAACATGTTTCAAATGTGATCAAAAAGGACATCTTGCACGAAAGTGTCCAAATCTAAAACCTGTGGATGTTGACAATATGAAGATTGATTTTGAGAAACAAAAATCTGAGAATGTGAGACAAAGGTCAACCAGATTTGATTCAAAACAAACTTGGAAGTACAACACAAACAAGTTTGCTTCGAATCAAAATTGGAAATCAAACCCGAACAAGTTTGATTCAAGACAGACCTGGAATTCTCACACACCCAGATTCAGAACAACACAAAGTTGGAAAACATCAGTTGATATGACAAAACCCCAAGAGTTTTGGAAACCAAAAAATGTTGTTCAAAACCAAAGTATTCAAAAAGATTCACATTTTTACAAACGTGGTACACCGAAAGGTCAAACATGGAGTGTTAAGAAACATGTTGATTCGGTAAAAGATGAGAAAGCTGAAGTTAAAATTGAGAAAGTTTTTTGTGAAAAATGACAATGAATTTCCAGCATTGAATGAAAATTATTGTGTTGAAATGCCTAAGGTCCAACAGACCTGGGCTAAATTGTTCAAGTAATTCAATTAGTTGAATGTGCAGGTGCTCAAGAATACTGAAGATTGTGAAATTGAAAGTTGGAGCAGCCTGGCACATGAAGAGGAAGCAGAGGCTGCTGGACCCTGTGTTGGTTGAAACAGGGAGTTTATATGTTTTTCTGTACATAAATAAACAATATTTTTAAAACCCTAAAAATTTGAAAAATTAAAAATTAAAAATATGTTTGTTTTTTTAATTTTTGTCAAAAATAGAAAATTTCAAAAATATGTGTTGATTGAATACGCCGAAACCCTCACGGCTGAACAAACATGATTACATTCATCAGATTGAAGAACAGTTTTCAAACTGTAAAAATCAATGTGTTGTAAATCATGGGGGTAATTACTGATTTTAGTGTAATTTGGTACATGAGAAGCAGAACATGGATGGCGAGACAAAGCTATCAGCATCGTGTTGTCAAATTTCCTTTAATGGTTTTGCATTTTAGGGGGAGAAAAATTGTCAGAAAATACAAAAACATTAGAAAATTTGAAAAAGCCAAAAACATGGTAAAATTTAGAAAACAGCGTAAAAAGAGGAAATGATAGTACATCAGTAGACAGTTACAGTATGCTAAAGAAATGTAATGATTAAATAGCGTTAAACAGTCTCACTGATGATATGTCGATAGGTATTTATACATTTAGTAAATTTTTTCGGGATATAAACCTAAATTCAAACACTTGCTTATTTCGTGGGGAACACTACTTGGATATATAGGTAACCCCTGAAATCTCGTTTGAAAGATCCCTCTTTCTGAGATACTAGGTCTTTATACTCAGTGATATCTGGGGTATTATTCCGGGACTTCTGCTGTATGGAAGTACTGACCTAGTCCCCGAATAATACTTTCTGCAAATGCTTGAAATATAGCATTGCCCTCAGCAAGCTGATGAAACAATAAAATTGATAGTCGCTGCTGTTGTAACTAAAAGATCCTCTAAAGGGGACACACCGGAAAGTTGAAGCCGTCATCTCTCTGCGTATATGGAAGTATCGACCTGAGCTCTCACGACCCTCGCATCTAACCCCTTACAGATATCATTTGTGGTATACTCACCTGTAAGACTGAATATTGGGATCTTGATACGGGAGTATATTCAAGAGGTGAGACACATGAATGAGTTCAAGTTCTTAAAACATCTAATTCGTATCCTGAATCAGTTGAAATTTGTATGAAAATTTAAGTGGATCAGTATATCGACAATCTAAGTGAATTGTTTAATTCTTAATGTGTAATTAAGCTCAACGGTACTTGTGACTTGTCAAAAACTGATATGATCCTCTGACGCATACTCAAACAAAAATATTGTCTGTAAATATGTTTGTATATATTTCTTTACTGCTTTATATTTTCAGAAAATACAAAAAGATTTTGATTTCTACTTTATTTTTGATAGACCGATGTCTGAGTTGCTGAGTTTCAAAATCTAAGTAAGCTGATTGTGTTTCTGAAAATAAAACAAGTTCATTAATTTGATACTTGAATTAAAATCAAAAATTTCAAAAACAGTTTGTGATATCTCCAAGGTCATTAGTTTGGACTTGGACGATTAACTGTGAGGGAGTTGGATTCTTTAACACTGCCAAATCTGTGAAGATTGTTGATAGGGGGAGTGATTTAGAGAGTTGAATAGTGCCAGATTACGATTCTTGGAAAATTGATTGTTCAAAATGTTGTTACTTATAAATGTTTGAGAATTGCAGATGTTATACCAGACTACGATCCCGAAAGCCGAGTCTAAGGGGGAGTCTGAAGACGAGCTCAACGCAAAAGGAAGCATGGATTCAAGAAGCCATGTAACTATTCTAAAGGAGCTTGTATACGGAAAGCAAGGTGTCGATCCCAAAGCACGGAAGCTTGACGAAAGGGGGAGCCTGTGACAACACGCAATTCGAACCTATTTTGTGTAACGATACATGCTTATGTGATTTATTATAATTATTAATTGTTATGTTGTATGTGTTATGTGTTATGATTATGTGATATGTGTTAGTGAATGTGTAAATGATATGTTATATGAATACATGATCCGATCGCACAACAACCCACACACCCACTCGACCGCACAACAACCACGAATCACACAAGCCCTTTGGGCCGTAAAGCTTGTAACCGGACTTAAAGGCAGCCCATGTTTGGGTCGGCCCATCCCCTTTACTCGTATACACTTGAGAGATGATTATCATCTCACACTTTTACACAACACAAAACACACACAAGTTTACAAAAACCCTAGACTTCCTCTCTCTCTCTCTCGTTTTGCTCGGAACCCGACGGCAGCCCCTCCCCACTCGAAGCTTTGCACATCGGTTCATTCAACCCATTCGAATATCACGGTTAGTGTTGTACTGTTAATTGCTTTGATAGATGATGTCTTGATTATACATGATTATATGATAAATCATAATGTTTTGTGTGCATGGTTAATCGGATGGCTCGTAATATGTTGTTTGGATTTTTGCTAAGGTTGATTGTAAACTGAATGTGTTGATGATTTAGATAGGATGCATGACAAATCGGCTGTTGTGTGATGTTATTTGGATATTGTTCACATGTGCGATGATAGGGATCAAGAACACGGATCTAGGATTTACATGTTTAAATGTTTTGAATTTTGTTCATGATTGAATCGAACTAGGGTTCATACGAATTCTTGATGTAATGGCCTGTTTGATCGATATTAGATTAATCATATGTTTGGATATTGTGTTAATTGATTGATATGAAAATAAGGAAACTGTTAGTGATTGTTGTAACCGATTTTGCTTGATTATGGGAATGATTGAACTAATCGCACAAAGAGCCAATCGCACAAGACTAGCCGGTCACACAAGGGAGCCCACTCGTACAAGGCACCTGGTCGCACAAGGCCTCTAGTCGCATAAGACCTCCTTCGCACAAGGCTGGTCAGCCGTACAAGACACACCCAGTCGCACAAGGCTTGCTGGATCGCACATGCATTAACGATTGGGCCTTCAAACCCAAAGTGGGTCGCACAAGATACATGGACGGGCTGAATAGTTGTTGTTTGTTGTGACTGGGCCGCACAAGCCCATATCTGATCGCACAACCCAACTCAGTCAAGATTGTTATATGTTATTTCACTTTGGGCCGTATGTTAGTTATTGGGCTGGGCTAGCTCATATCGCACAACTCGGCCGGATCGCACAACTTGATCCGGGCCGCACAAGTCACTTATGTGTTAAATAAATTTATACGGGCCGCTTATGCTATCGGATCACATATATTATTTGGGCCGGGTACCTTTGGGGTTAGTCGTTCAATCGCACAAATGTATGATTATACTACACTGTTGACTGTTAGCGTGCAATAAGTGTTGCCATGATCCATACGTGTTCCTAACGTGTTAACTTATCTAATACATACGTGCATTACTTGAACCAAACCTGATTTGTATGGTAACCCTGTTAGGACGTGTTTGATCATTCTTAATTCAAGTAACTTTGGTATAACCTGCCGAGCAATCCCAGGTGAGTTCATTGCATTTTCTCAAGCATGCGTCCCGGTGGTTTGGGACAACTGGTAAACATTTGGAAGGGAAACTTTGGGTAAACAACTTAATCGGTTTTGGTTATTGCCTGGAGGGCAATGGGGGTAATTAGTTGATAGCGCTATTAGGTGGGAAACCTCACACCGGGCCGTAGGGACGGGGTGAACTAATTATCTGGGTTTCACTATGGTTGTTAAGAGGCACACTCCTCGGTTACGTAAGGGCGTTTTCCCTAGGGTAACTAGCGTGAACAACATAGTGGGTTGCTAAGAGGCACACTCCTCGGTTACGTAAGGGCGTAGTCCCTAGGGTAACTAACATGAGCAACATCGTAACACAACATTGAATCGCACTAACATATATCTGGTAACGCAACACGTTAACGAAACCTTGAACTCACCAGCGTAGTCTGACACACTTGTTTGCATGCTTGTAGGTCGTTAACCTTGGAACATGGACTTGCTATCTGGGAGTGCTGGAGTGGTCATGGATCGAAGCTATTGGATTACTTATAATTGATACATTGGTTTTGAGTTTATTTTGAAACAATTGATAAACGACTTATCATATGCTTCCGCTACATAACTCTTTGTGAATTAATATTGTGTTTGACAATTAATCTTGGCCATTAATGACATGTTTTATTTAAGTATTTACAATTGGTTCAACGTGATTGGTGGCTCAGACTCTGATGTGTAACACGCCTCGCGGGGTTTCCGCAGGTGGTATTTTGGGGGTGTTACAGTTTGGTATCAGAGCCACTGGTTATAGTGAACTAGGTTTTAAAACGTTTTGTAAAACCAGACTATAACCGAACAACCTCGAAAATCGATCATGACACTCAGCTCCAGATTGCAAGGTTCGTCTCTCTCTCACTTTATACATTACTTGCTTAGCAGTCACACACTCACAGCGTATATGAACTGAAACATTTAACACCATAGTAACTTGATAGTGTGACACTACTCTTCGACTCATGTGAACCATAGACCTGTGATACCATCTGTTGTGTTGTTTGAACGGGGGAAACTTCGAGCGCAAGCTAAGAGGCACTGAGATAAGCATGCAAATTGTCTTATTATTATGGGTGCACACTTAATAATAACGCGGAGTTCATGCAAGTCCCAGTGAGGCTTATCGAGCGTGAGAAGGGTTCTGCCTTACTATGTGTGAACTTAGTAGTACGTGAACATCAGTATGATACTTGACTCCTATCTCGTTTCGATTTCTAAATCGGTTTATTCCCAACTATAGAAACATGAGTGGACGAGGACACGGACGTGGCAACATCACCATGACTCAGGCTGAGTTGACTGACCTAATCAATACCCACGTGGCTGAGGCTTTAGCAGCCTATCAAGCTGGTACGGAATGTACCAAGTACTCTTTACTCTTATACCACGTACACGTCTTTTCATTCCTATAATGTGTTTCCTTCCGTCCTTTAGGTCAGCAAGCGCAACCTCAACCTAATCAGCCTGCGTGTACGTTCAAAATGTTTATGGACTGTAAGCCACAGACCTTCACCGGGACTGAAGGGGCTGTGGGACTTCTGAGATGGTTCGAGAAAGCAGAGTCGGTGTTTGCTATCTGTAACTGTCCCGCTGGGGACAGGGTGAAATATGCTGCGGGTACCTTGGCGGATGGTGCCCTAACGTGGTGGAACGCCCAGGTACAGTTGTTGGGCATCGAGGCAGCGAATGCCACAACCTGGGAAGACTTTAAAGAACTGATCAGGGAGGAGTACTGTCCTCGGGATGAAGTCCAGAAGTTGGAAAACGAATACTACGACTTGAAGATGGTTGGATCTGAAGTCAAAGCGTATGTGAAGCGATCGTATGAACTAGCCGACATGTGCCCGAACTTGTCCCGGCCTATGTCTCGGAGGATTGAGTTATTCATCAAAGGGTTGCCTCCGCGTGTGAAGAGCTTGGTCACTGCAGCCCATCTCAATGATTTGACACAGATCGTTCGTCTGACTCATAAGATTGTGGACCAAGAGGTAGAAAGCAATTCGTTACCCCCGCGTATTTCGGCCACTACTGCTGCTACACCCACTGCCACTGCGTCCGCTAATGATAACAAGCGGAAGTGGAGTGATTATGACAAAGCATCCAGTGCTGGCCAGACTCAGAAAAGGCCAGACAACAGCAACCGCAACATCAGCCAGTCGTCTTCTGTCAATCAAGGCCAGGGAAGTGGCCACAGCCAGGGTTCGTATGCAGGGAGAAAGCCACGGTGTAACAGGTGTGGCTATCATCATTGGGGGCCGTGTGGTCGGACGTGTAACAAGTGTGGTAAGCCAGGCCATGAGGCCAGGGATTGTAGGACCTCACAACCCAAACACCAGCAGCAACAGAACCAGCAAAACCAGAGACAACAGGGGCAACCACCCCAGCAGAACCAAGGTTTCAGGAAGGGGTGCTATCAGTGTGGCGACGAGGGCCACTTTAAGCGGGATTGCCCTCAGTTAAACCAGAACGGCAACGATAACAACCGCCCGAATAATAACAATGCTGGGAACAACGACAACAACAACAACAACGGCAATAACGGGGGGAATGGTGCTCGCGGTAGAGTGTTCCAGCTTGGAGCAGGGGACGCCAGGAATGACGGCAACGTTGTAACTGGTACGTTTCCTGTTAACAATCGTATTGCTTCTGTATTATTTGATTCGGGTGCCGATTGGAGTTATGTGTCCCTAGAGTTTAGTCAACGATTAGGGATAACCCCAACACCTTTAGAAGTTAAACAAGTAGTAGAACTAGCAGATGGTAAAACGATAGAAGCCTCGAATGTCCTTTTTGGATGCAAACTAGATCTCGTGGGTCAGGTGTTTGATATTGACCTCCTTCCCGTCACACTCGGTAGTTTTGACATAGTAGTAGGGATGGATTGGTTGTCTAAGCACCAAGCAGAAATTTTGTGTAAGGAGAAAGTTGTGCGTATTCCTCTCCCTGATGGAGAGTCACTGTTAGTTCAAGGGCATCGTAGTGGGACGATGGTTGGGATTATCACGACCATGCGCGCACAGCAGTATCTACAAAAGGGGTATCCTGCACTGTTAGCGTTAGTTACCAACGCTCAGTCTGAAGAGAGTAAGATTGAGGATTTACCAGTGGTGCGAGAATTCGCTGATGTATTCCCAGAGGAGCTACCAGGGTTACCTCCTCATCGTCAAGTAGAATTTCAGATTGATCTTGCACCGGGAGCGGCTCCAATTGCTCGAGCTCCTTACCGGTTAGCACCTGGAGAGTTACAGGAGTTGTCCAATCAACTACAGGAATTGTTGGATAGGGGTTTCATTCGACCCAGTTCTTCGCCTTGGGGAGCCCCAGTTCTGTTCGTAAAGAAGAAAGACGGGTCATTCCGTATGTGTATCGACTATCGAGAACTCAACAAGGTGACCATTAAGAACCGCTATCCCTTACCACGCATCGACGACTTGTTTGACCAGCTGCAAGGGTCAAGCTTCTATTCCAAGATTGACTTAAGATCGGGGTATCACCAGGTAAGGGTTAGGGAAGAGGATGTTCCCAAGACGGCTTTTCGAACACGCTACGGACACTATGAGTTTTTGGTCATGCCGTTTGGATTAACCAATGCACCAGCGGTTTTCATGGATCTCATGAACCGCGTATGCAAGCCATATCTCGACGAATTTGTTATAGTGTTTATTGACGACATATTGGTTTATTCCAAGAACAAGGAAGATCACGAGCATCACCTACGTCTCATCTTGGAACTTTTGAGAAGGGAACAGTTGTATGCGAAATTTTCTAAGTGCGACTTTTGGATTCGAGAAGTGCACTTCCTTGGGCACGTTGTTAACGAGAAAGGGATACATGTGGATCCTGCGAAGGTGGATGCAGTTAAGAATTGGGCGGCACCAAAGACTCCGTCTGAGGTGCGACAATTTCTTGGTCTCGCAGGGTATTATCGAAGGTTCATTAAAGATTTCTCGAAAATCGCGCAACCTCTCACCTCGCTGACACAGAAGAACACAACGTACTCTTGGGGAACGAAGCAGGAAGAGGCCTTCCAAGTTCTGAAGCAGAAACTTTGCAGTGCACCGATCTTGTCTTTACCAGAGGGCACCGAAGATTTTGTGGTATATTGTGACGCGTCAATTCAGGGTCTCGGTTGCGTGTTGATGCAACGCGAGAAGGTGATAGCTTATGCTTCTCGTCAACTGAAGGTGCACGAGAAGAACTACACGACACACGACTTGGAGTTAGGAGCGGTGGTATTTGCGTTGAAGATTTGGAGGCACTATCTGTACGGTACCAAATGCACCATCTACACCGACCATAGGAGTCTCCAGTACATCTTCGACCAGAAAGAGTTGAATATGCGACAACGACGCTGGGTGGAATTATTGAACGATTATGAATGTGCCATCAAGTATCATCCGGGCAAGGCAAACGTTGTAGCTGACACCCTCAGCAGAAAGGATAATGCACCTAGGCATGTACGAGCATTGCAACTCACGATCCAGTCCAACCTTCCTTCCCAGATACGAGACGCTCAGGTAGAAGCGTTGAAACCGGAGAACGTTCGAGCTGAAGCTTTACGTGGCTCGAGGCAACGACTAGAACGAAATGGAGACGGTGCTTACTACGTATCTGGACGCATTTGGGTCCCATTCTTTGGCAACTTACGAGAACTTGTAATGGAAGAGGCACATAAATCACGTTACTCTGTACATCCTGGATCAGATAAGATGTACCACGACTTGAAAACTACCTACTGGTGGCCCAGCATGAAGGCTCATATAGCAACCTACGTCAGCAAATGTTTGACTTGTGCTAAAGTCAAAGCAGAACATCAAAAGCCCTCGGGTCTACTGCAGCAACCAGAGATACCCACATGTAAGTGGGAACAGATCGCTATGGATTTCGTGACAGGACTACCAAGAACTCAGGCTGGGAATGACACTATTTGGGTGATTGTTGATCGCCTCACGAAATCAGCACACTTCCTAGCAATCAAGGAAACAGACAAATTTTCTCAGCTGGCAGCAGTGTATCTTAAGGAGGTGGTTCTAGGCATGGGGTGCCAACTTCTATCATTTCAGACCGAGATCCGCGTTTCACTTCCGAGTTATGGCAGTCAATGCATAAATCGTTCGGTTCCCAACTCGACATGAGTACCGCTTATCACCCGCAGATGGATGGTCAGAGCGAGCGCACCATCCAAACACTCGAAGATATGCTTCGGGCATGCGTACTCGACTTTGGAAAAGGATGGGAGAAGCACCTACCATTGATAGAATTCTCCTACAACAACAGTTATCATACAAGCATTAAGGCAGCTCCGTTCGAAGCACTGTACGGACGGAAATGTCGTTCACCTCTCTGCTGGCATGAGGTGGGTGATAGCCAGATCACAGGACCTGAGTTTGTTCTCGAGGCATCAGAAAGCATTGTGCAGATCCGAAACCGTATGGCCGCAGCTCGCGACCGTCAGAAAAGCTACGCTGACAAGCGTAGTAAACCGCTAGAATTTGAAGTTAATGACCGCGTTATGTTAAAGGTTTCACCCTGGAAGGGTGTGGTGCGTTTTGGGAAACGCGGCAAACTAAACCCTCGTTATGTGGGACCGTTCAAAATTCTAGAACGAATTGGAAAAGTGGCCTACAGGTTGGAATTACCTGCTGAGTTGGGTAATGTCCATGATGTATTTCACGTATCACAGCTAAAGAAGTGTTTGGTTGATGAAACACTAGTAGTACCATTTCAAGAGCTGAAGATAGATGACAAATTGCAGTTTGTCGAAGAACCAATTGAAATTATGGATCGGGAAGTTAAAGTTCGTAAGCACAGCCGCATACCGATTGTGAGAGTTCGTTGGAACTCAAGACGGGGTCCAGAGTTCACGTGGGAACGCGAGGACCAGATGAAACTTAAGTATCCACATTTGTTCCCCACAGATCAGGCAGAACCTAGCAAACTTAATGTTGATGCAACTAGTGAATTTCGGGACGAAATTCCCATTCAAGTGGGGGATGATGTGACACCCCAGGAAAACTAGTGAACAATATAGCTTACGTTAGTGAGTGCATACCAAATTTCGGGACGAAATTTCTTTTTAGTTGGGGATACTGTGACAACACGCAATTCGAACCTATTTTGTGTAACGATACATGCTTATGTGATTTATTATAATTATTAATTGTTATGTTGAATGTGTTATGTGTTATGATTATGTGATATGTGTTAGTGAATGTGTAAATGATATGTTATATGAATACATGATCCGATCGCACAACAACCCACACACCCACTCGACCGCACAACAACCACGAATCACACAAGCCCTTTGGGCCGTAAAGCTTGTAACCGGACTTAAAGGCAGCCCATGTTTGGGTCGGCCCATCCCCTTTACTCGTATACACTTGAGAGATGATTATCATCTCACACTTTTACACAACACAAAACACACACAAGTTTACAAAAACCCTAGACTTCCTCTCTCTCTCTCGTTTTGCTCGGAACCCGACGGCAGCCCCTCCCCACTCGAAGCTTTGCACATCGGTTCATTCAACCCATTCGAATATCACGGTTAGTGTTGTACTGTTAATTGCTTTGATAGATGATGTCTTGATTATACATGATTATATGATAAATCATAATGTTTTGTGTGCATGGTTAATCGGATGGCTCGTAATATGTTGTTGGGATTTTTGCTAAGGTTGATTGTAAACTGAATGTGTTGATGATTTAGATAGGATGCATGACAAATCGGCTGTTGTGTGATGTTATTTGGATATTGTTCACATGTGCGATGATAGGGATCAAGAACACGGATCTAGGATTTACATGTTTAAATGTTTTGAATTTTGTTCATGATTGAATCGAACTAGGGTTCATACGAATTCTTGATGTAATGGCCTGTTTGATCGATATTAGATTAATCATATGTTTGGATATTGTGTTAATTGATTGATATGAAAATACGGAAACTGTTAGTGATTGTTGCAACCGATTTTGCTTGATTATGGGAATGATTGAACTAATCGCACAAAGAGCCAATCGCACAAGACTAGCGGTCACACAAGGGAGCCCACTCGTACAAGGCTCCTGGTCGCACAAGGCCTCTAGTCGCATAAGACCTCCTTCGCACAAGGCTGGTCAGCCATACAAGACACACCCAGTCGCACAAGGCTTGCTGGATCGCACATGCGTTAACGATTGGGCCTTCAAGCCCAAAGTGGGTCGCACAAGATACATGGACGGGCTGAATAGTTGTTGTTTGTTGTGACTGGGCCGCACAAGCCCATATCTGATCGCACAACCCAACTCAGTCAAGATTGTTATATGTTATTTCACTTTGGGCCGTATGTTAGTTATTGGGCTGGGCTAGCTCATATCGCACAACTCGGACGGATCGCACAACTTGATCCGGGCCGCACAAGTCACTTATGTGTTAAATAAATTTATACGGGCCGCTTATGCTATCGGATCACATATA